>NC_092739.1:104503408-105743720 GCF_047496795.1 Chiloscyllium punctatum | reverse complement strand
GTTTCCTTTTTTCCCCTCCCCCAACCTTATCCCAGATCCAACCCTCCAAATCAGCACCACCCTCTGGAACTGTCCTACCTGTCCACCTTCCTTCCCACCTATCCTCTCCACCCCCACTCTCCACCTTCATCTACCTATCACATTCCCAGCTGTCTTCCCCACCAGCCCCTCGCCATTTATCTCTCATCTCCTTAGCCCCCCTCACTGCCCCATTCCTGATGAAGAGCTCATGCTCAAAACTATGAGAATTCACTCAAAAGTGAAAGAAATGAATATTGATTCTATACTGAATCTCAATAATATTCATTGCTGATTTAGATTACTTAATAAAGGGCCATATGTTTGCCAGTGAAGCAACACAGGAAGCAGGTTAGTATCCTTGCTGATCCTATATGAAGATTCCAGCACTCATATCCAATTATCTGTGAAGTCTTCATTATGTGGGGGGAAAAAAGGAAAATTAATGCAGTCTTTCTGGCAGACTTATTTCCTTTCATAATTATTTCCATGAATTCCATCAGGTGGAAAAATGATTCACTGCTTGGATATCCAACTTGGTAAGTTGAATTGATCATCTCAATCCTAACATGATGATTGTGAATCTGTAACGAATCTTTACCACACAGGGATGTTAAGCCTGGGTCATTAAGTGTGTTCAAGGCTAAAATACACAGTTTTAATCAGTAAGGGAAGCATGGGTTATGAGGAAAATGCTGGAAAGTGGAGTTGAATATTGTCAGATTAACTGTGATCACCATGATAACTCAGCGTGCTGATTTGGCTACTTCTGCTCTAAAGTCTTATAATCTTAACTCCTCATTAAATATTTGTGTATACATTTGGAAACACTTCTTTGAAAAAAAAAGAAAGTCTAGTTAGTTATAATAGTTTCATTTTAATTTTTGTTTTATACATGGCTATTTCCTCTCAGGAAACAAAGTGCAGAAAATTACATCAGAATAATGGCTGCCAAACAGGCTTGAAGAGCTCATCTACTGGAGGTGAGTAAAAGCAAAATATTTGCTCCAATGATGTCTAAAAACACAAAAATGACGCAAATAGGTTAACAGTAGAGAAAGGAACCAAGTTAGTCAGCATCAGGAAGCACTGACTGAGACATACAACTTCAATGTCATGTATTCAAGTTGTGGTTCACATAAAATTACACGAACGAGTGATTCTCTATAGTGCATACAATGCCCTCACTGAAGAACAAGATTGATTTTCCCTTCTTCTACATACCAAATCAGCAAGATTTTTTTTCAGAAGGAACACATGTATAGAACAAGGAATAAAAAAACTAATCTGGTCGAAGTGAGGATTCAAGAATGCTATAATGCATCCAACTTTTAAAATGTAAAATATTGAGCAAAGAGACATTTACACACAAATACAAAATATCAAAAAGAGACTGAGGTTTTGCTCCATTATCAGGGAACTTCCCAAGATTTGTCAAGTAACTGAAGCAAACTTTTCAGATCATGTCTCAGACTCCTCCATTCCTGAATATACCATACACTGGTTCCTCTCCAGCCCTGCCCAATATCAGACCTACCAGAAGTGGTAGTACAGTTGGTAATGATGATCTCTTAAAGATACATAGCTACCTACATGTCTCCTCGTAGGTTTCACACAGCTGGCTCCTTTAAATGAGCTGTCTATGACCATATGCAGCAAGACATGGACAATATCCAGGCTGGAGCTGATAACATCTGTGTGACACAAGTGCTATACAATGACCAACTCCATCTGGCCTTCAAAGGCATGACCACCTTTCCATCACCCATGAACCATGACCGAAGGCTTACTATTGACTTGAAATTGAACTTGGCTTGAACTGAAGCTTAAATTTCTACAGCAAGTAACTCAACTTGCAGCTTCTCAAATCCTGTTTATAATCTAAAAGGCATAAGTCAAGAACGTAATCAAATACTGGAAGGGACCAGCCCCAAGATCTTCAATGACAAAGCATCCTGTTTGATTGCACGCATCTACTACCTTAAACATCCATTTCCTTCACCATAGACAGATCATGGCAGTAACGTACACCATCCACATGATACACTGCAGCAACTCAAAGCTTCTGTAACAGCATCTTCCAAGCCCACATTTTCTACCACATAGAAGGACAAAGTATATTGAAACACTACCACCAGCCTCTCCAAACCACACACCTTCCTCATTTGGAATGACTACATTCCTCCTCTGTTGATGGATCAAAATCCTGGCATTCCCTTTCTTGCTGAGAAAGGAATCACATTGGGATAACAGCTTTGAGCCTCATGAACCTTTTCTATTTGTTTAAAAATTCATTTGTGGGATGTGGATGTCACTCCCTGGCCAGCATTTATTGCCCGTCCCTAGTTACCTTTGAGAAGGTGATGGTGAGCTGCCTTCTTGAACTGCTGTAATCCACCTGCTGTAGGTTGACCGACAATACCACATGGGAGGGAATTCCAGGATATTGACCCAATGACAGTGAAGGAAATGCGATATATTTCCACATGAGGATAGAGAGTGGCTTAAGGAGGATTTGAAGATGGTGGTGTTCCCATGTATCTGCTGCCCTCTTCCTTCCAGATGGAAGTGGCTGTGGGTTTGGAAGGTGCCAGTCCCACTCAATCCTCATGGTACTGCAAATGGATTTCCTTCAAATGGCTATCAATCCCCTTCTGAAATCACTAATTGATTCCACCAACCATATGGACACCAAAGGAACATTCAGGACCAGGAAAGTGCAGCATGGTCTCAGTGTGCAGTCCTGGGAATGGGTGTCGGTCTTTAATACTATTCTTTTCTTCATAAGTATAATTTAGTAAATGGTAATTTAGTAAATGGTAATTTAGTTGCATCTACATCTCCAAATCAATTTTTTTTTAAAAAAAAGCTAGAATATTAGTTGACTAAATAATATAGAATCTCAAATGGTTCTCAACACTCACTCAAGGGAGAAATGTGATCAGTGATAAGGGCTATGTTAAGGACTATGCACTCTTCCTTTAAGGTATTACACTTTCTTAAATTGGGTTTCCCGAATGCACTTGCTCATACGACTGACAATGGAGATTTGTTTTATTCAGTCAGTGACAATCCAATGAACCTTGAAGCCAAGCTGTCAAGACATTTAAACAAAAAGAATTTGTTCTGATATGAGACATAAACTACACAAAGTGTACAGAGCATAGGATTTTTAGGCCCTCCCCAACTCCAACTTTTGCTCAGAGGACAGAAGATTACTATGGAGTTTTTAATCATTAAAAACATATTGCTTATCATAATAGAAAACAGACAGACTTGGTGGGGGAGGGCGGAGATTTGAAAGTGCTCCCATGGTATTTTTTCTCAGAATGAGATCACAGGGAAAAGCCAATCAATATACTGAAGCAACTCACCAAGTGACATCTTGTAAATATGAGGGAAGGTGGAAGTGTAGCGGTAATGTCACTGGGCTAGCATTCTGGAACCTCAAACTATTGCTCTGGAGACATGGGTTCAAATCCTTCCATGTCAGATGGCAAAATGAGAGTTCAATAGAAATATGGAATTAAAAAGCTGGTAAGTGGCAATTAGTGAACCACTGTTTACTGTTATAAAGAAAAACACCATCTGGTTCATTGTAGTCCTTTAGGAAAGGAAATCTCGCATCGTTATACGATCTGGTCTACACGTGACTCCAGACCCACAACAACATGGCTGAATCCGAATTGGCCTCTGGGCAACTGGGATAGGCAATAAATTCTGGCTGAGCCAGAGACGCTCACCACTCAAAAAAGAATATTAAAAATAAACATTGTACACTTGTGTGAACTGGTTGCTGAGGAGATGAGTGCTTGAACTCAATTTAACTGAACTGATCAACGAGATGATGTCAATCTCTCCAATGTTGCACCCATTCAGCCAATACCTACCAGTAAGTCTAATCAGAAAAACTTGGCACATTACAGTTGGGGATAAGAGACTTTATAACGCAGGAAAAGGAAATGGAAGATTTTGCATCTGTCATCATAAGTGATATAGAAAATCTCCCAGAAATACTAGGTGAAGGGACTCATGGAAAGAACCCTGGGGAGACAGAATTCAAAAGACTCACTACTCTCAGAGTGAAGAAATCCTTCCTCTTCTTAATAAGGCCTGCAACCTATCCTGAGACAAAGTCTCATCTGAGGTGACCCAGTCCCTTGGTTCTAGAGTCACTAAGGAGGGGGAAAAATCCCAACTATATCCACTCTGTCATCATCTGTAAGAATTTCCCAAGTTTCAACGGGATTATATCTCATTCTTCAAAACTCTGGAGAATAGAGACCCAGATTCCTTAACCTCTCCTCAAAACAATCCTGTCATCCCAAGGATCAATTTAGTGAATTGCACTCCCTCTCTGAAAAATATCCTTCTTAAATAAGGAAATCAGAACTATAAATAATATTCTAGGTCAGATCTCACCAAGGCTCTATACAGGTACATCAAGACTTTTGTACTCACATCTTCTTGAAATAAATGCTAGCATTTTGCGAGCCATGTCTGTATGCTAGCTTTTAGAGACCCATAGACAAGGATACCCAGTTCCTTTTGGAAAGCCAAAATCTCTTACTATTCAAGAAAAATTCTGCTTTTCTGTATTTTTCCTCCCTATCAATCAAGGTGAATCCACGCTTAGTTACATTATATTCCATTTCCTGTGTTCTAGCCCATTCATATTGCTAGTCCAAGTTTCCTTGAAGGCTCCTTGCATTCTCCACTTGTGCTTCCATCTAGTTTTGTACCAACAAGAAATTTGGAAATAGTACTTTTGGTCCACATATCCAGACCATGTATAATAGATTGCGAACAGTTTTGGGCCTACATTGACCCCTGCAACATCCTATCACTAACAAACTGCCATCTTGAAAATAATCTGTGTATTCATAATCTATACATTCAGTTATCACCAACACTAAACAGAGAAATTGCATCAGAAATCTGGCTTTTTCTCCATTTTGAGACCAGAGAAGTTGGAATCGATTGTGAATCCTCAAATGCTCTGTTGGTTATTTCAGTCCATTTTTCAATAACATTATGATTCCCACAAGATTGGAGAAACGTGCTTCAACTAAAAGTTTGAAGATGAGCATGTAAGCCGATTACTAAACTCACCACTTGAATGGTTCCTGTTTTGGGGACATTGTAACCCTTCTTTCCCAAAGATTCCAGATTTACGATACCCTAAGTGAAAGGAAAATAGTATGATAAATAAATAAATCAAGTAAAAACATTTTCATTTCCAAGAGTGAAGAATCTGTACAATTTATTTGGCACTTCACATTAAGTCAGACAAAAAAATAAATTATTGTAAACGCTACACTGGAAATTTAGCATTGAGGTATACAGACAGGAAGCTATGTCTTGATCAAGTTCACGTTTAATTTTTCAGTATTTAGAGTTAACCGGTTCAAAAGAAAACATTTTCACATTTTGAAACACTTTTTACAAAGCATCGCACATAACATTTGGAAGTTGGTAGAACCAATTAGCAATATGTCATCTGGGACATTACAACATTATAGAAAGATCAGAACTTCGCCAGGCTACAAAAAGCTCATTACTTCTAATAGTTACCTTTTATGGTGTGGTTTGCAGCAGATATTGGGTCAACCTATTAGGTCACATGCAGACTTGGTTTTAAGCAATAGACCCTGGCTACCTCGCAGCAATTGAATACTGCAGATGGGCCCCCAAATAAGTATAGATCCCTTATGAATATATGCGAAGGACTCTGCTTAATTCAGGCTCAGACTGTAGTTTTGTTTTGCCTATATCAATATACTGGAGTGGCAGAGTGGCTCAGTGGTTAGCATTGCTGCCTCACAGTGCCAAGGTTCCTGGTTCAATTCCCACCTCGGCCGACTATCTGCGTGGAGTTTGCATATTCTCCCAGTGTCTGCGTGGGCTTCCTCTGGATGTGCAGTGCAGGTGAATTGGCCATGCTAAATTGCCCATAGTGTTCAGGGATTTGTAGGTTAGATGCACTAATCAGGGGTAAATGTAGGATAATAGGGTGGGTGCATAGTTCTGGGTGGGTTATTCTTTGGAGGGTTGGTGTGGGCTTGTTGGGCCAAATGACCTGTTTCCACACTGTAGAGATTCATTAATTCTAGCAGAGAAGTCTACTATCAGCATGTAATGAGCTGACACAATTGCCTGATATATTACAAACTCAGACTCTGAAGAGGAGGTATGGCACCACTGAATCTTTAGGCTGCAGCATACTTTGGAGTTCTCCTATAAGGCTAACGCCATAATGTTAACAATGGATAACAACAGATAAATCTCAAAATCAACAGAACATTTCAAGTTCTGAGGAAATGGTAATTGTTTAAAAAAAAACACAATTTCTGAGTGAATGAAGTCAAAGATTGCTTCAGTGATGACATCAAAATGCTACAGCAATGGAAAACAATGAGTTTGTAATAAAGAATGCCTATTAACATTTTGATATGAAGAAGTAACAAAAATTCTAAGAATTAAAAGTTTTGAAAAATGATGGATGAAATCATTACTTGTCCTCAATTATAAACAGGCAGCAGAAAGGATAAAAATAAGTTTGCACTTTAATTAGCACTTTTCATTATCTTATGTTGTTTAGTCACCACACGAGAATTGCACCAGCTATTTTGCATATGCAAGGGTCCTGACACAGCAATAAGATCATGATCAGATAATCTAGTTTTGCGATGTTGATAAGGGGTAAAATGCTAACAAGGGTATTAATGAAACCTTTCTGCACTTCTTTGAAAAAAGAAAACTCAGGAATCTTTAATATTCATTTGAAAGGCAAGATAGTAATATTGGTTTTATAATATTACATGAAAGACAGCACGTCCATCAGGGCAGGCCCCCCTCAGCACTGCAAGATTTTTATACTTTAGTCTCTAGAGTGACATTTGAACGCACAGCATTTTGATTCAACAACAAGAGTGCTACCATCTGAATCCAAGTACATATCTGTAAGCAATCCTAACAGATAATGCCACAAAATATTCTCTTACCAGAAATGGTGATGGAGCACTGTGTTCAGAAACATTATAGTAAGACACATCCACAGGTAGTGTTACATGCTGAGGGCAGTATGATCCACTTGCTCCAAGTTCAGCTGTAAAACCTTCAATTCTTCCTGATGGTGCAAATCTACCTTTTAACAAGGATTCCTGCAATGAGATAAAAGACATTATTCATCATGTTATGGACTAGGCCAGACCACACCACTCAAAACATTCTTAAGCAGGCAGCCCAGACTATAACTTTGCAATTTGTTTCGACAAGTGCACAGTGAAAATTACCCGGAGTAAGTTAGCAAGGTTGACTACCAGGTTTCAAACCAACAAAATAAGTTTATTCACAAAAATTACACAATGAAACACAAAGAACAGAATAAAGAATCCCTGCAGAACTCAGTCTATCCAAAACAGACTTAATTATGCTGTTCTGCATATACACAACAGTCCCACTATGCAAACCTCCTTAAAACACAGTAAAAATAAAGGAACAGATGCTAACAGGTTGAAGTTAGAAGGGCAGAAAGAGAGAGAGAGAGAGAGAGAGAGACCCTGTTCACACAGTCCACTGCTAAACTTCTACTGAGTTCGAGACTGAACTGATCAACTAGAGAGTTGACCATTCCCCTTCCATTATATAGGTCACTTCTAAAACATGATCACTTTGGCCTGAAGTCTCATCTGTTTATTTACAAACAAAAATCCTTTCAAAATGTCATCTTTGTACCAAACTAGTCTAATCAGAGCACGGCCTGTTTATAACCTCTCTGAGAAAAGTCAAGGACACAGCATCTTTGAGAAAAGGAACAGCTTTTACAAAAAAAGGGTCCAGCTTTGTGACAGTTATAACCCTTAAAGAACAACTAAGCTCCAATCCATAAAAATTTGCAGATCCTTGGTAATTTCTGAAACATGAAACACTGGTGAAACTGGCAGTAACATAGCAATGGCAGAATTAAGTTTTAAGCCCCCCTGCTGTGAAATTTGGATCAGTATCCTTTGACTTCATAAACATGGAAGATGGAACACCATAGAAGAACCCAAGTGTTCTCTGACTACTCTGACCTCTGCCTCCCAACAGTTCTGCTCAGCATATTTTGAAAGAAACAAAGGATCAAGCTGCCAAGCCTATTGTAAAGTTTGCCTATGATCGAAGGATGGACTGAAAAGAACATAAAATTTCCAGTAAACTATGTCCGATTTTCACTAACTGTGCCAATTCATTCTCTTTTTTGTAAATCAGATGTGGGGAGGCCTTGTGCTATTGGAATTATCACTAGACTATTAATCCAAAGACCCATACAATGTTCTCTATGGGTCTCCAATGTTCCACCATCACGATAGCAAATGGTGGAATTTGAATTCAATAAATATCTGGAATTAAGAATCTAATAATGACCATAAATCCATTGTCGATTGTCTGAAAAACGCATCTGGTTCACTAATGTTCATTAGGAAAGGAAACTGCCATCTTTACCTGGTCTGGCCGACATGTCACTCCAGACCCATAGCAATGTGGGCAATTAGGGATGGGCAATAAATGCTGCCTAGCCACTGATGTCCTTATCCCATGAATGAATAAAACAAATCCTAAACAGTTTTATGACTGAAGTTGTAATTTGCCTTTTCAAAAAGGTGTTATACTGGAAAAAACTAAGCAAATAGCATTCATTCAATGGGAGTAATAATCATTGTTGAAACCTGAAGTTCAGTCTGATATTACGGTTTGTGTTATTTGCAAATAAATGAGATAATTGGAAATTCATTTAATATCAGATTAGAAAACTTAAAATCTAATTTTCTATCAGGGTCAATTTGTAGCAGGAAAGAAAGACAGTCTGGTAGATTTACAGTTTAATCTCTTATACTATAAACAACAGCAACTGGAATTATCCAAAAATAAATCATGATATCTTGAAAAAAGTGTCTATATTAGAGTTGGTGGTACTGGATATCTTAAAACACAAATGTGGGTAAATGCCCAGGACCTGATCATCTGTATCTCAGAACTTTGCAGGAAACTAAGGAGGTGATTGCTTGGTCCTTGCTGAGATATTTGTACCATTGATAGCCACAGGTGAGGTGCCAGGAGACTGGAGGTTGGCTAAGAGTGTGCCATTATTTAAGAAAAGGTAGTAAGAAAAAGCCAGGGAACGATAGACTGGTGAGCCTGACATCAGTGGTGGAATAGATTCTGGGGGACAGGATTTACATGTATTTGGTAAGGCAAAAACTGATTAAGAATAGTCAACATGGCTTTGTACATGGGAAATAGTGTCTCATGAACTTGACTGAGTTTTTTGAAGAAGTAACAAAGATGATTGATTAGGGCAGAGCAGTAGATCATATCTATATGGACTTCAGTAAGGCGTTCGACAAGGTTCCCCATGGGAGACTGATTAGCAAGTTTAGATCTCATGGAATACAGGGAGAACTAGCCATTTGGATACAGAACTGGCTCAAAGATAGAAGTCAGAGGGTGGTGGTGGAGGGTTGTTTTTCAGACTGGAGGCCTCTGACCAGTGGAGTGCCGCAAGGATCGGTGCTGGGCCCTCTACTTTTTGTCATTTACATAAGTAATTTGGATGCAGGCATAAGAGGTACAGTTAGTAAGTTTGCAGATGACACCAAAATTGGAGGTGTAGTGGACAGCGAAGAGGGTTACCTCAGATTACAACAGGATCTGGACCAGGTGGGCCAATGGGCTGAGAAGTGGCAGATGAAGTTTAGTTCAGATAAGTGCGAGGTGCTGCATTTTGGGAAAGCAAATCTTAGCAGGACTTATACATTTAATGGTAAGGTCCTAGACAGTGTTGCTGAACAAAGAGACCTTGGAGTGCAGGGTCATAGCTCCTTGAAAGTGGAGTCGCAGGTAGATAGGATAGGATAGGATAGGATAGTGAAGTCGGCGTTTGGTATGCTTTCCTTTATTGGTCAGAGTATGGAGTACAGGAGTTGGGAGGTCATGTTGCAGCTGTACAAGGCATTGGTTAGGCCACTGTTGGAATATTGCGTGCAATTCTGGTTTCCTTCCTCTTGGAAAGATGTTGTGAAACTTGAAAGGGTTCAGAAAAGATTTACAAGGATGTTGCCAGGGTTGGAGGATCTGAACTACAAAAAAAAAAAGAGGCTGAACAGGCTGGGGCTGTTTTCCTTGGAGCGTCAGAGGCTGAAGGGTGACCTTATAGAGGTTTACAAAATTATGAGGGGCATGGATAGGATAAATAAACAAAGTCTTTTCGCTGGGGTCGGGGAGTCCAGAACTAGAGGGCATAGGTTTAGGGTGAGAGGGGAAAGATATAAGAGACACCTAAAGGGCAACTTTTTCACACAAAGGTGGTACGTGTATGGAATGAGCTGCCAGAGGATGTGGTGGAGGCTGGTACAATTGCAACATTTAAGAGGCATTTGGATGGGTATATGAATAGGAAGGGTTGGAGGAATATGGGCCAGGTGCTGGCAGGTGGGACTAGATTGGGTTGGGATATCTGGTCGGCATGGACCAAAGGGTTTGTTTCCATGCTGTACATCTCTATGACTCTAAGTGACAAAGATTGATGAAGGCAGAGCAATGCATGTTGTTAGTATGGATTTCAGCAAGACTTTTTTTTAAGGTTCCACATGGTGGACTGATTAGCAAGGTTAGGTAACATGGAATCTAGGGAGAGCTAGTCATTTGGATACAAAATTGGCAAGAAAATAGGATACAGAGGGTGGTGGTGGTGGTGGTGTGATTTTCAGACTGAAGGCCGGTGTGCCATAAGGAACCGCACTGGGTGTATTGCTTTTTGTCGTTCATATAAATAATTTGGATGTGAACATAGAAGATATGGTGAGTACACTTGCAGTTGACACCAAAATTGGTGGTGCAGTAAACAGTGAAGAAAGTTATCGCAGAGTACAACAGGACCTTGATCAGATGGGTCTACAGGCAAATGGCATTTCATTTAGATAAATGTGAGGTGTTCCCTTTGGTAAGTCAAATCAACGAAAAGTATACACATCGTAAGGTCCTGGGGGGTTTTGTGGAACAGAGACCTTGGAGTGCAGGTTCGTAATTCCTTGAAAACGGAGTCACAGGTAGACAGGATAGTGAAAGTGGCATTTGGTAAGCTTGCCTTTATTGGTCAGTGCATTGAGTACAGGAGTTGGGAGGTCATGTTACAGCTGTATAGGAAATTGGTTAGGCCATTTTTGAAATACTGCATTTACTTCTGGTCTCCCCACTAAAGCAAAGATGTAATGAAACTTGAAAGGGTTCAGAAAAAACATTTACAAGGACATTGCCAGGGTTGGAGGGTTTGAGCTCAAAGGGAGAGGCTGAATAAGCTGGGGCTAATTTCCCTGGAGTATCAGAGGCGGAGGGGTGACCTTAGCGGTTTATAAAATCATGGCTAGGGTTAATACCAAGGTCTTTTTCCCAGGGTAGGGGAGTCCGAAACTAGATTGCATTGGTTTAAGGTGAGAGGGAAAAGATTTCAAAAGGACCTAAGGGGCAACCTTTTCATGCGAGGGGTGGGGCATAAACAGAATGAGCTGCCAGAGGAGGTGGAGCAGCTTGGTAGAATTACAACATCCAAAAAGCATCTGTATGGATATATGAATAGGAAGGGTTGAGGGGGATATGGGCCAAATGCTGAATGAGTTGGACTGAAGGGTCTGTTTCCATGCTGTACATCTCAATGACACTATGCCTGAGAACTACTGATATTCTGCATCCTCTAAACAGCAGTTTCCATAATTCCCATTTCTTTCAGCACTTCTTTGGACAATGAGCTTGCGTGGGGGGAGGGGGAATCTCTTGGATATTCTGATCATTGGAATATGTCTTTTTATTAGGGTTCAGTATTTGGAAATATGCACCAAGGGCACCTCAGAGATGAGACCAGATAAGTCTCATTAAACTGTTTTCTTTTACGTTTATATGTGAATCGATGCAGACTATGCCCTTCCTTTCCACTCTTCTAAGTTAGCAGAAGCTGTTGCACCAGCCAAGGCAAGAGTTTAATAATAATGAAAACTCAGCTCTTTCATTCTGTTTTCGGAGACATGGGGCTTTGTACAGACAGAGGCCCAGTTATCATGTTCTCATTATACAAAACGAATAGAGTTGCAGCAAGCTAAGACAAGCAAGAGTTTTAATTTTCCCCATTCCTGAAGATAAGGAAACCATGTTTTCAGTTGTGCTCTTTGTTGATGATTGCCGAAGAGGAAGAAATCCGAGCAAATAAATTATAACTTTTGATAACCAGGCTCAGTTTGGGAGGAGTTACCTGTTGGAATCCCCATGAAAAATTTACCACAGTTGGTAGTATTATATATTTGTACCTCAAAATTTCCGAGCAAAGAACGGCTAATAGAAGGAAGTGTACTGCTTCTCGACAACTTGCTGGATTCTCCTGCAAATGCACTCCGCAGTTGTCGTCTGGAGGATAAAATAAAGAGCAAAATATGGGCATCATATGAAGCTATCCTTTACTACTTAATCCAAAGAGCAACTTTTATTTAGAACAGCTAAATAGTTTCTATTTCCCTAGGGGCTGTTACAGGTATTGTAGCAGGGTATTTGGAAAAAATGCACAGCAACACAGAATCAATGTAGTTTTGTGAAAGACAAATCACATTTAACCAATTTATTGAAGTTCTATGACATAGTATGTCTGTGTGGAGAAAAAGGACCAAGGATGGACAGTGTTCTCAGATTTCCAGAAGGCATCTGACAAGGTGCCACATGAATAATTATTGTGCCAAATAACGACTCATGGTGAAGGAGTCAGACAGGCTCGGCTTGTTTCTGTTCAACTTCAACCAGAAATCAAAGTGACACCTTGATTGAAACATAGATTCTGAGAGATCTTGACAGAATGGATGTAGTAAGATTGTTTCCTCTTGTGCGAGAAGAACTAGGAGTCACTATTAAAAAAAAGGGTCGTTCATTTAAGATAGCTTTGGAGAATTTCTTTTCTGAGGATTAGCAGTCTTAAATGGAACTTTCTTTTTCAAAAGAATAGTGGAAAGAGTCTCTTAGTATTTTTTTTAAGGCAGATGCAAATAGATTAATGGTAAGCAAGATGGTGAAAGGTCCATCAGGGAGGCAGGAATCTGGATTTGAGATTACACTCAGGTCAGCTGTGATTTTATGGAATGTCAAAGCCAGCTCAATGAGTCAAATGGCCTAGTCCTAATCCTAATTTGTATGTATGCCATGTTATTGCAATTAATGCCAGAGCAAACTCCTGTTAAATTAATTGGAATGGATGGTTCATTTTAATTTGGATCACTACCCCACAGGAGTCCATGGTCTCATGCATTCTTGAGGGATCAAGTAGGTTCAGCTGGTGGTTTCTGGCTTTAAACACAGTGATTAATGAAGTAATATGGACAAATGGCTTTTGAAACAGAGAGCTGAAAGGCAACTTTGGCACATTCAGGAGGCGGAGAATTCAGAAAGGCATGTAGCAGTAGTTATGATTAAGCCAAACAGGATAATCCACAAATTTTGTGAAGATAAGTTCATTGTTTTTCTATTAAGCACAGTCTGGTTATATAACTGATATTAGTCAATCCATTCATCACATTTCACTGTTGTTATGAAGTTAAAAGGCATGCACTGTAACTTGATGACTAGATGGCAGTTCCAGTGTGTACTGGAAAACTGAAAATATGTAACATTTGGCTGTGAAGTGGATACCCGAGTTTTAGTTGCTGCTTTGACAACAATTTGAATTTAACCAGTTTAAATTATCCCCCAGGATATTAAAACCCAATCGAGTTTGAATTTATTGTTTTGACTCACAGAAAACCTACAGTGTGGAAACAGGCCCTTTGGCCCAACAAGTCACGCTGACCCTCTGAAGAGTTACCCACCCAGACCCATTCCCCTACTCTATTATCCTATGTTAACCCCTTACTAATGCACCTAACCGACACATTCCTGAACATTATGGGCAATTCACCTAAACTGCACATCATTGGATGGAGACGGAAACTGGAGCACCTGGAGGAAACCCACGCAGACATGGGGAGAATGTGCAAACTCCACACAGTCAGCCGAGAGTGGAATCGAACCCAGTTCCCTAGCGCTATGAGGCAGCAGTGCCAACAACTGAGTCACAGTGCCAACATCAAATCAATGAGACGATCCGACGATGGGAGTATAAGAATACAGACATTTTTAAAATTGGTCAGAGAGCAACTATGGTAGAGAAAGAAAAACTGCCAAAGAGCTAATTGCCCATCTAACATCTTGGTCTCAAAGAAATTAGAAAACACTCTGTCAAAGATACCTGTTCATGTGAAACATAGTTGTAGCAAAAAGAAAGATGACGACCCAGGGAGATCAGCAGCTGGAAGAGTGAAGACACAGAAGATGACAGAGACTGTGTGGTTTTGAAATTAAGTTGATGTAATTTTCTTAAGTGTCTTATTGGAACAGTATATGGTTAGAAAGTTGGAGGTAGATAGTAAACAGTTGAGAAAGGGGTGGCTGAGATTTGACATTAGTTTTTGTTTAATGTTCACTTTTAGAGGTAGGAAATAAATTATGTTATTTTTCTTTAAATCAAGGAATTTGAGAATTCTCTGTCACTCGTATTTTGACAGATTACAAGGCATGGCGAGCTTTTCTAGGTGTTTAGTTTAATTAACAGAGGGATTCATCTCCATGTCGTACATTCTGTGAAATAAAGCATCTTAACAATTGATGTGGAACACAGAGGCAAACAAGCAACAGTAAGCCACTTGTTCAATGGGAAAATGTTAGGAGTCAATTATAAAGGATGTAATAGCACAGTATTTAGACATTCACAATATAATCAAGCAGAGTCAGCACGACTTCATGAAAGGGAAATCGTGCCTGACAAAGTAGATTTTTTTGGTGTGTTAACAAGCAGGATAAAGAGATACCAGTTGATATGTTATGTTTCGACTTCCAAAAGGCATTTGATAAGTTACCACAGAAGGCTTCTTAATGAAATAAGAACCCTTGGCATTGGGGAAGTAGGTTGGCTCACAAATACAGGACCGAATTTGTATAAAAAGGGGACAGTTTCAGGATGCTGACCTGTTATTAGTGGAGTGCACAATGATCAGTGCTGTGGCAGTATATATATAAATGACTTGAATGAGATAAGAGAATATATTATTGCTAAAATTGCAGATGACAAAAATAGGTGGGAAGACAAGAAGTGAGGATGACAATGAGACTACAGAGGGATACAGATAGGTTAAGAAAGTGGGCAAAAAAACTTGTCAGTTAGGTATAATCTGGGAAAACGTGAGATTCTGCACTTTGGCAGAAAGAATAGAAGAGTGAATATTATTTAAATGGGGAACGACGGCAGAAAACTCCACAGATGGATTTAAGAATCCTCATTCATGTTTCACAAAAAGCTAGCATCCAAGAACGGAGGGTTATAGAGAAAGCAAATATACTTTTATTCTTACAAAAGGGAATGGAATATAAAAATTAGGATACAAAACTCAAGGTACTGGTCAGACCATGCCCGCAATACCGTGAACAGTTCTGGGCCCATGATTTAAGAAAAGATACAGTGGTGGAGGCAATCTAGAGAAGGTTCACTAAGTTGGTCCGGGGTATGGAGATATTTTGTACTCTCACTGGTGTTTCAAAGAATGAGGCTGCCTTATTATACATAAGATTGTTAGAGATCTTGATAGGTAGATGCAAAAAGAGGTTATTTCTCTTTGTAGGGCAGTCTGACTACAGGACACAATTTCAGACTAAGGGATCACCATTTAAGACAAAGATGATATGTAATTTCTTCTGAGATTACTGAATTGATGAAATTCTTTACTGGAGACAGCTTGCAAGACTGGGTCATTAAATATATTCAAGGCCAACATTGGCAGATTTTTAAATCAATAAGGGAACCAAAAGTTATAGAAGCTTACATTTCAATAAAATCACCTCATTCTCCTAAACTCAGGTTGAATGGTTTCGGCCTTTCTTCATAAAATATACCTTTCATTCTAGGAATGAGTCAAGTGAACTTTTTCTAACATTTATTTAAAGTACATTTTCCAAAAAGCTGGTTGGACAAGTGGAGTGATCTACAGTCATGAGCAAAATAAGGATCAGCTATGGTTTTGCTCAATTAAAATAGTAACATATAACCTCAGAAATCAAGAATGCCTATTTGAGTGAAGTGCCAAAGCATTGTGGAATATTATCTCAGCATTGAGGTCACCATTCTAAAGAAAGGAAAGAGCAGTATCAAAGAAGAAAGGTCAAAAACCTATGTTTAAAAAGTCACAAAGTTATAACCTGTACTGAGAGAACTAAGAAGAGGAGGACAGGTAGTCAGAAAAATCAAAAGGAAGATTAAACAATGATAAGTTTGGGTTTTAAATGGCTACAGATAATTACAAAGTGAGGATAAGTAGTCAAGATTTCCACAGTGTTGAAGCATTGGAAATAAATGAGCCATTTCAGGACTCTGTTTTCGATGGAATAGATGATAAGAAGTTTGTTCACTAACTATTAGTTAAATGGCAGCAAGTTAAATCAAGAAAAGTTCTTTTGCTCATTGATTAAATTAATCAATTATTCACTGATGCCAACGATAAATAAAGATCATGTGGATTGCTGGAAAAAGTTAATTGATTCATTAGACTAGATGCTGTTTTTGTTATTTTTTGTCGATTTTTAGTTGAACTACTTAAGGGAACAGGAACACAGTGATAATCCTGTACTATCTTTATTTTATTAATCACAAAACAGAGTGTGAATTTTGTACTCCTTGACTGAATAAACTCTACAAGCCTTTTGTTTTGCATTTTCACTATGCAAAGGTTCTTTTTCTGGTGAGAGATCAAAAGCTTTCTAGCTGTAAAAGAGGACTTCATTTGACTGGCATGTTTCAACAGATAAAATGTATCAGATGCAAAATATTTCATTTTCACACTTGCATCAGGGGAAAGGGATGGAGCAAGTACTCAATTGTATCACAAGTGATACAACAAAAAACTGTCGTCTTTTTTAAAGTTCAGGTGAACAGGGAAGAGAAAAAAGTCAGCTACATGAGATTATTATTAGGCTCTTGTCCTATTTTTCAATAACAGGAAGTGCTACTGACTTTCCACAGTTATATTAGGGATATGAGAAAGACTTTGATTTGTGTAGCACCTTTCATTACCTGAGGATGTCTCAAAACACTTTGCAATCTGTGAAGTACAGTACTTTTGAAGTGTAGTCACTTTTACTGTAGGAAGCATGGAAGTTAATTTGTATATTAAGCTCCCACAAATAACAATATTTCATCTGTCTGAAGGATAAATAGTGGCTTGGACATAAAAGAGAACTTTAGTGTTACAAAAAGTTATTGTCATCCACTCAAGTGAGAAGGGAACCTTGGTTCAATAGCTCCAATGAATAATATCAACTCTTCCATGCAGCACTTCTCCAGTACTGCACAAAGTGCTGCTTGAACATGTGCCCAAGTCTCTGGATTGACACTTGAAACAAACAAGCATTCTGATTCAGGATGGAAGTCAAGGCTGACAAAAACATATTCTTGTAACAAATCAACATTAATGTAAAACAATATCATATGTTAATGTTATAGCTCTTAAAAGATTTAAAAGCTGTTCCTCGTTTAACCACTATGAGCAGATACCAACACAAGGATAAGGTACAGTCTACTTACGATTTCAGACGTAATCCATTATTTAACCTTCTGCCAGTATTGATACAATCAGAGGAGGTCTAGTGTAAAAAGGGGAATGCAGACATTAAACTAAATACGTGGAGCACCTGTTGAAACCAGTGTTTCGAATAATGATGCAACGTTGCAATGTTTTTAAACTGTTACAATAGTCTATTTACAGTAATTTTTAACCTCACTCTCTGAACAGAAAAATCTTGTATATAAATCACAACTGCTTATCATCGAAAACCAACTTTAAATCAAGCAATAGACATTTGACGAACAAACCACTGAGTGATATACAAAGAATCTAATCTGTTTTATTCCAAAAAATGAATCCTGTATGTGCTGCCTTTATTTCTTCCATGGTTTTCATAGATATATAGTTACACAACTGTGTTAACCATGTTACTATGTCAATATTATATTTTATAAATCCACTCTGGTCACAGAGTCATGGTCTCAAATAGATTCGCTTCAGTATACATTGCTGCTTCAAACATCAGCTCGCCAATTCTTTCTGCTGTATGTATGGAAAACTGTGACCATTATATTGTACTGCAGGTGCAACTACCTGCTTAGAAACTGGTCTGCAAAATCTCAGCTATATGAAGAGCCTATTGTGTGACAGAAACCAAAATGCCACTTACCTTCGAGCATTTCAACTTTTTCCTAACTTGGATTTTCTATTTTCAAGATTTCCTTGTGCAATATCCCAATTTCTGACAATTGGATTAAAAACACTTATTTGGTGTGTTTGAGATATTACATGTAGATACCAATGACATAGGTAGAAAGAGGGACAGTCTTCACTTGAACTAGAGGGGTCCTAATATCCTGGTGGGGAAATTTGCTGGTGCTACCCAGGTGGGTTTAAACTAGCTCAGCAGGGGGGATGGGAACCTGAAGTGAAGTTCCAGTGCACAGGGGGATGAGTGTAGGGAGGGCATGGACAGGATTTCACAGTCCACAGGAATATGCTGGTAGATAGCAAGCTGGCTTGAAAGTGTGTTTACTTCAACACCAGAAGTATCTGAAATAAGGTAGATGAGCTTACAGCACGGACTTCGATGTTGTGGCCATTTCAGAGACACTGATAGAGCAGGGTCAGGAATGGATGTTGCAGTTTCCAGCATTTAGATCTTTCATTAAGAATAGGGAAGGCAGTAAAAGAGGGGGAGGTGTGGCTTGTTAGTCAAGGACAGTATAACAGTAGCTGAAAGAACTTTTGATGAGGACTCGTTTACTGAGGTAGTATGGGCTGGAGGTTAGAAACAGGAGGGGAGAGGTCACACTGTTGCAAGTTTTTTTTTTAAAAATAGGCCTCTGCAGAGTTCCAAGGATGTGGAGGAAAGGATCAGCAAAATGATTCTGGTTAGGAGTGAAAGGAACAGGATGGTTATTATGGGGGTCTTTAAGTTCCCCAACATTGACTGGAAATGCTTAACTCTAGTATGTCCAATGTGGGCAAGATGGTTACCTGACACAGCATGTTGAAGGGCCAACAAGAGAGGGGGGCCATGCCACACTGGATCTGGTGGTTGGTAATGAATCAGGCCAGATGTTGATTTAGTGGTCGGTGACCACAATTCAGTTACGTTTAATTTAGCGACGGAAAGGGATAGGTACATGCCACAGGGCAAGAGTTATAAATGGGGGAAGGGCAATTATAATGCGATCAGGTGAGACTTAGGATGCATAGAATGGGCTAGCAAAATGCAGGGGATGGGGACAATTGAAATGTGGAGCTGAATTAAGGAACAGATATTGCGTGTCCTTGGTAGCTATATCCCTGTCAGGCAGGCAGGAAGGGATAAGGTAAGGGAACGATAGTTTGTGACAGAAATTGCATCTCTTGTTAAGTGGAAGGAGACTTAGGTGACAAAGAGATGAGATGGTTCAGATGAGGCGATGGAGAGGTACAGATCAGCTAGCAAAGATTTAAAGAGAGAATTAAGAAGAGCAAAGAGAGAACATGAGCAGTCTTCAGCATCTAGAATAAAGGAGAACCCTAAAGCTTTCCATAGGTATGTGAGGAATAAAAACTATGACTAGGGCCAGTCAAAGACTGACGTTGGAAGTTGTGTGTGAATCATGTGGAGATCGGAGAGGTGCGAAACTAATATTTCTCATTGGTTTTCACTCAGGAAAAGGAGAATATTGTGAAGGAGAAGAATGAGATACGAGATATGAGGCTAGAAAGGATCAAGGTTAGTAAGGAAGAGGTGTTATCAACTCTTGGAGGAGTGAAAGTAGATAAGTCCCCTATGCCAGGATTTATCAGAGGATTCCCTGGGAAGCTAGGGAGGTGGTGTTACAGCTTTTGACCTTGATCTTTGAGTCATCATTGTGTACAGGTTTAGTACCAGAGGACTGGAGAATTGCAAATGTTGTGCCCTTGTTCAAGAAGGGCAGTAGAGATGATCAACATAATTAGAGACCAGTGAGCCTTACATCTGTTGTAGGAAAAGTTTTGGAAAAAAAGATTATTTCAGAGATAGGATTTATAATCATCTAGCAAGCAACAGTTTGATTGCAGACAGTCAACATGGTTTCATCAAGGGCACATCATATCTCACAAACCTCATTGAGTTTTTTGAGGTGACCAAGCATGTAGATGAGGTTAGGGCAGTTGATGTGGTGTACACAGACTTCAGTAAGGCCTTTGACAAGGTTCCACATGGTAGGCTGTTGGAGAAAATGCAGAGGCATGGGATTGAGGGTGATTTAGCAGTTTGGATTAGAAACTGGCTTTCTGAAAGAAGGCGAGTGTTGGTTGATGGTAAATATTCAGCCAGGAGTCCGGTTACTAGTGGTGTGCCATAAGGATCTGTTTTGGGACCACTGCTGTTTGTCATTTTTTAAAAAATGACTTGGACACAGGCATAGGTGGATGGTTTAGTAAGTTTGCAGATGACACTAAAGTCAGTGGAGTAGAGGACAGTGTTGCAGGTTGCAAGGGGACTTGGATAAACTGCAGAATGGGGCTGAGAGGTGGCAAAGAGAGTTCAATGCAGCTAAATGTGAAGTGATTCACTTTGGGAAGAATAACAGGAAGGCAGAGTACTGGGTCAATGGAAAGATTCTTGGTAGTGTGGATGTGCAGAGAGATCTTGGAGTCCGTGTACATAGATCCCTAAAGTTGCCACCCAGGTTGATAGTGCTGTTAAGGTGGCATACGGTGTGTTAGGTTTCATTGGTCGAGGGATTGAGTTTCGGAGCCGTAATGTCATGCTGCAACTGTACAAAAAGCTAGTGCGGCTGCACTTGGAATCTTGCGTGCGCAGTTCTGGTCACCCCATTACAGGAAGGATGTAGGAGCATTGGAAAAGGTACAGAGGAGATTTACCAGGATGTTGCCTGGTCTGGAGGGAAGGTCTTAGGAGGAAAGGCTGAGAGACTTGGGTCTATTCTCATTGGAAAGAAGGAGGCTAAGAAGAGATTTGATATAGACATACAAAATGACCAGAGGATTAGAGAGGGTAGACAGTGAATGTCTTTTTCCTAAGATGATGACGTCAGCTTGTACGAGGGGGCATAGCTTCAAATTGAGGGGTGATAGATTTAAGACAGATGTCAGAGGCAGTTTCTTTACTCAGACAGTGGAATACCCTCCCTGTCAATATAGTTAACTCAGTAACTTTAGGGAGATTTAAACAATCTTTGGAGAAGCACATGAATGATGATGGGATAGTGTAGGAGGAAGAGCTTAGATAAGTTCACAGGTTGGCACAACATCAAGGGCCGAAGGGCCTGTTCTGCGATGTATTGTTCTATGTTCTATTATCCAAGTAGCTTTTAAATTCTGTTGTACATTATTGCATATTTTACTTCAGAACTTGTTTTAGGGAGCTATTAATTGTTCTGGATAAGCTACTTAAAGATGGATGCATTAACACACTGAAAATTCTTTGTTAATCAATTTTAAATACTTGTATTTAATTTTTTAAAAAGCCGCTATCTACAGAGAGCAACAAGTTAGAAATTAAGCCATTTGGGATGAGGGCTTTCCCAATCATTGCTGAATTATCTGTGGGAAAACCAGGTCATACACATGGATGAAATAAATATGGGGAAGGAGGAAACAAAAGATTACAAAGATACCATGAAAATTTGATCACTTGTTAATTCAGAGGCTTTCTCCAAAATGATATGTTGACAAACTTTATTCCCATCATAGTTCTAGCATAATAAAACACTGCAATTTCACTGCCACATATGACACAGGACATAAATCATCATTTTGGAAAAACATGACCAAAGGCATAGTCAAATAGGAAGGTTTTGAAAGAGGTTCTAAGACAGGAATTCAGATTATTTGAATATAAAGGGCATATCCCAAGATACAGTAAGGTGGATGAAGGTTCTGCCAAATTTGGCAGCCAGGACTGGAAAATTTAAAAAATACTTAGAGTTGATAAACAAAGATTTCACACCATGGCTGAAAAGATCTCATTGAAGGTGGGTCAAAGCCACAGAGGGATGATTCAGACATGGCAATCAAGGAGAAGAAAAATGAAATGTTAGATAAAGCCAAGAGTGAAAGAGAAGTCTTAACGGATTTAAACATTTTTACAAGTCGATAAATCTTCATGCCTGAATAAAATATTTGCAAAGTTGTTAAAGGAAGCAAAAGAAGAAAAATAAAGGTTCCCTATCGTTTTTCCAACCTTCCCTGGTGATAGGCCTGGAGGACCAATGAAGTTGTACTAAAGTGGGGATAGGGATAGACCAATTATAGAATCAGGCAGCCTAAGTTGAGTGGTGAGAATGATATTGGAATAGTGTCTGCAGGATGGGATAAAGTCAGAAACTGATCCACTTTGTTGACCACAGTAGTGATACGTAACAAGCAGATCAAAGAGTATTTGCTGTGGCAGTCTATAAGGTTCATCAATGAATTTAAAGATAACATATGGCAGACTAGTCACTGAAGAAATAGTCCAAGGAATCCCAAGACATAGCAGCAAATTGGATTCAAAACTGACCCAGAAACAGGAAACAGAGGGTAATGGTTCTGAGGATCACTCCACCTGAAAAGTTAACTCTGATTTCTCTTCAGAGATACTGCCAGACCTGGCCAGCTTTTCCAACAATTGCTGTTATTGTTTCTGATTTACAGCATATGCAGTTCTTTCACTTTTTAATAAAGTATAATGATTGATGAGAGAGACAGGAAATTAAATATTTTAAAATATTTATTAAATATTCAAACATTAAAGCAGATAGATAGATTATTAGAGATTTGCAGGAAACTTGGAGGTGAGGTTAAAATCAGATCAACCATGATCTGAGCGAATGGTAGAACCAGCCTACTCTTTGTTCCTCGTTTGTATGTTCATAATTTTGTTTTCAATACAGTTCTGCAGTGGAAAGGTGGCTACATTTTCCTTTGTTGAGGAGTCTATAATCAGGTCAAAAAATTAGGGCAAGTAGTAGAGGTTTCAAGGAATTTCTTGTTGTAAGGTTCTGGAACTATCTGCCTGAAGGTTTGTTTGCAGCAGGAACAAGAACATTTTAAAAATATTTTTCGTGAACTGAAGTCCTCCAAGGAAAAAAATTTGTCACGTTGAGTATACGCGTGACTCCAAACCCAGAGAAAGATAATTGATTCTCAACTGCCCTCTGGGCAATTAAGCATAAACAATAAATGGCCTAGATATCAATACCCACATACCATGAATGAATTTTTAAAAATGTACTTGAAGTGCCACCAAATTATAGTGTGCAAGATGAAAAAGTGGGATTAGACTGGATGGTTCCTTGCATGCTGTAAATGATTCCATCAGGTAATATTCTGAAATTTCTTGGGATATGTGCCAAAGCATATTGGCAAGAACTGGAAAAGAAAACAAGTAATATTTATGAGACAGGATGTTGATAATGGGATTTCGCATGAGTTGAAGTTAATTGAGGTCACAGCTTCTGTGGATAGGGAGGATGGTGTTAAGAAATCATTTATGACATGACAAAGAAGTTGTCAGCAGTAGCATGGTAGGGAATAAAGTTGGGAATGTTAGAAGGGTGGACTTCAGCAGATTTGGTGGTGGCTAGAACATGAAACCAGAAATTCTGTTCTGGGTGGGGCAACACAAAAGTATCGAAGACTGACTCACATAGCTGAAGTGAACAGTCAGAAAGGAACTGAGTCAGTAGCAAAGGGTGAATACAATGAATGCCTTTGATCTTCCCAAGTAATTGAAGGGAACTCTGGCTCATCTACAACTTAATGTTGTACATGCAGTAGGAAAGCATAGATGTAGTGATGTAGTAGAGCTGGGAGTTACCCATCATGTGAAAATCACCTCATGATTATTAATAATTTTGCTGGAGAACAACACAAGTCAGGCAAGAGAGACAGACAAACAGAAACTGGGAGTATGCCAGATAAGATCAAGTTGGAAGGTATCCAATTGCTGGATATCTGCCTGCTGCGTTACTAAAGATCTTTTAAAAAGAACGAGCAATGCAGATATATTCCGACTTCACGTCAGCTCTGATGAAGCAGCTTCTAGACTCGAAATCTTTCTCCATGGATACTGCCTGACCCGCTGAGATTTCCAGAATTTTTTTTTGTTTTCAGTGTATTCCTCCAGAGGTGGACCATGATCAAACAAAAAAAAACTTAAAGCACAGAAGGAAGCCACTTAACTCACCATACTTGTGTGTGAAAGGGTTAAGTAATTTAGTCGCAAACCCATCTTTTTAGTGCACCCCCATAAATTTATGAATAAGCTCTCTCCAATTACCTTTCAAAGTTACCAATATTTGGTCACACAATCCAGATCTTAGCCAACTTTATGAAAACAAATACTAACTTGTCCTCCATTCTTTTGACAATTATTTCAAATCGATGTTCTTGGGTTGCTAACCCATACACCCGAGAAAATAGTTTCTTCCTACCATGTTCTCAAGAAGTCTCTCCTCATTCTGAATACCTCCATTAAGAATCCCTTTAACAGGTTTCTGCTCTAAAACAGAGCAATTCCATTTTTATCGAGCCACTCCACTGAAGTTCATCTATCCTTGGTATCATCCAGGTAATCCCCCTCTATACCATTCCAAGGCTTTAACAGCCTTTCTAAAATATAATGCCCAGAATGGTGCACAATTCTCTAGCTAGGTTAAAACCAGACTTCTGCTTAACAGGACTTTCTTGACTTGGTATTTAATGCTTCTATTTACAAAGCCAAGTATCTCATGTGCTTTTTAAAAAAAAGCTGTCTGAACAAATTTTCCTGCTACATTCAAACATTCATGAATCTGCAACTGTAAGTATTCTGCTCTAACACCACTGTTAAAATAGTTTCGATAAGAATATATCATATGGTTTCTTCCATGTGTCATTTCACAATTAACCACATTGAATTGCACTTGACATATGTCCAACCATTTCACTAAGATGGATGTTCTCCAGAAATTTTGGAAAATGTAGGGGGTGATGGATTCTCAGGGGAATGTAGCACGAGCAGCCAAGTTTCTGATATTAAGACTGGCTCTAATGCAACGAGGGGTACATCGGCTTCCAAGAGATCGATTGTGTTAGGGGATTCTGTAGTCAGAGGTACAGACAGACGTTTCTGTGGCCAGCAGAGAAAAGCAGAATGGTGTGTTGTTTCCCTGGTGCCAGGATCAAGGATGTCTCAGAGGGTGCAGAATGTTCTCACGGGGTAGAGGGGCCAGCAGGAAGTCATTATCCACATTGGAACGAACGACATAGGAAGGGAAAAGGTTGAGATTCTGAAGGGAGATTACAGAGAGTTAGGCAGAAACTTAAAAAGGAGGTCCTCAAGGGTAGTAATATCTGGATTACTCCCAGTGCTACGAACTAGTGAGGGCAGAAATAGGAGGATAGTGCAGATGAATGCATGACTGAGGAGCTGGTGTATGGGAGAAGGATTCACATTTTTGGATCACTGGAATCTCTTTTGGGGTAAAAGTGACCTGTACAAGGAGGGCGGATTGCACCTAAATTGGAAAAAGACTAATATACTGGCAGGGAAATTTGCTAGAACTGCTTGGAAGGATTTAAACTAGTAAGGTGGGGTGGGACCCAGGGAGATAGTGAGGAAAGAGATCGATCTGAGATGAATACAACTGAGAACAGAAGTGAGTCAAACAGTCAGGGCAGGCAGGGACAAGGTAGGACTAATAAATTAAACTGCATATTTCAATGCAAGGGGCCTAACAGGGAAGGCAGATGAACTCAGGGCATGGCTAGGAACATGGGACTGGGATATCATAGCAATTACGGAAACATGGCTCAGGGATGGGCAGGACTGGCAGCTTAATGTTCCAGGATACAAATGCTACAGGAAGGATAGAAAGGGAGGCAGGAGAGGAGGGAGAGTGGCATTTTTGGTAAGGGATAGCATTACAGCTGCGCTGAGGGAGGATATTCCTGGAAATACATCCAGGGAAGTTATTTGGGTGGAACTGAGAAATAAGAAAGAGATGATCACCTTTTTGGGATTGTATTATAGACCCCCTCCCCCAATAGTCAGAGGGAAATTGAGAAACGAACTTGTAAGGAGATCTCAGCTATCTGCAAGAATAATAATGTAGTTATGGTAGGGGATTTTAACTTTCCAAACATTGACTGGGACTGACATTGTGTTAAAGGTTTAGATGGAGAGTGATTTGTTAAGTGTGTACAAGACAATTTTCTGATTCAGTATGTGGATGTACCTACTAGAGAAGGTGCAAAACTTGACCTACTCTTGGGAAATAAGGCAGGGCAGGTGACTGAGGTGTCAGTGGGGAGCACTTTGGGGCCAGCGACCATAATTCTATTCGTTTTAAAATAGTGATGGAAAAGGTTAGTCCAGATCTAAAAGTTGAAGGCCTAAATTGGAGAAGGCAAGAACGTTCAAAAGCTGATTGGAGGCAGATGTTCGCAGGTAAAGGGACAGCTGGAAATTGGGAAGCCTTCAGAAATGAGATAACAAGAATCCAGAGAAAGTATATTCCTATCAGGGTGAAAGGGAAGGCTGGTAGATATAGGGAATGCTGAATGACTAAAGAAATTGAGGATTTGATTAAGAAGAAGAAGGAAGCATATGTTCGGTATAGACAGGACAGATCAAGTGAATCCTTAGAAGAGTATAAAGAAAGTAGGAGTATACTTAAGAGGGAAATCAGGAGGGCAAAACAGGGACATGAGATAGCTTTGGCAAATAGAATTAAGGAGAACCCAAAGGGTTTTTACAATTATATTAAGGACAAAAGGGTAACTAGGGAGAGAATAGGGCCCTCAAAGATCAGCAAGGCAGCCTTTGTGTGGAGCCACAGAAAATGGGGGAGAAACTAAATGAATATTTTGCATCAGTATTTACTGTGGAAAAGGATATGGAAGATACAGACTGTAGGGAAATAGATGGAGACATGTTGCAAAATATCCAGCTTACAGAGGAGGAAGTGCTGGATGTCTTAAAACGGTTAAAGGTGGATAAATCCCCAGGACCTGATCACGAGAACTCTGTGGGAAGCTGGAGAAGTGATTGCTGGGCCTATTACTGAGATATTTGTATCATCGATAGTCACAGCTGAGGTGCTGGAAGATTGGAGGTTGGCAAATGTGGTGCCACTGTTTCAGAAGGGCGGTAAAAACAAGCCATGGAACTATAGACTGGTGAGCCTGACCTCGGTGGTGGGCAAGTTGTTGGAGGGAATCCTGAGGGACAGGATGTACATGTATTTGGAAAGGCAAGGACTGATTCGGGATAGTCAACATGGCTTTGTGCGTGGGAAATCATGTCTCACAAACTTGATTGAGTTTTTTGAAGAAGTAACAAAGAAGATTGAGGAGGGCGGTGCAGTAGATGTGATCTATATGGACTTCAGTAAGGCGTTCGACAAGGGATACTGATTAGCAAGATTAGATCTCACGGAATACAGGGAGAACTAGCCATTTGGATACAGAACTGGCTCAAAGGTGGAAGACAGAGGGTGGTGGTGGAGGGTTGGTTTTCAGACTGGAGGCCTGTGACCAGTGGAGTGCCACAAGGATCGGTGCTGGGCCCTCTGCTTTTTGTCATTTACATAAATGATTTGGATGCGAGCATAAGAGGTACAGTTAGTAAGTTTGCAGATGACACCAAATTTGGAGGTGTAGTGGACAGCGAAGAGGGTTACCTCAGATTACAACAGGATCTGGACCAGATGGGCCAATGGGCCGAGAAGTGGCAGATGGAGTTTAATTCAGATAATTGCAAGGTGCTGCATTTTGGGAATGCAAATCTTAGCATGACTTATACACTTAATGGTAAGGTCCTAGGGAGTGTTGCTGAACAAAGAGACCTTGGAGTGCAGGTTCATAGCTCCTTGAAAGTGGAGTCACAGGTAGATAGGATAGTGAAGGCGGCATTTGGTATGTTTTCCTTTATTGGTCAGAGTATTGAGTCCAGGAGTTGGGAGGTCATGTTGTACAGAACATTGGTTAGGTCACTGTTGGAATATTGCGTGCAATTCTGGTCTCCTTCCTATTGGAAAGATGTTGTGAAACTTGAAAGGGTTCAGAAAAGATTTACAAGGACGTTGCCAGGGTTGGAGGATCTGAGCTACATGGAGTAGCTGAACAGGCTGGGGCTGTTTTCCCTGGAGCGTCGGAGACTGAGGGGTGACCTTATAGAGATTTACAAAATTATGAGGGGCATGGATAGGATAAATAGACAAAGTCTTTCCCTGGGGTTGGGGAATCCAGAACTAGAGGGCAAAGGTTTAGGGTGAGAGGGGAAAGATGTAAAAGAGACCTAAGAGGCAACATTTTCACACAGAGGGTGGTATGTGTATGGAATGAGCTGCCAGAGGATGTGGTGGAGGCTGGTACAATTGCAACATTTAAGAGGCATTTGGATGGGTATATGAATAGGAAGGATTTGGAGGGATATGGACCGGCTGCTGGCAGGTGGGACTAGTTTGGGTTGGGATATCTGGTCAGCATGGACGGGTTGGACCGAAGGGTCGGTTTCCATGCTGTACATCTCGATGATTCTGAGTCTGCTACTATCCTCTTCGTTTTTTTAAAAATGCACAGCCATGTATTTAATCCTTCTGAAATTGTTCTCCCCATACCTACGTTCAGGTTATTAATGAGAACAGCAACAATTCTATCAAAGGCTCATGAGAGAAAATGTCTAATCACCATACTTTGCCTAATATCCCATAGCCAACAACATAGCTACACTATCCTTTCCTTTAACACCACATGCTTCTATTTACCAATCATATCAATAGTTCTGGAAAGTTCAAAGGTGACTAGGAAGAACAATGTGCTGTCCACGGTATATAATTGATAACAAAGTCGTCTCTGAGCATGCACTGAGTTGGAATAGCAGGACATTTGTGTATTGAAGATCACAATTTAAAAAAAAGCAGCACATTACAGACAAGAATTTTGAAGTAACAAAGAGGATTGATGAGGGCAGAGCAGTGGATGTGATCTATATAGACTTCAGAAAGGCATTTGACAAGGTTCCTCATGGTAAACTGGTTAGCAAGGAATACAGCGAGAACTAGCCATTTGGATACAGAACTGGCTCAAAAAGGTAGAAGACGGAGGGTGGTGGTGGTGGAGGGTTGTTTTTCAGACTGGAGGCCTGTGACCAATGTTATGCCACAAGGATCAGTGATGGGTCCACTACTTTTCATCATTTATATAAATGATTTGGATGTGATCACAGGAGGTATAGTTACTAAGTTTAGAGATGACACTAAAATTTGAGGTGTAATGGACAGTGAAGAATGTTATCTTAGGGTACAAGGGCTGAGAAGTGGCAGATGGAGTTTAATTCAGATGAATGTGAGGTGCTGAATTTTTGAAAAGCAAATCAGAACAGGACCTATAAACTTAACGCTAAGGACCTGGGGAGTATTGCTGAATAAAGAGACCTTGAAGTGCAGGTTCATAGTTGCTTGAAAGTGGAGGCACCGGTAGATAGGATAGTGAAGGCAATGTTTGGTATGCTTTCCTTTACTAGTCAGAGCATTGAGTATAGGAGTTGGGAGATCACATTACATATGTATAGGACATTAGTTAGGGCACTTTTGGAATATTGTGTGCAATTCTGGTCTCCCTCCTATAGGAAGGATGTTGTGAAACTTGAAAGGGTTCAGAAAAGATTTACAAGGACGTTGCCAGGGTTGGAAATTTGAGCTACAGGGAGAGGCTGAATATGCTGGAGCTTTTTCCCCAGAGCAGAGGTTGAGGTGACTCAGAGGATTATAAAATCATGAGGGGCATGGATAGGGTGAATATACAAGGTCTTTTCCTTGGATTGAGGGAGTCCAGAACTAGAGGGCATAGGTTTAGAGTGAGACGGGAAAGATGTAAAAGGGACCTAAGGGGCAACTTTTTCATGCAAAGGGTGGTGCATGAATGGAATGAGCTACCAGAGGAAATGGTGGAGACTGTACAATTACAACATTTAAAATGCATCTGGATAGGTGTATGAATAGGAAGGCTTTAGAGGTATATGGTCAAAATGCTGGCAAATGGGACTAGATTAGTTTAGGATATCTAGTCGGCAAGGACGAGTTGGACAGAAGGGTCTATTTTGGTGCTGTACATCCCTATGACTCCAAGTCATACAGAGTTAATGGAAAACTGGATTTCATGTCAACATGGATTAAAAACTTTAAAATGGTACAGTGTATTGATATAAAATTTACATCAGATTACAGCTGGACCACTGTGTGTAATTATTGGATTCTAGAGGAGGATGCTGAGATAAAAGACTGTGCAAAAGGCCACCTTCACAAGAATATATCCCAAATTCAAACCATGTAAACATTTTAAATCTGGCTTCAGGATACTCTGGACTGAGACATGCTCTTAAGAGACAAATGGGGGAGTAGTCCCATGTATGTGTTACAATGGATTAACATTTTTTTTTAAAAAAGATGCAATGTAATCAAAACAAATTCTTATAAAAGTGGCTTTTGAGGGTTGATATTTTGTCAAACGGTCACAAATTATTTGTCGTTCCCTAATAAGTTAACCATATCAAGTGTACCCAGGAAGAAAGAAAATCCCTATTACACCAGACCAAAAAAAAAACAAAGGACCAAAACAATCCCTATCTTTTTGATTCTGAGAAATCTGTTGATGAAGCTTTTTAGTCACCTGTCTTTGGAGATAGTCACTTGTCTATTCTTTATTTCTCCCAAACTCAATTTATTTTAAGACATATCCGTACCATTCTGATAGCACAAAGCTACTAAACAGAAATCTCAGTGTGCAGATTTCATATTTTGTCCACAAGGCAGCAGCAAATTATCCCATTTTACCCCGCTGAGGCCATTTCATTATGAAACTAAAGTATTGCTTAATTTAGGCCACGATCAACAAAATAACTCTAGTTCCTTCTAGTCTAAAAATATGGAGGTCTGCAGGTAAGAGACGATTTTATTGCTAAGTTACAATTCGACAAACTACTGTACACTTGCACGCACCTATACCTTGGTGACAATTTATTGAGGAAACCCAGCAAAAACCAAAGTTGATACGTATATTGGGCTAACTTTGGAGATGATCCAAAAGCACCTGTGTCATGGTAAGTTATTTTCTGGAAACCTCGAGACTGGATACAATTTAGACATATGGCAGTTTTGAACAGAAAGCAGTTTTCTCAGCTTTTCAATTGCATTAACAAATGGATTTCAGTTAAAAAATAGAGAAGATATTGCAGATAACACAAACCTTGGATGCATCTCTTGAGGATGGAAGTAGATGATTCCAGAAAGGTGCTGCTTTGGCATCAGTACTTCTGCAAGAAACTGGGATAGAATTAACTAGCTTAATCCTACATTTCTTTGCAACAGGAGGGCTCTCATCCCCTGAGCACATCTCTTTCCCGGATGCATTTGTTGGCGATAGCAGCTTTCGTTTAACTGTACATCTGGCAGAGGCTGTACTTGATTGCCCACAGGAGAATGGTGTTTTCTCAGAGGACAACAGTCCAGTGCTGGTACTATTGTGAATCTCACTGTCTGAGGATGGTGTTGTTGGTACTAATTTATCTCCAGGTGAACCTGTCTCTCCATCTTCTCCCAAGACACTGTCCTCCATGCCTGTGTGTTCAACAACATGCAAACCACTATGACAAAAGTGTTGTGCAGAACCATGCATAACTGGGTCTCCATCCTGGAAACCAATATCCTGTTCATTGAAATAGTCACCTGTCTTTTCTACTACCTTTTCAGAAAGATTGCCATTATCAGTTCCACAGTAAGATGCATTTAGACTTTCAGTCAACGTAGCAGAATTTTTGCAGTGCACATGGATTCTTTTCTGGTTAAGCTCAAGTTCTGGATGTTGCTCAGATGAATTTCTTTTAAAACCCTGTTTGCAATTTCTCTGATCCAAAGTATTTGAGGAGTTAGATAGGTGAGAAAATATTGAAAGTTGATACACTTTTTGAAACCTAACCTCGCTTTCACTGTATCCTGCCAAAACTCCTCGTTCAGAGATGACATCACTAGAGTCCAAGCGATAGTCATTTGTTGGTGTACCTTGAAAGCTGCCACCTGCATGGCCTGCAGCATGCCGAGGTACGTCTTTAGATTGCTCTTTCTGAGAAGTCTCCAGATGCATGTGCCTCATGGACTGCTGTGTTTTACACGACAGAAATGTAGAAATCCAAGGGCAGAAACTGTATTTGTGGTTGGTAGCAATGAGAAGTCTCCTTCATGAAGTTAAACCAAAGATGTCTTTCTGGACACTCCTGTAGCACAGCATCTAAGAAAGAAAGAAAATCACTCAATCATAAATCATTTATTTTAAATCAGTAGCTACCTATTTATAATTAACACAATTAATTAAAACATCGAGCTTTAAAACTGTGCAGCAATTGGAGCAAAGGCTTTTTTTTCCTTATTGTTTGACATCAACAAACATGGTGTCCTTCAAACTTTAAGATTCCAGCTACCTTAAAATACTTAGTTTGCCAAATTCTTCATTTTAAAAAATAACATTTCTAGATTCTCATCTTACTTCTCATGTTGCAATTGATCAGTGGTCTGTCCAAGTCTTCAGATCTACAAAAGCAAATAGACTGGAAATGCTCAGAACCACCAACTTTTGAAAAGGAGTAAGTATTTCCAATGGACTACAATGAATATACGCACAGACACACGCACAGACACACAATAAAGAGACAACAGGGACCAGCGCAGAGTCCACTTTCACCTGATGTGTACACAACCAAAAACAGCTTGCTTTTATAGAGCTCTTTTAATATCCGAAGATGGTTCACAAGACGATAACTAGACAAAATTTAACACAGCATGAAGATAACATTTAATTTTAGCCAGTTACAGGTGTTTCAAGGAGAGTCTTAAAAGGAGGAACCTCTAGAGTTTATCATTGAGTTGGCTGAAGACAGAGCTGTCAGAATTAGAAAGGAAGACATTGAAGGATACACAAGAGACCAGAGATAGAGAAATGCTGAGTTCTTGGAGTTAAAAATCACATAACACCAGGCTATAGTCCAACAGGTTTAACTAGAAACGCTAGCTTTCGGAGCGCTGCTCCTTCATCCGGTGGTTGCGAAGTACACGATTGTAAGACACAGAATTTATAGCAAAAGTTTACAGTGTGATGTAACTGAAATTATCCAGTGAAAAATACCTTGATTGTTTGTTAATGTTACCTTAATTGTTTGCCAACACCGGCATCTCCAAATCATGAATTCTTGGAGATTGTGTGGCTAAATGCAAAACACATCCGCCACGTGTCCAGAGAAAGATCAGGTAAAAGGTTACTAAGTTAAAGACCCCAAACACACAATTCATCCTCCAACTAGCCTTCTGAAAAACCTGCCCTGGTTGGGGAAGGACTGAATCTTGATTGACAGGCCTACATTTGCAAAGCAACCTGCCTAGTAGTCAACATTCATGTCTAAAATACTGCAGGCTCACTTGGTTAAGATTACATAGAACATAGAACATAGAAGAATACAGCGCAGTACAGGCCCTTCGGCCCTCGATGTTGCGCCGATCAAAGCCCACCTAACCTACACTAACCCACTATCCTCCATATACCTATCCAATGCCCGCTTAAATACCCATAAAGAGGGAGAGTCCACTACTGCTACTGACAGGGCATTCCATGAGCTTACGACTCGCTGAGTGAAGAACCTACCCCTAACATCAGTCCTATATCTACCCCCCCTTAATTTAAAGCTATGCCCCCTTGTAATAGCTGACTCCATACGTGGAAAAAGGTTCTCACTGTCAACCCTATCGAACCCCCTAATCATCTTGTAAACTGACTTATCCATAGTAGCTGTTCTAGTCTTATAGAATGTGGCTGCATCACATGACATTACACAAAGAAAATAGATAAACCTTCTGAAGTAGGTTTTCCATACAAGAGAAAACAAGTCAAGAAAAATTAGCAACCATCAATTTTATTCGATATACAGTTCGCTTTAAATACACAAAATAATTCATCATGTACAGATACCTATGTTTAGGTAGAGACTATTTCAATAAATATGCCAAAGTTTCAGCTGTTTACAATCAACATGAATGACTTGGAATAAGAGACCAAATAAATGGTTTACAATAAAGATAGGCAGAAAGTCAACTGTGAGGATGACATTATAGTTTACAAAAGGAGTTTATAAAGTCTGCGATTAGGGAGTGCACAAAACATTCACAGATGGAGTATAATTTGGGAAAATGTGAATCTGCACACACTAGCAGGAAGCACAGATTCCTGGGATGAATGGGCAATATTCAGAGAAAAATTTGTACCTGCATCCATTGCAGTTAAGAATGAGCAGCCATCTTAGAGAAATGGAAGATCCTGTGGCAATTTGACAGTATGGTACTGAGGGGATATTTCAATTTCTGAGAGGGACCAGGGAAAAGGGTTTAAAAAATAAGGGGTCTCCTTTTTACAGTGGAGTTGAGGTGATATTTTTCCTCTCAGTCGGTTGTTTGTCTTTTAACTTCTTTTCAGAGAGCAGTGAAGGGAGGATCTTTGAATATTTTTAATGCTGAGTTATACAAATTCTTGGTTGACAAAGGAATCAAAAAGTATGGAATAGACAAGAAAATGGAGTTGAGGCCACAGTTAGATCAGCCATGAACTTACTGATGGCAGACCACACTTTCAGGGGCCAAATGGTCGGGTTCTATATCTAGTTGATACACATAGGAATTAGAGTCATACAATATGGAAACAGACCCTTCGGTCCAACTAGTCCATGCTGACCATGGTCTCAAATTAATGGCTATTTTAAACTTTGATAGGATAGTAAAATGGTCTTTCACCATAACAATACATAAATCGTGGGAGAAAATTATATTGTCTACTTAGCTCGTACTCTAGTCTTATTTTAAAAATATTGGTACAAGTATTGTCTCATTATACATCTTATTTTTAACTTAATTCTTTTTCAGAACTGTACACTTCCCCAAATTTCAAAAATACAAAAAAGTGTATTCACATCCATAATTAACTGTATGTCAAATCTCATGAATCAAATGTCCTTTTGCATGCATTTGTTTCCATTATTAACAGCTTTGAATTCCTGATGCACTGGATTGTGTTCTGTCAAACCTATTCTTCTCTATAAGAAGAAAGTACTCTCGAATTTTACATAGTATTACTACTTCAAACTTCTATTAATGCGCTAAGTAAAACCTTCAAAGTCCAATCTAAAAACTCAGCCATTTGACCCAATCCCAATTTTTGCAATCCACAAACATTCGAGTGGTTCTACCAATAATGCAATGTGTGCTCCAGACAGCATATTTTTATGTAGCCCAAAATTAAACTTCATCAACTTGAGGTGTTTATTCAGGATTTAGGGAGACTTTTATTTCTACATTGCGTGAATTCAGCACTTTTCTACGATTCACCTCACCTTGAGAGCCAGATAGTCTGTCAATCTTCAATTCTATTTTAGACTGACTATTATCTATTCATTCTGTCTAATGGTTTAATTAAAAACTTTAACAATCATTGTAGACAAAAACAGGAATTCTGCACCCAGCCCATCCCTAGCCGAGCCAGCTCCACCATTTAATTAGATTGAACTGGGAATTAAACTGCACAGAGACAGATCAGAATTTGTAAATCATTCCAAAATGGTCTATTTAGGGAACATAATTTTCAATGTCAAAAATAAAATCAACATGTAATCTTGAACAAACCACATCTTCAATAAGAGTTAGAACAACCATGGAAAAAGAAGATAGTGGAAAATTGAATTGAATTTATTGTCACGTGTACCAAAACACAGTGAAAAGCTTTGTCTTGTGAGCGGTACAGGCAGATCGCACAGTTAAGTAGCATAGATAAGTAAATAATAGGTAAACAGCAGCAAACACAAAAAACACAGGTACAGGTGAACGTTAAGAGTTTGAGTGTCCATTTAGTAGGGTAGAAACTGTTCCGAAACTGGCTGGTGCATATGTTCAGGCTTCTGTACCTTCTGCCCAAAGGTAGAGGTTGTAGGAAAACATTGCCAGGTTGGGATGAATCTTTGAGAATGCTGGCGGCCTTTCCTTGACAGTGGGCCTGGTAGATGGATTCAATAGATGGGCGGTTGGTCTTTGTGATTGTCTGGGCCAAGTTCACCACTCTCTGTCACTGTCTCCGATCTTGAATGGTACAGTTGCCATACCAAGTAATGATACACCCAGACAGAATGCTCTCGATGGCACACCTATTCACCATCATGCCAAATTTCCTCAGCTGCCTGAGGAAGAAGAGACGTTGTTGAGCATTTACAACCCACATGAAGAGTCCAAGAAAGCTTGTTGTGGATGACCACTCCGAGGAGCTTGACACTCTCCACTCGTTCCCCCTCTGTGCTGTTAATGTGTAGGGTGGCACGAGTAACATCCCACTGAAAGTCAATAATGAGGTCCTTGGCTTTGCTGGCATTGAGAGCTCGGTTGTTCTCAGTGCACCATTTTTCCAGGTCTCACAGCTCTCATCTGTAGTCTGTTTTGTCATCATCTGAGATTTGACCAACTATGGTGGCATCATCAGCGAACTTGTAAATGCCATTAGTCTGGTATTTGGTGATGCAGTCATGGGTACACAGTGAGTACAGTAGGGAGCTGAGTATTCAAACCTGCGGGGCACCAGTGTTGAGTGTTATGAGGATGAAATATCGTCCCCAATCTTCACTGATTGTGGCCCGTAGGTCAGGAAACTGAGGATCCAGTTGCAGAGAGTGGGGTTTAGTCAGAGATCACTAAGTTTAGTAATCAGTCTCGAGGGGATAATAGAGTTGAAGGCCAAACTGTAGTCAATGAGTAGGATTCTTACATAGCTGTTCTTGGTGTCAAGATGTTCTAGGGAGGAGTGAAGGGAAAGTGATATGGCATCTGATGTAGATCTGTTGGTCTGATCGGCAAATTGAAGTGGTCAAGAGTAGTGGGGAAGGTAGAGTTGATTAATGCCATGACCAGCCTTTCAAAGCACCATTTAATCCACTGGCCTGTGGCCGAACACTTCAACTCCCCCTCCGACTCTGCTAAGGACATGCAAGTCATTGGCCTCCTCCACCGCCAAACTCAAGCCACCCGGCACCTGGAGGAAGAACGCTCACCTTCTGCCTTGGGACCCTCCAGCCACAAAGGACCAAGGTGGATTTCACCAGTTTCCTCATTTCCCCTGTTCCCACCAACTTGGCACCACCCTCTTGAACTGTCCTACATGTTCATCTCCCTTCCCACTCCACCCTATCACTATTACACCCCACCTTCACTACCTATCACATTCCCAGCTACCTTCCCCTCAGTCCCAGTGACCTCAAATTTATCTCTCAACCCTCTTGGCCCCCCCCACTTCATTCCTAATGAAGAGATTATGCTTGAAATGTCAACTCTCCTGCTCCTCTGATGCCACCTGACCAGCTGTGCTTTTCCAGCACCACACCTTTTGACTCTGATCTCCAGCATCTGCAGACCCCTCTTTCTCACAGTGGTCATGCTGTCTTTTATTAGAATTGGTTATTGCCCAATTTTTATGTGGTGAGAAATTTACTTGCACTTAAAGAGTCATACAGCACAGAAACACACCCTTCAGTCTAACTCATCCAGATATCCTAGTCTAACCGAGCCCCATTTGCCATCATTTGGGCCATATACCTCTAAATCCTTCCTATTCCTGTACCCACCCAAATCTTTTCATCAAGTGAGGGAGTACAAAACTAAAGGGCATAGTGTAAGGTGAGAGGGGAAAGATTTATAAGGGACGTAAGGGGCAGCTTTTTCATGCAGGGGGTGGCACATGTATGGAAATGAGCTTCAGAAAAGGAGGCAGAAACAATTACAATATTAAAAATGCAGCTGGATGGGTATATGAATAGGAAGGGTTTAAGAGGGAAATGGGCCAAAATGCTGGAGAACTGGACTAGATTAATTGAGGATATTTGGTTGGCCTGGATGATTTGGACCACAAGATCTGTTTCCAGTGATTTATAACCCGATGACCAAGAGTACATCTTTCACCTTTGCCACACTTCATGCCTCCTCCAATTGTTTTTCTTGGTATTCATTCATGGGTTGAGGACATCACTGGCCAGACCAACATTTATTGTCCAGCCCAGATAGCAGTTAAGCGGCAACCTCATTGCCGTGGGTCTGGATTCACACGTAAAGTAAAGATGGCAGTTTCCATCCCTAAAGGGCATTAGCAAACCAGACAGTTTTTTTCCCCAACAACCAACCATGGTCATTATTAGAAGCTTGATTCCAGATTTTCTTATGGAATTAAAATTCCACCATCTGCCATGGCGGGATTTGAACCCAGGTCCCCAGAGCATTACCAGAGTCTCTCATTGACAGTCTAGTGATAATCCCACCAGGTCGTCACCTCCCCAAACAGGAAACAGTACTGGTTCATCAGCAAGGGAAGGACGATATGTAGTTACCAACAGGTTTCCTTGTCCATGTTTAACTTGAAGCCATGAGACTTCATGAGGTCTGAAGTCAATCTTGAGGACTTCCAGGGAGATTCCTTCCTTTTGCATCACCACCTTTGCAGTGTCTGTTCTGCTCATGGCTCAGGATATATTTGGTTATAGTAATGGTGGTGTCTGGGACTTGTCTGTAAGGCATGATTCTGCGAGTATGACTGTGTTAGTCTTTTGCTTGACTCATCTGAAACAACTGTCCCAATTTTGGCACCAGCTCCCAGACATTAGTAAGGAAGGTTGGCAGGGCTACTTCCGCCATTGTCTTTCCTGCTGCCTATGTCAATGCCAGGTAGTCTATTGGTTTCATCCCTTAGATGATTTTCTAGCAACTTATACAACAGAGTGACTTGCTAAGCCATTTTCGAGGGCAGTTGAGAGTCAACTATGGCTATGGCTCTAGAGTTACATGTCGACCAGACGAGGTGAGGATGGCAGATGTGTTTTTCCAATGATTGAAAACTGTTTCATGATCGTTAGTAGGTTCTTAATTGCAGATTTTTTTGTTTGTTGAATTGAAATTCCACCATTTTCCATGCTGGGATTCAAACCTCTATTCCCAGAACATGAGCTGAGTTTCAGGCTTAATAGTCTAGTGATAATACCACTAAGCCATCACCTCACTGCCCAATAAACCCATAATTTTAGGGCCAAAGAAGTTGATACAGGAAGGTAGATTAGATTAGATTAGATTCCCTACAGAATGGAAACAGGCTATTTGGCCTAACAAGTCCACACCAATCCTCTAAAGAGTAATCCACCCAGACCCATTCCTCTACCCAACATTTACCCAACGAATGCATCCAACACTATGGACAATTTAGCACGACCAATTCACCTGACCTGCACATCTTTAGATTGTGGGAGGAAACTGGAGCACCCGGAGGAAACCCACTCAGACATGGGGAGCATGTGCAAACCCCACACAGACAGTCGCCAGAGGTGGGAATCAAACCCGGGTCCCTAGTACTGTGAGGCATCAGTGCTAACCATTGAGCCACTGTGCCACCCCACCCAGATTTGAGCTGAGGACCTCTTGATGGTGGTAACAGCAATCCCACAGTCCATTTTTGAAGTGATGTAAATGCAATAAAATGCATGATTGATAAATAAGAAAAAGCTCTGAGGAAGGGTAATTGGACCCAAAATGCTATTTATGTTTTCTCCCTACAGATTCTGCTAGGCCTGCTGAGGTTTTTCAGCAATTTATGATTTTGTTTCTGATTTCTAGCACCTGCAGTTCTTCAGTATTTTTTTGTTTCATAAAGAAAAGCTTGGTTATTAAAGCAGAGCTTTACTGAGGAATTGAAAAGAGTACAACAAAGCTCAAAGAGTTGAGGGAGTTAACTGGGTGGAAAGGTTTGTGAAGAATTACATAGCCTAGGGCACAGATGACAAGGTGAAACTGAACAAGATGGCAGGTGCAAGACAACCAAATTAGAGGAGAGGGGCTGGGGGAGGTTAGAGCAATAGAGAGCACCATGGTCATGGAGGAATTTGAACAGCAAAACGAGAATTTTAAGGACTGGAAATTACAACAGAATAGGACACAATTTGGGTTGTAGCACTGGATATGGACCAAAAAAAAAGTTAATGTTCCATAGTCCTCTAATATCTTAGAATCCTCCAATGCTAGAATACCAATGCTTTACAAAAGTGTTGACAATACTGACGGTCAAATCAGTGCTTTGTTCAATTCAACAATCTTTTACCAGCACCACCACCCCCCCCATACCAAGACATCCAAAGTTTTGATTCAACCAGTCAATGTCCCTCTGCAGCTTGTCCACTCACTCCCAAGTTATTATCCAACTCAATCACATATTGAATAGCCTGACTACCAGTTTATATCTTATCATCGAGAATATATTACCAAAGTTTTCATGGTAACAACAGAACTGAACCTAATTTATTTGGAATACAACAGAAAATTCCAGAAATCCTTGGCATATTTTCTAGCATTTATGCAAAAACAGTTAACATTTCAGGTGACCTTTCGTCAGAATTGTGAAGAATGATTTGTATGCTGAATTATTTGAAGGATATCCATTTTAGCACCTTTAGAAACCTATATAGTGTTACTTAGAACCTTCCTGTTTCAATTAAATGTTTAAATTATTCTAAAATTTGCCTGCATGTCTTTGTGAAGTCAATTCGATTCAAGAAAAATCATCTCAGAATTGTGTTGTGAAGGAGGCATTTTATCCAAATGTGTTAGCACTGGCTCTCCAAGTGAATATTCAGTTGTTGCCAGTCTTCCATCTTCTACCCACAACCAGGAGAAGTGTTCTTTTTAAAGACAGTAATCCAATGTAGGTACAACTACAATATTGAAAAGACATTTGGATAGACACGTGAATAGAAAAGGTTTGGAGGGATATGGGTCAGGGCAGGCAGGTGGAACTAATTTAGTTTGGGATTATGTTTGACATGGACTGGTTGGACCAAAGAGTCTGTTTCTGTCCTATATGACCTGTATTTGGCTATGTGAGTAGTTGGTCCCACCACCAAAACTAAACTGACTAGCCTGTATTCGCTGGGCTTATTTTTACAAGGCATTTTGGACAATTCTTCAGCCCTCAGGCACCATCCAGCAGTCTCAGTGTCAGTGGCCAATGTTTCTGTAATACATAAGCACACACCTGGATATGATACTTTGAATTTCCTTTTCATATTAATTGCCAGTCTTTTTTCACTGTCAGATTTCACTTGCTTGTTTGGTTACCCCACCTCAAACTTCCACTTTCAACTTGGTTCTCAACTGTATTATTTATCACAAACACACTTACTTTATCATAGTTTCTTTTACTTTAGTCATCCAGGGAGCTCTGGAATTGTTTCTCCTTTCAAGGAAATATACTTCAACTGTGCCTGGAATAGCTTTTCTTTGAATGTCGTGTGCTGTTTAACTGTTTCAACTACCATTCTTTGGAGTTCAATTTATTTAGCCAAGATCCAATCTGAGCCCACTGAATGCAGTCTTCTCTGCATTGGTAAGACCAAGTAGACACTGGGCAACTACTCTGTGGAACACTTCCACACTGATTCTAAGATTGATCATGACCTTCCAGTTGCTTGCTCTTTCAATACATCATTGTACTGATTAAATTAGATTCTCTACAGTATAGAAACAGGCCATTTGGCCCAGGTCCACACTGACCCTCTGAAGAGTAACCCACCCAGGCACATTTTCCTCTGACTAATGCAACTAACACACAATGGGGAATTTGGCATGGCCAATCCACCTGACCTGCACATCTTTGGATTGTCGGATGAAACTGGAGCACCCAGAGGAAACCCATGCAGACGTGGGGAGAATGTGCAATCTCCACACAGTCGCTTGAAGCTGGAATTGAAACTGGGTTCCTGGTGCAGAGAGGCAGCAGTGCTAAACACTGACCTAACATTCCGCTCTGTTGCCAGGGTGTTTGCCAGCAACACTCGCACTACCTCTTTATCAGTGCGCACACCTCCAAGCTGTGAACAATAGAAACCTCTGAACTGGAAGTCAACGTGTTGGCATGTCAATTGGCAGAAGAAAGTTGGAGCAGCTGTTGTGCTAACATTTCTGTTTTAGGGTCATTGCAATGATTCAGTAGAACTGAACACAAGCTGGAGCAGGGCCTCATTTTCCACCTAGGTAGTTTACAATCTTCAAGACTCAATAGAGCAAGAACACTGGCCTTGATTTTGATTAAGAAATAGTGACAGGTATGTAACAAGAGGCCAATGTGCAAGTGCCAGCTTTTCACCCATGACATAATGGAAGTGATACCTGTCAAAAGCTAACCCACTCTCTCTCAAGGCTTTTAAGTGAATTGTTTCTTGTTTCATATCAGCAATTACTTTAAGTGAATAACCGTCCCTAAATAACTTCAAGATCTTTAGTGATTTGACTGAGGTGTAGTGAAGTAGGATTCCATGATGATATCTCAAACATATCGGAGTCTTGGATCATGGAAAAATGAGATGGCCAAGAAAAAGCAACATTAATTAATTTCTGTCCAAAGTTACTGAAGAATATTTTCAACAAGCCAAAAACTGGCGAAGACTGCAATAAAGCATTTAATAATACAACGTCCATGACATAATATCACAAACGTAATCACTATGTGAAGTGAGTCAGATGTCCAAAACATCTTAGGAGCTTGCCAATTCCATTCTCAGTTTAGAATAGGGATCACAACAGAAGGTCTTAAGAGTCCTAGGACCTCACTGCTATTTTTTTTTAAATGGCATCTAAATATCTTCTAACACAGGACAAAGACTGAACTCTACAGGTTATCTGGCACCCTGTCCAACAACATCCTGTCTGCAAAAAGTCCGTTGTATGAAGGAAAAAAAGCATGGTGAGGGTGCACCAATCGCTCTGTGGCCAGTGGCTTTCAATAGGGTGGAGGAAGGAATGTTACCCTTCCGATTTTCAATTTAACGCGTGTGGTGTTAGATCAGGGTTTGAGCTACTGTTCACCTTGCCAAATACCAAGTAGAAAGCTTCTGCAAAAGTCTGATTCGAGAGGCCACGGTAGAAAGACAACCTGAGAAGGGGGCTGGGAAAAGGTAAACCTTGGGCAGGAGTCTCCCATGGACCAAGAAAGTCCATTACAAAGTACACAATCCTGTCTATCAGTAACACAGAGGGAGAATTTCCTGCCTGGCCAGTGGATGGAACTTTCCTGTTGCATTTTAAATGGCAGTAGTAGAATGAGACCCTTTAGTAACATTAATTGCCCATTTAATGGTCTCAATTGACTCAGGTGGTCCAATGCCATGAGACACCAGTATAAATTCAGTGGGGGTTGAGACTATTGGGAATTTTACAGTATTTATAGAGCTCCTCCCATACTCTGTCCCCAACTTGGGTAGGGGAGGCATAAAATACAGTCCAAAATTTGAACAGAGACAAATCATGGTAAAATCAAATGAGTGAATGGTAGCTAGATGAAGCTTGTAGTTTTATGATCTGAAGATTATGTGTGAAATGGAAGGCTGGAAATAGAAGTGAATTAAAGAAGGTGTTTGAGATAAATTTTCATTTGAATAACCTGAGAATAGAGGAAGGAAGATTGCACATAAAATTATACAATGTGATTCTGGTGATCTCTACCATGAATGTCTTGTACTAGTTTTGGACTAGTATCCCATAATCAAATAGTACATGATACCATCTAAGCCAAAAGGACACTTCGATTCTCTGCAGAAGAATGACTGGAACAGGAGCTGGGTGTTTTTGGTTCATTATTGCTTGTCAAAAATGGGATGTGTGCACTGACTCCACTGTTATGTCCATGTACGTACAACTGACGTTATGGTTGTGCAACCACTCGCACCATCACCTGTCGTTCACCACTTCACTCGCCACTCTCGTTACTTCATTCACTACCCATTCTTGACCCCTCACTGCCCTGTTTTCTAAATCTTGAGGGAAACAGAGAGAGAGAAACCAGGGCTGCGAAGGACAGGGAGGCAGTGATGAGTCAGAAGCTGGGCATCTAGAGAATGGGATCAAAAACAAATTGCAGCTGCGATCCCAGGGACTTCAACTGATGTTTGGAATTTAATTCTCTGAAAGCTGCAATCTTTGACCATGGTAAGGAGGCTGTCAGAGTGAGATCACAAAATTAGGACCCCAAAAAATATTACTGGTAGTACATTTCACATGGCTCAATATTTCAGATGCAACTAGATGGTTATTCGATACATTCCTTGCATTTATGGTGGCAGCAAATGCAGCCAACAAGTCCAAAACTTAGAGAATGCAAACTTGAATAAAAGAAGATTTAAAAAACATTTCTGACACTCTGTACTACAATGTAGTTTTGCAACACTATTAATTCATTTATTGCTTGTATTCTGTTTTCAATTTCTTAGTCATAATTTCCATTAATTAAATATGAAACTATATTCATAAGAATTAAAACTATTCTACTAAATTTAAAAAGCTGCACAAAACAGTCGTTTTCAGAATGGAATTTGTAGGGAAGGAAAAGGGCATTACTTTTTCCAAACACAGATAACACCATGACCTCTGCTACATCTGTCCCTAGTTGATGATGTCATTCCATAAATAAATCTACTAGTCTAATGTGCTGACTCACATCATAGAAATATTTGATGACTATCATGATGCTCAATGCAAGTTAGCTTCTGGGTAGATGTTACAAAATGAAGTTTTGAAATGTTCCCATAAACTTCACTTTTTTCAAAAAAAATATTGTAGGTAAGACATTCTTTTTAAAGCAAAATAAAGAAACTGCCCAAATATTTGGCATTACAAATTAATAGCATCCTTAAAAAGAAGAGATATACGTGTATAATATATAAGAAAAAGTCATGCTCCTCAACTGAAGAAGTCAAAAAAAAAATCCACAAATGTTGGAAAGAACAATATGAATGCAAGAGAACATAATGACCCTTTTTCTGGTAAAATCCAGTCTGCTGCATATGCTGTCAAATTTCTTCCTGACCAATGTTACGAAGAGTGAAAGCAAGACTCCAGCAATTCTACACCTTTCAGTTCAAGATTCAATTTTGCTCTACCCGTAGACCACTGAAATTCTGTATCAGTGTTGGTCAATTTATCAACGTCATCTCACGTAACTGCTAGTAAATTTCTGCTTAGATTAAAATAGGTCAGTCAATAATAAGAGTTCCTCATCCCAGTGCTGTGGTAATCAGATCTTGCCTCAAGAAAGAGGAAGAGAAACTCTCAGTGAGTTATGATACATCATGTAGCATCAAAGTGGCATATTTGCTTGGTCTATCAGGGAAAAAAGGAGAAAGAAATAAGAAGAGCTAACAGAGTTCAAAACAGACAATTAGTAAGTAGCCATTAATCTTCAAAAATAAGTAAAATTCTTCCGCAGTTCTTAAAACAATGTTTGCTACTTTTGACAGGGCACATTACAGTTTAGCTGAGATACGATCAACATTCATTAAATATTTTTCAATGGTCTGTAATAAACCCAACTTTAGTATTGCTGAGAGACAGTATAATTGTATAATCTTTTAGTCTTACGTATATTGGGACAATTTGCAAGAATATCAATGTAAAAGGTAAACAATATTGTACTGCACAAGAGGAGTGCTGACTGGTTAGCAAGTGGACTCTGGTAGAGGCATAGCTGTGAAGAGTGTACCCATTAATACTGATTCACAGCTAATGTCCAGGCTTTGTTGACATTTTAAACTGGGCAGGATGACTATTTTTTTGAGCAGGCATCGCTCTAAACGACGAAACGATGGCCAGAATATCTGTACGTGCTCTTTGAAGATTGTCCAAAGTATTGCCCTGAGAAAGAACAATTAGAGTCAACTTGTCTTACCTGAAACTTAAACAAAGCTTTAACAAAAACATCTTGTTTTGAAAATCTCCGATCTCATTTAGATTTTCCTATTTGTAGATTTTAGATAATTTGTAAAATAATTAATGAGTCCGTAAAGTAGGTAAAACAATTTAAAATCTGCAAACAAAAAGTGGATTAAGCACAGGAACTTGCTAACAGATTGAGAGGATCTATAAAGCAAGAAACCAAATATAGCAATAGAATATTAAAATTGACCCATATCTTAAAGCAGAAGGCATCATTAGATATAATTTGAGCAACAAGCAATTACTTAAGTATTTAACAAAGATTTGCAAGAAGTAGTTACGACCATCTAACCATCCCAAGGTGCAAGAAAGTCCATGTGTTCAAAGGAAAAATAACAATTAAACTATAATTTACTGTGTTAAATGATCCAGAACATTGCTCAGTGATTTATAGAAGTCGAATCAAATTTAATTGAGAAAAAAAGGTTTTGTAACTGGATTAATCAAAGTGATCAGAAGTGCTTTCCCAAATGTCAAGAGTTCAGAAAATTGACAGAACAGACCATCCAACAGCTTGAAATTTGATAGCAAGTCAAGTCAAAAGCAAGCTTAATCTATTTTGGCCTCTTCCCAACGGACTTTGGCCTGATTGTATCATCTTTGCATATGGAAAAAGTACTAGCACATTGCAAAAGGATTTACAATAAAAAGATAACTGCAATGCTTCTGTACAACTTAAGAGTGTTCAATTAATCAGGGCCACCACATTTACATTTAAATAGGAACTAGAATTTGTTTCCAGTAGGCTTTCTGATCACTTCTATTTCTGGTGCTCCATAACAAAGATTATGATTACATGTCTTTAGGTGTCGATATAATTTCAGAGAACAAAAAATGCAAAAAAATTACAACAGTGAAACAGAGTTGAACTGTTCACCAAAACAATATTAACAGCAGCACCAGATCACATGCCAATGGACCGAAGCCCTCAAAATTGTTTAAAGCAAATTATGCAGACTATTATGTATCTGACTCCCAAAATAAATTGAAAAACATCACATTACAACCACATATTTATATAGTACAATCAATATATCCCAAAGCTGTTCACATTGGAAAAATAGACCCAAAGCAGTTTTGGAAGGAAGGTTTGGCCACACTCAAAAGTTTAAGAATACAAGTTAGAAAAGTGGAGGAACTCAGGAAGAATATTGCTGAAGTAACTGAAGGCTCAGTCATAATTTTGATTGTCAAATGTGCTTCACTCACCAATGTAGGTGTGAAAACTTTTAAACAAGTTCAGTGAAATGCCAGCTAGAATATCAGCGGGGTCATTAAGTTCAGAGGTAACAGAACTTGGAGTTTGTGGAGTTGTAATTTGGCAAGTGTTAGACATATAAAGTATAAATCAAAGGCACAATGCTATTAGTGGTGGACTTATCCCTCCTTTTCGTTCCTGTGAATAAAGCTCAATTTATATGGTCACTGGTGAATGAAATTTGCAATCAGTGAAAACTATCCTAGCTGTCAAAATGTCACTAATTATTTAACACAAGAACTACTAAGATAAATCTAGCCTGTAAACATAATCAACTGCCCCAAGGTATTTCACAAGAACAATTCTAACAGTTCCAATCATGAACAGATATCAGTTGAGATAACCAAAAGACTGGTGAAAGTTTGGGTTTTAAGGAGACACTTTTTTTAAAAAATGAGAATGAGAAGAATAGAGGGGAGATTCTAGAGCTTAGAGTGTATGAAAATTAGGGTCCCCCTACAATGGTAGAACAGGTAACAATTGGATATTGAGTCCAAAATTAGAGGAGCATAGATATCCTGGCAGGTTGTAAGGATGGAGGAGATTGTAGATATAGGGCAGGGTGAGGCTAAGGAGTGATTTACAAACAAGAATTAGAACTCAAAAATCAAAATTTTGCTCCACAGGGTGCCAATGTCGGTCAGGTGACAAAGGACTTGAAGGGAAATTAGACTTGATGCAAAGGAAGCAGAGATTTTGAGGACTTCACATTATCTGGCAGAAATATATAGAACCAGCTAGAACTGCATTGAAACAATCAAGTTTCATTGCTGATGAAGGGCTTTTGCCCGAAACGTTGATTTTCCTGCTCCTCGGATGCTGCCTGACCTGAAGCGTTTTTCCAGTACTACTCTAACCTTAAAACAAATTTCAAAGGGGAGGCATAATGAGGATTTCAGCTGCAGATGAGTGGAGGTAAAGCAACATCAGGCAATGTTACAGAAGAGGGAGTAGGCAGTCTTGACAATGATACAAATCAGTTACGAAGCTCTTCCTGGGATCATGTGTTTCACCAAGGTTGCAACCAATACTTGAGAAATTATCTAGTCAGTCTTGAGGGAGATGGATGGAGTTGGGGCACATCACGTTGATGAAATAACCTTAATAGATCCTTGAGGGAAATCAGAGGGGATGGTATGGAATAAGGTAGAGTAGCGTTAAGACCATAAATATGGGAGCAGACATCGGCCATACAGCCCATCAAGCCTGTTCCACTACTCATTGAGGTCATGGCTGAGCTGATAATTCTCACTTCCAATGTTCTTCCTTTTTGCGATAATCTTCAATTCCCTTTGTGATTAATAATGTCCATCACCCTTGAATATACTCAACAGTCCTCTGCAGTGAAGAACTTGACAGATTCAGAGAAGAAATTTCTTCTCAACTCCTTGTTCTGAGATTAGGCTTTCTGGTTCTATACATCTGCCCTGTCAAGTCCCAAGAATGTTACTATTTTAATAAGATCACTTGTCATTCTTCAAAAATCCAATTAATACAGGTCCAATCTACTCAATCTCTCCTCAAAACAGTCCCTTCACACCTGGTATCAGCTGAGCGAATCTTCTCTGGACTGTTACTAATGCCAGTTCTTGTTTGACTGCAATCAAATGACTGAGAATGAGTGCAAGTGAGAACAATCCCACCTAGCTGAATGACAGTGGAGGAACATCAGAATAGGAAGGCATTGTCAACAGCTACATTCACATAGAGAAGGGCTTGTCACACATGATTCACACAACTGGCTGTTTAATTTTCAATGGGCAGATACTCAGTACTAAAGTAGTTCCAAGATATGATCAGATGTCACACTCTTTCGTCACACAACTCCAACTTCAAATGGATTTGAAATACCAGTTTACATCACCCCATGCAATTAAGATCCATCTTCAGTATAAATGTTGTAACATTAAGACAAGGAAATATCACCTAATGTACCTAGCATTTCTGGTTACTTTGATTGCTTACTGTGAAGCATATTTGATCTTACTTTGCATTAATCTTCGATTGAGCATAAGATACTCAATTAGTTGGTTAAACCTACCATTCCACTGTACTGTTGATCTTCTTGTCTGGGGATAAGCTGTGCCACTTGCCTTTCTTGGTGCAAAAGATTCCAAATGGTTTTGGCACTGATGTCAGCTATTCTGGTAAATCTTCCATTTTGACAACCAGAGACATCAATTGGTTGCAGAGTGACTTCCACCATCACTGGAACATGTACTTGCTTACAAAAGCACAAGTGTTTTCACTTTAGTTCCAGGACACTGTAGCACTGGAAAAATGAATTAATTTGCATTAGTGTATTATTTCCATTACAATCTGATGCACAAAGTTACTGAGAAATGGCTATAGAAAATTACAACTTAGAATTAATATTGTAGGATATAACATTTTGAAAAGATAGAAATGGAAAAAGAGAATTAGAGATAACATAATGACATCAGCACAGAACCCATACAGATGTATGAAAAAAATAAAGGTGCAGTGTACAGGTCACCTAATATTAGTTGTGGAAGAGTGGTGATGGCAGGTTAAAGAATGGAGTAAATTACATTCTTTAATTTATGGTTGATTTGAACTACCTTGAAATTTACGAGACATAAATGGTAGATAAAAGATACAAAGAGTTGATTATCAACAAGCTAAGTAGGAATCTTTACTAACCAGAATATTAAAACAAGTGGGGTAAATGTAATGTTGGATCTAGTAATGGGTAATAAACCCAAGTCAAATATGAGAAATTAAACGAGAAAGAACACCTCGGCAATAATGACCATATGCATTAAAGACTTTAATCGAGAAGGACATCGAAATGGTAGAAAATCAGGCTAACAAATTGAGAGAAGCTGATTTTGAGTATAAACTAAAATGACTGTGGAATACACATTTGATAGAGTACAGTGAGAATATATTCCACTAAAAGGAAAGAACATAGGAGGAGGCTATTCAGCCCTGCCATTCTGGCTAACCCCATAGCCTTTTAAGCCATTGGTATTTAGAAATCTGTCAGTCCCTACTTTAAGCTTATTCAATGACTGATCTTCCCAGCCCCTGGGATAAAGAATTTCCATGATTTACAGTAAATAATCTCTCAACTCTGTTCCAAGCAGCTTCCTCTTATTTTAAAATAATCTGTCCTAGTTCAAAACTCCCCAGTCAGAGGAAACATATTACTTGTATCTACCATGTCTAGCCCTACAATATTTTGCAAGTTTTAATGAGATCACCTCTTGTTCTTTGATATTCCAGGTTCCCCAATTTCTCTTCACTGGGTTGCCCAAACATCGAGACAACAGGTTTGGACAGTCCTTTGTTACACACTCTATTCAATAATTCACTGTACACAGCACTCCAATCCAATCTAACTAAGGTTTGAAACAACTGAAGTAAGACTTTGCTACTCCAATACTCAAAACCTCTTGAAATAAAGGCTAATATAATGTAGGCTTTCTTAAGTGCCTGCATGTTAGCCTTCAATAACTCATTAATAAGGATACCTAGGTCCATTTGTACATCAACCCTTTCTCATTTGTTATCAGTTAAGAACTACTCTGTGCACCTGTTCCTCGTACATTATATTCCAACTGCCAAATTCTTGGCCCTAAAACACTGGTGAGACTGTAGGATGAAGCAGAATCGTGGGGGTGGGGGTGGGGGTGTGGGGGTGGATGTTGGAGAGATCTTGCAAGAACACGTGCAAGAGAGATGGGGAAGAGGAGTGCATGATGAAACAGAATATATGAGGAGGTTAGGAAAGTTGTCAAAAATAATTAGCAAAACAGGCTGTAACAGGCCAGTTAATCTAATATTCTGGTACAGAAAAAAAATAACAGAGTGCCTCTTAAAAGGGGAGAAGATAAGAACATCAAGAAATGAGACTGTTAGAATGAAGTCAACAAGGGTTTCAAAAGTGAAGAACTTGCTCGATCAACCTTATTGAATATTTTGAGGAAGTAACAAAGAGTAGAACATGGTGTTGCAGAATATGTTTAATCTAGATTTTCAAAAGGCCGTTTTTATGAGGTGCTCCACAATAGAATAATGAAGATAGAATCCGGGATGAGTGGCAGAATAGATTGCTGGAAGTTTCAAGATACAAAGCAGAGAGTGAGAAAAGGGTAATCATTCAGAATGGTAAAAAAGATGCTCCACGATGATCAATGTTGGGATCATGACTTCACAATTTTTATCAACAATTTGGACTTTGGAATTAAATTACATTTACAACTTTACAAATGTCACAATTATTGGGGGGGGGGGGGTGGGGGAGGAGGATGAAATTAATAGTCAAAATTGAGGTAAATGACAAATTACAGAAGAAGGTCATTAATAAAGTTGTAGAACAGGAAAATAACTGGCAATTGCAGCCCAACATGGACAACTAAGATTGTGCATTTCAGTAAACAGAACAAGGGGGCCACCACAAAAGAACATAGGACTAATGGGCCGAAGGAGTGCACAACCTCAACCCCTCCATTCAACTAAAAGACTCCAGGATCAGTAAAGCATCAAAGTTTGCACATTTCCTTTCTTTGTCTAATTAAGTAATGACCACACTAAACTGTTGCTTCTCAATAAACTATTGGAAAATTGCTATAAATTGGTAACTGCCTCTATTAGGAAACTGTTTGATTATGAATCCCCTAAAATCAACAATGAGTAATAATATCAAAACAGGATTGCACACTGGGTCTCTTTTTTTTAAAAAAACAAAAAGAGGCTAGGGTATCTAATAGAGGTATCTAGATTATGAAAGATCTTGATATAGAGAGCATATAGTCAGAATATTTCCTCTGGTGGGGAGGAGAATATAGAGAAATCACCAGAACAAAATAGTTACCAAAATAAAATCCAACAGGGAATGCAGAAGAAACTTCTTTACTGAAACAGAGCTAAAATGTACAATATGTTACCATAGAGTTATTGAAGCAAATAAATGCATTTAAAGAACAAGTTAAATACCACCAGAGGGAGAAAAAAAAGGATGACTACAATAGATTTAAAAGGAGGAAAAGTGGGAAGAGACTCACCTAGAGCATAAGCAACACCATGTACTGGATTTGCCAAATGGTCTTTTTCTGGACCCATACTTTGTACAGTGTGGACTTGTGGGATTATACTTTCACTTTATGATATTCTATTTGCAAAAATTTCAAGAGGAAAGTCCTAGATGGTATTATGTTTTTGAGGGATAACAGAGATAATGGTAATACACATGTAATTTATTTGGATTTTCTAAGGGACTTTGTTGAAATGCCCCATGATGGATAGAGTCATACAGTCAGAGTTATACAGCACAGAAACAGGCCCAACTTGTCCGTGCTGACCAGATATCCGAAACGGATCTATTTCAATTTGTCAGCATTTGACCTATATTCCTATAAACCCTTCCTATCCACGTACCCATCCAGATGCCTTGTAAACGTTGTAATGTACCCACCGCCACCACTTCCTCTGGCAGCTCATTCCAGACACACACCACCCTCTGCATGAAAAAGATGCCACTTAGGTCCCTTTTAAATCTTTCCCCTCTCACCGTAAACCTATGCTCTCTCATTTGGGACTCCCTCACCCTGGGTAAAAGACCTATCCATGTCCTTCATAATTTTATAGACCTCTGGAAGGTCACCAGCTGCAGCATAATGTCCCAACTCATATATTCAACATACTAACAAAAAAAGGCAGCATACCAAATGCTTTCTTCATTACCCTATCTTCTTACAACTCCACTTTCAAGGAACCATGTAACTGCACCCCTAAGTCTCTTTGTTCATCAAATTCCCCAGGCCCTACCATGAACTGTATTAGTCCTGCCCTGGTTTGTCTTCCCAAAGTGCAACACCTCACATTTAAGAAGAATGTCAGAGAATGTGGAGTGTGACATCAGAGGCAGAATGGATTGCTAACTGGCTTTAAGATAAGAAGCAGAGATTGGGAGTAAAGTGTAATTATTCACCATGGAAAGGTACAGTTGATTACTTGGGGTTGGAGAAGTTACAGAACATACAAAAACAAATATATGACAGTTGGAATTGTTAAAACAAAAGATTATTATTTTCAAATAAAGAATCATTACAATGAACTTTCAGACTTCTATGCAATATTTCTAATTTTGCATCAAATCATTGATGCACAAATGAAAGTGGATGACAAATTCAAAATAAAGTCGATGGCAGAAAATCCCGATCAAAACGTATATATTAGACTTTAATCACCTTAATTAACAGAAATATAAATTATTGATTTGTTGCAGAGACATAGTTCAACCATGGGAGAAGAAAGTCTTAACTTTAGAATAAAACAAAATAACAATATTTCAAATGTTCATACTCCATCAAGGAGAGACTACAGTAGCAAATTAAAAATAATTTAAGTTTGCAGCATATTCAAAAGAGCCAAAACTGATACAAGGACAAGCTCCTCACTCTAGATGCCAAAGAATTTTCAAACAAAACATGATTGCCAAGTCTTATCTTGGCTTCTAACAGTACCAAACTCTTTGTATCTTAGCAGTAGATAGTCAGTTGTTTTGGGAAATAAAGATCATTTTAAATAGAAAAGTATAATTGACCAGAAACTGAACTGCACTAGCCATCTAAACACGGTGATTATAAGAGCAGGTCAAAGGCCAGGAATCTTGCAGTGAGTAACTGTCTTCCTAACTCCCCAAAGCCTGTCCGCATCAACAAGGCACAAGTCAAGAGTATGATGAATATTCCCTAAGTGCCTTGTTATGGACGAGGCCAGCACGGAAAACCTTCTTCAGCAGGCAGACTAGACCCATAACTTTGAAACTTGTTTCGCTAAGTGTACAGTGAAAATGATCAAGATTAAATTAGCGAGGTTGACTACCAGATTTAAAACAGACAAAGTTATTCACAAAATTACACAACGAAACACAAAGAACAGAATAAAGGACCCCTAGAGAACTCAGTCTATCAAAATTAGACTTAAGTATGCTATTTCGAAAAGCACAACAGTCCCAATAAGCAAACCCCCTTTAAAACACAGTACAAAAAAAAAGGTCAGATGCTTACAGGATGAAGTTAGAAGGGCAGAAGAGAGACTTTCCACATAGCTCACTGTTGAACTCCCAACCAGCTCTTGACTGAACTAAACTGCTCAGCTAGACAGCTGACCACTTACCTTTCATTCTACAGATAACTTCCAAAACATGACCACTTTGGCCTGAAGTCTCATCTGTTTATGTAAAAACAAAAGGCCTCTCAAAATCCTTTTCATCTCTGTACCAAACCAGACTGATCGGAGCCCAGCCTAGTTTATTTACCCCTCTGAAAAAAAAATCAAGGACAGAGTATCCTTGAGCTAAGGAACAGCTTTTAGGAAAGAAAAATAGGACTAGCTTTCTGACAGCCTGGATACCATCCAGACAAAACAGCCCACTTGATTGCCTGCACATCTCAGGCATGCACTCCCTCCACCAAAGACACTCAGTAGCAGCACTGTGTACTATTCACAATATGAACTGCAGAAATTCAGACATCCTTTGACAGTAACTTCCAAACCCACAACCACTACCATCTCGAAGGAATGGTAGCAGGCAAATGAGAACTTCACAACCTGCAAGTTCCTCACCTGATTGAAAATATGTTATTTCACTGTCATTGGGTACAAGTACTGGAATTCCTACCCTCACAGCATTGTAGTGTACTTACACCAAATGGACTGCAGCAATTCAAGCAAGCTCAGCTTCTCAAGAGTAACTACATCTGTGAAATAAATGCTAGCCCAGCCAGTAAAGCCTGTATCCCCTGAATGAATAAAAACTAAGTACACACAGTATTTAAGGTGGGATCTCATCAATCCCGTGTATTACTCAATTATTACATCCTTACTTTGATGTTTAATTCACCTCAATAAAAGAACTGTACTCAATTAAAATAAAACCAAGATGCTGCAAATCCGAAATAACCAAAGTGCAGGAGAAACTCAGCAGGTCTGGCAGCTTCTGTGGATAGAGAAACAGAATTAATGCTTTGAATCCAAGAGCACTCTTCAGAACTATTGGGAAATGGTGGTTTTTAATGCTGATTATAGAGGGACAGGCAAAGCAAGTGGTGCTCATAGTGAGGGTGCCCAGAGCAAAAGACACAGTAGTACTAATGGTGATAAAGGAGGGATAGAGATATGAAATAAGTGGAAATGGTAGGTGTGAAAAAAAAGATCATGGGTCTTTTGAGGGCAAAGAAACAAGACACAGACATACAGCTTTGGGATAGGTGGGATATAATAAAAATGGAGGAAGAGAAGTAATATTCTGAAGCTGTTTCTCAAAATTGTTCCTCCAGCTTGCATGGAGCTTCACTGGAACACTGCAGCAGGCCCAGGAAAGAAATGTTAGCACAGAGTAATAGCATTTATTAGAGTGGCAAGCAACTGGAAGGTCAGGATCATTCTTAAGATATTACAGTCGCCTTCTTAATTATTTGCTGAAGCTGCACTGAAACATTGTGATTCACACTAGAACACGAAGATCTTTTAGCACAGAACATAAATCTGAGTTTCAAATATGCAGCTGTATATTTTGGTGAACAACAATAAAGCTATTATTTTTGGATAATAATAGACAAAAAGCAGAGAGTTGCAAAGGGACCTAGACGTATGGAGATACAAAATCATTGACAGTAACACACATTAATAAGCAAATAATAAAAACCCAAACCAAGCACTGTGATTCATTTCTAAGAAAAAGAAAATTCACTTATATTTTACCTTATGATCACCAGATGTCCCAAGACAATTTACAGCTAATTTCTGAAGCACAGTTGCTGTTGTAATGTAGGAAACGAGGCAACCCATTTGCACAAACTCATGCAATCAGCCAAATGATGACGATGAGACAATCCATTTCTGAGATGTTGGTTAAATTATTAATTTGGCCAAGATGTTGGGAATAAAGACAATCCTCTACTTGGAAATAGTGCCATTGGATAATTTACATACACCTGAGAGGGGGTGGATGAATTCTCTCATTTGAAAGGTTTTGATTGTTTAACATTCCCTCAATATTCTACTGTCATGTTTTATTTTAGTGCTCTGGTCAGAGAGTATGTAATAGTACACAAAGCAGAACTGTGGATCAGTAAAGACCAATATAAAACTACAAGAAAACAAGAATGCAATGTTTTATGCAAGTTAAGGCATAAGAACAGGTATGCTGAGTTATTGGAAAACTTTTCCCTCCGTTGAGAGCCAGGTCTAACATCGAGCTGAAGATCTCAGAGCGTGCATGCCAGAAGGGCAGTGAAACTTTCCATGGCTCCAATATGTTTCAACGGCAACAACAAAAAAAAAATCAACCCATATCGAGGTCATCAGTCCTCATACAGTGTTTTGTCCTCCAATGAAGGTAAATGCAAAGCCTTCAGAAAGAGCATTGTGACATAACTGAATAAATATTGAGGCCTCTATGTATACTGTTTGTGGGCTGAATTTTATCTCTGGTTTCAAATTCAAGTGTTTATTTTATTTTGGGGCGAGGGGAAGAATGAGAGGTATTGGTTCTGGCCATGACACACCAGCCTGTCAAGAGTTGAGAGTCCAACTTTCCTGCTTCCAGGAGATAGCCCCAGTATCTGTGATCAGCCATAGAAAGGAAGTTACCAATGTGCCACCGGCACCTTCAATAGATATCACTGTCAGAAACCCATTATCCACTGCTCAACTGTTCTCAAGATAAAGTTGGTGCAAGCTTTTATCTCTTAGTACACAAGGATGATTTTGGTACACAAGCAGCTGCACCATACTGTGGAAATGCTTCCACTAAAGTGATTCTACAATATCAATGGAGCTTGAAATGATAATAATGCAGAGCCAAAGTATTAAACTTGAGATTTGACTGAAGCTGATCCAAGGTTAAGCAAAAACATATGCAATACAAAATTTGAAAATATATTGTAGGACTGAGATAATTTTTTTTATTTACAAGACTCCTGACATAGCAAACATGAATAAATCGAAACAAGAAAGGATTAATAAGGGTGAGAATAAACGTGAAAACAATTGGCAGTCCACGTAGAAGCAAGCATGAGCATATAACATGTAACAACAGATTAAGAAGTTGTATTTGAAAACAAGAGAAGACATATTAAACATATTAAACAGGAAGCGAAGAGTGGAATTGTAGACCTTGCTTCCACAATAGGATTGAAAAGCTTAAAAAAAACCCACCAGGCATAATACATAGGTTCCCAAATTGCTTGGATGTCAGCGTGGGGAATAGTCAGAAATGAAAATTATACACGTGGTAGGGTGAGAGGAAAGAAAATATTACACTCATGTCAAAGAGAGGGAAAAATCATTATTGCATGTTAGATGGTCTTAGTTTATTGGCAAATTTAACTCAATTATCCACTAAGTGCCATCATTTACCAAACTACGTTAACTGCCTCAAATCATTCTGTGCCTTCAGTCCATGTGACAAAATTAACGTGTATCTAGAAAGATGTGGTAAATCACAAAGTGGAAGTCAATATACAGATTTCAAGGTTAGATTATACTCAAGTAATTTCATTCAAATTTTTCCTGAAACATGCAAATTTTTTTTTGTTCCCCACCACGAATTCCATGCTGAAGTCACGAGTTCCAGTCTTTGGGAGGAGAATGTCATTATCCTCCATGTTGTTTAGCATATTTCCAAGTTTTGTGACATCTGCAAAATGTGATGGTAATGTCATTGTTGTAATATCTCATGCATTTCTGGGACTCCACTATATAAAGGAAAAGGTGATGTTCACCTTGGTTTTTCCATTTTTAGCCTGCATTAATACTAGTATTTAGCTTAGTTACGTCACTTACAAGTATGTTATCTGTCTTTCACTTAACTATTTAAATTGCATAGGGCTGCCACAGTGAAGTTCAGTTTCAGATATCCAGTGACATCATAATGAGGTTATGAAATCATATAGGACAGAGCAAGAATGTGGAGATAGGAAACCAGTTAAATACATTAAAAGGTGAATATTATTTCACTGAATTATTTAAAAATTCTACATTTCAAAAGGATATACACACAAGTGAGCAGGCATATTTGAGATCAACCACTGAGGACCCAAGAAAGATCAATCAAATCTTTTTTGAAAGGCAAGAAACTAGGAACTGTATAGAAGTGAAAAAAATGTGGATGACCAAGTAAACAAATAGAAAATAAATCAAGTAAACTATTGGAATGTTGGCCTTAAACTCAATGTGACAGGAATAAAAGAGGAAGACGTTATACTTCTTATACAAAGTATTTGTTTTACCTGTTAAGAGTGCTGCATTCCACTTTAGGCATCAAATTTCTGCAGGGATGCACTGACCTCAGAGTGGATGCAGTGCAGATTTAACATATTAAATAAACTTGGCATGCATTTCATTACAGAAGATTGAGGGTTGATCTGATTAAGGGCTTAAAAAAGTTAGTGATTTGCTATAGGAGATTCATAAATACACATTTCCTGTGGGAGAAGAATGATAAACAAAAAAAGGTTCATCATCTTCAAATTAGAACTTGATTATCCAGGAGCAAAAGCAGAAACCACCTTTTCCCACATGAATGCTTGTCAAAACACTTGCTGCACCTCTCTCTTGCGAAATATGGTTCTAGGACAATTCGAAATTTCAAGACCAAGATTTTTTTTTTGAGATAAGGCCTACAAAGGATATAAATGAAAGGCAGGTAAATGGAGTTGAGGTGTTTAGATCAGCAATGTTTAATTCAACAGTGGAACAGGCTGGGAGGTCTGAATGGCTTAATCCTGTTCCAAATGTTCACACAAGGATACCAATTAGTATCTCAATTCTACCAAATTTACCACATTAAGTATTTAAATATAGCAGATGAAGGGATCTGATAGCTAGCAGTTTCACATGATTACACCACTAAGGAATAGTAAGCAACAACCTGACAGAATATTTGGTGCACCATACAAGCGGTGCAAGAGGAACCATAGGAAGTTCCATGCAAAAAAAAACTCCTGTTCATCCTGAAGAGACTAAACATGATTAAAGGTTTTGAAAGCAAATTTTGAAGGGTGCAGAATATTTCAGCTGAACAAAGTTTCTTTTCCCCATATATACATCTCTCATCAATACTTTCTGCTCCTTATGAAGAAGGAATGACTCATTCAATTGCTGTCAGCTCACGAGTAACTTACCAAGTAGCAAGCAGAAGCAAGTTAGTTGACTACAACAGAAGGTTCAGTGGGGGAATTCACAGCAAAACCAAATATTGTATCCACAAAAATTCCATGTAATTTCTATGTCAAAAGATCAGGAACTATCCAGAAATCAGATAACATTTTAATAAATTTGCTCAAAATATGCATAACGCAAGCAAGGCAGCTCATTGTCTATGCGTGTAGTGCTGGAAAAGCACAGACAGTTGGACAGCATCCAAGGAGCAAGAGTATAAGCCCTTCAACATGCCCAACACATCGATTCTCCTGCGCCTCGGATGTGGCCTGAATGGCTGTGCTTTTCCAGCACCACACTCTGATCTCCAGCATCTGCAGTCTCACTTTCTCCTAGCTCATTGTCTATCTCTTACTATCTCCTAAGACGAGTCGTGCGTTCATGGAATGCCCTGCCAGTAGCAGTGGTGGACTCTCCCTCTTTATGGGCATTTTACCGGGCATTGGATAGGCATATGGAGGATAGTGGGCTAGTGTAGGTTAGGTGGGCTTGGATCGGCGCAACATCGAGGGCCAAAGGGCCTGTACTCCGCTGTATTTTTCTATGTTCTATGTTCTAAGACATTGAAAGTTATTTGATTATCATGGAAAAGTCATATTTAAGCCATATTGCCCAGAAAAGGAGGATTTCCTTCTCTTAAGATAACTTCCTTTTCCTGATGTGAGTGTACAGCTACTAGATGTCCTGATTTTAAACTTTTTCCTCCTTATTTTATTTTGGAGACAAAAAAAGGGAAACTACTCCTCCCAGGTGGAAACCCAGAACTTTCCAGAACTGTATGATTAAGAATCACTATATTAGATTAGATTCGATTCCCTACAGTGTGGAAACAGGCCCTTCGGCCCAACAAGTCCACACTGACCCTCCGAAGAGTAGCCTACCCAAACCCATTCCCCTCTAACTAATGCACCTAACACTGTGGGCAATTTAGAATAGCCAATTCATCTGACCTGCACATCTTTGGACTGTAGGAAGAAACTGGAGCACCTGGAGGAAATCCACACAGACACGGGGAGAACATGCAAACTCCATACAGTCACCAGATGCTGGAATCGAACCTGGGTCCCTGGCAAACCAACACTTTCGAAAAGTGTGTTTGGAAATTGCAAATATAACTTTTTGCACCACAGTAACGCACTATATTACAAGAAGAGAAAAACTTGATTAATATTGACCAAAAGAGCAAAATCACATTAGCTCAGCCTAAAAACTGAACCTTGAGTGCACATTACAATAGAATATATAGGACTTCAATTCAAGAAGTATTGTTTACCTTTTTAAAGCTCTCTTTCTGCAGTATTACCAAAGTTCTTATTTTTCCATTACCATTGTTATTATGGCTGCTGAGCTTTATACTGTGGTACAGGAACAGATAACATCTTATAACATTATGATGCTAGGGCAAGGACATAACGGGGTCAGTTGGTGAAATATATTCTCTTTTAGAGATGCAGAAAACCCTTGTCTCTTTTAAAAGGTGTTTAATCATGTTATAACTAAGCTTGCCTGAAGGACAAACGTGCATCCTACCCATCCATTATTTGCTAATGCCGTCAGTCGGCAATAATCTCACTGTGACATCAGAAGTCAGAAATGGTCAGTCATTAGGCACCTGCACCACCTTTAAATGAAACTATTGGTCTTCCAGTGAATCTACAGGCAGCAGTCAAAGCTGATATGTTGCTAACTACATTTTAAATCAAAACACTACTCTTGACCAACAGCATGATATACAATAGAAATTAGTTTTTCAGAAAGCATTTCATATTTGCAATAGATGAGCAGGTGATGCTAATGCACAAATTTGAGCCCCTACCTGCAAGGCAGATTGCTCCTGAGCCAACTTATGACAAGGTATAATTGTTGTCTGTCAAGCTGAAGAGTCAAATCCTTGTTAGTCATTCCAACCACAGGACTGAACCAAGACCTGCAAAGATGTTGGTGAAAATAAAATTTGCACTCGTAATTACTTTTTAAACTTGTAGATAACAGGTGTTAAACATCACAGAAACAGACCCTTCGGTCCAACACGTCCAGGCGGACCAGATATTCCAATCTGACCTTGTCCAGTTTGCCAGAATTTGGCCTGTATTCCTCTAAACCTGTCCTATTCGTATACCACACCCCCCCACCCCCCTCATAACTTTTAAATATTGTAATTGTACCGGCCTCCTCCACTTCCTCTGGCAACTTGTTCCATATGTTATGAAGTTGAAGGCATGTACTATACCTCAGAGAGACAGTGAATGCTGTTTTGCACTGAGAGCTTACAAGCACCTGTCATATGACTAACTGGCAGTCTCAGAGTGTACTGGAAAATTGAAAATATGTAACATTTGGCTGTGAAATAGATAGCAGAGTTGTTTTGACAACAATTTAAGTTTAACCAGTTTAAAATATGCCCCAGGAGACTAAAACAATATTTGTAAACAGTTTGGTCAGGAAACAAAATTGAGGATTCTTCTTTGAAAGTATCATCAGGTTTATCATTGGTTTTACTACAGGATTTTTTTTTAGAAACAGGACAACAAAACCAGGAAGCTGCTTCTTTTACCAAGCTTCTCTCCGCTTGAATCCAAAACAATCAGCAAGCCTGCAAAACACTGCTCAAACCTAATAATGACAAAAGCCAGCGGTGAAAAATCTTAAGGCATTTTCCCCTCAAAGATAGTACAAGCAATCAAGACCAACAATTATCTGAAAACATGATTTCAAGGAGTCCCTTGTTTAAAACAATGTGCTTTTGTATTGATCTTTTAAAACTATAATCCCACTATCTTTAAAATCCTTCAAATTCTAGTCCATAAAAATATTAAATATGCACGGTGGCTCAGTGGTTAGCACTGCTGCCTCACAGCACCAGGGTCCCAGGTTCAATTCATGCCTTGGCAACTGTCCATGTAGAGTTTGCACATTGTCCTGTGTCTGCGTGGGTTTCCTCCAGGTGCTCTGGTTTCCTCCCACAGTCCAAAGATGTGCAGGCCAGGTGAATTGGCCACGTTAAATTACCCGTAATGTTAGGTGCATCAGTCAGTGAGAAATGGGTCTGGGTGGGTTACTCTTCAGAGGTTCGGTGTGGACTGGTTGGGCTGAAGGGCCTGTTTCCACACTGTAGGGAATCGAATCTAATCTAAATTCATCACATCAGGGTAAAAGCAATTTTAGAAAATTCCTCTCCAGACAAAAAAAAAGGCATCATAAAATTAGTTTAAAAGACTTGGACCATGAGATATTATGTATCCTTGCACCAATACTTTGACCAGAGACTGAACTGAACTGCATTAGCAATATAAACACCATGACAAGAGTGGGTCAGAGGTTAGAAATCCTACAGCAAATAACTCACTTTCTGACATCAAAGCCAGTCTATCAGGCACAACTCAGGTTCGTGTTGGAATTCTCCCCACTTGCCTCGATGAATGTAGTTCTAACACCACAAGAAACTTGACACTGTCCAGGACAAAACAGCCCATTTGATTGGAATCATACCCACAAGCATCCATTCCTTCCACCACCAACATTCAATAGCAGCAGCGTGAACCATCTAAAACATGAAATGTAGATATTCATAAAGGTTCCTTCTACAGCATCTTCTGAATGTAAAAGAACTTCCATCTAGAAGGACAATGGCAGCATGTAGATGGGAACACTACGACTCTCAACTTCTCCAAGCCACTCACCATCCTGACTTGGAACATTTTATTGTTACTTCTTTATCACTAAGTTAAATCTTAGAACTCTCTCCACAACAGTAGTGGGTATACCAACAAAATGAACTGCAACAGTTCAAGGTGACAGCTCACCTGCACCTTCTTGCTCTAATACCACTAAAGATGGACAATAAATGCTGCTCCAGCCAGGTGAAGCCCACATCACTTGAATGATTCAAGAAAATTTAGCCCAATATTGGTTAGTTCACTTGAAATTTTCCCTGTATCATGAAATTGAACTCAATTTGCAAGAAAAATATGCATTCTTCAGTCCTGTGATATTTTTGATATTTATATGTTTCTTCAGAAGGAAAAACAGGATTACTAAGTTTTTTTAAAAAGCCACCTGGCTGCTAGTGATAAACATTATGAAGATTTCCAGATTTGAACTTTGTAATAATTTGATACAACCGAGTGCCGTGCTTGACCATTTCAGACAACCTAAAACTACAGTAGTGCAGATTTGAGGTCACACGGAGGCCAGACCAGTTAAGGAAGGCAGATTTCCTTCCTGAGTAGACATTAGTAAATGAAGTGGGTTTTTATAACAATCAGCAATGGTTACACAGTCACCACGAGGCTAGCTTTCTTTTTCTCTTTCCATTTTTAATAAAACACAAATTTCACCAACTCCACAGGAGATTATGAACAATGTCTTCAGAAAAATAGACCTGGGTTCAGGATTACAGCTCACTACCACATTCTCAAGGGCAACAGGGATGGGCAGTAGACGCTGGCTAGGCAGTGACACCCATGGCCCATGAGTAATTTTTTTTAAATTGGCGAAGTGGTAATGTAGTAGTAAATGTCACTAGGCCACTGGAATTCTCCTCATTTGCTTAGATCAATGTAGCTCTAACAACACAAGACACTATTCAGGACAAAACAGCTGCATTTCATGTTGTAGATGCTGCACACTGCTGCTATTGAATGTTGGTGGTGAAAGGAATGGATGCTTGTGGGTCTGATTCCAATCAAACGGGCTGTTTTGTCCTGGATAGTGTCTTGTGCTGTTAGAGCTACATTCATCTTGGCAAGTGGGGAGAATTACCGGCCTAGTGACATTTACTACTACATTACCACTTACCCAATTAAAAAAATATTACTCGTGGATCATGGGTGTCACTGCCTAGCCAGTATCTACTGCCCATCCCTGTTGCCCTTGAGAATGTGGCGGTCATCTGCCTTCTTTAGATTACTTACAGTGTGGAAACAGGCCCTTTGGCCTAACAAGTCCACACCGACCCTCCAAAGGGTTTGAACCTCTGCAGTCCATTCGTTGTCTATAGACTCTCAATGCCCTCAGGAAGGGAATTCCAAACTTCTGTTCCAATAGTCTATGAATGGTAACATGCTTCCAAGTCATCTCGGAGTGTGGCTTGGAGGGGAACTTCCAGGTGCTGATGTTTCCAGCTCTCTGCTGCCCTTGTCCTTCTCAAAAGAAGTGGTAATGGGTTTGCAAGGTTATCACAATTGCATGAAACAAAGCAAAATGGAAATAACCAAGAGGAAAACTAATTCAATCATTAATGATGAATTTGTCACATTCCTCCCCCACCTTACTTTCCAACCAAAACTCTTTCTAATCATCTCCAGAGCTTCATGGAACAGAAAGAAAAAAAAACTATTAAAAAACTTTAAAACCAAACTTAATCCTGCAGCACTGAACGGCTATTGCATTTGTAAACTAAGGTCTTTTGTTTTGGATGACAAATATAGTTACAAGAGTCTTTTAAAATATTTTACAACAACAATCTTGGACATAAATCTTCAGATTTGCCTACAGTTTTTCTGTAGCTAACTAATTCCTCAACTTGCTCATTTTAAATGTTCAAGAACAAGCACCTAGCATTTTCATTAAACATTACTTTTCTTAAGAAAATTTTCATTGAGGTACTTCCAATGTATTGCATGCCCAATTTCATGCTGAGAGAACTGGAGCGAGACAGACATTTGTGAACCAAGTCATTTCTTGGTGCAAATGCACTGCAAAAAAGAACTGCAAATGCTGGAGAACTGAAACAAAACTAGAAATTGCCTGGTGAAACCCAGGTCTGGCAGCATCTGAGGGAACAGAGCAGAGTTAATGGTTTGAACCCGGTGACTCTTCATCAGAACTGCTAGCAGCCAGGAAATTGTGTTATTTAGGCTGAAGGTGAAGTTTAATGAAACTTTAACGCTGCTCTCTTCCCACAGATGCTGCCAGACCTGATGAGTTTCACCTGCAATTTCTGTTTTTATTTTATTGACTATCCCTAGTTGATCAATAAAAGACAGTGGTCGGCATTTTTCTTGAATTGCTAATTACGGTTTAATGTATTTGAATGATTTTTTTAAACCACTCCAAAAGGTCAACAAGTGCCAGTCAAGTTGGTATGGCCCGAGTGTGAAAAGAGAACAGCTTTTCTATCTTAAGAGGCATCAGGAGCCTGTTAGATTTGAGAGATACTCTGACAGTTTCATGATTACTTAATTTGTTACATAGAGTTTTTGCAAATTTACTATAAATTCTCAAACTGATTTACAGTCTAACAAACAGGGGGTGCCCATAGCATTTTTTGCTCAGTTCTTTTGATTACTTGTTACTGTTCAATAATAGGAACTGTTTAATTAACATACACAAACTTGATGGAAGTGGAGTTAGACAGAATGGAGAGAAACAGCGATAGGAAAAAAACGGATGAAAACAAAAAAAAGTGAGAAAGCAAGCAAGCATAAAAAACTCAAAATGACACTATACTAGTCATAGAGGACCAATTGTGAAACAAAGTTGGAGTGGCTACCAATTGACAGCATGCTGTACTTCAAACAGCCAATAATCAGAAAACAAAGAAGGATGACTGGTATGTCCATCCTTCACAGGCACCACTGTTAGATTTTGGGGTTTCCTGATCACAGTCACCTAACATAGTCAGGTGATCATTTGTAATGTAGCAATTTTCAGATAATTTTTAAGTTCAAGCAGCTGTTTTGCAATAATGCATTATTCAATCAAACAAAGAAAGTAAATATACGATCTGTCAGAAATGAGAATGTTTCAGAATCAGGAAAGCAGTCTGTAGAAGGGAGAAAGAGGCAGTGTATTCTCGGGAGTTTTCAAGGAGTGGTGTGCTTGCCTCTGGTGCTTTGCAGTCTTTGGTGGTAGCAGTTTTTATTCTTCATTGGTGCTGATGAAGGGAAACTCCTGGTCTTCGTTCAATGGAGGAGCAGACTCATTCCACAGGATCTTCTCTCTTTTTTCCATCACTTTTAACCTACCCCTGACAACCGATCTGATTTTGGGGCTGGCAATCTATGCTGTGTTAAACACCTGTCTGAATCTTTTAAGTCAATGATCACAGGCAGCTACTTTTGATGCCAGGATGATTGTTGTTCTCTACAGGTCTTTATTCGAGGGTTAGTTAACAATTCTAAAAACAAAAATATACTTTTCCCAAACTATACATTTATTATTAAGGTACACATGACGGCAGATAAATTGTCAATGCTAATTCAATTGGATATTGTGACTTCAGTGATTCTTGTGATTGTTCCTATTGTTATACACTAGAAATTTTGCAAGTTACTGTTGTAACAGCAGATAAATAAAATTTCTTGCTACATAGTAAATACGAAAAAAATTCAGTTTGAATGGGACCCCAATTTTCAATACCACTATTTAAGAACACTAAATTTTCTCCAGAACCAACCTTCACATGGACATCATCTGTTTGTCATTTTCCTGACATAATTAAGTCTGTGCAGTCTCCAGCTTCATGCAATGTTCTCAAAAACAGTGATTTTCAAGGGAAATGATCTTCATTGTAACATTAGAACCTGTAGTCAAAGAAACCATTTTTCAGTCAGTATAGATGTCAGCAATCTTGATGCACTAAGATAAGTTTCCTTAAATGATTTTTAAAAAAACTGCATCCAGTTTTTATACAATTCAAGTAAATGTAATTTAAACAACATTCCACAAACATACTGATCAAATATTTTGGGGTAGAGTATAAAGAAGAAAAAGAGCATATGTTGTTAAAAAAAGTGGATGATAGTGATAATGAGTGTGAAGTAAAATCCTCAAAAGTGAACCTCCTAATATTCAATTAGTAAACAGAGAAATACTGGAACAGTGGTTTCATATTTAGAGGACAGACAACCTGAGGATCTTATGAGACAATTTAGAAAGCATCAGGTAATCTGTAGAAATACATCTGGATGTACTATGTTAGCTAGGCATGAATCAGGACTGAAAACAGCTTATGAGCTACTTCTCAGTTGAGCCCACAAAAACAAGCTCAGATGGAAACAGACATTCGATACAAGCTGGAAACCACTTGATTCAATCTCGACAAAGCAGATGGAGTTCATTGATAGTGTGAGCTCCTAAACCAGGTACAACAACTGGATTCTGTATATGGTATACTGACAGATTCATATCCAATTCGATGGTTCACATACAGTATTGATAGAATTGGTAGTGTCTCATTTCCTTCTAAGGTTGACCTATTAAAGGGGTACTGGCAAATGCCATTGACATAAAGGGCCTAAGAAATATCTGTTGTCAGGTGATCCAATTTGAATTAAGGAGTACCCCAGTGACAATCCAGAGGCTTATAAATTAAGTAATAGCTGAGGTATAGAATGGTGTAGTTTATTTAGATGTGGTGGTATATCATAGCATATATGAATAAACAACATACCAATAACGAACTTCAAGCCTGCTCAGCCTTTCAGTAAAAGATGGCTGATCTGATTTTAAATCAGGATTAGAATGGTGCTGGAAAAGCACAGCAGGTCAGGCAGCATCCTGATTTTAAAATCAGTCAATCCTGCATAATCCTGACAATCTTTTAAAAATTAATTCACAGGATGTGGGTGTCACCAACTAGGCCAGCATTCACTGCCCATCCCCGAGTGCCTAGAGCTGTGGCTCTGGAATCACATGCAGGCCAGACCAGGTAAGGACAGTGGATTTCCTTCCCTGACTTTAGTCAACCAGAGGTCATTAGTGAACCAAATGGTTTCATGGTCATCAACAGATTTTTAGATAGATATGATATTTTTACAGAATTCAGATTTTATCAACTGTCATGATGAGATTTGAACCTGATTCGTAGAACTTTAGCTGGGTTTCCCATGAACGGTCTGGCATTAATAGCATTAGGTCAACACCTTTCCCATTGGTAATCAACACAATCTATCTGCCTCAAAAATATTTAAACATGCTATTTCTGCTGCCTTTTAAGGAAGAGAATTCCAAAGACACTCAACCCTCAGAAAAAAAGAACGTTTCCTCTTTTGTTTTAAACTATGCTCCCTAGTCTCCCACAAGAAGAAACATTCTTTCAACATCCACCTAAAGACCTCCAGGATCTTCTAGGTTTCAATTAAGTCATCTCTAATTGTAAATTTGCGAGGATACAGGCCTAGCCTTTCTTCATAAGGCAATCGCTTATTTCAGGTATTAGTCTCAAGCTTTCTTGAACTGAATCTAACACATTAGTATTCTTCAATAAGTATGGTGACCAGTACTGTACACAGTACTCCAGATACAGTCTTATCAGTGCCCTGTGTTAAGTATAATCTATCTATTCTTGCATTCAATTCCACTCACAAAAAGTCATAACATTCTATTAGCTTTCCTGATTTTATGCTGTACCTGCACACAAACTTTCTGATTCATGCGCTAGGACACTTATCGCTTCAAATCCCAGAACTCTGCAACCTTTCACCACTTAGATAATAGGGGTCTTCTTTATTCTGTAAAAATGGACAATTTCACAGATATTCTCTATTTGCCATATTTTTGCTGATGCATAACCCGTAGTAGGCTTTTTACGGCCTCCTCACTAGTCACTTTCCGACTTATCTTTGCGTCATCAGCAGGGAGACAGAGAGACAGGGAGAGAAAAAGAAAAAAGGAGAGAAAAAGAAAAAGGGAGAGAAAAAGAAAAAGGGAGAGAAAAAGAAAAAAGGAAATGAGGAAGGAAAAGACAGAAAAGCATGGAACACCTTCCATGTAGTTGTTTTTTAAGACCAGCAGCCTCAAAACTGACTGACTTGAGAAAATCAAACCAAACCAGAGAAAAGCTGAGCTGGGAGAACAGGCCACTCCTCTTCCATTGTACAAGTGTATTCTTTTAAACTTGAAAGCCTTTTGCCTGAGACAATGTGTTAGCTATAATCAAATTGGCCTGAAAGCCCAACCAAGCCAAGACCTTTTGGAATCACTGCTTTTACAAACTCTCTGGGAAAAAAAAAGCCAACGACATCATAAACTTGTTGAAGGAGCAGCATTGTCATATACCACTCATGAAATCACATGGAAAGAGAATATGAGACAAATAGAAGACATGTTTAAGCAATTACAGTTGGTTGAGTTAGTAATAAATTTAACCAAAAGCTGAATGAGGGTGAATGGATTCAAGTCATCTGTTTTATGGTGTTTGATCATAAGATATGTGATACACATACTTTGAGGTAGCATTTCAGCTTATAGGAGTAGAGGAATGTAAAGACTATGTCTTTGTATGTTTTGATAACTTCGATTGTGGAATGAGGACTGTTTTAGAACGAGGAATCATGGAAATAATTGCTGCACTATTTAAAAGTAATTTATTTTGCATTGTTGCTCTGTTCAACTAGTGGGATGAAGCTGATTGCATGTGGGCTTGCCGCAGAGAGGGCATACAAAGTGAAATTTAGCAAGAAACAAGTAACTGACTTGGCTTGTGGAGTTGTGACCAGGTATTGGTGACAAAGGCCATCTGACTGCCAACAATTATGATTAGCTTCTGGGTAGCTGAATACCTTGTGATTGCAAGTGATAAGCCCAGTAAGTAAGAGACACATATTCTTTCATTGTAGATACAATATTCTTCAGGTGAGTGAGAGGCATTGTGTCACTGGATGAGGACACCACGAGAAAAGTTTCCTTTGGTCAGAACATGAGACCCACTAACGCAACTGTTCAGTTCTTAGTTCAGCAGTTTAGCTCCTTTGTCATGGAGGGAACTGGGTCAAAGCTGGAACTCTCTCCCTACTTTATGAAGTACCTGAGTTGTATTGCTTATAAGGCAACTGAACTATATGGAGCACATATAGTAGAGGACCCAGTGAGAAGGCAAGAGTAATTGAATATCTCTGTGCTGATAACATTCAGGCCAAGTTATAGGAGTTAATAAGCATTGCAGTCAGGACTTAGGAAATGTCCGGAAAGTTGGAGGTTGACAAGTCGGATGGATGTCACTATTTAGGTACCACCACACACTGCAGCACAAACGTACTACGCAAAACAGAGGAGAATCACCTATACAACGTATTCAAGAACGGATACTTAAATAATACTGTGCGCAGATTCCTCAAGAACAAACCATGACAAGCAGACCAAACGCAGCCAGAAACCCTAACCACCTTATCATACATCAAAGAAGTCTCAGAAATGACAGCCAGACTACTAAGACCCCTCGGAATCCTAGTAGCACACAAACCCACCAACACACTCAAACAAAAATTAACAAACTTAAAAGACCCAGTACATCCCATGGACAAAACCAACGTCATCTACAAAATTCCATGCAAGGACTGCCACAAACACTACGTAGGACAAACAGGAAGAAAGTTAGCCACCAGGATAAACAAACACCAGCTAGCCACAAAAAGACACAACCCTCTCTCCCTCGTAGCCCTACACACAGATGAAAAAAAAACACCATTTCGACTGGGACAACACATCTATCCTGGGACAGGCTAAGCAAAGACATGCCAGAGAATTCCTCGAGGCCTGGCACGCCATGAACAAACACATAGATCTAGATGCCATCTATCAACCCCTCAAAACGAACAGGAAATGACATCATCACAAACCCCAGGAACCCCATCCAGGAGAAAGATATAAATAGAAAGCAGGAGACAATAGCTTCGCTTCACTTGGAGGTCGCCACTGATGATGTTACCTAGCCAGGTAATGAAACGTCTTGATGTCAAACCTACAGCTCAGCGAGCAAACCTACACCCTAAACCTCAACCTGAGCTACAAACCTTCACAAACCTTGCAAAAAATGATACTGTAGTACAAGGTGATATGCGAGGGAGATACATACATTAGAAGAATGATGTAATGTTCCAAGATCTTCCTGACCCCTCTCCTGCAGTCTTATAGCAGGATAAACCCATAGTAAGATGTTTCTTCAAATTTATGGTTTCCTTATCTGAACAAACTCGAAATAAGGTTGGGCAGCAAGCGACCAATAGGCACAATAAGCAAAGATGTATTTGAAATGGAAACACTTCCAGGGCTGTGTGGTAAGAGGGATGAATGAGTCTGATTAGGTAGCTTTTTATTTCCCTAAAAGTCAGTAATGGCACAGTGGACTGAACAGCCGACTGTGCTCCAACATTTTCTGAAATGAGCAAAATGGAAATGCTTATGTTAGATGATGCTAACTGTTTTGAGTTCAGAAACAGAACCTTGAAGGTACCAAATATTATTTTCATCAATATAATTTCAGGTATAATGTTTAATTTTTCAAATGTGCTGGTTAAAGGGTCTTAAAATGTTTGAATTTTAACTTTTACTTTGCATAATTGCAACAAATGCATGTTCTGCTAATCAGTTTGACTAAATACTTTACTGTACCTGATTCTTTTCTCATCATCTTTTTTTTAAATGTCTATAGTTTACACTTAATGTAAATCAGTCATTATTTAAAAGAAAATCACAGCAGAACGGTGGTGGCACGGTGGCTCAGTGGTTAGCACTGCAGCCTCACAGTGCCAGGGACCTGGGTTCAATTCCAGCCTCTGGCGACTGCCTGTGTGGAGTTTGCACATTCTCCCAAAGTCGGTGGGTTTTCACCAGGTGCTCTGGTTTTCCCCCTACAGTCCAAAGATGTGCAGGTTAGGTGAAATGGCCATGCTACATTGCCCAGCCTTTTCCCACAGCACCAGTCCCTGATAATGCCCTCCAAACTTGATGTTTCATGGATGGACCTGCAGACCGAGCTGCGGACCGAACTGTGTCCAAGCTCCTGAACTGGTATCTGAGAAGGTCCCTAATTTTGTCACAACCACGCCCTGATAGAGAAGTACCTCCTTGGACATCAATGAGGACCACTGCCCTAAGACTTTGAGACATGGCCGTTGCTTGAGAAGTTATACCTATCTGGAAAGATTAGGTAAACCAGTGTTGGATAATTTAATGATTCTGAAAGGGTTAATGTTAAAGACTTCTTAAGCTCCAGCCAGCCTGATGACGTGATACTGGCTTGCATTGGATAAGCAAAACTTCTTCGGATGTCTGCAGAGCAAACTTATATCCACTGGTGCCATAGCCTTTGTTATAATGTCCAATGAATGAATGTAACTTTACCAAATGCAATTATGCAATAAATTTGTTAAGACAATTGTTAAATTTCAAGATTGGTTTATCATCTCTCATTGCAAGCCAGTTAGGGCTTGAGTCACAGCCAAACAAAAGGAGAATTGTGTTTTTTTTTCATTCACAGGATGAGGGTGCTTCTGATTAGGCTAGCATTTATTCCTCATCCCTGAGGCTAGTTAGGAGTCAACTGTATTGAGTCACATGTAGGCCAGACCAAGTTAAAATGGCAGTTTTCTTCCCTAAAGGGCATTAGTGAACCAGATGGGCTTTCCCCCAACTAATGATCATTTGACTCTTAATTTCAGATTTTTAATCGAGCTCAAGTTCTACCATTTACCATGGCAAGATTTGAACTGGGGCCCCCAGAACATTACCTGGCTCTCTGGACTAACAGTCCAGTGATAATACCACTAGACTATCTCCTCTCCTTAATAAGTGGCAGCATCCTTCTAATCACAAATGCTAAAGTTAGGACAGTGGCTCAGTGGTTCGTACTGCTGCCTCACAGTGCCAGGGATCCAGGTTCAATTCCTGCCTCGGGCAGTCTGTCTGGGTGAAGTTTGCACATCTAACCTGTGTCTGTGTGGGTTTCCTCCCACAGTCCAAAGATGAATTGGCCATGCTGAATTGCCCATAGTGTTAGGTGCATTAGTCAGAGGGTTACTCTTCAGAGAGTCAGTGTGGACTCGTTGGGCCAAAGGGCCTGTTTCCACACTGTAGGGAATCTAATCTAAACAATAAAACTTTTTTCTCAATCATTGATGAACAGCTCTCAGCACAATATCCAGAAAGCAAAATGGTCAATTTCAGTCAGAAGCCAGTGTTTCAACCTGCTTTCTGTTCCTGAAGAATCTAAAAATGAAGAGTGCCTGAAAAGTGTAAAGTGCTGCTGGAATTAATATTTCAACAATATAAAATTTGCTTGGGATAGAATCTCTCCTGCTTTTAGGTACTTAATTTTAGTTCAGTTCCATTAACTAAAAGTAGCTCCTCAAAAGGTCATGCGCATCCTGACATTTTGTAGCCTGGCTGTTTGCAGGCTTTGGAAGCGTACCAGCAGCTGACACAAAAATCTGATAATTAAGACATTGCTGACTTGGGTCTGCATTCTTAACAACTTAGAACAAATTTCTTATGAGTTATACGACAATATTATGCTATGTACAGGATGGTGCTGAGTGAAGAGAAAAGGATGGAGAAAGTTGAGAAACAAGAACTCAAATTGTGTACTGTCTGCTTTTAGATTAAGTCGTAACCACAAATGTGATTTTAATTCTTCATTTTTTGAGAGGCTGGAGAAAACAAAAAAGAAAAATGTTTTTAAGTCATAAGAACAATATTATCACAGGTAATAATAATTATTTTTGGACTGTATAAAGCTAGCATTTTTTTTTCATGGGATATGAATATTTGTTTCTCATCCCTAACTGCACTGCAGTCGTAAAATTCATTTCCAATTCCTTGCAAACTCTGAAGAATTGCAAAAAAAATTTAACTTTCAGCAAGAATAAAAATCTGAAGTTAAATAATCTGAACTTCACTCAACCAAACAACAATCTATATCTACCCACCAACCACTATTCTTATGTTGCAACACAGTTACCCCACATTCATTTGAATACAGCATCATTTTGCATATGGCCAGCTCGACAGCACCTGAACAATAGGCACAGGCTGATGCACTTCCTATTGAATACTGTACATCAGTACCAACATGCAGCCCCACCACCAATGTTTAAATTACTTACATTTCACACTGTGCTACTCCCTCTATCAGCATTTCCCTCTTGAAAGTGTTATGGATCAGGCCAAAGCCCCTCAAAATATATTATGAAGAGAGCCTAGACCCTAATTTTTTTCTTATCTGAAATACAAGTGCCAGATGTTGCATACCAGATGCAATTTGATTGGTCAAGCTACCAGTCTTGAAGCAAAATACACTTTATTCACACACTACAGTTAAAACACAACAAAACAAAGAAGAAATTGGAATACCTTAACATTATTAGAAAACTTAGAATACAGAGTTACCTCAATTATCCAGCATTTGATTATCTGAACATCAGATTATCTAGCAAGATCGCAAGGTCCCAATGCTTAGGTAAACAATGTTATCCAGCATTTGATGATCCGAATTCGACCAAAATGCTCCCCGCCCGAACACTGTAGCTTTCAAACCCAGCTTCAAGACCCCATCAACTATTATTGAAAAACGAAACCTAAGTAGTCCTGGTTTTGTGGGAGGTTGATCCCACCCATTCAGACTGTTTCAGTTGTTCCAACTTTTAAAACAAAACTCAAAGTCTCACAAGCAGTTGACTTTATTGGATTCAAATCGACAGCTCAAAACCTGTGTCTTAAAGTCAAGATCAGAGTGGTGCTGGAAAAGCACAGGTCAGGTAGCATCCCAGGAGCAGGAAAATTGCGTTTCGGGCAAAAGCCGTTCATCAGGACCTCGATTTTCCTACTCCTCTGATGCGTCTGACCTGCTGTGCTTTTCCAGCACCACTCTAATCTCCAGCGTCTGCAGTAGCTACTTCTGTCTTAAATCCTGTCTTCAAAAAACAAACAGGACAAACTACGCCTCTTTAAGCCATTGTATCGTCACAAAAAAAACCCTTTTTAAATCCAATTCTGACCAATCCTTTGTTGACTACTCTGAAGAATCACTTACATGTGCCAAGTAACTTCAAATTACTTTCTACATTCCAGGAACTATGAATTGTTTTGGCATCCCATCCATTTGTGTTATATAGAGCAGAGGAAACAGATGCAAGCCCACACAAAAGCTACTGGAGAAAAAGCTGTAATATTTTGGTTATCAGCTAACAAGGAAAAAAATTCGACATTAATCCTCCCTGTCATGTTAGCCATCGAACACCCAATTATGTCCCAAAGAAGGTCAAAAGAAAATACCCATTCCCTAAAATCATTAACGAGAGGCCACGCTTTCAAGGGGAGAGGTGGAAAATTTAAGGGGGATACATGCGGCAAGTACTTCACACAGCGGGTGGTGGGTGGTTGGAACGCGTTGCCAGTAGAGGTGGTAGAGGCAGGCACGGTAGATTCATTTAAGATGCGTCTGGACAGATGCACAAGTAGGTGGGGAGCAGAGGGATACAAATACTTAAGAACTGCCAGACAGGTTTAGACAGTACATTTTGATCGGGTCAGGCTTGGAGGGCCAAAGGGCCTGTTCCTGGGCTGTAAATTTTCTTTGTTCCTTGTTGTTACTTATCAATGTCAAATCACAACTGGGGAAAGGGAGTGGGGTAAATTAAGTTCGAGATTTTAGCAACCATGCGATTCAGGACCAATCAACGGTTAGTTTGTGAGCATGAATTATAACAACCACAAAGGATTCAGTTTGGATCCTTAATCTCTGTTAAAATTAGTAGATTTCAGTGAGAAAGGTGGGGTATAGCACTGAAAGTGGTTTAATCTTCCACAATGGAGAGGAGACAGCCATATTCCTATTTGAATGGTACAGCATGATTGAAGAGCCAAACGGCCTACTCCTCTTCCTAATTCTTATTGAGTCATAGAGATGTACAGCATAGAAACAGGCCCTTTATTCCAACTCGTCCATGCCGACCAGATATCCCAACCCAATCTAGTCCCACTTTTAAATATTGCAATTGTACTAGCCTCCACCACATCCTCTGGCAGCTCATTCCATAAACATACCACCCTCTGTGTGAAAAAGGTTGCCCCTTCGGTCTCTTTCATATCTTTCCCCTCTCACCCCAAGCTTATGCCCTCTAGTTCTGGACTCCTCCACCCCAGGGAAAAGACTTTGTCTATTTATCCTATCTATGCCCCTCATAATTTTGTAAACTCTGTAAGGTCACCCCTCAGCCTCCGATGCTCCAGGGAAAATAGCCCTAGCCTGTTCAGCCTCTCCTGACAGCTCAAATCCTCCAACCCTGGCAACATCCTTGTAAATCTTTTGTAAACCCTTTCAAGTTTCACAACATCATTCCGATCGGAAGGAGACCAGAATTGCACGCAATATTCCAACAGTGGCCTAACCAATGTCCTGTACAGCCGCAACATGACCTCCCAACTCCTGTACTCAATACTCTGACCAACAAAGGAAAGCATACCAAACACCTCCTTCACTACCCTATCGACCTGCAACTCCACTTTTAAGGAGCAATGACCCTATATTCCAAGGTCTCTTTGTTCAGCAACACTCCCCAGGACCTTACCAGAAAGTGTAGAAGTCCTGCTAAGATTTGCTTTTCCAAAATGCAGCGCCTCACATTTATCTAAATTAAACTCCATCTGCCACTTCCCAGCCCATTTGATCAAGATCCCGTTGTAATCTGAGGTAACCTTCTTCATTGTCCACTACACCTCCAATTTTGGCATCATCAGCAAACTTACCAACTATACCTCTTATGCTCACATCAAAATCATTTATATAAATGATGAAAAGTAGTTATGCTCATAGAAAGGGTTGAAAAGAAAAAAACTAGAGCCTTCCCACTGTTAGTTACTATACAATGCCTTCTAGTTGCAAACGCATGTCTGAAAATCTGGCAAGAAAGCATACTTGCAGTTTCATAACAAATGTTATAAGTGCAAGGCTCTCAAATAAAATACGACCTGCTTAGATAAAATACTAGGGGGCTGCCATCAACCATAGAACTGCAACCCAGCATAGCAGAAATCATCTAGATAAGGGAACAAAACAAAGAAAAATTAAAGGCATGTAAGGTAGGAGAAAGACCGCTTTTCATTAAAAATAAAATGCCTTTTAAAAAAAAATTAAAGCCCAATTTCCTGCAAACAGTGTTTTCTAAAATTGTTACCATTTTCTTTATAAATCTTCCCCATACCGTATAATTTCTTTTTTCTTTCAGTATTTTCAGAAATGCAAATTATTTATGAGCTATTGAAGTAGAAGGACCAAGTTGAGGAAAAGTAGAAAATACAGGATAGAAATTAAGAGAAGAGAGCAAGCAATGAGTTTCATTGTCTTAGTTTAGGATTCATTGTCAAAAAACTGCGAATATTTGTATCCAGATACAGATTACACAGGCATCAACTTGTATTATCATGCCACAGAGCTTTCTAAATCTATAAAACATATGAAGTAAGAACATCAATGGAGTGGCTTGTTAATTGAGTTAACTAACTTCCAACTTATTTGTTGAAAAGTTTGTGAATTTAAAGTAACATGAAAAAAAGTCAATCTTTTTTCTATAAACACAAACACACATCTTCCATTCTGTGAAATGGATATTACAAACGCAAATTTCAAAAGAATACATTCTAATTACAGGAGCTTGACACTACGCCACCAGAATACTACCACTCCAAATGTATATTTCAAAATAATTTTGTTAAGATTAATGAGCAATTGTCTTACTATAATACCTTCAAAACTGAAGTATAATTGATGACAGAGACCAATAAAAATAATCAAAAAGAGAACATGAAAAGTATTTAATATACCCTCACACACAGTTTGTGACATGGGTAAATTTACTCAATGTTGCACCACTGCTGGTAAAGCCCGTTTCTGTTTTTGACCCTACAGTTAGTATTTTGTTGGATAACCATCTTTTTAAATATGGTGTGTTCAAACTGAGATAGCCTATAGGTGTCTTGTGCATGCCTGAACATCTACCAGTTCTTATATTATCATTCATCCACATTAAGTAATACAAATCATATCAACGAACGAACATCGCTCCCAATCTTGAAGGAATTAAAAAAAGCATAATTCACCAGCTCAGCAATCAAACATTTGTATGTATATGGCATGAAAGCAGTACATTGTAAATATAGCAACTCTTAAATCATAATAAAATTATCAACATTATCAAAATTTTTCAAACACCTTGAATTGCATAATTGCCTCACCTTATAGATACGGTATGTAGATATCTTAATCAAACAGTTAATACATTCAACTTTTCTGTAGAACATTCTCCTGCAGTGAACATCAAACATAGAGCAGTACAGCATCTTTGACCCTCAATGTCATGTTGATCTTATATCCTACTGAGACCAAACTAACCTACAAATCCTTCATTTCACTGTGCCTATCCAAAAGTCACTTAAATGTCCCTACTGCTGGTACTGCATTCCACACACCCAACACTCTCTGCGTAAAGAGCCTACCTCTGACATCTCCCCGAACTCCTCCTCCAATCACCTTAAAATTATGACCCCTCGTGACAGCCATTTCTGCCCTGGGAAAAAGTCCCTGGCTATCCCCTCTACCTATGCTTCTCATCCTCTTGTACATCTCTATCAAGTCACCTCACATCCTTCTACGCTCCAACGAGAAAAGCCCTAGCTCTCCCAACCTTTCTTCCTTAGACATGCACTCCAGTCCAGACAGCATCTTGGTAAGTCTCCTGTGCACCTTCTCTAAAGCTTCCACTTCCTTCTTATCATGAGCCGACCAGAACCGAACACAATATTTTAAGTGTGGTCTAACCAGGGCTTTATAAAGCTGCAGCATAACCTCACGGCTCTTAAACTCAATATCCCGCTAACGAAAACACACCATAAGCCTTCTTAATAACCCTATCAACTTGGGTGACAACTTTGAGGGATCTATGGATGTTGACTCCAAGATCATTCTGTTCCTCCGCACTGCCAAGAATCCTGCCTTTAACCTTATATTCTGTATTCAAATTAGACCTTCCAAATGAAATCACTTGACATCACTTCCACAACTCCACCAACCTTCGTGTCTCGGCAAAACTACTAACCCACCCTTCCACTTCCTCATCCAAGTCATTTATAAAATTCATAAAGAGCAGGGGTCCCTCAACAGATTACCAGGAGAGTAACATAAACTTAATTAGATATCTTTCATGGAAGACTAGGACATACTTTGAGTAGCATACTTAGTTAACCATAACCCTTTTGATTTTCATGCTTTCCAACCCACAATGAAGCTAAATTGACATTGTTCTTGCTGGCTACAGTTTTCACTTCATTCCTACCAGCTGACTGAACGAGCTCATTCGTCAATGCTTGCTTTTCAGCAGAGCACACAGCTGTTTGGGGGAAATCCTGTCTGCTACCATTGGCAATTTACACAGAAAACTCCTCTTTGTTGCTTAGCAGTGTCATGGTAGGTCACCCAGCTGAACAGACAGCTCTATTATTCAGGTTAAAAATCCAATGTAACCTTAAGCATGCAATTTTAAACTTGAGATTGCCCATAACAAATTCAAAACAACTGAACATACACGAGGTGTAACAGAAATCATTTTGAATTCCATGTACTTTAAACGTCCATTTTATCTTTCTACCCTAAATACTTGTCAATTTCTAAAAAAAACATGAAATTATAGTAAAACACATGAAGCAAGAAAATTCAAAAGTTCTATTTTGCTTAGTAAAAAAGCTCTGAATTAAAATACAATCAATTGTAGAACTACTTAAGTTGTGTTAAAAAGAACCATTATACAAAAATCGCATCAAAAACTTCAGTTTTGCAAACAATGAAACATGACTCATGAAGAAAATTACATTTCTCAAAAATAACTAACAAGACATGCAGGAATCATGAGCTATCAATCGATCCCCTGCTCATTTGAAAGCATAGCAAAGGTGGAGCATTAAATAATTCTAATAATGTTTCTCAGGGAGATTACTGCAAGTATTTCCAGAATTGTTTTCATGAGCAGAAAGAATGCAAAATATCTATTTTGAAATGAATACCTGTTGCCTTTAAACCTAGGCTGGTAAATTGAGAGTCAAATATTTCAAACTGAAGTGAACAAAAAAATTGTCTAACACAGCTGTGACAACCTTCTGTGACAAAACACTCTACAAATTCACAGTGCTCACACAAGAAATCTCACGTCATATCTGTCTTAAACATTCATACTCTTATTTAGAGATAATGCCCTCTCGCCTCAGTCTCTCCCACAAGGAGAACTAACTTCTTCACATCTACCCTGTCAAATTCCTTCAGAATCTTGAATGATTCAGCCACTTTATTTCTTATAAACTCTAATGAGTATAAGCCCAAACTACTCAACCGCACCTCATTAGACAAACCCTCCATATCCAGAATAAAACTAGTGAACTTTCTTCGAACTGCTTTCAATGCCAGTATATCTTTCCTTAGATAAGGAGCCCAAAACTATTTACAATATTCCAGGTGCGGTCAATTAGTACCTTGTACAATTTTAACAAGATTCCCCCCATTTTTATACTCAATTCCCTTTGAACTAAAGGCCAACATTTTATTTGGCTTCCCTTTGACCCACTGAACTTCACTGCTAGCCTTTTGTGATTCATATAGGTCTCCCAAAATCCTCTGTTCTACAGCTGTCTCCATTTAAATCGTATTCAGCTCAACTATATTTCCTCCCAAAATGCATAACTTCACATTTCCCCACATTATATTCCATCTGCCAAGTTATTGCCTACTCGCTTAACATGTCAATATCATTCTGCAGACTCAGTCATCATCATCACTTGCCTTCCATGCCTAATTTTGTCAAAGCAAGGTCTATTTTGTTTTATTCAATCATACGATGTGAGTATCACTACCAAAGCCAGCATTTGTTGTCCATCTCAAACTGCTCTTAAAAAAGGTGATGGTGGGCCTTCTTGTTCAAATATTACAATCTGTATGGCAAAGAAATTCTCAGTGTACGATCAGAAAGGAAGTTTCAGATTTTTACTCTGAAGGCATACAAGTAGGAATAAGCCATATGACTTGTTGATCCATGCATAGCTTTAGACTGATGATATTTCTATCTTATCTTAAGGAGGGAAATTTTTAGGTTCGTTTTTGAGTTCTTAGAATGGTGTGGGGAGCCCTAGAAACGAATTTACAGGACAACCTCGATTACCTGGGGGAGACAGGGAGTATTTTGTTCGGATAACCAATAAAGTTTTTACGGGACCTTGAGATCTTGTTCGGATAATTGAAAATTCAGATAATTGATGTCTGGATAACCAAGATTGTTCTGTATATCCATTTAAATTAGAGTTTAATGAAACTCCATGGTGAGTAATTCAGTGCTTTACAATACAAAGAAAATAAAATGGGCCTGTTGCCTAAAAAGGAATCCTATGACACAGGGAAACTGACACAAACAGTTCCCTTTCATAAAGGCAAAACCATCTAGAAGGTTATGGTGTGTGCAGGTTTTTGTTTGAGATAACAGCTCCATAGTAGTAAATTGGTTTAACAGGCTTAAAAGCAGTTTGCACTGGAGAGAGCCTGAGCAGTTTCATGTCAGAGACAAATCTACAGAAATAGAAGAATGTGTAAGAGGAGTTTAAGGGAGCCATTATAATAATGAGCAATGTTGGCTTTTGAGTATCTTACTATGAAGCCTTATTAGACTGTAAAACCATAAAATATACAAAAAGGTCTTTTGGCCCAAAGTCTGCTCTGCCATTTAATCGTGGCTGATGTGTTTCTCAACTCCATTCTCCTACCTTCTCCCAGTAACCTTTTTGATTGCCTTACTAATCAAAAATCTAACTTACTCTGCTTTCAACACATTCAATGCTTTGGCCTCCACAGAAGGCTGTGGCAATAGGTTCTGCACATTCATCAACCTTTGGCTGAAGAAATACCTCATTTCAATTCTGAAAAGTCAAACATTCATTCTGAGGCTATGCCAACACATCTCAGTCTGTCCTACTAACAGAAACATATTTTCCAAGTCCATTCTGTCCAGGCCTCTCCGTATTCTCGCAGTTTCAATCAGATCTCCCTTCATCCTTCTTAACTTCATTGAGTACAGACCTGGAGTCCTCAACCACTCCTCATACAAGCTCTTCATTCCTAGGCTCATTGTCGTGAAGCTCCTCTGGACCTCCTCCAACACCAACATGCCCTTCCTTAAATATGGGGCCCAAAAATGCTCAATATTCCAAACTCTGACCACAGCCTTATACAGTATCAGTAATAAACCCCTGCTCGTTTTCTCACTCTCTTAAAATGACTGCTAGTACTGTATTTGCCTTCCTGACTGCCAACTGAATCCGCTTGTTAATCTTGAGAATCCTGATGTACAACTCCCAAATCTCATTGTGCTTCCGATTTCTGAAGACTTGCCCCATTTTAAAATAGCTTATGCCTCTACTCTTCCAACCACAGCGCCTAACCTCACACTTTCCCACATTGTATTCCATCTGCCACTTCTTTGCCCACTCTCCTAGACTGTCCACGTCCTTCTGCAGCCTTCCCACTGTCCCTCCACATATCTTTGGCTCATCTGCAACTCAGCAACAATGCTGTCCATTCCTTCTTCCAGATCATTAATGTTGGTGAAGAATTGTGGTCCCAACACTGATCCCCAAATTCCACTAATCATTAGGCGCCATCCTGAAGACTACTCCTTTATCCATACTCTCTGCCTTCTGCCAATCAGCCAATCCTCTATCCACGCTAGTGCTTTGCCCCCAACACATGGGCTTTTACCTTATTTAGCAGCCTCCTGTGCAAAACCTGTCAAAGGTCTTCTAGAAATCAAATAGATCATGCTCACCAGTTCTCCTTTATCTAAATTGCTCATTTCCTCAAAAGAATTCCAACAGATGTGTCAGACATGACCTCCCCTTGATGAAGCCACAAAGACTCAGCCCTATTTTGCCAGGCACCTCACCAAGTACTTTGTAATTTCATTTTTTTTTTGTTTTTTTTTTTACAATGGACTGTTAAAATCTTGCCAATGACTGAAGTCAGGTTAACTGGTCTATAACTGGCTGACGTTTGCCTCCCTCCTTTTTTAACCAGTTGTATTACATTAGCAATTTTTTTTAGTCCTCTGGGACTGTCTGACTCTACTGGCTCCTGAAAGATCAGCACCAATGCCTCTATAGTCTCTTCAGCTATCTCCTTCAGCACTTTTAGGCGTACCACATCCAGTCTGGGTGATTACCCCACATTCAGACCTTTCAGGTTCTCTAGCATCTTCTCCTTAGTGATGGCCACAACACTAATCTCTGCCCCCAACTCTCTTCAAGTTCTGCTATGCAACTCATGTCTTCCACAATGAAGACTAATGCAAAGTACCTATTCCTCTGCCATTTCTTTGCTCCCCATTACTACTTTTCCAGCCACATTTTCCAGCAGTCCAGTGTCTACTCTTGTCTCTCTTATCTTTTACATACCTTAAAAAAACTCTTGCAATCTTTGATTACTAGCTAGCTTTCTCTTCTCTCCCCACTATGCTTTGCTCTTTTAGTTGCCCTCTGCTGGTTTTTAAAGGCTTCCCACTAATCTTCATCACATTGTATGCTTTTTCTTCTGTGTTTATGCTTTCTCCACTTCCCTAGTTCACCATGGTTGCCTTGTCCTCCATTTTGTATGTTCCATCTTTCTTGAGAAGAATTTCTGCTGTGCCTCCCAAATCCACCCCAGAACCTCCTGTCACTGCTGCTCCATTAACTTCAGGGTTATGCTCACCTTCCATTCAACTCAGCTATAAAGGCATGAGGGTGGAGTTGGCAAACTTTACTTTAAGCCTTTAAAGGATGACAACATTGCATGAATGCAGAAGGTTGACAGAAAGAAACCATGTACAGCCATGCCAACTGAACAGGGAACATTACAATGGAAACCATCCACTGAAGTTGTCATTCAGGGTGAAAAATGTGAACCTTTATTTCTAATATTTGTAACAAGACAGTTTAAAACTAGTTTTTATACACTGTGTAAAATAATAATATTTCTTTTCCTTGAATGTAATGAATTGATGCCCTCTTGGTAAAAGTACAGTAATAGCCTCATATGACTATACGGTGACTGATCACTATAATAAACAAATTGCAAGGTTTCACTCTGATGTCTGATTTGTACAGTATTTCCATCAGCCAGGATTATAACTAAGTGGTTGTAGGTTTGGAAGGTTCTGTCAAAAGGAGCCTGGATGAGTTGTTGCATTTCACCTTAGAACACATTGACTACCAACTGTGGCAGCAATGTTGAAAATGGTGGATGGAATGTCAACCAAGTGGGCTACTTCATTCTGGAAGGGCTTGAGCTTCCTGACTATGATTGGAGCTCGTTCCATCCAGACTTGTGCAGAGTATGCTATCGCAATCTTGACTTATGCCTTGTAGATGGTGAATAGTTACTGAGGAGACAAAAGGTGAGTTAGTTGCCACAGAATTCACAGCTTCTGACCTGTTCTTGTAATCACAGTGTTTATATGGCTGGTCCAGTTCAGTTTCTGGTCAATGGAACCCTCAAGATGTGGATAGCTCGAGATCAAGCAATTGCAATGGCACTGAATGCAAAAGGGTTCTCTCTAGTTAGAGCTGGTTATTATTTTACACTTGTGGTGTGAATGATAATTGCCATTTATTGGCTGAGACCAATTGTCATCCAAATCTTGCTGCATACAGACATGGACTACTTCAGTATCTGTTCTTGCAAATTGTGTGGAACACTATGAAATGAGCAAGCATCCTTACTTTGGATAGAGGGAAATTCAATGTTGAAGCACCTGAAGATATTTGGGCCAAGGACACTACCCTGAGGAACCCCTGTGATGTCAGCAACTAAAGACAACTGACCTTCAACAACCACAACAATCTCCCTTCCTGCTCAGCATGGCTCCAGCCAGTAGAGAGTCCCTCTCACACACACCAACCTCAATAACTGTTGACATGGTTTTGCCAGGCATTTTTAATCTCACTTACTAATATACTGCTTCAATATAAAGGACAATCATTCGCATCTCATCTTTGAATAAAGTTCTCTTGATTATGTTCGGACCAAAGCTACAATGGGATGAGAAACTCAGCAACCCTGGGGAAACCGAACAGGTTTGGGGAAATCTCACTGAAACAATATCCTGATGGGACTGGACAAGCTACAGTGGGAAGAATGTTTCTAATGTTGGGAAAAGTCCAGAACTAGTCACAGTCTAATAATAAGGGGTAAACCGTTCAGGACTGAGAGGAGGAAGAATTTCTTTATTCAGTTGTGAACCTCTGGAATTCTTTACCACAGGAAGCTGTTGGGGACAGTTCATTCGATATACTCAATAAGGTGTGGTCATTGCCCTTGTGGCTAAAGTGATCAAGGGTATGGAGCAAAAGCAGGAGTGGGATACTGAAATTGCATGATCATCCATGATCGTACTGAATAGTAGCCAAATGACCCAATCCTGCATTAATTTTCCATATTTCTCAGAGAGAGAACTTCATGAGGAAGTGCAGCTTGATAGTGCTGTTAATGATACCTAAGGTCAAGACTCAACTGAAGGGGCAGTAACTATATGGGAGGGATTTGTCCCATTTTCTCTTGCAGGACATATTTGGACAAGTTTTCAGGGTGTCAGGTACATGCCAGACTTGTAACGATTACTGGAACAACGTGTACAGGAGCAAAGTTTTCAGAATTACTGTTGCAATGTTGCCAGGGCCCATAACTTTGGCAAAGTCTACTGACTTCTTATTTCTTAATGCTTAATGGTTTGGAGTGAAGCACTTTGGCTGCAGACTGGCAGTTTTCATGCCACAGACCTCAAAAGGAAGGCAAGATGGTTATCTATTGAGTCCTCTGAGCTGAAGACGGTTGAAAATGCTTCAGACTGGTTTGCACTGATGTGATGGGACTCACTTATCAAAGGAGGTTTGGATATGTGTAGAGCAACCTGCTCCAACTGGTTGTTAAATCCCATTTATTACCACACTGCGTGTAGCAAAATTGCAGAGCCCAGATCTGATCTGTTCACTGGGGGATCATTTTGCTTTCAGTTACGTGCTACTTAATGTATATGTTGTAGCTTCACCAGATTGACACTTTATTTATGTACGCCTGGTGATGTTCTTGACATGCCCTCCTGCACTCTTCATTTAACCACAATAGAATATGCAGCTTGATTGTGATGGTAGAATGGGATATGCTCGGCCATAAGGTTACAGATTCTGCTGCTGATAGCCCAAACCACCTAACAAATGCCCAGTTCTGAGCTGCTGTAGCTTTTACAAATTTAATCTACTTAGCATGGTGGTTAGTGGAACACAATATAATGTGAAGATGGAACTTAGTTTCGAGAAGGACTAGGCTGAGATCACTTCTACCGATACGGTCATAACTAAAAATGCATTCTCAGTATGTAAATAATACAGGAGAAGTTCTAGTAGATTGTTCCCAATTGGGTCCCTTACCAACTACCACAAGCCTAGTCTAGCGTTCATGCCCTTTCGGAGCCAACCAGCTCAGTCAGTAGTGTTGTTGATAATTACTAAGACGACATGAAGCCTTTCTCCCAACAAGAGTTCACTCTATTCCCTTGTCACCAGCAGTGCTTCTTTCAATTGGTATTCAGCATGGAGGAGGACTCATTCAACAGCTGTAGAAGCCAGGCAGTTTGCAGTCGTCAGGAAGATTCTTAAGCCAGGTTTAACTTGATTCCATAACCATTCAGGATGTCTGGTGTCAACATTAAAGGATTTTGAGACCAACTCTTTCCCAACTTGTACAGCAGTGTGCCATCGCTTTGGTCAGTCTGTCCTACATGTGTACCAGCACATATCCAGGGATGGTGATAGCTATGTATTGAACAATGCCATAGTCACGAAATCATACCTTACAGATAATATCTGGATATTGCTTGACTAGTCTATAGGACAGAGATCCAAATTTTGGTACAAACTGCCAGATGTTAGTGAAGAGGACATAATGGGTGACTGGACATATTGTCTATTTGGCACTTCCAATGGCATAGCTCATTCCAGGTGATCTAGTTAGTTTTATTCATTTTTTCCCCTTTGGTTTGGTTGGCCATTTCAGTAGGCAGTTAAGAGTCACCAAGGTTGCTGTAGGCCTGGATTAGTTTGTAGGCCAGACCAGAAAAGGATGGTAGATTTAATTCCCTCAAGGTGGAATAGACGGGATTTTAACCACACTTCAGTAGTTTCGTGTACAATATTAATGAAACTGACTTTTCATTTCAAATTGTTTATTAATTCAATTACAATTTCAATCACCTGACATGGGATTTGATCTCCTCTTCGTGGCACACCATCCTCTTAATTGTGACCACAGAAACACTGTTCACTCCCATAACCGTTTTAATTCCAAATGAGAATGAATAAACTGACTTTCATGCTTCTCAGAACTGAACCCTCATGTTGCACTGAACTGGACTGTGCGATAATCCCAAAATGATCCACTGCTTCCACCCGTATTTAGAATCACCCAGTAGTCTGAAGACAGAATGCACTTTGGCATTATGTGGGTGGTCTTCTTGGACTGTCTGCAAGTCAAGCATAATCTATTGGGGCAATGAGCCTTTTTGCTTTCTAACTGACAGAGGAAAGCAGTGTGTCACAGAACAATGTATTGGCTTGCTTATGAAGTTTGGACACAAACCATGTGATGAAATCTCCGGGAACACATTTAATTACAGTTAGCAAAAGGTGATGCATTTTCTGTGCAAAGTCCTCACAGCTTGATCAAGACACTTCAAGATATAACAGGTAGGGGAGACACAGGAAAAGTAAGGCATTGGTCTTCTTTTTCTGACAATTGCCCTCAAAGTTATACCAAGTTTCCATGAAGCAGACAAACAGCATTTTAAAAAAAAAGTACTCATAGGATGAGGGCGTCACTGTTTAGTCAACATTTATTGACCATTCCTAATTGTTCAAAGGGCAATTATGAGTCAACCACTTTACTGTGGGTCTGAAGTCACAAATAGGTCAGACCAGGTAAGCATGGTAGTTTCTTTCCCTAAAGGACATTAGTGAACCAGATGGGATTATAAGAAAACCTGAACCAGTAGTTCCCACTCTAAGTTAATGTTGTCAACGTTTATTAAGTTCTTGGATAGCTCATAGTAATCGCTGCAAGCGAAAAATATTACAACAGAAGCTTTGCAAAATCAATAACCGGTTTGCAGAGTATAGTAATTATTAGATTTCAAAAAATTGCTCCTATGATTTCTCTTCTGTCAGAGTTTGTGCTACAATTTCGACGTTTTGGCATTACTAATTCTTAGAAACTGTACAAGTCACTGATTCATTGTTTTATTTAATCTTGAAACATGGTGTGATTTGCAATGGCAGTATCTGTTGCCCATCTCTTTGTTCTTGAACTGAGCAGTTTGTTAGGCCATTTCAAAGGGCAGCTTAGAGTCAACCACATTGCTGTAAGGTCTATAAATACCTGTAGACCAGACCAGGCAGATTTCCTTCCCTGAAACTATATTAGTGGTTCAGTCTTTCAAACAGTACGTTATGTTCACCATTACGGAGACTAGTTTTATAATCCAGATATTTGTTGCAGTGGAATTTGTCCCATATTCCTAAATTGTTAACTTGAAAGCATCAAATGCAGTGCAATTATTAGCACACCATCTCTTTGTACTGAGAGTTCCCAGCCAGTCTACAATACTATGGACAAACATATACTCAAATTAACCATTTAATTGCATTCATTTACGACAGTGATTAATTAACTTCCACTAAAAACTTATGCTAGTGTTAAATAAATTCAAATCACTGCATGCAGTCCATGATTACATAAAAGGTTAAAACTCTATCAAGCTGAACATAGTACTAAAATTCTGCCACTACATTTTACCGGAACAGTGACACCATATTTTGTTAAAATCAAACAGAATAAGAATGAGGAATGCTCATGAAGGATTTTTGTCCAAAACGTCGATTTTCCTGCTCCTCGGATGCTGCCTGACCTGCTGTGCTTTTCCAGCACCACTCTCCTAGAGACACTGATCTCCAGCATCTGCAGTCCTCACTTTCACCTAGATTGCGCGACAAGCTCTATAAAGTCTCATCTATCCATTTCTATACTGACTTGCATGCCACTCCATATTATGTGCCTTCTGAAGACATCGCCTCTTTTTTTTTGTTTGAGGACAATTAGAATTAATTAATAGTTAAGGGTAGTATGGTGACTCAATGATTAGCACTGCTGCCTCAGTGCCAGGGACCTGGGTTCGATTCCAGCCTCTGGCGACTATCTGTGTGGAATTTGCACCTTCTCCCAGTGTCTGCGTGGGTTTCCTCTGGGTGCGACGGTTTCCTCCCACATTCCAACAATGTGCAGGTTAGGTGAATTGGCCATGCTATATTGCCCATGGTGTTCAGGGATGTGTAGGTTAGGTGTGTTAGGCAGGGGTAAATATAGGACAGTAGTGGAACAGGGCTTTGGTGGATTACTCTTAGGAGGGTCGATGTGGACTTGTTGGGCCGAAGGGCCTGTTTCCACACGAAATGGATTCTATGATTCAATAACATGTCCTGGAATACGTCCAGCTGGAGTTGGCAAAGTTATCCCACACATTTTCAAAAAGCCTCTTCAGCAATGGATGCGTTGGCACCAATAAAGTACCTGGAGGGCTTTTGCCTGAAACATCTAACTTCTTGCTCTTCAAGTGCTGACTGACCTCTGTGCTTTTCCAGCACCACTAATCTCCATCATCTGCGATCCTCACTTTTGCCTACCAAAATAATAGTGACAACTCCCTGAGAGCCATCAAGGGGATGGCGGCAGGATAGATAAGTCTGTTTAATGCAATACAAATTAGGAAACTGAGCTTTAATTCCCAGAGATGCCAGACCAATGCTGATCATACTCACTCAGCTGTCCATGACACACTGTACAGTTTCTCTTCAGATCTATTCTCTTAACCAGATCAGGAACTTGTCTGAAAACCTGCATTCCCACTCAGCTTAGACATGCATCAGTATGAACTTAACACTTTCTGCTGGACATGATGGACAGAAAGAGCTAACTGATCGTGCTCAGGTCATCACAATGTTGTTCAGTCATTTACCTGTAAATAAATCAGGGTCTCCAGTAGAATAGTCAAAGTTTTCAACAACAGTACAAAAGTGTTTTTCAGTACCTTTGGGCTGTATGGTGCGATAAGCCCCAGGCCTTAGCCAGGATGAGAATACAGGTTACAACAGTTGGTATAAATCTGAACAGCACACTAGCCAACTGAACTAACTACATGCCCCAACCACCCCCATGTGAAAATGGAGTTGCTCAATTCTGCACGTTAGACAATAGGTGCAGGAGTAGGCCATTCTGCCCTTCGAGCCTGCACCACCATTCATTATGACCATGGCTGATCATCCTTAATCAGTATCCTGTTCCTGCCTTATCTCCATAACCCTTGATTCCACTATCCTTGAGAGCTCGATCCAACTCCTTCTTAAATGACCTACTCCTGCACCTATTGTCTAATGTGCAGAATTGTGCAATTCCATTTTCACATGGGGGTGGTTGGGGCATGTAGTTTGTTCAGTTGGATTAACTTACAATTTGAGGCAGTGCAAGAGGCATCTTTACAAATCAGTAAGCCAGTAAACAAAAATATTTTTAATTAGTGTTCATGTTTACTAATGACTGATTAATAGAAGTTATTTATCATGAGTCAGAAACCCCTCAATATAGAAGGGGAATTGAAGTGAGGGAGATGGCTGAGAAATGAAGTGCTGCAGGATGTGGGAAGAAAGCATGAGTTCTGAAGTTAATACACTAGCAAACATATAAATCAATACAAATTGATAGTGGCACACATCATGGGCTTCTTTGCTTAAACTTCATTCACAGGATGTGTACAATGCTAGTTAAGTGAGCACTTATTGGCCTTGAAGTTGGTTAGGAGTAGTTGTTTTGAACTGTTGCAATCCTTGGGATGTGGGCTCAGCCAGAGTACTGTTAACAAAGGAAAGAATCAGTCTGTGATTGGCAGAGCAGAGAGCAGAACAAACATGCAAGGCTTCCTTGAGAGTAACCGGAATACCAAAAAGGGCAGTGAGTCTGCTGAAGGTGTAGGCAAGTGAAGGGTTACTGTTGCCAAGCCAGGTGAGCAGAAAGTAAGATTTGTGCGACTGGTGGGTGGAAGTGTAGTGTGCCAGCCTCTAAAAGAACTGCAGACAAAAATAAAAAAAGGTAAAAAAAAAATTTTTAGTTAGCTCTGCTCTTGGCACTGGTTTGTGATTTTTTTAATTTATGACTGATTTTAAAAGCCTATTCTTTGCTCTTCAGGCCATTTATTTTCATCATACCGTAACATTTATTTAGAATTCTTTTTAATGTGATTCTACTTTCAAGGAGTTACGAACCGGTATGCCAAGGTCTCTTTGTTCAGCAGCACTCCCCAGGACCTTACCATTCCACTCTTCACTACCAACAAATAATCCCAGCATGGCGTCACTCCTTCTTACTCAAACATCACTAAAGCACCTTCAATAATTGTTTTTCTTTCTCTGCTTCCATTCTACACTGCTCCTCTATTTCTCCACCACACGATCCTTTAATTGCTTCTATATTTATCCAGTCACATGTACTCCCAAAATTTGATTTGTATTGGCTCTGCCTCACCCTGTCCTTCAAGTTTGAAGAACTTTTCCCTATCTTTTTAAAATCTCTGGTATTACATTGGCCGAACACTGCCTCCCCCTTCATTAATCAGGAAAGTCTCCACCTCTGAGCATTGGGATCAGGTGAAGCACTGCTGAAAATTCCTGCTTTCTATTTAGAAACCCAAACATATAAATAGAGGGCAGGAATTTTCAGTGGTGCTTCGCCTGAGGCCCACTGAAGATGTTACGTAGTAGGGTGATGAAACATCTGGAAGTGAACCTTCAAGCTCAGCGAGCAAACCTACATCCAGAACCTCAACCTGAGCTACAAATCTTTTCAAAACACGATAATAATGGCTCTTTCAGTTGCCCAAGGGTTTCTGGATGTGGATGCGGCGACTTTGGAAGTTCTGAAGAGAAGCTGGAATTGGAACTGCCTGCTTCTGTGAGGAAAGGGGAGATAATTACAGCAGTACATCAGCATTTAAATTTGCTGGAGAAACCATCAGAATCTATAGAGATGACAAGAATTCAATTGCAAATGAAGCAGCTCGAGTTAGAGGTGAGAAATAAGGAAAGGCAGCAGAAATGAAACAGTTTGAGTTACGATTAGAAGAAGAGAGGGAGAGGGAGAGGGAGAGGGAGAGGGAGAGGGGGAGGGAGAGGGAGAGGGAGAGAGGGAGAGGGAGAGAGGGAGAGAGGGAGAGAGGGAGAGAGGGAGAGAGGGAGAGAGGGAGAGAGGGAGAGAGGGAGAGAGGGAGAGAGGGAGAGAGGGAGAGAGGGAGAGGGAGAGAGGGAGAGGGAGAGGGAGAGAGGGAGAGGGAGAGAGGGAGAGGGAGAGGGAGAGAGGGAGAGGGAGAGGGAGAGGGAGAGGGAGAGGGAGAGGGAGAGGGAGAGTTTGACCTTCAAAAACTGACATTTAAAAAGGAAAGTCAGCTTAAAAGGCTGGAGATAAAGGCTGAGGGTAGGCTCAGTGAGGAAGCAGTGTGAGCTCATGTGGAAGAGCTGAGATTAAAACAACAAAGTGAGCAGCTGAAGTGGTTGATGAATATGAGCTAGTTCATAAAACATGGTTTGGCTTCCAGAATCAATTTCAGTCCATGAGGGACAGAAACTGGGGCAAAGAGAAATTCTCACGTGGAAAGGGGTAGGTAGATCTCAGTGAAGATCATAAGCATTATTTACCACAGGGTAAAAAAAGAAACCCTTGAGGGGGACAAAGAAGTTAAAAAGCTCCAGTGTTTTCATTGCAATAAGGTGGGCCACAGGAAATAAGTGTTTGTGGGCTAGGAGAAAGCCAGATGTAGAGTTTGTACATTCTCTATGCAGGTTTCCTCTGGGAGCTCTGGTTTCCTCCCATAGTCCAAAGATGTATAGGTGAGGTGGATTGGCCATGGGAAATGCAGGGTTACAGGGATAAGATAAGCGGTTGGGTTTGGTTGGGATGCTCTACAGAGGGTGAGTGTGGACTCAATGGGCCAAATGGCCTGCTTTCACACTGTAGGGATTCTGTGATGTGCCAAACTTCATCTGTCTGACTTTTTCTCATCAGCCATGAGTGAGAAAAATAATTGACATATGGACTCTTCTTGGAAAAGGCTGGATTATCCTTGTCATGATAATTTTACTTTCCTGGCTAAAATGGAAGCAGTAAAAATGGGACCTATGTCTCTTACAAATGGAGCTGGACAATTCCTTCCTGAAGTGCAATTTTCAATCTTTTGGGAAGAGCTACCTTCACAAGTCATTAAGTCAGAAAACAAATCAGCATTCAAATCACACTGGTGGTTGGTAGATAGCCTACCAGCTCCCTACAACCAGGAATGGAAAAAACAGATATTTAGAGAAGTTTATACAGAAGTTTAAAAAATTACCACACAAAAAGCATTGCTTATCAAAACAATTATTCAAGATTTGACATTCCAAGTAGTTATTTTCGAGTTGTGTTTTTTTCTTCATGACATTCCCATATCATGCATCTGTCACAGTAATGAGAATGGATTACAGTCATGCTCAGAATTTGCCACTTTATTTCAAGCCAATGAACATTACCCAGTAACCCATACTCTTGACCTTCGGAGGCCTGGTGATTTGAAATAATTGGTTACTCAACGCTTACATGCTCAAGCCCACTTTCAACTCCTTTGTCATTGGGTCAGGTCAAATAAGATTGCAATGGCAGTCAGGTGATGTCCATATTTCTTCAACTTCTTTATATGGCTTGCAATATTTTGATACTATTACAATTTACAGCACCCATTTGGATCCAATCACTGTACAAGATGGATGCCAAACCTCAGGAATCCTGTTGTTTTATACAGAGAAAGAGGACTGCAGACGCTGGAGATCACAGTCAAAAAGTGTGGTGTTGGAAAAGCACAGCCAGTCAGGCAGCATCCAATGAGCAGGAGAGTCAATGTTCCTGATGAAGTGCTCATGCTCAAAATGTCAACGACTCTCCTGCTCCGTGGATGCTACGTGACCAGCTGTGCTTTTCCAGCAGCACACCTTTTGAGTATAATCAATTTTCCAAACAACCTATTTCTTTTCTAACACAAGTAAATTAAATGAATTAGGTAGAGTGTTAATTGAAATAGGCCAAGTACCCCATATAGCCTGTCGCAACTTCATTGCCACTTATTAATATCTTGGTTGTCTTTGATCTCAACTCCATTTACCTGTTTAACCCCATATCATGTGATTCCAATTATGCACCATCAGTCTTGATGATAATCAACTTTCTCCAGAGATTTTTGAAGATTTACATCCATGTAGTGAAGAAATTCCTAAACAGTCTTTTTATCCTGTTCTAAAAACCCTAACTATCACCTTCATAGCCAGCTAAAACAGCCTCCTCCTAACTACCCTGTGAAAACTTTCATCCTTCTAAATTGCAGAGAATATAGGCCGCTTCAAAAATTAAACATTCCTTTTATGATATTTTATCCTAGGAATTTTTTTTGCCAAGTCTCAACATAAAACAACAAAATACCCTAATCTCAGTCCTAAGAGAACAACTCCTAATTTTAGAAGTTTTCCTAGTTGTGGATTCACCCACAAAAGGGAACATCCTTTTTATGTCCAACTTGTTGAGACTATTCTGGATGTTATGCACTTCAATTAGATCACCCCTCTCTAATTTTAGTGAAAACAACCAGCCGATCCAATTCTTCCTCATAAGAGGACCAGCTAATTCCTATCAATCTAGTAAACTAACTGTAGTGTGCACAGTTTTAATCACCGTATTTCACCCTAACTTCCTCCCACTTGTGGGGAAGAGTAAAACCAAAAGGTCATTAATGAAATAAGAAGCTGCACCCAAACAACTGAGACAAAGTCGAACTCACCATCACAGTGAGTGGTTAAGGGAAGCAGGATGGACATGTGGAAAGGAAAATTAGATAAGCAGATGAGGGAAAGGAAGTTGAGAGTTATGCTGATAAGACTAGTTGAGGAAGAATGGGAGGAGGTTAGAGTGATGTCTAAATGCCAACATGGAGTCACTGGGTCAAGGGGCCTAATCCTGAACTGTATAATCTGTGTAGTTCTGTGTGGAAGTAAATTTAGTTCCAAGATTTTGATTTTAAAATTAACCAACTTACATAATTCATCTTCCTGCTAAAATGTGTGGTTTTTTTTGCATATTGATTTTAGACTAAATTAAAAACACATCTAGAGTTGCTACATGTAAGCAAAGGATGCTTCATGAACCCACGGCAATAGAGACTGTCAAAGATCAATATGCAGACATTAAATAACCATTTTGGAATAAGATAGCAGATAGACTGGATCCTAAATAACTCTAATAAAATAGTCCTTCAAAAAGGCACAAACCAATGAACAAGTTAGAGGTCACTGGGAAAAATGCAAAGCTGAACTAAACTCATTCTAAAAATTGGAATTATTAACACATTCCATACCCAACCAGGGAACTCAGGATCAGGAGGAGCAAGTTCTCAGAGCTACTCAATGAATAATCAGGCAAATCCAAAATGAAACAGCAGGTGACTTGGAGTGACAATCATGGAGGATATGATGAAGTCATGACCACATAGAAGGCAGTCATTCTGTCCATAATGTTAGTGCAGGCTCTCTGCAGAGAAAGCCAATTATTTCAATATGCCTGTTCTATCCACGTACTACCACAAATTTTAATTTCCCTCCAATGCCATTCCAGTTTCCTTTTCAAATCATTTTGTTTCTACTTCCACCAATCTCTTAGATAATGTTCAGGTTACTATTATTTACTGCAAAAAAAATGGTGTTATTCTTCACCATGTTGACCCCCTGCATCGCTTCGCCAAAACGTCAAACATATGCCCTCAAATCCCACACAATCAGCTAATGGGAATAGCTTTTAATTGACAGAGTCAATGTGTAGTTGATCGGAATTTGTCAAAATCTTCTACATTAAGTCTCTCTCCAATCTAATTTAGCTCATGAAGAACCCCAGCTTCCAAACCTAATCTTATAGCAAAAATCTATAATGCTTCACAACGTCAAAACTTTTGCCAAACTCCATCATTTGAATTTCTCTATATTAAATTCTTTGTACAAATAGTTCGCTTATTATGTTAACCATGTCCTAATGCGCTCCACTGGAATCATCCTCTTAGCCTGCAACACACCTGCAAATTTGGTATCATCACTAATCCTGGAGCAATACCAACTGATATTCTACAGTCGTACAAACGATTTATCACAATTCATTATCACCTGTCTTATCCAAGCTAATACTGATATCTAATATTCCAGGAGCCTCATGATTTTTTTTTCAGCTTTTGGTAAACTTTTGCTGAGAAGAATGAAGGAGGGAAAGAGAAAAAGCAAGAGAGAACAGAGATTTGTGAAAATAATTCAAATAGAGAATGGGTTGCTGATCATCCATCAAAAGACAGGCCCCCAATTCCTTTTCAAATATGAGGTTTTCAAACAATTAATGTCCATTACCATCATCGCCCTGAAAGCTTACAAGCCTTTTCTTGCCAAAGCCATTTGACTTTCTATAAATAACAGGTAAACCACAGGACACATTGAACTGCTGGCCTCATTTTCCAAGAAACCAAGTGATGAAAACACTTGTCAATCTGGAAAGTTTCAAACAATTACACTTCTTGGCAACTCGTGGCAACCAGAACACAGAGGACCCAGGGCTTTCCTTACACATTTCCATATTTATGTACTATGTGGTATCAATCTACATAATGTGAATTTTAAATGTTGTTTGTTACAATGTTGTTTCCATTCGGTTTTCCATTTTGCTGGCATCTGGGGCCATCTTGGGTTTGTAAGTATTAAAATGTTTTGAAAGTTTGTTTACAATGCCAAAGTGCTGTTTGATATCCTCAGGTAGGAAGTGTCCATCTTGAAGCAATATTTCAATTATATCCTCATACATCACATCCTTGCACAATTAATTGTGCTTGCAGCTCACCAATCTTGTTCACCACAATTCTGTATACGTACATGCAATATTAACTGGCCTTGGTATCCCTCATAGTCCTCCTTCATCCTCTTTGAAGTAACTAACTACTTTCTTCTTTAGCATGATCCAACAGATTTCTTTTGAACTTTAATCCTCTTTCCCCATATGTATTTGCTCATTCTCATCTTCCAAAGTAGAAATAGCATATGCAAATATATTTAATATATTCAGACAGAATCTCCACTGGTACAAGGTGTTCTTCAAAACTGGCAGTGTTTAAACGTAACATTTTTCTTTCACATTGCTGACAGATCAACTATTACTTTCTGACTGGTTCCCCTCAGCAGTCAAGTTGCGTGCAAAAGAATAATCTAGAGACTTGAAAATGCAAATGCAATTAAATTAGCTTTAAGAGTGTCAATTTACACGAAAGGTATTTTCTCATTAAGGTAACAACGTACCACAGAAATTCTCAGTAAAGTATTACTTTTCAACATGCAATGTTCACATGCCCTCAGAAACAAGTCTTGAAAAAAAAACATCCTGTCTGGTTTAAAAGTTGAATAGAACTAGCTTTCAGCTGTCAATTAGCATTAATGCTGCATTCTCCATGGCTACTCCTCTATAAAAGGTCCACATGCCCAACTATCAGCAGTCTCCTCTCACACCAATATAATATTGGCTTTCCACTTGAATTTGCATTCTTGCAAATTGTCCTGATTACTACAAGACAAAAACCTTCAACGTAATGTCTTTTCTGATTAATACTTAACTTCTGTACTATAAATGACCAGAAGCAATACCATTACATCATCTGACCCATAAGTAGTACCAGGAAATTAAAGACAAACATCTGGCAAGTTAATATTTGCTCAAAGAAAAAGTGTTACTTGTATTCTTTCTTTAAATTTAGAAAGGTATTTCTTCCATTGCAATTAATGCTGAGACCCATTCACAGCTGTTCATTTCATTCAACATAACGAATGGTTTTGCTGTGGTGAACAGACCAGCGTCAGATGTGACTGATAGATCATAAAATTGTGTGTTTGAAAAAATTTATCAAATTACCCAAAGCATAAATAATCTGAAATAATAGCTACATTTTCTTCAAGCATGTTTACAACAGATCATAAGTTATATAAAAGCTCAACTACATCGTCCACTTAAATTCTATTTGCCCATTTCTATTTGCATTTATGCAAAGGAAGTTGGAACTGCTTTAAAGAGTTCAGTCAGATTTAACCAAATCATGAACATTTTATAATAGCTAAAAGGTTTATTTCAGAAAGTGAACAGACCAGCCACTTTAGCACCTTGCCAAGCAAAATGGTCAGTGAAGATTTCCACCCCTGCCAAAATATTGAAGCGAGGAGAAAGTGAGGACTGCAGATGCTGGAGATCAGAGTCAAAGAGTGTAAAGCTGGAAAAGCACACCCGGTCAGGCATCATCCGAGATGCAGGAGAATCGATGTTTTGAGCATAAGCCCTTTGTCAGGAATGAGGCTTGTGGCCCAAGGGGGCAGAGAGATAAATGGGGGTGGGGGGCGAGAATGGGGCTGGAGGGGAAGGTAGCTGGGAATGCAATAGGTAGATGAAGGTAGGGGTGAGGGTAATATGTCAGAGGGGAAGGTGGAGCGATTAACTGGGAAAGATGGGCAGATTAGGACAGTTCAAGAGGGCAGCGCTGAGTTGGAAGGTTGGATCTGGATAATGTGGGGGACAGGGAGGGGGCGCAGGGTCATGAGGAAACAGGTGAAATCCACATTGATCCCACGTGGTTGAAGGGCCCCAAGGTTGAAGATGAGATGTTCTTCCTCCAGGCACGTCGGGTGGTTTGGATTTGGCAGTGGAGGCAACCCAGGACTTGCATGTCCTTGGCAGAGTGGGAGGGGGAGTTGAAGTGTTCGGCCAAAGAGCAGTGGGGTTGTTTAGTGCATGTCCAAGAGATGTTCTTTGAAATGTTCTGCAAGTTGACGTCCTGTCTCCCCAGTGTAGAGACCACCACATCGGGAGCAATAGACACAGTAGATGACATGTGGAAGTATAGGTAAATCTCTGTTGGATATGGAAGGATCCTTTGGGGGCCTTAGACAGAGGTGAGGGGAGAGGTGTGAGCACAGGTTTTGCACTTCTTGCTGTGGCAGGGGAAGGTGCCAGGAGTGGAGGGTGGGTTGGTGGGGTGCGTGGACTAAAGGAGCCATCTACTGTGTGCATTGTTCCAAATTTAGTCTCCTCTACATCGGGGAGGCAGGATACCAGTTTGTGGAAGGTTTTAGAGAACATCTCTGGGACACATGCACTGAACCACCCCACCACCCTATGGCTGAACACTTCAACTCCCCCCTCCCACTCCACCAAGGACATTCAAGTCCTAAGCCTCCTCCACTGCCAAATACCTAATCACTCGACGCCTGGAGGAAGAACGCCTCATCTTCCGCCTGGGAACCCCCCCCCCCCCAATCACATGGAATCAATGTGGATTTCACCAGTTTCCTCATTTCCCCTACCTCAATCTTATCCCCAGATCCAACCTTTCAACTCTGCACTGCCCTCTTGAATTGTCCTACTTGTCCATCTTCCTTCCCACCTATGCACTCCACCCTCCTCTCCTTCACCTCGGATGCTGCCTGACTGGCTGTGCTTTTCCAACTCCACACTGTTCCAAAGTATTGAAGCTGTTCTAATCAGAGTCACAAATGATATCTTATAACTGACAAAACTGTACTATTCCTGCCCATCCTGCTGACAACCTTGACCATGTCATCCTCCTCCAATGCCTCTCTACCACTATTCATCTAAGTGGCACTGAATTTGCACATTTTGATTCTTAGCAACCAATGGTTTCTGTTCCTGCCTTTGCATCATTACCTATGGTGTCCCCAACAGAGCTAACCATATGTCTCCTCCTATATTTCATCATCATCTAAAATCATACTCCTTTCCCATATTTAAGTTGGCATCACAGTGAAGTAAAGGTTTACTTCTAGACTCCTCCACTCGCAACAAATTGTTAGACTGCTTGTTTGATGTCCTGCACTGAATAAATAAAAATTCCCTCCATTCCTCTTCCAAACAACTGTGAGGCTGAACAAGAGGACACTGGCACCCCTTGTAACATTTTGATCCAGAGAAGAACTTGGAACTTTTTTTTCCATTATCCATTTACAGGATGAGGGCATTGCTGGCTGGACCATCATTTATTGGCTATCTCTAATTGCCCAGAGGACAGTAAAGAGCCAACCAGACTGCTGTGGATCTCAAATCACATGTAGGCCAGACCAGGATGGCAGTTTCCTTCTTGAAAGGGTATTGGTGAACCAGATGGGGAATCCCCCCACGATCAACAATGAAGTCATGGTTATCATTGGTCACTTAAACACAGACGTTTATTAAATTCAAATTTATCATCTGCTGTGGCAGAATTCAAACTTTGGTCTCTGGATTAACAGCCCAGTGACACACCACCTTCACTAGATCATAGATATCCACACTAGCACAATGGCTGCCCATTTCTGCTGCTGTAGTATCAGGCAGCTCATCATCTGGTGAAAATCTGATTACCTCTAAACCAGGTCACTCCATTCTAGTCTTACCTAGTCTCCCATATCCTACCCGACCCAGTCACTTGCAAAGGTTTAAACTATTGCAGCTGTGGCGTGGGAACCAGAGTCAGAGTAATTCAGCCAGCCAGCAAGTTAAATGACCCAGGGGCAGGAGTTAGAGCCTAAAATCAGTATGGCTAAGACAAAAGAACAGACAGGAACCTGAAGGTTACTGAATACATTTCAGACTACCAGTTCTGCTGTATTTGTTTTAAGTTGAGAAGTATGACATGTAAAGTAGATGAATGTAAAAGCTTGGACTTGTGCATATAACTAGAATGTTGTAGCTATTACAGAGACTTGGTTGAAACAGAATAAGTCTGGTAGCTTAATGTTCCAGGATTTAGATGTTTCAGGCAAGATGGGGGGGGGGGAAGAATGTAAAAAGAGATGGGGTGTTAGGTCACTGATAAGGGAGAATATCACAGCTGTGCTAAGGGAGGACACCTTGGTGGGCTCATCCAGTGAGGCCATGTAGATAGAACTCAGGAAGAGAAAGAGAGCAATCACTTTGTAGGGGTTGTACTACAAGCTTCCCAATAGCCAGCAGGAAACAGAGGAATAGATATGTGGATAAGACATGAAACTATAGTATTGTTGAAGTGTGTAATGTTAACTTCTGGCAAGAATTGAGCAATGCAGATTGGGGGCAGTTGTTTGAGGCTAAATCCACATCTGTCATGTGGACATCTTTTAGAGGTCAGTGGGTTAGAATTCAGGGCTAGCATATTCCTATGGACGTGAAAGATAAGGATGGCCAAATTCAGAAACCCTGTATGACAACAAATTTTCAGCTTAGTCAGAAAGGAAAAGGAAGCTTATGTAAGGTTTGGGAAACTAAGAAATTCTACAAGGTACTTGGTGGCCTAAAAATGGGGCCATAAAATGTCCTTGGCAAATAGAATGAAAGGAAAATCACAAGGATTTTTAAACACTTATGAGGAGCAAAAGGGTAGTAGATAAAAAGTAGGGTCTATATTAGAATGGTGCTGGAAAAGCACAGCAGGTCAGGCAGCATCCGAGGAGCAGGAAAATCGCAGCTTCGGTCAAAAGCCCTTCATCGGGAATGAAGGCCAGCAAAAGCTTTCCTGCTCCTCGGATGCTGCCTGACCTGCTGTGCTTTTCCAGCACCATTCTAATATAGACTCTGATTTCCAGCATTTGCAGTCCTCACTTTTGCCTGGATAAAAAGTAGGTCCACTCAAGGACAAAAAGGAGGAAATGCATGGAGCAGGAGGATGTAATGCAATTTAACAGCATTATTCACAAAGAAGAAAAGGAGTGACTGATGGTGAGCTTGGAGAGAGGTATGTTAATATTCTTAGGCATGCCAATACACAAAAAAAGGTGTATGGAAATTATTGGAGAAGATTCTTACAGATAAGATTCATTCGCATCTAGAATAAGATGAATTTATTTGCAACAGGCTTTGTGCAGGGAAGGTCATGCTTCACAAACAATTGAGTTTTCTGAGAAAGTTTTTTGACAAAAGACAATTGATGATGGCAGAGCAATGGATATTGTCTACACGGCCTTTACCAAGACCTCTGACAAGGTCCCTCATGACAGGCTGATACAGAAAGGGAAGTCACTTGGGGTTTAAGGTGAACTGCTTAGATAGATACAGAACTGGCTTCATCATAGAAGACTGAAAGTAGTGGTGGAAGGGTGTTTTTCTGTATATGTAAATGACTTGCAATGTAGGCAGCATGATGACAACATTTGGGGGAGCTGTGAATACGGAGGATTGCTAGCGGATACAGCAGGACATAGATAGAGTGGAGACTTATGCAGAGAAAAGTAGATGGAGTTTAATCTGGACAAATGCGAAGTAATGCAAGTTGGAAGGTCTTATGCAGGAGGGAAGTGGTAGAGCCCTTAGAAGCATCGAGGGATCAAGGTGTGCAGATCCATAGAACCCTGCAAGTGGCAAATAAGGTCAATAGTGTGGTCAAGGCAGCATATCGCATACTTGTCTTTAATGATCAGGCATGGAGCATAAAAATTGGCAAGTCATGTTGCAGCTGTACAGAACTTTAGTAAGGCTATATTTGAAATATTATGCACAGTTCTGTTCGCCACACTGCCAAATGGATGTGGAGGCTTTGGTGAGGGTATACAAAAAGGTTTACCAGTATGATGCCTGGTTTAGAGGATATTAGCTATGAAGAGAGATTGGACAAACTTAGTTTGTTCTCACTGAGGCTGAGGGGTGACCTAATAGTGGTTTACAAAATTATGAGAGAAATGGATAGAATATTTGGCCTATCGGAGAATAATTGGAGGAGCCTTTTTCTTCGGGTAGAAATGTCAATTATTAGGAACACAGATTTAATGGCAAAGTTTAAAAGAGATCTGAGAAGCAAGACCACCCCCCAATTACCACAGTGTTTGCTGACCCACATAGGCTTCAGATTAAGCAGTGTCTCAATTTTCAATTTCTCATCTTAGGTTTCAGATCCATCCATCGCTTTACTATGACTAATCTTATCCAATCCTACAATCTTTGGATATGTCTGCATACCTCCAATCTGATTTCACATTCCCCATTTCAAATTGACTTTACCTGCCAATCCGTTACTGTCTGGAATTCTCTCACTCACCATCTGCACCTTTCTACCATCCGATAAACCTCTTCCTTCTTGCCCAAAAAGCTTTTTATAGCTTGCAATTAAATGTTATTGAGGATGCTTCTGTGAATTAGTTTGGGATGTTTTCCTATATTGTATGCACTACACATATTATCGTTAACAGAATATTATGATGTACACTATAAATGGCAGGAAGCTTAGCATTGTGGATCAGCAGAGAAAGAGAAATTGATACAATAGATATAGGGAATCTTTTTCCACTGGTGCTCGAGTCCCAGAGAAGGAGGGTATAGCCTTAAAATCAAAGACCCAAGAGTGGTGTCAGAAAGTACTTTCATTCTTAGAAACAGAAACATAGAAACAAGGAGCAAGGTTCCCATTTGAGCTTGCTCATGACTCAATGATCGTAGCTTAAACACACATACCAACAGGGTCAAGAACAGCTTCTTCCCTGCTGTTATTATACTTCTGAATGGATCCCTCAAATTTCAAATCTAATGTTGATCTTGTTTTTTGTGCTCCTTCTTTGCAGCGTAACTATGTATTCTTGTTCTGTCAATCACTATAATCTTTGTATGTTATGGTCTGCCTGTACTGCACACAAAACAAAACTTTTCATTTTAAGTGACAATAATAAATCAAGTCAGCTGATCCTCTAGCTCAATGCCATATACTGATTTTCTCCCGATGACCCTTGATACTTTTAATATCTATCCCTTTCTTGAATATATTTTTAGACTCAGCCTTCACAGCCTTTCACGTGACTTCACACACACAGGCTGGTGAACCTCAAACTTTCCTCCCAAAAGCCATTGTGGCTCAATCAACTGAAAGTTTCCAAACAGAGACTAAAATTTTTTACACAAGGTTGAGGTGTAGGGATCAAGCCAAGCAGGTGAGTTAAGATGCAGCTCGGTTCTAATCTAATGGCAGAATAAGTTCAAGGTCAGAATGGCCAAATATTTCTCCAATATAGATCCAACATCTTAAAGTGGAAGCAGCATAACAGATGCTGTGGCTCTTCATCTGCTTCCTACAAAGTGAAGAGTTATAGTGCAATATTCTCAATCTGACCTGCTGAATACTAAAGCATTTTAGGAGTCTTTTGTAAAAGTACCACTATAATTAGAGATGATAGAAAAAATCCTGATCATTGAAATCCATTTATCTAAAGGTCTGTTCATCGTATGATCTACTGAGGTAATTGGGTGATGTGCACATTCACTTGAAAATTGAACCCACAATATCCAAATCCCAAAAATAAAAACCAGGACCAGTTGTTATACTGGAGAAGTCATCACAGAGATGACTTGCAGTCAACAAATAGGATGGAGCATTTTCAAGACAATAGTAATTCACTGGAAGGTAACTGCAAATTGTGAACAGATAAGAGTGAAACCTAACTAATGCAGTATCATGCAAGATATATGGCAGGATATACTTCGCACCATGGCTAATATCAAAATGGTGCTAGGGTCATAGTCAAGCACACTACTAACTTGGAAGTATAGATGTAGCAATGGAGTAGGGCTCCTGACCTCATCGCGTCTGCTCAGACCACTTTTCTTTCTTCTTCCTTTCTCGCTTTTTTCTCTTTGTTTCTTTCAGTTCTTTAGGGTTTTTTCCCTCCTCTGATGTTATGACGGAGCCCAGTTGTGCTGGAAGTGGCACAAGATAACTGGTGTGCCTAGGCAGAACACTGCCAACCAATGGTAGTGTGGCTTCAATGTCTAGAGCGGTACTAGAGTGAGATTCTGCAGCGAGGCAGCTCACATGGTGATGGAACATGGCAGCAGCTGAGGCCCAGCACAGGTGTAGATGTCAGCGATAGCTGGTGGTGAAAGATGGCAGCAGCAGTGGGGAGTCATTAAGGATGGCAGTAATGGCAAAGCCGCAGTTGGGGCCAAAGTACTGTGAATGGCTGTAAAGCCTGCTGTGCCTGATGGAGGTCAGTGGCAGCAAAGGCGGCTGGTGAGCAAGGCAGATCTGAGCCCAGTGAAGCTGAAAGCATGCCCAGTGCAGGAGAGAGCAAGCTCTCTTGGGGAAAGCCCAGCTTGGAACATCTGCATGTCCATGGCTTAAGAAATGATTGTAATGTTTAACTGTTTAAACTTTATTTCTTTATTTTTCTACTTCGGAACTAAGATTTTGCACCTAGGTACTTTGTACTTAAGATGGCTGCATTGTAACCATATTGTACACTTTACACAGTACTCTTGTACCTCGTACTTGAATACACATGGCAATAAAACCGAAAGCTAGATGCCATGGACTAGGCAGAAACTAGATGATAACAATTCAATGAGCTTTGAGCACAAAGCTGAGCAGCAGTTTTCAGTTAAGTGACATGGGTGTCACTTTTAGGGCTAACGTATCTCTAACCGGTAAGAAGATGGCAGCAAACTGTCTTTTGTGGTTCGCTGGGCCATTTTAGAAGGCATTAGTATGAGTCTAGAGTAATTTATAAGCCAAATGAGTGAGGAATAGTAGATTTAATCATTGGATCCTTCATCCATCAGATATTAAAAGGTTAACATAATTAATGTTCCAAGATTTTTTTCTTTGTACTTTCATTGGGGATGAGAACATTGCTGGTGAATTGATTTCTCTTCCAAATTGCCCTCAAACTTTGTAGCAACCATATTATCCTTGTCTGGAATCACCTGTTGGTTATTTCTCAAGACATTGCCCATGACATTAATGAACTTAAATGGGTTTGGTGGGGTGCATGGAAGACCATCAAACATGGTGCCATTATTTAAGAAAGGTGGTAAGGAAAAGCCAGGGAACTATAAACCAGTGAGCTTGATGTCAGTGGTTAAATGGTTGAAGAGGATTCTGAGGGACAGGATTTCCATGTACTCTGAAACACAGACTGATGAGGGATAGTCAACATGGCTTTGTGTGTGGGTATTCGTGTCTCACTAACTTGTTTGAGGTTTTTGAAGAAGTGACAATGAGGACCGATGAAGGCAGAGCAGTGAACATGATCTATATGGACTTCAGCAAGGTATTCGACAAGGTTCCGCATGGTGAACTGGTTAGCAAGGTTAGATCACAATACATGGAGAACAAACCATTTGATATAAAATTGGCTTTAAAGGTTGGAGACAGAGTGGTGGTGAATGTTCTTTTTTGGATTGGAGGCCAGTGACCAGGGGTGTGCTACAAGGTTTGGTGCTGGGTCCGCTGTATTTTGTCATTTACGTAAATGATTTGGATGTGAATATAGGAGGTACGGTAACTAAGTTTTCAGATGACACTAAAATTCATGGTGTAGTGGACAGTGAAGATGGTTATTTCAGAGTACAATGGACCTTGATCAAATATGTCAACGAGCTCAGAAATGATAGGTGGAGTTTAATTTGGGTGGTCACAGGTCTTCAGTCCAAAATGCTACCCTCCACTGCCACCACTCTGTCGCCAATCTTCAAGCCAATTTTGTTTCCTATGCAGAATCTTGTTGAATGCCTTGCTCAAGTCCATATTGACAACATCCAAAGCTCTGCCTAATCAGTCCTTGCTTTCCAAATACGTGTAAATCCTGTCCCTCAGAATTTCCTACAACTTACCCACTGCTGACATCAGACTCACCAATCTATAGTTTTCTGGATTTTCTTTACCACCTTTCTTAAATAGTGGCACCAGATTAACCTCCAGTCTTCTGGCATATCACCCGTGGCTATCAATGATACAAATATTTCAGCCAAGCACCCAGCAATCACTTCCCTAGCTTTCCACAAAGTTCTGGGGTAAATCTGATCAGGTCCTGGGGATTTAGCCACCGTTGTGCTTTTAAGATTTCCAGCACCACCACCTCTGTAATAAGGACAATTTTCAAGATAGCACTATAGCTTCCATATCCTTCTCCACAGTAAACACTGATGCGAAATATTTGGTTGGTCTTGAAAAGTTCAAGAACTCTTTTCTATGTTAATATGAAGCTTTTTTTTGGAATGAAAAGTGAACTGTATACATATCACTTTTTTCAAAGGTCTGAGTATCAAATTTTTAGCATATGGGGGTTTTGTTTTTGAGAAGAGGTTAATAAAGTAGGTCAATCGTTTTGGGAACCATGATTTTGAAGTAATATGCATAGGAGTGTAGATGGCCAATGGCCTTCTGGAAAGTTAATGGAAGTTTGTTTATATTGTGGGATTTCACAGTACACCACGTCCTCATGCATAAATCACAAAACATTAGCATACAAAACAATGTAATAAGGAAGGCAAGTGGAATGTTGGCCTTTATTTTCAAAGGAAATGGAGTATTGAAGTCAGGAAGTTCTGCTAAAACAAGAACACATGAGTCAAACCACAGCCAGAATACTGAATAGTTTTGGGTGCTTTAGTAACCTGGAAACATAGTGGATTGAAGGCTGTCTGGAGAACTTAACTGGGTGACACCTTATGAAGGAACCATGAAGAGCTGTTTAGTAGGTTGGCTTGCACTCATTGGAATATTAAAGAATGAGAGGTGAACTTATTCAGACATACAAGCCATACTTATTCAGGGACTTTAGAAGTCCACAAAAGTTGTTTCTGCTTTGGAGAAAAACTAGATCCAGAGGGCATAATCTCAGAACAAGGGTCACCTGTGGAAGAGGACAAATGAAACCGGATTTCTTGTTCAAACCAAATCTGTCACCTTGTATGCTTATGTTTCAGCATAAAAAGCACATGTAAAACTTAAAAAAAAACAATTTGTCAAGATTGATTTAATTCTGGTATCTGATTTGTCCTGTTTGTAACTTTAGCAGGAATCAAAATGGTAATTATGTTGGTTTAGTGAGCTGCATCATTTTATTCTGAAAAAAAAACACTTCAGGGAGATTTGATCTTAAAATACAGTACTAAACAATATATATTCATGGCTGTCACAGGTACGATGTGAATTAAGCAGATTGAGTATAAAGGGACATGTACAAATTATTTCAGCATACAACTAGGTTAAACAATACAAGACTTTTCTTTACAGCAGATCATGGAACAAACAAACAGTCAGCTCATGTAGTCTAAGTGTGGATTCATTACAATTGTTTAAAAATGGACCTGAACAAATCCGTGGTTGAGGTTGATCGTCACATAAAAACTATATGGGATTTTTATGAAATGCTTTATGGTCACCGTGGTTTCCTGGAACTTGTTTTTGATCTCTTTTTAAGAGATGTTGTGTGACAGAGAGGGATTTCCCAGAATTGGCCCAGGGTCATCTTTTTAAAAAAAGTTATTCAGCTTCTGAGTTACAATGCTAGTAATGCATGGAGATTAGGATCCTCAAATTTGGACATGACTAAGAGCAAATGCCATATTGCATCTGTCTATTTTCCTATCAGTTTATACCAGTGACTGCTTTGCAGAACAGAATTAACTTTCATAGTGAAATGTAAAATGTTATCTTGATCCTGATGCTGATACATGCATTGACTACAAATAACAAAGGAAAAACAGCCCCTTTCAAAAAAGAGACCCTGGGGAGATTTAATCAAGATATTTAAAATAAATTAATAAACACTAACTATGGTGGCCACGAAAATATACAATGCGAATCAGGTACTATGGCTATAAAGGGACAACACAAATTAGTAAAGCATAGAACTGGAGTTAGACAACATGCAAACTCATTCTGCAAGAGATCATGGAACAAAATGCCAGCTGATGCAGCAAGTGTGGATTCACTGCAAACGTTTAAGGAGCTGAACAAATTATGAAATGCTTCAGTCACTGCGGTTTCCTGGAACTTGTTTTGATCTCCTCCCCCATCCTCCCCCCCCACCTCCCCACCCAAAATAGAGAAAAATCATTTCCTTAATAGCTGCCGTTTTAGCCAGGTAGCTCTCTGAAAACTACTCAAAACTACTGAATCACCTTTAAACAAAACATGTGTTCATACTAACTAGCCACAAAATACTATGTACATTAAACCGAATAACATTTCTTTCTTCTCTCCCCCCCCCCCCAATCAATTAACTAAATTTCAGCACTTCAGACAGAAAAACATCTTAGCAAGCCTTCCAAGTATACAGCATGACAATCAGCATTCACATAAACTGCAGTAATGTTTTTAATCTGAAGTCATTACATCAACATTAAAGCCACAGGAAGTAAACAGCAGAATGGACTATGATGCCAGAAATGCAAAACGATTGTTTTGAAACAGGACTTGAAATATGATGCAGCCCAAATGTATGAATTCGGAACAGGAGAAAGCTACACAGACCCTCAGGTCTGCTCCACCATGCAATAAAATCATAGTTGATGGGATTACTATGCACTGCCACCTATCCTGATAACCTATGTAAATGTGGTACACATGATTGACATTCAGTTGCGTGCACACATGGATAAAATCAGTTAGTAGATCAGGCAATGCAAAGAAGTCAATTTAAAGTGGTCAGAGAGATGGAAAGAACTCCAACAAAATGAGACAGTGAAACAGATGTTCCTTCAGCGACATATTTTGGATACGATTCACAAGAAATGAAGCACTCAAAATGCTTAAATTAAAACACAGAAAAACAGCACATACGTAGTGTACTGGCAGCATCCACGGCAAGAGAAATGGAATTAGTGTTTCAAGTCAGCTTTCTGATGCTGAGTACACCCAGCATTATCTTTCAGTGCCTGCAAATACTGAATGATTGGTCCGCTAGAGTGCTTTAAATTTTCATGGTCAAGAGAAGAGTATCGACAGCAGGAAATAAAAACTGTCAATGGCCCAGAAATCCAAGATTTAATTTGTTTTATATGTAAGCAGAAACTGCTCAAGTAGACAAAAAGGTATTTAGCCTCACTAATAATGAACCAATCAATTTTTTAAGAAGTTAATTGCCTAAGTTAAAATCTTTTTTACTAAAACTCATGGCACTTAGAGTGCACTCTCCATGTCATTTATGGCTGTAATTTCCAACATCTGATTTTGACATCAGTCTCTTTCCTGGAGATATCGCATGAAGAAATGCCCTATTGTTATTACACAGTACAAATCAATTGCTGAAATAAGGAAATTCTATTGAGCAATAGCTAGGAACTTGTAGCTTAAAACACTTTTAAATAGGTCTGAAAACTTCAGCAGGTTCCGCTGCACACAGTACTTGAAGGCCTGTTTATCCTTCCAAGTTATCTTAACATGATGATGAATTGACAAGGAAATATTGAGAAGATTTGGGTTATCAATGAAGAACAGCATTGGAGACAATGTTCCTCTTACCATAAATCCTCCTTCAACCCAAGGACATGAAATTAGGGGTGAAATTTTTTCCAGAGTTATTAAGAGGTGATATATTTGGTGCATAGTCCCAAGATCTGTGAAAGTCAGAGTGCTTGTCAATGTAACTAATACCAGTTACCTATAGTTCATTCCTAATGAAGGCCTGAAACGTCGATTCTCTTGCTCCTCGGATGATACCTGACCTGCTGTGCTTTTCCAGCATTACCCTTTTAGACTCTACATCTGCAGTCCTCACTCTCCAAGTACTTACAGAGAGAGTCATACAGAACTGAAACAGACCCTTCAGTCCAACTCATCCACACCAATCAAACATCCCAATCTGACCTAGTCCCGTATCCCTCCAAACCCTTCCTATTCATATACTCATCCAGATGCAATTTAAATGCTGTAATTGTACCAACCTCCACCAATTCCTCTGGCAGTTCATTCCATACACAGACCACCCTATGTGAAAAAGATGCCACTTAGATACTTTTTAAAATCTTTCCCCTTTTCACCTTAAACATATTTCCTCTAGTTTTGAACTAGACCGTGGCCTATCCATAGCCTCATGATTTTATAAACCTATAAGGTTATCCCTCAATCTCTGACATTCCAGGGAAAAAAGGTGGGCTTATTTAGCTTCTCCCTGTAGGTCGAGCCCACAAGTCCCAGCAACATTCTTGAAAAGCTTTTCTGAAACCTTTCAAGTTTCACAACATTTTTCCTACAGCAGGAAGAATGGAATTGAACACACACCAATGTCCTGTACAGCTGCAACGTGATATCCCAATTCCTATACTCAATGTTCTGACCAATGAAGGCAAGCCTACCAAATGCCTTCTTCACGACCTGGATCTGCAATGCCACCTTTCAAGAAACTATGATCCTGCACTCCTCGGTCTTTTTGTTCAGCAACACTCCCCAAAACCCTACCATTACAAGTCCTAGCCAGCTTTGCCTTACCTAAATACATCTATCTAAATTAACCTCTATCAGCCATTCCTTGGCCCACTGGCCCATCTGATTAAGATCCTGTAGTACATGGAGGCAACCTTCTTCACTGCACCACCTTTTTTGGGGTCATCTGCAAACTTACTAACCATACCTCCTGTCTTCACATCCAACTTCTTTATACTTCCAGAGCAGACCGCTCAGAGTGAAAGAGATGATGTATAGTTTTCTGCTATGATGCATTATCAGGGCTATGTTTTATGACAGTAAATAAACTGCATAGTGTCTCACAGGGAACATGCAGATAGTGATGTTTTCATACACATGCAAATCCTTTTAGGTGGTAGATGCATTGCTTTAGAAGCTACTGTTAAAGAGTTGTACAGATGGTATACACTGTAGCCACTTGTGCAACAGTGGTGGAGGGAGTTAATATTAAAAGGTGTAACAATAAAGATGTCAACTTTGTCCAAGATGATGCTTCAGAGTTGTTGAAGCAGTTCTCATTTAATCAAGTGGCGAGTATTCCATCACATTCATGACTTGAGTCTTGCAAATGATGGATAGGCTTTGGGGAGTCATGAGGTGCATCACTCACTGCACAATTTCTAGACTCTGACCTGCTCTTGTAGTCACTGTATCATTATGGTTGATCCAATTCAGTTTATGGGAAATAATAATCCTAAAGTAGTTGATGATTCCAGATTAAGCAACGGTAATCCCATTCCAATGAACATCAAGGGGAATGTGTTAGGGAAGATTCTCTTTGAAGAGCATAATTGCCTGGCACTTATGCAATAGTATTGAGATAATTGACTGTCAACAATCATAACCACTAGTGTTTTGCACTAGTGACTCCAACTAGTCATGAATTAACCCACAATTACCATCAACTCCAATTTTGTTTAAGTTCCTCAGGACCAAATGCTGCTTTGATGTCAAGCACTGTCACACTCACCTCATGTTACAGCAGCTCGTCCTCAATAAGCTGATGACATCTCTTATTAGAAATGCTTTTCACAATTTTTTGTTCTGTTACAACTTGCATGCTGTTTCTAGCAATATAAATATAAGCTAAACATTAGACACTGCCAGTGTAACTGGCAACGGTTCAGGAGGTATATCAAATGAAGAGATAAAGGTCAATCTTGACAGAGAAAGTGGGAAGAGCAATACTATTAATGCAAAAAATGTTTGCCCATAAATGTTAGTTGACAAAAGAGACAGACAAACATAAACACAACAATAAGATTTTTTTTTAAGAAAGAATCTAATCTTGAAATATGAATTATAAAAACCCATAAACAAACTTAAGAAATGACTTTTGAAAATGTTAATTCATTTTAACTGTAATTATACTGGATGGGGTGCAGAGGAAATTCACCATAGTGTTGCCTGGGATAGAGCATTTTAGCTAGGGAAGAGAGGTTGGATAGACAGGGTTGCTTTCTTCAACGGAGAGAAGGTTGAGGGGGACCTGTTTTGAGAAGCATGGCCAAGATGAATAAAAGGCAGCTGTTTCCCTAAATCAAATGGGGCATAATTTTAAAGTGAAAGACAGGAGGTTTTGAGGTTATTCGAGGAAACCTTTCTTACACAGAGGGCAATGGGGGTCTGGACTGCACTGCCTGGGAGGGTAGTTGAGGCAGAAAACCTCAACCTGTCAATAGAACTTGGACAAGCACTGAACGGTCATAATGTTCAGTTACACCGGAAAGTAGGACTAGAATAGATAGCATTTTTTTGGCAGTGCAGATTCATCAGGCTGAAGAGCCTCTTCTGTACTATATGACTCTACATCCTTTCCCCAGTGAAACTGAAAATTTCCAGGCCAAATTTTCCTCACTCTGCCAAGGGAGGACTTTAGACTAATTCCCAGACTACAACTCATTTCTGTATTGAAGTAACTCACTAAACAGATTGAACTTTAAATTGAATTTCTTGTCCTAAAGGGAGAGCTTGAAATGATGTGGTAGCAGAAAACTCAGTACAATAGTAAATATGAGGCAACCACATTTAAAGAACCAAGGACCAGAATGTTCCAAGCTACTAGAAGCCCAAAAAAAAAAGTTTTGGAGCTAAAAAGGAGGGAGAGACATTCATTAATGCACTCTCTCCTCAAGGATGACATCATTAGAGCTCCTGAAACTGTCCTGGCACCATGGTGTTCAGGGTTGGCAGTGGTAGTGTTAAAAAGGTACAGTACACACTTACACCTTCAAGAGAATTGAAAAGCTGGCAAAAACTAACTGATAGCACAGAGTCCTGAACAAAGTAAAAATGCAGCACTTGGTTGAAACAAATAGACTGCTAGCTGAAAAGCTCTCTGAAAGGTACCTGTCTCTAAGAAGTTTGAGCAGCAGAACATCAAAGCTGACAGAGAAATCTACAGAGGAAAATCTACAAAGGAGAATCGACAAAGCTGACTGGTTTTTAAATGTGATTATTTTTTGTAAAGCTTAATTGGGATTTTTAATCAGACCAGTCTTTTGGAGTGGGAAGGAAAAGATATGTTTAAAAGAAAGGAGTTCTAAATAATTGTTGGTTTTAATATTCTGTTAGACTTTAATTTTTACTTTAAGTAGTGACCTCTGGTATAGTTCTTGGCCTCTCAAAATTTAATAGATTATGGCGCGAGGTGAGCTTCTCGGTGCGTTGGGTTTAAGTTAGCAGAGAGATTTACTCCGTATCGTAACTGTAGCAACAGATAGAATAATTGGGGATGCAGACTTTATACGCAAGTTACTTCTTCTATTATCGGAGTTCATTTGCTTTAAAAGGCACCAGATTCCTGGTTTTCAATTCAATATTTGCCTCCCAAAAATATAATGAGTTATAAACCACATCTCTGCGATCCAACAATGTGATTTGCAGTATTTCTCAGGATCCATCATCCATCGCCCAATTTCTGAAAAAGCTTTATCATTTCATTCTGCTCCTAAAATTTCTATACTTGCAGAGAGAAACACTAAACCCAGATAAAATTTCACTTTTCAACTGTGAGCAAATTGTTGAGAAAATTAACTTGAGCCACAAAGGGAAACAGGATGAGCAAGAACAAAGTTGGAGAAAAACAATTTCCGAATTATGTGATTAAATTCATGTTTTTCTCATACTTATCATTGAAAGGTCATTTGTGCATTCTTACAAAAAAATAATTTTCATGAAGTTCTCAGTGAAGCAAATCAGCCCAATTAGTAATTTAATGGTGGTTTCAGCAACGGCAGTACTAAAACTTGTTTCTTTTACTTAAAACTGATAGAACTAATAGAAGGACAACAGTGGCTAGCACTACTGCTTCAGTGCCAGGGACCCAGTTTGATCCCACCATTGGACAAATGTCTGCGTGGAGTTTGCATATTCTCCCGTCTGCATGGATTTCTTCAGAGTGCTCCCACAATCTAAAGATGTGCAGGTTAGGTGGTTTGGCCATGCTTAATTGCCCAGTGTCCAGCAATGTGCAAGCTATGTGGATTAGCTATGCAAAATGCAAGGTTACAGGGATAGGGTAGGGGCATGGGCATGGGTCTGGGTGGGATGTTCTTTGATGGGTTTGCATAGACTCAATGGGCAAAATGGCCTGCTTTCACATTGTAGGATTCTATAATTCAATAATCAGGCTTACAATCCAGTAGCAAAATGTAGCAGTGCCCTGAAGTCCATATGGGCCTGGGCAAATTGCTTCAGTTTCTCTAGGACCCTATTTCACTCAACACCAGCAGAATATGTCCCTATTACTGCCACTTCTTCCTTGGTCTTCCAATATTCCCAGTGCCCCAAAAAACATACCACAGCTGAAAGATACCAGGTTAGCATACTCGCTTACTACCAGTTTTCTTCACATCTCTCCAAGTACAGCAAAATCTCTACTCAGTAAATTTCATGTCCTTGGTAGCTTTAGTGCTTCTTCTAAATAATGTTCAGTGTGGAAGGGTACAGCAATATGTTTCCTTGCACACGCTTGATTTGAAGCTATGAGATTTCATGAGCTCCAGAGTCAATATCGAGGAGCTCAAAAGGTCACGATACAATCCAATACACTCTTGCCTCTTGACTACCAGTCTTAAATCTAGGATGAGATATAGAGACAATGGAGCAATGTAGAACATGGGCTGATGAACAGGATTCTGTATAGATAACAATGTCACTATGTTTCTGGACCACTTTGTCAGAGAGCTCTCACAACCTTGGTTGCAATCTCCAGCTACCAGTAATATTTCTGCAAGGTTAGCTGGGGTCTGTATTCCATTATTGTGCACTCAGTCAATGACTAGGCCACAGTTTTGATTGTTGTTCTCCATGTTTTGATGGAATCAAATGCATCGTTGGCTCATTTCTGAGAAAAGTTAAGCATTAATAATGTTCGTGTGTGACTAGGATCAGATGTAGGTCAGACATGATATGGACAACAAATTTCATATGAATCAGAAGCAGAAAATGGCCATTTGGCCCCTCAAACCTGCTCCAATGGCTAATTAGTTTGTGTTTAACCTTTCACATTTCCCTCTCCCTGATAACCTTAGGCCTTTGTTAAACAAGGCAACCAGTCCACTTCTATCTTAACAATGTTTAATAACCCCACTTCTACCACCCGTTGAGGCAGAAAGCTCCAAAGTCATACAAATCTCATGGAAAGAAATGCCCCTTATCTCTGTCCTCGAAGGGCTATGCCTAATTTTAAAGTGGATCCCCCAGGCTGGGAACGAACCACAACAAGAAATACTTTACACATCCACCTTGTCAACAGAATTCAGGATCTTAAAGCGTCACCCCTTGCACTACTAAACTGCATGGAAACAGCACCAGCATTTCCTCATAAAACTACATGCTCAGTCTCAAATCTTCTCTGAACTACTCAATATATTTACAACCATCCTGAAATGAGGAGACCAAAACTTCACAGTATTCAATATGTGGTCTCACTAATGCGCTATAAAATGGAAGCAAACATCCTTACTTTTAGGTTTAATTTCTCTCGTAATAAAGGACTGCATACACATCTATGTAGCAAGTAACATTCATGCCCCACAATTGCTCTTGCCCCATGACTTTCAAAGGTGATACCATCACTGAACCCACCATAATCAACGTTTTGACCAGAAATTGAACTGCTAGCCAGATAAATATAGTGATTACGTGAGCAGGTCAGAGGATTGGGATACTGCAGCGAGTGACTCACCTGCTGACTTCCCAAAGCATGTCTGCAATTCACAAGTCAGGAGTGTGATCGAATACTCCCCACATGTCTGACTGACTGCAGCTCTAACAACTCCATAAGCTTGACACTAACCAGGGCAAACAACCCACTTGACTGGCATCATACCCACTATCTCCACCATGCTCAGTCGCAGCAGCTCACATAAATCTAAAAGATGTTCACTACAGAAATTCACCAAAGCTCCTGAGGCAGCATCTTCCAAACCCTCGAACATGGAGAAGGTCAATACAACTAGATACATGGGAACACTGCCACTTCTAAGTTCCCCTCTAACCCACCCTACCGTACCATCTTGTAAATAAAATGTCAATATCATTGGTTCGAAGTTCTGAAATTCCCTCATTAACAGCTTTATTTTTCTATTTACAGCATCTGGACTGCCTCAGTTCAAGGCAGCAGCTCACCACTACCTTTTCAAGGGCAACTATGGTTGGGCAACGAATGCTTGTCCAGCAAGGCCCATGTCCCATGAATGAGTTAAAAAATCCATTAGCATTCTTGATTATGTCCTATATCTCCAATTAAATTTGTATGACTCATGCATGAGAACACCTGGATCCCTCTATAGCTCAAACTTCGGCAGTTGTTCTCTGTTTAAGTAATACTGTGCTTCTCAAAAAAAAAGCTTCCTACTGTATTCAATGACTTGACATTTTTCTCCATTATGCACCAACTGCCAGATTTTTACCCATTCGCTCACCTATCTATATCTGTCTGCATTACGCTAGTGCCCTCTTCATGATATACTGTTCTACCTATCTTTATGTTAACTGCAAATTTGATTATCATGCCTCTGGCTGTCATCTGGGTCATTGATATAAAATTTTAAGAAGTTAAATTCCCAGCACAGACCCTTGTGGAACTCCACTCATTGCCTTCTGTCAATCAGGGAGGCCATTTAAGCATTTTCTCTGCTTCTAGGAAAACAGATGGTCCTGTGAGGAAAGATTGAACAATGTTAAGCCTATACTTCTCTTCTTAATTTGAAAGTTATCACATTAAACATAGACAGTTCTGAGAGGATTTGATGGGATAGTTGGCAAGAGGATTCACCCCCAAGCTGGAGTCTCTACAATGAGGGGTCAGTCTCAGGATGGAAAGTCAGCCATTTAGGACGAAGAGGACACATCTCAATTTACTCAGGATTGTAAATCTTTGAAATTCTCTACCCCAGAGGGTCACGCATGCTCAGTTGTTGTACCTATTCAAGGCTGCAATAGATAATTTTGCGTCAAAGACCAGCCATGATCGTTATGGATGGCAGAGCAGACTTGAGTGACGATATACTCTATTCGTGCATTTATTTCTCATGTTGTTTAAGGCCAGCCAATTATCTTCCCATGCTAATACATGTTACCTGCTACCATGAACCCTGACTTTGCACAATAATATTTTTTGAACACTTTGTCAAATACGTTCTGGAAGTTCAAGAATTCTATGTGTATAAGATTCCTTAATGCATGACACATATTAGTCCTTCAAAGAACTTCAATAAATTGTTTGAACATGATTTCTCTTCCACCAAACTATATAACTCTTCGGAATTATCTTTAAGTTTTCCAAGTGTCTAGCGATAACCTCTTGACTGACTATTCTAACACATGACAGACTAACTAGCCTGTAGTTTCATGCTTTTTAAAAATAGAATAATTGCAAAATTTCCAGTCTGATGGAAACTTTCCAAATTCTAATCAATTTTGAAAAATTACAACTAAACGCATATACTACCCAATTAACTTCCTCTGTTTAAATCTGATCTTTAAAAAGGACATACATAAACAAAAGGACATACATAAACAAGTTGCATTCACAGCAACAGAACAGCTTCACGATCATTTTTATTGGTACTGGTTTTTAAATTCCAACTGATATTTTGTCTTTAAAAACTGAATGTGAATTCAGATTTTCTGGTTAACTTAACATTGCTCAATCTTTCCTCATAGGACCACCTGTTATCCTAGAAGCAGAGAGTGGCATGCAAATTCATGACAGAGAGAAGAAACTAACACAATGAGTAGCAAACATTAGATTTTCCAGATCAAATCCATTGATCTGTCTGGCAGCACACAATGAACCAACAATCTTTTTTCATACATTCACGGGTTATGACCATTATTGGCAAAGCCAGCATTTATTACCCATGGTGCCTTCAAAGATACAGTAAAGGGGCTTGTAAAGCCATTGAGAGGAGTTGAGAGTCAACCACAATGCAATGGATCTGGAGTGAATTACATGTCAAATTGTAGATGGCAGATTTTCTTTAAAAAAGGAGAATAGTGAACTCAATGGATTGTTACAACCATTCTCTATTTTCATGGCCATCATTAATATTGTTCGATTCCAGATTGATTTTTGTGCACTGATGTTAAATTCTCCATGAAATTTAATCATATGTCTTGAGATTACTGGTCCAGAACATATCTATTTTCCTGCACCAATGGCCTCTTCACCATCTTGGTCATTTTCTGGTTGCCATTACTACCTTTCTTCCTTCAGACTTTTGATTTTGTCTCTACTGCTATTTGCTTCTCTTATTTTTAAATGGGTGGGATGAGATGGGTAGTGTGGCATGATATGTGGGGATAGGAACCACAAACTATTTCAGTTGTGAATGTCACTAAAAAAAAATGAACCCCAAAAATCTTCTTTCCAGTCAAGTATACTTCCCTTATACTCCTTTGGCACATTTGCCTTTTCTATCACGTGCCATATTTCTTCCCCTCTGCAAATTACTTATTAAATCATTATCTATGGCAATTGGTTGTACTGGCATCATGGTCAGCACAGACATGGTGGACTGAAGGACCTGTTCCTGTGCAGTTCTGTTCAATGTTCTGTAATCATTCAATGCACCCCCATCTATTTTCTTCCACTAGGATGGTTATCAAGAAGTACCCAATCTCCAACCTGTAATCACCCTTCTCCTCCTTGATGCTTGTTAGGACCAGACACAGCAGATGTAGGGAGGATGTTCCTGATGATGGGTGTGTCCAGAACCAGAGGTCACAGTCTGATGATTTGGGATAGACCATTTAGGACATTTCTTCACCCAGAGTGGTGATCCTGTGGAATTCAACAGTGTAGTTGAATACATTCAACGTTTTGGCATCAAGATGCGACTATAACACTTGGGGCAAATGGGATCAAAAGGTTATGGGGAGAAAGCAGGATTAGACTCTTGAATTGGGCGATCAATCATGATCCTAATGAATGGTGAAGCAGACTCGGAAGATCGAATATCCTCTTCCGGCTCCTACCTTCTACGATTCTATGTTGGTATTCACGACCAAAGAACCTTCATGTCATTTCAAACTTCAACTTTTTATTAAAGCTAAGACAGTAAAAAAAATGCTGTTTCACTTAACATTTCTGCTCCCCCCCCCCCCACCAAGATCTCAGCTTGGTTACAACCTGTCACACTGGCATACAAGATTACCAAATTACATCTGTAACATGCCTTTAACATAATGAAATATATTAAAGCATGTCACAGGAACATTGCACAACTAAGTGTGGCACCAACCCATATATGACATCAGATGAGGAAAAGCTTGTTCAAACAGGTAGGCTTTGAGCATTGTTTAAAGGAAGGAAAGTCAGTTAGAGGATGTTGGGAGAGTATTCCAGACCTTGGAGACTTATCAGCTGAAGGCATGCCACTGGTGACAAAGGAAATAAAAATTGAAGTTGCAATAACAGCCAGAATTACAGGACAGCTGATATTTTAAGAGAGTTGCTGTAAATAAGGAAAGGTGAGGCGATTGAAGGATCTGGAAGCAAAGATGAAAATTTTAAAATTAAGATGCTGCTTAACTAGTAGCCAATATAGGTCAAGGAGCAGAAGATAAAACAGGAAAAGGGACTTACTGAGAGCTAAAACATGGACAGCAAACGTTGTGATCACCTCAAAGTTGACAGAGTAGAATGTGGGAGATAAGCCAAGTAGTACATTGGAATAAACAAATCTAAAATTAAGACATCACAAATAAGGGTTTCAGCAGTAGAGACAGGAACAGTTAAGGTTGAGCAACATGACAGAGATGTAATCGATAATCTTAGCTGTGGCACAGTACATTACATTTGTAGATGTTCCAATATTGTAACATCAAGGGTGTAAGCAGACTGATATAATTCCAGACCCACCAGACATAATAATAGTCAGTAATTAAAGGATGAAGTTGAGAGTGGGGATTGAAAACAATAGCTTTAGTCTTTCCATTAGTTAATTGAAGAAAACTCCTGCTGGACTTCTGAATGATAGATAACCAGCCTGATAATTCAGCAACATGGAGGAGTCACAAGACATAGTGGTGAGGTGGTGCTGGGTGTCATCATTCAAAACCAACACTATCTTCAAATGATGTTACCATGCGTAGCTACAGTTGGCAAGTAAGCAGGTAAGGGAAAGATAGTTGGGGAAAAATCAGAGATAGGAGTACAGGAGCAAAATTCATGGCAATGATTAGATCAATGAAAATGAAACCAATTAAGAGCGGTCCTACCCAGCTCATGACTGTGCAGAGATGTTGGAGGAAGATGGTGTGATGATAGAGTCATACAGCATGGAAACAGGCCATTTGACCCAACTCGGCCATGCCGACCAGGTTCCCTCAACTGAACTAGTCCCATTTGCTTACATTTGAGCACAGGCAGGTTCAGAAGGATCTTTGGTAGTTGCATCTGATGCCATTTCTGTCTTGACTAAAAGCTATTCTGGTATGTAGCAAGGGGAAACTTGATTAGACGGATTCAAAGATTGCGTTCGATAAAGGACAATAAATTTTAGCAGTGAATGGGATGGTATTTTTCAAGGATAGGAGGGTCGAGGCTTGGTTGTTCAAGAGAAGCATGATGAGGAAGAGAGCGAGAGCGAGCGAGAACCTGAAGATGACAGTATATATGGAGTTCAGAAGGGCAAACTGGATGATCAGCAATTCAGTGTGGATAGAATTGTTGAACAGAAGATAGGACACAGAGGAGGTTAGGGGTGGCATGAGGGGCAAGATAGAGGAGAAAGGAGAAATCAATGCAAGTTCAGGGCGAGAGTACAAGTAACCAGTAAAGGAAGTTTGGCTGGGTGAATTAGTAGAAGGGAGAGATGTGGCAGAGGCAGCTGATAAGGGTGTCTCTGTCTTAATGGCAGAGGTCTATAATCTCCTTGCACTTTTTTAGCAAATCATTGCATTATGAGTTGGCTGAAAAAAACTCAATTGGTGTGTTTTTTAAATTTAAACTAACATTAGTGGAAGACTCATATCTTCTTTCCCGAAAACAATTCAATGTGTCAGGTACAGACAGGATAGATCGAGTGAATCCTTAGAAGAGTATAAAGAAAGTAGGAGTATACTTAAGAGGGAAATCAGGAGGGCAAAACGGGGACATGAGATAGCTTTGGCAAATAGAATTAAAGGAGAATCCAAAAGGTTTTTACAAATATATTAAGGACAAAAGGGTAACTAGGGAGAGAATAGGACCCCTCAAAGATCAGCAAGACAGCCTTTGTGTGGAGCCACAGAAAATGGGGGAAAATACTAAATGAATATTTTAGAACATAGAACAATACAGCACAGAACAGGCCCTTCGGCCCACGATGTTGTGCCGAACTTCTATCCTAGATTAAGCACCCATCCATGTACCTATCCAAATGCCGCTTAAAGGTCGCCAATGAATCTGACTCTACCACTCCCACAGGCAGTGCATTCCATGCCCCCACCACTCTCTGGGTAAAGAACCCACCCCTGACATCTCCCCTATACCTTCCACCCTTCACCGTAAATTTATGTCCCCTTGTAACACTCTGTTGTACCTGGGGGAAAAGTTTCTGACTGTATACTCTATCTATTCCTCTGATCATCTTATAAACCTCTATCAAGTCACCCCTCATCCTTCACCGTTCCAACGAGAAAAGGCCGAGAACTCTCAACCTATCCTCGTACGACCTATTCTCCATTCCAGGCAACATCCTGGTAAATCTTCTCTGCACCCTCTCCAAAGCTTCCACATCTTTCCTAAAGTGAGGCGACCAGAACTGCACACAGTACTCCAAATGTGGCCTAACCAAAGTCCTGTACAAGGTAAAAACAATGACTGCAGATGCTGAAAATCAAATACTGGATTAGTGGTGCTGGAAGAGCACAGCAGTTCAGGCAGCATCCAACGAGCAGCGAAATCAACGTTTCGTCCAAAGTCCTGTACAGCTGCAACATCACTTCACGACTCTTGAATTCAATCCCTCTGCTAATGAATGATAATACACCATAGGCCTTCTTACAAACTCTATCCACCTGAGTGGCAACTTTCAAAGATCTATGTACATAGACCCCAAGATCCCTCTGTTCCTCCACCTGACTAAGAACCCTACCATTAACCCTGTATTCCGCATTATTTGTTCTTCCAAAATGGACAACCTCACACTTGGCAGGGTTGAACTCCATCTGCCACTCCTCAGCCCAGCTCTGCATCATATCTAAGTCCCTTTGCAAACGACAAATGCCCTCCTCACTGTCCACAAGTTGTTCAAAATGTCCAACACATCTTCCTTCCTAACAAGTATCTCTTCTAGCTTACCAGTCCGTTTCACCCTCTCCTCTCCAACAATACGGTCCCTCTCGTTCGTAAATACTGAAGAGAAGTACTTGTTCAAGACCTCTCCTATCTCTTCCGACTCAATACACAATCTCCCACTACTGTCCTTGATCGGACCTACCCTCGTTCTCGTCATTCTCAGGTTTCTCACATACGCATAAAATGCCTTGGGGTTATCCTTGATCCTATCCACCAAGGATTTTTCATGCCCTCTCTTAGCTCTCCTAATCCCTTTCTTCAGGTCCCTTCTGGCTATCCTGTATCCCTCCACTGCTCTGTCTGAACCCTGTTTCCTCAACCTTATGCAAGCCTCCTTCTTCCTCTTTACTAGACATTCAACCTCCCTCGTCAACGAAGGCTCCCTCACACGACCATTTCTTTCCTGCCTGATTGGTACATACATATCAAGGACACGTCGTATCTGCTCCTTGAAAAAGTTCCACATTTCCACCACATCCTTCCCTGACAGCCGATGCTCCCAACTTATGCTCTTCAAATCCTGTCTTACAGCATCGTAATTTCCCTTCCACCAATTGTAAAATCTACCTTGTTGTGCGCACCTATTTTGCATCAGTATTTACTGTGGAAAAGGATATGGAAGATATAGACTGTAGGAAAATAGATGGTGACATCTTGAAAAATGTCCACATCACAGAGGAGGAAGTGCTGGATGTCTTGAAATGGTTAAAAGTGGATAAATCCCCAGGACCTGATCAGGTGTACCCGAGAACTCTGTGGGAAACTGGAGAAGTGATTGCTGGGCCGATTGCGGAGATATTTGTATCATCGATAGTCACAGGTGAGGTGCCGGAAGACTGGAGGTTGACAAAAATGGTGCCACTGTTCAAGATAGGCGGTAAAGACAAGCCAGGGAACGATAGACCGGTGAGCCTGATCTCGGTGGTGGGCAAGTTGTTGGAAGGAACCCTGAGGGACAGGATGTACATTTGGAAAGGCAAGGACTAATTCGGGATAGTCAACATGGCTTTGTGCGTGGGAAATCATGTCTCACAAACTTGATTGAGTTCTTTGAAGAAGTAACAAAGAAGATTGATGAGGGCAGAACAGTAGATGTGATCTATATGGACTTCAGTAAGGCGTTCAACAAGGTTCCCCATGGGAGACTGATTAGCAAGGAGACTGATTAACATGGAATACAGGGAGAACTAGCCATTTGGATATAGAACCGGCTCAAAAGGTAGAAGACCTTTGGTGATGGTGGAGGGTTGTTTTTCAGACTGGAGGCCTGTGACCAGTGGAGTGCCACAAGGATCGGTGCTGGGCCCTCTACTTTTTGTCATTTACATAAATGATTTGGATGCAGGCATAAGAGGTACAGTTAGTAAGTTTGCAGATGACACCAAAATTGGAGGTGTAGTGGACAACAAAGAGGGTTACCTCAGATTACAAGAGGATCTGGACCAGATGGGCTGAAAAGTGGCAGATGGAGTTTAATTCAGATAAATGCGAGGTGCTGCATTTTAGGAAAGCAAATCTTAGCAGGACTTGTACACTTAATGGTAAGGTCCTAGGGAGTGTTGCTAAACAAAGAGACCTTGGAGTGCAGGTTCATAGCTCCTTGGAAGTGGAGTCACAGATAGATAGGATAGTGAAGGCGGCATTTGGTATGCTTTCCTTTATTGGTCAGAGTATTAAGTACAGGAGTTGGGAGGTCATGTTGCGGCTGTACAGGACATTGGTTAGGCCACTGTTGGAATAGTGCGTGCAATTCTGGTCTCCTTCCTATCGGAGAGATGTTGTGAAACTTGAAAGGGTTCAGAAAAGATTTACAAGGATGTTGCTCGGCTTGGATGATCTGAGCTACAGGGAGAGGCTGAACAGGCTGGGGCTTTTTTCCCCTGGAGTGTCGGAGGCTGAGGGGTGACCTTAGAGGTTTACAATATTATGAGGGGCATGGATAGGATAAACAGAAAGTCTTTTTCCTGGGGTTGGGGCATCCAGAACTAGAGGGCACAGGTTTCGGGCGAGAGGGGAAAGATATAAAAGAGACCTAAGGGGCAACCTTTTCACGCAGAGGATGGTATGTGTAAGGAATGAGCTGTTAGAGGAAATGATGGAGGCTGGTACAATTGCAACATTTAAGAGGCATTTGGATGGATATATGAATAGGAAGGATTTGGAGGGATATGGGCCAGGTGCTGGCAGGTGGGACTAGATTGGGTTGGGATATCTGGTTGGCATGGACAGGTTGGACCGAAGGGTCTGTTTCCATGCTGTATATCTCTATGACTTTAATGCATTTAAGGTTACCAAAAACAGCTGTGTATTCAGAAACGTCCTAACTTTAAAAAAAAATTAACCCTGAAAAGTTTTAAACTCCAAAGGACACATCTTGAAAAGTGATTGGAAGGAAATATTATTGAAGAAAAACAAAGGTAAAATCTTTTGAGCTCTAGGTTATTAACCTTTCAAGAGACAGAGGAAAGGACAGAACTGATGCATCATGGCAAAGGAAGCACACATATTTAGACTTTGGTTTAATGTGTTTAAAAGGACCAGGCTATTGTGAAGGACAATGGCTTTAAAGTTAAAAACTTTGAAGAAAGGCACTAAAAGAGAATGGATATATTCAAACTATGCGGTTGCGAGTTATGCATGTTTGGTAATTTTAATATTGGTTCAATGTTTACTTTAGCACTAATCATTCCAATTAGTGAAACTAAGAGTAGTGAATGATATTTGCATTCCAGAAAGCTCTTTTTAGTTAATTCTACATGATTCTTACATTTATAAATCATTAATAGGCAGAATGCAAATAGCTTTTTTCTTTGAATACATCTGTAAGCAAAAACACATGATTTACCATATTTTGTTGTTCTATTTTCATGAATCCTTTTAGAATATCGTGAAGTAATAGAAGATTTTCCAAGCCTGTCTGATGGAGAATCATCCATGTGATCGCCCTTCGATACAACCATATTTATACCAACCAAGACGACAAATTGTCAGCCCTATATAGCAGATGGTTTTGTGGGCTCCTATGGCTAGTACAAGGCGAGGTCCACCAGTGCCTTTTCCTCATTGTAGTCAACCCAGAATACATACGGATATCAACAGCACTCAAGAAGCTTGACACCATCCAGGACAAAGCAGCTCAATTGATTGGCACACCCATAAACATTCCCCCTCTCTACCACTGACGCTCAATAGCAGCAGTGTGAATCTATAAAATGCACCATAAAAGTTCTTTAAGGTTCCTCAAGATCGCATCTTCCAAACCAACTGTCATTGCACCTGGAGGTTTTCAATGACCGGGTGATCATGGACATCTGGGTCACTACGTACTCCAACATTTCCCAATCTATCACCTTATAAATAATACTCTGCCATTCTGTCTGTCTTTCCAACCAAAATGGACAAATCCAAGGTTACCGACGTTCTGCAACATTTGTCATGCATTTGTCCACTCACTCAACTTGTCTAAACCCTCGATGTTCTTTTCACCACTCTCAATCCCACTTAATTATGCACTGTTGACAAACACGGAAACATTGCATTTGATTCCTTCATTTATATTGTTAATATATACCACAAATAGCAGGGTTGAATCACTGATCCCTGCGATACTTGCTAATTGCTGCCTTCCATTCCAAAGTAACATTTTTCCTATTCTTTGTTTCCTGTCTGCTTACAGTTCTCAACTCATGCCAGTATATTTCCACCAATCCCATGTGCTTTCATTTGGCACAGTAACCTCTTCTGTGGGATATTATCAAAAGCTTCCTGAAAATCTAAATCCACCATGTAAAGCAGTTCTCCCTCATCTAGTCGGCTAGTTGTCCTCAAAAAACTCCACCTTTGTTAATCATTATTCCACTTTTATAAAACCATGTTGAGTTTGATTAATTCTGTTGGTATTTTCTAAGTGAATGGTCAAATCCTTTGTACCAGACTCTAGTATTTTCCCTAGTATTAACCAATCTGTAATTTCAAGTTTTCCTCATTTTGTTTCTTTTTAAAAAAACTAGAAGGAATACATTTACCATCCTCTTATATTCTAGGACTATTCCAGAATCCACAGAATTTTGGAAGATGACAAGCAATGAATCTATTATTCTCTCCTTTAGTACTCTGGGATGCAGATAATCATAGGATCATAGAGATGTACAGCACGGAAACAGATCTTTCGGTCTAACTTGTTGGCATGGACAAGATATCCCAAACCAATCTAGTCCCACCTGCCAGCACCCAGCCCATATCCCTCCAACCCTTCCTATTCTATACCCATCCAAATGCCTCTTAAATGTTACAATTGTACCAGCCTCCACCACTTCCTCTGGCAGCTCATTCCATACACGTACCACCCTCTCCCTATAGTTCAAATTCTCCAACCCTGGCAACATCCTTGTAAGTCTTCTCTGAACCCTTTCAAGTTTCACAACATCTTTCCGATCGGAAAGAGATCAGAGTTGCACACGATATTGCAACAGTGGCCTAACCAATGTCCTGTACAGCTGCAACATGACCTCCCAACTCCTGTATTCAATACTCTGACCAATAAAGGAAAGCATACCAAATGCCTTCTTCACTATCCTATCTACCTGCGACTCCACTTTCAAGGAGCTATGAACCTGCACTCCAAGGTCTCTTTGTTTAGCAACACTCCCTAGGACCTTACCATTAAGTGTATAAGTCCTGCTAATATTTGCTTTCCCAAAATGCAGCACCTCGCATTTATCTGAATTAAACTCCATCTGCCAACTCTCAGCCCGTTGGCCCATCTAATCAAGGTCCCGTTGTAATCAGAGGTAACCCTCTTCGTTGTACACTACATCTCCAATTTGGTTTTTCGATTAGAGTGGTGGTGGAAAAGCACAGCAGGTCAGGCAGCATCCGAGAAGCAGGAAAATCGATGTTTCGGGCAAAAGCCCTTCATCAGGAATGGAGGCAGGGAGATCAGTAGGGGACGAGGGGGGTTGCTGGGGAGAAAGTAGCAAAGAATACAAATCGGTGAATGGGGGTGGGGATGGAGGTGATCGGTCAGAGGGGAGGGTGGAGCAGATAGGTGGAAAGGGAGATTGGCAGGTAGGACAGGTCATGGGGACAGTGCTGAGCTTGAAGGTTGGAACTGAGGTAAGGTGGGGGGAGGGGAAAATGAGGAAACTGGTGAAATTCCACATTGATGCCCTGGAATTGAAGTGTTCTGAGGCAGAAGATGAGCCATTCTTCCTCCAGGCATCGGGTGGTGAGGGAGCAGCGGTGGAAGAGGCCCAGAACCTGCATGTCCTCAACAGAGTGGGAGGGAGAGTTGAAATGTTGGGCCATGGGGCAGATTGGATGATGATTAGATTAGATTACTTACAGTGTGGAAACAGGCCCTTCGGCCCAACAAATCCATACCGACCCGTCAAAGCGTAACCCACCCAGACCCATTCTCCTAACACTCCAGGCAATTTAGCATGGCCAATCGGTGTCCTGGAGATGTTACCTAAAGCACTCTGCGAGGAGGTGACCAGTCTCCCCAATGTAGAGGAGACCGCATCGGGAGCAACGGATACATTGGTGGACGTGCAGGTGAAACCTTGATGGATGTAGAAGGCTCCATGGGGGCTTGGATGGGGGTGAGGACACAGGTTTTGCAATTCCTGCGGTGGCAGGGAAAGAGGGTTGTGGGGGCAGGGGGGGCGTGGACCTGACCAGGTAGTCACGGAGGGAACACTCTTTGCGGAAAGCGGAAAGGGGTGGGGAGAGAAATATCTCTCTGGTGGTGGGGTCCATTTGGAGGTGGTGGAAATGTCGGCGGATGATGTGGTTTATGTGAAGATTGGTAGGGTGGAACGTGAGGACCAGGGTGTTTCTGTCCTTGTTACGGTTGGAGGGGTGGGGTTTGAGGCCAGAGATGTGGGATGTGGATGAAGGGATATGGGAAGGGAAATTGAGGTCTCTAAAGAAGGAGGCCATCTGATGAGTTCTGTGTTGGAACTGGTCCTCCTGGGAGCAGATATGACAGAGGCAGAGGAATTGGGAATACGGGATGGCATTTTTGCACGAGGTAGGGTGGGAAGAGGTGTAATTCAGGTAACTGTGGGTGTCAATTTGGTGTCATCTACAAACTTACTAACTTTGCCTCTTCTGCTCACATCCAAATCATTTACATAAATGAAGAAAAGTAGTGGACCCAGCACCAATCCTTGTGGCACTCCACTGGTCACAGGCCTCCAGTCTGAAAAACAAGCCTCCATCACCACCCTCTGTCTTCTAGCTTTGAGCTAGTTCAATATCCAAATGGCTGGTTCTCCCTATGTTCCAGGAGACCTAACCTTGCTAACCAGTCTCCCATGGGGAATCTTGTTGAATGTCTTACTGAAGCCCATATAGATCACATCTACCGCTCTGCCCTCATTAATCCACTTTGTTACTTCTTCAAAAAACTCAATCAAGTTTGTGAGACATGATTTCCCAAGCACAAAGCCATGTTGACTATCCCTGATCAGTCCTTGCCTTTCCAAATACATGTACATCATGTCTCTCAGGATTCCCTCTATCAACATGCCCACCACCGACAGGCTCATCAATCTACAGTTCCCTGGCTTGTCCTTACCACCTTTCTTAAACAGTGGCACCACGTTAGCCAACCTCTAGCCCCTCACCTATGACTATCAATGATACAAATATCTTAGCAAGAGGTCCAGCAATCACTTCCCTAGCTTCTAACAGTTCTAGGGTTCACCTGATCAGGTCTTAGGGATTTAACCACTTACACATTTCAAGACATCTAACACTTCCTCCTCTGTAATATGGCATCCGCATCTGGTGAGATATCAGCTTTGAGTGTCATTCATGTTCTCTCGCCTTTTCTTAAAGAATACACATTTCCTTCAATTCCTCCTTTCCAATTGACCGTTACTTCCTTAGCCTTTCTGGGAAATTCTACATCTTCTGTGAAATCAGACTAAATTTGTTTATTTTGTCTGCCATTTCCTTGTTCACCATTATCAATTCTTCTGGTTCATTCTGCACTAATTTTTCTTTTAACCCTCTTACACAAGCTCTTTCAGTTCATTTTTATATTCCTAATAAGTTTACTTTCATCCTCTATTTTTCCCCTCTTGATCTAATACTGTCCTTAATTTGTTTTGTTAGCTGTGGTCGGACCACTTTTCTTGATGTCTTCCATCTGAAAGAAATTGTTGCAATGTATGCATTAATTTCTTAAAGGTTAACTACTGTCTATCCGCTGTCATGCCTTTTAATGAAGTTACCCAGTCTCACAGCCAACTCATCCCTTATACCTTGTTGCTTCCTTTGTTTAGACTGATGTTATAAAACAGTTTTTTTTCTTTTAAAAAGGTAATGCAGTCTTTTGTCATACTTGTCAAGCTGCTGTTAGTTTGACGATTGCAGGAGAGCATGATCTCAGTTTTCTGATACATTTTCCAAGATAAGTAAATTCAATCCAGCATATTATGGCTGTATCTTGCTAGGAACCATAGGATGGGGTGGGAGAAAAATATTTTGAACTATTTAAATGTAGGTCAGATTAGGATCGCTGGTTGGCGCAGACAAGTCGGGCCAAAGGGACTGTTTCCATGCGGTATGACTCTTCGTCACCATCTAGAAAGTGAAGTGCAGCAGATACATACCAACACCTTCAAATTTTCCTCGAAGCCACTCACCATCCTGACTTGGAAAGATATAGCTGTTCCTTCACTGTCCCTGGCTCAAAATGCAGGAACTCCCTCCTTAACAGAATGTGGATTGCAGCAGTTCACGAAAACAGCTGTCCAGCATATGTTCACTACCTGACTTTCCCTTCAATGTTTCAAAATTAGCTGTGTGGATTCTCCTACTCTTTGAATGCTGCCTGACCTGCTGTGCTTTTAGAGCATCACATTCTCGACTTTGTACTGGCTTCATGCAGCATTGTATGCCTTCTGTGACATGAATTTATATCTATAGAATACCAAAGAATGAATTTTCAGATGCTCTAAAAATTTATACTTGTGCAAAATCTAGTTGAATGGTCTCTCACATCTGCTAGACAGTAAGGGTGTGGATTATACACACAAACGTAGTTGCCTTGGCAGTCAGGGTAATTGAAAAAGTAGTGAACTTTAGTACCACCTCAGCAAATATCATAAGGCTAAAAAAACTTACAAAAAGAATTCTGAAAGTAATATGGCATTTCCTACAACCACTGGATTCAGAAATTAACTTCAGTGAGGCTATTTTATGGTGTGAAAACATACAAATCAGTTTATTAAAAAATAAAAATATGAATGTTCTGACAAAAGATCACAGAACTAAAACATGAACATGGTTTCAATCTCTAGGTAACTGCTGTGTCAAACATCGTCTTTAAAACATTTTAAAACAAACTTTTGTAAGTATTTACGTACTTAATTCCGTTGCATGTTATGTTATTTCAGTGATTTGGTGCTGAAAATGCAAGCGTGCCTTGGAGAGTAGGCCCAATAAACTAAAACTCAGAAGTCAGTGGGTTAACCAATAGATACCAATACTTTTCAAAAACCCTTTATAAGGGTCATCATGGGGATCTAACCTCTTTCCAGATTAAAAAAAAATCAGAACAATCCACAGGATGGATTCAAAATAACTGGCATATTTGCAACTGTCTGACCAAAAAGCTCATTTAACAAGTTCTCCGGAGTCACTCTTTCTCCTTATTATTAATGCATCGACTGACAAACAAGTTGACAGATTAAAACCGTCACTGATACGAACCACCCTTCACATTCCCAGGTTAAACGCCTTTTGCATTGATATTTCTCTGTCAGTGGATTAGAAACGTCCGTGTAAATTCCTGAAGACCCTTTTTCCTCCAACCACCACCTCACACAAAAAAAAAACCCCATGAATCATGAAGAAAAAAAAGGTGGTGATTAATCGCCGAAATCTAAACTAGAAACCTGCAAGTTTTCCGATGGCCACAAATTAACACAAAAGACGGGATACAAATTCCCCCCTCCCGACAAACCGAGAAGGCGATGCCCGTCAGTCCAGTGAATACCTTCAGGACAGAGGCGACGAGCTGACAGACAAAAAGCCCCACGGTTCATCCCTTCACCGAGCAGGAACAGGCAGTGCTCACAGCTGATCTGTTGCGGCAAGTCGGGAGTTTAACTCTTTCCTGAAACTAACCACCAACAGTCGGTTCAAGGGGCGGGGGGGGGACACAAAATAGACCAACATCCCCGCCCTGTCTGCCTCTCCTCGCCGCCCGGCACAAACACTGACCTCACCACCCTCTAAGCCGCCTTACCTCACAACCCCAACACTCTCTTCCACTTCGATTTAGTAAGACCCAACTGAGAACGCTGCTTGACCCGCACTGCCTTCCGTACACATACATTCCTTCCGGCCTGTTGTCAGGCGACCAGCTCCGCTCACCGCCCGCCCCGCCCTCTCCCCTCAGGCTGATGGCCATTGGACACTGACACCCTTATCTGCATGTCCATGCCGAGGAATGAGGCGAGAGTTACACCAGTCATTGGCTGAGGTGGGCGTCAATCACTCTACGTCACAGACCAGCGAGACCCACTGCACGTGCTCGGTCTCGGGGAACTGGGAGGAGCCATTGAAGATCCGACTCCATGGGCAACCAACCAGCTGGGAGGTGGGCGAGAATTGACAACCTATTCACCCCCTGACTCCGTGCCCCCATTGGAGCAGCCCTGACTATTCCTTGACACCTTCCCCCTCTGTGACAGGGCGGCGCAGGTGCAGGAAAGGAGGTGAATGGGTGACTTGGAGCAGCTACGTCGTGTTACTCACCTGGTCCATGAGAAAGAAGAACTTAAATTTCAGTAATACCTTTGGCAAACAGTGGGCATCGGTGCTTTAATGCCTATGTTATACTTTTGAAATGTAGTTAGTACAGTGAGGGTGGAAACTGGGCAGCCAATGAGCTAATAACGGGATAGTTTTTTTGAAAGAATTAATTGCAGAATAAATATTCATAGAATAGAATCCCTGCAATGTGGAAACAGGCCCTTCGTACCAAACAGTCCACACCGACTATCCAAAGAGTAACCCGCCCAGATCCATTCCCCCCTACCCTATATTTACCCTTGACTAATGCACCTAACCTACACATGCCCTGGACGCGATGGGCAATTTAGCGTGGCCAATTCACCTAACCTGCACATCTTTGGACTGTCGGAGGAAACCAGAGCACCCAGAGGAAACCCACGCAGACACGGAGAGAATGTGCAAATTCATCACAGACAGTCGCCCAAGGGTGGAATCAAACCCGGGTCTCTGGCGCTGTGAGGCAGCAGTGCTAACCACTGAGCCACCATCCCACCCATCAGGATTTAGTCAGGATGTTGGGTACTACTCAGTTCTGCCGAAAGATCTTCAACTTGAAATGCCAACTGTTTTTCTGTCTCCACAGATTCTACTGTGCATTTGCTGTTGTTCTTCATCAAAATAATGCCTTGGGATCATCCACCTTCAACTCAGAGATCAGGCGTTGTCTTGGGTTAACTTATGATCCAAGAAGTGGGATTCCTACAGCACTTGATGGAACGTCAGCCTTGATGTTGTGTTCACGTCCTAAAGTGGAACTTAAACAGACAACTATCTGACTAAGAGGTGACAGTGTTACTAACTGAGCCACTTGCCACAGCATGACATTTCGTTACAAAAAGAACAACTTGGGAATTTCAGTATTGAAGCACACATGGGGCTAGGATCACGGAATGACCTAATTATATTGCTCTTGACTGCCATTATTGATGTGGTTAGGAGATCAAAAGTTGTCACAGAGAATGCAAGGCATCCAGAAACCATCCAAAAACTGACCCATAATTTTTAAAGCTGACAGTAACTCCAATATCCTTTTTGTGATAATAAGAAAGCAAGAAGCTATACTGACTTGGTAGTTTTCCACTAATAGTGGCCAAGACTCCCTGCTTTTCTTAGAAATATTGGCATGGAATGTTTCGTAACAACCTGAGCGAGCAGACAGGGTCTCAGCTTAAGAACTCATCCAAGGAATAGGACGTCCAACAATGAAGTACTTCCTGGTACTGCGCTGGAGTGTCAGCTATACTTTTTGTATTCAATTCCCAAGGGGGAGTCTTGATCTAAGATCCCACTAAGTCAGAGTTACAGTAACCTAGCTGCACGCTAACAATAGTGTGGAATAATGGTATTAGTCTGGAGGACAAATTCCTGGACTGCATTCAAGATAAATTTCTGGATTGGTATATTGTGTAACAAGGTAAAAACAATGACTGCAGATGCTGAAAACCAAATACTGGATTAGTGGTGCTGGAAGAGCACAGCAGTTCAGGCAGCATCCAACGAGCAGCGAAATCGACATTTCGGGCAAAAGCCCTTCATCAGGAATAAAGGCAGTGAGCCTGAAGCGTGGAGAGATAAGCTAGAGGAGGGTGGGGGTGGGGAGAGAGTAGCATAGAGTACAATGGGTGAGTGGGGGAGGAGATGAAGGTGATAGGTCAAGGAGGAGAGGGTGGAGTGGATAGGTGGAAAAGAAGATAGGCAGGTCGGACAAGTCCGGACAAGTCAAGGAGACAGTTACTGAGCTGGAAGTTTGAAACTAGGATGAGGTGGGGGAAGGGGAAATGAGGAAGCTGTTGAAGTCCACATTGATGCCCTGGGGTTGAAGTGTTCCGAGGCGGAAGATGAGGTGTTCTTCCTCCAGGCGTCTGGTGGTGAGGGAGCGGCGGTGAAGGAGGCCCAGGACATCCATGTCCTCGGCAGAGTGGGAGGGGGAGTTGAAATGTTGGGCCACGGGGCGGTTTGGTTGATTGGTGCGGGTGTCTCAGAGATGTTCCCTAAAGCGCTCTGCTAGGAGGCGCCCAGTCTCCCCAATGTAGAGGAGACCACATCGGGAGCAACGGATACAATAAATGATATTGGTGGATGTGCAGGTGAAACTTTGATGGATGTGGAAGGCTCCTTTAGGGCCTTGGATAGAGGTGAGGGAGGAGGTGTGGGCACAGGTTTTACAGTTCCTGCGGTGGCAGGGGAAAGTGCCAGAATGGGAGGGTGGGTCGTAGGGGGGTGTGGACCTGACCAGGTAGTCACGGAGGGAACGGTCTTTGCGGAAGGTGGAAAGGGGTGGGGAGGGAAATATCTCCCTGGTGGTGGGGTCTTTTTGGAGGTGGCGGAAATGTCGGTGGATGATTTGGTTGATGCGAAGGTTTGTAGGGTGGAAGGTGAGCACCAGGGGCGTTCTGTCCTTGTTACGGTTGGAGGGGTGGGGTCTGAGGGCGGAGGTGCGGGATGTGGACGAGATGCGTTGGAGGGCATCTTTAACCACGTGGGAAGGGAAATTGCGGTCTCTAAAGAAGGAGGCCATCTGGTGTGTCCTATGGTGGAACTGGTCCTCCTGGGAGCAGACACGGCGGAGGCTATTTTAGACCTGATATCATACAGTGTGACAGGGTTAATTAATTACATTATGGTAAAAGGAACCTCAAATGAATCATGACCAAAATGTAATTTTATATATATCATAAGAACAACTGCTGGGAATACGGAGGAGGTCAGGCAGCATCTGAAGAAAGAAACACAGCATTTCAAGTCGATATGACCCTTCAGTGTTTTGGAGAGGCTGAAAGGAGATAAACAACTACACAAGTGGACAAAAAAAAAACTTATCTCAGGGACTATAATGGGAGAAATACAAAGTCATCTATTTTGGAAGAAACAATTAAAAGCATATTTTTTAAATTGAGAGACGAGGGATGATTGGGAAACCTGGGTGGTTTAATTGCGCATAAGTCATAAAATGTTGAGCTGGGAACATGCTGATTTATTGGTGGTGTCATTGGATTCATTGAGGACATGGGTTTAAATCCCACCCCAGCAAATGCTGGAATTTGAGTACAATCAGAAAATCTGGAATTAAATCTACTCAAATGGTGATCACAAATCCATTGCTAATTGTAAAAATCTACCTTGTTCATGAATCCCCTTTTGGAGAACACAATCTATTGTACTTATCTAGTTTGGCCTACATGTGATTCCTGACTCTTGGCTATGTGGCTGATTCTTAAATACTTTTTGAAATGACTAAGAATGCCACTCAATTGTAGGTAAACACTACAATGTCTAAAAGAAAGAATGAAACCCAACCCTATCCATGCAAAATCCTTTTTGCTAAATTGTGATAAAATTGTGAGAGCTGTCTCACAGATGAATTGAGCATCAGCCTGATATTGTCTGTAAAGTATGTTCTGGAACTAAGATTATGCTCTAGACTCAAATAACACTATTCCTGGTTACAACCTATCCTACTGGCAAGGCAGCCCCAGGAGAGGTGGCAGTACACTTATTCTCATCACCTAAGAAATATATACTTGTCATAAAGAGAGTGCAGTGAAGGTTCACCCTGATTCCTCAGATGGTAAATTTTTTGCATAAGGAGAGATCAGGTCAACTGGGCCTATAGTCATTGGAGTTTAAAAGAATGAGAGGGGATCTCAGTGAAACACATAACATTCTGACAGGGCTGGACAGACTGGATGCAGGAATGATGTTACCCCTGTTTCAGAGGTCGGGTGATTGGGGGTCAGGCTTTCAGAATTTAATATTAGATGAGAAGAAACTTCTTCACTCACTGTGGAATTAACCTTTGGAATTCCTTACCACACAAGGCTGTGGGAGCCAAGTCACTGGATATATTTCAGAAATAGATATCTGAACACTAGAGTTGTCAAGTGTTGTGGGAGAAAGCAGGAGTATTTGTTCTTGAAACAGAATATCACCCGTGATCATATTGAATGGTGGAGCATGCTGGATGATCCAAATAACATGCTTCTGCTCCTATTTTCAATGTTTCGACATTAGAATGATGAGAAGATGTAGAAGCAGAAGTCGGCCACTCAACTGATTGAATCTGCTGAGATCATGGCTAATCTGATATTCCTTAACTTCACTTGCCTGTCTTTCCCATAAACCTTGTTTCCCTTACTGATTAAAAATCCGTCTGACTCAGCCTTGAACATATGTAACAAACCGGCTTCAACAGCCTTCTGCAGTAAAGAATTCTACACATTGACCTTAAGCTGAGAAAAAAATCCTCCTCTGTCTTAAATGGATGATACCTTACTCTGAAATTATGGCCTTGGCCCTAGACTTCCCTGCAAGGGTAATAACATCACTGCATCCACCCTGTCATGTCCCTTAAAAATCTTGTGCAGATCAATAAAGCATCTTCGTATTCTTCTCAATACCAGTGAATACAAGCCCCTGTTACTCAACCTGTACTGATAAAACTGTCCTTCCATACCTACAATCATCCTAGTGAACTTATTCTGGACTACTTCCAATACCAAATATATCAGATAAAGGACCCAAAACTGTTTACTGATGACTGGTACCTTAGATAGTTTTTGCAAGGTATCCTATTTTTACACTACTTTGAACCGAAAGCCAGCAGTCCATTTACCTTCTCTTAATTTGGAAGCTAGCCTTTTTGTGAGTAATGCACAAAGATTCTCAAAAATCTGTGCGGTGAAGCTTTCTAAAATCCTTACCAATTCAGTGCTTCAATTGGTAGGTTGTTGGAGGGTGTTCTGAGAGACAGGATTTACATGCATTCGGAGAGGAAAGGACTGATTAGGGCGAGTCAGCATGACTCTGCGTAGGAAATTATGTCTCTTGATTGAGTTTTTGAGGACATGACAAAGAAGATTGATGAGGGCAGAATGGAATACGTTGTCTGCAAGGCCTTGGCAAGGTTCCACATGATAGACTAGTTATTAAGGCTAGATCACGTGGGATCCAGGGAGGGGTAGCCGACTGGATAAAAATTTGGCTTGATTGCAGGGACACTTGTTCCACAGCTTCCCACCTCATACTCTCCCAAGTCTGTATATCCCATTTCTCCCTTCTTCTTAAAATATACAAACAGGACTGGCCAGCCAGAGCCATTGTTTCTGCCTGTTCCTACACCACAAAACTTGTTTCTTCCGACCTCAACTTTATTTTTTCTGCCCCTTCCAGTCCCTTTCCACTCAAATCTGCAATTCTTCTGATTCTTTATGTTGGTTTCAAAATATCCAGTTTGCTGGCACCACCTACATCCACCACCACCCTCCTCCACCTGGTCAAGTTCATCCTCATTTTCAACAACTTCTCCTTTAACACCTTTCACTTTCTCAGGTCAAAGGTGTAACCATGGATAACTGCAAGGCCCCCAGTAAATCCTGTATCTTTGTGGGTTACGCAAAACATTCCTCACTCCAGTCTTACTTGTGTCCATTGATGAAATCGTAAGTGTTGCTTTCCTGTCTCATCTGGAATTGGAAAAATGGATTAATTTTGCTTCCAATTTCCATCCCGCTCTCACCTTTACCTGATCCATCTCTGACTCCTCCCTTCCCTTGATATTTCTGATTCCATCTCTGGAGATTGGCTGGCCACTAATATCGATTACAAACCCATCAACTCCCAAGTTACCTTGACTGCACATCAGTATACCCTGCTTCCTGTAGGGACTCCATTCCATTCTCCCAGTTTTTCCATCTCTCTTTCAACTGTTTTGATAATGACACCTTCTGCTGGAGGATCTCCTCAGGTTGGGAACTGACTGTGAACTGGCTGAATGTACTGAGCACATGTAAATAAAGGGTGACTTGGTGATTAGATACTGGCCTATTTGCAGTTATTTCACCTTGTCAAGTGCTAGTGAAAGCCATTTTCTATATTTTCCCCCTCAGCTTTTAAAGAAATGCAGTTGTTGCTGACTGGCTTGCCATAGTCACGTGACCTTCACTTGTGCTGTAAGTACCTTTGTGTGTAGTCTATAAGTCATTAAACACTTCTAACATGGTTTCAGGAATTTTGGAGTGAAAAGATGTGGATTGCCAGAGCTGTAAGCAGGCCAGCCACAAAAAAAGGCAACATGAGTTTCCAGCTGAAAATATGTGAATCAGCAAGGAAGAATGAAGATTTTGCATCCCGCCTTAACCTTTCCTCATGGGTGCTGCTTTCAGCAACATATGTACGTATGTTTGGGAAGAAAGCAGAGTTAACATTTTGAGCCCAATGACTCTTAATCAGAACTGATATCAGCGAGGAAAAACTGGTATTTTTGCTGAATCTGAGGTTTTAATTGCATCACCATGTTTGGTTATGTTTCAGTTGTCTAGTCCCCAAGTTCTGGAAAGTCTCCATCTTTCCACCTTGCTTTCCTCCTTTAAGGCACCACTCCTTAAAACAGATCTCTTTGATTAAATATTTGGTCATCTGACCTAAAATCGTCTTGCGTAGTTCTGTGTCACTCTTTACTTTATAATGTTCCTATTTAATTAAAGATACTATTTAAATATAAATTGCTGCTGCCTTCCTAATTACCCCACCATTGAAGACTTGTCAGTGAATGGAAAGAATAACCTCCATCTTTGTTTCAACCTGATTCCAGCCTGGTTATATTATGCAGAAAGGCAATAAAGCTGATTCATTTATTTGTCTCTAAACCTACCTGTAATCACTGGAATAAAAACTAAATCTTCTGCTTTTAAAGCGATTAACATTTAGTTGTTGATGCTTTGACCTTTGTACAACATTATCAGCATGCAAGCGTTCTGAAGAAATGGCTTCATATCAAATCTCTTTCTGTGGTAAGAGTGCTGTGGATAATTGACAGTACGTAAGAGTCTGAAAAACAATGAAGAATTAGAAAAAAGTTGCCTTGATGAAGAACAAAAATATCCTTCAATTACTTCAAATTTACAAAATGCAAATCATTTCTTTTGAAATCCAAGAACAAAATAAACCTAACCAAAAACAAGGCACAAGCATGATGAAAAATCCCCATTAAAGATTTAAATTGTTCTCAAAGGAAATGAGAGACCAAAAGGATTTAATTTTGTTCAAAGTACATCCCTATTTGTATAATAAATACTTTCATTTATCTAGCACCTGGAATTACAGATACATGGATTATTAAGATGTCATAAACAGTTGCATAAAATTATCAATAGAATGCTGGACTTTGCATCAAAATAACTAGAATATAAGGGGTGGATGTTAGGCCTGAGCAAAACATAGTTCTGTTTAGATTGTATCTGGAGTATTGAGAGCAGTTCTGCCACTAAGCGTTGGAAAGACAATGTTAAGCTTTGTGGGAGTGTAATGTTAATTTACCAGAATGATACCTGAGCCATAAAGATTAAACTTAAAGTATGAGGCAAGGCACTGTACCTCCCACTGCGGTGTGTTTGTTTAGTGCCTGTTCTGAAGGTGGCCTTGTCTGGTCTTTTGCTTTGTACGGTGCTCTCCCAGTGACTGCAGCATAGCCAGTCACTTGGAGAGCCTATACCTGATGAAGGGCTTTTGCCTGAAACGTCGATTTTCCTACTTCTCGGATGCTACCTGACCTGCTGTGCTTTTCCGGCACCACTCTGATCTAAACTCTGGTTTCCAGCATCTGCAATCCTCACTTTTGCCTTGCCAGTGGAAGGCAGCTGCCTTTCTGTGGGGAAGACTGCAGCTAGCCTTGAGGATGAGCTGAATCATCTCTTGGCCTTGAGGGCCTGACTGCTCTCAGCATAGGCAGCAACAATCTGATCTGGCTGATTGAAAGATGTTAGAATTGGAAGATTGATAAGATTAATATTATTTATATTTAAAATTTATGGAAAATGAAATTTATGTGACTTATTCTGAAGCCTACGTGACAATAAACCTGGGTGATTTGATTGTTAGAGATCAAAGGAAACCTTGGATTGTTTTACTTGGAAGAACTTTCAAGATATTTAGGTTTGGAGTCAGTGGCAGTGACTTCTGAGTTTATGAGCAGACTCAGGATTGGATTTTGTCAACATCAGATCATCTTTCATATCATAACCTGAACTATATGCCACTTCTATTTTCTTTTATCTTTTTTATTGTAATTAAAATTCTATGTTCCAGCACTGCGCATGCAAAACACATTTGATTTAGTAGTTGAGAAAATATTTCACTCATGAAGCTGTCATCAGCTGATAATTCTGCATCAAGGAGTGGCCAATTATAGAGTAACCTGATCAAACAGGGAGGCCCTGCATCATGGACAGCCACAACTTTCCTGCCAAAGGTCATTGCCATTGACATATTTTTGAACATAAAGATGCCATGGGAGTTTCTCAAAATCAAATTTCACTATTTCATATTTTGCTGGTTTCATTTTATATAAGAGTGCATCATTGTTATTTTGTTGAGACTAGCTTAATCAGAACATAAATGTGCTGGCATGCTTCACTGATGCTTACAAAGGAATTGAGGACATTTCCTTGACTGTGGAAGAAATGATGACCCAAATATTCTAATGGCCAGATGTTGCTGTAGCAGCTTAGATCTGGAGCTGGGTATTAGGACCATATGGAAATCCCCACCAAACTGACTCTGAGGAAATTGCCCAGATTGTGGAAAATTCCTATGGGTATTTCACCTACATTTGACAGCCTCTGAAAATAACCCTGAAGTCAGAAAACACCCAGGGTTCCAACTTAAGCTTAAAGGTTACCCAAGAAAGATTAGAGGATGAGAAACTTTCTCCAGCTCCTGGGGAGCTATTCAACTGATCCTTGATTGCCATCTGACACCCCCAACTACAACTCTGAGCCTGGACACCCATAAACAAGATCTGACTATTATCTGATAACCTGACCTGAACCCCCACCCCCTCCCCTTAAAATCCCAGGTGACAAACCCACTTCCATTCTGCAGCCTGACCTGACCACTCCTAACATACTTCCCTCCCCAGTCCAAACCCACTACTGTCTAATCCTAGCCCCTATTATCTAACCTGTATTCTTTCCTGACCTCACTCAACTTGCCATCCTCCATTCAAATTCCCTGCCCAAGACCATCACCATCACACTGGCTCAACATACTGCCCCCATCCTTACAGCCCAAAAACAAGCGTCTCCCACCCACCAGATCCAACAACCTCCCTACCTGAAACACTCATCTGGTTACCTGCCAACCAAAACTCTTGCCCACTTGACACCCTGCTTATCCCCTGTGATCTTATTTACTGCATATTGTATGTAACCTTTTAGAGTAGATGAACTGAAAGCCCTCTGAAGATTCTGCAGCCAACATCCTGAGAATAACCAACACTTGGTCAATATTGGAATTGATCTTTCAGTCCTGCATTTTCTTACCTTAACTGAATGACTGTTCCCACAACCAAACCCAAGACTCCAAGCCTTTTCTACTTCACTCCTCTATGCCTCTGACTACACCCCATAATCCCCCTCACCATTGATTCACACTTGCTTGTCTTGAGATTTAATGCAAGAATCCATTCTTTATTCCCTACCATCGTGTTAAAAAAGCTAAACAAAGATGACCACTGACCAGACCCAGAGTTCCTCAAAGCTGACAGGTACATGCCATCTTTAAATGATTGTGAACCAGGCCAAAAGATTTTTATGCATCACTGACTTTATCTTGAAGGTAGAAGTTTATTGAAAAAGGTTTCATGTGTGTTCATGACACACAGATGTATTACAATTATGAACCCACCAGTGGCCAACATAATACACCACAACATGAAGTCTTGTTATTCTTTCAATTAACAAATACTTTTTCAAAAGCTGTTGTCTCCATGGAGTTTGTAGCATAGGCAACAACATTGCCATGGCACAAGTATAAGTGTAGATGCTGTCATCATGATTGAGGACAGGCAGGAGGCTGGAAGAACACAGCAAGCCAGGCAGCACCAGGAGGTAGAGAAGCCGACATTTCAGGTGTAACTCTTCTTCAGCCCTGCTGCCTGGCTTGCTGTGTTCTTCCAGCCTCCTGCCTGTCGACTTTGGATTCCAACATCTGCCTTTTTTTTGTCTCTGTCCTGACTGAGGACAGCATGTTTATGTTCCACGATGTCTCTGCCATTCCTCTGATTAAAAAGCATACAACACCTTCTACTCCACAACCACCTAATGATGGAGCAGCACTCCAAAAGCTAGTGCTTCCAATTAAACCTGTTGGACTATAACCTGGTGTTGTGTGATTTTTAACTTTGTACACCCCAGTCGAACACCAGCATCTCCAAATCATGACTCCTGTTTGGGTGTGCCTCAGGTCCTACTAATCTGCTGCAGGGCTGATTGCTGGACTGCTATCAGGACCTGAATGCTTGGTTGAGCACTGAAATGATGATGCATGGATCGCATGACCTCAGTCCGAACTCTTACAACACTCAGATGTTGGATGGTTTCTGACACAATATAATGTTGCTGCCAGGACCTGCATCATAGGTGGATTGTCAAGTGCTGTCATGGAATTAGCCGGAACTTCCAAGTTGAAAAGAATTGACTGTAATGACGAGTTGACTGCAATGTAACACACTGCAGAGATCTCTATCATGTTCCTTGAGAGTGACAAGCAGCTATCTTTTAGCATTGCGAATGCTCAGAGCATCTCAGGGTGCATATTCTCAGTGTTCTCTTTGTATGCTGATCAATGCTAATATCTGAGGCCCCCGCAAGAGAACCCATCCATGCTCTCACCATACAATGAGCTGCCACATGAATGTCTTTTCCTGTGCCCTGACTGGACTCAGGCAGTGCCTGACCAGGTTTGCATCTTGATTCTGTGCTACCCAATAAGATTTGCACAGTGCCAATATATTAGCTGGTGGCTCTGTCAGATGAAGTGACAATGCTTCATCAGAATGAGAAAGGTAATTTTAAGTGGAATGGAAAACACGAGGTTTGTGGTCACACCATCAGCAGTTTGCACATCACGTCCAATGGCTAGATGAGGATAAGATGAGAGTTGAAAAGAGCGTATTGCAAAATAATACCATTATCTGGATTGTTCTCAGTGATGATAGATCTCACAGGTACTAGTGCAATCCCAGGATGCAGGGCATCAATTGAGGGACTCAGTGGATAATAGGTGTCCTTGGCTCCTACTCGTTCTGCACCACTACTGGAGATTATGGATCACCTCGTTTGCCAAAAAGATACAGACAAAAGCCAGTGATTGTGTTGCACTATGTCTTGATGCTGTGCCTACCACAGGTGAATAGCAAATGCATGGAAGTGGCAGGAGACTAGTGAGAAGCGGGCACCATTGGAATGTGTGACAGTCATGTGAAGAATCTGAATATTGGAGTGTGACATTAATGATTGTATTGCTGCTGGGTCCTCAGGCCAGATCTGGGAGTTGACCTCCCTCATCATTTGTTCCCGTCCCCTTCTTAAGGTGATCCTTGATAGCCCCCTGACCTGTGTGAAAATATGACCTCTCCCCATCTGATCACCTCCCTTTCATTTGTGCAGTTTGTTTTTCAAACAGTACCATTGCAGTTACTGAGCAGTAAATTTGTCCTAATGGGTGCTGCTCCCCTTTAAGGGAGGCAAGTTGCCTTTCAGAGGAAAGGACTAAATGGGCCATATGTTATCACGTATGCTATTGGGTTCCCTGCTGAACTCTGAGCCAGCCAGTAACGTGCCCTGCTTATGTCAATAAAGTAGTCATTTGAATGAGGAGGCTGCATAGATGTTCTGCCTGTCTCAACAGAGCCTGATATAAGCTGCCAGCATCTCTCAAACTGCAAACAAGCCTAATAGAATTTTTAGTGCATATCATTTGTTTAATAAAACAAGCCAGTATCTTGGAAAATGCAGCCTGTTAATAATCATGTAATTAAGTTGTGCTAGTTGTATTTAATTCATCTAATTGTGGCCATTGTTCTGTACATTTACTTGCTGTGAAATAAAGCACCTGAACAATTTGTATCTAGCTTTGTCTTATCAAGCAATTTCTTTGAAAAAAATGCAGAGGCACAAATAGCGACAAATATGACGAACGTGATTATTTGGTCCTCATCACACTGCCCCACTTTAGAATGTTTGTTATGATTAGATATTTAGCAACAATGAGTTGCAACTTGATTCAATTTCAAATCAAGTACCTTTGCATCTTACTATTTCACAGGTCTGTTTATGAGGCCTTCGCTGATATTTTCAATGAATGGTTCATAATTAGAACCATTGCCTTTGCTCATGGAAACTATGCATGCGCACGCTCTGTTCCACTGTGCATTACCTGATAATCATGCGTTTACATTCACTTTTTAATTCGTAGCTCAGCACATAATTTGTCTGGAGTTTTGACATTTCTAATAACAGTGAGCAGAGATCAGCAGATTTTATATTGGAAATATCCACCACCTCCATATTATCTATGAATAGTGTGAAGAGTGGCTGACTCAGAACTGGTGCAATTTCAGAAGTCCATCAGCACTTTGCCAAATACATTTTCAATTTTTGACTTTTAAAAACCTCACGCGTGAAGTTTTGTAAGGTCCCTTCTAAAAATCTAAATGAATATTCTAACTGGATAGCTGTCAGTCACCGGTTACTGCACAAATTTGTTCAGAAACTAACATTTTTATTGTTGACTGTAAAATTAGAGTTAGGAGAAAGCCAGGACTGCAGATGCTGGAGATCAGGGTTGAGAGTGTGTTGCTGGAAAAGCACAGCAGGTCAGGCAGCATCCAAGAAACAGAGGAATTGACGTTTCAGACATAAGCCCTTCATCAGGACGTTTCCTGATGAAGGGCTTATGGTCAAAACACCATTTAATTGCACTGTGTGTACCTACATTAGATGGATTGTAGCAGTGCAAGAGTGACTTGCCATCACCTTTCTAATATCAGTCAGGCTGGGCCACAATTGCTGGCTTTGCCAGTGAAACGTACGTCCAAGAAAGAACAAAAAGTATCTACAGTTTTCCTCCATGTCTAAGATTCACCAGATTTCAAAATAAAGGTATTTCAGAATTTACACAACAAACACAGTGGTCTGAATCTCATGATTTTTTGGTGAAGTCCAAATTATGTTGAGTTTTTAGAGGAAATTTTCTGAGATGCAGTGAGCCTTCTCACCATAGCTTATCAAACTTGCCACATTAATTGTTGATCTGCCCCTAGTGCTCCTCACATCTAATTTCTGCCTTATTTTACCATGATTCTTCGGCTCCTCAGATGCTGCCTAACCTGCTGTGCTTTCCAGTAACACACACTCAACTGTAAAATTAAAATTTCCAACTATAACTGGAGCATTACCACACGGAATTTGCTGCACATAACATATGTTATTGTATTTATTATGTTGATAAAACCTCTCAAATTTATACCAAACACAGGGAGACTGATAGCAACTTGTGTTTAGAGGGAATCAAAGCACAGTTTTCGTCTTGACAAATTGGACAATACATGGACTTAATGAACTATGCCATGATGTTGATCTATTACATCATGAGGCAGACTGGCATGTGAACAGGGAAAGTGACTTATGAAAATCATCCTGCTGCTGCTGTCATACTTTTCACTGAGCAATTAGACCAGTGACAGTCAGTAAGATCTGGAGAAGAAAGTGGCCTTCCTGACTGCCCCACCAATAACATCTGACATTTTTACAGTCTACAAAATCATTGCCTGCTTGAGTCAGTCATCAGAGGTAAATATAAAGTCACCATTTAATTGCACTGTGTGTACCTACATTAGATGGATTGTAGCAGTGCAAGAGTGACTTGCCATCACCTTTCTAATATCAGTCAGGCTGGGCCACAATTGCTGGCTTTGCCAGTGAAACGTACGTCCAAGAAAGAACAAAAAGTATCTACAGTTTTCCTCCATGTCTAAGATTCACCAGATTTCAAAATAAAGGTATTTCAGAATTTACACAACAAACACAGTGGTCTGAATCTCATGATTTTTTGGTGAAGTCCAAATTATGTTGAGTTTTTAGAGGAAATTTTCTGAGATGCAGTGAGCCTTCTCACCATAGCTTATCAAACTTGCCACATTAATTGTTGATCTGCCCCTAGTGCTCCTCACATCTAATTTCTGCCTTATTTTACCATGATTCTTCGGCTCCTCAGATGCTGCCTAACCTGCTGTGCTTTCCAGTAACACACACTCAACTGTAAAATTAAAATTTCCAACTATAACTGGAGCATTACCACACGGAATTTGCTGCACATAACATATGTTATTGTATTTATTATGTTGATAAAACCTCTCAAATTTATACCAAACACAGGGAGACTGATAGCAACTTGTGTTTAGAGGGAATCAAAGCACAGTTTTCGTCTTGACAAATTGGACAATACATGGACTTAATGAACTATGCCATGATGTTGATCTATTACATCATGAGGCAGACTGGCATGTGAACAGGGAAAGTGACTTATGAAAATCATCCTGCTGCTGCTGTCATACTTTTCACTGAGCAATTAGACCAGTGACAGTCAGTAAGATCTGGAGAAGAAAGTGGCCTTCCTGACTGCCCCACCAATAACATCTGACATTTTTACAGTCTACAAAATCATTGCCTGCTTGAGTCAGTCATCAGAGGTAAATATAAAGTCACCATTTAATTGCACTGTGTGTACCTACATTAGATGGATTGTAGCAGTGCAAGAGTGACTTGCCATCACCTTTCTAATATCAGTCAGGCTGGGCCACAATTGCTGGCTTTGCCAGTGAAACGTACGTCCAAGAAAGAACAAAAAGTATCTACAGTTTTCCTCCATGTCTAAGATTCACCAGATTTCAAAATAAAGGTATTTCAGAATTTACACAACAAACACAGTGGTCTGAATCTCATGATTTTTTGGTGAAGTCCAAATTATGTTGAGTTTTTAGAGGAAATTTTCTGAGATGCAGTGAGCCTTCTCACCATAGCTTATCAAACTTGCCACATTAATTGTTGATCTGCCCCTAGTGCTCCTCACATCTAATTTCTGCCTTATTTTACCATGCACCTTTCCCGGACGAACTCACCATCCACCATCTGCCCAAAAAGCAGCATTCCTAGCATCTGCACTGTACAGTGGAGGAATGCTGACATCTGAAAGCTGCTCCGTTCAGCCTTGGAAACAGTGAGGAAAGATGCCTGGGAAGGGGAAATTGGTATCAAGTTCAGTCAGGGCCCTACAGGCCATGGTCAATGGGGTGGTGCAGTGAAGAGGAGTCTTCTTCCTGGAGAATTGACAGATGATGTCAGCCTGGTTGGAGAATAGCATCTCGAGTGCACAGGACCAAGTTCCAGTGAAGAACAAAGGTCAATGACCTCCATTCTGCCAGGGTAACTGCCATATTCTGCTTTCTGTTACCTCATAATCATTCAATCGTTTCTGCCACAAGATTCACCTCCCAGCAAGGCTCATGATATGACACCTCTATTTTGCTCTCAGTGCACCAGCACTGACAGCCATGCCATCTATTTACATCTTACTCATTCATCCCTTTTATACCATATCAGGAGAAGGCATCCCATCTCAGGACAGAACATTGCTAGATGTGGGGCCAAATTGATGTTCTCATCCCCTACAAGGAGAAAATCCTTGCCCTCGCAGGACAAGACCTAGACCACTCTTTTAGAAATGTCGAGGCATTCATACCCCAGCAACCAGGTAAATACAACTTATCATTCCACTGCAACACTCAAATTAACCATGTGGACAGTTTCATGCAGCACACACAACCTCTAACCACTGGCCATGACACCTTCTGTCTCTTTTGACTAACAGGTACAGTAGCCTCCTGATTGCATCTGCCAGTAATTGCCCATCTCTCCCAGAAGGCAAATCTCCAACCTTTGAGGATGAGTGTTGAGGTACCAGAGAAAGCATCAGGAGACTCCCTCCTACATTTCCCACCAACTCAGAAACAGAGACCTAGATAGATTCCATATGTGCACAGAGTGTGGGATTGTGAGGCTGATGAACAGGGTACAGTAACTCTTCCATAAATGGGTGAGGAAGGAGGCCATTGGCACTCTGAGAAATGCCAGAGACCAGGCACCTGCTCAGCAGCCAGCAAGGGGGTATCTTATGGTTTTGGTGATGAGGGGCATCACTCAAATGCACAAGGTGGATCAGGAACAGCAGATGCGCATATGGGATGCAATGGCTGTCATTGCCCAAACGCTGCAACAGTGTAACAATTCCTGTGACTGAGGTGGTTGAACATTCTACCTTACCTGCACCCTATGTTGAAGTTGTACAAGACGTTGGTGAGGCCACTTCTGGAATACTGGTACATTGATGAACCTGGTGGTTTTCCCTTATAAAAAGAGGGTGAGTGCAGTGATTGGAATAAGGTCAGCCAGGTGGATCTCATGGTATATGAAGTCTCTGGTTAGGGCTTTTAACCTGATCCAATCAGGGAGTCCTGGCTGACAGATCAGAACAGGGTTCTGTTCACTCTCGGTTAAGGGTTCTGTTCACTCTCGGAGCCAACTCTGAGCTAGCCGGGTCAATATCATGCACTAGGCATGTATAAATAAAGGGTAACTTTGTGACAGGATACTGCCCCTTATGGAGTTATTTAGTGGTGATAAGAGAGAAATACCCAAGAGATATGCTCACAAACTTGTTCAATCCTGCCGTCAAAGATTGGACTCAATATGTTGAAAGAATGCGATATTTCTTCTGGGCAAATGACATGGGGTAGATGAAAAGAAATGAGTAATTCTCCTGACAACTTTGGAATCACAACCTTTTCAATTATTAAAAACTTAACATTCATTTAGGCTAAAACCTTTCAAGAGTTAATGGATGTAGCAAAGGACTATTATGACACCAAGACTCCTCTAATTCTAAAATGCTATCAGTTTTACTCAGCAGTTTGAGAACCAGGGGAATCAATAGCGGGAGTTTTGACAAGACGAGGACAACTGGCAGAGGCAAATGATTTTGGTTTAACCCTAAGTGAGATGCTGAGAGACCATTTGGTATGTGGGTTTAATGATGTGTCCATGAAAAAGTGCCTATTTGTGAAGCCCAAATGGACTTCAAAAAGACATTACAAATGGCTTTGTCATTAGTAAATACAGCAAGTGGAGTCTCCGCATTACTTTTCAACTTGCTGCACCCAGACAGCCCATTTTCACCTGTCCCCCCCATGCGGACTCTGCCAGATAGAACTCTGCCTTAGGTTTTCCTCCTTGCACTCAAGCCCCAACATTGATTCTCAACATGGTCCTGTCCGATCACAGGGTATCAGTAACTCACACTCTGTAATCTTCCATACCCGTCCATTCTGTACCACCTGTCCCCTCCCAGAACAATTTCCTCCATCTCTATCCTTGTCCCCAATTCAGAACATGCTTCTGTCTTCAACCCCCGCATTGAACCACCCCCCAAATCCTTATCAACACAGTGACCCCTTTCCACTCCAGGCCTCCTTATCCTCTCCCGCCAAATACAGACCAACAGGAATGACTGCTCTCCACCCTCAATTGACTTTTATAGACTGTCCATGTAAAGACTGACCACACCCCAGCCAATCTCCTTACAGCTTCCTGACACTATGCCAGTTCCCTCACGGCTTACAGTTGCCCTACAGGACTGACTGTGGTCCAGTTCCTGGACTGAGTCAGATGGATTCCCTGACCATCAGCACCCAAGCATGTGAGTGACTGTGGCCTGGACCCTTCCATGAACTGATGGTATGGGGTCCACTGATTGAGAGCAGACCTCTCCCCTACCTCTGGACTCAATGGAGGATTACCAACCCCCACTCACTTCCACAGACGTGGCCATTTGGGTGAAAAATGATGCAGTGTGTTTGCTTTACAGGCAACTGTCACATTCTGTTGGTGAGAGATTTGTGTAGCACTGTGCTGTACATGACATGACACATAGTCTTGTTGTGTCTTCATTAAATATAAATCAATACAGCAATACTGTGAGATTTTTGGGCCTGGATAATACAGCACTGCACTGAAAGACAAGACAATGGGAAGTCATGTTGACGTTGTACAGTATATTGGTGAGGAATACTTCTAGTTCTGGTCACCCTGTTATAGGAAAGGTATTATTAAGCTAGAGAGGGTTCAGAAGAGATTTACCAGGAAGGTTTGAGTTATAAAGAAAGGTTGGGACTGGAGCATATGAGAGGTGACCTTACAGAGGTCTATAAAATCATGAGGGATATAGATAGGGTTAATGGTAGGTGTCTTTTCGAGGATGAGGGTTTTCAAGACTGAGCACATACTCTTAAGGTGAGAGGAGAGAGATTTAAAAAAGACATGAGGCAAATGTTTTGCGTAGAGGATGGTTTGCATGTGGAATGAAATTCCTGAGGAAGTGGTGTATGCGAGCACAGTTACAACATTTAAATGACACTTCGATAAAGTACATGAATATGAAAGGTTTGGAGTGATATGGGCCAAGAACAGGCAGGTGGGTCTAGTTTAGTTTGGAATTATGTTGAGCATGAACTGGTTGGACTGAAGAATCTGTTTCTGTATGTATTAAAAGGCTCGGACCCAAGCTTGCTGAAATTAATTGAGAAAACTCAATTTGATTGGCTTAACATTTTTCAGTTATAAAATAACCGCCTGAATGAAGTCCTAATGAAATATCCGGACATTTTTCAGCAAGGTCTCGGGACTATCAAAGGGACCAAGGCCACCCTACATGTTGACCAAGATGCAATTCCATAATTCTGCAAGACCTGCCCAGTGCCATTTACATTATGTACAAAAGTAGAGGCTGAAATCAGAAGGCTGGAAAATGCAGGAATCATCTAACTAGTACAGCTTGTGGACAGATCAGCACCGGTCCTACTGATTGTGAAACCTGATGGGTCGGTTTGCCTTTATGTAGATTTCACACAAACCTCTTTTCACAGCTGAATAAATACCTAATCCCTTGCATGGAGGACTTACAAGCAAAACTGGTGGGGGGAGTTTGTCCTTTACAAAACTGGTCATGAGCCATGCATATCTGCAGTTGTAATCAGCTGAGGATTTCCAGAAATATGCCACAATTAATACTCATTAGGGTTTGTACCAATATATGAGGCTGCCTTTTGGGGTGTCATCAGCATGTGCCATTTTCCAACGGATGATGGAGAACATTTTAGAAGGTTTACTACAACTTGCTATTTATCTGGATGACGTGCTAATAACTGGGAAGACCAACAAAAGAGCATGTAGATGTATTTTGGCCTGGGTATCCCTGGAGAAGGAGCAAGTGGTGTCTACCAATGCTCTCGAGATCTTCAGGGAGAGGTGGGCACTGTGGGGTGTGGAGTGCTTTGTTTCCCCTGCCAACTCTATTTGAATTTAACCCCTGGCCTCTTCTACACTTTTTCATTGATGCAGGCTTTGGCCTTAAGGAACGGAGCACTGCTGGTCATTGGTCACTCTGGTGTTTTATCCTGTGGAATGCGAATAACGTTTTCTGCACTTGGTTTTTCTTCACTGTGTCCAATAACTATATACATATGTCGCAGGCAGGGGGGATGAAAAATAATATAACCAGAAAAAAGAGAAAAAAAAGAGCATTTCGAGAATTTGGACATGGTGCTTAAACATTTCTGCAAGGTGTGTGTGTATGCCTTAGGAGGGAAGAAAATGTGTGTTTCAGGCACCCCAGGTGATCTACTTGGACTACAGAGTTGACAAGAATGAGTTACACCATTATATTTTTATCTTCTTGTTGGAAGATAAAGTGAGGAAGATAAAAGGTGCCCTGGCTACCACGTCTGTACCAGAGCTTAGGTCTTTCCTTGACGGGTTAATTATTACAGAAAGTTCATACATAACCTCTCCTCCATCCCTGGCACCTTGACATCTGCTATTGAAAAAGGGTCAACCTTGGAAATGATTTCATAGCCAAGATGTAGCCTTTTGGTAAATGAAGACGCAGCTAACGTCGCCTAAAATGTTAGCACACTCTGATCCCAAGTGAGATATGGTTCTGACATGAGATGCCTCTCTGTATACCATCAGGGTAGTTTCAGGTCATCATTGTCCCAACGGAGAGGAATGCCCAATAACATTTGCTTCCTGGATTTTGGCTGATGTTGATTGAAGATATACTCAGATAAAGAAGGAAGGTTTGGCAGCCATCTTTAGTGGGGCAAGTTCCACTAATATCTTTACAGACACAAATTTGTAGTAGTAACGGGCTACAAACCCCTGCCAAAGCTGCTTAAAGAGATCAGGGCCATGCTGCCCATAGTTTCAGCGCTGGGCTCTGATTCTGGATGCATATAATTACAAGGTTGAAAACTGTCAGGGCGACCAAATGGTAAATGTGGATAGGTGGTGCCACCACAAAACAGGTCAGTAATAGTTTACAACATTCTCAACATCCTTATGGTTGCTGCTGACAGTATCAGATTGTGGACACAAGAAGATCCTGTCCTGGTAAAACTAAAACAGCTTATGGTGATGGGGGAAACAAAAGGGTCATCACAATCAAAATTGAAACCTTTCTGGACCCGGTGTGACCAGATCACCAAGAGCACAGCGTATTATGATGGGGAGCAAGAGTGATTGCCCCGAGCAAAGGTCACCTGCTGATACTGGCTGAATCCATCAAGGTCATCCAAGAGTTTCCAAAATGAAGATGTTGACAACAAGTTATGTCTAGTGGCCAAGATAGGATGCAGATGTAGCTGCAGTGGTGAGACAGCGCCAGAATGTCAACAGGACAAAAAGTACCAACAGCAACTCCCCCACAGTTGTGTGATTGGCTGGGTAAACCCTGAACTCAGTTACATGTTGACTATGCCAGTCCTGTCAGCTTTTGTGGAGTTATTTCAGTGAACATTTCTAACATCCAGAGAAGTGTTGGCGAGAATATTAATTGGCTCCTGCAGTTCCTGCCACTCAGAACGTCCACTGGCAGCCATCATTTCATGAGGCCATCCATCTCCAAAATCATCTTTCAATATTTAGTATAATACCTGCCTGTGAAATTGTTTGCCCGACCCCCAAACCCCCTTCGATTTTGTCATTTCCTGTTTACACCATTTTCTCCCACAGTCTTAATTAACAGACTTCTATTGATTTAAGTTTTGAACTTTTCAACTAAACCAGCGTTTGCAGCTTTTGGGGGTGGAGAAAGTTCCAAAGTTCGAGTCCCCTTTGAGTGAACTTTGAATGGCTTAACTCGAATTTTCCATCTGTGTCCACTTGTTCTGGATTTTCCGACCAAAGAAAATGTTTATTTTTCTGCATGAACTTTATCAAGAAACCAGAATTGAATGCTTATTATGATTGTTTGAAATTTGACAATCCTGCATTTGTCCTGATGAGTGCAAAAAGAAAAGGTTTAGCAACATTCAACAATACCTTGTATCAAATTATTTTCAGTGAATTCTATGGTAAGGGAAAACACTGGCCATTGGGTGGGTAAGTTATCTCAGCAGTGCAGATGGAGATTTGAAAACTTCCTCAGTCATGATGGGGTCAGGAGAGTTTCTCAGTCTTTGTAGGGGATGACAAAGGAGGAAGTGGAGACTGGAAAATTATCTCAATGAAGGTTGCAAAAGGTCAAACTCAACCTAACAATACTGAATTTAACACCTTCCTTCTAACATCTTCAACATATGGGTTCTGCTGGATTGCAACACAGTCCAGATGCTTTAACTGTATTATGTCCTCCTTTCATTAACAAGGGCTTAGTGAACCAGCATATGTCTGATCTGCAGGTCCTCCATGCAACATGGCCTTCCCTATCTAGCTATGGTACCACCTACAAATGACCCACAGAATTCTATTGTTAGGTATTTTTATTGAAAAAAATTTTATATAAAATTACAATATACCAACAACAACACTACTCAATAAAGAAGGGGGAAAAAAAGAACAACAATACAAACAGAACAAAACTATACTCATGTGCATATACGTATAAAACAACAAAATAAACAAATGAATAGAAATAATAAATAATTCAAACAGCTCAGCATAACAGAACAATCGCGCCCGACTTTTGAGAGCGTTAAATATTACAAACTCGTTTATTTAAAATTCTTCCTCTCAGGGTACCTGGTTTGCTAAATCAAATCATCGTGGCTGTACAAAAGCAGACAAGTTTGCATCCAGATAATCCAAAAGGAGCTGCGATGTCTTATGAATATTTTCAGTTTTTTGGTCTGCCATATTTGTGAGAATCTGAAGGGTTTTCAGACACCCAACACACCAGAATATTTTTCCTCACACAGAAAGTAAGGATGTTAAAAAGCTTTTTTCAATGAGTGTCTAAAGAATGCAAATTGGACCAGCCCAGGAGAAGAGAGACCGGGTCCATCTTATCTTCAGTTCCCAAGACCCTCTCCATTACTCCCACCACAGCGCTCCAGTATGTATGAAGCCTGTGGCTGGACCACAAACAATGAGTGAGAGCACCTGTACTTACTTTACACTTGCGACATGCTGAGGATACTCCCACCTTAAAGTTTGAGAGGCAATCTGGGGCCAGATGGGCCCTAAGAAGAATCTTTAACTGCATGGCATGGGTCTTATCACTGATTGAAATCTTTCTCGCATTTTCACAAATATCCTCCCATGTCTCAGAGTAGATCTCAACCCCCAACTCTCTCTCCCAGACCTCACAAAGCCGCTCAGTCTCATCTGAGGGGCCACCCCCCCCCCCCCAACAGGTGATAGAGTGCTAATGGAGAGAGTGCTAATTTTGTCTAAGAACAGTAAACAAATAAGGGGGCATTTTGATTGAGAAGCCTTAATATCTAACCATATTTACGCGAGGTCCTCACAGGCCCAGTCACTCACAAAAAGTGAAAGAGAGCTTAATTGGTATCTTTTAATGTCTGGGAGGTCCACTCCTCTCAATCTCTGAGTCAGTTGCAGTTTGGATAGCTTGATAAGAGGTCACCTGTGATGCCAGATAAAAGAGCGAAACCAGCCATTAAGTCTCTGGAATATTTGCTTAGGAAAGATCAAAGGACGCATTCACACAGGGCATAACAAATCAGGAAGGACATTCATTTTAATAAGGGCTGCTTGGCATTACCAAGGTATTGGAAGTGTCTCCCATCTTCGCAGTTCTTGCTTAATTCTGTCAAACAAGTGGACAAAATTAGCCTTAAATAACTGATCAAAGACAGGAGTAAATACAGAAAACCTCCCTGCGTCCATTTAAAGGGAAATCGCGATTTGCCTTTGATGTCGGGTATCCTTCCAAAGACTCCCATAGGTATGGCCGCTGATTAGAAAAATTAATCTTATAACCTGAAAAGGCACCAAATCAATTAATACATTGTATCAGATGAAGTACTAAAACCACAGGGTTCGACAAAAATATAAGAACATCATCTGCATACAATGTGATCTTATGTGATTTTAATCCCATTTCTGGGACAACTGTGTTGGGATCCCTATGGATAGCCTCTGCCAGCGGCTCAATCGCCGCAATGGTGAAAGGGACAACCTTGTCGACTGCCCTACAAATATTAAAATTACTGGATCTCATACTATTGGTGAGAACTGTGGCCAAAGGATCGCTAGAACAAAGGCTTCATCTAACCCAGACAGTTCCAGAGTGTAAAAACAGTATGGCCACTCAACCTGATCACATGTCTTCTCTGTATCTAGGGAGATTACTAAACCCTGCATAGATTGTTGCTGACATGCTTGGATCAAATTGAGTAACCTCCTGACATTGTTGGAAGATCTGTAGCCCTTTATAAAACCCATTTGGTCCATCTTAACTATGCAAGGCAAAACAGCTCCCAAACTTAGTGCCAAAGTCTTGGACAAGATTTTAAAATCAGAATTTAAAAGTGAGATGGGCTTGTAGGAAGCACAATCCTCCGGGGCCTTCCTTTTCTTAAGGCTAAGAGAGACGTTAGCCTCTCTTAAGGATGGCGGAAGGCAATCGTGACTGTACAAGTCATTGTACATGTCAACCATCGGCTCCGACAATAAGTTTACAAATTCTTTGTAGCATTCACTAGGAAGACCATCAGGGTCGGGCACCTTTCTGCTCTGAAGCTACTTCACAGCCTCCTGTACCTCCTGCACTGTTAAAGGAGCATTACGGAAAGATGCCTGCTCAGAAGTTACACCTGAAAGATCCAGACTCTTAAAAAAAGACTCCATCCGAGCCCACCCATCCTCACAATGCTCGGACTGATATAATTTGGAGTAAAATTTCCAAAATACAGCATTCATCTTCTTAAAACCGCAGATAACAGTCCCAATCCCTTCCCTGATTGAGGTAATGGATTGGGGGTGCTCTTTTTTTCCTGGCAAGATATGTTAGATACCTACCCGGCTTATCACCATGCTCAACCAACCTTTGTTTCACAAAAGCAAGTTCCTTCCTAGCTGTCTGTGTAAAGCTGGAATTCTAGGTAGACTGAGGCGCTGCAACCCGTTACAGCTTAGCCACCGATGGTCTATCAAAATATGTCGTTTCAGCCGTGCCTCAAGCAAGCATTGCTGCTTTCCCTTCTGATTGGCAGAGGAAGAAATAATTATCCTTCTAGCATAAGTCTTCACAGTTTCCCAGAGGATAGATGGGTTGCTGGCCGTATCTGAATTAATGGCTAAGAAAACTTTAAATTCATCAGAGAAGTCCTCAATGAACTTACTGTCCTTATGAATAAAGGGATCCATTGACCAGTGCTGCAAACCTTCCAACGGGTATCCTTCCAACGACTCCCAAAGCTTCACCTAACATTGCCCTTTATCTTAACCACTAAGTACAGAGGAACCTCGATTATCCAAACGACATAGGCAGGGAATATTTTGTCGGATAACACAGTTTAGGCAAACATCGCAATCTTGCCGGCTAAGCCAAAATTCGGATAATCAAATGCCAGATAATTGAGATTCCTCTGTGTACTGCTGCGTGATCAGAAATGGTAATGTTCCAAATTGTGCAGGACGCCACCAAATCTAAGAATGCCAAGGGTGTGAGGAAGAGATCAATGCTAGTGTGACACTTGTATGGATTAGAAAAGAAAGTAAAGTCCCTGCCTGTGGGGTGGAGCCACCTCCAGACATCAACCAGCCCTAATTCAATACAAATATCGACTAGTTGCTTAGATTACAAAGAATGTATTGGGGGACCTTTGGGCATTTTGTCCACCGTGGGATCCATAAGACAGTTAAAATCTTCCTCTGTAATAATGTGCCGTGATGTTAATGTGCCGCGATGCAAAGGTGCTCAGCTTGGAAAATGCATCTACCAGGAACTTAAGGGGGTGTGCTGGGGCACAATAAATACCATACTGTTCCCCATATATCAAGATTTTAACGATTACAAAACAACCACACTCATCTTGAACATGATCTAGTTGTTTAAACAGGAGGTACTTCCTAACAAGTATGGCCACTCTCCTACTCCTAGTATTAAAAGCTGAGAAATACACCCAATCAAACCCACCTTGCTGCAATTTCAAATACTCCTTATCATTAAGCTGCATCTCCTGCAATAGGACAATGTCCACCCTCTCCTTTTCAAGGCTAGACAGTACCTTTTTCCTCTGAATTGGTAAATGAATCCCCTTAATGTTCCAAGTATACCATTTAAGTATGCCACTAGCCATAACCCTCTGCAACAACATTTGAACTCCCGAGAGGAAGAACTCAACTTCGAAATCGCTGAGCATCACCAAAAAAGGGCGCATAGAGCCTAAAAACTACAAAAACTAAAACTATTACAACTAAATTACAAAATTTTCAAGAACTATATACACAAAAAAACAAAAAACAAAATACAAAGTATCAAAGGCACTCAATGAGGGAACTTACCCCCTGCCCACAGGGGGTACTTAGACATCCCACAACCATCTTCAGAACCTCTTCCAGCTTGAGCTGCACCACAAACTCAAGCAAATTAACAAAGAAGTTAGAAGTGAGTATTCACCCTTCCCCAACTATACATTAACACTGATTAATATTAGAAAAATTCTAACAACACTTTCTTCAAGAAAAGGAAAAAATCACTACTGTCCATGTACATTAAACCATTCAGCCTAGTTTAAAGTGTCCACAAAGTTTTTCACTTTCTCTGAGGAGTCAAATGAGCACGCAGATCCATTGTAAGTAAAATGAAGAACCGCTGGAGACCTTACAGAATACTGAACCTCGAGGTCCCTCAGTTTTCTCTTAATATCATCAAGGGACTTTCTTTTCTGGCTCACCATTGCAGAAAAGTCCTGGAAAAACATAATCCTGAAGCACTCGTAAGTTAAGGCTTGTGAATCCCTCCCCTGTGTTCTGGAGGCTTCGATAACTCTCTGCTTGTCCCTGTAACTGTGGAATCACGCTTGGACTGGGCGAGGGCACTGGTCAGAGCCTGACCTGTGCACCATGACCCAGTGAGCTCTCTCGATCTTCTCCCAGCCGGCTTCAGCCGCAAAATGAAGAAATTGCGGCAGTAAGCTTACAAAGATGACTCACTGACTGACTGCCGTCTGCTCCCTCCGGCAGTTCGATGATACAAATGTTATTCCTCCTACCTCTATTTTCAAGGTTGTTGACCAGCGTTCGACCTCCTCAGTTCTCTTTTCGAGGCCTTCAAGGTGTTGCTTATATTGCTGAAGCACGCCTGAGATTGGATTCAACTTACTGCAGAACGACTCTTTGATCGAAGTCTCAATAATTTCCCACAGCTTCACAAACTCTGCAAACAAGGCCTGGTAAGTGATTGAATCCAACAAACTAGCAGAGGGGATGGAGCCGTGCCCGTGGGCATCCTCGATGTCTCTGGCAGGTATCCCAAGTGTTGGGACTTACTTGGACCTTTTCCATGTTCTGTCATTTTCAATCGACAAAACTAGATTATTAGAGCTTCTAACGCTGTTTAAATGTCAAATTTTACCAAAATGGCTTAAGTGGGGAGGGTTAAAGTACCACTTTGCTTGAGTTGTGATGCAGAGCTCAGCAAAGCAGACCTTTCAGATCGCTGCAATCTTGGATCCCCCTTACAGAATCTTTAGGTGCATCCCAGTAACCACCCTCAGCCGTGGGAAACAATGACCCAAAATGCGTATGGTCAGAGAGAGCCAAAATATTGCAGAAGCAAATAGGAAAACAAATTATGTTGCAAACCATTCATGACATGATAAAGTTGAATTCATATACTTGATAGCTGAATCTGTGACATAGTACAGAAGCTGTAGCCAACAGTGAAAATAGCTACTGCACTATTCACTCATTGTCGACTTTCCAGAATCCAATCCTGCTTACTTGTTCATTCTAAATGAGTTATGTACTAATTAAAGCATCATCAAAACTAATCAATCTGGATGAGAGAATGTCATGTTGGCAGAGAAATGCATCCTCAATTTTCAAATAAAGCTTATGTAATAGGACATAAAAATTTCAGAGTCTTTGTTTTTCAGTCATTAGTTGCTTCAGGAGTCACATATCTCCCAGTCAGGAATTGAGAGCTATTCCACACTTATACTTTTCTATTTGTATTTTCAATGGTTTTAATGCCATTTTATTGACATGTCGGGCCTGTTCTTAATGCTGTTCCCTCATTGATAATTTAATCTTAAATTAATTACTGATGTTGAGAATAGACCCCTGGGCTATTCAGTTCAACAAGCAAACCCAGTAGTTTATATTAAAAAAAATTAATTAGAAACAGAGTTTGGCATGGCGGATTGTTGGCTGTCATTTGTTTGAATATCTCTGCTCCAATTCTAACTTCTCAGCGAGTGCATTAAACACAGAAGATAAGTATCACCATTTTTTTTAGTCGTCTCTTTTAATTTTCATATTTGTATCACCATAATGAATTGAATCAGAACCACACTCTGAGACCGGAATCTTGTGCCCTCTTTCTGGCAGGTGGCAGAGACATTGAATCAACAAGAGGGTGGCAGGTGATCCCACCGCCTTTCTGCCTCCACCATGATTAAATGTGGACTTTGAAGGCTTTTGAACAGCATTCCCACTTCACCATTAGTTGAAGACCTTAAATGGACAGTTGGTACCCAATTAAAGGCCTCACCTCTCGTAATAACCCAGTTTCAGATGTGGGAATGGAGGTCTCAATGTGGATAGCATAACAACCAAATACTTAGGTATGTTTTTGCTGGCTCTCAGGAAATGTCTCTCATTTAAAGGCAAACAGTGTCCAATTGAACAACACCTTTGGCAATTGGGGTGGGTTGGAGGCTTTATCCGAGCCTTGCCATGTCTATGCCCATGCCCATGCCCATGCCTAAGCTCAAGCTGCTAGCATCCCTCCCTACAAGGCTCACTTTTCAAGCTCCTTCCTGTTTTCAGTCCCTGGATGTGAAGCTTCATGGGTATAATACAAGCAGTGGCCATTGACTCGTTGTTGATGCTGCTGAGTTTGGAATGTTTGCCAGCCTCTGATTGGCTAGAATCTCTGGGGTCTTTGATTTTGTGGGAAGATTTGCTGCTGGCTTATTAATTGCAAAAAATGCAATTGATCTTTCCATAAAGAAATGACATGGAAGTCTCACTGGTTGTGCAGCTGGAGATCAAAAACTCTGTCAAATTCACAAGATTCTCTCCTTAATCTTTTGTCCAAGTTGGACACTAACTGATAACTCATATTTTTAATCATGTATGTGTATTTATATTAAATTTTTTAACTGTTAGAAGTATATTGCACCATCTTAAAAAAACAAGACATTCTATTGCTATTTAACCCTTTTAAACAAGAGAGTCAAAGAGTCATAGAGTTGGTTGTAAAAAGAGTAGAATCATAGAGTAACTGAGCATCACTGGCCAGACTAATATTTATTGCTAAGAAGGATAGTTAAGAGTCAACCAAAGGCTGTGGGTTTTGAGCCATAAATAGACCAGATCCAGTAGTGATGGCAAATCACCTCTCTGAAGGGACATTAGTGAACCAAGTGGGTTTTTACAACAATTGACAGTGGTTATGTGGTTGTCAGGCCTAGTCTTATTGAATTCAAATTTCCCCATGTGTTATGGTGGGATTTAAACCCATGTCCTCAGAACACTGACCCGGGGTCTTGGATTGTTCATCTAGCGATGTTACGATGCACCACAAGAGGGTCCTATAAATTCTTTAATATTTAATTTGATTGATTGATAAAGCTTCAAATTGATTATAACCTCTCAGTGAGTGATCAGTAATGATGACCAAATAATGTTTCATTTCAAACTTCAGTAATGAGTATCTATCCATTTTATCTTTTACTTTAACATTCAGGCGATATGGGCATCACTGACTGGACCAGTATTTGTTGCCTATCCTGAATCAGTCTTGAGAAAGTGATGGTGAACTGTATTCCTGAACTGTCATAGTCCATTTGGTATCAGTAGACAATGCTGCTCTGAAGTCAGTTCCAGGATTTAAACCCAGTGATAATGAAGAAATGGCTTTGTTGTTGATCCTGCTGAGAATACTGGTGCCATGGTTTCCATTGCTACTCATTTGTTTCTGTTGCTAGGGGCCAGTGTATGTTTGGAACTGATCGTCATTCTGTGCAGGTGGCAAGATCACTTCTTCCTGGCCAGCAACCTGCAAAGAAGACACAGATTCTTGAGATATATAGCATCATAGATTCATGCACCATGGAAACAGACCCTTTGGTCCAACCCATCTGCAGTGACGGGACATCCTAATCTGACCTAGTCCCATTTGCTAGCATTTGTCCTATAGCCCTTCAAACCCTTCCAATACATATATACATCCAAATGCCTTTTAAATGTTGTAAATGTGCCCAAATCCACTATTTCCTCTGGCAACTCATTCCATACATGCACCACCCTCTGCATGAAAAAGTCACCCTCAGGCCCTTTTTAAATCTTTCCCCCTCACCTTAAACCCATGCCTTTTATTTATAGATTCCCCCACCCTAGGAAAAACCCTTGGCCAATCCTTGGCCCTCATGAGTTTATAAACCGATAAGGTTATCCTTTAGTCTCCGACGTTCTAGGGACAAAAGTCCCAGCTTATTCAGACTGTCCCCATAGCTCAAACATTCCAGTCTCAGCAACATCCTTGCAAATCTTTTCTGCACACCCTGAAGTTTCACAACACCCTTCCTGTAGGAGGACAACCAGAATTGTACACGGTTTTCCAGAAGTGGCTTCACAAATTTCCTGTACAGCCCCAACATGACATCCCAATTCCTATACTCAATGTTGAGACCAATGAAGGCAACTCTGCCAAATGCCTTTTTCACCACTCTTTTTACCTGCGACTCCACTTTCAAGGAACTATGCACTTCACCCCAGGTCTCTTTGTTCAGCAACACTCCCCAGAGCCCTACCATTAACTGTATAAATCTGTTTGCCATACCAAAATGCAACATCTCACTCACATTTATCTAAATTAAACTCTATCAGCCACTCCTCAGCCAATGGCCCATCTGATCAAAGTCCTGTTGTACTCTGAGATAATCTTCTTCACTGTCTGTCACAACACCTAATTTGGTGTTATCATGTAAACTTACTAACCTTGCCTCCTACATTCACATCCAAACCATTTATGTAAACAACAAAAAGCAGTGGACTGAGCACAAATCCATGGGGCACGCTACTGGTCACAGGCCTCCAGCCTGGAAAGCAACCCTCTACAACCACCCTCTATCTCCTACCTTCAAGCCAATTTTGTATCCAATTGGCTAGCTCCTCCTGAATCACATGATCTAAACTGACTAACCAGTCTACTATGCGGAACCTTGTTGAACACTTTGCTGAAGTCCATATAAACAATATATGGCTTTGCCTTCATCAATCTTTTTGTCACTTCTTCAAATAACTCAATCAAATTAGTGAGACATGATTTCCTTCACAAAAAGCCACATTGACTATCCTTGCCTTTCTAAATACATGTAATTTCTGTCACTGAGAATCCACTCCAAAAACTTGCCCACTACTATCTGAAGGCTCACCATTCCACAGTTCCCTGGCTTTTCCTAACCACCTTTCTTAAATAATGACGCAACAAATAATAGCAAACCTTTGGTCTTCTGGCACCTCAACCATCACTGGTGATGATTAAAATATCTTAGCAAGGGGCCCAGCAAGCTCTTCCCTTGATTCCCACAAAGTTCTGGGTGACACCTGATTTGGTCCTGGGGATTTATCTACATTTATGTACTTTAAGACCTCCAGTACCTCCCTTGAGTAATATCAACTCCTTCCAAGACATCACTATTTATTTCCCCAAGTTCCCTAGCTTCCATGTACTTCTCCACAATAAATACTGACGCAAAATTTTCATTTAGTCACCCATCTCTTGCTGTGCCATATATAGACTGACACATTGATCTTTAAGGGGCCCTATCGTCTCCCGAGTTACTTTTTTCCCCTTAACGTACTTATAGGATATTTTTGGATTCTCCTTAACTCTAATTGTCAAAGCTATCTCATGTGCTCTATGTGCCCTCCTGAATTCCCTCTTAACTATACTCCTACTGCCCTTATACTCTTCTAGGGATTCACTCGATCCCAGCTGCCTACACCTGACATATTCCTCCCTCTTTCTCTCGTCATCCAGCATTCCCTACACCTGTCAGCTTTGCCTTTCTCATTAACGGGAATATACTGTTTCTGAACTCTCATTACCTTATTTTTAAAGGCCTCCTTCTTCCCAACCGTCCCTTTAATTGTGAATAGCCTCCCCAATCAATTTTTGAAAGTTCCATCAAAACTTAGAAATTCAGTTCTATCCTTTTCTATAACTACTTTAAAACTAATAGAACTATGATCACTTGCCCCAAAGTGCTCCCCCGCTGACACCTCAATCATTTGCCCTGCCTATTTCCCAAGAGAAGGTCAAGAGTTGCTCCTTCTCTAGTATGTACATCTACATATTAAAAAATAAAGTTTTTAATGTACACACTGAACAAATTCCTCCCCATCCAAGCCTAAAGGCTATGATAGTCCCAGTCTATGTCTGGAAAGTTACAATTCCCCACCATTACAGCCTTATTGTTTTTACAGATATCCGACATCTCTTTACATATTTGCTCCTTAATTTCCCACTGACTACTGAAGGGCCTACAATCCCAACAAGGTGATCCCTTTCTTATTTCTCAGTTTCACCCAAATGACATCACTGGACAATCTCCCAGGAATATCCTCCCTCAGTACAGCCATAATGTTATCCCAAAAATGTCACTCCCCCTCCTCCCTTGCCTCCCTTTCTACCCATCTATAATATGTATACACCAGAACATTAAGCTGCCAGTCCTGTCCATCCCTAAGCAACATTTCTGAAATAGCGATGATTTCACAGTCCCATGTTCCCGATTATATCCTAACTTTATCCACACTACCTGTCGGGCCTCTTGCATTGAAGTAAGTGCAGTTTAATTTATCAGTCTTACCTCATTCTGTGTCAAGGTCTTTTCTGCCTTGACTATCGGCTTGCTCCCTTTATCTACTGTGCTAGCCTCAGCCTTTTCTCATTTCTTACTATTGCTTTGATTCCAAAAATGTCTGCGATTATGACAATATATCTGATCATTCACATTCACCACATACAATCAAAGTGGTAACTGCTCTACACAGTCAGCTGACTTCTGTTGAGAGGTTGCATGTTTGCTATCTAACTGCATTTCCAATGCTGTGCTCTGGCAATGACTTTGCATGTTTACCAAAGAAAAATTTGGCTTTCTGTTGTCTGATCTTGATTTTGTCAGTCAAGTTAGTTACTATTCCTGCCTTCAGTAGTTTTTTGCTACTGGAAGAACAATTTGAGTGCAGTATAACATTAACCTTTGTACTGCACTACTTTCCACATCTTCAGTAATTGTATTTCTCCACTCAACATTGCTTTGTACAAGTCTGTTCTCGCCTTGCTCAATTTCTTTATGACTCCTTTTATAATTTTTCAGTGCCACCTCAGCCTTTCCATCTGATGAGGAACAGTGTGAAGTTGATTTGGTGATAGTGTTGAATTTGCCACTCCTTTATGACGAGGCTGAATTTTTCCCTTGTTAATTGAAGGCCATGATTACTCATCACAAAGTCTAGAATGTTGTAATTACTGAAGTGCACTTTCATATTTTCTGCAGTTTCATCCATTGCAGCTGACATCAGTTTGTATAACTCTTGTCAGAATTACAGTCTATAATGACAAGGTAGCAAGTTTCTGTAAAAGTCTTTTCTTAGCATATCCATGGTCTGTCTGGGATATAATGTGTCGCAAGCGGCTCTTTATAGTTTACTTGGCTTAAGATTCATTATAAATACAGTACTGGCTAATGTCCTGAATCTCATTTCTCATGTTTGGCTATTTGAACACTTCTTTTTCCTTCCTCAGATGACACAGTTCCCTGGTGGCTTGCACAGATGCAAGTCAGTATCCCTTTTCGCATACTGACTCCAGTCACTTTGTACAACATGCCATCTCAGGAATCATATTATCTCTGTAGGTCCAAAGCTCCCTAAAGCAACAGGAAAATCCTCAGTACTTTAATGCCATCCTTTCTTCACAAGTTCTAGTCGACTCTCCTGGAAAGGTGCACCTTATTGCATAGTTTGCTCGATTTGAACAAAATGCTTGTCTTTCAGATTCAGTGTCTCTGCTGGATTGACAAATTCCACTTCTTGTTGAAAAATGTGGTGCTGGAAAAACACAGCAGGCCAGGCAGTATCCGAGGAGCAGGAGGGTTGACGTTTCGGGCATAAGTCCTTCTTCAGGAATTCCATTTCTTGTCCAGTTATTGCTTCTCATTGAATCTTGAAGATTTCAAACTATGTCTTGTATTCCCAAGTTTCTTCTGAGGGAGTGCTGCTCTCAACAGCACGTTTGCAATGTATATCTGTTTCCCTTGCTTATACTTTACATCCAGATGATACCTCTGCAAAAAAAAAAGCAATTTTCTGTGCAGATGCTTTGGAACCAATAGAAGTAATCTGAAGAAGTTGCTTTTGTTAAGACACAAGACCTTCTGCTAATTTAAACCAAAAACACAGAAAAGCTCACCTCGCCTCGTAATCTGTTAAAGTATAAGTGACAGAGAACTACCCAAATTCCACTATTTAAAGAAAAGAATAACAATTTGTTATTCAACTCCAAAAGAGGACATTAAATAGCAACTATTTACAACTGTAAGCCTCCTTTGTCCTAAAGATTTATCTACCTCCCACTCTAGAAAAATATACTGATCTAATAAAGCCTCCATAAAATTTACAGCAAATCAACTTTCAAAAACAGTTGTTGTCTTTGTGTTGAACTTTCCCTATCTGTAGATTTCCCTTGGGTCATCTTTGGTCTTCTGCTGCAAAGATGCTTCATATGAAAATGGTATCTTTTAGAGAGTGGCAGTAGGTGCTCTTTGTCTCCTCTACATTGGGAGACTGGATGCCTCCTAGCAGAGCGCTTAGGGAACATCTCTGGGACACCTGCACCAATCAACCACACCGCCCTGTGGCCTAGGGGTACAAAATGCCTGCTTTTTCAATGCCAAAACATTGGATTGTCTCCTTGGTTTGAGAGATAAATGAGAGGAGGGTGGGGGTGGGGAGAAAGTAGCAAAGAATACAATGGGCAAATGGGGGTCGGGATGAAGATGATAAGTCAGAGAGGAGGGTGGAGTGGATAGGTGGAAGGGAAGATAGGCAGGTAGGACAAGTCATGGGAACAGTGCTGAGCTGGGGGAAGGGGAAATGAGGAAACTGGTGAAGTCCATATTGGTGCCCTGGGGTTGAAGTGTTCCGAGGTGGAAGATGAGGCGTTCTTCCTCCAGATGTCGGGTGGTGAGAGCGCGGCGGTGAAGGAGGCCCAGGACCTCCATGTCCTCGGCTGAGTGGGAGGGGGAGTTGAAATGTTGGGCCACAGGGTGGTGTGGTTGATTGGTGCGGGTGCCCCAGAGATGTTCCCTAAAGCGCTCTGCTAGGAGGCGTCCGGTCTCTCCAATGTAGAGGAGACCACATTGGGAGCAACAGATACAATAAATGGTATGGTGGATGTGCAGGTAAAACCTTGATAGATGTGGAAGGCTCCTTTGGGGCCTTGGCTGGAGGTGAGGGAGGAGGTGTGGGCGCAGGTTTTGCAATTTCTGCTGTGGCAGGGGTAGGTACCAGGACGGGAGGGTGGGTTGTTGGGGGGGCGTGGACCTGACCAGGTAGTCACGGAGGAAATTGTCTTTGCAGAAGGCGGAAAGGGGTGGGAAGGGAAATGTATCCCTGGTGGTGGGGTCTGTTTGGAGATGGCGGAAATGTCATCGGGTAATTTGGTTTATGCGAAGGTTGGTGGGGTGGAAGATGAGCACTGGGGCATTCTGTCCTTGTTACGGTTGGAGGGGTGGGGTCTGAGGGCGGAGGTGCGGGATGTGGACGAGATGCGTTGGAGGGCATCTTTAACCACGTGGGAAGGGAAATTACGGTCTCAAACGAAGAAGGCTATCTGGTGTGTTCTGTGGTGGAACTGGTCCTCCTGGGAGCAGATACGGTGGAGGCGGAGAAATTGGGAATACGGGATGGCATTTTTGCAGGAGATAGGGTGGGAAGAGGTGTAATCCGGGTAGCTGTGGGAGTCAGTGGGTTTGTAAAAAATATCGGTGTCAAGTCTGTTGTCCTTAATGGAGATGGAGAGGCCCAGGAAGGGGAGGGAGGTGTCAGAGATGGTCCAGGTAAATTTAAGGTCAGAGTGGAATGTGTTGGTGAAGTTGATGAATTGCTCAACCCCACTGACTCCCACAGCTACCTGGATTACACCTCTTCCCACCCTATCTCCTGCAAAAATGCCATCCCGTATTCCCAATTTCTCCACCTTGGCCGTATCTGCTCCCAGGAGGACCAGTTCCACCACAGAACACACCAGATGGTCTCCTTCTTTAGAGACCACAATTTCCCTTCCCACGTGGTTAAAGATACCCTCCAACGCATCTCGTCCACATCCCGCACCTCCACCCTCAGACCCCACCCCTCCAACTGTAGCAAGGACAGAACACCCCTGGTGCTCACCTTCCTCCCTACAAACCTTCACATAAGCCAAATCATCCGACCACATTTCCGCCACCTCCAAACGGACCCCACCACCAGGGATATATATGTGTCCCCACCCCTTTCCACCTTTTGCAAAGACCATTCCCTCCGTGAATACCTGCTCAGATCCAAGCCCCCCCAACAACCCACCCTCCCATCCTGGCACCTTCCCCTGCCACTGCAGGAATTGCAAAACCTGCACCCACACCTCCTCCCTCACCTCCATCCATGGCCCCAAAGGAGCCTTCTACATCCATCAAAGTTTTACCTGCACATCCACCAATATCATTTATTGTATCCGTTGCTCCCAATGTGATCTCCTCTACATTGGGGAGACTGGACGCCTCCTAGCAGAGCACTTTAGGGAACATCTCCAGGACACCTGCACCAATCAACCACACCGGCCCGTGGCCCAACATTTCAACTCCCCCTCCCGCTCAGCCGAGGACATGGAGGTCCTGGGCCTCCTTCACCACCGTTCCCTCACCACCCGACGCCTGGAGGAAGAATGCCTCATCTTCTGCCTCGGAACACTGCAACCCCATGGCATCAATGTGCACTTCACCAGTTTCCTCATTTTCACTTCCCCCATCTCACCCCAGTTCCAAACTTCTAGCTCAGCACTGTCCCCATGACCTGTCCTACCTGCCTATCTTCCTTTCCACCTATCCACTCCACCCTCCTCTCTGACCTATCACCTTCATCCTCACCCCATTCACCCACTGTATTCTTTGCTACTTTCCCCCACCCTCCTCCCTGACCTATCACCTCCATCCCCACCCCCATTCACCTATTGTACTCTATGCTTCTTTCTCCCCACCCCTCTCATTTATCTCTCCATCCTGCAGGCACTCTGCCTCTATTCCTGATGAAGGGCTTTTGCCTGAAACGTCGATTTTCCTGCTCCTCTAATGCTGCCTGAACTGCTGTGCTTTTCTAGCACCACTCTAATCTAGATTCTGGTTTCCAGCATCTGCGGTCCTTGTTTTTACCTCATTGGTTTGATGTTGTCAAAACAGTAAAATTCAAATTTGATTGAATTTTAATATCTTGGGGCATAATTTAAACTGATTTATTGAATTTGAATGGCTGTGAAAACAATTCATTATCTGAGTTATAGCTCAAATGTTACATCTTCAAATTGTCCAGGACACTCTGCGCTTGCCAGCTTTTCAAATTTCACTCTCTCTTAAAGGTACAGTGCATGCCTTCAACTCCACAACACCTCCCCTCTGAAGAAAAAAACCCCAAAACAATGAAAAGATAGCTTCATTTTGTTCTATTTCTTAACCACATTACCGTGACCAACATAGGACATGCATCTAAGTTCATATTAACTTCTACACACACACACACACACACACACACACACACACACACACACACACACACACACACACATATGAACATTGGTATTCAATCTCATCGATACTTTATCCATTAAGGCTACGGTAACACATCTGCTATTACATTCTTATGACCAGCAGCATGTACAATTTTTAAATTAGAAGTCTGCAACATAAGACTCCAAATAGTCTCATATTCTTGTCTTTAAAGCATTCCAAGAATGTAAGATCTGTGTACACAACTGTCTCTGACACATTGTTTGTGACACAAACATTAAAACATTGCAAGGTCAGTACCAAACTCAATAATTCGATTTCGATCGTCAAGTATTTTCTCTGGTGGATGTTGAGTTTCTTTGAAAAGTAACTAACTGGCAGGTCAATTCCAACATCATCTTCCTGTAGCAGTACAGCACCAAATCCTATGTCACTAGCGTCAATTGCAATTTTGAAGGGTTTCAAAACGTTTGGTGTAGCTAAAACTGGTGCAGTGGCTAATACTGCTTTTAAACTGTCAAATGCCTCCTGGCATTGTTCTGTCCACTGAAATTTTGAGTTCTTCTTCAAAAATTCTTTTAACAGTACCACTATGCTGCTGAAGTTTAGAACAAACTTCTGTTAAAATCCGTTTGGTCCCAAAAATCAAAGTACCTCTTTTTTTGAGGTTGGTTGTGGAAATTCCTTGATGGTCTTTGTCTTTGTGTTCCTTGGGGTCAACCTTCCATGACCGATGTTGTGCCCCAAGAATGTCACCTCTGCTTTTGCAAATTCTGTTTTCTAGTAAGTTTACTACCAGTTTTACATCTCTTAATCGTGTAATGAGCTCTGATTACTATACCAGGACTCACTAAAGATCACTACATTGTCCAAATAGACTGCACAGTTTGTTAACCCAACCACAACCCTATTCATGAGTCTTTGGAATGTGGTGGGTGCATTCTTCATTCCAAAGGGCATCACTTTGAATTGATATAGCCCATTTGGGATTACAAATGCAGAAATTTCTTATGCTTTTTCTGATAAAGGTACCTGCCAGTAACCATGCACGAAGTCCAACTTTGTGATATAACTAGCTTGTCCAACTTTTTCTATACAGTTGTTCAATCTCAGTATCGGGTATGAGTCCTATTTTGTTTCGGCGTTGATCTTCCGATAGTCCACACAAAATTGTTGAGTCCCATCAGGTTTGGGAACCAACATGATCAGCGAACTCCACTTGCTCTGACTCGGTTCAATGATATTTTCATCGAGAATTGCATCCACATCCTTCTGGACTGTCTGACTTTGAGAGGATTAAACCTATAGGGGTGTTGTTTTATTGGAACAGCATCCCCTACTTCTATCTCATGCACAATAGTATTAGTCCCTCCATATTTTTCATGCATATGTCCTCATTCTACTGTAACAAAACCTTTCAACTGTGTTCTTTGCTCGTGAAACAGATAATTTAGTAACCTACCCCATTTCTCAAGGACTTCCTCATTGTTTAACATATTTTGAGGCACACCAAATTCCACATCTGGATTTGATTCCTCGCTCTGTGGGGCGGTACCTAACACCTGTTTTTCCAGATCCTTCTCTCTATTATAACAGGGTTTCAACATATTCACATGACATACCTAGTACAGTTATTTTCTATCTGGCAACTTTACCAGATTGTTCACCAGATTCAACTCTCTCTCAATTTGATCAGGACCATTAAACCTGGCTTTGAAGGGATCACTGGTAAAAATACTAATACATTGTCCCCACAGGAAAACATCTTAATCTCAGAATGTTTATATGTCACCTGCTTCATTCTATGCTGTGTCCTCTTCAGGTGCTGTTTAGCTAACTCACTTACTCAATTTAATCTCTCCCTCAACTCCGATACAGAATCCAAGTGTGAGATCTCCGACTTTGGTCCTGTCAATTTCTCTCAAAGGGCCTCTCACTTCATGCCCAAATATTAATTCAAAGGGAGTAAACTGAGTAGATTCATTTGGGGTATCTCTAATGGCAAACAATATGAATGGGAAACCTTTATCCTAATCACTTGGGTAATCCGGACAGTATGCTCTTAACATGGTCTTCAGGGTCTGAGGCCACCTTTCTAAATCTCCCTGGGATTCAGGATGATACGTACTTGATTTAACATGCTGTATATCTAAGCTATCTTTGACTTCCTTAAACAGCCTAGCAGTAAAATTGGACCCTTAGTCTGACTGATTCTCTCTGGGTAGCCCATACCACATGAAGAATGCTACTAACTCCTATACCACCCTTTTTGCCTTAATGTTCCGTAATGGAATTGCCTCTGGAAATCTGGTAGACTCACCCATTATGTTTAGCAAGTATTGGTTCCCACTTTTAGTTCTCGGGAGGGGACCTACACAATTAATCATAACCCACATGAAAGGTTCCTCAAATGCGGGAATTGGCAACAAAGATGCTAGTTTTCTTACTGCCTGTCGCTTAACTACCATTTGGCATATATGACACATACGGCAAAAGTTAACCACATCCTTGTGCATTCCAGGCCAATAGAAATGTTATTGTACCTTAGCCTGAGTCTTTCATACACCTAGGTGACCTCCTACAGGTAGTTTCTGTCTGTGTGCTATTGGCAACACAATCTTGTGCACTCCTGCCCATTTGTCCTCTGCACTAACCTGCCATGGTCTCCATCTTCGTCTTCGGACTCTACCTTTCAAATAATAATCCTCACAAATATTCACTGCCTCCTTTTTGGAGTACATATCAACATATATATCTTTTATTGGCTCATCTTTCTGTTGCAAGGTGATTAGTCTTTCATGTCTAAACACTTCTGCCTGACCATCTGCCTGTTTAGGTTTTTCCTGCACCATTATGTCAAACAGGGTGTTCTCTAACTGAATCCATTCATCTTTCTCTTTAGTTTTTGTTTCATGCTGTGGCTTATGATATTGGGATCTTGTTATTACATAGTCGGGGAAAATACCAGGGTGTTTTCTTTTAACTCCTCAGTTCCCTGGTCTTCTCCAGAACAAGGGTTGTCACTCCCACTTTGGACCCTGCTAAATCATTCCCAAGAACAAACTGGATTTCTGGAACTGATACTCTGTCAATCACCCCCACTGTTACTTCCTCAGTCCTGAGTTGGTACACCAACCTGATCCTACATAAGGGAACGCTACATTTCTGTCTGTCTATCCCACAAATCATCACTCACTTGGGTAACAGGTCAGAAAGAGTGCAAAGACATTCATCTCTTACCATTAGAGACAGATTAGATCCTGTACCTCTCAAAATTATAACTTGTTGCCCTTCCCCCCCATTTTTTCTGAGTAAACTTTACTTACAGAGGAAAATTCTTTATAGAGATCAGACACTAACTCCATAACCAGCCCCTGCATTAGCTGTACACTCTGTTGCAACTCCTTCACTTTTCTTGGGGTTTCCTTTACTATTTCCACAAATGCCACTGGCTTAGCTTCTTTTACTACATATTTTCCCACAGTGCCTTTCTTTAGTGACCCACTTTCTGGCAGTGAAAACACCTTTTCCCGGTGCCCTTCTGAAACCACCAGCACTGTAATTTTCTGTGTCCCACTCCATTACAGTGAAAACACCTGAGGCCTTTCACCTCCTTTCCACCCTCTTGGGATTCTATTTTAGCCTGTGGTAAACAATTACCAGTGTTCTCTACTCTTTGTTTCATAGTGTAAGATCTCCCCTTCTCCCAATTTCTACCCCTTACAGGATGAAATTCTTGCCGGAAGCTAAACTTTGCCTTATGTACCAATGTGTATTTATCTGCCATCTCTGCCACTCTTCTCACTTCCTGAACTTTCTGTTCATCCATGTGAATCCTTATCATCTCTGGAAGTGAGTTTTTAAACTCCTCCAGCAGACTAATCTCTCTCAGACCCTCATAGGTCTTACCTATTTTAAAGGTCTGCACCCATCTATCAAACTGCATTTAAGTCTTTTGGACTCAACATGAGTCTGACCTGGTTCCTTCTTTATGTTTCTGAACCGCTGTCTATACACTTCTGGTACCAATTCATAAGCGCTTAAAATAGCCTGTTTGACCTCTTCATAATCTCTGGATTCCTCATCTGACAGTGCTGCAAATACCTTACTAGCTCTGCCTATCAGTGTAGCCTGAACTAGCATTACCCACGAATCCTCTAACCACTCCATTTGCCTAGCCAATTTTTCAAATGAAATAAAGAATGCTTTGACATCTTTCTCATCCAAATGTGGCAGTTTTAACATATTTGTATATATCACTACCTTCTCTTTTAATCTCCATCCTGTTAACTTGACTTTGCTGACTAAGTTGCAACTTCTCAAGTTCAAATTCTCACTTTGTCTCTCTCTCTTTCTTCTCTCTCTCTTTGCTCAGCTAAAACCAACTCTCTTTCTTTTTCTTCTCTCTCTTCCTTTCTTCTCTCTCTGCTCAGCTTCTTTTCTTTCTTCTATCTCTCTCTCTCTCTTTCTCTCTCCCTTTGTTTACCTTCTAACTCCATTTTCCTCAATTGTGACTTAAGTATTTCTAACTCTACTGCACTTGTCTGTTTCTCTGACACACCTCTAAGTGTTTCTCTGACACACCTCTAAGTCCTTAAATTTTAAGCTTTACTTTTGTCCTTGGTTAACCCAATTCCAACCTCTTTGTTAATTCTTAAAGTAAGGCACGTTTTTCCCTTCTAAACTTTCTTGGCAAATTTGGGAGTCGACTTCAAAACCCATAACCTCTTTAGCAATTTTCAGAGCCATTTCTCTCACTTTTAATTTAACCAACTACAAATAACTGAAATTAAACAAATTGCATCACCCATGCTTTAATTAAAGATCTCGGACACTAATTGGCAAATGTTTAAATCTTCTGGGATCTTATCTGTTCAAATCTGTCCCAATCTCAGACTGGATCTGTCTAAACCTATGCAAATCACGGACCTGAGCCCCCAAACTGTTATGACACGAGGGTAATTCCTTCTGCTAACTTAAACCAAACACACAGAAGAGTTCACCTCGCCTTGTAAACTGTTAAACTTTGAGTGACAGATAACTACTCAAATTCCACTATGTAAAGAAAAAAATAACAATTTATTCTTTAACTCGTAAAGAGAACATTAAACAACAACTGCCTACAACTGTAAGCCTCCTTTGTCTTAATTATTTATCTACCTCCCACTCTATAATGCTATACTGACTCGATAATTCCCCTATAAAATTTAAAGCAAATTAATTTTCAAAACCAGTTGTTGTCTTGTTGTTGGACTTCCTCTGTCTGTAGATTTCCTCTGGGTCATCTTTGGTCTTCTGCTGCAAAGATGCATCATATGAAAACATTACCTTTTAGAAAGAGGGTTGGCTGACAACCTATCAATGGCTCTTTGTCTCCAGCTAACTGGTCAAAATGCCTGCTTTTTATACTCCAAAACATTGGGTTGTCTCATTGGTTGATATTGTTGAAACAGTAAAATTCAAATTTAATTTGGTTTTAGTATCTTAGGGCATAACTTAAACTGATTAATTGAATTCAAATGGTTGTGAAAACAATTCATTGTCTGAGTTACAGCTCAAATGTTACATCTTCAAATTGTCCAGTGCATTCTGTGACTGGTGCTTGCTAGTTTTTCAAATTTCACTCCCTCAAAGGTACAGTACCTTCAATTCCACATTTTTTGAAATTGTTTGTTGTCAGACTCATTGTCAATTTGTCTTTCCCAAACAAGTAATGGTTAAAATGTTCACAGGCATACATGTTCAACATTGAAGAAGACAATGGAACAAGTGTAGGTAAATGGTTTTATTCTAGATTGATGTTCATTGGTTAGCATAGACATGGTAGGCAGAAGGACCCCTTTCTGTGCTGTATGATTCTATGACTTTGAGATGATATTCAGCAGACCTGCAGAACATTTTCTAATCTGATAGGAACTATTCAGAAGCCAATGGATTAGTGGCCTGCAAATCACGTCTGGCAGGTTTTGGGGTACTACTCTAAGCTTTAGGTTTATTGCAGCTGAGATGAATGTATTCTGGTTGATATCTACTGCCCAGAATTGCCAAAACCGAAGTCACCTTCCTGGGCCATGGTGGACAAATGGCCCCATGGGATGCGAAACAAAAGTAATTGGGGAATTTCCCACACCATTGATAAAAAGAGCAATTCCTGGAATTGAATGGATTTGACTGAAAGTTTGTGCCAAATTTTAGCAGTGTGGCTGCTTCACTCACTGAATTATTAAAAAAGGGCAAGATGTTTCATGGAACATCAGCTTGTCAAAAGGCATTTAACATCCTAAAAACTGTGTTAATTATTATCCCAGCATTAGCCACACCTGATTACACAAAGCCTTTCAAGGTGGTCATCGATGCCAGTGATGTGGGTGTCAGTGCGGTGCTCCTGCAGGAGGATGACGAGGGGATAGAAAGACCCATCGGGTATTTTTCCAGCAAGTTGAACGTTCATCAACAGAAATATTCAATAGTCAAGAAAGAGACTTTGAGCTTGGTGTTGGCATTACAACATTTCAGTGTTATATTACCAGCAACGCATTTGAGACAATTGTATACACTGATCATAACCCACTGACATTTGTGGAGAAATTTCAGGACAAAAATGTCAGACTGTTTAGGTGGAGCTTGTTGTTGTAGCCATTCAATTTGACAATTGTGCATGTGGCAGGTTGCAAAAACGTGATAGCCGATGATTTGTTGAGACTTGAATGAGATATGGAGGCGTTCAATGATGGGTGTGCCATGGCCTGAATTTGAATGTGGTTGTGCATGTTTATAGTCAGGGTAGTGTATATGTGTGTCTTAGAGTCATAATCAGTTTTTTTTAGGGGTTTTAAAAATGAAACCATTTTTGGATATTGATGGTTCATTATTTTTTAAGGGAGGAGGTGTCACAAAGCTGGTCCTTTTTTCTAAAGGCTGTTCCTTTTCTCAAGATACCAAGGCCTTGTTTTTTTTCAGAGGGGTTATAAAACAACCGGGCTTTGAAACAAATGGTTTGGTACAGAGCTGAAAGTGTTTACTGAGAGGCCTTTTGTTTATATGTAAACAGATGAGACTTTAAGCCATGGCTTTCATGTTTCAGAAGTAACCTGTATAATGAAAGGGGAGTGGTCAGCCCTGAAAGCTGAATTCTTGTTGTTAGTCAGTTCAGTTGCAGCAGGGGATGTGTGAAACAGGCTTCTAGACTCTCTCTCCTTCTGCCCTTCTAACTTCAACCTGTAAGCCTCTGTTTTAGTTTTACTCTATGTTTAGGGGGTTTGTTTATTGGATTTTTTTCGGAACAGCAATAATTAAGTCTAGTTTGGATAGACTGAGTTCTGTGGGTATTCTATATCCTGTTCTTTGTGTTTCATTCCATAATTTTGTGAATAAATTTTTATATGTTTTAAAATATGTTGGTCAACTTAGCTAACTTACTCTTACTCTGAGTAATTTTCACTGTACACTTACCAAAGCACAAAGCAAAGTTAAGAATATTTTGAATGGTCTGGCCTGGTCCACAACAGGAAGGGGTAATGAATTCTGGCTTAGTCACTGAAATCCACATCCCATTAATGAATTTATAAAAATTGTATGTGGAATAACATACTTGTTAGAAAGTGAGATTGAAAAGCAGGTTTCCTTAACGTTCTGAGGAAGCAGAGATGTTGTTGTGCTTTCTTGACTGTTGCATTGACATGTTTGGACCAGGAAAGATCATCACTCTTATGAACTTGAAGCCTTCGACCATCTCCTCCTCAGCACCATTGATTCAGACAGGGGCATGCCCTCCATTCCACTTCCTGAATTCAATGATGAGCTCCTTTATTTTGCTGGTGTTGATGGAGTGATTGTAGTCTTTACACCATGCTGCTAAGCACCCAATTTCTTTCTTGTCTTCTCTCTCATCGTTGTTTGAGATCCAACCTAAACAATGGTGTCATCAGTAATGGAGCTGGGGCAGAATTTGGCCACAGTTGTGTGTGTATAATGAGTATAGTGGGGGGGGGTGGAGTTGGTGGTTGAGTACTCAGTACAAGACACACATATACACTACCCTGACTATAAACAGGAGAAGGAGATGTTGTCGACTATTTTTACTGATTGTGGTCTGTGGTTCAGGAAGTCAAGGATCCAGTTACAGATGGAGGAGGTGAAACCTAGGTCTCAGAGTTTAGTGATCAGTTTGTTTGGAATTATGATGTTGAAGACAGGAATGTGGTGTTGGTATCCTTGCTATCCACATGTTCAAAACAAGCACTGAGCTCATTGAGTAAGGATGTACTGCTGGCTGCAATTCTGTTCGACTTCACTTTGTAGCCTCTTATGTCGTGTAAGTCTTGCCACAAATGATGGGTGCCTATGTGGTTATTCTGGGTCTCAAGCTTACTTTGGCATTGTCCCGAGGCATCTCTGATTGCCTTATGAAGGTCGTACCTTGATGTCCTGTATCGATCAGACTTTGATTGCATCCCAATGAGAGGCTAATTTTTCACTTTATTGCTTTGTCACCCAAACATCAATGCTTTATGGACTACTTCAGGGTCATGTATTAATAGCTGAGGCACCTTGATAGAAACTTGAATCAAAATGATTATAGAATTCATGCACTTAAAGTGTAATGCAGCTATTAATAATATAAGTAGTATAAAACCATAGACATAGATTGGGAGAGGAAGAAAAGGGGCATCTGAAAGCTGTAAATTGTGCTTAGCTGGCTGAAATGAATTATTTTTCCACATAACCTCAATGTTGTACATGAGTATTTGTAACACCTAATCTTTAACAGACCTACAATGTTTTTGATTTTGTATTTGAACTCATTATGAATAAAGGCACAGGATTGTAGTCTTTTTCTGTATCCTGAAACAATTATTAACAATCTCAGAATAACAAATTGATGCTGTGTTAATTGACTCTTTCAAAAAGAGCCAGTGAAATATCTGGCGAAAAATGTTAACTGCCAATAGTCCTCTTCAGGGAGAAGTTGCATGCGCCAACAAGTGGATAGCCAATTTGGAATATCTCCTGGTATGTCACTGAAGAATTTATGTTCAGCTCAAGATGTTAATTAGAAACACAGTCATGTCATGTTTGCTCATAGTAAGATGCTATTTGTAATATCATTAAAGTATAATTTAGTTATTTTTGAAGTAGTTCTAATAATGAAGAAGTATAATTAATTTCTCTCACTTTCCGTTATGTTCTATATCTTTTAAAATGCAGAGATCAATCTATCTTTGCAACTCAATAGCTTTTTCAGTTAGCTTCTCTCACTGATTTTGAATACTCTAGAGAGTGAGCATAATAATGTTATAACAGACGGTACACATCGGAGTATGAATCCCCTCTGGAAAGTTTCACAAAGAGTATGTGTTATTTCTTGTTTCGAGAACAGTGAAAGAAGATTTGACTTCCATTGATGTTGCACTTTTCAATCAAAGGACCCCAGAGCAGTTTATAGCTAATTAAGTTTGTTTTCATTCATTCGCTGTTATAAATAGGAAAGTGGCAGTCAAATATTGCATGACAAGCTCCAAAACACAGAAACAAGACAATAACTAATCTGTTTTAGCAGTCAACACTGGAGACAGCTACACTATTCTTCAAAATACATCAAATTGAGAGAGCAGATGGTTCCTTGATTTAACATCACATCCTCTCTTGGTGCAACATTCCCTTTGTAATTAAATAGAATGTCAGTCTCCATTTTGCATCAAGTACCTGTAATGCCTTTTGTGAGCAAGATATTCTTCTCATGTTTTTTTGCTCATTATAATGAAGGTACATCCCGAGGTATTGAGAGGGGATTTTGGGATCTTGGGATCTTGGTGACCAAGGATACCTTCTGAAGCAGGAGTTGATGACACTGGTTAGGATTCCACAAGATACACCAAAAATAAACTACAATGGGGCATATACCATGATAGTAATACAAATGACAATATCAATACATGTGCTGAAACAAGGACAGGTGGATTGTGGGATGTCTTGCTGCACTCAGGTGAAAAGGTCTCCAACATAAGAGTAATGTTACATGCTGCACAATTATTTCAGCAGGGTACTCACCACAGAGCAGGTGCAAGAGGATAGTTTTGTTGTTGCCTGATGCTGAAATATATCCAAAGATAAATAAACACAAAAAGCAAAGTCACATTAATTCCAGAACAGTATATCTGAATCAGTGTTGTTAATATCTCTTATCAGTATTTTCTCTTTGCGACCATATGGAGAACCTACACCACTGCTACTTGATGTTTCAAGGGTTAAGGTGTTTTGAGAAAAGGAATTAAATTGCCAAGCTGAATTGGCCATCTTTATTCACCTACCCTCTCTGTTGGTTGCAATAGACTTAATTTCTTGAATTAAGGTTCGATGTGGTGCTTTGTAAACATAAAATAGAAATTGTTTCTGAGATAGTATAACTGTTGATATTTTCGACCTTATGATTGTACTCTTGGTTTGAAGACTCCTGAGATAGGAGACATCTCAGTATAGGTCACAGCCTGTAACTGATAAAACCACCTAGGTTCCTTGGTGATCTGAAATCTCTCTTGGTTGATGCTTTAAATTGATAATAAGTTTGACTGGGTAGATTCATATTGCTGGCATAAATTTGCTAGAACCTTCACAATACAATTGTTTAGCTTGGCTTATAAATGTCTCCATGAAATGTTAGTGACCAGTCAGCAGGGCATTGTCATCACAAGGATTCTTTGCTTGTGCCAGATGACCAAGGCATGTGTGTAATTACTATTTTCACTTCGCAAAAGAAACACGTTCTACTGAACAATGTGATCTGGGTTTAAAGCTGAAGTGAGTGTATTTTGAGTACTGGGAATGTGGTTCTTTATCTGGCTAGATGCCTGTAACAGTAAGGGTTGGGGAAACACATGAGAACAAGAGTATTCTGAGCCTCCCTTCCCATATTAAGGGGAGAGTAAGAAGCCATGTGTTATTGTCCACATTGATAGGAATGACATAGTTAGGGAAAGGGTTAAGGCTTTGCAAAGTGAATGATAGAGGTTAGGTAGAAGGTTAAAAAGTGGAACTTCAAACGTAATAATATCTGGTTTACTCCCAGTGTCACATTCTAATGAGATTAGGAATAAAATGATAGGGCAGACAAGTCAATGGCTGAAGAGATAGTGCAATGTGCAAGAATACAGATTTTTGGATCATTGGGATCTCTTCTAGGGCAGAAAAGACCTGTTCAAAAGGAATAGGCACCAATATCCTGGTGGGGAGATTTACTAGCTCTTTTCGGGAGCCCTTTAAATTAGTGGTGGCTGTGGTTGGGATGGAGGTGAGGGCGTTCTTGAGTAGCAGTAAAAATAGAAAGATAAATGAGGATGGTTCTGAATCAGAAAAGAGCAAGTTAATTTAAAAACACAGACAAGAGCAAGTCAGAGAATGAGGCAAATCATAACAATTAAATTGCATTTATTTCAACGCAAGGTCTTATGGGTAAGGCCGATGGGAACGTGGGAATTGTAGGTCATACCTATTCCAGAAATTTGGCTGAGGGAAATACAGGATTGCCAGCTCAATATTTTTGGTTTTAGATGCAATCTGAAGGACAGAGAGAGAGGCAAGAGGAGACAGTGTGGTGTTTTTGACTAAGGAAAATAATACTACTATGATTGCGATATTTCTGAGGAATTGTCCAATGAAAGTGTACAGATCAAAGTTACAAATAAGGAAGGGATGATTATCATGATGGGATTGTACTATAGATCACCCAATAGTCTGAGGGAAATTGAGGAGTAAATATGTAGAGTGATCTCAGATATATGTAACAATAATCGGTCTGTATTTGTCGGGGATTTTAAATTTCCAAACATTGGCTGGGACTGTCACAATGTTAAAGGCTTGGATGGTGAGGAATTTGTTTAATGTGTTCAAGAAAATTTTCTTTATCAATATATAAATATTTGGAAATAATTCTGAGGTATAGGATTTATGACTATTTGAAAAGGCATTGTGTGATTAAAGGCAGTCAGCATGGCTTTGTGAGGGTCAGGTCATGCCTAACTAATCTTATTGAGTTCTTTGAGGAGGTGACAAGGCAGGTTGACGAAGGCCGAGCAGTGGATGTGGTGTACATGGACTTCAGTAAGACATTTGATAAGGTTCCCTATGGCAGACTCATTCATAAAGTCAGGAGGTATGGGATACAGGGAGATGTGGCTATCTGGATTCCAAATTGGTTGGCTGACAGAAGGCAGAGAGCGGTTGAAGATGGAAAGTATTCTGCCTGGAGGTCAGTGTTGAGTTGTGTCCCACAGGGCTCTTTCTTGGGTGTCTGCTCTTTGTACTTTTTAGAAATGACTTGGATGAGGAGGTTGAGGGGTGGGGTAGTAAATTTGCAGATGACATAAAGGTTGGAGGTACTATTGATAGTATTGAGGGCTATTGCAGGCTGCAGTGTGACATAGACAGGATGCAGAGCTGGGCTGAGAAATGGCAGATTGAGTTCAACCTGGATTATTCCAAATGATGCATTTTGGAAAGTTGAACTTGAATGCTGAATATAGGATTAAAGACATGATTCTTGGATGAACAAAGAGATCTTGGTGTTCAAGTACATAGATCCCTCAAAGTTGCCATCCAAGTGGATAGGATTGTTAAGAAAGCATATGGTGTTTTGGCTTTCATTAACAGGGTGATCGAGTTTAAGAGCTGTGAGGTTTTGCTGTTGCTCTACAAGACCATGGTGAGACCACACTTGGAATATTGTGTCCAGTTCTGGTTGCCCTACTATAGGAGAGGGTGCAAAGAAGGTTTACCAGGATGCTGTCTGGACTGGAGGGGTCGTCTTATGAAGAGAGGTTGACTAAGCTTGGACTTTTCTCTCTGGAGAGAAGGCGGAAGAGAGGTGACCTGATCAAGCTAATGAGAGGCATAGATAGAATCAATAGCTACAGACTTTTCCCCAGGACAGGACTGACTAGCACAAGGGGTCATAGTTTTAAGATATTAGGAGAAAGGTAGAGAGGAGACGTCAGAGCTACGTTCTTTGTGCAGAGAGTTGTGAATGCATGGAATGCGTTGCCAGCTGTCGTGGTGGAAGCAGAGACATTAGGGACATTTAAGTGACTGCAGGACATGCACATGGACAGCAGTGAATTGAGGGTGTGTAGGTTAGGTTATTTTATTTTACATTAAGATGAATCCTCGGCACAACATCGTAGATCGAAGGGCCTGTTCTGTGCTGTACTTTTCTATGTTCTATACCTATTAGAGAAGAAGCAACACCTGACCTTCTTTTGGAAAATAAGACAGGGCAAGTGACTAAAGTGTTAGTAGAGGAACACTTTGGAACTCATGATCATAATTCTATTAGCTTTAAAACAGTTAAGATGCAGATGCCAAACTCCTCTGTTAATTAAAACCACACACCCAGAAAAACTCACCTTGCCTCATAATCTGTTATAAGTATGAGTGAAAGAGAACTCCTAATTTCCACTATTTAAAGAGGAATAACAATTAATTTTCCCAAAACTATAGACCAGTGAGCCTGACCTCGGTGGTGGGCAAGTTGTTGGAGGCAATCCTGAGGGACAGGATGTACATGTATTTGGAAAGGCAAGGACTGATTTGGGATAGTCAACATGGCTTTGTGCGTGGGAAATCATGTCTCACAAACTTGACTGAGTTTTTTGAAGAAGTAACAAAGAGGATTATGAGGGCAGAGCAGTAAATGTGATCTATATGGACTTCAGTAAGGCGTTCGACAAGGTTTCCCCATGGGAGACTGATTAGCAAGGTTAGATCTCATGGAATACAGGGAGAACTAGCCATTTGGATACAGAACTGGCTCAAAGGTAGAACACAGAGGGTGGTGGTGGAGGATTGTTTTTCAGACTGGAGGCCTGTGACCAGTGGAGTGCCACAAGGATCGGTGCTGGGCCCTCTACTTTTTGTCATTTACATAAACGATTTGGATGCGAGCATAAGAGGTACAGTTAGTAAGATTGAAGATGACACCAAAATTGGAGGTGTAGTGGACAGCGAAGAGGGTTACCTCAGATTACAACACAATCTGGACCAGATGGGCCAATGGGCTGAGAAGTGGCAGATGGAGTTTAATTTAGATAAATGCGAGGTGCTGCATTTTGGGAAAGCAAATCTTAGCAGGACTTATACTCTTAATGGCAGGGTCCATGGGAGTGTTGCTGAACAAAGAGACCTTGGAGTGCAGGTTCATAGCTCCTTGAAAGTGGAGTCATTTGGTATGTTTTCCTTTATTGGTCAGAGTACTGAGTACAGGAGTTGGGAGGTCATATTGTGGCTGTACAGAACATTGGTTAGGCCACTGTTGGAATATTGCGTGCAATTCTGGTCTCCTTCCTATCAGAAAGATGCTGTGAAACTTGAAAGGGTTCAGAAAAGATTTACAATGATGTTGCCAGGGTTGGAGGATCTGAGCTACAGGGAGAGGCTGAACAGGCTGGGGCTATTTTCCCTGGAGCATCAGAGGCTGGGGCTGACCTTATAGAGGTTTACAAAATTATGAGGGGCATGGATAGGATAAATACGCAAATTCTTTTCCCTGGGGTCGGGGAGTCCAGAACTAGAGGGCATAGGTTTAGGGTGAGAGGGGAAAGATATAAAAGAGACCTAAGGGGCAACATTTTCATGCAGAGGGTGGTACGTGTATGGAATGAGCTGCCAGAGGAAGTGGTGGAGGCTGGTACAATTGCAACATTTAAGAGGCATTTGGATGGGTATATGAATAGGAAAGGTTTGGAGGGATATGGGCCCGGCGCTGGCAGGTGGGACTAGATTGGGTTGGGATATCTGGTCGGAAAGGTTGGACTGAAGGGTCTGTTTCCATGCTGTACATCTCTATGACTCTATGAATCTATAACTCTAATAGCGAACACTAGATGAAATTATTTAAAAATTGAACACTCTTTCTCTTAACTAATTATGATATGACCCCAACTCTATAAAAATGATGCTTAAATAACACAATTATTACACAGTACATTAACCAAATCTCAAGTCCACACTGTCTCTGTCTTCTATGATGTCTTCAACCTTCCATCTGATGATCTCCCTGGGTCATCTTCTTTCTTTTCACTGTGAGTAATTTTTCCAGAAAAAGGTACCTTTTGATAAAGAGTGCCTTCTTATTTCTTTGACAGCAGGATGTTAGATGGGCATTTAGCTCTCCAGTTCTATGACAGTTGTTCTGACCAATTTTCAAAATGCCTGCATTTGTATTATCCCAGCATCATTCCCTCTCATTGGTCCAATGTTATCAATAGAATAAATTTAAACTCAATTGGGTTTTAGTATCCTGGGCATAATTTAAATTAATTGGTTTAGTTTAAATTGTTGTCAAATCAGCAACCAAAACTCAGGTGTCCATTTAACAGCCCATTATTACATGTATCTATTTTGGAACAGCCATCTCTGAGCTGTTCTGGCAGCTGTGGTTGTACTTTAAATTTATTTTTCTAGTTTAAAGTGAACATTTGCTTTTCAACTTTGTAACATGGAAAAGGATGAACCTTTCACAAAAGTTAAAGTTCTTAATTGGAGTAAGGTAAATTCTAATGGTATGAGACAAGAACTTTCAAAAGTTCACAGGTAAAGGGGCAAAAGTGAGGACTGCAGATGCTGGAAATCAGAGTTTAGATCAGAGTGGTGCTGGAAAAGCAGCAACCAAGGAGCAGGAAAATCGATGTTTTGGGCAAAAGCACTTCATCAGGAATAGAGGCAGGGAACCTCTAGGGTGGAGAGATATCTTTCCACCCGGGAGGTTCCCTGCCTCTATTCCTGATGAAGGGCTTTTGCCAGAAACGTCGATTTTCCTGCTCCTTGGATGCTGCCTGACTAGCTGTGCTTTTCCAGCACCGCTCTGTTCACAGATAAAGGGACAATTGACAAGTGAGAGGCTTTCAAAAGTGCAATAATGAGAGTTCAGAGGCATTATGTTCCTGTTAGAATGAAGGATAGGGCTGCTAAGTGTAGGGAACCATGGATGATTATAGATATTTAGATTCTGGTCAAGACTAAGAAAGAATCATATATTAGATACAGACAACTGGGATCAAATTAATCTCAAGTATAAAGAGTGTAGCAACATTTTTAAGACTGAAATCAGGATGGCAAAGAAAGGACATGAGATAGCTTTGGCAGATAAGGTTAAGGATAATCCAAAAAGATACTGCAAGTACATTAAGAGCAAAAGAGGAACAGAGACAAGAATAGAGTCGCTTAAAGATCAACAAGGTTGTCTATGTGTTAAATCTCAGGTAATGGGAGGGATACAAAATGAGTATTTTACGTCAGTTTTTACTGTCGTTAAAGAAGTGGAGGCAAAAGAACTCAGGAGAATAAATATTGATGTTTTATTAACAGTTCAGAGCAAGTGCTGGAGGTCTTATTAAACATAAAGATGGATAAATCTCTGGGACCTGATCAAGTGTATCCCACGATATGCGAGAAGCTAGAGAACAAATTGCGGGACCCCTAGCAGAAATATTTGTATCATCTATAACCACAGGTAAGATGCTGGAGGACTGCAGGGTGTCTAATGTTGTGCCTTTATTTAAGAAGAGTTGTAAGGAGAAGCCTGGGATCACAGACCCTGTGAGCCCGACATCAGTGGTGGGTAAGTTGTTGGAGATGATTCTGAAAGATAGGATTCACATGCATTGGAGAGGCAAGGATTGATTAGGGATAGTCAGCATGGCATTGTGCGAGGGAACTCAATCTCTCAAACTTGATTGAGTTTTTTGAGGATGTAACCAAAAAGACAGATGAGGGCAGATCACTCGACATTGTCTACTTGGAGAAGTTTGTGTGTGGAATGAACTGCCAGAACAAGTGGTGGATGCAGGTATAGTTCCAACATTTAAAAGACATTTGGATAAGTACATGAGTAGGAAAGGGTTGGAGAGATATGGCCAAATGCAGCAAATGGGACTAGTTTAGTTTGGGAACCTAGTTGGTGTAGACTAGTCAGACAAAAGAGTTGGTTTCCATGCTGTATGATTTTATGACTCAAGCTTGGTGCCCTCCAAGTAGCCCCTTCATGTCATTCAGGATACTGCAGTTGCTCATTGGTGTCTTGAAGGTATGTTTCCAACTTTCATGCAGTTTTCTGGAGCAATATGGTTGGAAACAATGAGAAACAAAGTTATTTTCGATCCAGTATTCTGCAATAATGCAGGTTTAATTAGTTCTTTCACAATAAAAGATTGTTTATGAAACTGATCATAATAATTTAAATTTCATTTGAAGTTTGAGAGTAACATAAGCAATTTTAAAACAAGATTTTAAATTTAAATCTAATTACAGCATTATGAGGGGACACCTGGTTAAAGGTCTTTGCAGTAATAGGCTAAAGAGCATGGTGGTAAATAAGTAATGGAAAACACTAAAAGAAATGATTCAAAATAATCATTCTCCCAAATGTTCATAAAACGGATAGTTGAAAGTTGTTGCCATTGCACTGGAGGTTACTTTGATATTGATGTTCGGGGTGAATATTCAAATTCACAATCCTCAGTTTTTGCAGATTGGTTGAGATTCTGCAGTTGTCATGCCTTTCGAACATGATTAAATTCCAAGTTTCAAGGGGAGACTTTTAGAACATTGAACATAGAACATTACAGTGCAGTACAGGCCCTTCAGCCCTCGATGTTGCGCTGACCTGTGGGCCTACTCTGAAGCCTATCTATCCTACACTATTCCATTTTCATCCATATGACCATTTAAATGACCTTACAGTTGTGAATCTACTACTGTTGCAGGCAGTGCGTTCCACACCGCTACTACTCTTTGAGTAAAGAAACGACCTCTGACATCTGTCATATATCTATCACCCCTCAAATTAAAGCTATGATCCCTCATGTTAGCCATCACCATCCAAGGAAAAAGGCCCTCACTGTCCACTCTATCTTATTATCTGATATGTCTCAATTAAGTCACCTCTCAACTTTCTTCGAACAAAAACAGCCTCAAGTCCCTCAGCCTTTCCTCACAAGACCTTTTCTCCATACCAGGCAACATCCCAGTAAATCCCTTCTGAATCCTTTCCAAACCCTCCACATCCTTCCTATAATACGGTGACCAGAACTGTATGCAATACTCCAAGTGTGGCTGCACCAGAGTTTTGTACAGCTGCAGCATGGCCTCGTGGCCCCAAAGCTCAATGCCTCTACCAATAAAATTAAACACACTGTATGCCTTCTTAACAACCCTATCAAACTGAGTGGCAGCTTTCAGGGATCTATGTACATGGACACAGAGATCTCTCAGCTCATCTACACTTCTAAGAATCTTACCATTGGCCTAGTACTCTTTATTCCTGTTGCTCCTTCCAAAATGTATCACCTCACACTTTTCTACATTAAACTCTATTTGCCACCTCTCAGCTCAGCTCTGCAGTCCTGCTGTAACCTGCAACATCCTTCAACGCTATTCACAACTCCACCGACCTTTGTGCCATCCGCAAATTTACTAACCCATCCTTCTATGCACTCATCCAGGTCATTTATAAAAATGACAAACAGCAGTGGCCCCAAAACAGATCCTTGCGGTACCCCACTAGTAACTAGACCACAGGATGAACATTTCCCATCAGCCACCACCCTCTGTCTTCTTTCAGCGAGCCAATTTCTAATCCAAACTGCAAAATCACCCTCAATCCCATTTTGTGCAATAGCCTACTGTGGGGAACCTTATCAAATGTCTTACTGAAACCCATATACACCGCATCAAGTGCTTTACCCTCATCCACCTGTTTGGTCACCATCTCGCGTTTCCTTTTATTGCTTTTTCCAGTTTGCAGCACTCAGAGTTAGAGATGGACTTTTACCTGAAACATAGGAGTAATTATATTGGGCGGCACGGTGGCACAGTGGTTAGCACTGCTGCCTCACAGTGCCAGAGACCTGGGTTCAATTCCCGCCTCAGGCAACTGACTGTGTGGAGTTTGCACATTCTCCCTGTGTCTGCGTGGGTTTCCTCCGGGTGCTCCAGTTTCCTCCCACAGTCCAAAGATGTGCAGGTCAGGTGAATTGGCCATGCTAAATTGCCCGTACTGTTAGGTAAGGGGTAGATGTAGGGGTATGGGTGGGTTGCGCTTCGGCGGGGCGGTGTGGACTTGTTGGGCCGAAGGGCCTGTTTCCACACTGTAAATAATCTAATCTAATCTATGATTTAGTGCTTTAACTGTAATATTTACAATATATGTTAGCGAACTGAACTAATCCTGGCATTCAGACCTGCTAATCCACTCCCGTAGAATTGAAACTAGTTTTTGCTCATGTCCAGTGGCTTCAAAGGGAAAACACAAAATGTGCCACAGTTTGGTATAATCCAAAGAAGTTGTTTTACTGTTGAGCAGGGAGACATCAGACTCCTGTTTTTAGTAATGAGATCATTGTCCAATCTGTTTGAAAATCCAAAAGAACTGCAGATGCTGGAAATCTGAAACAAAAACAGGAATTGCTGGAAAAACTCATCAGGTCTGTCAGCATTTGTACAGACAGATCAGAGCTGAACCTTTGGGTCCAGTGACACTTGAAGTTTTTCGACACTTTAGGTTACAGTCCATTAGCCCCACACAGAACTTTTCCAGTCCCTGAATTTAAATGTGCTGTTTTTCTTTAGCAGATAACCTGTTGAAAAATAACACATTTTGAATTTAAAAGTAAAAAATATTGATAAATACTTCAAGGCTCTGGTCCATCATCATAACACTGATTGTGCTTGATTCATTCTGATGGGTTGTAGTACGGATGTTAATAGTTGCTGCCAGTCATTAACATCTATTCCCATCATGCACATGCTGTTGGAATCCCTGCAACATATTCTGTAAGTTTAATGGGAGGCGGTCAAAGGATCTTAACGAGGTGGTTTAAGGGGTTATTAAGATACCATCCTGATGATTCCTAGCAGACTGGCACTAGGATTAACAGACATTGGAACCCAACATCTCTAGACCAAACCTGTGCAAAGCCATGACAGTGTGTACTACAGTAAGAGTTTGGAGGATGTACTGTATAGACCCTCAAACCTGCTCCATTATTCAATACAATCATCTGCCACAATTTCATGTAATCATTTGCTTCCCAATTGTTCTCAATATGAGAGTATCCACAATCTTATAGATAAAGAACGCTATAGATTCACAATGCCTTGAATGAAAGAATTATTCATCTCTGCCTAAATGACCAACCTCTTATCCTGAGCCTACTCGTGGGTTCTGAACTCCCCACACTGGATACTCAATCCCTCAGTGTCTACCCTGCCAAGTCTCTACCATAGATTAAGTTACTCAGCCTTTGATCCTCTGACAACTTTCTGGTATCACACAGCCAATTTAGTGAACCTTCATTTTACTGACTCCACTATGGTGTAGGTCCTGAGATAAAATCAAAATATTGTAGGTATTGGAAATATGAATCAAACATAGAAACTTTGTGGTTCTGGCAACATCTGTGGAGAGACAAACAAAGTTTATGTTCTAAGTTTGATATGAGTCCGACTCAGAACTTATTCCCAAAGTTAAGGAGGGAAGACTGAGACTCATCAACAGGAACAAGATGTACTTGCTTGTGGCTGGCATCAGTGACCTTCATTTATGAATATCACACGTAGTGAAAAGATTAAATTTAAAACACCAAAAAGGAGTAATCTCTTCTGTAACCCCAAAGAAAAGATATTGGTGTTATAGAGATAACTAGACAGGATAAATGTATGTACAGTCTGTTCTGATATAATGCAATAGTTCAGTTCCTGTGTGATCCCGCATTATAAGAAAATTGTGTAATGGCAGTACCATTTAAACCAATGGGACCAGAATCGTGTTATAGCCAATACTGGTAAGGAAAGTTTGCCTTCTACAAATGATGGCCTTAAATTCTTCAATCACGCGATAGCCAATCTGCATTGAAGAAATGCATGTTATAGAGGAACTGACTGTACTTATAATCCAAAAGAATTTTATAAACAGCACTTTAGATCTATAATCTATGAAATCCAGACTCTTTGAACTGTAAAACACTGTAATCATTGTAGTATACTTTTATATGTCTTATATATCCAATAGAGGGTGCTACACAGTAATAAATAGCAGTTTCGCACAATTTTTGCTTAAGAATATGATCCCAGCACATAATACCAATAAAACTGTCCAATCAAGAGAAATAACATAATTTGATTCGGTTTGGAACTGGCTAATATGAAGTTTTCACTACAAGCTCAAAGTCCTTCATAAATTATTAATGTTAAAATTTCAATGATGCCACCTACAAGAGGACTTGTTTTGCATTTAGATTTCTTCATAGATGAACTTATCAGCTGGCCATTTTCTCTTCAACTGTCTTTTTCTTTTTGCCCTTTAAATTCTCTCAAATTTCATTAAAAGTAAGAAATTATAACAGTGGAGATTAGGGATCTGGGTACATTAAGCACTCAATGTAATGACCATGTAGAGAAAATATTGAAAACAAAGCTACAGAGTAAAAATACAGGATGATAGAAGCCATGCTGCATTATCCGAAACTCTGGTTAGACTGCATGTAGAATAATGGGATCAATGCTGACAACTCCACCTTAATATGGATATAAGATCATAAGATGTAGGAGCAGAAGTAGGCCACTCAGCCCATCTAATAATACTCAACTCTATTTTCCTGTCTTTTCCTTAAAACCCTTGATTCCATTACTGACAAAAAAATGTCTCTCTCAGCTTTGAATAAACTTAATGGCCCAGTCTCAGCAGCTCTTTGCAGTGAAGAATAAATCCCCCTCACTTCTGTTCTAAATACGCATCCCCTTATTCTGAGATGACACCATCTAGTACGAGATTCTCCCACAAGGGGAAACAACCTCTCAGCATCGACCTTGTCAAGTCCACTAAGAATCTTATACGTTTCAATAAGGTTGTCTCCCATTCTTATAAATTCTAATGAATACAGGCTCAAGCCACTCAATCTCTGCCCATAAGAGAGTTCCTCCATATCTGGCCTAGTGAACATCCACTGGACTGCCACAATGTCTGTACATCTTTCCTTAGATAAGGGCCCAAAACTGTTTACACTATTCCAGCTCTGGGCTGACCACAGCCTTTATAGTTATAGCTAAATGTCCCTATTTTTACATTCCATTGCCTTTGAAATAAAGGCCAATACTCCACTTGTCTTCCCTACTACTGCTGAAATTGGATGCAAGCTTTTTGTGATTCATTGATAAGGACAATCAAATCCCTCTGTACTGTAGTTTTTTGCAGTTTTATTTTTCCATTTGAGTAACATTCAGTTCTTCTACTTTTCCTGCCAAAGAGTATTACCTCATGTTTTCCCACATTATATTCCATCTTCCAACATTTTGCCCAACCACTTAACCTGTCCATATCTCTACAGACCCTTTTTGCCATTTTCACTACTCGCTTTCAAACCTCTTTTTGTGTCATCTGCAAATTTGGCAAGAATACATTTACTTTCAAAACCTAAATCGTCATTATAAATTGGAATTAATTGTGGCCCTAATATTAATTCCTGTGGCAATCCACTAGCTACAGGTTGTCATTGTGAAAATGCCCCCTTACCTCAACTCTGTCTTCTCTTAGTTACTCAATTCGTCATTTGCTACCTCTTAAGTAGCCCAATCTATTGCACCTTATCAAAGACTTTCTGAATATCCAAATATATTTTATCACCGTTTCCCCTTTATCTATTCTGCTTGTTACCTCCTCAAAAAATTTTAGTAAATTTGTCAGGCATGATTTCCCCTTCATGAAGCCATGCTCACTCTGTTTGATCATATTATGTATTTCCAAATGCTTTGCTATTACATTCTTTCTCATAGACTCAAATGTTCTTCCAATGACTGATATTAAGCTAACTGTTCCACAGTGGCCTGCTTTTCATCTTCTTCCAATCCTCTGAGGTGTTTTCAGAATCTACAGATTCTGGGAAGATTACTCACAGTGTATCCACTATCTATCTTACATTGGTCTTGAAAGAAGTCCTGCATAGGTTTACCATAATGATATCTGGACTCTAAGGGTTAAAGTATGTAGAGAAATTACATGGAGTACACCTACAATTGACAAAATTAATGGATGATTGAATCGAATGTTCAAGGTACTAAGGGGGAGTAAATAGGGTAGACAAAGTGAAATTATTTCTGCTAGTTGTAATTCTTAAACTAAGGAATATAACCTGAAAAATTACAGCCAAACCTTTCAGGTTAAACACTAATACAAAGTGTAATATAAGCTTGAACTTCTCTGAAAATGGCATTTGATGTTTGCTAATTTGATGATTTGTTCATTTTAAATGAGATTAATATATTTTTCAATTAAGCCCTATATCAGAGATTAACATGTAACATTAACATGCATAAAATTGAGGGTAATGTACTGACATGAATACAGAACTTGTGACAGAAAGAAAACAAAGAGTTGAAATAAATAGGTCATTAAGAGTCAATCAAAGACTTGTAGGGTACCACAGGGATCAGTGTTTGGGTTCCAGCTATTCACAACATATATTAATACTTAGATGATAGGAACAAATGTTACGCCTCCAAGTTTGCAGATGGCATAAAGTTTGGTTGGAGGGTGAACTGTGAGGAGAATACAGAGATTCTTCTGGGTAATTTGAACAAGTCAAGTGAATGGTTAAATGCATGGGAAATGAAGGAAATGTGAATAAATGTGAGGTTATCCACTTTGGTAGCAAAACAGGAAGACAGATCATTATTTTAATGGTAATAGATTGGGAAAAGGTAACGTGCAACAAGACGTGGGTGTCCTTGTACGCCAGTCATTGAAAGTAAACATTCAGATACAGCAAGTGCGGCTGTACAGGACATTGGTTAGGCCACTGTTGGAATATTGCATGCAATTCTGGTCTCCTTCCTATCAGAATGATGTTGTGAAACTTGAAAGGATTCAGAAAAGATTTACAAGGATGTTGCCAGGGTTGGAGGATTTGAGCTATAGGGAGAGGTTGAATAGGCTAAGGCTGCTTTCTCTGGAGCTTCAGAGGCTGAGGGGTGACCTTATGGAGGTTTATAAAATCATGAGGGGCATGAATAGGATAAGTAGACAAAGTCTTTTCCCTGGGGTGGGGGAGTCCAGAACTAGAGGGCATAGGTTTAGGGTGAGAGGGGAAAGATAATAAAAGAGACCTAAGGGGCAACGTTTTCACTCAGAGGGTGGTACATGTATGGTATGAGCTGCCAGAGGAAGAAGTGGAAGCTGGTACAATTGCAACTTTTAAAAGACATCTGGATAGGTATATGAGTAGGAAGGGTTTGGAGGGATATGAGCCAGGTGCTGGCAGTGGGACTAGATTGGGTTGGGATATCTGGTTGGCATGGACGAGTTGGACTGAAGGGTCTGTTTCTGTGCTGTACATCTCTATGACGTATGATGAAGAAGACAAATGATATGTTGGCCTTCATATTGAGAGGAATCGAATGCAAGAGCAAGGATATCTTGCCGCAATGGTGCAGGGCCACATCCGGAGTATTGTGTGCAGTTTTGGTTTCCTTATCTGCACAAGGATATTCATGGTATGAGGGAGTGCACAAAGGTTTACCAGATTGATTTCTGTGATGGCAGGACTGATGATTGAAAAATGACTGAATCCATGAGGACTATCTTCACTGGAGTTTAAAAAGAATGAGGGGGTTCTAATAGTAACACATAAAATTCTAACAGAACTAGACTCGGTGAACACAACAAGGATATTCCTGATGACCAAGAAGTCCAGGGCAGGTATCCCAGTCTAAAGATATGAGTAAAAGCCATTTAGGACTGAGATAAGAATAAATTTCTTCACTCAAAGAATGGTGAGATTGTGGAATTTTCTGCCACAGAAAGCAGTTGAGATCAAATGTTGAATGATTTCACGGATGAGTTAGATATAGTTCTTAATGATCAAGGATATGAGGAGGAAAGAGGAACATGGTACTGAGTTGAATGATCAGCTATGATCAAATTGAATGGCAAAGCAAACTCAAAGGGCTGAATGGCCTACTACTCCTATTTTCTATGTTTTGTTAATAAAGATACCATGTGATATTGGCCAAAGATGTGTAAAATGAGTGAGGTCACAAATCAATCATTATCTCACTGAATGGCAAAACAGGCTCGAGGGGCTAAATAAGCTTCTCCTGTTACTCTGCTTTTATATTATGATCCATATCACTTTACACGCCACCTATTCCCAAGCTTCCGTCTGTGCTGATCCATTTTGCCAGTACCTTATTTGTCAACAAGTATTTCATCTTGAATCTGTATCTGCTAAGATTCAAGATCAGCCTAAAATCAGGCACTCTGAAATGGTTGAAACAGTTGTAAATCACAATCACATATATGACTTTTTAATCAGATAAGTACAAACAGTACAGCACTAGTGGTGAAATTAAATCCAGTGGAGGATAAATAAGGTGTTGCAGAAAATGTACAGTATGATGTATGGAAAGTGTGATCTCTGAAAAATATTTTTAGCACTGATTACACACAACTTGATCAATTTAGATTTAACACAAATGGCAGAATTTTTCATGCGTCACAACTCTAGCCCATGAAGAATTGCCCACAGCACAGAATCTGCTCTTTATCCCAATAAAAATTGTATTATTTTCTCACCAGGACCATTGGATTTGACTTGTTTACAATATTATGGCTGCATTACTCATTCCAAACCATTTGGAATTCTAAATGTCAAATATTAACAAACCTTTTCCATTTTGAACAAGATTATTACTGTGTTTTTCTTTTCTCCGTTATGGCAGTTTGACACCATACTGGTTTTGTTGTTTCATTATCTGGGGGAATTAAGTATAGGGTTACCATCCATTGTTAATTCTAAAACTGGATGAGAGTGTGCATGGGGTTGATGTGTTTTAGTAACTGTTTTGCTAATCACGTATGAAAGCATTATGACCAAATCGCCATTGTGTGGCCATAAAGATGCTGATAGGAAGGGAATGAGATTATTTATTTGATATTTTGGCCGTTCATATGTACAATAATAAAATCTCTCACATGCACTGGGGTAATTTTTTTAAATAGCTAGTGATTATTGCATTGGTTGTACATTACATGGTATAATACTCATTGCCATCTTGTGCCTAATAACAAATAAATAGATATCTTGTTTCCAAAATCTAATAAATTATTTGTTTTTTTTCTGAAATGTTTTATCGTTTTGCTGATCAATAAAATATTGAGAATTGTTGAGTTTCTTTTTTCCTGAACAGCAAGCAATGATCTTAGAAATGGCATGAAAGTGACAAGTTATAAGTTGTCACTGGATTAGTGGTGCTGGAAGAGCACAGCAATTCAGGCAGCATCCAAGGAGCTTCGAAATTGACGTTTCGGGCAAAAGCCCTTCATCAGGAATAAAGCATCCCGATGAAGGGCTTTTGCCGGAAACGTCGATTTCGAAGCTCCTTGGATGCTGTCTGAACTGCTGTGCTCTTCCAGCACCACGAATCCAGAATCTGGTTTCCAGAATTTGCAGTCATTGTTTTTACCTCTTGTAAGTTGTCACTGGTCTACTACTCTTGCATAAGCCAGAGAGGTCTGAAATGCATTCAGAATTTCAACCATCAAAGCATGAAATTTCAATGAATTCCAAATAAATCTGCTAAATAGTGCGCAAAATGTTTCTAAGAATCCACCTGAACATGTATTTCCTCTGATTATAATTCCAGGTTTATCAAGCTCAATTGAAGTTTTCGAAGAAACAACCAGGTATGTTGATGACAGCAATGCTTTTTATATAGCCTACTTGAACTTTAGCAAAGCTTTTGATAAGGTTCCACATGGGACATTGATAGGATAGACCCCATGAGATACAAAGAAATTTGGCAAATTGGATCCACAATTGCTGAGTGGCTGAATGCAAATGATAATGGTTGAGGGGTTTTTCTAACTGAGATCTGTGTCCAGTTGGATCCTACAGGGGTCAGTGTGGGGTCATTGCTGTTTTTTATTTATATAAATGATTTAGATTTGAATGTGGAGAGTTGATCAGTAAGTTCACAAATGACACAAAAATTGATGGAGTGGTAAATATTAATGAAGATAGCCTTAGATCACAGAAGACTATAAACAGGCTAGAAATCTGAGCTTATCAGTGGCAAATACAATGCGAATAAATGTAAGGTAATGCACAAACAGGGCAAGGACGTCCACAATGAATGATAGGGCCCTGAGAAGCATAGAGGATCAAAGGGACCTTAGTGTGTATGCATAAAGTGATTAAGAGCGCATGTGGGATACTTGCCTTTATTAGCTGAGGCTTACTGTTAAAGAGCAGGGAAGTTATGCTGGAACGTTGGTTAGGACATAGCTGGAATATTGTGCTTTGCTCTGGAATCCACATTATAGGATGGATATAATGGCACTGGAAAGGGTGCAGAGGAGACTTACTAGGTTGTTGTCTGGGTGGGAGAATTTCAATTATGTATAGAGATTGGACAAACTGGGCTTGTTTTCCTTGGAGCAGAAGAGGTTGAGAGTTGACATGATTGAGATGTATAAAATTAAGAGGGACATAGATAGGGCAGACAGGAAGAATTTTTACCCTTTGATGTAGGGAGTAATGACCAAATTTAAGATAAGGGGCAGAAGGTTGAGAGAAGATGTGAGGAAAAATGTTTACACCCAGAGGATCGTGAGAATCTTGAACTCAGTGCCTGGCAGGGTGGTACATACAGAAAACCTCATAACAGTTAAACAATACTTAAATATACACTTGCGATAACAAGGCATACAAGGCTATGAGCCAAGTTCTGGAATGTGAGATTAGAATAGTTAGATGGTTATTTTCAACTGGTGTGGATTCATTGGAACAAAAGCCCTTTTACTGTAAATCTCTATGACACTAGCTCCACTAACTGGAGGTGCTGGTGCAGTTATAATGTCATTAGCAGTCCAGAAGCCCAGGTTAATATTCAGTGAACATGGTTTTGAATCCCACCCTGGCACATGGTGGAATTTGAATCTACTAATGAATCTGCAATTAAAACTTCTTTTTAGTAATGTGATCATGACATCATTGTTGATTATTGTGAAAACCCATCTGTTTCCTAATGCCATTAGAGAAGGAAACCTGTTGTGCTTAAATGACTCCTGACCAATGCCATTATGGTTGTCTCTTCAATGCCCTACAAAATGTCCTAGCAAGCCATATAGTATACAAAAACTGCTGAGAAGTACTGAGAAAAAGAATGAAACTGGACAGACTGCTTTGTATTGACCTTTTCACTAGAAATGACAATGACACACTCTGCTCAATCCTTGTTACTAACATCTGGAGTCTTGTGTCAAAATTAGGAAATTATCCCACAATGTAGTCAAGCGACAGCATAGGATAGCCATACTCAGAGAATCAAATCTTCGAAACAAAGTTCCAGACACCATCATTATGCCTGGATAGATTCTGCACACAAATGGTGGCTTTGATGTATAGTGGGAGATAAATGGCCTGGGGGATTCATCAACATTGATTCGAGAATGGATGAGGTCATATTGACTCAACAAGTCAAACATGGGCAAGTAAACTTTCTGTTGATTACTAATGCAGCCGCTCTGCTGACAAATTAGTATTCCTCTATGAGGAACATTAATTGGAAGATGCACAGAGGGTGGCAAGAGCACAGGATACAAAGGCTGGTAGACTTCAATATCCATCACTAAGAGTGGCTCGATAACACTGCCACAAAGAGGGGGGGGGGGGGGGGGGGGTGGTAGCTGAGTCCAAAAGGACATTGCTGTTAGACTGCAACGAGAGAAGAACCTATTTGACCTTGTGCTCACAAATCTCCTTGTCATAGATGCATCTGTCAATAACAAATGGTAGGATTAACAACCACACAGTTCTTGCAGAGAGAAAGTCCTGTCTTCACACAAGATAGCCTCCATTGAGTTGTGTGACACCACTGTGTTAAATGGCATAGAATTTAAACAGAGCTAGCAACTCAAAACTAGGGACCCGTGAGATGTTCTGGCATATCAGCACTATCAATACTGTATTCAAACACAAACTGTAAATTCATAGCCTGGCATTCCCCCAATCTGCAATTCCCTTTAAGCCTTGCAAACAACCTTGATTCAATGAAGAGTGTAGAAGAGCATGTCAGGAGCAGCACAAGCTTTACCTAGGAATAAGGTGTCAACCTGGAGCAACTATAACACATCACTACTTGAATGCTGAACAGCACAAGCAAATAACATAAATAAAGCTAAGCTATCCTACAACTAGTAGATCAGTTCTAACCTCTACAATCCTGCCACTTTCATTCAAGAATGGTGGTGGACATTAAACTCATTGGAGAAGAAGCTTTACAAATATCCCTGTTTTTAATAATGGGTGATCAACACATCACTGCAAAAATGGCTAAAGTGTTTGCATTCATCTTCAATCAGAAATGCCAAGTGACTGATCCATTTCAGTCTTCTGAGCACCCCGACATCATAGATGTTTCCATCAATTTGTTTCACTCGACAGGATAGGGAGAAACGGCTGAAAGTATCAATACTGCAAAAGCTAAAGGCTTGACAACATTTCACCAAAAATATAGATGACATGCTCCAGAAACAGCTCCATCCCTGGCCAAGTTGTTCAAGTACAGCCACAACATTGGCATTTATGTAGTAATGTGGGAAATTGTCTGTCCAGGTGGATCCTGTCCACAAAATGCATGAAAAATCCAAATAAGCCAATTACTACCCCACAATATACTTTTGCTCATCAGAAAATTGATGGAAGGTGTCATCAATAATTGTTATTTAGCAGCTCCTACTCAGCACCTGATCAAAAGCAATTTTGGCTGGCTAACAAATGCTGGCCTTGGCAGCAACACCTACATCCTCTTATTAGATGAAGGAAAATAAACTTTGCTTGAAAAACCATACATACTACTGTCATACAAGAAGGCCTTGAGTGTTCATCCACTTTTGAATATTTGATCCTATGTTCAGCAGTCTAGGTTTAAATGGCCACTTACCTCCTTTTCAGTATTCTCTCTGAGCAACATGGATAAAATTATTTAATGCTCTACTTCTTTTTTGTTTTGCAAGCAGGATTAACAGGCATCGTAAGGTTCTTACATACAATGTGAGTCTTGTGAAGTGTAATTTTCTCAGTGAATCATATTCCACTGTTCACAAAACTGAAGTTTTTGGTACAAATTTATACAACATGGTACTTTTACACTTCATTTAAATATTTCTGCAATTGATTGTCTTTTAATTCAGTGTTTACTTCACTAAACAAAATATAACATTTTTAATTTAAACATTTCACATAATGCTGTTATTTATGCTACAATTATATACAATATACAAGTTTACATTTTTATTTTTATTTAAAAATTTCTGAGACTTTAAGTATAAAAATAAATGAATGATTAAGAATATTATCTAATTCAAGAGAGTTTCTGTCACAGCTCTGCTCTTTCAGTTGTTTTGTAATTTGTTAGCGGGTCTACAATGTATCAAAATTGGTTGTTTCATCAAGACCTTCCCTCCAAATAAGATTAGAAATGAGAATGTTCACTGATCAATGCATAACATTCAGCATCATTTGTGAGTCTTCAAATACTTAAATAGGTCATCAATATGCAGCAAGAAGTGGCCAACATTCAGGATTAGGCTGAGAAGTGGCAAGTTACATTGGCATTACACAAGTTTCTGGTGAGGTGAAAACTGTATGACTTATATATATGACTTTTAATGCTTTTTTGCTGTGACTTCAAGTTTCTGGTTTTTGGGCCAGTAACCCAAGACTTTTCTGTGTGCCTGAAATTAATAATTGACTTCTAAGCATTTCCATAGTCATGAAGATTTCTTTTAAACAGTTGTTTTTGTTTAGATTGCTTGAGATCAAACAAACTAAATAATGGGACCTCAAGGTTTTGTGGAGAGTTCTGGAACTTGGTTTTAAGGTAAACACTTCCAGCTGGGAGAGAGAGAGATGCTTAGTTTCTCTTTTGATTCTGAGTGGGGAAGTTCTGTGAAGTCCTTGGAATAGGATGGCTGTGTAGACTGATGTTCCTGAGAAGGGGAGGACATATAATAAACAAGGTTATCTTCGAGTGAAGAGTTAGTGCTAGTCTCAGGCCAGATGTGTTGGCTCAAACTCTCAAGAGTCAAAATGTGTGGCACTGGAAAAGCACAGCAGGTGAAGCAGCATCTGAGAAGCAGGACAATTGACATTTCATGCATAAACCCTTCATTGAGAATGTTAGGGGTGTGTGGGCGGTGGGGGGAAGGGGACTGAGAGACCAATAGAAGGGTGGGGGTGGGGCTGAGGGAACGTAGCTGGAAAAGCGATAGGTAAATGCAAGCAGGGGTGTAATGGTGATAGGTTGGAGTAGAGGGTGGAGAAGATAGGTGAGAAGAAAGATGAACAGATAGGACAGTTCAAGAAGGCGGTGCCAAGTTGGAGGGTTGGATCTGGGATGAGGTGGTGGGAAGGGAGATGGGGAAACTGGGGAAATCAGCGTTGATGCCATGAGGTTGGAGAGTCCCAAGGCAGAAGATGAGGCGTTCTTCATCCAGGCATCAGGTGGCTTGGATTTGGCGATGGAGGAGGCCCAGGACTTGCATATCCTTGGTGGAGTGGGAGGAGGAGTTGAAGTGGTCGGTCACAGGACGGTGGGGTTGTTTGCTGCGTGTGTCCCAGAAATGTTCTCTGAAAGGTTCTATGAGTTGGTAGAATGTAGAGGAGACCACATCGAGAGCAAAGGACACAGTAGATGAGGTGTTTGTGTGTGTAGGAAAATCTCAGCCGGATGTGGAAGGATCCTTTGGGACATTGGATGGAGGTGAGAGGGTTACACTGCAGCTACAGTGGCACCATTCCCCACCATTTCCTCCACTATATTGATGACTCTCTGCAATCCAATCAATCCTCTATTTCTGTGTTTATTTCCAAAAACCTTAAATCTGTTTCTCCTAATCCTTGAACAATCATCAGCAAAAAGGAATAGATTTTTGAGGGCAGCACAGTGGTTCAATGGTTAGCACTGCTGACTCACAGCACCAGGGACCCAAGTTCGATTCCAGCCTTGGGCGACTATCTGTGTGGAGTTTACACATTCTCCCTGAGCCTGTGTGGTTTCTTCCAGGTGCTCCAAATTCCTCCCACAATCAAAGGTGAGAAGGTTAGGTGAATTGTCCATGCTAAATTGCCCATAGTGTTCAAGGATGTGTTAGTTATGTGCATTAGTCAGGGAAATATGGGGTTATAGAGTAGGGGGATGGATCTGGGTGGGATAGTCTTTGGAGGGTTAGTGTGGACTTGTTGGGCCAAATGGCCTGTTTCCACTCTGTGGGGATTCTTGTTTACCTTACTCAAACCTGTCATAATCTTGTTTTAAAAAGTAGAAAATGTTGGAAACATTAAACAAATCAGGCAGTGGCTGTGGAGAGAGAAAGGGAATTAATCTTTCAATTTACGACTTTCCATCAGAATTTCATTAATTTCCTCCCTTCTTTTAGTTTCACATCTGACTCTTCCTTTGAATTCTCTTTCTCCATTTCTGGTAATATGTTGGTGACTAATATGCATTATTAGCCCACTGACTCCCACTGTTATCTCAACTACACATCTCTGAACCTCAACCCTGTCACGATTCTATTCCATTCTCCCTGTTCCTCTATATCCATCACATGTGATGATACATTCCATTCCAGTGTTTCTAGATGTGTTTGTTTTGTCCCAACAGAGGTTGACAGGGTCCTTAACAGGGTTTCATCCCTTCCTCGTCCTCCCAGAATCCTTCTTCCAAACATAAGAAATAGGAGCAGGAGTAGGCTATCTGGCCTATCGAATTTGCCCTACCATTCAGTAAGATCATGGCTAATCTTTTTGTGGACACATCTCCACTTCCCCGCCCGCTCATCATAACCCTTAATTCCTTTACTGTTCAAAAATTATCTTTACCTGAAAAAACATTCAGTGAGGTAGCCTCACGGGGCAAGGAATTCCACAGATTCATAACCCTTTGGGTGAAGACGTTCCTCCTCAACTCAGTCTTGACATTCCTGATGAAGGGCTTATGTCCGAAATGTTGATTCTCCTGCTCCTTGGATGTTGCCTGACCTGCTGTGCTTTTCCAGTACCACACTTTTCGAATCAATCCTAAACGTACTCTCCCTTATTTTGAAGTTATGCCTCCTAGTTCTAGTTTCTCCTGCCAGTGGAAACAACCTCCCTGCTTCTATCCTATCTATTCCCTTCATAATTTTATATTTTTCTATAAGATACCCCATTCTTCTAAATTCTACTGAGTACAGTCCCAGTTTACTCAATCTCTCCTCATGAGGCAACCTTCTCAATTCCAGAATCAATCTAGTGAACCTCTCCTGCACCCTCTACAGTGCCAGTATATTCTTTCTCAAGAACGAAGACCAGAGTTGTTCACAGTACTCAAGGTGTGGTCTCAACTGTACACAGTATTCTAGGCGTAGTCTCATTAGCACCTTATACAGTTGCAGCATAATCTCCCTGTTTTTAAACTCCACCTCTCTTGCAATGAAGGACAATATTCCATTTACCCTCTTAATTATCTGCTGTACCTGCAGATCAACATTTTGTGATTCATGCACAGGGACACTGAGGATCCTCTGCACAGCCGCATGCTGCAGTTTTTCACCAGCCTATTTTGCTGTCATTCCTAACAAAATGTATGTCCTCACATTCTCTCACATTGTACTTCATCTGCCAGACCCTTGCCCCCTCATTTAACCTATCTGTATCCCTCTACTTTCAGTGTCCTCTGCACACTTTGCTCTACCACTCATTTTAGTGTCATCTACAAACTTTGACATGCTACACTTGGTTCCCAATTCTCAATCATCTATGTAAATTCCAAACAGTTGCAGTCACAACACTGAGCCCTGAGGCACACCACAAGCCACTGCTTGCTAACCAGAGAAACACCCATTTATCCCCACTCTTTGCTTTCTGTTAGTTAACCAATCTTTTGTCCATGATAATACATTACCTGTAACGCCATGCATCTTTAAATTATGTAGCACCTTTTGTGCAGTACCTTGTCAAATGCCTTTTGGAAATCCAGATACACCATATCCACTGGTTTTTCCAGTCTCCACCGAGCTTGTCATGTCCTCAAAGAATTCCAGTAAATTACTTAAACATGACCTGTCTTTCATGAACCCATGCTGTGTCTGCCCAATGGGATAATTTCTACTTGATATCTTACTAATTCTTCCTTGATTACAGATTCAAGCATTTTCCCCACTAAACATGTTAAGGTATTGGCCATCCATTTCCCTCATATTCTTGCCTCTGTATTAAACTGATTATTTCCCATTAATTCCACTACCTCCAGTGTGAGGTGACCAAAAAATGTCATCCACTTCCCTCCCCTTTCAGCAGGTCAGGCAACATCCGAGGAGCAGGAGAGTCGACATTTCGAGCATAGGCTCTTCATCAGGATGAAGAGGTTATATTTGAAATATGACTCTCTTGCTCCTTGGATGCTGCCTGACTGGCTGTGCTTTTCCAGCACCACGCTTTTTGACTCTGATCTCCACCCTCTGCAGTCCTCACTTTCTCCCTTTTCAGCAGTTCAAAGGGATGCTCCTTCCATGATACTGTGGTGCATTCCTCAAACACACAGCCACCTTTTTCCTAGGACACATTTTTATGTAGAGACAGGAGATGTAAATACATCAATTTACCTTCTTCCTCACTGTCCAAGGCCCCATCACTCCTTCCAGGTTAAAAAACAATTTACATTTCCTTCTTTCAATTTACTGCCTTTCTGTTCCGCATGTGGTCTCCTCTTTGGTGGAGTGATCAAGCAGATTAGGTGACTGCTTTATGGCAACGTATCTGAAAAAGTCCTCAAGCATCATTTTAGCTTCCCTGTGGTCTGTCATTTTAATTCTGCACCTTGTTGTTACACTGACATCTCTGTCATTGACCTTCTGCATTGTTTCAGTGAAGCTGCACGTGAGTTTGAGAAGCAGCATCTCATGTTTCACTAAGGCTTTCAGATTCAACAGTGAATTCAATAATTTTAGACTGCAAATTCTGTTGCATCATTTTGTTTTCCTTTTGTAATGATTTTCTAACTTTTGCTTTCAGATAGCAGAATGTCAGCTATAAACTCTTTGAACTGTAAAACTAACATTTTTATTATTCAATCTCCACTGTCTTCCATCCAGTCAGAGATCTTCCTAGCCTACCCATGCCTTACTCAAATTGTATTACACCGTGAACTTTTCCCAAGTTTGATGAAATATCATCAACTTAAAACATTAACTCTTGTTCCTGACTCCACATTGACTGTCTGACCTGCTCAGTACTTCCTGTAGTCACTGCTTTTATTTCAAACTTTCAGCATTTGAAGTACTGAAGATAGGCTTCAGTTCTGTATGTGGTGTTATAATCAGACATGAGGCCAACTTCTTCTTCTGCCTCAACCATTACCATGAAGCCAATTAAACAACTCTAGCCCACGTAACACACAACATATGCGCTCTCAATGCTGCAAGTGCCTGAGCTTTCCCTCCTGTGTGAAACACATTCAGAGGAACTTTCTAGACTCGTCTGGCCTCAGATTTGGATGAAGGGCTTTTGTCCGAAACGTCGATTTCACTGCTCGTTGGATGCTGCCTGAACTGCTGTGCTCTTCCAGCACCACTAATCCAGTATTTGGTTTTCAGCATCTGCAGTCATTGTTTTTACCATGAGTAGAAACTGATCTAGTCAAATGATTACCTCCCACTGCGGAATAAATTACTATTTAGCCCTGTCACATCCAGTCAAGATCAGTCCAAGCAGGTAGCTAACAGGACGAGGCACCATGAATATTTCCGTCCACAACCACGGTGTGAGTGCACGAACCAAGACCACGTGCATGCAAATATATTCCATCACCTTGCTTCCTCTCTGGCAATGTAAGTGACAGTGTGATGTAATGTAAATTACTACACCTAATATTAAGGAGCAGCTAACTATGATGAGCACATAGCAAAGGGTTCCTGATGTAAAACCGAAGACCCTGTGTATCCGAGCTAGCGCTTTGCCTAATGCAGCAGTCTCAGCACAACTATGACAATGTTGTTCGCAGTGTGGATGGTGGTTGCAAAAAAGCATAATAGATCCTATTATTTTTTATGCGTATCGTGGAGAAGTTCTGGGGAATCGCACACTTTTGAAAGAAAAAGTTTAGTATTCGAAATGAATAAAACGCATCTCCTATGCGCAGCAGGTGGCAGTGTTTTCCATCTAATGTGCACAAAACTTCAGTGTGGTAGAAACATTCTGCCCTTTGTTATGAGCGGGTTTTAAACAAATAGTTACTGCTGCCATGAGTATTTTCGTGTTCATATAACAGTGTAGTCTCTTAAAAGGAAAGTCTTGAAAAATGCGCATCTGAGCTGAATTCCACCGTGACTGTAGCGCTCTTCAGCCTCGGTTTTATATCAAGACTACAATACGATTACCAAGACTTATTAACATGATTTTGAATTTCAAACTAATTTAGATTTTAAAAATCTGCATATTTCTGAAGATACACTGAAATGTTACTGTTTCCATTTTACTTGTTTAATTTAACAAGAAACTGATCGTACATTACATGGTCCACAGAATCAGTTCTAAATTTATGCAGAAGAGTGGGAAAGAATGAGGCGATCTTTGAGAAATATCACATTTTTTACCGTATTTATGAATAAAATCTGATATTCACCCGAAAAACATTCAGAGTTTTGTTACAATATGATTCTTCAAATGGCGTCCACCATATCTGGCAGAGACTATAACATCAGTATTAAAACGCGCATGTAAATGATAGAAAAGGTTATTTATCTTAACTGTATAATTATCGAACCTACAATCCATGTTAACCAAAGATGGTTTATTTGAATGGTTATCGTTATCTACAAAGAAGTAAATATGCTAATAAATGCTCATTCTCCTTTAACAGACAGGAACAGCTAAATTACAGTAAGACGAGCGGATAATACTTGTGTTCAAGTATTAACAAGTATAAAAGATCATAAACTGACAAGATACGAATACTGTTATGAGTATCTGCCAATTAGGCCTTATTCAATTTATCTATAATTTCAGCCATTCACCAAGTGTGAAATTTATATAAATAGCTAAAGTATAAGGAACCATTTAGGGGGTTTATGGTGCAGTGGTAGTGCCCCCACATATGAGTCAGAAGTCCTGGGGTCAAGTCCTATACCTGTTCTGGAGCTGTGTCACGAATATGTCTGCATAGGTTGATTAAAAATTTCTAAAAGGTACTATCGAAAGCATCAAACGCCAAACCTCACCTGCACCAATTAATTCTTGTTTAGAAGCATCACTTACAATCGGTCAAAAATTGAAATTAAAAAGCAGATTGCAAATTCATTTATTACCCACACATATTTTCACCGTAGTCCAACCGATTCTGTGGCTACTTTGTGAATAAGTTTACAGAAAAGTATTGCAGTTTCTGGGTGGTTTTTAAAGGATCTGTGAGCTGGTGCGTCACATCATGATTCAGTGTCATCCTGCCGATGGCTACAGCAACAGGAAAGTTCTGCGGATGGTGGAAATGTGAAATAACGTTGAAATTATTCTGCAAATCACGCAGCATCTGTTTAGAAATTGCCAGAGTTAACGAATCAGGTCGACGACCTATCATCGCAACGTCCTTATAGCTAATTTGTGTTTAATCCCAATGATGAATCTCCAATCCATTAATGGTATTTCAAACATGTAAGAATTTCAAACATATATATGATTGATTTCAAAGCACTATGTTTAAAGAAAACGTGATGGGAAGCTGGCATTTATTTATATTGTACTAACAAAGTTGGTCTCTCTGGAAGTTTTATTCGTTATGCTGTAATATGGAACTAACATCAACATATTTACTAGGGAAAATTATATATCTGTGCCATATATGCACTTGACATCTCGATTAGCCTTGAGTTTATCTGCTGGAGGTTGGAGGGGCTTCTACAGATTATGTCAGATGCACTTTGAGTATTTCTAATTCAATTATCTAAATTAAATTTTGTGATGTATGAAAAATCCAGTTTATGATTCATTTGGATATACGGCCAATTAAAAAAAATACCCCTAAGTAACTGACTATTCTACACCGAATAACAATCGGTACGGTTAATTTGGATGAATTTATTTTGATTTCGTAGAACAGAAAGAGGAATTCCACCTAAGTCCAATTATCGAAAGCTGGAAATGCTCAGTTCCCTTAAAAATATGAAAAGTGGCAATTGTATATTTCAAAGCATACCGCGACAAACTGTGCAGATTTAAAAACCCTGGACATCTCGTTGTACAATCATTACTACCAACCAGAGAAAGACCAACCAACTCAGGTCTAGTTGCTCGGTCATGCAGTTAACTTAATGTTACTGCAATTCCTTGAGAAATTGAGTGCCAAGCTTTGCAGGATATGGTGTCCGGAAATGAAGAAGGGGCTGAACGTTTACCTGGAACGCGAAACGTTGGCCCCAGGAACGGCGCTGAGTTCCAATTGACGTCACTCACCTGACAAAGCTCGATCACGCGCTGAACGGCTCCGGCAGCCCCGCCCATTCCCCGCCCGCGTCCCTTCCTTATTGGCTAACCTCTAGGATGGAGCGCTTCACCATTAGTTGGAGCGGCGAGAACCCACCCTTTGCCCCGCCCCTCTATTTCCGCTTGTGGAATCAAGAGGTTCGTCAACATGGCGATGAGCTGTCATCCATCGCGCCGACACACACATAGTTACTTCGAGATGGTACGGGCGACGATGGGCGGACAGCGAGTGCTTCCACTCCATCAATAAAAAAAAGGTTTTTGTTGTTTTCAGCCTGGGTGCTAGGCGTTGAGGAGGACTTTGGTGCACTATGTCTCTACTTTGTGTGAGAGGTGAGTGTTGCTAAGGGGTGTGTTAGGGGGTGGGTGATTGGGGTGGAGAGGCCTGGGGCACAAATTGGGTGGTACCCACCCTGATGTCTTCCTGGCATCGGCTCGCCTGCTCCACGTAACCCATGGCAGTCGTTGGACTGAAAGTGTTTGTCGCCCCTCTTTTTGAACAAGTCAATCGACTTGTTGCTGTCGCATCCAGCACTTGTTTCTTTTTATTTTGAATTTTGTACACTTAAATTTAATCAATGTAACAGGTTTGACTGAAGTGTAGCTGTTTCTGCGGCAGGATCTACCTTTTCCCTAATCTCATCTTCCACCCCGTTTCGACTACGTGTTGGGAATTTTTCGATCAAGCTACTGGTTTATATTTCAAACTGTGGTAGTGAATAAAACTTTTCGTTTCGCAGATTGTATGTTACTTTCCCGATCTGAAATCTTTAACCAGAAGAATCAGTCCAGGATTTAAATACTAGTCTTTGGATCTCATCTGAGTGTATATGCTAGAATGTTATCTCCTATTATTGAAACAGGATGGGTGATGATCAAGTCCGTTTCTATGGTAATTGATCTAAAGCTTCCTCTTGGAAGGCAGCTATTGCAGCAGATAAGCGGATGGGATAAGCTATCAACGTTTGCAGCATAAATTGAAGGGTGTCGTCCGTTTGATGTACACGTGAGCTTTTCTAGATGAAGTGAGATCCAGTCAAGACTTGTATGATGGGAAGCCTCACTTAAACACAAAAGGATGAATAGACTTTAAATCAGTATATTTCTTTCCACTCTGACTTATGATTTGTGCTATTAGTCGAAAACTTTTTTTTAACAGTAACTGAAAGGTAATAGTGGGTATGCCTTTGGCCGCTGAGCTTGGCTGGGCAGAACGGTTTCAGTTTGCTTTTGTTCGCTTTGTTTTGGTTGTTTAATAAATGTTGGACATATGAAGAAACTTAGTATTGTTTTATTTTTTTTAAGACGCGGTGACTGAATGTAAGTGCAATTGTCATTTTACCCGCACAAACAAGACTTATTATTGCTAATGCTGATTTGTTCAGAGTAAAGACGCATATGGAACCCGATGCGTCCAATGCTTTAGGAACCGTCGCTCTCTAACCTGTTAAATGCTTTATTTTACTGTAGTTCTTATTTCATTATCCTAGTTAAAATATGTCATAATTTGCAAAGATTTCAGTATCATCCCTTTTTTAATTGGATTTTACAGCAATACAAAATCATTAAGTCTTTGCATATCTGTACTGTTCAGTATCGTGGGATACATTGGGTACCGGAAAAGGCATGAGGAGGAAAATAAACCACTGATTTTCATCTTGGGCCATATGTGGTGCTTCACTTTCCACCTGTTAAGTGACAATATCGCATTGCCATGTCTTCAGATTAGTTTGGAACTTGCCGTTTAATTGCACCTATAAATTCTCATTTTGACGAAGCAGTTAAACATTTCCGAAAATGTGGAAATGATGTTTTACTGTACACAATTTTGTTAGATATTGTTTTGCCCTAGGGTGTTCTATATGTCAGAAATTTAATTTCACCTTGTGATCATGAATGAGTTATCGAGATTTTCTGTTCTGCTCAACTGACGAGCAGTATTGTTACATCTTTGCATTCTTCTGTTCTCCCGTGAGCTACCCTTGGACCTAAGAAAATGTAGTTGGAACACACAAGTTGTCATTGTCAAGAACTGTCGCACTGAAAGAATAGTTTACCTACAGCTGAACTGCTGTATGACGGGGATTTTTCAACACATGTGTAACAACCTAGATGATTTGTTCTTTCATTCCCCAAGCTTTGTAGTTAGCTCACTTTGTTGTTCAGTGGTTTATCTAGTGGAAGAAAGGCATGGCTGGCTCTTGGAGTGAAAGGCTGAAAAGCAGAGCACTGAATTATAAGCAAAGTACTGAAGAAACTCAGGGGTTTGGCAGGATCTGTGGAAAGAGAAAATGTTCAGAAATGACTCTTCAGATATCCTGAGCTTTCCCCATCAATTTTTGTTTTAATTTCAGATTTCTAGCATCTTCAATACTTTGCTTTTAAGCAGTGGACAGATTCCAGTTATCAACCATTGATGCCACGGTGATATCAAAAAATAAATGAAGACACTAGGTACTGCAAAAGCTGTGGATTCTGCCAACATTCTGGCAATAATATTTGAAATAAATAAAACAAAGCACTGTGTGGATGCTGGAGATCTGAAACAAAAACAGATTGCTGGCAACTCCAGGTCTGACCGCACCTGTGGGGAGAAAGCAGAGATAATGTTCTGAGTCTGATTCTTCACTTGAGCTGCTGAGTTTTGCTAGCAATTTCTGCTTTTGAATAATATTTGAGACGTGTGTATCAGAACTAACTGCACCCCTAGCCAAGTTGTTCCAGTGCTTCTACAACACTGACATCTGGGAAATTTCCCAGATGTGTCTTGTACACAAAAAGCAGGACAGATTCAACCCAACCCAGCCAATTACTGCTCCATCAGTCCACATCAACATCTTCAGTAACGTGAAGGAAGGTATCATCAAAAGGTTAAGTGGCCTTTGCAAAGGAATTGCCTGTAACTGACTGGGTTTTCAAGGGCCTCTCAGCTCCTAACCTTGGTGCAAACATGGACAAAAGAGCTGAACTCCAGATGTAAGAGTGACTATCTTTGCTATTAAGGCTGTATTTAACTGAATACGCCATCAAGGAGCTCTAGCAAAACAGGAGTAACTGGGAATTGGGGAAAAGTCTATTGACTGGAGTCCTATCTAGCACAAAAGAAGGTGGTTAAGCTTGTTGGAGGTCAGTCATCTCAGCTGCAGGACAGCTGTGTAGAAGTTCATCAAGGTAGTGTCCCAGACCCAACCACCTTCAGCTGTCCACCAACAAGCTTGGCTTCATTAGAGGAACATCATGAGTGTTCAGCAGTATTCGTGTCGACTTCGATTTTGAAGCAGACCATATCCATATACAGCAAGACCTGGACAATGTCCAAGATTGGCCTGCCACATTGTAAGTAACATTTGTGCCATAAGTGCAGGCAATGACCATCTCCAACAAGAAACAATCTAACCATGGTCACTTGACCTTCAATGGCATCATGGCTTCTGGGCAGAGGAGATGACCTGGGTTGTGCAGTGAGAGAGGGACTCACTGAAATCCTTGTAAAGGGAGGAAGAGAGCTTCTTCAAGGAAGGCATCCTTGGTAAGAGGATTTGCAGTGGGTTAAAATCAACTAGGAGAAAGTGAGGACTGCAGATGCTGGAGATCAGAGCTGAAAAAAGTGTTGCTGGAAAAGTGCAGCAGGTCAGGCAGCAACCAAGGAGGAGGAGAATCGACGTTTTGGGCATGAGCCCTTCCTGAACTGAACTGGACTATGTTGTGCCCGACTGGGGCAGCACACTGGAAGTCAAGTCTCCTTTGTGGAGTCTTCACAAAAGTAAAAGGTTCCAAACAGTTTTTTTTTAAAATCCCTAATTTAACTGAGGTTTAAACACTGACCAGCTTTCTGTACTTAAAAAAAAAACCTATTTCCACAAGTAACTAGATTCCAGCAACAAGTAAATAACTTTTGAGTTCTTAGATATAATTTTCTAGTAATTAAAACACTAGTTTCACTTATGAACTCCTCATTTTTTATATACACACACAAAAATAAACCTGTTATGGACAGAAGGAAGAAATTGGGAAAACGTTTCAATGGTTCCAGTTCACAAGGTAATTCCTGTGATAACCACACTGCTGCTTCAGGTTTTTCCTTTTTTTTTGGATGCTTTGCACGATGAGCAGTTTGTTTGGTTCACTGTTAAAAGATAATCTGATTTATTGACTAAAGGTCACAGCTTGTAACAATGACCGAAGGAGAAATAAATTGATTTTCTATGGTTTTAAAGTGATATTGTCTGCAGAGAAAGAAGAACCCCATGACAGGTGGTGGTCTGAAGGCTTTGCTGTATCTTGTTCACAGATTGAAGCTGAGAACCAATCAGATTGTTGCCTTTGGCTATTGGTAACTAACTGCTCAAAAACCCGCAAAACCCGCAAACCCAATTTGCTCCTTGTCAGGTTCTCGGTGCCTGTCTATTATAACAAGGAATTTCAGGAATATGATGGAATGTTTCCCATTTGTATAGGCACAACACTAATAACACTGAAGATTGACCATATGGGATATATTGTCTTGTTTGGTACCCATCCACCATCGACCACCTCCAACATCCACACCCTTCATCACTGATGTTCATTGGCAGGATTGTGTACCACTTAGAATATCCACTACAGGAACTCACCAAGACTCCTTTGACTGCAACTTCTAACCTGTGATTTCTATCACCAAAACGGACAGAAGATGCATGGGAGCACCACAACCTGCAGGTTCCCTGCCAAGTCATATTCCATCTTGATGTGAAATTATATTGCTGTTTCTTCACTGTTGTTGGGTCAAATTTCTGGAGCTCCCTTGCTAATAGTACTCTGAATCTACTCCAAGGACTACAGCAGTTCAAGATGATGAAGTTGTTAGTTTACGACTCCCTTCTTGATGGCAATTGGGCAATTAAATGTCATCCTAACCAGAAACCTCAACATTCATTTGAAACAATAAAACACACGGTGGCTCAGTGGTTAGCATTGCTGCCTCACAGCACCAGGGTCCGAGGTTCGATTCCAGCCTCAGTTGACTGTATGGAGTTTGCACATTCTCCCCGTGTCTGTGTGGGTTTTCTCCAGGTGCTCCAGTTTCCTCCCACGGTCCAAAGATGTGCAGGCCAGGTGAATTGGCCATGCTAAATTGTCCATAGTGTTAGGTGCATTAGTCAGAGGGAAATGGATCTGGGTGGATTACTCTTCGGAGGGTCGGTGTGGACTGGTTGGACCGAGGGGCCTGTTTCCACACTGTAGGGAATCTTTAAAAAAAAAGAAATTATACAGAGTTTGTCTTTCCGTTATGACAGGTGCCTTTATCAGCCTTCTTAGGTCGTCCCTTGGGTTCCAAGATGATCCATTTCCTCTTTTGGTTTTAAGATAGCTGATCATCCCAGCATATGTTTAGAATTAAACACAGGCCTTCTGACCTAGAGGTAGGGACATTTTTGATTATGCCACATGTGCCCTCCCAGTATGTGTTAGATATTTTCAAATCATATGATGTTATTATGTACTTCTGGAGCAGATGGGACTTGAAGCTAGGATTCTTGACTCCGCTGCACTATAAGATCCCTGACCACCAATGTGTGATAGAAAACTCTTTCAAAATATGGGGCAGGAGGTTAGGTTGTGTTCCCGATAGTGTGGAAACAGGCCCTTCAGCCCAACAAGTCCACACTGACCCTCCAAAGAGTAACCCACCATGACCCATTCCCCTACCCTATATTTACTCCTGACTAATACATCTAACACTATGGTCAATTCACCTGACCAGCACATTTTTTTGGATCGTGGAAGGAAACTGGAGCACCGGAGGAAACCCTCGCAGACACAGTGAGAATGTGTAAATACCACACAGACAGTAACCTTAGGTGGGCATTGAACCCAGATCCCTGGCGCTGTGAGGCAGCAGTGCTAACACTGAGCCACCGTGTTGCCCCAGGAAGTGTTTGAACTGTTGGGTGAATGGGTAGTTGACTTAGAGCTTTGTGCACTGTCCCTGGCTTTTCAAGATAAGCTTCCTGAATAAAAGCTTCCCTATTTTAATACAAGACCAGTGTCTCCCAAGAGTTGACAGGGCTGCTTGATCCCTTCAAAGGCTCCTTTTTGGGAATGTTCAAAACTCTTTTTGCTGACCACCTGGGAGTCTCCTCTTGTCACTGTGTTCTGAGTAGAACTGTGTGTTCAGGCATTCAAATGACAATCCACTCTGCTTGGCAGACATTTGAGTGATTACCACCTTACTGCTGAGTACGTCATCTTGGGAAAAGACACTTGCTGTTGGACCATCTGCCACCAAATTATGAGACATGGTGGTGGAATAAAATGAATTGAATAGTACTTTGAAAGAGCAGGCTTAGTGAGTTGAATGGCTTCCATGATGTGATTCTGTGATTTCTTTATTTTGTAGAATCTGCTGATTGAATAACACACAAAATAATGTTAACATGTTGATGGTAATTCAATTTTTTGAGCCATAATGATAAGAGTATACTTTCAGGAGGTGGAACTGGTCTCATTAAGTAGTTCAGTAATTGTGTTATTAAAATATACATCCATTAGTGTACCAGTATTAGGCTACATTTAGGAATGTAAACAATTAGTGTCCAACCTAACAGTATGTTCTTTTTAAAAAAAAATGTTTTTTACTCTGAAGACTAATAGCTAAATTTAAGCAGTGGAGTCAGTAATAACATTTTGGCCACTTAATTTTTTGTGGTATTTTTAAGCTTACGTTGTGCGTTTTGCATGAAAAATTTTAAATGCTGTCTTTTGATGGACTCCGCTGAACAGAGCAAAACTATATTTTACATGTTTCAGGAAGGCATACATATATGCAGTTTCAAACTGAGTTTTAAGTCTGTTCCAGAAAGTTTTCTTAAAAGATTCTAGCTTCCTCAACGTGTAAATATGGAAATTTAGCATTCAGTTCTTCCTTTTAACACTGTATAATTCAAGATACACCAGATTGAAATCACAGCTGTGGTTGATAATGACAGTTGGGTTTCTTTTAGCTGTAAGTTTTCAATCTTGTCCAGGCTGTCAGATGCTGCCCCAGGTGGCTGTTGAAGTGCTTAGCTATTGGGAGAGACAAATAAGTGACAGGCTGCATATTTCAGGATTGCGATTCATCATACTTAAGACCAGCTGATCCTAAAGTAACACCATTGAGGACTATGGTTAGGTTTGTCATGACTAGTCCATCTTATTGGATTTGCCACTTCTGCTCCAAAATGAAGTAAATTCTTAAATTGGTGTTTTGTTGTCTTTTTAAAGGCCTTTTTAAAACTGTAGTGCCATTGTCCTCCAGCTTCATGGTTTTCAATTAAATTTGTATTGACATATATTTTACAAAGTTAGTCTGATCAAAACTAGGACTGAGCAGGTGCATTCAACCATGTCTCCATGTCTGGGCTAGGAAATGAAAATACTGGAGTCTGATTATTTAGAATTCATGATAAGACTTGCTCGAAAGCTTGTTTCTTTGACTTTCAAGTAGGACAGGAGTATGGCCCCTGTCACTGATTTCCTGGACATGATTGGGTTAAAATTGGATTAAAAGTTTTAATAAACTGGGTACAAGGCAAGTAATACCATTTAACAGACTTGAAATAGATCAGAATGCTCCATTTCTTAGTAGAGTGAGGCATTCAGCACAGGAAATTGGATTATTCAGCCTTTATGTGCAAGAACTTAAGTTGGAAGTGAGAAATTTGATTTAATAACTTCTGATCTCTACCTTTTTTCTAGTTATTTCAAATGTTGATGCATCCTTTGTACTTTGCCAGTTTTTAATGGTGGGGCATGATCATCTAAGCATGGTGTGGTTCAAAAGCGTATGTTGCTATGCAGTGTTTTGGTTTCAAGCATGTTATTGAAAAGTTGTTTTTAAAGGGACCATTATCTGGAATGTGGATGGATTATGCAGAAGTCATTTTTTTTAGATCACTTAGATTTTAGATTACTTACAGTGTGGAAACAGGCCCTTCGGCCCAACAAGTCCACACCGACCCGCCGAAGCACAACCCACCCATACCCCTACATTTACACTATGGGCAATTTAGCACGGCCAATTCACCTGGCCTGCACATCTTTGGACTGTGGGAGGAAACCGGAGCACCCGGAGGAAACCCACGCAGACACTGGGAGAATGTGCAAACTCCACACAGTCAGTTGCCTGAGGTGGGAATTGAACCCGGGTCTCTGGCACTGTGAGGCAGCAGTGCTAACCACTGTGCCACCGTGCCGCCCATCTGAATTGAAAAGCAGCAGAATTGCAGCTTAGTGTTTTACATGTTTCTTTATCTTTGCAAACATTTGTCATTTTAACATAAAAATAACAAAAAAATTTCTAGAAATAGTGTTCCTTCTAACAAGGCTCAATTTTGAAATTTCATTTGACTGTGATTATTTTACAATGGAACTGTTGTGATCCCAGAGAGACCGCAATAACTTGAGAATTTCTTATGTCTGCAATGAATTGTGCAAGGCATTACGTTTTAAGACTTCTAAATAATAGACAAATGAAAGGTTTTAATAATACCATTCAGAACTTGAGTGTTGCTGGCTGGGCCAGTATTTATTGCCTTTCCCTAGCGACCCTCGAAGTATGCTGCTTGGTTGAACCATGGCAGTTTGTTTTGGTTCAGGCATACCTATATGCTACTAGGAAGTGAGTTACAGGATTTTTGATCCAATGATATTTGATGAATGCTGATATACTTCCTAGTCAGGGTTGTGAGTATTCCCATGTATTTACTGCTTTTGTCTTTCTTGTGGGTTTGGAAGGTGCTCTCTAAGTCTATGATGGAGGGAGTGAATGAATGTGGGTATGATTGCAATCAAGCAGGCTGCTTTTTTTCTTGATAGTGCTGCTAGAGTGTTGGTGGAACTGCACTCACCAGGGCAGGTTGGGGGCATATTCAATCGTATTGTTGATTTTTGCCTTGCAGAGCATGGACTGCTTTAGGTTAGTCTGGAGCAATGATCTTCTGAGAGAGTGTATACGTGGATGATTGTGCTAGTGCCATTCCCAGCATTGAAGTCTGGTTTCAGAATTTACTGCTGCTCAGAGATTGTTTTGAGGTCTGTGCCGAGCGAAGTCAAAATTTTATAAGGAACATGTGTCAGGAAGTGTTATTTGCTGCAGGATTCCTAGTGTCTGACCTGCTCTTGTAGTCACAGTATTTCTTTATCAAAGGCAGTCACTTTTACCCCAACTCTATTCAAACATGGACAAAGGAGCTGAATTCTAAAGACCATAATGAAATCAGGAGTTGAGTGGCCCTGATGAAACCCAAAATGAGCAGATATGAGCAGGTTATTTCAAAACACATGCAGTTGAGAGCACTGTTGCTGATCCCATCTGTCACTTTGCAGATTGATTGAGAATAGAGTGATCATATGGTAGTAAGCTTGGTTGGATTTATCCTTTTTTTTGTGTAGAGGATCTTTCTGTGGATGTAGGTTTGTTCGCTGAGCTGGAAGGGTCGTTTTCAGATGTTTTGTCACCATACTAGGTAACATCTTCTTCAGTGAGCCTCTGGATGAAGCACTGGTGTGGTGTAGCCCACTTTCTATTTATGTGTTTGAGTTTCCTTGGGTTGGTGTTAGCATTTCCTCTGGTGACGGCATTTCCTGTTCTTTTGTTTTCCCCTCTGGGATGATAAATGGGATCCAAGTCAATGTGTTTTTGGAATGCCATGCTTCCAGGAATTCTCGTGCATGTCTGTTTGGCTTATCCTAGGATTCATGTGTTATCCCAGTCGAAGTGGTGACATTCCTTTTCTGAATGTAAGGATACCTGTGAGAGTGGGTCATGTCTTTTTGTGGCGAGTTGATGTTCATGTATCCTGGTGGCTAGTTTTCTGCCTGTTTGTCCAATGTAGTGTTTGTTACAGTTTTTGCAAGGTATTTTGTAAATAACATTTAGTTTTCCTTGTCTGTATAAGGTCTTTCAAGTTCATGAGCTGCAGTTTCAGTGGGTTGGTGGGTTTGTGGGATACCATGATACCAAGGGGTCTGGGTGTTCTGGCAGTCATTCCCAAGTTGTCTTTGCTATAGGGGAGAGTGGCTCAGGTTTCTGGATGTATTTTGTTTGCTTGTTTGGGCTTGTTGCTGAGAAATCTCCAGACTGTGTTTCCTTGGTATCATGGTAGCCCACAAGCCCACCAATACACTGAAACAACTTGAATGACCCTATACAGACAACAAGCAAAACTAACATCATTCACAAAATACCATGCAAGAATTGCAATAAACACTATATCGGACAAACAGGCAGAATACTAGCCACCATTGGATCATCAAATTAGCATTTGTTGAAGATTTTGAAAATGCTTTAGCCTTTTCTTTTGCATAAATGTGCTGGGCTCACGCATCATTTTATGATGGGGGGGAATACTTGTGGAACCACTTCGTCCAATGAGTTCTCATGCTGTCCACCACCATTCATGGCTTCATCAGCCATAATTCCTCCAGATCTTAGGTCTGATCCATTTGCTGTGGAGCCACTTCACCTGTCTAGCATTTGTGTGTGAAAACAGCACAAGCAGCAAGTAGTTTCACAGGTTCACACCTCATTTTTAAATATGCCTGCTGCTATTCCTGGCATGCCCCGGCACTCCTCATTGAATTGGTGTTTAATCCCCTTGCTTTATCGTAATGATAGCCAGGTTATGAGTTTGTAGATTGTGTCATACAGTTTTGCTGATGGCTCCAAGTGCAGACTTGTGAGAGTTGCTAGGTCTGTTAAGTCTGTGCGATTTTAGCATAATCAAGTGACACAATATGATGGAGGATATGTGAAGGCGGGTCTTTGTTTTCACAGGGACTGTGATTCTATGGTCGCTCTTAGTGATACTGTCGTAGATATATGCATCTGCAGCAGGCAGATCGCTGAGGACGAAGTCAAGTATATTTTTCCCTTTGGTTCCGTCACCAACTGCTGCAAAGCCAGTTTAGGGGCTATGTCCTTCTAGGACTTGACCAGCTTGGTCACTGGCAAGCCACTCTCTGTAGTCATTGAAGTCCCTCAAACAGTCCATTCTGCAGCCTTGCCACCTTCAGTGTTTTCTCCACTTGGTGTTCAATGTTGAGTTCTGACTCATCACCTGATGGAGGCACAGAATGTGATAATGAGTGAGAGGTTTTCTTGCCCACGTTTGAGCAAGATAGCTTTATTCTGACTTGTGTGCCATTGTTCTACCACCATTGTCTATAGTGCCTGTATGTCTAAGGATGGTGATGATGTCGTTTGGGGCTTGTCTGCAAGGTATGATTTCACAAGTGTCAGGATGTTGTTTGGGTGATCTGTCTCACAGCCTAGTCAATTTTGGCACTAGCCCCTCTGTTGATAAGTAGGACTTTGCAGCTTTGATCAAACTGAGTTTGCCATTGTTGTTTGTGGTGCCTTAAAATGCCAGGTGGTCTGTCCAGTTTCATTGCTTTTTTTCAGAATTTTTAGATGTTGATCAAATTGAAAGGCTTGCAACGGCAATTAAGAGCCAATCACATTGATGTAGGCTGAGGAGGCAAATACAATAGTTTTCCTTGCCTAAGGGGCATTAGTAAACCACATGGGATTTTATGATAGTGGTATCATGGTCGTCGATATTTTGAAAATACTTTTGAGAAATGTTTCTTTACAAAGTTATAAATTACCAAAATATAACAGTATAAAATTATAACAACAATAACAATAGAGTCATAGAGATGTACAGCATAGAAACAGACCCTTCGGTCCAACATGTCCACGCTGACCAGATATCCCAACCCAATCTAGTCCCACCTGCCAACACCCAGCCCATATCACTCCAAACCCTACCTGTTCATATGCCTATCCAAATGCCTTCTAAATGCCTCCACCACATCCTCTGGCAGCTCATTCCATACACGTACCACCCTCTGCGTGTAAAAGTTGCCCCTTAGATCTCTTTTATATCTTTCCCCTTTCACACTAAACCTATGTCCTCTAGTTCTGGACTCCCCCACCCCAGGGAAAAGACTTTGTCTATTTATCCTGTCCATGCCCCTCATAATTTTGTAAACCTCTATAAGGTCACCCCTCCGCCTTCGACGCTCCAGGGAAAACGGCCCCAGCCTGTTCAGCCTCTCCCTATAGCTCAAATCCTCCAACCCTGGCAGCATCCTTGTAAATCTTTTCTGAACCCTTTCAAGTTTCACAACATCTTTCCGATAGGAAGGAGACCATAATTGCACGCAATATTCCAACAGTGGCCAAACCAGTGTCCTGTACAGACGCAACATGACCTCCCAACTCCTGTACTCAATAGTCTGACCAATAAAGGAAAACATACGAAATGCCTTCTTCACTATCCTATCTACCTGCGATTCCACTTTCAAGGAGCTATGAACCTGCACTCCATGGTCTCTTTGTTCAGCAACACTCCCATGGACCTTACCATTAAGTGTATAAGTCCTGCTAAGGTTTGCTTTCCCAAAATGCAGCACCTCGCATTTATCTAAATTAAACTCTATCTGCCACTTCTCAGCCTATTGGCCCATCTAGTCCAGATCCTGTTGTAATCTGAGGTAACCCTCTTCGCTGTCCACTACACCGCCAATTTTGGTGTCATCTGCAAACTTACTAACTGTACCTCTTATGCTCCCATCCAAATCATGTATGTAAAAGACAAAAAGTAGAGTGCCCAGCACTGATCCTTGTGGCACTCCACTGGTCACAGGCCTCCAGTCTGAAAAACAACCCTCCACCACCACCTTCTGTCTTCTACCTTTTGAGCCAGTTCTATATCTGGTCTATCGTTCCCTGGCTTGTCTTTACCGTCCTTCTTAAACGGTGGCACCACATTAGCCAACCTCCAGTCTTCCGGTACCTCTCCTGTGACTATAGATGATACAAATATCTCAGCAAGAGACCCAGCAATCACTTCTCTAGCTTCCCACAGAGGTCTCGTGTATACCTAATCAGGTCCTGGGGGTTTATCCACTTTTAACTGTTTCAAGACATCCAGCACTTCCTCCTCTGTAATCTGGACATTTTGCAAGATGTCACCATCTATTTCCCTACAGTCTATATCTTCCATGTGCTTTTCCACAGTAAATACTGATGCAAAATATTCATTTAGTATCTCCCCCATTTTCTGTGGCTCCACACAAAGGGCAATAAACTACTACCCTACTCAACCGAACACATCAAAACTATACTCGCAACAGATCAATAAATAAATAACACCACTCAGCACAATAAAACCAAAGCTCCCAACCATCGAGAGCATTAATTATTACACCCACATTTATTTGAAATTCTTCTTCTCAGAGCATCAGGTTCACTAAAACTAGCCATCATAGCTAAATGAAGGCCCTAATTAAAATGGCAGACAAATCTGCTTTCAGGAAATTCAAAAAGGGCTGCCTTGTCTTCCAAAAATATTCATTATATTTGGTGCACCATATTTGTGACAAAATCCTAAGGTTTTCCATAATTAACTTGCACCAGCCTGACAGGCCTGGGCATTTCTCAGACACCCAGCACATCAAAATGTTCTTCCTTGCACAAAAAAATGAGGATGCTACAAAGCTTTTTCCCATGTACATCTAAGGATGGTAAGTTCAGCAAGTCCAGGAGAAGAGAGACCTGGTCTACCTTAACTTTGGTCCCCAAGACACACACTCTATTACTCCTGCCACAGTGCTCAAATACCTACAAAGTTTGTGACATGACCAAAAACAATGAGTGAGGGTACCTATGCTTATTTTACATTTGGGGCACATTGGAGATGCTTCCTTTGAAAATTTTGCAGGACTACCTGGGGTCAAATGAACCCTGTGAAGAACTTTCAACTGCATGATGTGTGTCCTGTTACAGATTGAGATCTTTCTCAAGTTCTCACAAATGTCCTCCAATGTCTTGGAGGAGATCTCAACTCTTTTTCTCCCAGACCTCTCGAGCATTCCCTAGCTGTCCTCATCTTATCCATAAAAGCAAACTAGTAAGAGGGCACTTCGCCTGGGAGGCCGCAATATCCAACCATATTGATGTTGGGTCCTCACAAGCCCAGTCACTCAAAAGACAGAAGGGAGCTGAGTTGGTATCTCTTAATATCTTGGGAAGTCTACTCCTCCCAGTCCTTGGGGTAGTTGCAATTTGGCAAAGGTAATGAGAACGCCAGTGATGCCAAATAAAAGAACTCAACCAGCCAGTAAGTTTCTGCAGTGATTGCCTGGGAAACATCAGAGGGAGCAGTCGCATGGGAGAGAACAAATGAGGAAGGGTATTCATTTCAATAAGGGCTATTCAACCTAGCCAGTTTATTAGGAGAGTCTCCCATCTTTCCATTTTTGAAGATCTTGTTTAATTTTGCCAAGCAAGTGAACAAAATTAGTCTCAAATGATCAAAGGTGGGAGTAACAAAAATACTTAATGAACCCCCCCCCCCAACTGTGACCATTTAAAAAGAAATTGTGATTTACCCTCAGTGTCAGGTATTTCCCGAAGACCCCACCATGGGCATAGCCTCTGACTTTGCAACATGATCTTATATCCCGAGAAAGCCAAATAAATTAATACATTGTATTAAATGGGATACAGAAACTGCCAGGTTGAATAAGAAGAGGAGAACATTATGTGCGGATAATGTGATCTTTTTACCTTTTGATTTCACTTCTGGGGCAGCTATGTTAGGGTCCTTAAGGATGGTCTCTGTCAGTGGCTCAATCACCAACATCAAGAGTCGAGTTGAGAGAGGACAACCTTACCGACTGCTTCTACCAAATCTGAAATTACTGGATCTTACACCATTTATAAGAACCGAAGCCAGAGGATCACTATACCGGACCTCCATCCATCTGACAAAAATCTCACCGAGATCAAACACTTCCAGGGTGTAAAAAAGATATGGCCACTCCACCCGATCGAATGCCTTCTCTGCGTCGAATGAGATCACTAATCCCTGAACCGATCTATCCTGATGCACTTGTATTCAGTAATCTTCTAATATTGTTGGAGGATCTGCAGCCCTTGATAAAACCCACCTGGTCCTCCTTAACAATATCGTCTCTAAACTTAACTCAAGAATTGTAGACAAAAGTTTTGAAGTCTGAATTTAGCGAGATAGGCCTATACTGAGCACAGTCTTCTGGGATCTTCCCTTTCTTGAGGATGAGAGAGATATTAGCCTGTCTTGGAGATGGTTGGAGGCAGTCATGACTGTATGAATAGTTGTACATATCCAGCATCGGCCTTGATGATATATTTAGATATTGCTTACAGAATTCACTAGGGAGACCATCAGGGCTGGACGCCTTCCCACTTTGGAGCTGATTTACTGCCTCCTGTATCTCTTGCACTGTTAAGGAGGCATTAAGAAGAGACGTCTGCTCAGAGGTCACACCTGGAAGGTCCAGGTACTTAAAAGAATCCATCTTCGCCAACCTATCCTCTCAATGTTCCAAATAGTATAGTTCGGAGTAAAATCTCCGAAATGCAGCATTGATCTCTTTAGAATCGCAAGGAGGAATCCCAACGTCTTCTCTGATTGATGTAATAGATTGAGGGGTGTTCCTTTACTGGGCCAGATATGCCAGGTTTTTGCCCGACCTATCACCATGCTCATACAACCTTTGTTTCACAAAAGAGATTTCACTTTTTGCTGTCTGAGCATGGAATGCCAAGTAGCCCTGAGAGCTGTGACTCACTGCAGTTTAGTCACGAATGAACTATCAAAATATGCTGTCTTGGCTACCTTCAAACGTACCTTGAGCAGACATGGCTGCCCTCCCTCCTGTCGTTTTCGAGTGGCCGAGTAAGAGATAATTATCCCTGTAGCTCTCCCAGAGTGTAGACTGGTTGCTAGCTGTACCCGAATTAATGGCCAGGAACGCTTTGAACTCACTGGAAGTACTGAATAAACTTAGTATCCTTGAGAATAAAAGGATCATTTGCCAATGCCACGAACCTGTTCCATTGTCCGTAATCTCGATTTCCAATCACGCAGCAATACATTTGGAAATGGCAGTATTTCCTATTGTACATGACATCACCGAATCCAGAAAAACCGAGGGGACTTTTTAAAAAAAAGTCAATGCTCGTATGACACTTGTGTGGATTAGAAAAAATGGGCAGTCCCTAATCATTGGGTGGAGACATCTCCAAACATCCACCAGCCCCAATTCCACGCATAAGTCAACCAGTTACTTAAATTGCAGAGAAAGGTTTTGGGGGGCCTTTAGACATTCTATCCGTGGAGTCCACGCGACAGTTAAAATCTCCCCCTATGATAGTATGCCACGTTCCAAGGATAATCAGTTTGGAGAGTGCATCGGTCAGGAATTCAAGGGGATGTGCTGGGGGGCAATAGACATTTTAGAATGTCATGTTCTTAACCATGTATTAAGGACTAAACCACCCATACCCAGCTTTAAAGTGACCTAATAACTTAATTGGCAGATTCTTCTGAACAAGTATAGCCACTCCCCTGCTCTTAGTGTTAAATTCAGATGTTCTTTATCAAGGTGGGTTTCCTGTAAAAGGGCAATATCAATTCTTTCCTTGAGACTTGAGCATCTTTTTATTCTTGACTGGCGAGTGACTCTTCTTACTATTCCAGGTGCACCAATTAAGAAGAAAATTAGCTATATCCCTCTATAACAACCCTTGAACCAGAGAGGAAGAACTCTACATCCCGTGTGCCGAGTATAAATAAATAGAACCTCCGAGAGCCTAGAAAATACACATACTAAAGCTATATTAACGAAGCTCTCAAAAACTACATCTTCTAAAAACCAACAAACTAAACCAAATATGAAATACAAAACAAAAACTTGATTGGATACTCCACCCTGTTATGAACAAAGAAATTAAAAGTGAGCATTCCACCCATCCCTAGCCATACATTGACCTCAATTAACATTGGAAAAAATTCAACAATACTTCCTGTAATAAAAAGGTACACAAGGGAAAAAAGGAAAGAAGAAAAAAAAAACCATGTCCATGCCTTTTGGACCATTCAGTCTATTTTAAAGCATCCAGAAAGTTGTTTTCGCTTTTTCTGGTTATTCAAATAAGCACACAGACCCCTCATGGTTGAAACGGTGCACTGTGGGGTACCTTGCAGAGTTCTGAATACCAAGATACCTCCATCTCCTCTCACCTCATCAAAGGACCTCCTCTTGTAGATCATGGCCGCAGAAAAGCCCTTGAAAAACATAATCTTGGATCCTTTGTAAATTAGGGCCGATGAATGCTTCCAAGTGATCTCGAGGCTTCCATTACCTTGTATTGTCTGTATAACACTTAAATCTCAATAGGATGGATAGGGGTGCTGGTCCAAACTGGGCCTGTGCACCGCAACCTGCTGAGCTCTATTGATCTTCAGACAGCCCCTCCCAGCCAAGAAATCGTGGCAGCCAGTCTTCAAAGAAGCTGGCTGGCTGCTCGCCTTCCTCTCCCTCCAGCAACCTGACAACCTGGATGTTATTTCTTTAATCTCTATTTTTTGAGGTCATCGACCTGCTCCATTAAGGCCTGTACCTACTTCTTGAGGGCCTTAATCTGTCCCACTGAGGACGTGACCTTGATCTCCGCCACAGTCTGCCGCTTGACCTCCTCCACTTGCTTTCCAAGTCTTTCCAGCTCCTGTATATGCTTCTGTAAACATGGCCGAGATCATTTCCAGCCTGGTGCGATTTTCTTGGATTGATACTTCAGCCTCCTCCCAGAGCTTCACCAACTCCTCAGCCAAGCCTTGTTGAGTAGATGAGTCTATTGTGGTTTCAGAGGATGCCAAAGCTGAGGCCGCAGGCTTGTCTGATGCTGCAAGGGAATATCTGCATGTTGCTATTTATTCAGTCCTTTGCCTCCAGTCATCTTCCCTTGCGAGGAAAAAAAGGTATGTAGCAATTCTACCAATATTTAATTATAGGTTTTTCTCCAAAATAGCTTAGGTGGGGGGGTGTAAAAGCACCACTTCACCCGAGTTATCTGCCTTGCTGAGCTCTGCATCACCTGTTAGATCTCCATCATCTTGGATCCCCCTCATCAATATTCTTTTCAGTTGCTAGATTTATATTGACCATTGAATTAACATTGAAACGTTACTTGGGCAACAAATGCCATCATAGAGGTGTTTTCCACATCTAATAACTGCAAATTCTACACCACATTTAATGCTGTTTGCCATGCTCTTGGCAAACACACAGTCTCCTACTAAAGTCCCAAAGTGCCAAACTAAGCTTCCCATGTTCAAAAGACTGTCTTATCCCTACTTACCAGGAAGAGTTTTCAAGTGACGTATTTCAAAGTCCCTTTGCTCTATCAAGGAACCTTAAAAAAAATTGGAAGAGAAGTAAGCCATTCAACCTTTCAAAGAGGAGAAAGTGATGATGCTGGAGATTAAAGTTAAGAGTGTATTGCTGGGAAAGCACAGCAGATCAGGCAGCATCCGTGGAGCAGGAGAATCAATGTTTCAGGCATAAGTCCTTCATCAGGAATGAGGTGTGTGGGTCGGGGCTGAGACGTAAATGGGAGGGGGTGGAGTGGCAAATAGGTGGGTGAAGGTGGGGGAAAAGGTAGGTTAGATGGGGGAGTGATGTCCAGGTCCAGAGGGCGGTGCCAGGTTGCAGGCTTGGGACAGGGATAATGTGGGGGAAGGGGAAATGACGAAGCTGTTGAAATCCACATTTATCCTGTGTGGTTGCAGGGTCCCAAGGCGGAATATGAGGCATTCCTCCTCCAGGTGACGGGTGGTTATGGTTTGGCAGTGGAGGAGGCCCAGGACTTGCATGTCCTTGACTGAGTGGGATGGGGAGTTGAAGTGTCCAGCCCTAGGGCGGTGGGGTTGGTGGGTACAGGTGTTCTAGAGATGTTGTCTGAAGCGATCCGCAAGAAGGCATCCTGTCTCCCTGATGTTAAGAAGATCACACCGGGTGCAATGGATGCAGTAGATGACATTGGTAAATTTCAGATGGATGTGGAAGGATCTCTTGGGGCCTTGGATGGAGGTGAGAGGAGTCGCGTGGGCGCAGGTTTTGCACTTCCTGAGGTGGCAGGGAAAGGCACCAGGAGTGGGGTGTGGGCTGGTGGGGATGTGGACCTGACAAGGGAGTTGCGGAGGGAATGGTCTCTCTGGAAAGCTGATAGGCGTAGGGAGGGAAATATTTCTTGTGGGGTCCATTTGGAGATGGTGGAAATGGCAGAGGACAATGCGGTGTATGTAGAGGTTCGTGGGTTGGAAAGTGAGAACCAGGGGCATTCTGTCCTTGTTGTGTTGAGAAGGGTGGGGTTCAAGGGTGACTTTTCAAGCCCACTCCTCCATTCATAATGATCATGGCTGGTCATCCAACGGGAGTTCCCTGTTCCTGCTTTCTCCGCATACCCTTTAATCCCTTTAACCCTAAGAAGGATATCAAACTCCTTCTTGAAAATGTTGAGTGTTTTGGCCTTAACTGCTTTCTCTGACAGAATTCCATATGCTCCCCACTCTCCACATGAAGGAATTTCTCTTATCAGTCCTCTTAGAAGTTTATAAATTGTCCCTCTCATTCTTCTAAACTCCACTGAATATTGTTGTAACCAATCTCTAGTCTCTCTTCATAGCCTTTTGATTGTGTCTTTACTTCTAGTAACAAGGCATCCTCTGTCAACTCCTCTGCCTTTTAAGTCTCACTAAATTCAAGTTGGGAGGTCATATTGCAATTGTACAGGACATCGGTTAGGCTGGTTTTGGATTACTGCTGCAATTTTGGTCTCACTGCTATAGGAAGAATGGCGTGAAACTTGAAAAGGTTCAGAAAAGATTTTTAAGGATGTTGCCAGGGTTGGACGGTTTGAGCTATAGGGAGAGGTTGAATAGATGACAGCTATTTTCTCTGGAGCGTTGGAAATTGATGGGTGACCTTAGAGAGGTTTTTAATAAATATTTTTATTGAAAACCTTTTTGAATCTTTCCCAAAAAAACCATCAAAACAGAAAGAAGGCAGTACAACAAAGCCATACCACGGTACATTGTTATTGAACAACCTACCATTCTACCAGAACAAACATATCTACTTAACTTAAACTACATTACAAACATATTAAATAAATACTAACTTAAACTAAATTCAAATAAATTAAATAATATCTCACTACTTTATTCTGTCTCAGTCATCACACCTCCACTGAGGCTTCCATCCCTGGGAGCACCATCTACAATACTCGGATTCTTTTCTCCCCCAGTCTCCTCCTCCTGGGGCCCCACGGGCAGATCTTAGAGGTTTATAAAATCATGAGGGGCATGGATAAGGTAAATTGGCAAGGTCTTTTCCACGGGGTTGGGTGGGGGTTGCACGGGGGAGTACAAAACTAGAGGGCATAAGTTTTAAGGTCAGAGGGGCAAGATGTAAAAGGGACCAAAGGGTCAACTTTTCCATGCAAAAGGTGTGTGCATGGAATGAGCTGCCAGAGGAAGTGGTGGAGGCTGGTACAATTACAAGATTTAAAAGACATCTGAATAGGAAGGGTTTAGAGGAGTATGAGTCAAATGCTGGCAAATGGGACTAAATTAATTTAGGGTATCTGGTTGGCATGGGTGAGTTGGACTGAAGGGTTTGTTTACATGCTGTACGTCTCTATGACGATAAGTTCAGTCTCTTGAAGCATGATTGGTTCTTGTTTGCATTCTGTTTGGTCCTTAAAACAGTTTGTCCCTCTGCACGATACAGCAGACAGTGTTTTCCCCATCCAGATCTCTGTGTCTGACGAAGAGTCTGTTCAATAAGACCAGCTGCTTTTGTTATATTTATATAAAGATGTGAAAACTAGCAAGTGAATTTTAGCTGAGGTCACTGCCTCCGGAATTTAAATCCAGATAAATGAGATATGATGCATTCGGGCAAAATGAACAAGGCAAGGGTACTTGTGTGAACAGAAGGACCGTGGGAAGTGCAGAGGAACATTTGGTGTGCATTTATACCAGCCCCTAAAGGCATTAGGTCCGGTAGATAGAATGGTTAAAGAGGCATATGGGATAGTTGCCTTTGTTGGCCTAGGCATAGAGTTTAAGAGCAGTGAGGTTATGCTGGAATTGTATAAAATGTTGGTTAAGCCACAGCTAAAGAATTGTATGCAGTTCTGGGATCCACATGATAGCAGGGATGTGATAGCTCTGGGGAGGGTGCAGAGGCAATTTACCAGGCTGATGGCTTGAGCTGGAGAATTGTCATAAAGAGAGATTTGACAGACAGTTAGTTTCCTTGGAGTAGAGGAGATTGAGAGGGGACATGACTGAAATGCATAAAAATGAGGGGCATAGATAAAGTAGACAGAAATAAACTTTTCCCCTTTTGGTGGAAGGATCAATGATGAGGGGCGTACATTCAAGGTTGAGGCAGTAGATTTAGAGGATTTGGAAGGAAAACTTTTTCACCCAGAGGATGGTGGCAATCTTGAGCTGAGTGTAGTGGCAGAAAACCTCATAATGACAATTTAAGAAGTATTTTGATGTGCACTTGCGATACCAAGGCATATAAGACTATGGGCCAAGTATTCGAAAATGGGATTATAATACAGAGGAACCTTGATTATCCGAAGGACACAGGCGGGGAGTATTTTGTTTGGTTAATCAAATTCTGGATAATCAAATGTTGGATGAGAGGTGTCACATCAGCGATTTTGTTTTCAGTCCTCTGGGACCCTTCCTGATTCTAGCGATTCCTGAAATATCACCACTAATGCCTCCACTATCTCTTCAGCTACCTCTCTTAGAACTCTGGGGTGTAGTCTATCTGGTCCAGGTGATTTATCCACCTTCTCCTTTGTAATGGCTACCATACTGAGCTCAGCTCCTTCTCTCAGTTGAATCTTTGTGATATTACTCATGTCTTCCACCATGAAAGCTGCAACGTGAGTTAGAAGCAGCTGTTACAGAAGCCTTGGTGCATTCCTCTAAAGGACCTCATAATTACTACTGGATCAAACTTGAGGTTTCAGAGTGGAGGTCAGCTCCAATGTATCCCATGATAACCAGCCAGAATCATGCTGTGGAACACACCATGGAGTGATAATTCAATATGATTGGCCTGTTGCTCCATTGCCATCATTTAGGATGTTGAATGTAAAAACTGAAACTTTTGATAAAACCTAATACTGTTTATTTGGCAACATGTTCATTCTGGAATTCAAAATGGGACAAATAATCCTAGAAAACCATAGATGCCTTGGAATGTTTAGGACTGCGCAAAAAGGAAAAGAGAGATGTATAACAGGTATAAAGGGAGCAGAACAACAAAGGCCCTAGTGGAGAATATGAAGTGCTGGGGGGATCTCAATCTTGTAATTAGGAGAGTAAAGAGGGGCATTAGAAAATACTGATGGACAAGGTTAGGTGAATCCCAAAATATGTCTCGAGGGGGAAGAGCATAATCAGGAAAAACATCTCATTAGGGACCAAGGAGGAAATCTGTGCAGGAAGGTGGACAACATGGGTACAGTTTTAAATGAGAGCTTCACATGTGTTTTTGCTTGTGAAGGAGGATCCAAGTACAGAATTCAAAGGTGGACTGTGAAGTTCTTGAGCAGATTGATATCAGAAGCAAGCTAGTATTGGATATGTTGGTGAATTCAAAAGTAGACTGAGTTGTATCCCACGCTGCTTTAGGAGATGGGGAAAGAAATTACAGGGACCCTGACCCAAATTTTTAAATCTTCTCTGGCACTGGGGGAGGTGTCAGTGGATTGGAGGATAGCTCATGTGATTTCACTTTACCAGAAGGGTTGTCGACGTACACCGTGGAGTAATAGACTAGCAAATCTTTTATCAGTGTTAGAAAAATTATGGGGTTGATTATTCTGGAGGCTATCATAAAAGAAGAAATAGAGACATCTGGATGGAAAGGGTTCCATCAGGCAGACACAGCGTGGATTCAGGAAGGGGAGATCATGTTTGACAAACTTGAGTTCTTTGAGGATGTAACAAGTATAGTAGATGGATGTTGTATACTTGGATTTCCAGAAGGCATTCGATAAGGTGCCGCATAAAAGACTCATCCACTAGTTAATTATGCATTGAGTTGGGGGGAATGTGCTAGCATGGATAGAGGACTGGTTAACTAATAGAAAGCAGAGAGTTGGGGTAAATGGGTGTTTCCCTGGTTGGAGACCAGTGGCGAGTGGGGTGTCACAGTGGTCAGTGTTGGGCCTGCAACTGTTCGTAATATATATAAATGATTTTGGAAGAGGAGGCTGAGTGTAACGTATCCAAGTTTGCTGATGACACTAAATTGAGTGGAAAGGCAAACTGTGCAGAGGATGTGGAGGGTCTGCAGAGAGGTTTAGATCGGTTGAGTGGGTGGGCAAGGGTCTGGTAGATGGAGTACAATGTTGGTAAATGTGAGGTTATCCACTTTGGATGTAAAAATAGTGGGTCAGAGTATTATTTAAATGGTAAAAACAATGACTGCAGATGCTGAAAACCAAATACTGGATTAGTGGTGCTGGAAGAGCACAGCAGTTCAGGCAGCATCCCACGAGCAGCGAAATCAACGTTTCGGACAAAAGCCCTTCATCAGGAATAAAGGCAGTGAGCCTGAAGCGTGGAGAGATAAGCTAGAGGAGGGTGGGGGTGGGGAGAAAGTAGCATAGAGTACAATGGGTGAGTGGGGGAGGAGATGAAGGTGATAGGTCAGGGAGGGGAGGGTGGAGTGGATAGGTGGAAAAGAAGATAGGCAGGTCGGACAAGTCAAGGAGACAGTGCTGAGCTGGAAGTTTGAAACTAGGATGAGGTGGGGGAAGGGGAAATGAGGAAGCTGTTGAAGTCCACATTGATGCCCTGGGGTTGAAGTGTTAAGAGGCGGAAGATGAGGCATTCTTCCTCCAGGCATCTGGTGGTGAGGGAGCGGCGGTGAAGGAGGCCCAGGACCTCCATGTCCTCGGCAGAGTGGGAGGGGGAGTTGAAATGTTGGGCCACGGGACGGTTTGGTTGATTGGTGCGGGTGTCTCGGAGATGTTCCCTAAAGCGCTCTGCTAGGAGGCGCCCAGTCTCCCCAATGTAGAGGAGACCACATCGGGAGCAACGGATACAATAAATGATATTAGTGGATGTGCAGGTAGAACTTTGATGGATGTGGAAGGCTCCTTTAGGGCCTTGGATAGAGGTGAGGGAGGAGGTATGGGCGCAGGTTTTACAGTTCCTTGGTGGCAGGGGAAAGTGCCAGAATGGGAGGGTGGGTCGTAGGGGGGTGTGGACCTGACCAGGTAGTCACGGAGGGAACGGTCTTTGTGGAAGGCGGAAAGGGGTGGGGAGGGAAATTTATCCCTGGTGGTGGGGTCTTTTTGGAGGTGGCGAAAATGTCGGCGGATGATTTGGTTTATGCGAAGGTTTTTAGGGTGGAAGGTGAGCACCAGGGGCGTTCTGTCCTTGTTACGGTTGGAGGGGTGGGGTCTGAGGGCGGAGGTGCGGGATGTGGACGAGATGCATTGGAGGGCATCTTTAACCATGTGGGAAGGGAAATTGCGTCTCTAAAGAAGGAGGCCATCTGGTGTGTTCTATGGTGGAACTGGTCCTCCTGGGAGCAGATACGGCGGAGGTGGAGAAATTGGGAATACGGGATGGCATTTTTGCAAGAGATAGGGTGGGAAGAGGTGTAATCCAGGTAACTGTGGGAGCCGGTGGGTTTGTAAAAAATGTCAGTGTCAAGTTGGTCGTCATTAATGGAGATGGAGAGGTCCAGGAAGGGGAGCGAGGTGTCAGAGATGGTCCAGGTAAATTTAAGGTCAGGGTGGAATGTGTTGGTGAATTTGATGAATTGCTCAACCTCCTCACGGGAGCACGAGGTGGCGCCAATGCAGTCATCAATGTAGTGGAGGAAGAGGTGGGGAGTGGTGCCGGTGTATGAAAGGGATAGGTAAGATGGAGACCTGCAACGTATTTTCACTGGTGGGTGAGATAAGGGCTAGGGGACATGGCCTCAGATTTAGGGGGAGTAGATTGAGAACAGAGAGTAGTGAATCTATGGCATTCTCTGCCCAAAGAAAGCAGTAGAAGCAGCTTAATTAAATATATTCAAGATACAGTTGGATGTGTTTTGGCATGGTTCGGGAGTTAAGGGTTATGGGGATAATGCAGGTACAAGGAGCTGAGATAATGGATAGTTCAGCCATGATCTTGATGAATAGCGAAGCAGGCTCATCAGGCCAAATGGCCCAAACTCCTGCTTCTATTACTATGAAACTATGAATGATGAGAGAGAAAATTAATCTCCAATGAGATGTAAGGCTTCATCAGGGATAGTCAGCATGACTTTCAGAGGAGGTCATGCTTGACAAATGTGGTGAGATCCTCTGAGGAGGTAATTCACTGATTAGATGAGGGTGGAGCAATTGATGGAGTTTACATGCTCTCAGCATGTAAAGATCCCTCATGGGTATTTAATGAAGAAGCTAGAAGCTCATGGGATCCATGGTAACTCGGCAAGCTGAATCTAAAAGTGGCTTTGTGGTAGGAGATATAGGGTGATGGTTGTTGGCTTTTTGTTTGACTGGAGCCTGGTGTGCCATGGCAAACCACAGGGATTGGTGCTGCAGATGAGCATGTGGGAAGAATAAGTTTACCAATGACACAAAGATTGACCAGGTTGTTGACAGTTAGGAAGAAGCCGTTTTGTTAGGTTTCGTAGAATCCTTACAATGTGGAAGCGGGTCATTCGGTGCGTTGAGTCCACACTAAACCTCCAAGCATCCCACCCTGCTACCCTATCCCTGTAACCCTGTATTTCCCATGGCTAATTCACCGAGCGTACGCATCCTTGACACTATATGGGCAATTTTAGCATGGTCAGTCCACCTTATCTGCACATCTTTGGATATCTTTGGTGACAAGAGGTTACCAGTCACTTGGGCGTATCGATGGCAGATGGAATTTAACCTTGTATACATGTACAGTGATGCACTTTTGAAGAAGGAGCAAGACAAGAAAATAGCCAATGAATGGCAAGACAATAGAAAGCTCAAAGGAACAGAGGGATCTTGAAGTGCTTGTCCACAGCTCTCTGAAGGTTAATAGCATAGTTAAGGCAAATGGGACACTTGCTTTTATCAGTCGTGGCATAGATGATAAGAGTAGGGAGGTTATGCTAGAGCTGTATGGAATTTGGTTAGGCCATAGCTGGAATATTGTCTGCAATTCTGGTCACTACACTGTAAGAACAGTGTGATTGCACAAGAGATGCAGAGGAGACTCGCCAAGAAATTGCTTGGGTTGGAGTTTTTCAGTTGTTAAGAGAGACTGCATAAGCTCTGGTTGTTTTCTTTGGAGCAGAGAAGGTTTGGTTGGGGGGGAACAGATCGCAGTTTGTAAGATTGAGGGGCATGAACTGGGTGGATAGAAAGTAGCTGTTCCCATTAGTTGAAGGGTCAATAACCAAGAGGCATAATAATCAATTGAAAGGCAGGAGGTTTAGAGAGGATTTGAAGAAGACTGCTTTCACCAATAGTAGACATGATTTGGATATGCCAGTGTTGGACTGGGGTGTACAAAGTTAAAAATCACACAACACCAGGTTATAGTCCAACAGGTTTAATTGGAAGCTGGTGTGCTTCCAGTTAAACCTGTTGGACTATAACCTGGTGTGTGATTTTTAACTTTGCTTTCACCAAAGGTTGGTCAGGGTCTGGAGTGCACTGACTGGGTGGGTAAATGATGTAAGAAACCTAAGAACCTTTTAAAAATTGGGTTGAAGTTTGCACTTGCAGTGTCATACCATTCAAGGCTGTGGGACTAGTGTAGAAGTATATTTTGGTAGTACAGACATGATATACTGAAGGGCCTCTACTGTGCTGTTTGTTTCTATGATTCTAGTTATATCATGACTCTACTGTTATTTATGTGCCCATTTTGTGTTTTTTCCTTCAGCGCCACCTCACTATCTCTTCCAATTTATTTGTCCTTTCTTTTTGTCAACAGATCACAAGATGTAGAAGCAGTTTAGCCCACTAAGTCTGCTCCAGCATCCAGTGTGATCATGGTTGGTCTGATGACCCTCCATTGCATTTTCCTGTTCTTTGCTCTTGACCCTTAATTCCCTTGCATTAAAAATCTTTCTGTCTCAGTCCTGAATGTACTTTGTGATTCAGCCTGTACAGCATAAAAAAAGATAATTTTCCAGTCTCCTTCAGTTATGATGAAGAGTTTTATTGGTTTTAAAATGTTAGTTCTGTTTCTGATCCATCGATGCTGCCAGACCTGCAGTGTTTCTCCATTTGGTGTTTTCATTTCAGACCTCCTTTTATTAGTTCCTTATTGTAAGGATCTTGAAACCTCCGTTTGTCCCACCATGGTTTGGAACCTCCCACCTGATAGTCGTAATAATTCTCACTCATAGTTGCTTGGCTGCAGCTTCACTCTTGGCAGTTTATAGCTCAGCCTTTTTGTAATCAGTGAGTTTAGGTCATGATGACCAACACTAAATTCTGATTCCTGCTAGCTTTTGCTTGGAGGGCTGCATTTATTTTGTTTGAAGTCCAAGGCTTTGTTTTTCTTAACACTGAAGTGCTTTTTCTTTTTTATTAGATTTGGTGCTTGTATTGCAACTCCAGATAAAATCTGGAGTAATGTGTGTAGCAAGGTTTTAAAAAAAAACTTCCAAGGGTGCTTCTTAGTTTCTGACCAACACTGAAAATTTCTCTGTTCTTATGCATTTGTAACAACAGCCTCAATGGTGTTTCTTGATTCTGGTCCTCATGGGGCAGTTGGCAAACTGTGAAAAAACAAATTGTGTGCTAATTGGAGATTTTTGTTGTATTACATCTTTTTCAGCTGCACATAGTACTAAGGAATAGCCTATTTATCAAAAAAAAAGTTGGAGAAACTGAATAGGTCTGGCAGCATCTGCCTTTATTAAGGATAATGTTTTGGAGAATTAATTGTTTCATGCAATTTTTTTTAAAAAACCGTTTCAGTTTTAACTGCAGGTTAATATGGGCAACGTCTGTGGTGAAATATAGTTTACTGAATTATAAGCATATTCGTATATCTTCCCTTTTTGAACGATTGAATAACCAGCAACTATTAATGATGGTACTGATCTGAATTAATTGTGGAATTCAAACAAACATGCCATTTTATGCATTTCATGGTTTATACTACATCTCATAGGTGTTTGTAGCAACCAAATTATAAGACTAAAATAGTCGGAGAGAAATGTTGAGTCGTTATAGAAATGTACTTTGGTATTGTGCTAGCTCTCCAGGTCAAAAGATTATTACACAAAAGGAAGAGAATTTAGTCATTTTTTTTTTAAATGGAAAATCCATGGATTTCTCCTGGTGTAGTACCTTATTGTTTCTTCAATCATTGTAGAATTTTGCCTCGCCTGCAAATGTTAATCAGTTTACACAGTGCAGGCCTTTGAGCCTGCACAGTCTTTCCATCTTATTAGGGCTAATCCTCTCTGAATGCCATATTCTTGCTTTCTCCCTATTTGTGTGAACAAACGTTCTCTTATCTCAGTCCTAAATGGTAGAGGATAAGACCTGGTAGATCAGTGGGAGGAATGAATCTGGTTAGTGGCTGGGAGGAGTGGAAGGGAGGAAGCGGGGCAGGGAATGTGATCAGGGGATGGAAAGGATCGATATTTGAAATTGGAGAGCTCAATGTTGAGTCCTTTGAGCTGTAGGCTGCCCAGGTAGAAGATGAGGTATTGTTCCTCCAATTTGCAGTTTGGTTCATTGTGGCAATGGAGGAGGCCAAGGATGGTCCAATCTGGAAAGAGAATAGGAAGGGGAATTAAAATGGGCGGTGACTGGGAGGTCCAATTGTCCACCTTGGATTCCAGCATCAGCACTTTGTCTATAACCAAGGTGGAAAATAAAATATGCTTGCCTTCTTTAGTCAGGGCATTGAGTGGCTAAGTTGGCAAATCATGTTGCAGCTGTATGAAACTTTACTCAGGTCACATTTGAAGTATTGTGTGCAGTTCTGATGAACATGGGATGAATGTGGAGGCTTTGGAGAGGGTGCAAAGAAAGTTTACCTGGATATTGCCTGGATTGAAGTGTATTAGCTATAAGAAGAGGTTGGCTGAACATGGATTGTTTTCATTAGAGTGTCAGAGTCTGAGGGGTGACATGACAGAAGTATGTAAAATTATGAGTCAAATCTTTTTCCCAAGGTAGAAATATTAAATACTAGGTGATATAGGTTTCAAGTGAGAGGGGAGAATGTTTGTTTTATTTTGTGGTAGGTGCCTGGAATAGGCTGCCAGGGGAGGTGGTAGAAGCAGATATATTTGCAAAGGTTAATAGGTATTTAGACAGACACATGAACAGGCAGGGAATAGAGGGATATGACCCATGTGTAAGCAGATAGTATTAGTTTAGAACAGCAACATTGGTCAGCACAGATGTGGTGTGCCAAAGAGCCTGTTCCTGTGCTATTCTAGGTTCTATGTAACTCAGGTGGAAGTTGTCGGAAAATCTAAACATTTCCTGTTGACATTCACTGGCATTAATACCAAAATATACCAAGTATATAATCCTTTGGAAACTTAATTCGATGAGCCAACTAAACAGTGTGGTGCAAGAGTTTACCTGATGTAAGGAATTCACAGTGAGTGAGTGGTTGAGGCACCCTCTTGTGCTGCAGTGGAGTGATTCTTCCCTTTTGACTGGGAGGCACAGGTTCAAATCCTACCTGTCCCAGAGCTATGTAATAGCATCCCTAAACAAGTTAATTAGAAAAGAAAAATGTGTTGATTGACTACCCAAAGCTTGTCTGCTGGCTGTAGATTACAAGTCAGGAGTATAATGGAATATTCTAGTTACCTGGATGAGACCAGCTCCAACAACATTTTATATTACCAAGTTAGACAAAGCAGGCAAATTAATTACCTACCCCTAAACTACCATTGATATTAAATCTCTTGTGACTCAAGCACAGTGGCAGTAGTGTATTCCCTTAGAGAAGATTCACTGCAGCAACTCTGAAAAGTTTTTGTTGACAATACTTTAAGTATGCAGCCTCTGCCACATAGAAGGACAAAGGCAGCAAAAATATTGGAAGATGAATTAAAAAATGTATAAGTGAGACAAAGAGTTTGTCAAGAAACTGGCTGCTAATGTAAAAGGGATCACCCTTATCAGTACTGACTAACATAAACTCGCAATTAAACAGTGCATTGGATTTTTAAAAAAATGATGCTGATCCTCTTTTTCAAATCTGTCCATGGCCTTTCTCCCTTGATATGAATTACAGATGTGTCTAAAACCATTGGAGTTCTTCAGGTTTGGGCTCTTGACATCACCATTACTCCATTTAGTTGTGGCTTTGCCCTCAGCTGTCAAGACGCTTAGTTGTCAAGTGCAGAACCTAAACTTCTGTAACTATATGAAAGGCATGTGATAAATGCCAGTTTAGTGATGATTATGGAATGAAATGATGGTGAGGAAATAGGGTCAGCAACACAACTTGGGCTGAAACAGAATGTCGAAGTTGCAAACTGTCTGGATCAGACCAATGACTAGGAATTTCAGACAATTTTCTTTCCTTCTTGCTAGAGGAAATTATAGCTTATTTGGGATTAAATATTGATGACTCATCTTGCCAAGACTGAGATAGCAGAGAGGTTAAACAAGCAGTTGAATCAAGGAGTGGAAACTTAGAACTGAATGTCCTTAGCAGGCTTGTGGGCAAGGTTTTTTTGGAATTTCCCACATGCCATCTGAAGAATTGATGAGGCCACTCTTATTCATTGTTAGAAGGTGACCCACAGCAGGCATGTTCTGAGGGGCCATGGTGTTGTGGTGATGTCGCTGGGCTTGGATATAGAATGCCAGGCTAATTTTATGAACCCTACCATTGAAAATAAGCTTGAATTTAAAGTTAGGCGAATTGTGACCATCTAACTATTATCAATTGACTATTTCACTTCAATCCCCTGGGAGAAGGAAACCTGCCATCCTCACCTCACCTGTCTGACAGGTGACCCCAGACCCACAGCACTGGGATTGAATCCTAATTGCCCTTTGAACTGGCTGAGCAAGCCACAGTTGGAGGACCATTAAGAAAGGACAATAATTGCTGGCTCAGCCAAGTGGTCTGAATAAAAAAAAAATTGGCTTGAGTTGGAACTTCCATCCCTTACTTGATCAGATGCCACTCCTCCAAGTGAAGGGCTAGTTTTGTTGACAGCAGAGTATGCAAGTAGCTAAGTGTGGGGGCTCTAAATCGCAGCAGGGAGGAGAGGCTTGGGGGTGAGAGGGGAATGGATGTCTTGATGGAGAGTGAAGGACTCTGTTACTAGGACTTCTTCTCTCCCCCATTTGTTTGTGGATGATCCATTGTTGCCTAAGTTAAGCCTAAGAAAGACAAATTTTTGATATTTCAGGGAATTGGGAATATGGGGAACTTTGGGAAAGTAAATATGAATCCTTTAAATATTGACTAATAAAATTCTTGCATTTATGAAGTACCTTGCACATTTCCAGGACATCTCAAAATTGTTCACTTCCTTTCTCTTCAAAGTGAGAACACCATCATAAGACCAGAATACATAGGAACGTAATTAAGCCATTCAGCCCATCGAGTCTGCTTCAGTATTTGTTGACAGCTGTTATGATTCTCAACCCCTTTCTGTTGCCTTTGATCCTCTTACTAATCAAAAACCTATTTATCTCTGTCTTAAACCTCCTTAGCCCTCTGCAACAATGAGTTACAGATTTACCACCCTCTGGCTAAAGAAATTCCTCCTCCTCTCCTTACTAAAATGTCATCCCTTCACCCTGAGGCTGTGCCTCTCTGTTCTAGTCTCTCCTATCAGTGGAAATATCTTCTCCATGTCCACTTTATTCAGGCCCTTGAGTACAATATTCTGTACATTTCAATTAGATCCCCCTTGATCCTCCTTAACTCTGTTCTGTGGCTATCCCCATTTCAAACAAGTAGTTTATTTTGGAAAATGCAGGGGGTGATGGATTCTCAGGGGAACATAGCACGAGCAGCCAAGTTTCTGGTATTGAGACTGGCTTGAATGTAATGAGGTACGTCGGGTTCCAAGAAATCGATTGTGTTTGGCGGGATATGGGCCGGATGCTGGCGGGTTGGACTAGATTGGGTTGGGATATCTGGTCAGCATGGATGGGTTGGACCGAAGGGTCTGTTTCCATGCTCTACATCTCTCTGACTCTATAAGTGACCTGTACAAGAAGGGCGGATTGCAACTAAATTGGAAGGGCACTAATATGCTGGCAGGGAGATTTGTTAGAGCTGCTTGGGAGGATTTAAACGAGTAAGGTCAGGTTGGGGAGCGGGTGGTGACCCAGGGAGAAAGTGAGGAAGGTGATCAATCTGAGACTGGTACAGTTGAGAACAAAGGCGAGTCAAACAGTCAGGGTAGGCAGGGACCAAGCAGAGAACAAGGTAGGACTGATGAATCGGGCCTTTTGCATTGAAATAAATATAGTTTATCAGGGAAGGCAGATGAACTCAGGGCATGGTTAGGAACATGGGACTGGGATATCATAGCAATTACAGAAACGTGGCTCAGGGATGGACAGGACTGGCAGCTTAATGTTCCAGGATACAAATGCTACAGGAAGGGCAGAAAGGGAGGCAAGAGAGGAGGGGGAGTGGTGTTTTTGGTAAGGGATAGCATTACAGCTGTCTTGAGGATTCCCAGAAATACATCCAGGGAAGTTATTTGGGTGGAACTGAGAAATCAGAAAGGGATGATCACCTTTATTGGGATTATATTATATGCCCCCTAATAGTCAGAGAGAAATTGAGAAACAAATTTGTAAAGATTTGTAAGAATAATAGGGTGGTTATGTTCGGGGATTTTAACTTTCCAGGCATAGACCGGGATTGCCATAGTGTTAAAGATTTAGATGGAGAGGAATTTGTCCAGTGTGTACAAGAAAATTTTCTGATTCAGAATGTGGATGTACCTACTAGAGAAGGTGCAAAACTTGACCTATTGTTGGGAAATAAGGCAGGGCAGGTGACTGAGGTGTCAGTGGGGGAACACTTTGGGGTCAGCGATCATAATTCTATTAGTTTTAAAATAGTGATGGAAAAGGATAGACCAGATCTAAAAGTTGAAGTTCTAAATTGAAGAAAGGCCAATTTTGGTGGTATTAGGCAAGAACTTTCAAAAGCTGATTGGAGGCAGATGTTTGCAGGTAAAGGGACAGCTGGAAATTGGGAAGCCTTCAGAAATGAGATAACAAGAATCCAGAGAAAGTATATTCCTATCAGGGTGAAAGGGAAGGCTGGTAGGTATAGGGAATGCTGGATGACTAAAGAAATTGAGGATTTGATTAAGAAGAAGAAGGAAGCATATGTATAGACAGGACAGATCGAATGCATCCTTAGAGTATAAAGAAAGTAGGAGTATAGTTAAGAGGGAAATCAGGAGGGCAGAAAGGGGACATGAGATAGCTTTGGCAAATAGAATTAAGGAGAATCCAAAAGGTTTTTACAAATATATTAAGGACAATAGGGTAACTAGGGAGAGAATAGGGCCCCTCAAAGATCAGCAAGGTGGCCTTTGTGTGGAGCTGCAGAAAATAGGGGAGATACTAAACGAGTATTTTGCATCAGTATTTACAGTGGAACAAGACATGGAAGATATAGAATGTCGAGAAATAGATGGGGACATCTTGAAAAATGTCCATATCACAGAGGTGAAAGTGCTGGATGTCTTGAAATGCATAAAAATGGATAAAACCCCAGGACCTGATCAGGTGTACCCCCAGAACTCTGTGGGAAGCTAGAGAAGTGATTGCTGGGCCTCTTGCTGAGATATTGTATCATTGCTAGTCACAGGTGAGATGCCGGAAGACTGGAGGTTGGCAAACGTGGTGCTACTATTTAAAAAAGGTGGTAAGGACAAGCCTGGGAACTATAGACCTCTGAACCTGATGCTGGTGGTGGGCAAGTTTTTAGAGGGAATCCTGAGGGACCGGATGTGCATGTATTTGGAAAGACAAGGACTGATTAGGGATAGTCAAAATGGCTTTGTGTGTGGGAAATCATGTCTCACAAACTTGATTGAATGTTTTGAAGAAGTAACAAAGAAGATTGAGGGCAGAGCAGTGGATGTGATCTATGTAGACTTCAGTAAGGCGTTTGACAAGGTTCCCCATGGGAGACTGGTTAGCAAGGTTAGATCTCATGGAATACAGGGAGAGCGAGCTTTGAGAAGATTTGTAGCTCAGGTTGAGGTTATGGATGTAGGTTTGCTCGCTGAGCTGAAAGGTTCTTTTCCAGACGTTTTGTTACCTTACTAGGTAGCATCTTCAGTGGACCTCTTGCGAAGCAACGCTGAAAATTCCTGCTTTCTATTTGTATGGCATCACCAACCCAAAGAAACCCAAACATATAAATAGAAAGCAGGGATTTTCAGTGTTGCTTCGCATGAGGTCCACTGAAGATGTGACCTAGTAAGATAACGAAACGTCTGGAAATGAACCTTTCAGCTCAGCGAGCAAACCTACATCCAATACAGGGAGAACTAGACATCTGGATACAGAACTAGCTCAAAGGTAGAAGACAAAAGGTGGTGGTGGAGGTTTGTTTTTCAGACTGGAGGCCTGTGACCAATGGAGTGCCACAAGGATTGGTGCTTGTCCACTATTTTTTATTTATATAAATGATTTGGATGTGAGCACAAGAGGTACAGTTAGTAAGTTTGCAGATGACACCAAAATTGGAGGTGCAGTGGACAGCGAAGAAGGTCACCTTAGATTACAACATGGGTCAATGGGCTGAGAAGAGGCAGATGGAGTTTAATTTTGATAAATGCGAGGTGCTGCATTTTGGGAAAGCAAATCTTAGCAGGACTGATACACTTAATGGTAAGGTCGTAGGGAGTGTTGCTGAACAAAGAGACCTTGGAGTGCAGGTTCATAGTTCCTTGAAAGTGGAGTCGCAGGTAGATAGGATAGTGATGAAGGCGTTTGGTATGCTTTCCTTTTATTGGTCAGAGTACTGAGTACAGGAGCTGGGAGGTCATGTTGCGGCTGTACAAGATATTGGTTAGGCCACTTTTGGAATAATGCATGCAGTTCTGGTCTGCTTCCTATTGGAAAGATGTTGTGAAACTTGAAAGGGTTCAGAAAAGATTTACAAGGCTGTTGGCAGGGTTGGAGGATTTGAGCTACAGGGAGAGGTTGAATAGGATGGGGCTGTTTTCCCTGGAGCATCGGAGGCTGAGGGGTAACCTTATAGAGCTTTATAAAATCATGAAGGGCATGGATAAGTAGACAAAGTCTTTTCCTTGGGGTGGGGGAGTCCAGAACTAGAGGGCATAGATTTAGGGTGAGAGGGGAATATATAAAAGAGACCTGGGGCAACTTTTTCAGGCAAAGGGTGGTGCGTGTATGGAATGAGCTGCCAGAGGAAGTAGTGGAGGCTCGTACAATTGCAACATTTAAGAGGCATTTGGATGGGTATATGAATAGGAAGGGTTTGAAGGGATATGGGCTCGGTGCTGGCAGGTGGAACTAGATTGGGTTGGGATACCTGGTCAGCATGGTCGAGCTAGACCGAAGGGTCTGTTTCCGTGCTGTACATCTGTATGACGATGACTCTATAACCCCATTGAGTAAAAACCCAGAGTCCTCAACCACTCATATGACAGGTCTTCATTCCCAGGCTCATTCTTATAAATCTCCTCTGAATCCTTTCCAGTGCCAGCACATCTTTCCTCAGACATGGGGCTGAAAACAGCTTGCAATATTTTAAATGTGAACTGACCAGAGCCTTCAACAGCCACAGCAGTACATTTTCTACTCTTGTATTCTATCCTCTGAAAATGAATGGTTGCATTTGGTTCCTAACTGCAAACTAAACCTGCGTGTTAACCTTAAGAGAATCCTGAATTGCAACTCCCAAGTCCCTTTGTGCTTCATATTTCTGAAGGCTTTCCCTGTTTAGAAAATAGCTTATGCCTCTATTCTTCCCTCCAAAATACATAACTTTGCATTTTGCTGCATTTGTGTTCCATCTGACACTTCTTTGCCCACTTGTCTAACCTGTTCAAGTCCTCTCTGCTTTCTGTATACTACCTGACTCTCCACCTATCTTATGCCATCTGCAAACTTAGCAACAATACGCTCAGTTTTTTTCATCCAGATTGTCAGTGTATAATGTGAAGAGGTATGGTCCCAATCCAGCGCCTGCAGAACTCCACTTGTCACTGGCTGCCATTCTTTGAAACATCCCATTAAGCCATACTCTGCCAGTCAGCCAATCTTCTACCCATACCAATGCCTTTCCCTTAACACCAGTTCTTATTCAGCACGTTTCTGTGCAACTGGATGTTCCTCTTCAGTATTTTCTAGTCGCCCATATTAACTGTGACAGGGATGAAATTGTAAAGATACGCTTGACATTTGAAGCAAATAATTGTATATTTTATAGCATACTTTGTTCTGTTCTCTCTGTGCTGGTTTATGGTGGTGCATTTCAAAACCAATCATCTGCTTCTTCATTTATTATAGCTATATTTTATCCTTGTGTCTGAAGTGTTTATCTGCAGTTTATCAAATGATAAAATCTCTATTTTAGTTACCTCCAATGTCCAAGTATCTTATTCCAAACAGTGCCATGTGATCTCATATCTGAGTTGACAGACAAAATATCACTTCAATGTTTCATTCAAAAGCTCGCACATCCAACAATGCAGCACCAGCTTAGTACTGCACAGGAGAACATCCTGTTCTTCCAATTTGTGACAGTTCAATTTTCTCAGTTTCTTCTCAGACGAACTGCATGGTCATCAACTTTGATCGAGCACAATTCTGATCAGCCATCTTCAACTCAACGCATGACAGTCACGACTGGTAAAATTCACTCACCTATTAGGCATTCTGATGTACAACAAACACTTGCACACACAGTTCTGATTTGACAGCTTTTTAAAGTTATTTTCCTCAAATCTATTCCTGTCCAAGGCAACTATAGAGTTCAACAAAGTATATTATCGTAGAAACCATAGAACATAGAACATAGAAAATTACAGTGCAGTACAGGCCCTTTGGCCCTCGATGTTGCGCCGATCCAAGCCCACCTAACCTACACTAGCCCACTATCCTCCATATGCCTATCCAATGCCCGTTTAAATGCCCATAAAGAGGGAGAGTCCACCACTGCTACTGGCAGGGCATTACATGAACTCACGACTCACTGAGTAAAGAATCTACCCCCAACATCTGTCCTATACTACCACCCCTTAATTTAAAGCGATGCCCCCTCATAATAGCTGACTCCATACGTGGAAAAAGGTTCTCATGGTCAACCCTATCTAAACCCCTAATCATCTTGTACACCTCTACCAAGTCACCCCTAAACCTTCTTTTCTCCAATGAAAACAGCCTCAAGTGCCTCAGCCTTTCCTCATACGATCTTCCTACCATACCAGGCAACATCCTGGTAAACCTCCTCTGCACCCGTTCCAGTGCCTCCACATCCTTCCTATAGTATGGTGACCAAAACTGCACACAATACTCCAGATGCGGCCGCACCAGAGTCTTATACAACTGCAACATGACCTCAGGACTCCGGAACTCAATTCCTCGACCAATAAAAGCCAGTACGCCATATGCCTTCTTCACCGCACTATTTCCCTGGGTGGCAACTTTCAGAGATCTGTGTACATGGACACCAAGATCCCTCTGCTCGTCTACACTATCAAGTATCCGACCATTTGCCCAGTACCCCATCTTCTTGTTACTCTTACCAAAGTGAATCACTTCACACTTACCTACATTGAACTCCATTTGCTACCTTTCTGCCCAGCTCTGCAGCTTATCTATATCCCGCTGTAACCTGCCACATCCTTCCTCACTGGTAAATGGAGTCCAAGGCAATGTGTTTGTTGATAGTGTTCCAGCTGGAATACCATGCTTCTAGGAATTCTCAAGCATCTCTGTTTGGCTTGTCCGAGGATGGATGCGTTGTCCCAGTCAAAGTGGTGTTCCTCCTCATCTGTATGCAAGGATACCAGTGATATTGGTCAGGTCTTTCTGTGGCTAGTTTTCTGCTCATTTGTCCAATGTAGTGTTTGTTACAGTTCTTCCAAGGTATTTGTAAGTGACATCTGCAAAAGGTCTTTTAAGCCCATTAGCTTCTGTGTTAGTGCATTGGTGGGTTTGTGGGCTACCATGTTGCCAAGAGGTCTGAGTAGCCTGGTACTATCAACAAACACCGTCTTGAAACACATCTACCACTGAGAAAAAGAACAGGAAATGACAACAACCCAAGGAAACCGAAAACACAAATATAAAGCAGGATATAACACCAGCGCTTCACCAGAGGCTCACTGATGACATTACCTCGTATGGTGATGAAATGTTAGCAAGCAAACTTTCAAGCAGGTTTATAAAATCTAGAGGGGCATGGATAGGGTAAATAGACATGGTCTTTTTACCTGTAGCAGGAAAGTCCAGAACTAGAGGGCAAAGGTTTAGTGAGAGGAGAAAGATTGATAAAAAAGGGACCTAAGGGGCAACTTATCACACAAAAGGTGGTGCATATGAAAATAAGCTGCCAGAGGAAGTAGCAGAGGTTGGTACAATTACACCATTTAAAAGGCATCTGGAAGGGTGCATTAATACAAAGGGTTTAGCAGAATAGAGGCCAATTGCTGGCAAATGGGACTAGATTAATTTAGGACATTTGGTCAGCATGGATGAGTTGGACTGAAGGATCTGTTTCCATGCTGTACATCTATGACTATGTCATCGGTGAACTCACAGATGAGAACTCCCACATTCATGTTTAAATCGTTAGTGTACACAAAACGCAAAGGGCCTAGCGCCAAAGCTTTTGGTATGCCACTCAGCACAGGCTTCCAGTCACTAAAGCATCCTTCAACCATCACCCTCTGCTTCTTGCCACTAACCAATTCAGCCAAATTACCCTGCGACCCATGCGTTGAACTTAACCAGTCTCCCATGCAAAACTTTGTCAAAAGCCTTATTAAAATTCCATATAGACTACATTAACTAACAAATGTAACAAAAGGACAGGCAACAAGTGAATAAAAAAATTCAAATGTTAGATCAAATTTGGCAATTGTTAAGCTGGGATTTGAACATTTGTTACCTTGGCATTAATCTATGCCTTTGATCTAAAAGTTTAGTGGCATTAACAATATACTATTGCCTCCCCTCAAAATCTACAATTTTCACATAATAAAATAAGATTTCAGCCCCACAAGTGGAAGTACCTAATTTGACTCAAAACAACTCATATATAAACCCACAGTCTAACTAAACAAACGTAAAAGCAATTCACAAAGAAATCAGCAAAATACAAACGAGGTCTGTCATAATGATTTCGAAGCTACTTGGATGCTGCCTGAACTGCTGTGCTCTTCCAGCACCACTAATCCAGAATCTGGTTTCCAGCATCTGCAGTCATTGTTTTTACCTCATAATTTGGTACATTTCAGTGGGAACAAATTAGTGACCTCAATAAGTGAGCAAACATCCTCCAGTTTACAACTTTGATTTAAAAGCAAAATTATAAAAATTAGGACAGAGAATCCAAAAGGTAAGCAGAGAGCACAACCACAGCTAGCTCGTCCAGTTCAGACTCGAAGATAAAATTTCCTCCATTTTGCTATCATTTTATGTACCAGTCTGAAACAAAATGTAGTTTCAAATCTCTGCTCCAATAACCACATGGTAAAATGTATTAACTGTCCTCTAAAGAAAATTTAAAACACCTCTCTAATCTTCCAGTGTGATAATCCAAAACTGTTGTCTGTTGACTAGAAATATTGGCCTTTTCTTAGAATATCTATTGTTAAGCAAAAACAACTTCTTACTGTGAAAAAGGTGCAATAAAAGTATGTCAGTTGGTGATCAGACAAATTGCTGGGAAACCGCTTCCTCTGCTCGTTGGCACTACCAAAAAAAAGTGTACTCCAGCACCCATGCACAGCAAAAAATCATCAGCCTAACCATACAGCTCTGTACAACAGGAAGCACCAGCTGGGCAAACTAGTCCATGGGAAGGCTGAACACCTTTATTTAGAACATACTCTCACTCAGTCTACTTCTACAGTTTCATGTCACTGCTCACTCTTACCACTGACACCACAAAAATCAGTCTATGTTTTACTGACTAAAAATTCTCTTAAAATCCAGGGATAATGATCCCAAATTTAATAACACAAATACCACTGCAGCAAAAACAGCAGAGACTATACACAGAAACTTGGGAAAGAATTCCCAACTGAAATTCCCATTATAAACCAGAATTCCTACGTAGAATCATAGGGTCACTACGAATATCTTATACTTGAACAACTGGTGGAACACTTTTTTTTGTAATGTCCTTTTTAAAAATTTCCTTTGGAGTTACATAATTAAAGTAATGCACGAAATTTGCTGTTTCCACCCCCTGCTTCAATGAAAACCGTTCCCAAGCCTTCCTCATAAATATACTCTCTCACCATGGTACCATGCTGCTGAATCATCAAGATATGTCCCTTGACAAGGTGTGAATTTGTAATCCAGAGTCTGGCCAAACAAAGCTGTTTGGAAAAATGTCACCCAGTGACATGTTGCTCTGTACTAAATAGTGTTCTTGTAAATCAGAATAAGTATGGAATAATTGCTATAAAAAGCAATGTTCCATCATTGCAACTTTTTTCATTAATATCATACCTTGTTAAAAATATGGCAATGGAATTGATTTCCATTATTCAACTTGATGAAATATAATTTTCCTGAGAATAATCTTCTTTTGGATTTTGATATTCTTTTTGATTACAAAGTTTTCCCACATGCTTTTATTAGTAAGCACTGGATTTTGAAGCACTCTGCTGTATTAATCAGTGTAAAATATTTTTATCTCTGTGTTTCAGATTAGGCTTAAAATACCAACTGACTACTTGTTCATCTTTTTGGTTTTGAAGTTAAAAATTCAACATTTTTTCGCCAGAAATTATCAGAGCAGTTGATTTCTTGGATACTTTGGTTTCTGATAAAATTTGTATTGAATTTTTAGGATTCAGAAAGATCTTTTCTTCATGAAAATCAGCTCTCCATACAATTTGCAGTGAACAATGCAATTGTTATAATTGTTTTCAGTAGTTTATTAATAAAAAATGATTTCCATTGTATTAGTAATAATGGCCTCTGATACAACTGCTTTATCAAAGCACATGACTTTATGACCCTTTGACATCAAAAAGAATATCAAAATCCAAATGAAGATTATACCTGTACTCAGGAAAACTTCATCTCATCAAATTGAATAGTGGAAGTCAGTTCCCATGTTGCTTTCTTGTTAAGGAGGTATGATATCAACACAGGAGGCACGGTGGCTCAGTGGTTAGCACTGCTGCCTCAAAGTGTCAGACACCCAGGTTCAATTCCAGCCTCTGGTGACTGTGTCTGTCTGAAAGGAGTTTTCACATTCTCCCCATGTCTGCGTTTCCTCCCACAGTCCCAAGATGTGCAGGTTAGGTGAATTGGCCATGCTAAATCGCCCATAGTATTCAGGGATTTGTAGGTTAGATGCATTAGTTAGGGGAAATGTAGAGTAATAGGTTAGTTGAATGAGCCTGGGTTGGTTATTCTTTGGAGGGTTGGTGTGGACTTGGGCCAAATGGCCAATTTTCACACTGTAGGAACCCTATGATTCTATGTAGGGATTCTGGTTTCGATGATAACATATTTTGTTGAACTCTGCAGTTGCCTTGGACAGCAGTAGATACAAGGAAAATAATTTAAACAAACTGTCAAATCAGACCTGTGTGTGCAGGTGTTTGTTGTACATCAGGATGCCGAATAGGTCAGTGAATTATACCAGTTGTAATTGTCATGCGTTGAGTTGGAGATGGCTGATCAGAATTGTACTCCTGATCAAAGTTGATAACCGTGCAGTTTATCTGAGAAGAAATTGAGAAAAGTGAACTGTCACAAATTGGAAGAACAGGATGTTCTCCTTTGCAGTGCTAAGCTGGTACTGCATTGTTGGATGTGCGAGCTTTTGAATGAAACATTGAAGTGAGATTTTTGTCTGTCAACTCAGATGAAAGTATGAGATCACATGGCACTGTTTGGAAGAAGACCATGGGTGTCGTGCAGGTGTCTTGGCCAATATTTATTCCTCCGTCAATATACCTACAAAACAGTTCAACTAGTCATGAAAGCTTTGCATGCAACCTTTTATAACTTGTAAGTTGGCTGTTGCATTGTATTTCCAGATTTCCTGAAAGGTGCGTTCAAACTTTGATCTTGCTTTTTGAAATCCCAGTTTTTCCAAATCCATAATTTTTTTCCAAACACCATAATTTACTCCGCTAGTAACCACCACAGTGCAATATCAATTGTATTTAGTTTTCCCTTTCATTCAATATATCTTTAATTTTGTCACTTCACAAACGAAAGACCAAGTATGTGTTTAACTTATTTTTATTTTTACAGTGACATTGCTAGAGTTCCGATTACTATCTGAACAAATCTAATCTGCCTGCATATTGGATTCAAACAATTGTTTTATTCAATTTTAATATAAAACATAATTTTCTGTTTTGTGTATTGGGGATAAAAGCTCTCAATGGAATAAGTTATGAATTGTGTACAGATCTTTTCAAAAGTTTTAGATTTTATTTTGAAAAAAATTTTTAAAGTTTTTTTTCAAAATTACTTAAGTAATACAAACAATTATAATCAACAATATAAAATTAAATAAAGAAGAAAAAGGAAGAGAAATAAAAAATAACCGAAAGAAAGGTAAAAAACCCAACTAACTACTAATCTATCCCACAAACAACCAAAACATAAAATAGGATATCATACATTTCTAGCAATAAACAACAAAACAATTAAATAACCAGATCCATGCTCAAAATAAATTAACATCAAGTCATGATAAAACCCGTATTTATTCGCAAAGCAGAGATTATTTGAATATGGGGACAAGCCTGGCAGATATCTAGCGTACCTTGCTAGGAAAAAAAAGGATCCTCAAGCCATTGCGTCCATTAGAGAAAGTGCTAGGAAAGGAAGATTCTTCCAAATAAGTGCTCCCTCCAGGGGCCCCCAAACTAGCCAGAACCATTACCACAGCCTGACAAAAGCCCTGGACAGTATGGCTGAAATAACTGTTGATTATAGTTCAAAAAGGGCTGCCATATTTTTAGAATAATTCTGTTATTTGTAAGGAAGTCAAGGGGGATAAATTCCAGGACTAACCTGTGCCAGTTTGAAAGTCCTAAAGGGCCCTCAGCTACCCAATTCACTAAAATGTTTTTCCTTCCACAAAAGGAGAGAATGGAAAATAGTTTCCTCCCGTACACATCCAGGGAGGGAAAAATCTGAAGAGCCCGAGAGTAGGGACACTGGATCCAATCTAATCTCTGTACCCAAGATCTGTGTCAAGGCATTCGCTACTCTATCCCAATACCTGCGAATCTTATAGACAATGTGTGAGAGAAGAAGGGCTCATGCCCGAAACGTAGATTCTCCTGCTCCTTGGATGCTGCCTGACCTGCTGCGCTTTTCCAGCAACATATTTTCAGCAAGTGTGAGTGCCAATTTCTATTTTGCATTGAGGACACATTGGGGATGCTCCTACCTTAAATTTTGCGAGTTGTTCAGGTACTATATGAACCCTGTGGAGTAGCTTTAATTGAATAGCTTGAGTTCTATTACAAATAGAGATCTTTCTGGTATTTTCCCAGATGTCCTCTCACATTTCTGAAGAGATTCAATTCTTGGTTCCATGTTTTAAATAACCATTCCATGTCCTTTGATATCTTATTATATAATGAGTGATAAAGAGTACTGACTGAGGTCGGCCCCATCGGCCATAGTACTCTCCTTTCCCTATCCGATTTGTAGGGATTAATGATCAGTGTGGTTGTCTTTTGTATATAGTCTCGTGTTTGGAAATACCAAAAAAGGTTCCTGTTAGGCAGTCCAAACTTCTGGTGCAACTGCTCAAAAGACATCATAACCTCCCCATTGAACAGGTCTCCCAAGCAGGAGATATCTCTGGATTTCCAAGTTTTAAATGTAGCATCTGTTAGTCCTGGAGGGAATCCCGATGCTCCCTCTGTAGGAATGTAAGGGGAGGTTTTTTGCAGGTTACACTCATCTTGTCGCATTATCCTCCAGGCTTTAATTGTATTTAATACAATAGGGTTTTTGCAATAGTCCATAATAGCTCTCATCTTGTCCAAAAGTAAGAGATTGATGAGGGGATACTTTGCTTTGTGAGTTCGCAATATCTAACCAAATTGATTGTGGGTCACAAGAGACCCAGTCAGTTACATAAGATAATAAAGAGCTCAACTGATACCTCCTAAAGTCTGGAAAGTCCAGTGCTCCCCTTGCCTGTGGAAGTTGCAGCTTTTCTAGTTTGATAAGGGGCCGTCTATGATTCCAAATAAAGGAGCTGAGCCAGCCGTAAAGCTTACCCAATGCCAGTCTTGGCAACATCAGAGGGAGCATTCTCATAGGAGAAAGAAAATGAGGTAGAATATTAATTTTAACTAGGGCTACTCTGCCTAACCGGGAAATTGGGAAATCTCCCCAGCATTGAAGGTCCTGCCTTATTTTCTCTAATAAATGCACAAAATTGGCTTTATAGAGTTAATCAAATTCTGAGGTAATTAAAAATACCTAAGTTCAGCAACCCTTCTGGTGACCACCGAAAGGGGAAGCAAGATCTGTCCGATAAGTTGGATATACTGGCAAGAACACCCAACGGCATGGCCTCTGATTTCGAAAAATTGATTTTTATATCCTGAGAATATACGACATAGATTGACCACTTGAATTCGGTGGGGCACAGATATCAATGGGTCACTTAAAAAGAGGAGGACACCATCTGCATAGAGAGTAATTTTATGTTTACCCGAACCAACCCTCTGAGCCGTTATGTTAGGGTCAGTTCGTATAGCTTCCACTAGTGGTTCAATTACTAGCATGAATAATAATGGTGAGAGGACATCCCTGACGACATCAGGGATGAGAAGGATATTTGCCTTTCTCGATGAAGATGGGAGGCAGCCCTGTCTATGAGAGTAACTATACATACTTATGAGTGGCCCAGCCAGTTTCCCTATAAATTCTTTATAAAACTCAACTTGGAATCCGTCTGGTCCAGGCGCTTTGCCACTGTGAAGCTGCCTAACTGCGTTGAGTACTTCCTGGATTGTCAAGGGGGCATTCATGATCAACACCTGCTCCGAGGTTAAGTCTGGGAAGGTTAAGTTTTTAAAGAACGACTCCATCTTCTCAGTTCTATCCTCGCAGTCCTACGATTTATACAGTTCAAAATAGAACTTTCTAAAATCTTTTTACGATCACAAGTCAAGGTACCAGCACTTTCTCTAATGGACGCAATAGCTTGAGGAGCCTTTTTTTTCCTAGCAAGGTACGCTAGATATCTGCCAGGCTTGTCCCCATATTCAAATAATCTCTGCTTTGTGAATAATATTTCCCTCATTGCTGTTTGGGTAAGGATCACAGCCCTCAAGGCTGCTGTGAGGGCTGTGATTCTTTGTAGCTTAGTAATAGAGGGTCTGTCAACATACGCTGTCTCAGCTGCTTTCAAGTGAGCCTCATGCAGGTGCTGTTGTTCTCCCCTTTGTCTTTTCTGGGTCGCAGAGTATGAGATGACCAAACCTCGCGCATTTGCCTTAATGACCTCGCACATTGTTGACTGGTTACTGGCCGTACCTGAATTAATTTCCCAAAAAGTTGTGAATTCCTGCGAAAAGTATTTTATAAATTTGCTATCCTTCAATAAGAGGGGATCCATACGTCGGGGGCCCATTCCATCATCCCTCGTCTTGATTTCCATATATACTGCGGCATGATCAGAAATAGCTATATTACCTATTTTACAAGACAATATGGAATTCAAAAGGGTCGAGGGAGCAAAGAACATATCAATTCTGGTATGACACTTATGTGGGTTAGAGTAGAAAGTGAAGTCTCTACCCTGGGGGTGAAGGCACCTCCACACATCTTCTAGCCCAAGCTCCTTATTCAGATCCGCCAGTTGTCTCGGTCTAAGAGATATACCCGTAGTGCTCTGAGGTATCCTATCTGTCTCTGGGTCCATAATAGAGTTAAAATCTCCTCCTATGATTGTATGGCGGACCCCAAAAGCCATCAACTTAGAGAACACTTCCGTTACAAATTTAAAGAGGTGTGCCGGGGGGGGGCAATAAAGATTCAAAATTCCATATTCCTCTCCATATATGAGGGCTTTGATCAGTGTATACCATCCAGACTCATCATTTATCTGGCTTAACATTTGGAAAGGAAGATTCTTCCAAATAAGAATGACTACTCCCCTACTTTTTGAACTGAAAGATGAGAAAAAAGCCTGATCAAATCCACCCTGTTGTAGCTTTAAGTATTCTTTGTCAAGTAGATGTGTCTCCTGTAGGAGCGCTGTGTCAACCCTTTCTTTTTTGAGACTTGATAATATCTTTTTCCTTTTGATTGGTGAATTACTTCCCTTGACATTCCAAATGCACTGCCTAAGTGAATGGCTAGCCATGATCGAGACCCCCCAGGAGGAAAAACCCCACCCAAAATACCTTGAATAAAGACCATAGAAAATTCACAAATGCAAAAATTGCCCAGCAACCGAACGTTTTTTCGACAGCCCAGATTGTTGAGGTCGTTGATGTGCTGCTCCAAGTTCCCGTGGCCCGTTGCTCCACCCCTCCAATGCGCTGTTCAAGTTTTTAGATTTCTCGGTCATGCTGCAGAAGCATGACCGAGAACGACTCCCACCTGGACCTGGACTCTTCAGTAAAGGCGTCAATCTTCTCTTGAAGTTTGTTAATCCCAGAGATCAGGCTCACCTCTGCAGGTAAGTCCCCTGAAATGGCTGCGGACGTCTCTGCTGCTGTGAAGGGGGTGGGGGAGGGGTCCCTGCCTGTTGCAAACTGCGGGAGTTTTTGCCCTCAGTCATTTTAAAAACAACACCAAGCTGTCCACGTTTGGTGTAAAATGACTAACTATGCTGGGCAAAAGCTGTCTTAAATTATTTGATGGGTGAGGTGAAGGCGGGTGCTCCACTTTGCTCGAATCTTAGACAGAGCACTACAGACTCAGACTTGCGGGGTCGCCGCCATTTTGAATCCCCCAGTTAATCATTTTTGATTTTGTTATTATTAGTGTTAAGGTGTTCTGTTTTAAAAGTAATTTTCAAAATGAACTTTTTTTTTAGCAGCTTTTTCTATTTGGTATACATCAAAGGGGCAGCATGGTGGCTCAGTGGTTAGCACTACTGCCTCACAGCACCAGGGACCCAGGTTCAATTCTGGCCTCGGGTGACTGTCTGTGTCTGTGTGGAGTTTGCACATTCTCCCCATGTCTGTGTGGGTTTCCTCCGGGTGTTCTGGTTTCCTCCGACAGTCCAAAGATGTGCAGGTTCGGTGAATTGGCCATGCTAAATTGCCCATTGTGTTAGGTGCATTAGTCAGGGATAAATGTAGGGTCAGGGTGGGTTACTGTTCGGAGGTTCGGTGTGGACTTGTTGGGCCAAAGGACCTGTTTCCATACTGTAGGTAATCTAATTTAATCTAATCTAATCAGAGCAAGCTTTGACATCTTGATCAGTATAGGAATTTGTAATTTGCTATTAATGCGATTGAGGTAGAACTTGAACAAAAATCATGATTTTTAAAAAAAATTTCAACAATGCTGGTCATTACACTCCATCTTTTTCCATGTAAAAATGTAATTAGATTGATTACTGGGGATTACTTTAAAGTTCTGTCATATTATAAAATGAAGAATATAAGATTAGATTCCTCACATACATGTGTTACAATTTTCAAATTTATACAAGCTGATTGGGTTCAGAAATACTTATGTTTAGTATAAATGAGGATCTTTTGAAGGGAAATCAGTGTATGTAATGTACTTGGATTTTCAAAGGGCACTGCATGTAAGACTACTGGTTGGCATGGACTGGTTGGACTGAAGGGTCTGTTTCCATGCTGTACGTCTCTATGACTCTATGTTTTAGGTAGTACATTTAGCATGGACACAGGATTGGCTAATCTTCGGAGACAGAGTTGGAGTAAGATCATAAGAAATGGGAGCAGAAGTAGGCCATTTGACCCCTCAAGACGGCTCTGCCAATCAATAGGATTATTGTATAGCATCACACCTCATGTCTACCTTTCTGCCCTTTCCCGTCACCCTATATATCCCCATTGATCTAGAATCTCCCAATTTCAGCCTTAAGTATATCCAGGGACTCTGACAATGCTGCTTTCTGTGGCAAGGAGTTCCAAAGACACTCAGTTCTCTGAGAAGAAATTCTTTATGATCTTAGTCCTAAATTAGTGCCCCTTATTTCTGAGACTACATCTCTGATCCTAGATTCTGCCATGAGGGGAAGTATCCTTTCAGCATGTACTCTGTCAAACCCCATAAGAATCCTATCCGTTTCAATGAGGTCTCTACCCACTGAAATTTAGAACAGTGAGAGGAGTCCCAATCCATTATCCTTGGCTCATAAGGGAATCCCTCAAAACTGGGGATCATTCTAGTGAATCCTCTCTGAACTGCCTCCAGTGAAATTAAATCTTCCTTTAAATATGGGAATCAAAACTGCTTATAGTACTTCAGATGTGATCTGGAGCACCACCTTGAACAGTTACATTAAGGCTTCCCTACTCTTCTACTCCAGCCCCTTAAAATAAAGACTAACCTTCCATTAGCTTGCCTGGTTACCTGCTGCACCTGTATGCTAGCTTGGTGTTTCAATCATATATGCATTGTAGCTTTCTGCAGTTGTTCTCCATTCTACACCGGGTGGTTTGTGTGTGGAATGAACTGCCAGAGAAAGTGGTAAATGCAGGTACAGTTACAGCATTCAAAAGATATTTGGACATATAGATGAATAGGAAGGATTTAGAGGAATATGGGCCAAATGCAGGCAAGGGAACTAGTTTAGTTTGGGAAACTTGGTCGGCATGCACAAGTTGGACCAAAAGATCTGTTTCTGTGTTGTGTAACTCAATGACTATTAAACCTGCCTCATTACAGATGCAGAGCTAAAATAGCCATCTCCTGGTTAGATCAACAATGTACTGTTCCAATAATTATCTGAAATAAACTCTGGGAATTCTTTCTCACCGCTACCTAATGTCAATTTAGTTTCCCAATCCTCATGAAGGTTGAAAGCATCTGTGATTAACATTGCATTTTTTTATCATGCCTTCATTCTCTCCTGATTTATTCTCTGTTCTACAGAACAGCATCTATTAGGGACTTATAAACAATTACAGAGGAACCTTGATTATCCAAATTTCCAGTTATCTGGCAAGGTCCCAATGCTTGGCTAAACTGTGCTATGCGAACGTTCGATTATCCAACAAAATATTCCCCGCCTGTGTCGTTTGGATAATCAAGGTTCCTCTGTACCAGTATCATCTTCCCCTTGTTGATTCTTAGCTCCATCCACGTGGATTCTACATGATTTGTCCAAGATCCTTTCTTGCTAATGTATGAATTCCATCTTGTACACCCAGTCACCCCTTTGCTGCCTATCCTTTTTAAGTAGTCACATATCCCTGAACAGAGAGTTCTTGGCTTCAGACTTCTTGTAACTGTGTATCGGTAATGAATTTCAGAGCAAATCCATTAATCCCCCATTTGTACCGTTAGTTCATTTATTTTGTTCTGAATGCTATATTCATTGAAGTAAAGAACTATTAATTTTGTCTTATTACATTTTTGTTCCCTCATTACTAATTGATAAGGGGATCCAAGGTTATGGAGAGAAGGTATGAAAATGGGGTTAAGTAACATCAGCCATAATTGAATGGCAGCCCAGACTTGATAACCTGTACGGTCTTATAATCTTTATGCATCTGTTTTTTTAATGCTTGTAAATTCTGCCCATTCTTGCCTAATGTTTGTATCATTGACAAAATATTTGGCCTGGATGTTGTCATATCTTTTTGTTTGAGACAAAAAATCTACAGAATGCTGGAATCCAAAGTAGAGAAACAGAAATCTGGAAGAACACAGCAAGCAAGCCAGCATCAGGAGGTGGAGAAGTTAACATTTCGGGCATAACCTTTATTGAGGAATGGATGTTGGGGTACGCGGGGCAAAATATAAAGGTGGGGAGAGGGACAGAGTGGTGAGGTGGTGATTGTTGAATACAGGTAGTGGATACGACATGATTGGTCAGTAAGAAGAATGAATCCAGTTTGAAGTTGGAAAGGAGTGTCAGTTGGAGGAATGGAAGCCAATGTTTTTACCCTCCTAAATGTTACCTTCACCTCTCATTAGCTCAAAGCCTGTCTCTGTAGGTCCCTGGACACTTCCTAGTATGGTTCATGTGAAGTCTGTCCAACCAGAACAAAGGTCTGTCCCTTTGACTGTAGTACTGATGCTCGTGCCTCATGAAATCCACTCCTCCCATAGGAATCTTTAAACCACACATTTTAACTCTATTACTTCATTTACCCTATGTCAGTTTGCTTGTGGTTTAGGTAGTAATCATGTGATTGTTACCTATGTTTTTTTAGTTTAGCTCATCAATGTTCAAAATATTTAAGCAGAATATCCTTTCCACTACTTGTTAGAGTCAAAAAGTGTAGTACTGGCAAAGCACAGCCGGTCAGGCAGCACTGAGGAACGGGAGAGTTGATGTTTCGAGCTTACACTCGAAAATCGACTCTCCTGCTTCTTGGATGCTGCCTGACTAGCTCCGTTTTGCCAGCACTGCACCTTTTGACTCTGATCTCCAGCATCTGCAGCCTTCACTTTCTCCTTTCAACTTTATTAGTACCAACATCGATGACAGAAACCGGATTCCTGTCGTCTTGCTCAAGTTCCTCATTCTTGTAAACACCTCAGAGGAAATGCCCAATTTACTCATAAACTGATATTTAATCAGAATTTGAAAAGAAAGAATATACAAGCAGAGGACAAGAAATGGAATGTGAGGAGATAGTTTTGGTTGAAATATTTATTGCTTGACAGTCTCTTATGTGGCAGTTTCTGTATTGTGAATGTTTTTACTCTGGTTTAATGAGAACATTTAATGAGGTGACTGCTAATTATAGCATGTTTTTAAACATCACAGCTTAATTAACAAAAGTAAATATTTTGTCATGTAAGCTGGGAGACTAATATGGGATTAATATTATTTATTGTAAGTATTGATTTTTAATTTTTGGGATTTCCATGTGTATGGAATTAATAATTACCTTGTACGTATTTCTGACTCCATGTGATTTTTTTTTAAAAGCAGTTTTTGCAGCCTGGGTTTAGAGTGAATGGGTTGTCATAGAGTCATGCAATATGGAAACAGACCCTTTGCTGACCAAATGACACTAGTCCTGCCTGCGCTTGGCCTGTACACCTCCAAATATTCCTTACTCATGTACTCCTCTAAGTGTCTGTTAAATGTTGTAACTCAACCCAAATCACCACTTTAGTTGGAAGTTCATTCGCCACATAAAACATTATGTGTTTCTTTAAAAAAAAATTGCACATCAGGTCTTTTTAAAATCTTCTCCTCTGACCTTAAAAATATGCCACCTAGTCTTGAAATCTGCCACTGTCGAGAACAGACTCCTGCCATTCATCTTATCTGTGCCCCTCATGATTTTATAAACTTTTATAAGGTCACCCCTTAGCCTCAAATTCCATTGAAAAAAGTCCCAGTCTATTCAGACACTCCATATAACTCAAACCCTCCATTCCTGGCAACATCTTGGTGAACCTTTTCTGAATCTTGTTCAATTTAATAATATCCCTCTATAACAGGCGACCAGAACAGCACACGCACTCCAGAAGAGGCCTCACCAACCTCCTGTACAATCTCAACATGATGTCCCAGCCACTATACTCAAAACATTGTGCAGTGAAGGCAAGTGTCCTAAACGCCACCTTAACCACTTTGTCTATATGTGATGCAAACTTCAAAAAACTAGGTATCTGAACGTGTAGGGTTCCCCCAGGGTCCTACCATAAATTGTATAAATCCTGCCCTTTTTTGTTTTATCAAAATGCAATACCTTGCATTTATCCAAATTAAACTCCCATCTGCCACTCCTCAGCCCATTGATCCAAGTGAACAAGATCTCTGTGGTCATCTTAGATAACCATCTTCACTGTTCATTAGACCATCAATTTTGGTTTCATCTGCAAATTTACTAACCATGCCTTCTATATTCTCATGTGTACCACTAATGGATTTGCTATTTATCTTGGATTGTTTTGTGACCCAGCAAGAGAAATAAAGAGGCTGCAAGGTTTGTTTGAGATTTCTGGAATTTTTAAAAGAGAAACATTTATGGCTTCGAGAGGGAAATGTTTCCTTTATGTTTCACTTTGAATTTTGGGCAGTCCTCCAAAGTCATTGGAATGGGATTGTGTCGTCCAGTGATCCTAAGAAATTAAAATTTGATATGGTGAACTAGTTTATTTGAGAGTGGGAGTTATTATTAATCCCAGGCAAGATGTGATAAAACCCAAAGATAAAACCCGACCTGCAACTGAGTACATTTAAGCAGGCCATAATACATCCATGAAGAAGGTATCTGCAGTTCCAGTCTAAAAGCTGAAGTCACATTGATATGAATGTACTGAGGTGGTAGATCAGGGACTGTGGTGTGAGTATTGTACGAATGGTGTTTTGGGTACTGTATCACGAATGTATTTTGCAGTATCATGCAAAAGCTATTTTGTTTTCTTATGAGGGAGTATTTTTGGATTAATGGAATTATACTTTTAAAAATCTTTGAATTGGTACTATAAGTAGATGGTTTGGTTTTTTTTATATTTTGTTAATAAATTTGTTTTATTGTCAAAACAAAATCTTCAGCATTGCATGTTTACGTTTCAGTGAGACATAATTTCATTAGAACAGAAGAACAAATGTATCAAGCTCGGTTTCTGTCTGATATTTAACTTGTCGGTTAATAACATCAGCTGGGATCATAACAATTTGGAATGAGTTTTTTTAAAAGAATAATTGAGTCGGGGCAAAAAAAACCACCAATATTGTTCAATCTACATGAGCTTACTTCATGATGATCAAACCCAAACTCAAAGTGCACTATAATTTTCAGTGAAGTTATATATTTGCATTAATACAAATTTCCTGTCATAAAATTACTTTCCAAAAAAAAAAGAGTAGTCATTCTGTTTTCCCAAGTTCAAAGCTACAGTTTCCACTATATGCAATGATATTGGTGTAAATTTGAGCGCCGCTCCTTCATCAGGTGGCACTCCGAAAGCTAATGCTTCCAATTAAACCTGTTGGACTATAACCTGTTTTATTGTGTGATTTTTAACTTTGTGCACCCAATCCAACACTGGCATCTCCAAATCATGGTGTAAATTTGGCATTCTAGGAGAGAAGTGAATGGAGAATAAGTCCAAAGCATGCATTGTTCTGAACATTTCATTGTTTTATTTTTCTGACTGAAGCTTGTCTTTCCATGATTCACTTGTACTTTGTTAGCGATCTGTCCATGATGGTAGAGGCAACAAATGAAGGAAAAGATGGTTTGTTTGTGTGGGGAGGCATTTTGAAACAGTTGGAATGGGATGGTTATTGGGTGGTCCTGCATGAGGGCTTTCTTTTTCTTTGAACCTGCATGTTGAGAATAAAGGAGGAAACCATATTTTAGTTTGTGGAGAATGATTTGACAAGCTTGATGGATGGTGACTTTGGAGACTGCTGACAAAAGACATATGGATTGATAGCAAAAGAAAGTGTGTTGAGGAGTAATGTACTGGGTCATTGGTGCAAGAATTGAACTGCTGTGAGGATGGGGAAATAGCAAGATGGGCTAGAGAGATGGTGAATACAGTTGGGTTGTTACTTCAAACTGGAGACCTGAGCTGCATAATCATTGTTGATAGTTTTGCAATACATGGAAACTGATACTGTATTTTCTCAGTCACCATTGGCTGTGCCCATCACATTTCTTGGTGCTCAGTATTCATTCTCATTGCTCCTCCATGTGCTGTGCTGCTGTCTCCTCCTGGAGATTGTAAGTGCAATCAGCATATGTCACTGTTCCAATTTTAACAGAAAAACTCCCAAAGCATGTGTTTAGATGTGCATAATGGTAGGTGTCTTTCATATCTTATAAAGTTGATAAGTCTTTGGGACATGGATTCAAAATTGGCTAGTTTAATGAAATAGCACCATTGGCTGACTGCTAACTCTCTGGCAACTAACTATCTAAAATTAGTTATGCATTTTCCAATCTATTTGTTCATGTGTCCAAGCTCTCAAATTGCTCTAATAACAGGTACATAATCCAGAAAAGATGTGTAATATAGCTGTAAAGAGAAGATATGCCTCCTACAGTGTCAGGATATCTCAGAATGCTTTACAGCTAATAAAGGACAGCTGAAATATGATAACGTACAAAATAGCAATGCGATAACTACCAGATGTAATGATACTGTTGCTATAAGTGGTGTACTGTGCCCTTTTTTCTGTTGAGAGGTTTTAAGGAAGAGGTGCGGAGCAGTCTACTAGGGCATGAGAGTAAACAGCTTGTGAGGCCTTGGGTTTTTTTTTTATAAAAGTTGGAACAATAGAGGCAGTCTGAGTGGTTGTGGTCAAGATCCCAAAAAATGAGTGTTGGTTTTAGCTTTCAGCAGTTGCCTTTGGGGTCTTAAAGTGGAAGTTTTTTTTCCCTCTCTTGGTTAGAGCCAAAAGTTGGGGGTTCTTTTCATGTGACTGGAGTTGCATGTGAGACTATCTGTTTTCTGAATTTGCCTTTTGCCAAAGGTATATTTCGAGGATGTTACGATATTGGAACAGTTATTTAGTAGTAGTTACTGGATCTATTATTCTGTTAAATTTTCCAATAAAGTTCAATTCATCCAATTCCTTCCTTTTTGTTGGATTTTAACCATACTGAATGTATAAAGTGTACTTTGCTTTAAATTTGGTTGTTTGACCAATTGAATTGCACCTGGAATGCAGCACCTTAAGTTTACCATTAAAATAAGAACAAGTTAGGGACCACACTATCCTTGAATATTTTGAGGGGGTTTGGTCTAGTCCAAACACAGCTAACCTACTTTTTGTGATGTTGATAAAGAGTAAATTGTGACCAGGTCAAGGGACCACACTGCTCTTTAATGTGGTGCATTGGAATTGTTTATGTGGACTTAAAAGAGAAGGTGGCACCTTAGGTTTAGCACTTTCCATTTCAGCATTTTCCAAAATCAGCACTTTCAACAACATCCCTCAGTACTGCATTGGTGTTACTAGATTTTGTACTTGCTGAAATTGGGCCTGAATCCACATCTCTCTGGCAAAAATAACAATGGTGGATTATATCTTTTTGGCAATACAGACTTGATGGGCTGAAGGGCCTCTTCTGAACTATACTGTATATACTTGTGTAAAAGTCAAAATTTTTAGACTATTTTTAAAAGTTCAACTAACATGGGCACTAGTTTGAGGGGCTGAAATTTCACGCTGCAGTTTGAATTCACATTATGATTAGCAGAAGTCCATTTGATCACTCAACTTAATCCTGGGTAAAGAGAAAACACACACAATGAATTACGGTAAAGGTAATTACTGAATAAAAGCAAGAGAAATATGAATGAATTACCAGTCATAAATTTTCATTCCAGTATGTATAAATAAAATTTAACGTCAAAGATTCATGGAAATCCTGCAAAATCACACTGTTCAACATTGTTATGGCCTGGTTGAAACATTTATTAAATTCTGAATGTGTAAGCTTCTTGAACTTCTTCCATTTCCCTCACATTTACTTGCGTATGTTATAAACCTCAGCAGCATTTTCAAATTTGTCAAAGAATTAAAGATACTTAGCTAGTATATCTCACTTTTATTCAGATATAATGGCACAATTAAAATGATTAACTTTTTAACAATAAAAGCTTTTAAATGTACAGTGAACAAAGTGCAATAAGTACTGGTAGACTTCGGGACTGAATGAGTGAATGAATCAAAACCTGCTGTAGTAAACCAAGTGGGCAAAATAGAATTATGAATGAGAAGAGACGCAATATAGTAAACAAAGGCTGATGAGTAAAGTTACCAGTATGAATGAATGTGATTTCGTTTAAGTGGGTTAATGGGAACATGGAGTTTCATTGGTATGAGGTTTATAATGTGATGTAGTAGGGTCGACTTTTACACGAGATATATGAAAAATACAAGATTTTTAGGCCAGCCAAAAATAAAAGGTCGACTTTTATATGATATCGACTTTTACATGACTCTATATGGAAAATCTATCTGATCGTTCATTTTAAAGGACAGAGGAAAATGAGATTTGCTGCACTTTGCTGACAGGGTCATACAGCACAGAAACAGACCCACCAGTCCAACTTGTCCAAGCTGACCAGGTTTCTCAAACTGAACTAGTCCCAGTTGAACTCGCCTGCATTTGGCTCATCTCATCTAAGTCTTTTGATATCCGTGTACCTGTCCAAACATCTAATTCTACTCCCTTCGACCACATCCTTTGGTAGCTTGTTCCATACATACATCACTGTGTGGAAAAAGTTGTCCTTTTGGGTCCCTTAAACCTATGCCCTCGCGGAAAGACCTTGGCTATTCATCTTATCTATTCCCCTCATGATTTTATAACCTTCTGTAATGGCACCCCTCAGCCTCCTGTGCTGCAGGGATAAAATGTCTGGCAACCCTAGCAACATCCTTGTAAATTGTGAGTTTTGAGAAGATTTGTCGCTCAGGTTCAGGTTTTGGATGTAAGTTTGCTCGCTGGGCTGGAAGGTTTGTTTTTAGAATTTCTTCACCATACCAGGTAACATCATCAGTGAGCCTCTGGTGAAGCACTGGTGGTATGGCCCAGTTTTTATTTGTTTAGGTTTCCTTGGGTCGGTGATGCCATTTCATGTTCAGTTTCTCAGATGGTAAATGGGATCCAAGTCCATTGTTTGTTGATTGAGTTCCGGTTGGAATGCTATGCTTCTAGGAATTCTCATGCTTGTCTCTGTTTGGCTAGTCTTAGGATGAATATGTTGTCCCAGTTGAAGTGGTCATAGAGTTATACAGTCAAGATATTTTATAGCATGGAAACAGATCCTTTGGTCCAACCCGTCCATGTCGACCAGATATCCAACCTCAGTTTAATCCTATCTGCCAGCACCAGACCCATATCTCTCCAAACCCTTCCTATTCATATACCCATCCAAATGCCTCTTAAATGTTGCAATTGTACTAGACTCCACCACTTCCTCTGCAGCGCATTCCATATACGTACCACCCTCTGTGTGAAACCGTTGCCCCTTAGGTCTCTTTTCTATCTTTCCCCTGTCACCCTAAATCTATGCCCTCTAATTCTGGACTCCCCCACCCCAGGGAAAAGACTTTGTCTATTTATCCTAAGCATGCCCCTCAATTTTGTAAACCTCCATAAGGTCACCCCTTAGCCTCCGATGCTTCAGGGAAAACAGCCCCAGCCTGTTCAGCCTCTCCCTATAGCTCAAATCCTCCAACCCTGGCAACATACTTGTAAATCTTTTCTGAACCCTTTCATGTTTCACAACACCTACATGACTTTAGTTCAGCTTGTCTGTATAGGGTCTTGCAAGTTCATTCGCTGCTGTTTTAGTGTGTTGGTGGGTTTGTAGGCTGCCATGATGCCAAGGGGTCTGTGTAGTCTGGCAGTCATTTCCGAGATGTCTTTGATGTAGGGGAGAGTGACTAGGGTTTGTGTGCACATTTTGTCTGCTTGTTTGGGTTTGTCACTGAGAAATCAGTGGACTGTGTTAATTGGGTACCCATTCTTTTTGAATACACTGTATAGGTGATTTTCCTCTGCTCTTCGTAGTTCCTCTGTGGTGCAGTGTGTGATGAAATAATGTTCTATTGCAGCTTTGTTTTGTGGATGTTGGGATGACTGCTTCTGTAGTTCAGTATTTGGTCAGTATGTGTTGTTTTCTTGTTGTTGCTGGTTTGAAGTTCCCATGGACTTCGCTGTATTGTGATATGTAGCAATAGCAATTTGTTGTTGTTTTCTTCCCTTTAGTGAATTTTATGCCAGTAAAGGTATTGTTGATGGTCTTGAAGATTTCCTCTATCCTAGGACAAGCCAAACAGAGACATGCATGAGAATTTCCCAGAAGCGTGGCATTCCAACCAGAACTCTATCAACAAACACAATGACGTGGATCCCATTTACCAACCTCTGAGAAAAAGAACAGGAAATGACATCACCATGGGAAATGACATCACCAACCCAAGGAAACCTAAACACAAATGAAAAGTGGGGCATACTACCAATGCTTCACTGGAGGCTCACTGATGCAAAACGTCTGAAAATAAACCTTCCAGCTAAGCGAGCAAACTTCATCTAAATCCTTCTAAATCTTTTGTGAACCCTTTGAAGTTTGACAACATCTTTCCTGTCGTAGGGAGACCAGAATCGAAAACAGTATTCCAATAATGGCTTAACCACTGTCCTGTACAGTTGTATCATGACCTTCCAAATCCTATGCTCAATGCAATGACCAGTAAACGCAAGCATGCCAAATGCTGCTTTCAAGACCATTTGTCTCTGCAAATAAAGGAACTATGAACCAGCACCCCAAGGTGAGTTTGTTTGGCAACACTCTCCAGGTGCTGACCATTAAGTGTGCAAGTCCTGCTTTGATTTGCCTGACTAAAATGGGGAATCTCACATTTACCTAAATTAAACTTCAGTTTTCACTCTTTGGTGCATTTACTGATGTGATCAAGGTCCTGTTGTACTCTGAGGTAACCTTGTTCGCGATGTACTCAGCGAGCAATTTTGATGTCATCTGCAAACTTCCTCACCACTTGCTAGATTCACATCCAAATCATTTACACAAAAATAACAAAAAGCAGTGATCCCTGCACCGAGCCTTGCAGCACATTGCTGGTCATAGGCTTCCAGTCTGAAAAAAACCACCACCCTCTGTCTCCTACCGTCAAGCCAATTTTGTATCCAAGTGGCTAGCTGTCCCTGTATTCCATGTGATCTAAGCTTGCTAACTGCTAGGTTCTTTTTCTTGAGATTCTTAGATACTTATGCAACTGCAATATGCCAACTTTGTGAACAGCCAAAATTTATTAAGCAAGTACAAGCTCTCTGGAGGATTACTTAACACTCTTCGCAATGCTTGTGGAGCATGTCAAGCAAGAATCTCTGAACAAGGGAACAGTTCTCCTTTAAAGAGGATTTTACATCACCAGTAATGCCCACAAGACAATCCCCTGCCATTCCCCTACAGTCACATGCCATTCAAGACACAGTGTAAAGTGATTGGGTTATTCCCTAAAGCTGTGTCTGATTGGGTTATTCTCTAAAGCCGTGTCTGATTAGATTGTCACATCCTGTCTGCAAGACAGAAAAACACATCCCTCCAGGACATCCAATTTCTTAACTGTCAGCAGAATAAATTAACCCTTTAACATTTCATAACCAGTCCACCAGATGGAACCTTGTCAAATGCCTTGCTGAAGTCAGTATAGACACTGTTGTGCCTCCTTCAATCCCCTTTGTCACTACTCTTTTAAAAAAAACTCAATCAAGTTAGTGTGACATGAATTCCCACGTGCTAAGCCATATTGACTATCGCTAATTTAGTCCTTTGCTTTCCAAATACATGTAAATCCTGTGCGTCAAAATTGCTTGCAACAACTTACCTGCTGTGGATTGATGCAAAATGGTTCTGGCTGGGATTTGAGTCATAAGGAAAGGCTGGTGCATAAAGAGGCTTATAAAATAAGGGGCATAGGTAAGGTGAAGCAAAGGTCTTTTCCCCAGCGTAGGGGAGCTCAAAATAGAGGGCATAATTTTAAGGTGAGAGGTGAAAGACTTTAAAGGAACCTGAAGAGCAACATTTTCACACACGTGGTTTGTATGTGGAATGAACAGCCAGAGGAAGTGGGAGATGCAAGTACAGTTACAACATTGAAGACATTTGGACAGGTACATGAAAAGGAACTGTTTAGAGGGATATGAGCCAAATGCAGGTAAATTGGACAAATTCAGTTTGCAGAAGCCTTGTTAGGTTCAGGGCCTCTAGCTTGTCCTTAACGATTAACGGAACAAAGCAGAGGAGTGGAGCCAGTGTGCTTCTCGGAATTCTCATGTCTGTTTGGCTTGACCTAGGATTCATGTGTTGTCCCAGTCAAAGTAGTGTCCTTCCTCATCTGTATGTAAGGATACTAGTGAGAGTGGGTCATGTCTTTTTGTGGCGAGTTGATGTTCATGTGGCCAATTTTCTGCCTGTTTTTCCAATGTAGTGTTTGTTACAGTTTTTGCAAGTTAGCTTGTAAATGACGTTAGTTTTTCTTGTTGTCTGTGTAAGATCTTTCAAGTTCATTAGCTGCTGTTTTAGTGTGTTGGTTTAATGTGTTTCAGAGGTAGGCAGGCAGTGAATGAGTTCCCTCAGTCTATATTATTTCCTCATTGGTTTTCCATTTTGCATACAATTGAGGGCAATGGCTCCTTAGAGAAGTGAATCCAGAGCCATACTTGTAGCACCATGGGAGACTGTGCTGTACAGGAGTAAGAATTGAAGTAATAAGAGTTTTGAGTAATTGTGGTAGAGAGGATCCTATAGTCAGGGATCAGGCAGCTATGCTCTAGGCTGTTATTGCCTTCAGTTTCCAGGGTGAACGATGTCATGTGAATGCTGCTGATGGTATACTGGAGGGAGAATGTGGAGCCATATAAGAACAAAGAGAAAAGAACAAAGAAAATTTACAGCCCAGGAACAGGCCCTTTGGCCCTCCAAGCCTCAGCCGATTCAAATGTACTGTCTAAACCTGTTGGTCAATTCCTAAGCATCTGTATCTCTCTACTCCCCACCTACTTATGCATTTATCCAGACGCATCTTAAATGAATCTACCGTGCCTGCCTCTACCACTTCTGCTAGAAACACCTTCCAAATGCCCACCACCCTGCGAGAAGTACTTGCCGCGTGTATCCCCCTTAAACTTTCCACCTCTCACCTTGAAAGCATGACCTCTCGTTGTATCCTTCAACCCGAGAAAAAGCTTGTCTCTATCCACCCTTCTATACCCTTCATGATTTTATAAACATCAATCTGGTCCCCCCTCAATCTCCTTTTTTCTAATGAAAATAAACCAAACCTACTCAACCTTTCTTCATAGCTAGCACCTTCCATACCAGGCAACATCCTCGTAAACCTTCTCTGCACCATCTCCAAAGCATCCACATCCTTTCGGTAACGTGGCGACTGGAACTGTACACAGTATTCTAAATGTAGCCGAACCAATATCTTGTACAGTGTTAACATGACTTGCCAGCTCTTATACTCAATACCCCATCCAATGAAGGCAAACAGACTATATGCCTTCTTTACCACTCTATCCACCTGTGCAGCACCCTTCAGGGTCAATGGACCTGCAATCCCAGATCTCTCTGCCCATCAACTTTTCCCAAGGCTCTTCTGTTCATTGTATAATTCGCTCTAGAATTAGTCTTGCCTAAATGCATCACCTCACATTTGTCTGGATTGAAATCAATCTGCCACTTTTCCGTCCAACTCCAGTCTATCTATGTCCTCCTGTATTCTCTGAAAGTCCCTTGTGCTTTCTGCTATTCCGCCAATCTTTGCGTCATCTGCAAACTTGCTGATCATGCCGACAGTGCCCTCTTCCAGATCATTGTTGTATATTACAAACAACAGTGGCTCCAACACTGATCCCTGTGGAACACCACTGGTCATCTTTCTCCATTTCGAGAAACTCCCTTCAACTACTATTCTCTGTCTCCTGTCTCTCAACTAGTTCTTTATCCACATAGCTAGAACACCCTGCACGCCATATGATTTCACTTTCTCCATTAGTCTTCCATGGGGAACCTTATCAAATACCTAACTAAAGTCCATGTATACGACATCAACAGCCCTTCCTTCATCTATCAACTTGATCACTTCCTCAAAGAACTCTATTAAGTTGGTAAGGCACGATCTCCCCTGCACAAAACCATGTTGCCTGTCACTGATAAGCCCATTCTTTTCTAAATATAAATAGATCCTATCCCTCAGTACTTTCGCCAGCAATGTTCCCACCATTGACGCCAGGCTCACTGGTCTGGAATTATCCGGATTATCCCTACTACCCTTCTTGTACAGGGGGACAACATGAGCAACCCTCCAGTCCTGTGGCTCCTCACCTGTATTTAAGGATGCCACAAAGATATCTGTCAGGAACCCAGCTATTTCCTCTCTCGCCTCCCTCAGCAACCTGGGATAGATCCCATCCAGTCCTGGAGATTTGTCCACCTTAATAACCTTTAGCCTACCCAACACATCTTCCCTACTTATGTCAATGTGATCCAGATTAATCAAACTTCTATCTCTAATCTCAAGATTCATCATGTTCCTCTCCTCAGTGAACACTGATGCAAAGTAATCATTCAGAATCTCAGCCATTCTCTCAGGTTTGACACACAGCCTTCCCTTGTTATCCTTCAGTGGACCAATTCTTTCTGTAGTCACCTGCTTGCTTCTTAAAAAAGAATAAAATGCTTTGGGGTTCTCCTTAATTCTGCTCGCTAAAGCTATTTCATGACCCCTTTTAGCCCGCTTGATTCCTCTTTTAAGACTTGTCCTACTCTTCCAATATTCTTCCAATATTCTTCCTGTTTTGTTCTTAGCTGCCTAGACCTTATTATGTATGCTTCTCTTTTCCTCTTGGCTAGTTGTACAATTTCTCCTTTCATCCACGGGTCACGAATCTTGGCCTTCCTATCCTTTGTCTTCAACAGGACATGCCTATCCTGCACTATCTTTAACTTATTTTTGAAAGCCTCCCACATATCAAATGTGAACTTCCCTTCTAATAGCTGTGTCCAATCCACATTTCCGAGCTCCTGCCTAATTTTGATATCATTGGCCTTGGCCCAGTTTCGTACTTTTCCCTTAGGACCACTCTCTTCTTTATCTACGAGTAGTCTAAAACTTACCGAATTGTGGTTACTGTTCCCAAAGAAATCCCCCACCGCAACTTCTACCACCTGTCCTGGCTCGTTTCCCACTACCAGGTCCAATAGGGCCCCTTCCCTCATCAGACTATTGACATACTGCTCTAGAACATTATCCTGGATGCTTACAAATTCTGCCCCATCCAGAGCTCTGACGCTAAGTGTATCCCAGTCAATGTTGGGAAAATTAAAATCTCCCATCACCACTACCCTATTGCATCTACAATTTTCCATAATCTGTTTACCTATTTGTTCTTCTACCTCACGCTTACTGTCGGGAGGCCTGTAATACAGCCCCAACAGTGTGACTGCACCTTCTTATTTCTCAGCTCCACCCATAATGCCTCACTACCCAAGACCTCCATAATGTGCTCCTTTAGCACAGCCGTGAATTCGTCTTTGACCAGCAATGCAACTCCACCCCTCCCCCCTCCCTTTTACTTCCCTCCCTGTCCTGTCTGAAGCGTCGATATCCTGGAACATTTAATTGCCAATCTTCATGCCCTTCCTTCAACCAAGTCTCTGTGATTGCAATAACATCATACTCCCAAGGCACCAATCCAAGCCCTAAGTTAATCTACCTTACACACTATACTCCTCGCATTTAAGTAGATGCATTTCATGCCACCAGTTTTTTTTGCGCTTATTTGCTCTCTGCCTACTCTTTCCTTTATTAATGCTTTCTTCATAATTCTTACAGTCTCCAGTCTCCACCTCATTGCCTACTTGTTTTCTCTTCTGGTTCCCAGCCCCCTGCCACATTAGTTTTAAAAACTCCCCAACAGTAATAGCAAAAGCTCCCCCAAGGACATTGGTTCTGGTCTGGTTCAGATGTAGACTGTCCATTTTGTAATAGTCCCACCATCCCCAGCAAATCTGAACCCCTTCCTTCTACACCATCTCTCAAGCCACGTGTTTATCCTGCCTATTTTTTCATTTCTACGCTGGCTAGCACGTGGCACTGGTAATAATCCGAGATCATTACCTTTGAGGTCCTCCTCTTTAACTTCTCTCCTAGCTCCCTGAATCCTTCTTTCAGGACCTCATCTCATTTCCTACTTATATCGTTGGTGCCTATATGCACCAAGACAACTGGCTGTTCATCCTCCCCTATTAGAATGCTCTGTAGCCGATCGGTGACATCCCTGACCTGAGCACCTGGGAGGCAACATACCATCTGAGAGTCCCGTTTTTGGCCACAGAACCGCCTATCTACTCCCCTCACAATAGAATCCCCTATGACTATGGCCCATATGTTATGATCCACGCTGGTACCAATGACATAGGGAGAAGACTGAGGAGGTCTTGAAGGCAGGCTTTGGGAGTTTGGAAGGAAATTAGCAAGCAGGACATAGGTGCACGGGTCTCTGTTCAAATAGCCAGATTCTATTGCTCTTTTATTTTAAAAAGAACTTGGAAGGTATATGCCCATTCCATTTGGAAATAAATCCTTGCCTTTTTCAGATTGGAAGTTAGCGCAGACCAGATTCAGATTACTATTTATGGCAAGTAATATGTCTCTAGCCTCAATAAAACAATTGTGAAATGTCGGCATATAATTCCATGAATAAAATCTAGAATCAACTTATTATCCTTTTAACACAAACATGCACACAAATATAGACTGGGAGTGGGGAACACATGGGTAAAGGGAAAACTGAGAAAATAATGTCCAGGATCTGTTGAAATTGTTCTTGTGCTGGAGAGAGAGAGCTCTTAAGCTGGTTATGATCTGAAGACCTCTTTGTATCTTGGTCAAAGCCCCAAGCCCTTGGCTACCTGAGAACCAATCACATAATTATTGGCAGGTAGAAGACCTAATTAATTGGTTTCTGGACTAGTAACCAGTGACTAACCTGCTACTTGTTGCCAACCAAAGCTGTATTTGTATACAACCCTTTGGTTCAAGTTCATCTGCAACCACTGCTGTAACCCACAGCTGTGCAACCAATGTTCACAATGGATATTAAGTTAGTTGCTTTCAAACCATGTAGCAATGCTTGCTGTCCCTGGTTTAAAACAACTGTTTTCTCATTTCAGTTCACAATTAAAAAAAGTAAAAGTTATATTTGTCTTTACAAATTTCACACACCAATTCAAGAAAGGAGGAATACAGAAAACTGGAAACAGTGAGTTCATTTCCACAAATGTTGCAAACTATTAAGGAAGTCTTCCAAATATGCTGTGAAATCACATTGTGGAGAGGGAAAGTATAAAATCATGAAAATTTTTCATAGGAAGATTAGTAGGAAAGTTTTCAGCGTTTTAGTGAGCAGGGGGACCTATTTCAGCAAGGACAATGGATTGGTTAATCGATTGAGGTCGGAGAGAGTCTGGATAAACCGCGCCTTTTCAGTTTTCCAGGCTAAAACTCGTAGAATGTTGCAGTGGTAAGGCTTTACAGGGTTCTAATCTATATTAATGACTTTGTGACTGGCAGTAATGCACTGCCTTCAATGATTGCTAGGAATTTCAGCTATAAGCAGGACAAAGACTTTAGTCAATAGTTCTTGAGGTTAATTGAGTCGTTAGCAGGATGACAGATGGAATATTGGAGGAAGTGTGAAGTTATACAAATTTGGTCTTGAGAATAGAAAAGCAGAGAATATTTGAAAAAGCACATAGCTTGTACATTGTTTAGAAGTTGAGTATTGATTTTTTTTTTAAAAAGACCCATTTTGTTGAAATTTTTGGTCTTGCACTCATCTTGGCAAATTGCAAGTATACAAATTTGAGGAAACTAACATTAACTAACTGTATAAGAGAGTGCTGATCTGTTGGCATATGGACTGTTTGGTAAAAGTGTTGCCATTAGAGAATGCAGTGATGATTGACTGTTAACTGCCAGGCTTGTTTAAATTTTATATCAGCCAGGTTGACTTCAATTCTAGTATTGCCTTGAGAAATCAATTAGTGAATGCCTTTCACCTACTTTGAGTTGAAATAGACACCGTGTGTATGCATGTTCTTTCTGTCTCTATGAGCAATGCCCCATGTATTATATGGAGCTTCTAATACATGCAAGCACACCACATTTGATCCTAAGATGTGATTGTTGTCCTTTTGATGAAAGACTGTATAAATTTAGCCTTCATCCTCTGGAGTTTAGAAGGATAAGAGATGATCTCGTGAAATGTACATGATTCTGAATGGATCTGATGGTAGACACTAATATTGTTTCTCCTGGCTGAGCAATCTAGAACACGTCCACAGCACAGTTTCAGGTTGAGGACTTGATCATTTTGGAGTAAGATGACAAATGTAGAACATGGAACACAGAATGTTACAGCTTAGTACAGGCCCTTCAGCCCTCGATGTTGTGCCGACCTGTGAAATTAATCTGATGCCCATCTAACCTACACCGCTCCATTCTTATCCATATCTATGTCCAATGCCTATTTAAATTTCTGTAATGTCGGCAAGTCGACTACTGTTGCAGGCAGGCTGTTCCATGCCCCCTACTACTCTGACTGAAGAAACTACCCCTGATATCTGCCCTAAATCTGTCACCCTCAATTTAAAGCTATGTCCCCTCGTGTTAGCCTTCACCATCCCCGAGAAAAAAGACTCTCACTGTCCACCCTATCTCACCCTCTGATTATCTTATGTCTCAATTAAGTCACCCCTCAATCTTCTGCTCTCCAACGAAAACAGCCTCCGTTCCCTCAGCCTTTCCTCGTAAGCCCTTCCTTCTCTACCAGGCAACATCCTAGTAAATCTCCCCTGAACCCTTTCCAAAGCTTCCATACCCTTTCTATAATGCAGTGACCAGAACTGCACACAATACACCAGGTGCGGCCGTACCAGTATCTTGTACAGCTGAAGCATGACCTCGTGGCTCCAAAGCTCAATCCCCTCTCAATAAACACCAACACACCATGTGCCTTCTTAACAACCCTATCAACCTGGGTGGCAACTTTCAGGGATTTATGCACCTGGACACTGAGATCTTCCTGTTCATCTACACTGCCAAGGATTTGACCATTAACCCAGTACTCTGCATTCTTGTTATTTCTTCTGAAGTGAACTACCTCAGCTTTTCTGCATTAAACTCCATTTGCCTCTTCTCAGCCCAGCTCTGCATCTTATCTATGTCCCTCTGTAACCCACAAAATCCTTCAGCACTATCCACAACTCTGTCTACCTTAGTGTCATCTGCAAATTTACTAACTCATCCTACTACGCCCACATCCAGTTCATGTATAAAAATGACAAACAACAGTGGGCCCAAAACAGATCCTTACGGCACACCACTAGTAACTGAGTTCCAGGATGAACATTTCCTATCAACCACCACCCTCTGTCTTCTTTCAGCTAGCCAATTTCTGATCCAATTTGCTAAATCACTTTCAATCCCGAAACTCCATGTTTTGTGCAATAGCCTATCATGTGGAACCTTATTAAATGCCTTACTGGTCCACATATACCACATCAACCACTTTACCTTCATCCACCTGTTTTGTTACCTTCTTGAAATATCTTCATGCAGATATTTGTAAGTCTTTGGAATTGTTTTCCCCAGTGGAATGTAGATGCTCCATTATTATTTACATTCAGGAGTGTGATTGATAGATTTTTCAGCCAAGCAAGGGATATGGAGAGTAGGCAACAATAGAGTTTGGGTGGACGATCAGATATGATCATGAATGATAGAACACGCTGAGAGGCTATATGGTTTACTTCTCTTGTTTCTTATATTATCGTGTTCTTTGTTTGCTGTTGTGATAAATTATTTGGGAATATTCCAACTTGTGTTTTTCTATCTTCTGTTTTTCCTTCAGAGTTCTATCTTCTTGCAAACTATAAATCAACAATGCACAAATTGCATTTGTGCTTCAATACTGTTCATTGGTTTGAAAATTGCTAAATGCTGTGTCTAGTGAATTAGTGGATATTCCACAGGGAGGATTTGAGGAGAGTTTTTTTGATGTACTTTTAAAACTGCTGTTTGTTTTCAAATTGGGCATCAAGACAGTGCGATTAAGATGCCAAGCAGAAATTGTTTATTTACCGAGACTAAATGATTGATTTTGTTCCCATACACAAGTGGAAGCATTCATTTTGCTCATTGTGTTAGAAAATCCTTGTGCCTCAACATGTCTGCAAAGTAAGCTTTTAGTGAAACCAAGCAACCAAAAAATTGCTCAGGAGATTTGAAAAGACAATGCTTCACTGGAAATCATCTTGCAAAGGGCTTTTTCTGTTTTAATTCAAACAACTTGCTGGTGAAGTTTTATTACACACTTCATTCTTGGATATTATTTTGCAAATACATGTTGTACAGTGTTTTAACAAAATTTAGTTCCTAACTGTTGCTTTGATTTTTTTGTAAAATAGAGGTGTTTAACAAGACAAATCTATGACCTATTCAGGAAACTATGCTGATTCTCAAGCCCCACTACTCCAGAGGTAGTCATAAAAGTTAATAATCTAATCAAAGCATGCAAAGTCCCTAATTTATGTGTTTGTTCAAATGAACTTAGCAGAAAGCACAGACCAGATTTCTGTACTTAACAAGAATTACTACTTAAAGCAAACAAATAAATTCCAAACACAAGTAAATAGCTATGAACTATGAATATATGGCTCTCGTGAAAATTAAAACCCTTTTAAATCTTTGAGACATAAACAGGCACAAAAAGGTTTTGTGTGTGGAACAAAAATAAAAAAATGGATATTCTCTGTGCAATACTATAGTGTAGAGGTTTTGTACTTGGTAGAGCTTTATTTTCTTTGATTTTATTTCTCTAGGTTCCTTCACTTTTGTACAGGAGATGCAGGGTGATGGTGCACCAGCCATAAAGTCTATATATTACTGGTTAAATACCAAGCTTAGAGCAACTGATTGGAGAAAATAACTGACATCCTTTGACTAGTTATTTTTACTGCAGGGAGAGTCATCAGACCACCTGCTTTTCAGCGGTCTAAAGGCTGTCTTACTAAATTGTTAACACTGATAAGCCTACCCAGGAACCAATCACAATTGTTGTCAGGCTGATGACCTTTGGTAGCCGTGACTGGTTTCTCTAATTGTATCCAATCAGCTATTTTTGTTGCTGACCAAATTCCTCCCTCCTGCATGTATACCCAGGTGTCAACCATTTACAAACAGCCTTCCCCATTGCTTGAGTAACAGTGTAAAACAAAGAAAGAGTTTCAGTAACTCATTTTTAATAGTGAATCAATTCCTTCTTCAATTCTTAGTTTTAAAGCAATCCTTTTTTACTTTCAGTACATAATCAGAAATAGAGAAAATCAAATAAAATGGTCTTTTACAGATAAATTATGAACATTTAAATTGATACAGTTGAAACTGTAGAAAGGTTTATTTGAATATTTACAACAATCCAGTCTGGTATGATTTTAAAAAGGGAATCTAGAATCTCTAATGGAGACAGTAATGTTCTTCTCCAGAACATGGTTGAGCATATTCAAAGCAGAAATCAATAGATTTTTGGACACTAAGGGATATGGAAGTAGTATGCGTAGGTAGATTTAATGAAGATTAACAATGATGTTTCTTGAATGGTGGAATGGGCTAGAAGGAACTAAATGGCCTACTGCAAATTCTGTTGGTATTCTGTAAGAATCTGTATTGAGTTTTACTGTGTTGTAATATTACATCTTGCTCTCACTGTCATGTTCAAATATATTTTGAAACTAACTATTCAACCTGACTATCCATTAACTTCTGTTCACTCACAGTTTATCATGTTCTCTGCTTTTCTGCCACCCTAATTGGAATATAACAGCAACGACAGGAACAGTGAAATTTTCAAAATTTGCCAGTGCTAACCAACTTGGAATTGTGACAAACAGCAACAATGATAACAATCGACTGCAACAGGGCACAAATTAGTGAGCAGTAAATTGAACTTAGTGCAGAGAACTATGAGGCAATACGTTTTAGTGTTAAACATTTTAGTGTTCGGGAGAGGCAAGATTGATTTAACTGTATGCCGTTTAGAACTGTACTGGTATAGAAGAACCTGAAGTCCAAATGACTTTGACTGCATAGTCATTTTGACTGCATAGAGTGAGTTGAGAGAATAATTAGCATAAGTATATCAGAAAAGTTAATGAAAGTATTGATGACAAACGCAGGATTTTAAGCTGAACCTTCACAAAGCTTCATAAAGTATTGCATACATTTCTGGTTACCACACAGATATACAAGATTATTGTTGGTCTGGATAAGGTAGAAAAAGAAAAACTATCCCCATTTAGTTCTAGCTAATTAGAACTGACAAACTTCAGGAATTCTGAAGAATGGCCATTGGACCAGAAACGTTAACTCTAATTTCTTCTCATTGGTTCTGCCAGACCTGCTGGGATTTTCCAGCAATTTCTGTTGTTGTTTCAAACTTCCAGGGTCTGCAGTTTTTTTTTAGTTTTTCTTTAGTTGCTTGTTACAATAACTAGGATACACAGGTGGGAGATTTTCTGTAAAAGATACAGAAGGTACATGAGGAAGAACCTTTTTAGACAGAGCATAACAGTTGCCTTAGCAGGTTATTTTAAAGTTTGGAGGGCCACTTGAGGATAATTAAATTTGCAGGCTGTAGGAATAGCCTCAAGCATGGGACTGATTTGGATAGCTCCACAGACATCTTGCATCACTGGCCCAAATGGTTTCAATGCTGAAATGCGGAATTGTGGTATGAATCCAGAGAGAGATCAACACTAATATTTTAGTTTCGATTAGATTATTTAGTGTGGAAACAGGCCCTTCGGCCCAACAAGTCCACACCGACCCTCTGAAGAGCAACCCACCCAGACCCATTCCCCTACATTTACCCCTTCACCTAACACTACGGGCAGTTCACCTAACCTGCACATCTTTGGACTGTGGGAGGAAACCTGAGCACCCGGAGGAAACCCACACAGACAACGGGGAGAATGTGCAAACTTCACACAGACAGTTGCCCGAGGTGGGAATTCAACCCGGGTGCCTGGTGCTGTGAGGCAGCAGTGCTAACCACTGTGCCAAAATAATTGTAAGAATGGGACTTCTGGCAGTCAAGGGAATCGTACTGAAAACAAATTAGTGGTAATTTAATGCTAATTAGTTGCTTCAGTTCAGATTTATAACAGGATGTTGCAAAATTGTGTTGTGACCTAGTGTTACGACTAAATGAAGTGCTGCCAGTCAGTTGTGCATTGAACAATAATGTATAATGCTGTAATTTTCATTAATGGTTACTGTTGGTCTGAAGCTCTTGTCAAACGTGCAGCCCCCCCCCCCCCCCCCCCCACCGAAGCCAATCCAATATCTATACTGTCCGTGTGCAAAGACTGAGACAATTGGTTTCAAAATTCTCGACGTTGCTGCATGTCTATGATTGCAGTTTATACTACTATTGTAAACCTGTGACTAACGACTGGGATTGCAGTTTTTCTATTTAGTGTTGTTACCTCTTGATGATGTGGAAGCAATTATTGTTCTGGGAAGTTGCAGCTGTCAATTTGCGTAATGATTATTCCATATCTTCACTTAATATATTTATTTTAAATCATCTAATGATTTGTAGACAAAGCAATTATTGTTCATTGTTTCACCTTGAGAAGGTTGTAGGTGCAGTGTCAGTACACCCAAGTTGGAACACCCTCCTGAATGCCATTATTTTGACAGCTCAGCTGCGGTGGTCTGTTTTTAAGTCAAGACAGTGTATAGTTTGGAACTTAGAGGTGGTGCTTCCTCATGTGTCTGTGTCCTACTAAATGCTAGAGGGTGTGTATTTGGAAGATGCTATTGAGGAAGCCTTGGTGCAGTGTTGCAATGCTATTAATCTTTGGGAGTGAATGTTAGTGTGGTCACTAGGATATTGATGATGCAGGCTGGTTGCCTGAAAGGTGTCAAGCTGTTTGAGTGTTGTTGGACCTGCATTCAACCAGTCAAATGGAGAATATTCCATCACGCCCCTGAGTTGCACGTTGTAGATGGTGAATAGGCAATGGGGAAATAGTTGAGTTACTTGACACAGTACATCATGCATCAGACCAGCTCTTGTAGCCACAATATTTATATGGCTGGTCCAGTTCAGTTTCTAGTCAATAGTAACACCCAGGACGTTGTAAATTGAGGGAGAGTAAAATTGTCACTGAATATTAACACAAGTGATTAGATTCTGTCTTGCTGGAGATGGTCACGGTTTGGTACTTTGTGTGGCATGAATTTTACTTACCACTTCGAAGCCTAAACTTGAATGTTGTTGATGTCTTACTACATATGGATGTTGACTGCTGCAGTGTCAGAGGATGTGAATGTTGCACAGCTTCCACTTTTGATTTTTATGATGGAGAGAAGATCATTGATGAAGCAGCCGAAGACAATCTAGACAAGAGCTCTGTGGGGCAATTGTAGTGTCCCTACCTTTGGGCTAGGAGGCCGAGATTCAAGTCCCTCTGACTCCAGAGATGCAGAATAAAACCTCTGAATGGGTTGATTTTAAAAATAAAATCTTACCCCAAGAAATTCCTGGAATGAAGTACTGGATCTGAGAAGACTTGCCTCTTACAAAATCTACATCCATGTTCCTTCGTGACCCAGGATTATTTACAGTTTGTGCTATTTACAGTTGTGCTTCTTGACAGTTAGAGATCCAAGTTTTGTGTTCTAGTTTATTTTCTTTGGGGCTAACAGAACCTGTGCCTTTATTTATTCATGGAATCTATTGTTGGTTTGATGGATACTTTTATCCTTCCCTCTCCACATTTCCTCCTCGGACTCCAAGCCATCTCCTTGGCCCTAATTTGCTGACTTATTTTCTTCTTTTCCTCGTTTTGTTTCTTTTTTTTTGTTATACAGCAACTGGAAGTTGTAACTCCGTGAAATGAATTTGCGCTTATTCCATAACTACAGAGAAATGCTTCAATGAGTTGTCATGTTCTTAGTGTGCTAAGTTTCTCAAGCAGTTTGTTTTTATTTTAGATCTCCATCATCTGCAGTACTTTACTTTTAGAACACAGAACATTACAGCGCAGTACAAACCCTTCGGCCCTTGATGTTCCGTCGATCTGTGGAACCAATCTGAAGCCCATCTAACCTACACTATTCCATTTTCATCCATATGTTTATCTAGTAACCGTTTAAATGTGTTTAAAGTTGGAGAGTCTACTAGTGTTGCAGGCAGGGTGTTCCATGCCCCTACTACTCTGAGTAAAGAAACTACCTCTGACATTTGTCCTACATCTATCACCCCTCAAATTAAAGCTACATCTCCTTATGCTAGCCATCACCATCTGAGGAAAGAGGCTCTCGCTGTTCCCCCTATTTAACCCTCTGATTATCTTGTGTCTCAATTAAGTCAACTCTCAACCTTCTCTCTAACGAAAACAGCCTCAAGTCCCTCAGCCTTTCCTCATAAGACCTTTCCTCCATACCAGGCAACATCCTAGTAAATGGCCTCTGAACCATTTCCAAAGCTTCCACACCCTTCCTATAATGCGGTGACCAGAACTGTACGCAATACTCAAGTGTGGTCATACAAGACTTTTGTACAGATGCAGCATGACCTCGTGGCCTGAAACTCAATCCCTTTAACAATAAAAGCTAACACACCATGTGCCTTCTTACCAACCCTATCAACCTGGGTGGCAACTTTGAGGGATCCATGTACGTGGCCACTGAGATATCTCTGCTCATCTACGTTGCCAAGAATCTTACCATTAGCCCAGTACTCTTTTTTTTTCATTCCTGTTGCTCCTTCCGAAAGTGAATCACCTCACACTTCTCCGCATTAAACTCCGTTTGCCATCTCTCAGCCCAGCTCTGCAGCTTATCTATGTCCCTCTGTAACCTGCAATGTCCTTCGGCACTGTCAACAACTCCACTGACCTCAGTGTCATCCACAAATTTTACTAACCCGTCCTTCGATGCAGTCATCCAGTTCGTTTATAAAAATGACAAACAACAGTGGATCTAACACACATCCTTGCGGTACACCACTAGTAGCTGAACTCCAGGATGAATATTTCCCATTCACCACCACCTTTTGTCGTCTTTCTGATGGCCAATCTCTGATCCAAACTGCTAAATCACCCTCAATTCCATGCCTTTGTATTTTGTGCAATAGCCTACTATGGGAACCTTATCAAATACCTTGCTGAAATCCATACACAACACATCAATCGCTTTTCCCTCCTCCACCTGTTTGGTCACCTTCTCAAAGAACTCAATAAGGTTTGTGAGGCATGACCTACCCTTCACAGAACCGTGTTGACTGTCCCCAATCAACTTATCCCCTTCTAGATAATTATAAATCCTATCTCTTTTCCAACACTTTGGGTCCCTGGTTGAATCTATTTCCAGCGCAGATTCATGGAAGCAGGGTTGGGCCCAGCATGAGACCTGGCATGATCGGTAGCTGCTGCAAAGGCACGGTGGGCCTGAAGCGGACTTGTGGCGATCGAGTCAACTTTGGGCCAATGTGGTACCGGTGGTGTAGGTGGCAAGGACTCATAGTGGCAAGGACATCGGTGGAGGCGAGGTGGTGTGGAACAGCAGTGCAATGACACATGGTGGAGTACTTAACAAGAAGGGCTGAAAAGTTGAACACTTTTTCTTCAGTTCTTTTTCTGTCTTTTTATATTCTAAATTTTGGTTTATTTTTCTATGTTTTCAGATGCTAGATTAGACTAGTGCTGGAAAAGCACAGCAGTTCAGGCAGCATTCGAGGAGCAGGAAAATCGACGTTTTGGGCAAAAGCCCTTCATCAGGATAGAGGCTCGATTCCTGATGAAGGGCTTTTGCCCAAAACATCGATTTTCCTGCTCCTCTGATGCTGCCTGAACTGCTGTGCTTTTCCAGCACTACTTTAATCTTGAATCTGGTTTCCTGCATCTGCAGCCTTTGTTTTTACCTATGTTTTCAGATGGCAAGACTATAGAAAAACTTGTCACATCTGTTTTATTACAAAATATGGTGAAAATAAATAAAATAACATCAGTTCTGTAACTTGACAGTCGAACCGACAAGAAAGTGGAGTCAAAGTGTGGCAGGAGAAAAGCACAGCAAGTCAGGAAGCATCAAAGGGGCAGGAGAATCAATGTTTCGGATGTAACTCCTTCTGACATTCATGGTTAAGGTCATACAAGTGAAGAACTCTACACCGGTGTTTTTAGTTGTAGCAGAAAATAGGTATATGTTGACACATTGCTTTCTCCTCATCTCACAATCTATCCTGATATAAAAGGGAAACAGCGTAAGAAGTACATTTTTCCCTCCCCTCTCCATGGACTTCCACTTCCACTTACTTTCCACATTCAAAACCTGGAAAAAACAACAGAAAAAGACAACGAAGAAATTTCCAATGGAGGGAAACTGTAGGTCACTGTTTCAGATTCTAAGATTGTGTATCTTGGAGGACAAACAAGAAATGGAATCTCCACTTAGTAATAATAGGCATGTGTATTGTATCCAGGGCAGGGACGGGAATATAATATCAGTGCGACATTTCTAGAGGATGAGGTCACCTTCACTTCTGGAGAGAATTAAGATGAGCAGTTTGGCACATGATACAGAAGAAGGTGGAATAGTGCATGTTGAAAAAATGCTTTTTGCATTGGTAAATCTGCAAAGCAATTACAGTCTGTGTCAAGGAGGTTTGAGATGTCCAGTATTTTTTGACATAAGGCTTTGTAAAGGGATTGGAGCCCAGTCTTTTAAGTATGGAAGCAGTGGTCAAATTTGGAATCTCATTTTAGGATTAAACTATAATGTAGCACTTGAAGGCTGATGACTTGCCTTCCACTAATCATCTGCCAGACTTCAGTGAGGGTGTACTTAAGAATCAGATGTCTCTCACATTGATCCTTCGTGGAAGGTCAGACTGGAGAATTGTTCTGTGAGAATTCTGTATCTGTTCCCTTTTAGAGCACTTTTTTGTCATCTTCTTCCTCATCACTCTTGTAGCAGCTTGCCCAGCTCTGAGGCCTCAGCTCAGTGTCCTTGGAATGCACTTTTCCAAGTAAGTGTCACTCGTGCTGCAAGGTCTGAGAGAAATTTGTTTGTGCAGAAATTTGAAAGTGAGCAAAACCAACTCTACTATGACCTCACTTGATCTATATGTTGCCTTAAGTTGTCAAACTGTGCCATACATGTAGTAGATTATTAGATTAGATTACTTCACAGTGTGGAAACAGGCCCTTCGGCCCAACAAGTCCACACCGACCCGCCGAAGCGCGAACCACCCATACCCCGACATTTACCCCTTACCTAACACTACGGGCAATTTAGCATGGCCAATTCACCTGACGTGCACACCTTTGGACTGTGGGAGGAAACCGGAGCACCCGGAAACCCACGCAGACACGGGGAGAAAGTGCAAACTCCACACAGTCAGTCGCCTGAGGCAGGAAATGAACCCGGGTCTCTGGCGCTGTGAGGCAGCAGTGCTAACCACTGTACTAGAAAAGTAAAGAGGTTTCATGAATTAAGTATTGGGAAGACCAAAGGGACATTGAGACTTTGGTCTCTGCAACAGTCTTGATTACCTACTGTAGGCTCTGTCCCACTGCTTGTATTTGAAGTTGAACTAGATTGTTGGCAATCTTGGTCTTGCCCTTGACCCTGAGATTAGTTTACACCCGTCAATTCCCACCATCACTGAGGTTGTTTCTATGCTGTAACAATGCCTGATCTGTCCCTGCCTTGGCTCATCTATTGCTGAAATATTCACGTGTGCCTAAAATTCTTATTTTAACACCTTTCTGATCACTCTTCCAAATTATACACTGCATGAACATGCAGTACAAAATATAAACACAATTCATGGACAGCATATTTTAGTATTAACTTGCATCAAACAATGTTCTCCCATCACCCTTTATTTATTCACGTTTGTTGCTGAACCAGAAGTCAGTGTCTTAAATTTAAACCTCATTCCCTGTTTCAGATCTTTCCATGGGTCTCAATCTTCTGTAATGTTAACCAGTTCCACAATACCTGAGATAAGCTTGGCATCTTTAATGTCCCCAATTTTAATTGTTCCACCATTGGTATCTGTACCTTCAGCTGCCAAGGTCTGGAATTTCCTCCTTAGATTTCTGTCACATTTCTTCCTTTCCTCTTGAGACACTACTTTAAATGTATCTTTTTCAGTCAAGCTTTTGTTTATCTGTCCATACAATTACTTTCTGTGGCTCAGTGTTAAATTTTGCTTTGCTCCGGTGAAGAGATCTTTTCAGTATGGCCAAGATAGAAGTTAACAGGAAAGAAGATAGGACTAGGGGCTGCTGCACAATTAGGGAAATGCAGAATAAGGGCACAATATGAGGCCAAGCCCACAGTGAAACTTCATGGTACGAAGTACAGGTAAATGCATTGCATTACTTTAGCATCACTGGATCAACATGTAAGTTGTCCTTGTTTTACAAAAGAGGTGATCACCAAGTTGCAGTGACATCTCAAGCATACACTGCAGTATTAGTAGTGCTTATAACTGTCAGTCACTGTGGCTCTTGAGGCTGCCCTACTCATGACAACTAGTATGTTTTGTTTGAAGCATTGAAACTGCTGACAATTTGAGGCTTCACAGTCATGTCTTGGAGTTAAATTTTGGTATGAGGCAATTCTGAATTCTTCTGATTGGCAGTAGAGTTTCTGCCTGGAGGGTTAATTATTCCTTGGGTAAGAAGAGCATCTTCTACTTTGAATGATTGCTTCTGGATCTTCAAGACTGCATCCGAGGATTGTGTGGATCCAGTCTCCAAGTTTTACACCCTGTGCTTTTTTATGTTTTCTGTTGACTGCAGCCAGAGTACATCTCCCCTTTAAAAGATGCTGTATGTCTGTAGGTGTCATGAAAGATGCCTGATACCAGACCAACTAAACAAATTTGTCTAATGAATATGGTTCATCGAGCTGATTTCATATTTGTGCTGCTTGTTTATTACAATATGTATTGCTTCTGATGGTATTAATAAGCATCTGGAATGCAAGAACTATCCCCTTGTGCCTATCTTTTGAGCATAATTGAATTTATACATCATTAAAGTTTTTGTAAAATGTTATTAATGAAAAATTGAAATAATGACTTCCACAAATGAATAGTGGATGCAGTCTTGAACAGAACTGATAGTTTTGCGGGAACCAAGCATGCATGTATTTTGCAATTCTTAACTGTTAAAATCCCAATCTGTTGTTTTTTTAAAATAAAAATAGATTTTTTAATCAACCTGTTCACGTTGTTTTGACACACCTCTGGAGCAGGTGGAACTTGAACACTAGTCTCCCCTGGTTCTGAGATATGGACACGACCACTGTGCACAGGAGCCGACCACACCTTTTTCTTTTCCATCTGTAAGTCTTATCACACACGAATGGCTTTTTGTCATTTTTTTTCTTTGCACCCAAAAGTGCTATCATGCACAGCTGAGCAATTCTCCAGTCACCAAAATCACCATAAATACTTTTTTGCATTTTTTCCTTTAACTACTAACCACCATCAGTGCTCACCTGTGTAGTCTTGTAAATATTTACAAGCAAAGCCCATTATGCACAATGTGGTCTTTATCATTTATTAACTGCCACCAGTGTCAAAGTGTGGTGCTCGAAGAGCACAGCAGGTCAGGCAGCATCTGTTCTAATACCAAACTTTTCGACTCTCATCCCCAGCATCTATGGTCCTCACTTTGTCTTACTAACTAGCACCACTAAATCAGCTGTGTTCCACTCGCTTATTTTACATGTAAAGCCTTTGAAGGGCAATGCAATTCACATCTGATGTTTTATTGTTTTGTCATTTTTCATGTCCAGATTATTCAGTAATTTGAAACAACGTTTACATGAAAAGTGATTTAACAAATTGAACTAAATAAGTGATGTTGAATTGAGAGCAGTAGAAGATATGGCTTGAAGACCATTTCAGTTAACTCCTAGTCAGCATAGAAGTAGACCCTTTGGTCCAAATCATCCATGCTGACCAGATATCCTAAATTAATCTAGTCCCATTTGCCAGTATTTGGCCCACATCCCTCTAAACACTTCCTCTTCATATACCCGTCCAGATGTTTTTTAAAACTTGTAGTTGTACCAGTCTTCACCTCTTCCTCTGGCAGTTTATTTCACAAATGCACCATCCTCTGCCTGAAAATGTTGCCCCTTGGGTCCCTTTTTATATGTTTCTCCTCTCACTTTAAACCTATGCTGTCTAGGTTTAACCTCCCCCACCCCATGGTCCTCAGGATTTTATAAACCTCAATAAGATCACCCCTCACCCTCCGCTTCAGGGAAAATAGCCCCAGCCTGTTTAGCCTCTCCCTCTAACACAAACATAGAACAAACCAGTAAAGGCCCTTCAGCCCCCGATATTGTGCCAACCTTTTAACCTACTCTGAGATCAAACTAACCTACATACCCTTCATTGCACTATCTTCATGCGTCTATCTAAGAGTCATTTAAATGTCTCTATTGTATTTGACTCTACTAGCACTGTCGGCAGTGCATTCCACGCACCCACCATTCTATCAAGAACCTACCTCTGACACTTCTCCTCAGCCTTCCTCCAATCACCTTCAAATTATGCCCCCTTGTGATAGCCGTTTCCACCCTGTGACAAAGTCTCTGGCTATTCAGTCTGTCTATGCCTCTCAACATCTTGTACATCTCTATCAAGTCACATTTCGTCCTCCTTTGCTCCAATGAGAAAGCCATAGCCTCCTTAGTCTTTCTTCATAAGACATACTATCTAGTCCTGGTAAATCTTCTCTGCAACCTCTCTAAAACGTCCATATTCTTCCTTACATGAAACGACCCAAACTGAACACAATAGTTCAAGTGTGATCTAACTAGGGCTTTATAGAGCTGCAGCATAACCATGCAGCTCTTAAACTTAATCCCTATGCTAATAAAACCCAGCACACCATACGCCTTCTTAACATCCCTATCAACTTGGGAGGCAACTTTGAGGGATCTTTGGACCTGGCCCCAAGATCCCTCTGTTCCTCCATACTGCCACAAACCCTGCCTTTAACCTGTAATCAGCATTTAAATTTGACCTTCCAAAATGAATCACTTCACACTTTTCCAGTTGAACTCCATCTGGCACTTCTCAGCTCAGCTCTGCATCCTGCCAGTGTCATTTTGTAACCCACAACAGCCATCCACAGTATCCACAACTCCACCAACCTTTGTGTCATTGGAAAACTTAGCAACCTACCCTTCCGCTTCCTCATCCAAGTCCTTTTATAGAAATCACAAAGAGCAGAGGTTCCTGAACAGATCCCTGCAGAGTACCACTGTCACCGAGCTCCAGACTGATAACTTTCTATCTCTGCCACCCTCTGTCTTCTATGGGCCAGACAATTCTGTATTCAGATAGCTATATTTCCCTATACCCCATGCCACCTCACTTTTTTGAATGATTAACCATGGGGAAATTTATCAAATACCTTGCTGAAATCTATGTGCTTTATCTTCATCACTGTGATTTTGTCACATCCTCAAATAATTCAATGAGGCTTGTGAGGCATGACCTGTCCCTCAAAGCCATGCTGACTTATCTCTAATTAAACTATGCTTTTCCAAATAATCATAAATCCTGTCTCTGAGTCCTCTCCCATAATTTTCCCACCACAGATGTAAGACTGATATGTAATTCCCAGGGTTGTCTTTATTCCTTATATTGAACAAGGAAATAACAACATTTGCCACCTCAAATCATCTGGTAGTACTCCAGTGGACAGTGAGGACGCAAAGATCATCGCCAAAGGCACAGCAATCTCTTCCCTTACTTCCCTTGGTAACCTTGGGTATATCCTGTCTGGCCCAGGGGACTTAGGTGTCCTCATGTTTTTCAAAATTTCCAGCGCATCCTCCTTCTTTATATCAACCTTTTTTTGAGTGTATCAGCAACCCAAATGACATGATCTCTCTCATTGGTGAATACTGAAGCAAAGGATTCATTAAGGACATCCCCTACATCCTGTGACTCCAGGCACAAGTTCCCTTCACTATCCCTGATCGGCCCTACCCTCAATCTGGCCATCCTCTCGTTCCTCATATAAGTGTAGAGTGCCTTGGGATGTTCCTTAATTCTACCCGCCAAGGCTTTTTCATGCCCCTTCCAGCTCTCCTACGTCCATTCTTCAGTTCCTTCTTGGCTACCTTGTAACCCTGTAGAGCGCTGTCTGATCCTTGCTTCCTCAACCTTAAGTAAGCTTCCAGTCTTCCTCTTGACTAGATGTTCCAAGGTTCCTTTGCCCTACCATCCTTTCCTTGCCTCAGTGGGACAAACCTATCCAGCACTCGCAAGTGCTCCCTAAACAACCTTCACATTTCTGTTGTGCATTTCCCTGAGAACATGTGTTCCCAGTTTATGCTCCACAGTTCATGCCTAATAGCATTGCAGTTACCCCTCCCCCAATTAAAAACTTTGCCATAATGTCTGGTCCCTTCCCTCTCCACCACCATAGTAAAGGTGAGGGAGTTGTGATCACTATTGCTGAAATGCTCTCCCACTGAGAGATCTGACACCTGATCTGGTTTGTTGCCAAGCACCAAATCCAATATGGCCTCCTGTCTAGTCGTCCTATCTACGTTCTGAGTCAGGAATCCTTCCTGGACATTCCTGACAAAACCTACTCCATCCAAACGATTTGCACAAAGGAGGTTCCAATCAATATTGGAGAAGTTGAAGTCACCCATGATGATAACCCTGTTACTTCTGCATCTTTCCAAAATCTGCCTCCCAGTCTGCTTGGTGTCTGTGTTGCTATTGGTGGGTTGATAGAAAACTCCCAATAAGGTGACTTCAACCCTGGCAACATCTTTGTAAATCTATTCTAAACCCTTTTCAAGTTTCACAACGTTCTTCCCATAGGAGCGAGATCAGAATTGTACACAGTCCTTCAAAAGTGACCAAATCAATGTCCTGTACAGCTACAACATGACCTCCCAATACCTGTACTCAATACTCGGACCAATAAAGGCAAGCATACCAGGCACCTGCTTTCACTACCCTATATACCTGTGATTCCACTTTGAAGGAACTATGAACCTGCACTCTAAGATCTCTTTGTTCAGCAACACTCTCTAGGACCTTACCAATTGACAGACTTCAACAACATTGTGGCTTGGCTGCCAAAAGGACCACCTAGATAATGTTCAGATTACAAATTAACTTGTTCTTTCCACATAATCTCATTCTGACCATATAACTGTTCAGCTTTTCTTGGGAGAAGCTTATAGAATCATACAGCATAGAAGACACTCTTTAGCCCATCGAGTTTGTATCACCAAAAATACACTGCAACCTGCACTCCTCTCACTTCCTGCACTCGGCCCATACTTTTGATTGTTATGACACTTGAAATGTTCATCCAAGAAGTACTGCTTAAAGGTTGTGAGGTTAACAACTACCACAGTCTTCTGGGTGACAAAACTTTTCCTGAAAACCCCTCTCAACTTTCTTTTAATACTGTACCCTAGTCTTCTTGACCCTTTGTCTAAGCTGCTTTTTCGGCATCCTATCAATGTTTCTCCTAACCTTAAACACACTTTAAATGTCAAAAAGGTGATTAATTTCTTGTACAACGACTTTTGTTTGTTCACTGCATTAATAATGTCGATGTAAAATAATTTTTGCTTTGAGCTAATGTTTCTCTTTTTTTCTCTTCCTTCTCTTTACCCTTCCTTTGTAGTTAAGAAAGCCAGCCTTAGCGGACCTCCAGGTAAGACTTGTATACTTGATTAAGTCCAATTCTTTGTGATATTGTTTGTTTTGTAACATTACGTTTTTAAAATTGCACTGAATTGTTTTAGTAGAATAACTATTTTCTCATGAAAGTTACAATTAAAGCAATGCTGTGTTTCCATGCCTGTCCCCTCTGGTTAAATCATTAGGATATGAAGTAGAATACCAAGACAAACTGTATTGACTGGCACCCACATATTTGCAAATGAGGTACCATAGAGCTATTAGCATTTTGGAACTTTACTCCAACATGAGATTCAGTTAACTTGGAGATTTGAACTAGAATGTGCAGACATTTCTTAAGTAACTCTAATTTTGAACAATTTTTTTTAGAAAGGTTACCTATTGGTCACCTTCCTCCAATGTTTCAATATGTTAGCCTTTAGCAATCTTATGAATCTATAATATGTATAAATTGCAATTCAAATGCTTCACTCTAATTGCTACGTTTGGCAATTGCATACTTGACATCTGTGAAAGGAACAATTTCTTCAAGGAAAGTGTCCTCCGATTTATTTTCTTAATAGAAATAGAATTAAAATTCAGTTTGTCAATTATTCACATTCAGTCTGATCGTTCTCAATCAAACCGCTAATTGTCACAATTTAGGGCAGAACTATACTGACTGATTATGACTATATTTTAATTTTTCTGGTTGACAAATTAAAGTTAGCTTTAGGAATAAAACAGGCAGAGGAAAGTCCGTGAAATCTGAATTCTTAACTATTGGTGATGAATGCTGTGGAAATTCGATGGAAATTTCAGGACAGCTTGTCATACAGATGCCCATACTACACTAATTTAAGGCCATTTCATAGACATTAGTAAGTGATTCCTGTTACGTGCACGTACAACCGAATGACTGCTGAATAATAGTCTGAGGCAGTCTGCTGTGAATAATTTCAAGTGACTTTAAAGAAGGTGATGTGAAATTGAGTTATGTAAAAAAAGTCGATTTTGAAGAATGCTTTATGTTAATAATTTTTACATCAAATTTTTATTAAACTGGCAGAACAAATATTCAAATTAAATTGTCACCTGCAACTTGCTATTCTGCCTTCCTGTAAGGATTACTTGGATATTTCCTCATAAAAGTAGAATCAAAACACTCATTGTAAATCTAACTTCAACTACTAAACTTGTGAATGGGCAGTAAATTGCTGGTATTTACCTTGCATACTTATTTTGTAATGTGTTGGCATTGTTATTAAAAATACAGCCCTCTAGTTTAACCAGCATTGAGTTGCATTTGCACTTAAGATCTTATAAATATGATAAAATCAATTTGCATCAAATTGATGTCTGGTTATCAAAAGATCTTCAATAAGTGTATATCTTGGAAGAATTGCCAGGACTATTGTTCAAACATGAGGTGCATCTAACAATTCATGTGCAAAATTAATATTGCACAAGTACAAATGCAACTTTCATTCTGAGTAATTGAAAATTCATTGCTAGGATGTGGACATCCCTGGCAAGGCAAGAGTCTTTTTGTTAATTCACAGTTGTCTTTGTGAAGGTGGTAGTGTGCCTGTAGTTGAACTAACATAGTCTTGTGATGTCAGTACTCTCGCAAGACTATTAGGCAGAAAGTGCCAAAATTTTTCATCAAGCAATTATGAAAGAAAGGTAACATATTTCAATGTTAAGATGGTGTGTAACTTGGAGGGAAGTTGAATGAGTGGTGTTCCCATAAACCTGCTATCCTAGCCTTCTGGGTGGTAGAGATAATAGCTTTGGATGGTGAGATTGAAAAAGAACCTTATTAAGTTGCTTCAGTGTATTTTATGGATGTTGCATATTGCAGTCATTGTGCTAGGGTGGTGAATAGAGCATTGATCATGCAGACTACCTTGTTCTGTATGGGTGACGATTGCTTAATGAGACATTTTGGTGATTCCTGCCTAACAGTTGTGTGGGTGATGAGATTTTTGTGTTGTTGCATGGGGCCCAGAACAAGTGGTATTGAAATCTGAGAGAGAAAGGGAACTTGTGCATAAATCAAGCAAATTCTAAATCCATTGGGTAGTGGGGAAAGTAAATGGAAGGTTTGCTTTTATTTCAAAGGGATTGGAATATAAAAATATGGAGGTCTGGCTAAAACAATGCAGGGCACTTGCCACATGACAGGTGGAATATGTGAACAGATTTGGACCCTTTATGTGGGGATATGTGTTCTGGTCTGAAGGCAGTCTAGAGAAGGTTCATTGGGTTAATTCTGAGTCTGGTGGAATTATCTTTTGAAGAAAGATAGGGTAGGTTACGCTTGTACTCATTAGAGTTTAGAAGAACAAATGGTAGGGGTTGGGAGAGGAGCAAGCCTGTGGGTGAATGGTGGTAGCAGGGCATCCCAATAAAACCCGGTTTCCAGTGAGAACAGCAGCAGGAGCAAACCTTTGTTGAATCCAAAGGTGGAGCTCTTGAGGTAATATTAGGATTCAAAAGTGACATGAGGCAAGAAAAAGTAGCTGATCAAGTGAATATTGGGGAGGCAATGGCCTCGTGGTTTTATTGCCAGGATATTAATCAAGAGACCCAGGTAATGTTCTGGGGATCTGGGTTTGATTAGATCGATTAATTACAGTGTGGAAACAGGCCCTTCGGCCTAACAAGTCCACACCGACCCGCCGAAGCGCAACCCACCCAGACCCATTCCCCTACACTTACCCCTTCACCTAACACTATGGGCAATTTAGCATGGCCAATTCACCTAACCTGCACATTTTTGGACTGTGGGAGGAAACCGGAGCATCCGGAGGAAACCCATGCAGACACTGGGAGAATGTGCAAACTCCACACAGTCGCCTGAGGCGGGAATTGAACCCGGGTCTCTGGCGCTGTGAGGCAGCAGTGCTAACCACTGTGCCACCGTGCTGCCCAAAATCCTGTCATGGCAGATGGAGGAGTTCGAATTAAATTTTGAAAAAGATATCTGGAAATAAGAGTCTCAGGCTGACCATGAAACCATGGCTGATTTGTCATGAAAATTCCATCTACCTTTTTGTGGTTTATTAACGTCCTACAGGGAAGGAGATCTGTCACCCTTATCTGGTCTGGTCTACATGGTCAACAGCAGTGTGGTTGACTCTTCACAATTTGGAATGGGCAATAAATGCTGGCCTAACCAGTGAAATCCTGTGAATGAAGAAAACGTTTATCCCATTTTTGTCACTTAGGGTATGAGAGGTCTTTATTTTGGGTTTATAATTGGTAGAGGTCCAAAGAAGAAGACTACAGTAAGGAGGTCTGACCTGTTCTGGAGAAGGTAACTGGACCCAAAATGTTAACTCTGATTTCTCTCCACAGACCTACTGAGATTTTCCACCAATTTCTGTATTTTTTCAGATTTTTGGTTCTTTTGATTTTTCAACTATAACAATTAACGTTATTTTATTTTAAGAGCAGTCTGAGGGTTTACTTCAAATGCGTAGAGCATTCACAATGCAGTGGGTGAATGAGCCATGCATATAGATGTAAATGGGTGTGACACAGTTGGGAATTTGGTGACGTGGTTATAAGGTGGCCACAGATAGGAACTGAATATGCAGAGTTACTCACGTTTTATAAAGAGCAGTCAAAGATGAAAATGAGGGCAGCGTTGCTGGTTGAAGAGAAGTTAACATCATAGTGAGCATATTAGCTCAGGTGAAGTATAACCTGGGTGTTTACAGCTTCGAAATACGAATGGATAGAAAATGATAGAGTTTATATGTAGACCCCTAAATTGTTGTGGTAATGTTGGGGAAGGCATTAAACAGGAAATTATAGATGCAAGCAATAAAGGTACAGCTGTAATTTTAAGTGACTTTAATTGGGCAATTCAAATCAGTAACTGTAGAGGAGAAATTCCTGGAATGTTATGGGATGTTTTTCTGGATCAAGACATTGAGAAACCAATTTGAGAAAAGGCCATCCGACACCAGATATTGTGTACTGAAAAAGGAATAATTGGCAATCGAACTGTGCAACACCATTTAAATAGCGCTTAGATGAACTGCAACAATGGTTCGTTCTTTGCCTTTGCACCCTCCAACCACATGGCGTCAATATGGTCTTCACCAGTTTTCTCATTTCCGCTCCCTCCACCTGATCCCAGTTCCAACCTTCTAACTCGGCACCACCCTAATGACTTGTCTTACCTGTTCATCTTCATTCCCACCAATCCACTCCACCCTCCTCTCTGACCTATCACTATTACTCCCACCTTCCAGCTACTATGGCAGTCTCAGCTACTTCCCCACCCACCCTCCACTAGCTCCATCTCCCTCCCATTTATCTCTCCATCTCCTCAGCTCACAAGCCTCATTACTGATAAACTCATTATTTTTTTAAAAAAAGTGGAGAGAAAACAAGGAATTATAGATCACTCAGCCTGACATTGCTAAGAGGGAAAGTGCGAGAGTCCATCATAAGATTTACTAATAGGGCACTTGGAAAACAGTGACATGATCCTGTATTTACAAAAGGAAAATCCTGCTTGACAAATCGATTAGAATTGTTTGAGGATGTAACAACTAGAGTTGATGAGGGGGAGCTAGGAGATATTGTTTGCTGAAGGATTTAGATAAAGTCTTGCGTAAGAAAATAGCATATAAAGTTCAAGCGTATGGGATTGCACGTGGTGTACTGACACAGATAGAGAACTGGTTGGCAGATGAGAAGCAAAGGAAGAAGATATTTTTTACAAGTGATAATCGGTGAGTAACAATAGCCTTGGAGATCAGTGCTTGGATCCCAGTTATTCACAATATATGCTAATGATCTGGATGAGGGAACAAGGTGTAACATCTCTAAGTTTTCACATGACACAGTGGTGGGTGGTAGAGTGACCTTTGCAGAGGATGCGGAAATGCTTCAGTGTAATTTCAACAAGTTGAGTGAGTGGGAAATGCATGCCAGATGATGTATGGTGTGGATACATGTGAGGTTATCCTTGTTTGTGGTTAAAAACAGGAAGTAGGAGATTGTGAGGATGTAGATGCTGGATATGTCAGAGTTGATAAACTGGGAAAAGCACAGCAGCTCAGGCAGCCTCTGAGAACCAAGCGAGTCGACATTTCAGGCATAAGGCTCTGAAACGTTGACTATCTTGCTAATCAGATCTTGCTGAACCGGCTGTGCTGTTTCCAGCGCCACACTTTATTGGCAGAAACATGTAGGGAAAGTATTATCTGAACATTTGATTTTATTGGTAAAGGATGAAGTGGAACATGATCTGGTGTCATAGTACACCAGTCACCTGAAAGCAAGCATTCAGGTGTAGCAAGCTGTGAAGAAGGCAAATGGTTTGTTGGCCTTGATAGCGAGAGGATTTTAGTAAAGGAATAGGGATGTCTTCTGCAATTGCACAGGACTTTAGTGAGACTATCCTGGAGTGTTGTGTGCAGTTTTGGTCTCATTATTTGAGGAAGGGTTTCTAAGGATATGGAGGGAGTGCAATGAAATTTTGCCAGGTTGATTCCTAAGATGGAAGAATTTACATATGAAAAGAGACTGGATTAGTTCAGAATATGTTCATTGGAGTTTAGAATAAAAAGTGGGGGATCTCGAGCAAACCTATAAAATTTTAACAGGACTAGACAGGGTAAACAGAGAAAAGAAGTTACTCATGACTGAGGAGTCGAGCAGTGGGGTCACAGTCAAAGTAAATGGAGTAGGCAATTTAGGACTGAAATGAAGAGAACTCTTCACCCATTGAGTGGTGAGCCTGTGGAATTCTCTGCCACAAAATTGGTTGAGGCTAAAGCAGTCAGCGTTTTCAAGAGCGAAGTAGATATAGTTCTTACAACTACAGGATTCAAAGGGTAGGAGGAGAAAATGGGAACAGGGTACAGAGTTGAATGATCAGCCATGATCATATAAAATGGTGGAACAGGCTTGAAGAGCTGAATAGCTAATTCTTGCTTCTATTGTCCATGTTTCTTTATTGAAACATCAGATTATTGGGGCCCCTCAACAAGGTTGCTTTCCTTTGTGGAAGAGCCTAGTACCAGAGTTCATAATCTCAGAATAAGGGATTGTTGATTTGAGACCAAGATGAGGAGGGATCTTGTCTCTGAGGGTTGAGAATTTGTGAATTTTTCATTGCGGGGGAGGTATTGAGGCTGCAAATACCTAACTGGTTCATTTTAAGGTTCGATCAAAATCAAGACCTGTGCACTTGGATGCATAAAACATTTATTAGCTTAATAAATATATGCAGTCGGTTCTGATATAATGCAATATTCCCGTTCTTGTGTGATCTTGTGTAGTAAGAAAATCTCACAATAGCTGCACCATTTAAACTAATGGGGCTGGAATCACGTTGTCGCCAATACAGGCAAGGAAAGTTTGCGACCTACAAATAACTGTCTAAATTCTTCAATCGCGTTGAAGCCAATTCCAATTGAAGAGACACATTATAACACAACTGACTGTGTATTAAAGATATATGCAAACTAAGGAATGAGTCTGTTGGCTTTAATATATCTGTTGGCTTTAATACAACATATCTGTTGGGAACCTTAGTCATGAGGGTACTCTGAGTTTTATCTCTGATTCAATGGTACTGGTCTCATGAATCTAGTCATATAGTCATCAAGTCATAGAGATGTACAGCATGGAAACAGACCCTTCGGTCCAACTCGTCCATACCGACCAGATATCCCAACCCAACCTAGTCCCACCTGCCAGCACCCGGCCCATATCCTTCCAAACCCCTCCTATTCATATACCCATCCAAATGCCTCTTAAATGTTGCAATTGTACCAGCCTCCACCACTTCCTCTGGCAGCCCATTCCATATACATATCATCCGCTCTGTGAAAAAGTTGCCCCTTCTGTTTCATTTATATCTTTCCCCTCTCATACTAAACCTATGCCCTCTCGATCTGGACTCCCCAACCTCAGGGAAAAGACTTTGTCTATTTACCCTATCCACGTCCCTCATAATTTTGTAAACCTCTATAACGTCACCCCTCAGCCTCCGACGCTCCAGGGAGAACAGCCCCAGCCTGTTCAGTCTCTCCTTAATAGCTCAAATCCTCCAACCCCATTAGTATCTCCCCCATTTTCTGCAGTCCACACAAAGGCCGCCTTGCTGATCTTTGAGGGGCCATATTTTCTCCCTAGTTGTCCTTTTGTCCTTAACGTTTTTGTAAAGACCCTTTGGATTCTCCATAATTCTATTTGCCAAAGCTATCTCATGTCGCCTTTTTGCCCTCCTGACTTCCCTTTTAATTACACTCCTACTGCCTTTCTACTCTTCTAAGGATTCACTCGATCTATCCTGTCTATACCTTACATATGTTTCCTTCTCTTTCTTAACCAAACCCTCAATTTCTTTAGTCATCCAGCATTCCCTATACCGACCAGCCTTTCCTTTCACTCTAACAGGAATATACTTACTTTGGATTCTCGTTATCTCACTTCTGAAGGCTTCCCAATTTCCAGCCGTTCCTTTACTGCAAACATCTGCCTCCAATCAGCTTTTGAACGTTCTTGCCTAATACCGTCAAAATTGGCCTTGCTCCAATTTAGAACTTCAACTTTTTGATCTGGTCTATCCTTTTCCATCACTATTTTAAAACTAATAGTATTATGGTCGCTGGCCCCAAAGTGCTCTCCCACTAACACCTCAATCACCTGCCCTGCCTTATTTCCCAAGAGTGGGTCAAGTTTTGCACCTTCTTTAGTAGGTACATCAGCATACTGAATCAGAAAATTGTCTTGTACACACTGAACGTATTCCTCTCCATCTAAACCCTTAACACTATGGCAGTCCCAGTCTATGTTTGGTAATTTAAAATCCCATACCATAATCACCCTATTATTCTTACAGATCGCCTTACAAATTTGTTTCTCAATTTCCCTCTGACTATTATGAGGTCTATAATACAATCCCAATAAGGTGCCCAATGGGGAAAATCTGTTTGAGGCAAAATCCTTGATGTTAATACTATTCTGAATCTAAATTATGTGCTGAATCTCTATTTTGTAGTGACTGCAGGTTTGAAAGTTGGAAACAAGTCCAAGTAGCCCCATATGACTGCACAACAGCAGTGTTCTCACAGACAATTCAGTGTCATGTGGTTGTCTGGTCTTCTTTTTCATGTACTTTCCATTTTACTTCATTTAAATCTTAATCATTAACCCTTCAAAGTCTCGTTTGAAAATTTGGTGGCAGGGTGAGTAGTAAGGCTTTGGATCGAGAGTCTGAGGTGAACAGTGGCTTGGCAAAAAGTACAGGTAAGGTCAGATAAAGTTCTTTTAAATTTTCTGTTTAGTCTGAGAGCAGTTGAGATGGCAGTTAGGACAGTCACATTGATCAAGTACAGATTTGAGACAGTCCAGGGAATTTCTTATGAACTCAACCTTTGAGCCTGTCTTGGTTTGTCACAGAGATCGTACCTTTGGTAGTCTGGAATTAAAAAAAAAACTCTTACAGACAGTTTAGTTTAATTTTAATTATCCCCTTCATTTACTAATAACATAACTGTTACAACATAACACGAATACCTTTTAAGTCAAGTGGACTGGATTCGAATAACTGAGGAGAGTAGGACATCGCTCTTCCTTCAAGAGCCCTGGCAGGCTACTCTGTACTATCACAAACAGACTACCTTTATACACAAGTTTACAAAAGCTGTGCTGTCACAAACACAAAGTTAACAAATGCACTGCATGTTCTGAACTGGACAGATAATGGTGAAGGACAATAATTCGGGAGAGAAGTTAATTGATATGGAGTTTCGATTTGAGGTCAGAATCAGACATTGTTATTGATTTTACAAAGGAATAGTTATGAATGTTATCACTTGGTGTCCTGTTTAAACAGATTCACTGATGTTAAGGCAAATGTTCTTAATTGTCTTACCCTCCCTGCCTGTCTATTTTCTAGTGTGCAGCAAATGTCGTTCTATATTGCAAAATTGCATTTTAGTCTAAATGTTTAAGGACAAGTTTTCAGGCCATAAACTTTCTCAACATGTTCCTTCTGTATTGGGAGCTCAGGGAGAATTCCAGCATCTTTGATGACGTCTGCGGAAAGTACACTCAGCAACAGCTCCTGGGAGATCATGTTTGGGAGCTGAAGGTGGATACAGTCAGCATCATCCAAGATGCTGAGCACATTGTAGATAAGAGTTTTAGGTGTGACCATCTCATTAAGGTGCAGGCAGAGAGTGGCTGGGTAACCACCAGGAAAGGCAAAGGGAATAGTCAAAGATTGCAGGAATCCCCATGGTCATTTCCCCTCAAACAAGGATCCCATTTTGGATACTGTTGGGAGGGATGACTGTTGCAGCATCCTGGTAAATCTCCTCTGAACCCTTTGTAAAGCTTCTACATCCTTCCTATAATATGGTGACCACAACTATATGCAATACTTCAAGTGTGGCTGCACCAGAGTTTTGAAGAGCTCTAGCATGACACCTTGGCTCCGAAACTCAATCCCTCCACCAACAAAAGCTAACACACCGTATGCCGCCTTAACAATCCTATCAACCTGGGTGGCAACTTTCAGGGATCTTCTTTTGGAGAGAAGAAAAGTGAGAGGAAATTTATCAGGTATTTAATATCATGAGGGAGGGTGGACAAATTAGAGAGAAACTTTTTCTACTGGTGAGAAGGTAGATAATAAGATGGCACAGATTTAAGGTTATTGGCGAAAAAGAAATGAACGCAGGAGGCAAAATGTTTTTGCACAGTGGTTCTGAGTTTGTAGTGGAAGCAAGTTAAATCAGAGGGAACTAGATCATTATCTCAAAAGGAAGAATATGCTATGAGTAGAAGTTGGAGGAGTAGCGCTGGGAAAATAACTCTTCAGAGATCTAGCATAGATCAACTTGACTGGTCTTTTTTGTGCTGTAGGTATTTTGTGATTGCTGTATAATTAGTGTTGGATGTTGGGCAAGACTATAGCTGAGAGTAGACAATTTTTCCTCTCCTAAGGGAATAACATTCTGGCAACCTTGTAAAGAATTCCATTCTGTAGTGAATCATTGCGAAGATATATTATATATTATATATAGAAGGGTTCATACCTTGAAAATAGGAGAATTGAAAAATTTGCAGAAGTGAAATGCAGATTTTCCTCAATTAGCCAGAAAGTAGTAAATAAATGAAGACAAAGAAAGAGTCTCCATTTAGAAAAGAAACTCGCGTGGACATGATTCACTTTGCTGGATTTTGATTTCTGTAGTGAGTGAAGTTTGAGTGTAAGGACAGAACCTATATTCTTGAATGTCTTTTAAAACTACTGAATTCCAATGAGGTTCTGCAACATTGGATGTCTTGACTTGCTATTTGACACAGCAGGTTGCTTGGAACTGTGCTTAGCATTAAAGTAATTTTTAGGAATATTGTGGTCTGCTCTGGCAATTCGAGATAATGAGGCCAACCCTCCTCTACACCATCTTGGGCACTATGACCTTTTTAGATTCCAGTAAATTGGATGCAAACTTGCACCCCCTTGGTCTTTTTGTTTGGAATGACACAGCAACACACTGAGGGCAGTTTCTGGCTTGCAGTGTTTAAAATGTCAACAATGGTTCCTGTGGCATGAAGGTCCTGGAACTGGAAGCTCTTCTGCAGCTTCTGCAATTCTCCAAGAAACCCCCAAAATTGACGCTTAGTTAAAACATGGAAGAATTTAGCTCACGGTTTTCATATTATAATTGTCTTATATCAGTTCTAAATTGGACAGATGTAAGAACTGCATCAATCTTATATTTCACACTATGTGGATATGCTTTAATTATTATGCATCTACTGATGTCAGTTAATTTCCATACATCATGGATGATTTAGTCAATTAATTGCCCAGACTTTGTCAAAAATGGCTTCAAATTACCTCAATGTATTATGTTTTCTAAATGAGTGATCTTTTTGTTAAGTTTGCAGAATGTCATTTGGCAGTAACTTAACCTACTTTTTAGTTTGAACCATATAACCCTGAATATAAATATTAAACCTCAAGATCAAATATACTCCACTGCACACACTTTGCATTCACTATCCTTAGAATTTAATCCACAAACTATTGCAAGTATAAACTAGCTCATTTACCTTTGCTCTCATTTTTTTTTTGAAAGTGCGATCCAATTAACATTATTTCACGATTTTACTCCTTTGACCTGCAAAACTTTCCTCTTAAATTTTATAACCAGTTTAATTCATTGCTGCAGCTGGCATGAACTTAGATAAATAAGAAACAGTTTGGAGGCTCACAAAAATCTTAAGCAAGTCACAGAAGGTCAAATAAGCAGATTCTATTTGTAACAGAGAAAAATAAAATAATGCATTCTGGAAAATGTAATGAGGAAAGATATGCTTTCTGTCTTCAGCTACTTTGGATATATCGCATCTGGATTAATTGATTTTTCTACTTTTGAAGACTTACAAATTGTTTTTGAAAACTCTTCATTTTCTTGGAAGATTTAATTTCTATTTTTTCTTGTGAAGTACACCAATATTTAGTGATTGATCAACATTTTCACTTCGTGTGTGAGGGAAGCTTTGAGAAAGCATCCAACTGGTTTCTCTTCCCCGCAAGTGAGACCAATGACCACCAAGAAAGTAGGGGATTGTGCTGTTTGATATTAAGGATGAATATAATTAATGCATGGGCGGCTCTTGATACTGACTATTTCTATCAGCAGATCAAGGATGAATGTGCCTCAGAAAATAGTGGATGGAGGCTCATTGATATTTTTCAGACAAAAGTACTTGCGTGTTGGACAGGGGAATTGGGAGGGGTTAAGGGAGTAAATGGGACTTTAGAATTCAAAACATAAGCAAATCTTATTGAATAGTAGAGTAGGTTTGAGGTGTATGGTCTACGTCTGCTTATATTTGTATGATCAAATGTGAAGTAAATGAGGGATACTGTAGTACGGCTGCAAAAAGGTTAAAGAAAATAGACAAAATGCAGAGGGAAATAAAAAACTTACTTAAAATAATCAGAGATGCAAAACGTCACCACTAAACAGCAGCTATGATCACAGACAAATGACACACAGTGGCTCATGGGATGGTCTGAAAAGAGAATGGGAATTCAGATCTGCTGCGAGCCTTAGCAAGAAATAAATACTGTTCCTGGAATGCTGATTATGTGGAGAATAGAGCAGTTGTTCTACTTCTGTCTCCTCCTTTTAAGGGAGGCAGTGGTTTCGTGGTAGCATCTGTGGAGTAGTAATTCAGAACACTATGCTAATGTTTTGGGGACATGGATTCACCACCATGGCAGATGATGAAATTTGAAGTCAGTAAAATTTGGAATTTAAAGACTACAGTTGAGAGCGTGGTCCTGGAAAAGCACAGCAGGTCACGGAACATCCGAGGAGCAGGAGAATCGATGCATTGGGCATAAACTGTTGATCAGGAATTCCTGATGAAGGGCTTATGCCCGAAAAGTTGATTCTCCTCCTCGGATGCTGCCTGACCTGCTGTGCTTTCTCAGGACCACACTTTTGACTCTGATCTCCAGCATCTGCAGTAGTCACTTTCTACCATTAGTAAGACTATCACCAATTGCCATAAAAGAACACCTTGATCATGAGTGCCCTTTTTGGAAGGAACTCTGCCATTCTTACCAGGTCTGGCTTACATGTGACTCCAGATGCACAGTAGTGTGGTCAACTTTTGAACTGTCCTCTGAAATGGCCGAGCAAGCTATTCAGTCACATCAAACTACCACAAAGTCTACAGAATGCAAAGAACTAGAGTGGACCACCTGACGTCAACTGCTGCATGGGAGATGACAATGAAACTCCCTTTTTAACAGCATTGTGTTATCCCGATACCCCTAGTACTGCAGCATTTTCAGAGGATTACTGAAGTACAACAAAGGCATGCGATGCTAGCATTTCATGAACAAGCTTTTAAAACAGTTCGGATTGTCTACAAAGCACAGATTTATAGCATAAATAGCACTCCTATTGAGGGGAGGGGCGGAGGGAAGACTTCTTATTGAATAGCTAGGAGGAAGTTGTAACTTAATACACCAGGATCTATATTTGTTGAAAATGTGGCCTCATGTTCTGTGGGGTTTTCACTTTTATTCGTTAGTTCACTTTCTATGTCGTAGTTATTATGATCTCTGTTGTGTGACTAAGGTGCATAATTTATTACTATTTGGAAATTTGCATTTTAATGTTAAGGTAAAATAGTCATGGTTTCAGTTCTGAGAAGGTAAATGTTTTTTATTTTTGAGGTGTGAAAGTAATTTGGAACAGTGAACTAAAGATACTTCCTCAAAAGTATGCAACTTCAGTCAAATGCCCTGTAGGATGCTGAGAGTCAATTTGATGGATTGTTTGCCAAGTTGAAATCCGATGACATCCAGAGATAATAGACCAGAGGCTACAAGTGCTTCGAATTTAGAATCAGAACTCTCTACTTTGGGTTTCGCCAGCAGGTGAAGATGGTTGGACTAAGGACCCTACCTTGAGCTTTGTTTAGAGCATCTGCAGTGAATTCCTTGTACAGGCGTGATTTGCCTCCAACAATCAAAATTGTGTTCCATGTTCTCAATATCATTTCAGCCAATGGAGAGCCTTTCTGTGATTCCAACTGACTTTAGTTTTATTTGGATTCATTAATGCCACACTTCTTCAAGGGCTCTTTTTTTATGATCAGGTTAACCACACTCATCCTCATCCATAGAATTCAGTTTTTCTATGTATGTTTAGACCAAGCAGATAATGAGGTAGGAGTGGAGCAGTTCTGGCGAAGCTGAGCAACAGTGAGCTGGTTATTGGTGAGTAGGTGCTGTGGAATAGCATTGTCAATGACACATTCTATCATTTTGCTAATGATTTAGAATAGATTAGACTGTAATTGACTGGATTGAATTTGTATTGCTTTTTGTGGTTAGGATGTACTTAGGCAATTTTCCATTTTGGGTTGATGCCAGTATTGTAATCTATCACTGTCTTCCAATGGTATGAACCTCTTTGTACTATTTACTGTGTTAACTAACTTAATACTTCCAGCAAACTTCAGTATATGGCTTTCTATTCCTTCATCCAAGTTATTTATAATATTGTAAAAGAACAGGGACTCCTGATATATCTGCGGGGGACATCATTAATCACGTTTTGCCATTTTCCTCTGTATCCTTCCTCCTAAGCAGACTCTTTTGTTGCCTCCAATTCTAGCTTTGACTACTTTCAGTGTACATTGTTATTTTCTGTAAGTTATTTTACTAATGCCTATCAACATGAACATATCCTTATTTTCTGGGCTGGTTTCTTTCTCAGAAACTTCAACATGATTTACTCAATGATTTACGTCTGGCTCTGTTGATCAGTTTCTGTTTTTGTCCTTCTCCCTCATTAAATGCTAATCAATTGAAGCTGTTTGACATCAGTTAAGATAACTTGAAAAAAAATTGCTTTCATTGCTGAAAAGCCTGATTTCATTGTTTATTTTGGATTAGATTAGATTACTTACAGTGTGGAAACAGGCCGTTCGGGGGCAAAAAGTCCACACCGACCTGCCCCCAACCAGGCTCATTCTCCTACATTTACCCCTGCACCTATCACTACTGGCAATTTAACATGGTCAGTTCACCTAACCTGCACATTTTTGGACTGTGGGAAGAAACCAGAGCACCTGGAGGAAACCCACGCAGACATGGGGAGAGAATGTGCAAACTCCACACAGTCAGTCGCTTGAGGCGGGAATTGAACCCAGGTCTCTGGTGTTGTGAGGCAGCAGTGCTAACCACTAAGCCACTGTGCTGCCCTCGTTAATAGGTTTTCTTTACTAAACTGTCATTCTGTTCATGGTGGCTCTTTTGCAACACTGAAAATTTCCCAGGCAGTCAAACCTTGTTAAGATATTGCTTTCTATGTAATTTGAGTATGAATGCTTGGTAGAGTCTTTCACTATTCCATTCTGCAACTAGCATAACCTGATTGGCTGCTTGTTTATCATAAGCTTTAAATAAATATTTCTTCTCTTCTTTACAGTCCCTTTATTATACATTCAGATAAGCACTCCATGATTCCTTATACTTTGCTCATCACTCAGATCTTTGAATGTGGCTGGTCATATGGTGTAGCTGCATCCTCCAAGCCCTTTTGTCCCAACACACACACACTTTAGAAATGTACCATGAAGTCTCCTTATGCCACATCGCAACACTTCACACTTCATCCTTTCATTTGCTAATTGTCTGCCCATTCTCCTCGTCTATCTATGTACCAGTAGATGTTGAGATTGGAGATGTTGCCAGGAACCATGCAGCATCATCTACTATTTCCTACTTGTGTCCTGTGATCTACGATTAGGTCCCTCTGTTTCTTCAGCTTTTCAGGTCATCACTTTCTTATGCTTTTGTAGAACCTCCTTCCAGCAAATCTGTATGTTATAAAGGTTTTTATTCATTCAACAAATGTGGACTTTGTTGGCTGGGCAAGCATTTCTTGCCCTTGGGTTGCTCTGGATAAAGAGGTGGTGAGCTCCTTTTTTGAATCAAAGCAATGCAACTAGTGTAGGTAGATTCCAAGGTTATTATTAAGGGAATTCCAGGATTTTGACCCAGTGACACTGATGGAAAGGTGACATATATCTAACTCAGGATGGTGAGTGGCTTGGAGGGGAACTTGCATGGTGGTGTTCCCATGTATGTGCTCCCCTACACCTTCTGGGCAGCAATTGTCATGGGTTAGAAGGCACTATGCAAGGAGCCTTTGATTTCTGGAGTGCATCTTGTTGATGGCACACTGTGCTCGTACTGATGGTGGAGGGAGTAGATGTTTGTGGATGTGGTGCCAATCAATCAGGCTGCTCTTTCCTGGACAGTGTCAAGTATTGTTGTGGCTACACTCATCCAGGAGCACTGGGGGTATTCCACCACACTCTTGTCTTGTGTCTTGCAAGTCAGTTACTAGCGCGGTATCACAAGAATCTGTTTTGGGTCCACTGTTTGCCATTTACACAAATGACCTGGATGAGGGCATTGAAGGATGGGTGAGTAAATTTGCGGGTGACACTAAGGTCAGTCAAGTTGTGGATAATGACTAAGGATGTTGTAGGTTACAGAGAGACATGGATAAGCTGCAGAGTGGGCTGAAAGGTGGAAAATGGAGTTTAATATGGAAAAGTGTGAGGTGATTCACTTTGGAAGGAGTATCAGGAATGCAGAGCTTTGGGCTAATGGCAAGATTCTTGGTGTGTAGATGAGCAGAAGATCTGTGTCCAGGTACATAGGTCCTTGAAAGTTGCCACCCAGGTTGATAGGGTTGTTAAGAAGGCAGACAGTGTGTTAGCTTTTATTGGTAGAGGGATTGAGTTTCAGAACCATGAGATCATGCTGTAGCTGTACAAAACTCTGGTGGCCACAAATGGAGTATTGCATACAGTTCTGTTCACTGCATTATAGGAAGGATGTGGAAGCTTTGGATAGACGTCAGAGGAGATGTTGCCTGGTATAGAGGGAAGGTCTTACGAGGAAAGGCTGAGGGACTTGAAGCTGTTTTCATTACAGAGAAGATTGGATGAGAGGCTACTTTATTGAGACATATAAAATAATCAGAGGATTAGATGGGTTGGACAGTTAGAGCCTTTTTCTCTGGATGGTGATGGCAATGGCTAGCACGAGGGGACATAGCTTTAAATTGAGGGGTGATAGATATAGGTCTAAGATTCCAAAGATTCTGTGAAGGAAAATGGATGAAATTTAAATTAACTCAGTATGACTGCTCCTTATCAAATAAAAAATTGGAATAGTGGCTGAACTAATTGAAAGGGGAGGATGGGACTAGTGATGTTGTATGATTTCTTTTTTGCTCTCCAATTCCTAAAGATAATCAATATCACAGAAACTGGATTTCTTTTTCGGTGAGGGGAGCCTTCGTGATTTGGGACTGTTTTCTTGATGCTGCCACTAATCGAGTTGAACTGACTAGCATTTGAAAACTTGTAGTTAAATGGCCCATTGTCTCAGTCCAGGACATGATATTTTACAATATTAGTATAGTATTAACTTTACCATACTTCCACCATGACTGAGTGACTCCATTCATGCTGGGGATGTTGGATCCAGTGGCATTAATTAATCGGCACGACTAGAAATTCACTTGAAACTTTAACCTGAAACATATATTTTCTGAGATTTGGGTTAGGGAATGCAAAAAAAGTGTTTTAACAAAAAACAGCAGAATGAAGAAATAAAATTATTACATTCAGAGTTTACTGACACATTACACATTTACGGATGTGGTAAGAACTTAAGAGATTGGAAATTGGTCAAGAAAAGTTGTTCCTCTAAATGATTTATTTTCCTTCACCACTTAGTGGAACTCACTGCTCTATTATCTTAAAGTGTTTCCTGCATTTACAAGTATAAAGTACTGCAACAGCAAATGATTGTTAACTTTGAATACCCATTCTGCATTCTGTGATGGCAATCTTATTAGTCTTAGAAAAAGTAAGTGTGCATTCCAGTGTAGCAGAATTACTTTATTTATTTCATCATGCTTTCTTGAGTACTTGACAATAACTCTATATTTCAATCCATGAAAGCAAGAAAAAATGGAAATTCTGCCATGCATCCCGAGGAAACAACCATTAAATATTTATGAAATACAGATTGAGCAGGCCAGCTATATGGATCATAATTACACATAGGTTTGAATTTGTTGTGTTGCAGTGAACATTGAGTGCTTTTTCTATAATTAATGAAGGTTCCTCATGACATGTTGGGAATAATCCTATATTAGTTTTAACCATCAGCCTGGAATAGCTAGTGGCCCAAAACATTGCTTTACATTGTCTATTGAGTGCTTTCGCCAGATGATCTGGGAAAGATTGGAACTTGACTTTGGATTTTGAGACATTAATTTGGCTGAAGTAAGTTAGAATACGAATGTCGGTTTATGTATTCTTGGAAAGAGTAAGAGAGCAAGAGGGAGAACCATCCTTAGCTTTTTGGGGTAAAATTTAGGATTGGACTGTGTTATTCAAATGTCAATGAAATACGAATTTAGCAAAATATGTGAAAGATTGCTCAAACTGAACAGAGTTTGGACACCGTATAACAGAAGTACAGTTGAGGAAACCATTTGATTCAGCAACTTAGAATCCCTTTAAAACCTTTGCCCTCTCCCCTTAAATCTATGTCCTCTTGTTTTGGACTTTCCTACCCTAGGGGCAAAAAGCGTTCACAATTCCCTTTCTCTATGCCCCTCATGATTTTATAAACCGCTATTTAGTTACTCCTCAGCCTCCTACAATCCAGGAAATAAATTTAGTTGACAACCACTTGATGAAGGAGTGGCACTATGGAAGCTAATGCTTCCAAATAAACCTGTTGGACTATAACCTGGTGTTGTGTGATTTTTAACTTTGTACACCCCAGTCCAACACCGGCATCTCCAAATCAAGCATGTCAAACACCTCCTTTACCACCATGTCTACCTGACGCCACTATGTATCTGTCCCCCGAGGTCTCTTTATTCAACAACACTCCATAGGGCCCTACCATTAACTGTCTAAGTCCTGCCCTGAGTTGTCTCTTCAAAATGCAAGACATCGCATTTATTTAAATTTCAAGTCCACCTGCTGTTCCTCTGAGATAAATTTCTTCAATGTCCACTATACCACCAATTCTGATCTCATCCGCAAACGTAGTAACCAGGCCTCCTATATTCTAAGCTGAAAAATGTGTTGCCAGAAATCTGAAATAGAAACCAAGTCTTGGAGAAAAGAATTGCGCATCTGGAAACTTCCTGTGGCAAAAGAAACAGTTGACGTTTCAAATCTGATATGATTTTTCTGTGAAAGTTGAAGGAAATTAACATTAATATTTACAGTACAATATTACTATTGGGTTGAAAGTTGACTCCTCTCCAGGACTTGAGAGTCACCAGAGTGTTGAAAGAAGAGGCTATTGAGACGGTTAGTAATTATCTTCCACAGTTCTACAGATTGTGGAATGATTCCTGCAGATTGGAAGGAAACAAATATCACTCCATTATTTAAGAAAGAAGCAAGTGAGATAACAAGTTATCATCTGTGATTCCTTAGATCAGTCATAGAGAAAATGCTTTGAAAAAGGATGGAATAAACAAACACCTGATTGGTGATGATTTGTTTGAGCATAGTCAGCATGAATTTGCAAATGCTAAATTGTGTTTGAGTTTGTTGAGAGATTTTTGAAGATGCAAAGAACAAGGTTGGGACGATGAATATGGTCTGGAATTTAATTTCCAGAGGTCTTTTGATAATATTCCCAATGGAGGCACATGGGATGGGAAGTAAAATGATGGCATGGTTTAATGATTGTTCAGCAGAGAGACATTAGGGAGTGGGACCAAATGGGTAATTTCCCATTGGCAGACTGATATATTATTGTTGATATGATCCATCAATAGAGATGGGGACCAAAAGTATTATTTCCAAATTTGCAGATGATACAAAGCTAAGTGGAAGTGTATGTTGTGAGGAATAGGTAAAATGGCTTGAAAGGGATTGGGACAAGTTGTGTGAATGGCAAGAACATAGTAGATGGAATATGTTGTGGAAAAATGTGAAGTGATCCACTTTGCTCAGAGAAACAAATGTACAGAATATTTATTTAATAGAGTTTTGAAAGTGTAGGTGTAAAAAGGGGGATGTGGGAGTCCTTGTCAACAAGTTACTGAAAGTTCAATTGCAGGTGCAGCAAGCTATTCAGCAGGTGAATGGAATGTTAGCCTTTATTGCAAAAAGTTTGATCAAGGAAGAAGTGAAGTCTTACCTCAGTTATAGAGGAGTTTGATTCCGTCGTATCTGGATGTTATTTTGATCGCCTTATCTCAGTAAAGCTAGTATTGCCATAGAGGGAGTGCAGTGAAGGTTCATCAGACTTGTTCTTGGGATAGCAGGGCTGTCTCATGAGGAAAGATTGGGCATGTTCTCATTAGATTAGAAATAGACGTGGTTGACACAGGTAAGATGTTTTCCCCACTTCAAACTCTAGAACCAAGAGCACAACTTAAAATTTAAGGGGATGCCATTTATGCCTGAAATAAGCAGAATTGTTTTTTCTTCAGACAGTCATGAACCTTTTGGAATTGTCTACCAAAGTCAAGCTCAGTCTTTGAGTATATTTGAGATAGAGACTTTCTGGGTTTCTGATGACTAGTGGTTTACAGGGTTATCGAGTTTGAATGGGCTTGGTGAAAGGCATTCAAGTGTTGGATCAGCTATGATTACATTAAATGGCAGGGCAGGCTCAATGGGCTGAATGTTCTCTTATTCCTATCCTCCAAGGAGGAGGAATGGTGGCATGCTAACCCGTGTGAGAATTGCTGTTAGCAGGGTATCAAGACTATCAAAAATGCCGAACAAGTGAAGACCCATTTTCAAAAGTATCTGGAAAATCAACCAGTTCAACCATGCTTTGAGATACCTCTGAAGCAGAAGACACTTGAACCCAATCTTCTGGTGCAGTAGGAGGGTCACAAGCTGTGGCTCAAGCATCCTGGGCCTCAACAACCAATTGTCGTATGAACAAACACTTGAAGGGACCTGCAGCAAAGATTCTTTCGGAGGTATTGCAGTGTGCAGGTTGAAGTGTACAGAATAAATTTGTGACTATTTTGGGCCAGGATACTGGAGGAATATAGCTGCATTTTCGGTTCAAATACTCTGTTCAAAGTGATTTAATTTTTCATGAATACAGAAGTTATGCTATAATTAGAATTTGGAGTCAGGACTTTGCTTGATTTTGGGACATATTCACTTTTTATTTCATCTTCGAGTTAGTTTGGATTCCCACATCCCCCTTTGTACATCTACACTTTCCAAACTCTATTAAATAAATATTCTGTACATTTGTTCTCTGAGCAAAGTGGATCACTTCACATTTTTCCACAACATATTCCATCTACTTTGTTCTTGCCATTCACACAACTTGTCCCAATCCCTTTCAAGCCATTTTACATATTCCTCACAATATACACTTCCAATTAGCTTTGTATCATCTGCAAATTACATTACACATGGTAGACTTGGTGTGAAAACAAAATAACTTTGCTGTGTACTAAACTCATTGTGTCTGTCCTCAAAGTCTGACAATAAAATAAGCACCATCACTTACCATTTGCTTTTGGTGATCTGGATCACAGTTGATTATTTTAGACCAATAGAATGTCTTGATGCAAGATAGTGAATGGCTTTAAAATCATGTAAACTAAATAGTTAAAATATGAATACTTGTACTATATTGTGAAAAAATCCAACTTTTTCACCTTTTAAAACTAGTTTCACAGTAGGTAAAGAAACCTCCTCCTTTCCCAAACAAAGTGAGGATTTTACAGTATAAAAGGGTAATTGCTGTAACAGAAATTAAAGTTGGGAGGAATGTCGAATAGGCTGGCAATTTGCTTTTGCCACATTCCAACTTTTTCCCTGTCTCGCCCATTTGCATTCTGAGAGTAACTCTGGTGACTTTATATAGAACATAGAAAAATACAATGCAGTACAGGCCCTTTGGCCCTCGATGTTGCACCGATCCAAGCCCACCTAACCTACACTAGCCCACTATCCTCCATATGCCTATCCAATGCCCATCGCAAACCTTATTGAATTCTTTGAGAAGGTGACTAAGGATGTGGACGAGGGTAAAGCGGTAGATGTGATGTATATGGATTTTAGTAAGGCGTGTGATAAGGTTCCCCATGGTAGGCTACTGCAAAAAATAGAGGTATTGCATTGAGGGTGAGTTGGAGGTTTGGATTAGGAATTGGCTGGCTGGAAGAAGACAGAGGGTAGTAGTTGATGGTAAAGGTTCATCTTGGAGTGCAGTTACTAGCAGTGTTCCGCAAGGATCTGTTTTGGGACCATTGCTGTTTGTCATTTTTATAAATGACCTGGAGGAGGGGCTAGAAGGTTGGGTGAGAAAGTTTGCGGATGATACGAAAGTCGGTGGAGTTGTTGACAGCGAGGAAGGATGTGTCAGGTTACAGCGGGATATAGATAAGCTGCAGAGCTGGGCAGAAAGGTGGCAAATGGAGTTCAATGTGGGTAAGTGTGAGGTGATTCACTTTGGTATGAGTAACAAAAAGATGGGGTACTGGGCAAATGGTCAAATACTTGGTAGTGTGGATGAGCAGAGGGATCTTGGTGTCCATGTACACAGATCTCTGAAAGTTGCCACCCAGGTAAATAGTGCGGTGAAGAAGGCATATGGCGTACTGGCTTTTATTGGTAGAGGAACTGAGTTCCGGAGTCCTGAGGTCATGTTGCAGTTGTATACGACTCTGGTGTGGCCGCATTTGGAGTATTGTGTGCAGTTTTGGTCGCCATACTATAGGAAGGATGTGGAGGCACTGGAACGGGTGCAGAGGTGGTTTACCAGGATGTTGCCTGGTATGGTAGAAAGATCGTATGAGGAGAGGCTGAGGCACTTGGGACTGTTTTCATTGGAGAAAAGAAGGTTTAGGGGTGACTTGATAGAGGTGTACAAGATGATTAGGGGTTTAGATAGGGTTGACCATGAGAACCTTTTTCCACGTATGGAGTCAGCTATTACGAGGGGGCATAGTTTAAAATTAAGGGGTGGTCGGTATAGGACAGATGTTAGGGGTAGATTCTTTTTAAGCTTTAGTAAAATAATACAAAATTTAAGGAAAGCTGGGCTGAATTTCGGTCACTTCTGGGAGTGAGGTGAGGTGTAGATGGCACATCAGTCTTGCAAAACATGCACTCCACAATGTTAAAAGAGAGGGAAGCATGGGAGTCACCAACCTGTACTACCTCCCCATGTTGAGGGCTGGAGAGGGACTTAATCCAGTTTGCAAATTTAAGAACAGGAAAAGCCTTCGGCTGTTGTGATACAGTGCTAATAATTCTAGCTCTGATCCAGAAGGCTTGGGTTGAAATCCCATCTGTTCCAGAAGTGTACATGAACTTTTCTGAGCAATTTGTTGTTATTTTTTTTAAGAAGAACGGTGAACAATTCAGAATACATTTGCACAGTTGTCAGTTGCACAGCAAGAGTCCTTGTTTATTATGACTGCTGATGTCCAGTCTTTGGAAGGGAGTGAAATAGATAGTCAAACTAAGCCATTCCTTGAACAGAGCAGAATTTACTCACCTGGTTGGTGAGTGAGCATTTATCCACTTGTTTGTACTGTGAGGTTCTTTGGCCTCTGATTATTTATTTTGTTTATCCAGGCAATGGCTAACCCTACCCTGCTGGTAATATGCTTTTGAAAATTTCCTTGTGGAGTTAGTTACTGCCTGCATGCAGTGCATATCATCATCAGGATCTGGCCCAATTAGGGTCTTTGATTATGAAATCTTCCTGTGTAAATGATTCTTGGAAACATTTCTGAGGGACAGGATTACACAACACTTGTAAAGGCAGAAATTGATCAGGGGTGGCCTTGGAGACCATCCTAACCAATATGGCCATAGCTGCATAGATCACTTTGTAGCTGGCTACTTTTTATTTTTTTTAAAGGAACTTTGTCCCGACTTGACCTTCCAGCTTTGAAAGTCCACTCACAGCATGTTTTCCAGTAACTACTTGACCATTGATTAGTGATAGTCAACATAAATTTATTGAAGGTAGATCCAGTCTAACTAATTTAATTGAGTTTTTTGGAAAGGTGACAAAATATATTGCTGAAGGTAGTGCAGTTGACATGGTTTACATGGACTTCATTAAGGCCTTTGACAAGGTTCCATATGAAAGACGAGTCCAAAAGGTAAGAGCCCGTGGATCCAAGGCAAGTTGGCAAAATTGGCTGTGATGATTGAGTCAAGAGTGTAGTGCTGGAAAATTACAGCAGGTCAGGCAGCATCCGAGGAGCAGGAGAATCAACATTTTGGGCATAAATCTTCTTCAGAATTGATGGTGGAAGGTTGTTTTTGTTTGTGAAAGCCTGTGACCAGGGATCAGTGTTTGTTGAGTATGTTAAGAAGGTAGATATGAATGTAGAAGGTATAATTAATAAATTTGCAGATGAAATGAAAATTAGTGGTGTTAGTGAGAAGGATGATCTTTGGTGACAGTCAACTGGAAAATTGGACAGAATAATGATGATAAATGTGAGGTGATGCATTTTGGGAGGTCTAATAAGGGAAGGATATATACAATAAATGATGGGTTCCCAAGGAGTATTGAGGAATCAGATGAACAGGTCTGTTGATCGCTGAAGGTATCAGCACAGGTAACAGGGTGATGAACAAGGCATGCAGAATGGTTGCCTTCATTAGCTGGGACATAGAGTATTTCGGCAATGCAGTTTTGTTGCAACTTTATGAAACAGTAGTAGGGTCACAGATGGTATACTTTCTGTAGCTCTGGTCTCTACAGTATCAGAAGGACAAGGTTACAATGGAGAGAGTGCAAAGCAGATTCACCAGGATGTTGCCTGGGATAAAACATCTCTGTATCAGGAGAGACTATACATACAGGCTGGGTTTTTTTCTCTTGGAGCAGAGGAGACTGGGGCAGTTTGTGGGGTGGGGGGTTGGTTGGGGCACAAGGAGGAATCTGATTCAAATTTTGTACATTTCAGAGGCATAGACAGAGTACATTGTGAGGACATTTTCCCTGTGGCAGATATTTCTGAAACCAAGGAGAGAATTTTAAGCTGATGGGTAGGTGCTTTCGAGGAGATGTGAGGAAACTTTTTTTTCATCCACAGGGTAGTAGAAATATGGAATGTGCTGTTTTGAGAAGGTGGTGGAGGCAGGTACTCTTGCAACATTTTAACATCTGGAGGAGAAGTTAAAATGCCAGGTGTTACGACACTGGATAAACCCTCCTGCTTAATTTCAACCAGTAGCACAGATGAGATTTATCCCGTGCAGTAATCTGTGAAAATTTGAGAGGCTAAGAACTATTTTAAAGTAAAAAAAAACAACTTTATTTCTTAAAGTATAACAGAATAGAGTTAGAGAGATGTACAGCATGGAAATGGACCGTTCGGTCCGACTCGTCCATGCCGACTAGGTTCATCTGCCATCACTTGGCCTATATCCCACTCAACCCTTCCTATTCATGTCCCCATCCAGAAGCCTTTTAAGTGCTGTCATTGTACCAGCCTCCACCACTTCCTCTGGCAGCTCGTTCCAATTAATTAATAACTATTTACAACTCCTTCCTCTAAACAATCTTTTAATTTCCCTTCTATAATACTAGTCTGATACAACCTCCAATTAAGATTTACTGAAAAATTTATATTTCAAAACCAGCCAGCAATCGAATCTTTATATCTTCCTCTGTAGATTTGCTGCCGAGGTCAATGTCGAGGTTTATCTCTGCAAACTCCTTCTCTCGATAGGTACCTCCTGAGAGTTATGACTAGCAGCCTACACCTGTTGGTCTTTTGGCAGTTCTCTCCCAACTGTTCAATTTTACCTGATTTTATAACCCCAAACCATCGGATTGTGTCATTAGCTTTTAATATTGTCAATATATTAAATTCAAACTTGATTGGAGTTTGGTTTTTTTGGAGGGTATAATTTAAACTGATTGGCCCAATTCAAATTTGATTTTGTCTCCAGGCAACCAGCTCCACTTGCTGCTGGACGACAGGTTATGTTATATCTTGTTCAGAACACTTGGTGTTGTTGGGTAGTTTTGCTAGCTTTTAACTTTCTTAAAGGTACAGTACACCTTCATCTTAACACAGGGCATGGTGGACTATGGACCAAGTGCAGGTAAATGGGATTAGAGTAGTTTGATGTTTATTGGTTGACACAGCAAAGGTGGGCGGAAAGGCATGTTTCTATACTAATTTTGATTTGGTTATTCAAGTTAGTTTATGTTCATGGTCATGGAGTTTGAATTGAACTTGAAATCTAGTGTTCTTGGAAAGATGGTGAGTTTAGTCTTGTATCTTACTATTACAACTTGTGCCTATAAGCAAGTTTCTTTCTTTTTAACTAATCATGTTTTGTTTACGCTTGTATTCCTGTAGCTTATACTTATCATTCATATCTTTCTTACAACTAATTACATCGCTGTGAGTTCCCTCATTCCATCTTATGCATCTGACATGTTTGGACCATTCACATAATCAAATACAGATTTTGACATCCAAAATTATGGATTACATTTCCTGCTCACAATTTTTATTTCTTCTTTGATTTTTAGATAATATCTTCAGTTTATATTAGTAAGAGAAAATCTGTCTATCAACATTTGCCTGCCACACAATTAAGTTCTTGGCCCTCTAAGTGAAGCTGGTTGTGAGGCTGTTGTTGCAACTTGGTGATGCAATAGTGCAAACTGCCTTCATCAGCCTGTCAGTCTGTGCTTTTCTTGAAAATAAAGCACTCTTCATGCATAATTCTGACACCATGGGAAACTAAAGCAAATAATGAATTATTATTATGAACTATATTTCTTCAGTAAACAAAGGTGTTGTATGACGGAATAGTATTATCACTTGACTGTTAATCCAGAGACCCAGCAATGTTCCATGGAATTTGAATTCACTAAAAAGAATCCAGAATAAGGAGTGTACTGATGACCATGAAAGCATTGCCTATAGTCAGAGAAACCCACCTGGTTCACTAAAGTCCTTTCGGGATGGAAATGTGCCATCCTGCCTGGTCTGGCCTGCAGCAACTTGGTTGACTCTTAATAGTCCTCCGGGCAATTAGGAATGGACAATAAATGCTGGGTTAGCCAGTGCCACCCTCATCCTATGAGTGAATTAAAAAAAAGAATGGTACAGTTCAACTGTTCATTCAGATTATGACTGATCTGTACAGCTACACAATTTTACTAGCCTTCGATTCATGTCCCTTGATTCCACCGGTCACAAAAAATCTTAATATTTCAATTAATCTAGGGAACCACAGTCCTTTTGGAAAAAGTTCCAGATTTGCCCATCTGTTTCTATGAAATGAATTCCTGAATCGACTCTTGAAAGATGCTGCTCTAATTTTAAGTTAGTGCTCCATCAGTATAAAAGCGCGCAGGCGAGGAACCCGAGGCACTACAGGGGTAGAGCCTCCCACCCGCCCTCTCCTCTAATCTAACAATAAGACCCGTTGTGGTAAGCAGGTAAGTGCTTCATTTTGCTTGTTTGTTTCTTTAGATCCAGTTTTCTTTTTAAAGTTTACCTTTTAGAGGGATGGCAGCGAAGGCAGTGCAATGTTCCTCTTGCAAGGTGTTTGAGATGAGGGAAGCCATTAGCATCCCTGCTGATTACACTTGTGGGAAGTGCACTCATCTCCAGCTCCTCCAAGACCGTGTTAGGGAACTGGAGCTGGAGTTGGATGAACTACGGATCATTCGGGAGGCAGAAGTGGTCATAGATCAGAGCTTTAGGGAAGTAGTTACTCCGAATGTTATAGACAGATGGGTGACAGTGAGGGGGACTGGGAGGAAGCAGCCAGTGCAGGGACCCCTTGCGGTCGTTCCCCTCAATAACAAGTATACCGTTTTGGATACTTGTGGGGGGGACGACTTACCAGGGGTAAGCAACGAGGTTCAGGCCTCTGGCACGGAGCCTGTCCTCGTTGCTCAGAAGGGAAGGGTGGAGAAAGGTAGAACTATGGTTATTGGGGACTCAATAGTGAGGGGCACAGATAGGCGGTTTTGCGGGGGCGACAGAGACTCACGTTTGGTATATTACCTCCCAGGTGCAAGGGTACGTGATGTCTCTGATCGTGTTTTCCGGGTCCTTAAGGGGGAGGGGGAGCAGCCCCAGGTCGTGGTCCACGTTGGCACCAACGACATAGGTAGGAAGAGGGGTGAGGATGTTAGGCAGGCTTTCAGCGAGCTAGGTTGGAAGCTCAGAGCTAGAACGAGCAGTGTTGTTGTCTCTGGTCTGTTACCCGTGCCACGTGATAGAGAGTCGAGGAATAGGGAGAGAGAACAGTTAAATGCGTGGCTACAGGGATGGTGCAGGAGGGAGGGATTCCGGTTTCTGGACAACTGGGGTTCTTTCTGGGGAAGGTGGGACCTCTATAAACAGGATGGTCTCCACCTGAACCTGAGGGGCACCAGCATCCTTGGGGGGAGGTTTGCTAGTGCTCTTTGGGAGGGTTTAAACTAACTCTGCAGGGGCATGGGAACCTGGACTGTAGCTTTAGGGTACAGGACCTTGAGTGTAGGGAGGTTAGGAACAAGGCATCGATCTCGAAGGAGGGTGCCGGTAAACAGGAAGGTGGCATGAAGTGTGTATACTTCAATGCAAGAAGTATACGAAATAAGGTTGGTGAACTTGCTGCGTGGGTTGGTACCTGGGACTTCGATGTTGTGGCCATTACAGAGACGTGGGTAGAACAGGGGCCGGAATGGCTATTGCAGGTTCCAGGGTTTAAATGTTTTAGTAGGGTCAGAGGTGGGGGTAGAAGAGGGGGAGGTGTGGCATTGTTTGTCAAGGATAGTATTACAGCAGTGGAAAGAACGATGGAGGAAGACTTGCCATCTGAGGTAGTTTGGGCTGAGGTTAGAAATAGGAAAGGTGAGGTCACCCTGTTAGGAGTTTTCTACAGGCCTCCTAATAGTCCGAGAGATGTAGAGGAAAGTATTGCAAGGATGATTCAGGAGAAGAGTGAAAGTAATAGGCTGGTTGTTATGGGGGACTTTAACTTCCCACATATTGACTGGGAAAGCTACAGCTCAAGTTCGTTAGATGGGTCGTTGTTTGTCCAATGTGTGCAGGAGGGTTTCCTGACACAATATGTAGACAGGCCAACAAGAGGTGAGGCCATACTGGATTTGGTTCTAGGTAATGTACCAGGCCAGGTGTTAGACTTGGAGGTAGGTGAGCACTTCGGGGGCAGTGACCACAACTCGGTGACTTTTACTCTAGTGATGTAGAGGGATAAGTGTGCACTGCAGGGCAGGAGTTATAGCTGGGGGCAGGGAAATTATGATGCGGTGAGGCATGACTTAGGATGTGTGGATTGGAAAAATAGGCTTCAACGGAAGGACACAAATGATATGTGGAGCTTGTTCAAGGAGCAGCTATTGGGTGTCCTTGATAAGTATGTACCAGTCAGGCAGGGAGGAAAGGGTCTTGTGAGGGAGCCGTGGTTTAATAAGGAATTGGAACCCCTTGTAAAAGGGAAGAGGGCGGCCTATGTAAAGATGAGGCGTGAAGGTTCAGTTGGCGCGATTGAGAGTTATAAGGTAACCAGGAAGGATCTAAAGAGAGAGCTAAGAGCAGCGAGAAGGGGACATGAAAAGTCCTTGGTTGGTAGGATTAGGGAAAACCCTAAGGCAGGAATAAAAGGATGACTCGGGTAGTTATCGGTCCAGTCAAGGACAGTAGTGGGAAGTTGTGCTTGGAGGCAGAGGAGATTGGAGAGACACTAAATCAATACTTTTCGTCAGTATTCACTCAGGAACAGGACGTTGTTGCTGATGTGAATGTTGAGTCACAAGTGATTAGAATGGATGGCTTTGAGGTATGTAGGGAAGAGGTCCGGGGAATACTGGAAAGGGTGAAAATAGATAAGTCCCCTGGGCCTGATGGCATTCATCCTAGGATCCTCTAGGAAGCTAGGGAGGAGATAGCGGAGCCATTGGCCTTGATTTTTATGTCGTCGTTGTCTACAGGAATAGTGCCAGAAGACTGGAGGATAGCGAATGTGGTCCCCTTGTTCAAGAAGGGTAGTAGGGACAGCCCGAGTAACTATAGGCCAGTGAGTCTCACTTCTGTTGTGGGCAAAGTCTTAGAGAGAATTGTAAGGGATAGGATTTATGAACATCTGGATAGGAATAATGTGATCAAGGATAGTCAGCATGGTTTTGTGAAGGGCAGGTCGTGCCTCACAAACCTTATTGAGTTCTTTGAGAAGGTGACTAAGGAAGTGGACGAGGGTAAAGCAGTAGATGTGGTGTATATGGATTTTAGCAAGGCGTTCGATAAGGTACCCCATAGTAGGCTACTGCAAAAACTACGGAGGTATGGCATTGAAGGTGCATTAGAGGTTTGGATTAGGAATTGGCTGGCTGGAAGGAGACAGAGGGTAGTAGTTGATGGTAAAGGTTCATCTTGGAGTGCAGTCACTAGCGGTGTTCCACAAGGATCTGTTTTGGGACCATTGCTGTTTGTCATTTTTATAAATGACCTGGAGGAGGGGCTTGAAGGCTGGGTGAGCAAGTTTGCGGATGATACGAAAGTCGGTGGAGTGGTGGACAGCGAAGAAGGATGTGGCAGGTTACAGCAGGATATAGATAAGTTGCAGAGCTGGGCAGAAAGGTGGCAAATGGAGTTCAATGTAGCTAAGTGTGAAGTCATTCACTTTGGTAGGAGTAACAAGAAGATGGATTACTGGGCTAATGGTAGGCTACTTGGTAGTGTGGATGAGCAGAGAGATCTTGGTGTCCATGTACACAGATCTCTGAAAGTTGCCACCCAGGTAAATAGTGCTGTGAAGAAGGCATATGGCATACTGGGCTTTATTGGTAGAGGAATTGAGTTCCAGAGTCCTGAGGTCATGTTGCAGTTGTATAAGACACTGGTGCGGCCTTATCTGGAGTATTGTGTACAGTTTTGGTCGCCATACTATAGGAAGGATGTGGAGGCACTGGAACGGGTGCAGAGGAGGTTTACCAGGATGTTGCCTGGCATGGTAGGAAGATCGTATGAGGAGAGGCTGAGGCACTTGGGGCTGTTCTCATTGGAGAACAGAAGGTTTAGGGGAGATTTGATAGAGGTGTACAAGATGATTAGGGGTTTAGATAGGGTTGACAGTGAGAACCTTTTTCCGCGTATGGAGTCAGCTGTTACTAGGGGACACAGCTTTAAATTAAGTGGAGGTTTGTATAGGAGGTTTGTTCGGGGTAGATTCTTTACTCAGCGGGTTGAGAGTTCATGGAATGCCCTGCCAGTATCAGTGGTGGACTCTCCCTCTTTATGGTCATTCAAGCGGGCATTGGATAAGCATATGGAGGTTATTGGGCTAGTGTAGGTTAGGTAGGCTTCGGTTGGTGCAATATCGAGGGCCGAAGGGCCTGTACTGCGCTGTATTTTTCTATGTTCTATGTTTTTCTATGTTCTATAGATTCTTCCTGGCTGCTCTCTTAAATCCTTTTAAAATTCTAAGCATTTCAGCTACATCACTCCAAAGCCTTTCAAACTCAAGGGAATACAAACCAAGTTTATGTAACCTGTTCTTAATTGAAATGTTTTAAGAACTAGTGTCATTCTAGTGAATGTTTCCCAAGCCCATTCTACCTGACACTACACAGTACCTAGACAGACTATGACCAAAGTACTGCACAACTCAAGTGTTATTTAATTATTGTATTTCCATCCCTGTGGAAGGAAGTTAAGCTTTTCAGTATGTTTTTGTTCCTGTGTACTAACTGTCTATATGCTGCCACAGTGATGCAAAGTATGTCCCTGCAGCTTCTCAGGCCACACCATGAGAAAAATCAGAGTTTTAAAAAAAAACTTAATTTTTCATTGAAAAGCTTTGCTTCCTAATGTGGTATCTGTATGTGATTCAGACTCTTCTCTTCCCATTTCCCCAACTTCGTATGCCTTCTAATCTTGGGCAGTCTGCAAATTTGAATATACAACTGCTTATTCCTTGAATAAACTAATTAACATAGATTATGTTACTCTGGTGTAATATCCTGTTAATTAGGCGATATCAGTTTTATTTCCACCTTGTATTATACCTTGTATTATACACAACAGCTATATCAGTGTTATTTCCAATTCCAGATACTTTGACAAGTAATCTCTTGCATAGAACTTCATCAAATGGCTTTTAGGAGTCCACATAAAATTCATTGGTACTCCCCCAAACACCAGGGGCCTCTTGTAAAATTCAACTTGACTGTTCGTCTTATTTTGTTCAGCTCAAACTTTTCCAAAGGCCGAGTCCACCTTTGTCTGAGATTCTAATAATTTGCCCGCAACTGAAGTTATAATGACATTTAACTTTTCTGGTTTCTCAAGCTCTGTTCTTTGAATGGAGCTGCCATTTGTAGTTTTTCATTGAAATGTACAATTCTAGATCTGAGAAAACTTTGGAAAATTAAGGCTACTACTTCTGCAGTTTCTTTATACAGTGGAATGAAATCAAAATTCTGTGGATGCTGTAAATCTGAAATAAAACAGAAAACACTGGAGAAACTCAGTCGGTCTGGCAGTATCTGTAATAAAAGCAGAGTTAATGATTTGAAATCAAAGTGCTTCCATGGAACCTGTAGAAGGCCTGTAGAGTTGTTTATCTTAATTCTAATTATTTTCTCTAATACAGTTTATTTACTTAGGTTAAGTTCACAAAGATGAACTGACATCTTTTTGATTTCCTTCTTTTACTGTTGTATACTGCCCTACTTAGACTGTGTGTGAAAACAAATACAAAGTAATAACTTAGCCGATCTGTCATTTCCTTATTTGTCTATTATCGTGCCGACATTTGTTTTTAATTGGTCCATAACCCCTATTTATTATTTGCTTTTTCTGAGGACCCTCTCCAAACACAGAGTCATAGATTCCTACAGCATGGAGACAGGCCCTTTGGCCTAAACTGATTAATGCCGATCAAATTGTCCTCCATGCTAACCCCATTTCGCTATGCTTGGCCTATATCCTTCTAAGGAGAAAGTGAGGACTGCAGATGCTGGAGATCAGAGCTGAAAATGTGTTGCTAGAAAAGCGCAGCAGGTCAGGCAGCATCCAAGGAGCAGGAGAATCAATGTTTCGGCCATGAGCCCTTCTTTAGGAATGAGGAAAGTGTGTCTAGCAGGCTAAGATAAAAGGTAGGGAGGAGGGACTTGGGGGAGGGGTGTTGGAAATGCGACAGGTGAAGGAGGTTAAGGTGAGGGTGATAGGCCGGAGTGGGGTTGGGGGCAGAGAGGTCAGGAAGAAGATTGTGGTTTAGGAAGGTGGTGCTGAGTTCGGGGGTTGGGACTGAGACAAGGTGGGGGAGGGGAAATGAGGAAACTGGAGAAATCTGAGTTCATCCCTTGTGGTTGGAGGGTTCCTAGGCAGAAGATGAGGCGCCCTTCCTCCAGCCGTCGTGTTGCTATGGTCTGGCGATGGAGGAGTCCAAGGACCTGCATGTCCTTGGTGGAGTGGGAGGGGGAGTTGAAATGTTGAGCCACGGGGTGTCCCAGAGATGTTCTCTGAAACATTCCGCAAGTAGGCGGCCTGTCTCCCCAATATAGAGGGGGCCACATCGGGTGCAGCGATTGCAGTAAATGATGTGTGTGGAGGTGCAGGTGAATTTGTGATGGATATGGAAGGATCCCTTTAGGCCTTGGAGGGAAGTAGGGGGGCAAGTGTGGGCGCAAGTTTTGCATTTCTTGCGGTTGCAGGGAAAGGTGCCGGGAGTGGAGGTTGGGTTGGTGGGGGGTGTGGACCTGACGAGGGAGTCACGGAGGGAGTGGTCTTTTCGGAACGCTGATAGGGGAGGGGAGGGAAATATATCCCTGGTGGTGGGGTCCATTTGGAGGGTGGCGGAAATGATGATGGATGATACGATGAATATGGAGGTTGGTGGGGTGGTAGGTGAGGACCAGTGGGGTTCTGTCCTGGTGGCAATTGGAGGGGCGGGGCTCAAGGGCGGAGGAGCGGGAAGTGGAGGAGATGCGATGGAGAGCATCGTCGATCACGTTTGGGGGGATATTGCGATCTTTGAAGAAGGAGGCCATCTGGGTTGTTCAGTATTGGAACTGGTCCTCCTGGGAGCAGATGCGGCAGAGACGAAGGAATTGGGAATATGGGATGGCGTGTTTACAGGGGGCAGGGTGGGAGGAGGTGTAGTCTAGGTAGCTGTGGGAGTCGGTCGGTTTATAGTAAATATCCGTGTTGATTCAGTCACCCGAGATAGAAATGGAGAGGTCTAGGAAGGGGAGGGAGGAGTCTGAGATGGTCCAGATAAATTTGAGGTCGGGGTGGAAGGTGTTGATAAAGTGGATGAACTGTTTAACCTCCTCGTGGGAGCACAAGGCAGTGCCGATACAGTCATCGATGTAGCGGAGGAAAAGGTGGGGTGGTGCCAGTGTAGCTGCAGAAGATGGACTGTTCCACATATTCTACAAAGAGGCAGGGATAGCTGGGGCCCATGCGGGTGTCCATGGTTACTCCTTTGGTTTGGAGGAAGTGGGAGGATTGGAAAGAGAAGTTGTTCAGGGGGAGGACCAGTTCAGTCAGTCGAAGGAGGGTGTCAGTGGAAGGGTACTGGTTGGTACGGCGGGAAAGGAAGAAGCGGAGGGCTTTGAATCCTTCGTGATGGGGGATGGAGGTGTACAGGGACTGTACCTTTTTATCTTAGCCTGCTAGACACACTTCCTGAAGAAGGGCTCATGCCCGAAACGTCGATTCTCCTGCTTCTCTGATGCTGCCTGACCTGCGCTTTTCCAGCACCGCTCCAATCTTGACTCTAATCTCTAGCATCTGCAGTCCTCACTTTTGCCAACCTATAACTCAGACCACTGAACCCAAGCAACATCCTGCATTCGTTCCAGTTTAATAACAACCTTCCAAAACAAGGTGATCAAAACTTAACACAATACTCCAACTGTGTCCTCACCAACATCCTGTAAGGCTGCAACATAACTTCCCAACTTCTGTACTCCATGCCCTGACTGATGAAGGCCAGTCCTTAATTGCCCTATCAGAGAGCTGTACGTCTGAACTCCCAAGATCTCTCTGTATCACTACACTCCTTAAGTCCCTATCAATCACCATGAGAATCCTACCTTCATTTGACTTTTCAAAATGCAACACCTCACACTTGTCTGTATTAAACTCCATTTGCCATTTCTCGGCCGACTTCCCCAGCTGATCATGATCCTGCTGCAATTTCAGATAACCTTACCCACTGTCCACGATACTGCCTATTTTCTTGTCATTTGCAAACTTACTTGTCCACTTTCATCCAAATCATTGATATAAATAATGAACAGCAATGGACTCAGCACCAACCCAAGGTACACCATTCGTCACAGGCCTCCAGTTTGACAAGAATCCTTCCACTATTACCGTCTGCTTCCTACCGTTAAGCCAATTTTATGTCCAGCTTGCTCGTCCTGGATTCCATGTGATCTAATCTTCTAGAGCCACCTACCATGTGGAACCTTATCAAAGGCCTTACTAATCCATATAGACTATGCCTACTTCCCTGCTCTTGTCGACTTTCCTAATCACTTCATAAAAGAAGGTAAAAACAATGACTGCAGATGCTGGAAACCAGATTCTGGATTAGTGCTGCTGGAAGAGCACAGCAGTTCAGGCAGCATCCAAGGAGCTTCATAAAAGAACTCGAACAAGATTGTGAGTCATGATCTCCCACTCTCAAAGCCTTGCTGACTATTCTCCTCATTACTCCTGACTATTTTCCTCATTAAGAAAATTTTCTCTGACAAGTATCAATCAAGTAATCCTTCCTTGAACTGTTTCCAATACATTTACATCTTTTCTTAAATAAGGAGAACAGAACTATGCACAGTATGTGGTCTCCCTAGTCTCTGATATAACGGATGCATAATATCCTTACTTTTATGTTCAATTCTTTCAATAATAATAGTATTCCATTAGCTGCCTTAATCACTTGCTATACCTGAATACTAACATTTACTGACTTGTGCATTAGAACATGAAAATGTGTCACCAGAATTCTTCAGTTGTTCTCAGTTTAGATGTCACTCTGCTTTTAAAATTCTTTCCTGCTAAAGTCAACAATTTCACATTTTCCCAGATTATACTTGCATCTTCTTTATTGTTGCATTCTCATGCAAAGTCTGCAACCTACTGTGCACAACATGCTTTCTTAAACATTTATGTGTCATCTGCAAATTCAATTCAGAGACTTCAGCACAGACCACCATGGAACCCCATTTATCAAATCTTGCCTATCAGAAAAAGACCCATTTTTGCATAGTTTAGCTGCCTGGCAGAAAACAATCTCCCAAAGTGTTAGTATGTTATCTCTGAGACCATATACTTTGAATTTGCATCATACCAATTTACAGTCTGTTTTGATATAATGCAATAGTTCTGTTTTTGTGTGATTGTGTGTTATAAGGAAATCGTGCATTAGTCATGTCATTTAAACTAATGGGCCCAGAATCGCATTCCAGACAATACAGGTAAGGAAAGTTTACGTTCTACAAATAACGTTTTAAATTTTTCAATCACATTAAAACTAATTTATGTTGAAGAAACACACATTGTAGCAGGACTGACTGTAAGTGGTACCTTTTAAATGCCTTCTGGAAATCCAAAAATTATTATGTCAGTGCCACCAAAAACAAGACTGGATGTGATCCTTGGAAGAACTTAAGCTAACATTTAAACATGATTTCTGTTTCACACAACATGCTGACTCTTCCCTAGAATCTTCAGGTTTTCCCAATGCCCAGCTGTAACCTTCTTTAACGATCAGTTCTCCATGGCAGATGTCATGCTAACTGGTTCATGGTTTGTTGTGTTTTGTCTTCCTTTTTGAACAGGGGGGTTGTATTTACTACTTTCTAGCCTGATGGAACTTAGACCGAATTGAACATACTTTGGAAATTTAACGCCAATGGGTTTATAAGCCATCTTGACAGCCAGCACCTGGTTATTGTAATTGTACCAGATTTATATAACCCTCCTACCCACGAATAACTATTTATAACCATACCAGAATGGTTCTTAAGTGGGGACAAGTGATATTCATTTCATGTCATGAGTTATTTCCTTGTTATAGAAACAGAAAATATGAACAGTAAGAAGTTATTCAGCCCTTTTGAGCCTGTACCAATATTTATTATGATGATGGTCTCCTTGCCCAGACCCTTTGATCCCTTTAGCTCTCAGAACTATATCTAACTCCTTCTTGAAAATATTCAATGTTTTGGCCTTAACTGCTTTCTGTGGCAGAGAATTCCACAGGCTCCCACTCTCAGGTGCATACATTTCTCTTCATATCAGTCCTAAATGGCCTACCGGTATTTTTAAAGTGTGACTGCTTATTCTAGTCTCTCTGGTCATTGGGAACATTTTTCCTGTGTTCACCCTGTCTAGTCTTGTTAAAATGTCATCCATTTGCATGAGATACCCCTTTATTCTTCTAAACTCCATTGGATATGGTTTTAACTCATCCAGTCTCTTTTCATATGTCAGTCCTGCTGAACTTTGTTGCACTCCCTCCATAGCCAGAAGATTCTTCCTCACCAAAACTGCACGCAATACTCCAGGTTTGATCTCACCAATTGCCATATAGATTTAACTCCTCATTCTTGGTCTTGAGAAAGCAAACACTCTATTTATTCATTCCCTTGTTTTGACCCTTTTTAGAAACTTTTGCTGTTGTTTTATATGTTGGTAGCGAGCTCAAACTGTGATTTATTTTCATCTTTCTTTGGTCAGAATATAAAGAATAGTAATCATATAACCTGCCATCATGTTTGCACAATTATGTGCTTTTTGTTTCTACTCAATGCTTTCCTTAGGTACTCTAATTAACTTCGTGGTGAGTCCTACCTTAAGAATTTTTCTTTGTAATAGTAGGAATATGCTTATTTTGAAATAGCTTCTTCAGTATATGTCACTGCATCTCTCTTGTGATATATCGCCTTAGTTAACATCAACAAGCTCAGCTTTGATGCTCACATAGTTGCCCATATTTAAGTTTAAAGTACTAGACTTGAACCACTGTTTTCACTTCCTAACTGGGTATAAAACTCAATTAAATTGTTTCACTGCTGTATACTGCCTTTAATTTGAGATCATTCATTAATTGGGTCTCATTATATAATACCAAATCTAATAAAGCCTGCTCTCTGGTTGGTTCCAGAACATGTTGCTCTAAGAAACTGTCTCAAAAGCATTGTATAAACTGATTTTTTTATTTTTGTGGAGATTCAAATTAACCATCATTATTTATCTCCCAGTGATAGGTTCTCCCAAATCATCATCTTGTCTATAGGAAAGACCATATCTTTACATAGAAACTAGGAGCATGAATGAATCATTTGACTGAGGGCCTGCTTCACTACTCTGTATGATCGTGACTGATCCTGTATATCAATGCCATATTCCTGCTTCATGCCATTAAAATTGAGAAATTTTATCTGTCTCTTTCTTGAATATATTCAGTAACTTGTCCTCCACAGTCATCTATGGTAGACAACTCCATAGGTTCGCTACTGTTTTAGTGAAGAAATCTTTCCTTATTTCATTCCCAAATGGCCCAACCTATATCCTTAGACTGTATCCCTTGGCCCTCGACTTCCCAACCAAGGAAAATATCCTCCCTGCATCGTCATGGAATTCAAACAGTGGAGAAAGAGGCCATTCAACCCATCAAGTCTGCATCAACTCTCCAACAAACATCCCATCCAGACTCAGCCCTCAGTCTCCATAACCCCACATTTACTGTGGCTAACCCACCTAACCTACATAATGCTGGACACTACAGGGCAGTTTATCAATCTGCCTAATCTGCACATCTTTGGACTGTGGGAGCGCACAGAGGAAATCCACACAGACACTGAGAGAATGTGCAAACTCCACACAGACAGTCACTCAAGGCTGGAATCAAACCCAGGTCCCTGGCGCTGTGAGGCAGCAGTGCTAACCACTGAGCCAACATGCTACTCTGGCTGGATTCTGAGTAATCCAATATAGAGAATGGGGAAAAAAATTGTGGCTTTAATAGCAGCTACTTTTTGAGATACTTTAAGTTTTGGAGCTGATTTCCTCGAATTCTACAATCTGTAATTACTGTTTCAGAAGCTCATGCATTGATTTGGAAATTTGGGGAAAAAAATCAAAACAATGGCACATCAAAAAAGGAGGAGGGGAGGCAAAAGCGGTTACCACATGGTGGCAAGTGAATCAATGGAGAAAGAAACCTACATTGCTGTCTGACCGAGCAGTGAACCTTCACAGCTACTCACTCTGCTGGTACCTCTGGACATTGGAGTTTGTCTTAAAAAAAACAGTGAAATTCACAGCTGACCTTGAAGAAACGATAGCAGGGGACCAGCTAAGTGGCGACTTTTGTTTTGTAACTCTGCAGCACTGAGTACAGAGGAACCTCAATTATCCAAACAACATGGGTGGGCAATATTTCGTTCGGATAATTGATTATTCGGATAATCAGTTTTAGCTTAAACCATACTGATCTAATGCTGCGCTCTACTGGAGAATTTGTTTAAATCTATAATTTTAATGAGTCTGCCATTTAAACTATTGTTGCAGTCTGCAAATTGCAGGTTAAACTGAGAAGAACTAAACCCTTGCCATGAAATCCCAGTGTTAAACAAGCTCCTGAAAAGGTTCTATGATCACAAGATGATTTACAATATCAGTTTCCGGGAACTCGGTCTCGAGATAGAAAGACTGAAGGGTTCGTGCATATGTTTACATTCTCGGGCTTTTTTTTAAATGAATGGCCTGGTAAAGTGACAGGAATACTGTAAAACATGTACTTTCGCAAAGGGCTGTGTAACAACCCTTACCTAAAAAGTATCCAGTCACTGATGCTTGAGTTGCTTGTGTTTCTTTGTTTTTGCAAGCGTTTTCACCTCTTCTTCAGTACAGTTGAGTAAAAATCGAATACACTTACCTCTTTGATGTAACGTTTTTGTGGGACTTTGAAATCTTCTGCGGATAATCTGATATTCGGATTATTGACATTCAGATAATCAAGGTTCCTCTTTATAGTGCCTTCTTTTTGATTATATGTTTTTATTGAGATATGTTTTTGAGTAAATTTTAAATATATAAAACATAGGTATTAAGTTAACTTGGAGCAGTGTTTTTAGAGCAGTAAGACTGCTATGTCCTGGGTCTGTAGATTAAGGCGCAAAGATGGCCTTTAGTAGAGTGGTGTGCTGTTCCCGTCAGATGTGGAAGATTAGAGCAAGCTTCCATCGTTACTGATGATTATGTTTGCAGGAAGTGCAATTGGTTGGGAATCACTTTGGATCACATGGATCAGTTGGAGCAGCAGTTTGAGGCAATGAGGAATTTACAGGAGCTAAGGGGTGTGATTGATAGAAGTTGCAACAAAGGAGATAAAGTGAAGATACAGTCAGGTGGGTGGGTGACCTCCAGGAACAGTAGGAGGGAGAGGTAGGTAGTGCATCCTGTGGCTGTCTCCATCTCAAATGTGTATGCTGTTTTGGAAAACGTATGGGGTAATGGACTGTCAGGGGAATGTAGCACTGACAGCTAAGTTTCCGGTACCAAGACTGCCTCTAATGTAATGAGGGATATGCCAGGTTCCAAATAGTTGATTGTGATAGGGAACGCTGTAGTCAGAGTCACGGACAGATGTTTCTGTGGCTGACAGCGAGATGTTAGAATGGTGTGTGCCCTTCCTGGTGTCAATATAAAGGAAATCTTGGAGAGGGTGCAGAGTATTCCCAAAGGCAAGAGGGACCAGTGGGAGGTTGTTGTACACATAGGAACCAATGACACCAGAAGAGATAAGGACGAGGTTCTGGGGAGAGAAAATAGGATGTTGGCAGAAATTTAAAAAGGAGGATGTAGAGGGTAAGTACTCCCAATACCTGTGTTACTCCCAGTGTCACAAGCTTGTGAAGGTAGGAATTAGAGGATAGAGCAGATGAACAGGTGGTTGAGAAGCTAGTTCAGAGGTGAAGGAATCACATTGTTCGATCATTGGAATCTCTTGTGGAATAGAAGTAACCTGTATAAGGACAGATTGCACATAAATTGGAAGGGGACTAATACACAGATGGGGAGCTTTGCTCAAGCTGCTCGGGAGGTGTTAAGCTCGTAAAGTGGTGGGTTAGACCCAGGAAGATAGTGAGGAAGAGAGCAGTCTAAGAATACAGAGCAAGTTGGGAAATACAGTTGGGAAAATGAACGAATCAAATATCCAGGGCAGGCAGGAACAAAGCAGAGAACGAGGTAGGACTTAAATTAAACTTCATTAATCTCAATGCAACAGGCCTAACAGGGAAGGCAGATGAACTGAGAGTATTGTTGGGAACATGGGACTTGGCTATCATGGCAATTACAGAAGCATGACTCAGAAATGGACAGAACTAGCAGGTTAATGTTCTGGGGTATAGATGCTCAAAGAAAAGAAAAGGGAGTGGTGCTTTGCTTAAGGATAACAGTACTAATGTTCTTAGGGAGAATATTCCTGGGAATACATCCAGGGAAGGTATTTGAATGGCACTGAGAAATAAGAAAGGGATGATCACCTTACTGGGATTATACCACAGACACCCCAATAGCTGGCAGGAAATAGAGAAGCAAATTCGTAAGGAGATCTCAGTTACCTGTGAAAGTAATAAGGTGGTTATAGTAGGGAATTTTAATTTTCCAAACATAGTCTGGGACTGTCATAGTCACAAGAGCTTGAATGGAGAGGAATTTAAGTCTGCAGAAGAAATTTTTTTGGTTCAGTATGTGGATGCACCTATTAGAGAAGATCCAAAACTTGACGAACTCTTGGTAATTAAGACAGGGCAGGTGACTGAGGTGTCAGTGAGGGAGCTCTTTGGGTCCAGTGACCATAATTCTATTAGTTTTAAAATAGTGATGGAAGAGTATAGACCAGATCAAAAAGTGAAAGTTCTAAATTGGAGCAAGGCCAATTTTGACGGTATGAAAAGTTGATTGGGGGTGAATATTTGCAGGTAAAGGGACAACTGAAAAATGGGAAGTTTCCAAAAATGAGTGAATGAGAGTTCAGACATAGCATATTCTTGTTAAGGTGAAGGGCAAGGCTGGTATGTGTATGCTGGGTAACTAGAGAAATTGAGGTTCTGGTCTAGAAAAAGAAGGAAGCATATTATATCAGGGAGAGACAGCTATAGGAAGAATGCTGTGAAATGTGGAAGGATTCAGAAAAGATTTACAAGGATATTGCCAGGATTGGAGGGATAGAGCTATAGGGAGAGGCTGGAGCTGTTTCTCCTGGAGTGTTAGAGACTGAGGGTGACTTTATAGAGGTTTATAAATTGAGTGAATCCCCAGAAGAGTATAAAGGCAGTAGGAGTACACTGAAGAGGGAAATCAGGGGGGCAAAAATGGGACATGAAACAGCTTTGGCATATCGAGTTCAGGAGAGTCCAAAGGGATTCTGCAAATACATTAAGGACAAAAGATTAACTCAGGAGAGTACAGGGCCCCTTAAAGATCAGCAAGGCAACCTATTAGAAATGACAATAAAAGTTTCTTTCAATACCTAAGAAACGAACGAGAGGCAAAAGTAGAGATTCGACAGCTCCAAATTGATGCAGGAAGGCGAGTGATGGGAGATAAGGAAATAGCTGAAGAACTTAATAAGTACTTTGTGTCAGTCTTCACAGTGAAAGACCTGAGTAATATCCCAACAATTAAGGAGAGTCAAGGGGCAGAGTTGAGTTTGGGAGCCATGACAAAAGAGAAAGTACTTGAAAAGCTAAAAGGTCTAAGAATTGATAAAGCCTCTGGCCCGGATGGGCTACATCCGAGAGTTCTGAGGGAGGTGTCTGAAGAAATAGCGAAGGTGTTGGTTGTAATCTTTTGAAAATCACGAGTCAGGGAAGGTCCCAGACAATTAGAAAATCACTGTTGTAACTCCCTTGTTCAAGAAAGGATCAAGACAAAAGATGGAAAATTATAGGCCAATTAACCTAACCTTGGTTGTAGGTAAAATTCTAGAATCCATTGTTAAGGATGAGATTTTTAAATTCTTGGAAGTGCAGGATCGAGTTAGAACAAGTCAGCATGGATTTAGAAAGGGGAGGTATTGCATGACAAATCTGCTAGAATCCTTTTGAAGAGGTAATAAGTAGATTAGACCAGGGAAACCCAGTGGATATTATCTACCTAGACTTCCAAAAGGCATTTGATAAGGTGCCTCACGGGAGGCTGCTGAGAAAGGTGAGGGCCCATGGTGTTCAAGGTGAGCTACTGGCATGGATTGAGGATTGGTTACCTGATAGAAGGCAGAGAGTTGGGATAAAAGGTTCTTTCTCGGATTGGCAGCTCGTGACAAGTGGTGTCACGCAGGTTCAGTGTTGGGCCGCAGCTGTTCACTTTATATATAAATCATCTGGACGAAGGGATTGGGGGGATTCTGGCACTTTGCCAATGATACGTAGTTAGGTGGACAGGCAGGTAGAACTGAGGAGGTGGGAAGGTTGCAGAAAGACTTAGACACTTTAGGAGAGTGGTCCAAGAAATGGCTGATGCAAATGAAAAAATGGTGAGAAAATTCATAAAGACAAAGTACAAAGGGGTGTGGGAGTGCTAGTCCAGGATTCTCGAAAGGTTGACTTGCAGGTTCAGTCCGTGGTTAAGAAAGCAAATGTAATGTTGTAATTTATCTCGAGGGTTGGAATGTAAAAGCAGTGATGAAGCTCTGGTTAGGCCTCCTTTGGAATACTGTGTCCAGTTTTGGGCCCCACACCTCAGGAGCGTGTCCAGCGGAGATTCACACAGATGATCCCTGGAATGGTCGGCCTAACATACATTGTCAGAGGGAGGATATGCCGAACAAATTTGTTGTAAGTTTTTGAAAATGTGATCAAGTGTATGGATGAGGGAGATTCAGTTGATATAGTTTATATGAATTTTAGCAAAGCTTTTGATGAGGTCCCACATGAGAGACTAATTGATAAGGTTAAAAAGCATGGAATTGAAGGAAACCTGATGAGATTGATCAGAAACTGGCTTAGTAATAGGATGTAATGGGTAGTGGTAGAAGGATATTTGAGTGACTGAAGGCCAGTGTCCAGTGGTGTAATTTGCATAAATGATATCGATGAAAATGTGGGGTAAATATTAAACAAACTTGCAGACAGCACCTGGATTGCTGGAGTGGTTAATAGTTGGGAAGATAGTTGTAGGTTACAGGAAGATAGGTATAGGTCGGTCATAGAGGCAGATCTGTGGCAGATGGTACTTAATCCTGATTGCCAGTACAAATCCTCTTGACTGGGTGGATGTTTCTTCTCTTGGGGGAGATTCTAGAACAAAGGATCATAAAAATACGCGTTCCCCATTTTAAAAAAAATGAGGAAACATTTTTTTCTCTGAATGTTTAGATGGTTTTGAATTGCCCCTGAAATGGATGCAGAATACATAATTTATTTTAAGGCAGAAGTCAAGAGATCCTTGATTACCAAGATGTAGAAGATGCAATGGCCAAGTGTTTTTATTGCTGGATTGTTAATCCGGTGACCCAGGTCATGTTCTGAGGACCCTGGTACAAATCCTGCCATGACAGATGGTGGAATTTGAATTTAATAAATATCTGGAATTAAGAGTCTAATGATGACCATGAAACCATTGTTGATTGTCAGGAAAAGCCCATCTAGTTCACTAAGATCCTTTTAGGGAAGGAAACTACCATTCTGACCTGGTCAGACCTACGTGTGACTCCAGACCCGCAGTAATGTGGTTGACTCTTAACTGCCCCCCTGGGTAATTAGGTTGGCAATACACGTTGGCCCTGTCAGCAACTCCCTCACCTAATGAATGAGTAAATAAAACAAGAACATGAAACATGATTGAGAAATGCAGAAATATAGAGTTGAGGTTAAAATCAGATCCAGCCATGATTCTGTTGAATGGTGGAGCAGGCCCATAGGGCCAAATAGCCTACTCTTGTTAATTGCTGTGATAATATAAGCCTTCTATCTGCCAATAGCTATGCGATTGGCTCTTGGATAGCTAGGGGTGTGAATAACACAGGCAGAAGCCATCAGACCTCCAGTCTTTTTTCCACAACACCCACTTTTGTAAGTTTTCAGGGGAGCTTATAAAGTGGTTCAAATTTTAATGATAAATCTGTATGTCGACAGTTCATAATTGTTTATCTCCAGCTAGAATCTATTTACTGCAATGCGTCATGTTTTTTGTTAAGAATAGAAATCTAGTCCATGCTTACTACCAACCTGGGACTGAAAGCAAGGCAAAAAAGGGAATTCTGACTTTGTTTGAAGATCTTTAACTTTTCTAACTCCAGGAACATCGCCATTTTAATTTCGAGCATGCTACCCTGATGAGGCACAATGGCCTCATTAGTACCAATGCAGACCATATCAAGTGGATCCATTCTGTCCCACTGCAAATTATTCTGAAGCCCAAACCCTGGAAGCAGGAAATCAACAGTACCATTTGAACCCGTGCTCTTTGCTGCTGTATCAATCTGATTCATGATACTGTCCCTTGCTATTTCCATACCCCTTTTTGATCCTTCTACTTGAATTACTTCTTATACCATGGTGTTAATTCATTTACCTTGCAGCCCCCAATTCTCATCCGAGCATGCTGAAAGAACTCTTTATCTGTTAGATGTTTACAAAGAATGAGACTCCTGCTTTCTGGGTCTAACACCTGCCTCATTTGCAGTCGGAGTGACCCTCCTGTCCCTGAGCACTGGCCAAATCAATTAACTATTTGGGGTTGTGATAAGTTCTGGAATAAAGCGATGAGGTTAGTCTTCCCGGTTGTTACATGGTAGCGATTTCTCTGACTCTGAGCTGACAATCCTGCAGTACGTTCACTTACTACCAACATGTTTGCCCAGGATTAACTGGCATCCTGAACACCCCAGAAGCTGCATTTGCAGCACTTCACCTGAATTGACCTCTTTATTGCACGTTAATGAGTCAAAATATTTTAGTCATAATAAAATGTTTAGAGTTAATTTTATACTGTCAGTAAACTTCACCAATATTGGTTAAAGGGCTTTAAAACCTATTTGTAGAAATCTTTTCATGCAGCTTGGCATTAACACTTTATCTGATAATGCCTGTATGGATTGTACAGGTGCATTCATGTACAAATGACTGTCCTAATAGTCTGCTCGTCATGTGATCTTAACCATGAGATGCACCCCCTGTAGGCAGGCAACTTGAGTTTCACTTCAATAAAGCCCTTGTGTTAAACGCATTACTGTGTTGTGTACTTGAAACATGGTGTTAGAAGAGGCACTAAGGTCAATGTCCAGGGCTGAAATAAAAACAAACCTTCAGAGCAGTGAGCTGACACTGGAAAATAACTACGAAGACCACATTGAAAACACCACAAGAGAAGATTATAGCAACTTTTCCACTACCAATTCCTGTTCAAATTACTGGAGTTTTGAGGCAAAGTGGGATTTCTACCATGAACATTGGCAGGACTGCAGAGCTAATATCTGATCCATTGGTTGTGGGTTTGCCTAGCTCTGCCTATCATTTGTTGGACAGCATGCAAGTAGTCCTGTATGGTAGCTTCACCTGATTGACACCTTACTTTTAGGTATATCTGATGCTGCTCCTGGCATGCCCTCATGCATTTTAAGTTTGCAACATATCGAATATGAGTACAAAGATCTGTTCACAGAGCTAGGATGACTTCCAGAAAATATCATCTCCAAGTAGATAAGAATAAAAAATTAATTCAGTATCTGTGAAGGAAATTCCAGTTGTCCCTGATGTTAGCCTGAAAGACATGTGATATATTCTATGGCATGTATTCAGTTAGTTATTGTCAGTTTGGGTTTTTGCTTGTGTTATTAGGTGGTAGGTTTTCTGCATGACACAAGCTATTAAAAGTTATAAGTATTTCTGCAACCATGGTGATTTGTTTGAAAAATAGTTTTTGAGACTGGCTTGAGAGCGAATGTATTTACGTATACCAGTAGTAGATTAGTTATTCATCTTAGATTGTTTCATAACCTGGAAAGTTAAGTAATAGGGCCTCAAACATTGTTAGAGGTGCCTGGAACTGTTTTGTTTGAGCTTAATTGAAGCACCCATAATTTCCAGAGGAACACTTTTAATTACACCTTCCTCATTTGTGTTGTACTCTTCTATAATGTTCTTGGTCAAACGTTACATGACACCAGATTAAAGTCCCACAGGTTTATTTGAAAATGCAAAGTGTTAGGTGCTAGTGAGAGAGGGAGATCTTAGACACAGGTTTTATAAGTAAAAGATCAAAGGGTCATACAACTGATGAAAACATTGTTGAAATGAAAATGTTTTATACAGTAATGCTCCTGAGAATGGAAATCAAAGAGTGAGCTCGATTATCTGAGAGTGAAGAGTTTGTCTCCAATCAGAAATGTGTAGATAAACCCCTGAAGAAGTTGTTTAAAACTTGCATGGGCTTAGGTGTACAATAAGGAAGCTATTGTAGTTCCACTCTAACCATTACAGTCAAAATGTTGGATAGAGGGACTTTATTATGAGCATTATTATTATTATTATGAGCATGACTTTGTTATGAGTCATGTTTTGGGCATTGCACCAGGTGTATGTTTTGGCAGTGATATAAATGCTGTTTTATTAATTTTCAATTTATGAAGGAGTGTTTTGCATTTGTATTTTGTGTTTAAACATCTTTGAATTGATGTTATGAAATAGTTTATCTTTGTTCCTTTTGTTAGCAAACTTGTATTGTTAAAAGCAAAATCTACTGCATTGCATGCTTATGTTTCATTGAGGGACCACTTCATTAAAATTAAAACTAACAAAAATATGAGCTATCAAGTAGCAAGACCATGATACGCAGGAGCAAAATTAGGCCATTCATGCCATTTGAATCTGCTCTGCTGTTAAATTGTGGCTGATCCATTTCTCAACCCCATTATCTTGCCTTCTCTGTAAGCCTTGATGCCCTTACTAATCCAAGACCTATCTACCTCTGTTTTAAATACATTCAGTAACTTAGCCTCCAGAACCCTGTGTGGCAATAAGTTCCATAAAGCCACCACCCTCTGGCTGAAGAAATTGCTTTTCATTTCTGTTCTAAAGGTTTCCCCCTTCACCCTGAGACTGTGCCCTAGTTATTAGTCTCTTCTACTAATGGAAGTATCTTCTCCATGCCCACTGTATCCAGGCATGTTAGTACCTTGTAAGTTTCGATCATCCTTTGAAACTCAATTGAGTACAGCCCCAGAGTCTTTAACTGCATCTCATTCTGACCAGCCACTCATCCCTGAGATCATTCTTGTAAGCCTCTTCTGGATCCCCATCAATGCCAGCATGTCTTAGCTTTGAAACGGGACCCAAAAAGTCTCTCAATATTGCCAATACAGTCTGACCAGAGTCTTTTATTGCCTCAGCTGTACATTATTGCTCTTCTTTTCTAGCCCTCTTGAAATAAATGCCAATATTGCATTTATCTTCCTAACTGCCAACTGAACATGCATGTAACCTTAAGAAAATCCCGAACTAGAACCCCAAGTTCCTTTGCGCTTCAGATTTCTGAAGCCTTTCACATTTAGAAAATAGTTAATGCCTCTATTGTTTCAAGCAAGATGTATTCCATCTGCCAGTTCTTTGCATATTTGCCTAGCATGTCCAAATCCTTCTGCAGCCTCCCAACTGCCTCAACGTTAGCTGTCCCTCTACCGGTCTTAGTGTCACCTGCAAACTGCGCCTTCTGGCTCTGTATCACTACTTGCCATTGATTTTATTTCAACTCTTCCTAATGAAGCAACCCATTCTGTCATAAGAATCAACTGCAGATGCTGTAAATCAGAAACTAAAACAAGGGATGGTGGAAAAGCTCAGCAACACCTGTGAAGAGGAGTCAAAGTTAATGTTTCAGATCCGTTGACCCTTCTGACTGGTAGCTAGCAAAATGCCGGTTTATATGCCAAGGATAGGGTATGGGAAGGGGATCAAGAGGAAACAATAGGTAGGGATGGAGTCCAAAGAGATTGAAGAAGAATTAGACAGACAAAGGAGCGGATAACAACCTGGCTGGGAGGGTCAATAGCTGTTAATGGAGACTGTTAGTGAATAGTGTGTAATGGCAGACCATGTGATAACAAGGTCTGGTGTGTGTGTGGCAGTGGGCTAGGACAAGGGGGAGTTCAGGCCATTCTGGTTACGCAGTTCACAAGGATTTTGTCCAGCATGATTCAGGTGGAGCCCCTCCCTCATTGCCCAATGCTGGTGTCTATATCCCACGAAATCGAACCTGTTTCGCCCACATTAATGTTTGATCGACATATTTACCTCTTCAATCTTGGTTGCTCTGTGCCAATTTGTGGCTCAGGGAGTAATCCAAACATTATTATCTTTGTGATGCTGTTTTTTAAGTTACGCCCTAGCTGCTCAGATTCCCTCAGCAGAAACTCTTTCCTCTACCAACCTCTATCATTGGTACCTATGTGGACCATGACAACTGGATTGTTTCTGTTCCACTTAAAATCCCTCTGCAGCTTAGGTGAAACATCCTGAATGTGGTAAAAAGGCAGGTGGCATTGCCTTTAGGACTCTCGATCCTGGCCATAGAATAGTGTCTGTTCCCCTGAGTACACTATCCCCGATTATGAAGACAATTGTCTTTTCTCCTCCCTCTTGAATAGCTTCCTGTATCATGCTGTTGTGATCAATTTGACGATAAGACATCAGAGCAGAAATTAGCCCATTCAGTCCATCGAGTCTGCTGTGCCATTTTTATATCATGACCAATAAGTTTCACAACCCCTTTCTCCCACTTTATCCCTATAACCCTTGATCCCATTGATACTCAAGAAGCTATCTATTTCAGTCTTAAATATACTCAATGACAAGGCTCAAACAGACTTCTGTGGCAATGAATTCCACAGATTCACCATTCTGTGGCTGAAGAAGTTTCTCCTTATCGCCATTCTAAAAGGTCTTCCCTTTACTGTAAGTCTATGGCCTTGGGTCCTATTTTCTCCAACCAATGAAACATCTTCCCAACATCTACTTTGCCCAGGTCATTCCGTATTCTGTAAATTTGAATGAGATCCCTCCACCCCCTCATCCTTCTAAACTCCATCAAGGATAAATCCAGAGTCCTCAAGCATTCCTCATACGTTAAGTTTTTCATTCTTGGGACCATTCTCATGAACCTCCTCTGAACACGCTCCATGGCCCAGTACATCCTTTTTGAGAAATGGGGCCCAAACTGTGCACAATACTCCAAATATTGTCTGACCAAACCTTCCAGAGCATCAGAAGTACATCTGCGCTCTCAAGTTCTCTCAAAATAACTGCCATCATTGCATTTACTTTCCTAACTACGAACTCAATCTGGAAGTTTACCTTCAAAGAATCCTGGACTAGAACTCCCAAGTTTCTTTGTACTTCAGACTTCTGAAATATCTCCCCATTTAGAAAATAGTTCATGCCTGTATTCTTCCTACCAAAGTGCATGACCCCACATTTTGCCACTTCTTTGCTCACTCTCCCAACCTGCCCGAATCCTTCTGCAGCCTCCCCACCTCCTCAATGCTACCTGTCCCTCGAACTATCTTTGTATCATCTGCAATCTTAGCCAGAATGCCCGCAGTTCCTTCATCTAGATTGTTAATGTATAAAGTGAAAAGTTGTGGTCTCAACACTGAGCCTTGTGGAACACCACTTGTCACCAGCCGCCATTCTGAGAAGGACCTTTTAATCCACATACTCTCTACTTTTTGTCAGATAGCCAAGCTTCTATCCCTGCTAGCACCTTGCCTCTAACACCATGCGCCCTTCCCTTATTCACTAAACCCCTGTGCAATTCCTTGTTACCTTGATGCTCAGGTAGATAACATCATTGGCTCTCCTTGGTCAAACCTGATCGTTACTTCATCAAAGAATTATAGCAGACTTGTCAGGCATGACCTCCCCTTCATGAAAGAATGCTGTCTTGGCTCTATTTTACCATATACTTCGAAGTATTTAGAAATCTCATCCTTCACAACTGATTCTAGGATCTTACCCATGACCAAGATAAGGCTAATCGGTTTGTCATTTTTTGTCTTTTGCCATATTCCCTTCTTAAAATAGTTTCATGTTAGTGATTTTCAAATCCTCTGGGACCTTCCCTGGCTCATTCCTGAGAAGATCACCACTAACGCCTCCACTGTCTCTTCAGCTATCTCCCTTGAAACTCTGGGGTGTAGTCTATCTGGTCTAGATGATTTATCCATACCCAGACCATCTTCCCAACATCTACTTTGTCCAGGCCATTCACTATTCTGTCAAATGCCTGCAAGCATACTTTAGTTGTGGCATTCTCAACACTGTTACGAACAACAGTGGCCCTCCGTTCATGAGTGAAGAATTCAGTCACATGATCAAAGGTTGAAAAATTCAACATCTGTCCTCATTTCCAAACTACTAGTCAAATGGAAAGGCTGTCAGTGAAAATCACCAGGGCCATCATAAAGAAATTATCCAGGCAACATGAACATCAACTAGCCGCAAAACGCATGACCCTTTTTCGCTGGTATCCTTATACACAGAAAAGGAAGGACACCAGTTCAATTGGGACAACACATCTGTCCTAAGACAAGCCAAGCAGAGACGTGCATGAGAATTCCTAGAAGCATGTCAGTCTAACTGGAACGCTATCAAAAACACATTGACTTGGACCCCATTTACCACCCCCTGAGAAAAAGAACAGGAAATGACATCACCCACCCAAAGAAACCCAAAGATCTAAATAGAAAGCAGGAAACATCAGCAGTGCTTTGTCTGGAGACTCACTGGCGATGTTACCTAGTATGGTGATGAAACGTCTAAAAATGAACCTTCCAGCTCATCCAGAACCTCAACCTGAGCTACAAATCTTAACGAAAGTTGCTAATGTCAAGCTGCAAATGCTATATTTCTAATAGCCAAAAAAGACCTCATATTAGTAGTAGTGAGTGAATTTGTATATATTTGTGAAAAAAAAGCAAAATGGCAGAAAGCCAAATATCATTTTGGCAAGACTACTAAACCATTGAGTATTGAAGAGCCATTCACAGTGCAAACATTCAACAATCTTAATGAAAGCCAGTCCAACTTTGGACCTGCGTGGAGCAGTTGCCACCTCAATCAGTAGTGGTAGAAGTGGGCCAATTATACCGTCATGACTGCTGGCACATGCATCCAACTGCAGAAGTGCAGATAGCTGATGAGGAAGCAGTGAATGCGCCACTTCTACTGACACGAATCAACCATCAGACCCAGAGATCCATAGAAATGTCACAGGAATAACACACCCTGGTGAAATATATCCAGATGAACAGCCAACAACAGCATGCAAATGTACCACGAAGACCAGCATGATTTAAGGACTGTGCCCAATGCATACACAAATTCTAATGGAAATAATGAACTTTTGAGACAGAAGAGTAGTGTATTTTGTTGTAACTTGGGTAAATTGAAAATGTACAAGCTGCTGCTCCTTTTTTATGTCTGCAGGGGTATGTTTGGATTGATAGGCAAGCATCATGTAAGATTGTCTGACCTCGTCTGCTGTCGTCATATGGCCTTGACAACAAGGCAGACATTCTGTAGGAAACACCTTAAGCTTCAGTTCAATCAAGTCCTCTTATTGAACACCATGCTTTTTGTATAAGCGAAATGTGATGTTTTTACTGTGTTAAAGCTGGTATATTAATGCAAGTTGTTTTTAATTGCCATTAAAGCCACGACTAGATGCCTAAGCAAGAAAAGAGCTAGTGGAACAGAAAGATTAAAAGGCCTTTTCTTCTCTCTTGCCAGATAAATTTAACACTTATGTGACACTGAAAGTACAGAATGTAAAAAGTACTACAATAGCAGTACGAGGAGATCAGCCTTGTTGGGAGCAAGACTTCATGTTGTAAGTATTGATTTAACAAACAGATGTTCAATCTCAACCAGAATGCAAAAAAGAGGATTTGTTTTGTCACAACTGAAAATTTAACAAAAACGAGCATTGGAAACCAATGGAACGATGAGAAGTTGCCAGGCCTGCGCGTTAGAGATTGCTGAGAGAAAGAGAGGAGCAAATGGCGGAGCAGTTGACAGAAATTCTCCAGGCCCCTCTGAATACAGAATTAATCACAGGAATTTCAAATGTGACACAGTTATAGAATCATACAGCATGGAAAAAGACCCTTCAAGTCCAACCAGTCCACGCCCACCATGATCTCAAACTGAGCTAGTCCCATCTGCCAGTTACTAAAGAAAGGGGCAAAGTCTGTCACCTTCTGGCTTAGTCTATCAGCTTGACGTCAGTAGTGGGAAAACTGATGGAGGCCATAGTACAGGGGAAAACAAATTAATGTTTTGTAGTCAACCTGGCTCTGTCGAGTGTGGGTCATGTCTGACAAATTTGAGTTATTTGATGAGGTGACACAGGCAGTGGACAAGGCAAGTGTTGTAGATACTGTGTATTTGGACTTCCAGAGGCATTCCGAAGTAGTACCACATGGCAGGTTGGTTAGTAAATTAGAAATATTTGAGTTTTGTAAGTCTTTGACAACATCGATTCAAAGATAGAATAAGATAGTAAATAGAAGGCAGACATCAGGCAAATGAATTTCAATCCAGAGCAATGTGAGGTAAGCCACTTTGGTAGAGGAAACATAGAGACAATACAGGCTCAATGCTACATATCTGAGTAGAGTACAGGAGCTGAGGAGTTTGGGGTTCATGTTCGTAATTCTTTGAAGGTGGCCAGTTAAGTTGAAACAGCTGTTAAGAGGGTTTAGGGGATCCTTGGATTTATAAATAGAGGCATAGAGTATAAAAGCAAGGAAGTAATGCTACATACACAAATGATGTGGAGGTGCCAGTTGGACTGGGGTGGATAAGTTAAAAATCTCACAGCACCAGTTTATAGTCCAACACATTTATTTGGAAGTACCCAGATTATAGTCCAACAGGTTTAAATGTCTGTACAAATCATTGGACAGACCACATTTGGAATATTGTGTTCAGTCTGGACATCTGATGCAACAAGGTATGTTAAAGCCCTGGAGAGAACACAAAGGATACTTTGTAGAGTGATATCAGGAATGAGGAATTTTAAATGCAAGCAAAGATTAGAGAAATTGAGATTATTATCCTTGAAGCAGAGAGATTAAGAGGTGACCTTTTGATGTGTTCAAAATTATGAACGGTTTTGACAGGGTAAGAAGAATATTATCCTGTTCACATTTGATGGTATTTCAGTAATTTAAGGTCACAATTTCAAGATCGACAGCAAGACAGTTAAGAGTGAGTTGAGGAGAAACCTCTTCACTCAAAGTTAATATTTGGACTGAAAACAAAATAATGCTGGAAATCACAGTGGGTCAGGCACATCCATGGAGAGAGCAAGCTAACGTTTTGAGTCAAGATGATTCTTCATCAGAGCTGACGTGAAGTGTGGATGCGCAGCAGTTATCCTACAGTGTTGGGGAGGGGGTGGGGTGCGGAGGGGAAGGTTGCTGATAGCCTCTCTCCCCCAACACTCCAGTCCTCCACCCTGCACCTTTTGCCCCCTCCACGCTTCACATGAGCTCTGATGAAGGGTCATCTCAACTCAAAATGTTAGCTCTCTGTCTCTTCTTGGATGCTGCCTGATCTGTTGTGATTTCCAGCACTTGTTTTCAGAACAGATTCCAGTAGTAATTTGCTCTGACTTGTTAAGATTTGGAATGCACTGCCTTGGAGAAAGGTGGAAGCAGATTCCATATGAGGATTCCAAAGAAAGCCTGATCAATTTTTGGAAGTTAATGAATTGAGGAGGCTATGGAGGCAGGGCTGGAAAATGGGACTAACTGGGTAGCTCTTACAGGAGCCAGTGCAGTCACAATGGGTTGAATGGCTTCCTCCTATATTGTAAATTCTTTAAATTATCTCTAAGATTCTTCATGAAGACTTCATCTCTTTAAAAGTTACCTTGAGAAAGTAGGTCACTGACAAATTCAGATCTTCATGATTGCTTGCCTGATTGTAGACTTTGAAGATTACCCTTTTCAGTAATTTGGTGCAATTTAGTTTTCTAAATTGAAAATCATGATATGATTTCTAATAGCAAAAATCAACATTGATCTATTAAAATGAATTTGGGAGTTCCAGGCTATTGCTAAAACTTCCCAACTTTGCTTTTGAAAAAAAATCGATCATATTTCTTACAGTTTTTAAAATCCAATAATTGGTCCAGAGTGGTACTATGCAATGGTGGTATATGTGACACATTTGCATCTGTTACATCATATGTTCCTTTGGAAATGAGGTTGGGAATGCAACACGCTACATAATGTTGAATCCCACCTGCAGAAAACACTGACTATCAGCAAGATTGTTGTTTTACTTGTTGCTAAATGAGTTGTCTTAACGATTTGACCTTTTTTGGTTAATTGTTTTGGGTAAAAATTGAAATAAAGATTTTATTGTGCTTTTATACCTGACATCTAATTCTACTCTGTGTCTTGGGTGCTTGATCTGTGAAAAATAACGACTGTGCCATAACATTCTGACTTTATGTTGTGTGCTGCGGTCCTATCAATAAGTGGCTCAGGTTTTTTGAAAATTAATTTGCAATGTGAAACATGGAAATAAATAATTCACATGGTTTAGTTTTTAAAATACCCAGAAAGCTTTCGGTTCTAGAAGATGTGAGGAAAGAACAATTGAGCTGATTCAGGTCATTCAAACAATTTTAGTTTTTTTTAATTAATTGAAAGTGTTTTCAAAGATGCTAAGGTATAATTTGGTTCTGTCAAATGAAGATGATTGATAAGTAATGACTTGGTAAAATAGAATTTAAATATTGCTAAAAGAAGAATCAAAACTTTTTGCACTCATCAGGAAATTGTTGCAAGAAACAGACTCGAAAAAAGGGCATCAATTTATACAATGTGAGAAGATTCTCAGATTGACAGTTAAATCTTTCTGTTGAAACCCATATTAGTGATGGCTATACTTTCCCTGGACAAAATAAATTGGTGTCCTTTTTTCAAATCTGTGTCTTCTGTCCTAATGCAAAGCCTAAAGCTCTGACGGAGTCTTTTGAGCAACGTTGAAGATGCTTTTTTTCCTCTTTGCTGGTTAGAATATACAGAAAAGATAATCATTGAGTCAGAGAGTGTGCAGCACGGAAACAGACTCTTCGATCCAACTCTTCCATGCAGACCAGATATCCCAACCTAATCTAGGCCCATTTGCCAGCACTTGCACCATATCCCTCTAAACCTTTCCTATTCATATACCCATCCAGATGCCTTTTAAATGTTACAATTGCACCAGCCTCCACCACTTCCTCTGGCAGCTCATTCCATACACGTACCACCCTCTGCATGAAAAGGTTGCCCCTGAGGTCTCTTTTATATCTTTCCCCTCTCACCCTTAATCTATGCCCTCTAGTTCTGGATTCCCCCACCCCAGGGAAAAGACCTTGTCTACTTATCCTATCCATGCCCCTCATGATTTTATAAACCTCTGTAAGGTTACCTCTCAGCCTTCGGTGCTGCATGGAAAACAGTTCCAACCTATTCAAATTCTCCCTATAGCTCAAATCCTCCAACCCTGGCAACATCCTTGTAAATCTTTTCTGAACCCTTTCAAGTTTCACAATATCCTTCTGATAGGAAGGAGACCAGAACTGCACACGATATTCCAAAAGTGGCTTTACCAACATCCTGCATAGCTGCAACATGACCTCCCAACTTCTAAACGCAAGACTCTGACCAACAAAGGAAAGCATACCAAGCGCCGCCTTCACTATCCTATCTACTGCGACTGTACTTTCAAGGAGCTATGAACCTGCACTCCAAGGTCTCTTTGTTCAGCAACACTCCCAAGGATCTTACCTTTAAGTGTATAAGTCCTGCTAAGATTTGCTTTCCCAAAAGTGTAATCTGAGGTAATCTTCTTCGCTGTCCACTACATCTCCAATTTTGATGTCATCTGCAAACTTACTGACTGTATCTCCTATGTTCATATCCAAATCCTTTATATAAATGACAAAACATAGTGGATCCTTGTGGCACTCCACTGGTGACAGGCCTGCAGTCTAAAAAACAACCCTCCACCACCATTCCTCTGTCTTCTGCCTTTTGAGCCGGTTCTGTATCCAAATGGCTAGTTCTCCCTGTATTCTGTGAGATCTAACCTTGCTAACCAGTCTCCCATGGGGAACCTGTGGAACCCCTTGCTGAAGTCCACATAGATCACATACACTGCTGTGCCCTCATCCAATCTCTTTGTTACGTTGTCAAAATCAAGTTTATGAGACATGATTTCCCACATACAAAGCCATGTTGACTTTCCCTAATCAGTCCTTGCCTTTCCAAATACATGTAAATCCTGTCCCTCAGGATTCCTTCCAACAACTTGCCCACCATGACATCAGGCCTACCTCGACACTGTCCTATCCCCCCTAGTCCAGGAACTCCCCACATATGTTCGAGACACCACCCACGCCCTCCACCTCCTCCAAGACTTCCGTTTCCCCGGCCCCCAATGCCTCATCTTTACCATGGATATCCAATCCCTCTACACCTCCATCCGCCATGACCAGGGCCCCCAAGCCCTCCGTTTTTTCCTCTCCAGACATCCCCAACAGTACACTTCCACCGACACTCTCATTCGTTTGGCCGAACTGGTCCTCACCCTTAACAATTTCTCCTTTGAATCCTCCCACTTCCTCCAGACCAAAGGGGTAGCCATGGGCATACGTATGGGCCCCAGCTATGACTGTCTCTTTGTTGGCTACGTAGAGCAGTTGATCTTCCGTAATTACACCGGCACCACTCCCCACCTCTTCCTCCGCTACATTGATGACTGCATTGGCGCCACCTCGTGCTCCCGTGAGGAGGTTGAGCAATTCATCAACTTCACCAACACATTCCACCCTGACCTTAAATTTACCTGGACCATCTGTGACACCTCCCTCCCCTTCCTGGATCTGTCCATCTCCATTAATGACGACCGACTTGACACTGACATTTTTTACAAACCCACCGACTCTCACAGCTATCTGGATTACACCTCTTCCCACCCTATCTCTTGCAAAAATGCCATCCCGTATTTCCAATTCCTCCGCCTCTGCCATATCTGCTCCCAGGAGGACCAGTTCCACCACAGAACACACCAGATGGCCTCCTTCTTTAGAGACTGCAATTTCCCTTCCCACGTGGTTAAAGATGCCCTCCAACGCATCTCGTCCACATCCCGCACCTCCGCCCTCAGACCCCACCCCTCCAACCGTAACAAGGACAGAACGCCCCTGGTGCTCACCTTCCACCCTACAAACCTTCACATAAGCCAAATCATCCACCGACATTTCCGCCACCTCCAAAAAGATCCCACCACCAGGAATATATTTCCCTCCCCACCCCTTTCCGCCTTCCACAAAGACCGTTCCCTACGTGACTACCTGGTCAGGTCCACGCCTCCCTACAACCCACCCTCCCATCCTGGCACTTTCCCCTGCCACCAAGGAACTGTAAAACCTGTGCCCACACCTCCTCCCTCACCTCTATCCAAGGCCCTAACGGAGCCTTCCACATCCATCAAAGTTTTACCTGCACATCGACTAATATCATTTATTGTATCCGTTGCTCCCGATGCGGTCTCCTCTACATTGGGGAGACTGGGCGCCTCCTAGCAGAGCGCATTAGGGAACATCTCCGGGACACCCGCACCAATCAACCACACCGCCCCATGGCCGAACATTTCAACTCCCCCTCCCACTCTGCTGAGGACATGGAGGTCCTGGGCCTCCTTCACCGCCGCTCCCTCACCACCAGACGCCTGGAGGAAGAACGCCTCATCTTCTGCCTCGGAACACTTCAACCCTAGGGCATCAATGTAGACTTCAACAGTTTCCTCATTTCCCCTTGCCCCACCTCACCCTAGTTCCAAACTTCCAGCTCAGCACTGTCCCCATGACTTGTCCGGACTTGTCTCCCTGTCTATCTCCTTTTCCACCCATCCACTCCACCCTCTCCTCCCTGACCTATCACCTTCATCCCCTCCCCCACTCGCCCATTGTACTCTATGCTACTTTCACCCCACCCCCACCCTCCTCTAGCTTATCTCTCCACGCTTCAGGCTCAATGCCTTTATTCCTGATGAAGGGCTTTTGGCCGAAACGTCGATTTCGCTGCTCGTTGGATGCTGCCTGAACTGTTGTGCTCTTCCAGCACCACTAATCCAGAATCTGGTTTCCATGTCTGCAGTCATTGTTTTTACCATCAGGCTCACTGGTCTACAGTTCCCTGGCTTGTCCTTATCACCTTTCTTAAATATTGGTAGCACGTTAGTCAACCTCCAGTCTTCTGGCTCCTCACCTATGACTATCTATGGTACAAATATCTCAGCAAGAGGCCCAGCAATCACTTCTCTACCTTCCCACAGTGTTCTAGGATACACCCTGATCAGGTCCTGGGGATTTATCCGCCTTTATGCGTTTCAAGACCTCTAGCACTTCCTCCTCTGTAATATGGACATTTTTCAAGATGTCACCATATACTTCCCCACATTCTATATCTTCCTTGTTCTTTTCCAAAGTAAACACTGCTGCAAAATACTCGCTTAGTATCCCCCCCTCCATCTCCTGCGGCTCCCACAAAAGCTGCCTTGCTGATCTTTGAGGGGCCCTGTTTGCTCCCTGGTTATCCTTCTGTCCTTAATGTATTTGGATTCTCCTTAGCCGTATTTGCAAAAGCTATCTTATCAAATTGTATATCTCCAGTTTTTCTTTCTTCCCCTTTTCGTTTTGAGTTCTAAAGTTGGTATCGATCAGACTTGAAATGTTAATTCTGCTTCTCTCAACACTGATGCAGCCAAACCTGCTGAGTCTCTCCTGCATGTTTTTTTTATTTGTAAATTTGTTGTTGTAATCAAAATGCGCAGATTGCTTGGAAGTGGAATGTCTCCTTGTCTGGGTGGAAGCAGAGGAATTGGGGGAATGGGATTGAGTTCTTGCAGGATACTGGGTGAGAGGAGTTGTAGCCCAAGTAGTTAGGGGAGTCTGTGGGTTTAAAGCAAACATCCATATGGAGACTGTTGCCAGAGATGGAAATGGAGAGGTCAAGAAAAGGGAGGGTGTCCGAGATGGACCAAGTGAATATGAGGGCAGGGTGGAAGTTGGGGGCAAAGTCGAACTGCTCCAGTTCAGCCGAAGTGCATGATGTGGCACTGATGCAGCCATCGATGTGATGGTGAAAGAGTTGGGCAGAGTGCTTGCGTAGGTACTGAACAGGGACTGTTTGACATAGCCAACGAAGAGGCAGGCTTAGCTAAGGCCCATCTGAGTGTCCATGGCCACCCCCTGGATTTGGAGGAAATGGGAAGAATTAAAGGCAAAGTTAGTGGGAACTGGATGGGTCTGTTGGAGAGGAAAAATCTGAAGGCCTGAAGGCCATTCTTGTCAGGTATGGACGTGTATAGGGCAACATGTCCATCATGGAGATGAAATGTTGGGGACCAGGGAACCGGAAGTTACGAAAGAGCTGGAGAGTGTGGTTAGTGTCGCAGATGTAAGTGGTAAGTATGTGAACCAAGGGGGAGAGGATGGAGGCGAGTTGGACAAGATGAGTTTGGTGGGGCAAGGGTATGCAGAGAGGATGGATCAGCTGGTTTAGTTGGCCTTGTGGATCTTGGGAAGCAGGTTGAACCAGTAGTGCGGCAGTGGGGGGTGCGATGAGATTGTTGGCAGTGGAGAGGAGATCACCGGAGGCAATGAGGTCACAGACAATGAGTGATTTTGGCTTGATGGGCCACAGTGGGGTTGTGATCAAGGGGGTGGTGGGTAGGATGTGGTGTCAGAGAGCTAGCTTTCCACCTCTGACATAAAGGTCTGTTCTCCAGACTACCACCTTTGTCAGCGGGTTTGATGGTGAAACGGGGATTGATGCGGAGTGGGTAAGGAGGGGGTGGAGAAATTGAGGCAGCCGATTACATGTCGGCAGTCAGCAATGAAGACATCTAGGGCAAATACAAGGCTGGCAGGGGGTGACAAAGTGGAGGAGCAAGGTTAGAGGCAGGAAAGGGGTTTTTGTGACGAAGATTGGGAGTTTTTGTTAAAGAAGGCGAGGAGGTGGGGAAGAAGAGCTCCACGTCACGGCAGGTACAGAATTCGTTGAGGTGAGGGTGGAGGGGCATGTCTGTGAGACCTTTACTGAGGGTAGACCATTTGGCCTCAGAGTTCGGGGTCGGGTGGGATAGTGAAAATGTGGCAAGTCTTGGGGGTCCTGAGGAGGCTAAAGGAGGGGAGGGGTTGATAGCATATGGTGGGTGAGGGTGGATGTGGTGTGGTGGGGGTGAGTGGGTGTGAGAGAGAAAGGAAATTGTGAGAAGGGGGATGAGGTGGGGAGGCAGGGGGCAAGGTGGGGAGAGGTAGGGTGCATTGTGGGGGTGTTTTAAAATTATGATTTTTACGAATGTAGCCACAGTTTTCAGTGAGGACATCCTGTGTGATGGAACAATTTCAGTTTCTCTTTTCTGTATCCCACCACTCCTTAAGAATCCACAGTTAAAAAATCACACAACACCAGGTTAAAGTCCAACAGGTTTAATTGGAAGCACAAGCTTTCAGAGCACTGCTCCTTCATCAGGTGGTTGTGGAGTACACGATTGTAAGACAGAATTTATCACTGAAAATGGATTCATGCAGTTTTTGAGCAAAGTATAATGTAACTCTGCAAGTACAAATTCACCCCACAAACATATGTGTATATGTGGGTTTGTGTGTGTAAGTGTGTCTGGTGTGGGGGGTTGTGAGTGTCTATGAAAGAGAGTATTAGATTAGATTAGATTACTTACAGTGTAGAAACAGGCCCTTCGGCCCAACAAGTCCATACCGACCCGCCGAAGCGCAACCCACCCAGACCCATTCCCCTACATTTATCCCTTCACCTAACACTACGGGCAATTTAACATGGCCAATTCACCTAACCTGCACATTTTTGGACTGTGGGAGGAAACTGGAGCACCTGGAGGAAACCCACGCTGACACGGAGAATGTGCAAACTCCACACAGTCAGTCGCCTGAGGCGGGAATTGAACCCAGGTCTCTGGTGCTGTGAGGCAGCAGTGCTAACCACTGTGTGTGTGCATGTGCGCGCCTCCCTATGGGTACCGCACTTAGCTATCAGACTCTGCTCGGCCACTTTTCGCTACTGCCTGTCCCGAAGTCGGTCTTGGAGGATGGTCATCTGGCCTGTTGGACTATAACCTGGTGTTGTGTGATTTTTAACTTTGTCCACCCCAGTCCAACACCGACATCTCCAAATTAAGAATCCACTTGAGTGAGAATATTGGAACTTTATGCACTTGTTCAGGGCTTTGTTCTGAGCCACTTGTTATTGAAGTCTAATGAGCTCATCTCTATGTTGCATGATTGTGTACTGTAGCATTTGAATGAGTAGATAATCTTATCGTCTCTACAGTTAAAAAGAAACTATGTTGAAATTTAATTTAAATTCGGGATGATGCTTGTTATCAATTATACTTAAGTGTGGCTAGGAAGCAAACTTGAATACACTTATACTTCTGTTGTTGTGATCAAATTGTGCATCTCTAGTTTCTTTTTCTACCCCTGTTAGTTTTGAGTTCAAAAGAAGGTACCTATCAGACTTGAAATGTTAACTCTGCTTCTCTCACTGCATTTGCAGCCAAACCTGCTGGATGTCTCCTGCATGTTCTCTTTTTTTTAATTTGTAAATTTGTCGTTGTGATCAAAATGTGCAGACCTATTTATCTATCTTGTTCTGTCAAAAGTGCACACATCCTAGCACAAACATAGACCAAACAATATGCTTGTGACGACTTCTTGTAACTTCCACTTGAGCAGTGAAAGCCTGTAGCTAAGGAACACTAGTGACCCAGCTGTGTATTATTTATCCAAAGAGAAGTGTAATTGATTTCTTGGTGCAATTTGTGTGGACTGTCCTTCCATCCCTATCAGTATACATGAATATGTTAGATGGGCTTCAAATTGTTCCACAGGTTGACGCGACATCGAAGGCCGAAGGGCCTGTACTGTGCTGTAATGTCCTATGTTCTCTGTTCTGTTAACCAGTGTCTCAAATTTATATTTTTTCAATGCATCACACTTGTGCCTTTTAGATGGCAGACTAGCTTTGGTGAGATGGTCAATATGTCTGTGTGTAGTTAAGAGATATGTTTGTGCTTATTATGTTGTTACTGTATCTCAACATGAGACCCAATGGTATAAAAATCTCACATTACATGTTATCCCAGATCACCTAAAGCATGTCACTCTGCTAGAAGCATACTGTACCCAAAATGTAATATTTATACACAAGGGTTAATTGTAGTACTTGTCTGTTGGATTCTTCAATATCACAATATCCACACCACTTTGTTATGACATAGGCATCGGTGCATTGGATAAAATAGCTTGTTGGAGGTCTTTGATCTACTTTTAATGGTACAGTTGCTGCAGTAAAAGTGAATGGAATTGAGTTTGGGATTCCTCACTGAGCAATACTTGTTAGGCTCAGTTGTGTAAGTTTTTTTTTAACCACAGTCATGCATTACTGACCTTTTTCAACAGTACCATTGTTGACATTACAGTGCCTTTTTGGAGATTAATGAATTAGTACGTAGTGTTGATAGCTACTGAATTTCTTGGTTGCTGTGTTCATAATGCAGTAAGAATTGACTTAAATGTGCAAGGTAAGTAGTTTTAACTTGCTGTTGAGAAAACAAGGACTGAAAACGTACTTCTGAAAACTGAAGCTTTTAGATTTTGCAGGAAACTTCAAAATGCATTTGTAGAAAAGGGATGACATATTGAGTCCATATTAAATTTAAATTAATGGATCATATTAATTGTGAATACAGGAACTAGAATCTTCTGGAATCATTGTGTATTATTTAAGGATCTGTACTGTTAAAGATGGTGAAATGATTATAGTTGAGGATGGTACTACTTAATTTAGCCACAGAGAGATGCCAACTGCTGCCGATTGTAGCATTCTGTTGCCTCTTTAAGGAAACCAAAGCTTTTGTATTCATTTCTGAAATTCATTGTATTTACTACTTACAATTCTTATTGTTACTGTTTCTGTGAAAAAATGCTTTTGAGCTATCCATACAGGGAGATGATGGCCTGGTGGTATTATCACTGGACTGTTAATTGGGAGACCCAGGTAACAATCTGGGGACCCGGGTTCAAATTCTGTCATGGCAGATGATGGAACCTGAATTCAAATGAAAATGACATCTGGAGTTAAGTATCCACTGATGACCATGAATCTATTGTCACTTGTTTGGCGGGGTGGGGGGGAGTGGTGAGGTGAGGTAGGGTCGGGTGGACTGGAATCTCATCTGGTTCACTAATGTTTTTTATGGAAGTAAACTGCCATCGTTGCCTGCATGTGATTCCAGACCCACAGCATGTGGTTGAGTCTTAACTGCTCTCTGGGTAATCAGGGATCGCCATAATTGTTGGCCTTGCCAGCGATGCACTCATTTTGTGAATGAAGAAGAATCTAAAAATATTTTCCTTGGTTGCACTTCTTTGTATTTCTATTCTTTCTTTCAATTTAATTTCAAACTTAATTGAATGTTTTTTTTCTTAGACATAGCAATCTTGCAGTCTCCCACAAGATCACTTCTTATATGTCTCTACAAACTGTTATTGGCAAACGTTTCTGAATAACTCAGATTCTCATGCTTTGGATCAACCATATCTGTTGTTTGCCATACTTCTAGGAATCAAATTTGTCTCGTTTCCAGAAACCAGAACACAGAATTTAAGGAGTAGTTTGTCTAGACAACAATATAGTTTAATTGTTACCTTCTTAGATTTGTATTCAGCTCCATCACTATATTCTAAGGTTATTAGGAATAGTTTGGTTATAAATAAAGAGGACAGTTACTTTGTGCCTGTCTTCACTGAAATACGAGGCAACCAAGGGATTTGCAAAACTGAGGAACAGAAAGAAATTAGTTAACAAAATATGGAAAATTTGGCTGCACTGAAGGTTGATAAATACTCTGGACCAGATGAGTTTCATCCCAATATGAAGTGGCAGGTAGCTAGAGAGATAGTGGATGCATTGCTGCTTAACTTGCAAAATTGTCTTGACTGTAGAAAGGTTCTTGCTGACTGGACCATACAGATGTAACTTCTATTTAAGGAGGGAGAACGAGCCAGAACAGAGACTACAGACCTGTTTGCTTGATGTCTGTAATTGGGGAAAATGAGGGATTGTTCTCTAAAGAATGTGATAATTACAGATTTAATGAAGAAGAGTAAAATTGGGCAGAGTCATCCTGGATTTATGAAAAATAAATCCTGTTTGACAAATCTTTTTTGAGTTTTTTGAGGATATTGCTCATAGAACTGACAAAGGAAAATTGGATTTGGGAAATTGAATTTTCAGCAGACATGTTCAGGTTTAACACAGGAGATGTTAATTCACATGGGAAAGGGAGAAATGCATATCTATGGATTGACAATTGACAGAAAACAGATGATTCTTGGAATGGTAGGCAGTTACAAGTGCTCATGATCTGTAGAAATGATTTGGATGTGGAGGCCAGTTCTGCAATATTTTCAGAATTGTTAACATTATTCTTGGAAACACGAGTTGTGAGGAAGATACCAGGAGACTTCAAATTGACTTAAACAGGCTGAATGATGAGGCTAGAACATGATAGATGGAAAATAATGTAACTGAGTGTGAAATCATTCATTTTGGTAAAAACAGAAATGCAGAATATTTCTTACATGATATGAAGTTGAAAGTTTGGATATAATCAAAAGGTTAGGGGTGCTCTTGAGCCACTAAAAAATAACATGCTAGTGCAGCAACAAATTAGTAAGACAAGTGGTATGCTGGCGTTTTATCTTTTGGGATTCAAGTACAGAAATAAAGGTGTCTTGCTGCAGTTTTGAACCTTGGTGCGCCCTCACTTGAAGTTACGTATAAATGTTTGGTCCCGTTATCTAAGGAGAGATATACTTGTCACAGAGGGAGTAGAATGGAAGTTCACCACATAAACCCTAACCTTTTCATAAATCTGAGGTGTTTTGGTCTGTATTTCCTAGAATTGCGAAGACTGAGAGATTACCTTCGAAAATTCTTACAGGAAGTGGCTGGGTTGATGTGGAGAAAATGTTCCTCTAACTTTTGTCTAGAACTGAGGGACACAGTCCCAGAATGAAGCATAAGATATCTAAGACTGAGGTGAGGTGGGTGATGAATCTTTGGAATTCTCTGTATCCCAGAATACTGTCAAAACTGAATACTTTAACAAGTATTAAAGTCGATAATCAACCATTATGGAGGCTCAAACTTTCTTTCCATCATATGGCTGACAAAAACTCTCTCCTGCTTTTATCATGTTTCTTGGAAGGTTTGCAGGTTGATAATCGACTTTCTTGGCCATCTTAACTCTTGTTGCTTGGCCATCAAATTCTGGGTGGAATGCACACCCATTGCAGCTTGCTCAGAGGCAGCAATAATACCTACAAGGCAACCTCAAAGAAACTTATTAGCACCATTTGTGGGCCTTCAACAATGATGAATGCATCAACATTGTCTCTCTTCTTGTATGAAGAATACAAATGCTTATAGAAGTCACATTTAAAGCAGTGAAAACAAATTGATTTTTGTGTGAAATGTTGAAATAAAGTAAAATTATAACATCCCAAAATTCTGCTCCTATGAGAAAAAATATTTTTGGAGGTTCTGGATGTGACCACTTTTAAAAATGTCAAGCTTCATTTCAATGCAGTATGATGTATTGAGTTCTTATATTTATGTCTGTACTGAGTATAAAAACAATGATTGTTCATACAAAAAGATAGCTGACTTTGGAAGGAGTGTACTAACATTTAGAAATGAAATTCTGAACCAGTTGTTATGTTTCACTAAATGCAGGTGCTGTTTTGAGAATTTTACGGAAAATTCTGTTAATGTGACAATACTGTGGAGAGATATTTGATGAGAAAGTGAAGATAGGAAAACAAAAGCGCTAATTTGTTTTGCCTTTCAGATTAATACTTTATTTTTGTGTATTTAGATGGAATGATTTATTTAAAATATCTACATGTAAGTTTGGTTTTGCATATGATCAGGAAACTGATTTTTTTTAAAATCCAGTAATGATTCCAAAAAATTCATCCATCAGTTTCTAGGAGAATTGCTTATGAATTTCTTCTAAATGTTTTCACTTGCTATTTGCATTCTCCTGAGGCCTTGTCAGTTTCCCCATATGGATGTAAAATATCTCATGGCATCAGTTGAATAACAACAAGGGAAAAGGCACTTGCTCAATCATCAGATGTTATGGTAATTTACCTTACTGCTGATTGTGGTATGTTGTTATGTACTGTTTATACCTCCAAGTTTGTAGATGTAGCTATCTTGTAGTGATCTAGCTTCCACTGTTTGTTGCTTCAAGTTATCCTCCTCACTCTTAATTTGGGGATATAGATTCTTTTTTGTTTAAAGTAATCACCTTTTTGTTATTAAAAATATAAACAAAAATACATCTCATCTAAAATATCTAATTGATTTAGCAGGACAATATGATTATTTACAGAGGCTGTTAATAACTAGTTCAACATCTTTGCAATGTACAACAAGCTAAGTAATGAGCAGAATATTAAATATATGGTATGTACCCCATATGATAAATGTATAAATAAATTCTCAATGAGATTTGTTTATAGTTGTCATCCAATTTGATGATTTTTTTTGTTATTTGTTATTGTTGACCATTTGCAGAAAATGACAATCTGTGATCAGCAACAAGGTCCCCAGATGCTTATTGGCTCCATTTACTTCACCATCTATTCCTATGACAATGTTGATGTGCTCGGCCTGTCATTATTCAGATACATCATTATAAGTGAACAATAATATTTGTCTCCAATAATGTGGATTTTAAAAATTAAATCCTTTCCAGTAATATTTATTCATTTGGGATTAGTGGGATTTTTAATATCTTACTGGTGGTTCTGATTTTCTCATGACGTTATTTTGTGTATTACTGTCTTCAAATAACAATGAGACTTCATACCACTTCTCAATTGTAGAGATAAATTAAATTACTTTCTCTTTACTAAAGACATGGTTTGTCACTGATTTATGCTTTAGGTGTTCCTTCTTAATACAAACCAGTTGTGAATATAACCACAGTATGGAGTCAGTTTCAAACTTGACCATGGAGGGCTTCTGACAGTGAATCTATTGATTAAGCAGAAGCAATAGGATATGTTTTGTCACTTTCACACCCATTTTTAATGAGAAGAAATTCAGTTCAGAGACTTTTCAATGATAGTTTACACATGCTGTTCATGTAGGAATTAAATTAGTGAAAGTAAGGAAAAAGGATGATTCCTTTATTCTAAAGTATCAAAATTGTTACCATTATCATTGAAGAAGGAAAGCTGGATTAGAAGTGCTTCTAGCAAATTTTCATTGATATAGCAGAATGAAAGGAGAATGATCATGATAAAGAAAAGAACAAAGAAATAATGCATAGAAATATGCCTTCCATGGCACAGAACTGGACTGCAGGGGATTTTCAATTGTTGGTAAGTTGTCTAGATGTTTTCAACTAGTTTGGAAATCGCACTTCACCTGAAATTTGAACCTGTTGAAATTTGTTTTAATGTTCATGCCATGGGGAAGCAGTCCCGGGCTGGCAAGGGGAGGCGGGTCCCGGGGTGGAGGCTGGCGAGGGGAGTCGGGTCCAGGAGAAAACTTACCTTGGAGCGGCTGAGTGCCTGTGAGGAGTGGACTGGAGACTTGGAGTGGAATGGGGACGGTTGTTGCACTGGGGTCTGATGCAGATTGTCAGACCACATGTGAAAGCCCCTGTGCTCAGCTATTGCAATGTAATATTTATGTGTAATTTATTTATATGACTGTAATGACTAACTTTTAACTGTTTTATTTCTGTAAAGTAACGCAGCTACTTTTTCTTTTTTATTCCTCTTTTTGTATCTAAGATTTGAACTGAGGTACTTGTACCTAAATTTAAAAAAAATTAGATTCCTTACAAGATGGAAACAGGCCATTTGGCCCAAGATGTCCACACTGACCCTCTGAAGAATAACCCACTCAGACCTATTCCCCTACCCTATATTTACCATTGACTAATGCACCTAACACTGTGGGTAATTTAGCACGGCCAAATCACTTGACGTGCACATTTTTCGATTGTGGGATGAAACCGGAGCACTCTGAGGATACTCACGCAGACAGGGGGAGAATGTGCAAACTCCACACGGACAGTTATAAAACCTCTCTATACTCCTGAAAATTTGTACTTGAATACAAGTGACAAAAAAGGATATTCTAATTCTAATATATTCCTTCTTCCATTAAGCAGAAAGAGGGTCTTAAACGGATACATTCAACAGTTAACAGAGTCAGCAGGATTGGCCCTGATTGCTTTAAATATTCATTGTGACAAACACTTGCATTTGCATTCCCACCCAACTTCCCTTCCTGATCTGTTGGTTATTTTTGTTAATGTTTTTTTCTCTTTGGGTCCTGTCTGATTTCAAAAAAAAACTAAAAAGCTGCATTTTCTGGGAACCAAAAACAAATACAGAAGTTGCTGGGAAATCTCAGCAGGACTGGCAGCACCTGTGGAGAGAAATCAGACTTAATGCTTTGGGTCCAGTGACCCATCTTCAGAACATGGGATCTCTACAGTGCAGAAGCAGGCCATTTGGCCTATTGAGTCTGCACTAACCCTGCAAAGAGCATTCCGCAAAACCCCATACCCCATATCCTATGCTGGTAATCCTGCATTTTCTATGGCTAGTCTACCAAACCTGCTCATCTTTGGACTGTGGAAGGAAACTAGACAACCTGGAGGAAGCCCACACAGATATAGGGAGAATGTGCAAACTCCACATAATTGCCCAAGGGTGGAATCAAACCCAGATCCCTGATGCTGTGAGGCAGCAGTGCTAACCACGGAGCCACCTAGCCAATTTTGTCTCTTTAAATCTCCTTTTGATAGTTTGTTCTTCAATAATGAAACAACATTTGACCATCACTGTCCTAGTAAACTAATAACACATTTCCAACTGCATCTTCCAATTCTCTTCAAAGTTCTGGAGCAAGTTTCCTTCCAAATCCGTGTCTTTCAGTAACAGAACTCCATTTTGAATCCTCCAATCAGAATTCTGCTCCTGCTAAGTTACAAGATTGGCTATCATTTGTTACTTTGCTACATAACTATAGCAAATATAAACTATCCCTCCATGTCCTGTCTTCCTTTCTGCAACTTGGCAGTTGACCTTAACAAAGACTTGCAGCGTATCTTTTCTGTTGTCCCACTGAGTGGGAATGCACTGGCCTGGCTTCAAGCTGAACCTTACTATGATCAAATAGTAGTCACCTACAATGGATTCTTTCCCTGTATTTTCAACATTATCTCTGGTGTTCTCCAAGGATCTATCGTTGAGCTCCCCCTATTTCTAATATGTACACTTCCCTTTGGCATTGCCTAAAAGCGCAGCAGTTGGTTTAACGTGTATGTTGATGACACTCAGCTCTATTTCAATACCACCTTTCTTGACAGCTCCACTGTTGCTAAATTATCACACCATTTATTGAACATCCTGTACTAAATAAGGAGAAATTGCCTTCATTTAGAGCTCAACGACCGAAATCATTGCTTTTCGTCTCAACTCCAAACTCAGCTTCAATTCCGTCCGTCTTCCTGGCAATCGGCTGAGATGAAACCAGTTTGTCACTATATTTTATACTTGATCCCAAGTTTTTAATATCTAGGTCCAATACCTTCGAAGTATCTGAACTAATCTAATTCTAGACTTTGAGTTTGCATGATTTTAATTGCTCCACCATTTGGTGCTTGTGCCTTAAACTGTCTGTCTGACATTTGAGCTGCTCCTTAAAATCTGCCTCTTTGATTAAATGTTTGGTCGTCATCCCTTGTATCTCCTTAACTTGACATGTAATTTTGTTTGATAATGGACCTATGAAACACTTTGGTGAGGTTTAACATATCATAGGTGCTACATATGTCGAAGATGTTGTATGAAATAAAGCTTTTATTAGGAGCAGATCGGTCATTACGCAAATATCATGTGCCTCCGTACACATGACAATAATTTCAAATCAATTCAATAAATGTTCCCAAAATAAATCACTACACGTCAGTTTTCTACCTTTTCAGGGCTATTTAGATCTCCAGCCTGGAAAGACTGTATATGGCAAGAATGTTGGTAGGTTGGGTTTTTGAATAGGTTAAGTTATTCAGTGTTCTGTTCGCTTTTGTTGTGTTTAATTCGGTAATCTTGTAAATAAATTGTTTTGTTTAAAACTAAGTGGTTTGACCAACTGCATCCCTCCTGGAGTATCTTGTTTTATACCTGCTTAAAACAGCTAGTGAAGTTCGGGTCTGGGCTACTTTCTTGAAATGTTTTGAGGGGGTCTGGCATGGTCCATAATACCCTTTAACCCTAAGAACCATGTCTGACTGATTCTTGAAAGTAGGTAATGCTTTGACATCAAACACTTTCTCTGGCAGAGAATTCCACAGACTCACCACGTCATGGGTGAAAAATTTGATCTTCATCTCAGTCCTAAATGGCTTATCCCATGTCTGTATGCTGTGACCCCTGATTGTGGTCTTCCCTGGTCGTCAGGAACAGCTTTCATGCATTTGCCATGCTGAGTTCTGTTAGAATTTCACAGGCGAGATTCATCCTTCATTCTGCTTAACTCAAGTGAATATAGACCTAACGGTTCCAGTTTCTTTTGATACATCAGTCTTGCCATCCCAGGATACAGTCTGACAAGTCTTTGTTGCACTCCTCCATAGCCAGAACACCTTGAATAAAGAGATCAAAATTGCACACCATACTTGGTATGGTTTCACCAAGGCTCTGCACAATTGCAGGAAGACATCTCTGTCCCTGTAATCAAATCCTCACATTATGAAGGCCTACATACCATTTGTTGCCTTCACTGTCTGCTGCACTTGCATGCTTGCTTTCAGCAACTAGTGTACAAGAGCACTCTGAACTCATTCCATCTCCCACTTTCCCAATCACCATGCAGATATTAATCTGCCTTCCTGTTTTTGTAATCAAAGTGGATAACCTCATTTATTTATATTGTAAATCATCTGCCATGCATTTGCCCAGTCACTCAGTTATATAAATCACATTGAAGTGTCTCTGTATTCTCCTCACAGTTCATTCTCCTATTCAGCTTTGTGTTATCTGCAAACTTGGAGGTATCCCATTTTGTTTCCTCATTTAAGTTGTTTATGTATATTTGGAATAGCTTGATCCCTGTGGTACCCCACTGGTCACTGGCTGCCAATCTGAAAAAGACCTGTTATTCCGACTCTTTGTTTCTTGAATACCGGCCAGTTCTCCAACTACAGTGTCGTGTGTGTGGTGCTGGAAAAGCACTGCAGGTCAGGCAGAATCCGAGGAACAGGAGAATAGATGTTTCTGGCAAAAGCCCTTCATCAGGAATGGGCAGGATCTACAGTACTCACTTTCTGCTATTGATTTCAACCCGACTGCGAAGCCTCTTCCAAGGATGACTAACTTGAAGAAGTTCTCCTACTCCAGTATCTGCAGTCCTCACTTTCTCCTCCATCATGTCTACAAGGGTTGCCTCTGGGTGCTCTGGTTTTATCCCACATTCCATATATGTGCAGGTTAGGTGGATTGGCCATAGAACTTGCAGGAATAGGGTGAGGAGCAAGTTGGTGCAAACTCAAAAGGGTGAAATGTAGCGATTCAATGATTCTATTTCAGAATACTACTCTCAGTCCCGTGCATTTAAACTTTACATGTACATCTTTTATATGGATTTTCTGAAAGCCTTCAGAAAGTTTAAATAAACCACATCCAATTGCTCCCCCTCACCATTTTCTTTCCTGGACCTGGAATGCTGAGTATGCAATTCCAAAGCAATGTAATTATTTAATACTTATAGTTCAATGACACGAAGGTGGAGAATAGTAGATTATGATTTCTTTCCTGCCTTGCCTCTTGCTTTCTCTCAAAAGAAATGGAGAATTTTATTTGTTGGATGTTTGGATTGTTTGATGTTTGGAATAAAAGTGGCTGAGTAGATATTTAATTGAGGTATACAAAATGAGAAGGTGTTTAGAAAGAGTGTTTGTTTAGGAAGTACCTTTTTTCTTTTCCTTTCTTTTAAGGCAATGTTATGATCTGAGTTGATGTTATGACTGGACCAATCAGATTCCAGACTGAAATCCTGTTGCTAGATCATATTGTTTGTTGATGTGTTGAAATGAAGTGGTCTTCTACAGAAGCACAAATGTGCATTGTGGCAGATTTGGTTTTGACAATAAAACAGTTTATAATGCAAAAGAAAAACCAAACTAGTTTAAAAATTGATCTATTTACATATAACACACCGAAATCGAGCAGCATTCCTTTCTCGTAATAACACCAGAGTGAATTCCCTTCCAAAAGGTTCAACTTAATAGAAGCTTCAATTCTTGGTATTGAGAATCTAATACCCTCTTCAGTGAGTCTTCAGATAACTGAGTGTAAAGCTTCTTAGATACAATTACCCCTTAAGGATTTTAAGTAAGCACTTCTGGTCTGGAAATTTCAAAATAAAATGGTTATACTGAGCTAATCTACTTCTTCTTAATCTTCAGCCGAAACATGTGTAAAACTGAAATTGAATTGACTTTCTTCAGGTTATTGGTGTTTTGTCTAAGCTACAAACAACTCCATATGGAACCTTCCACCTGAAACCTAATGCATATTTGTTATTGCTAAATGGCTTTGTAGACCCAGACCAAACCCACATGCCACTAAATCAAAACAGAAGCTCTAAAATAAATAATAAAGTATCTGTAGATCACCTTGTATCATAACCAGTCCCTTGGAATCAGGGATAACCTGCCTGTATTTCAATTCAATGGGTTCTCAGATGTCTGCTGTTTAGATATATGTGTAGGGCAGGTGGTGTTTGAACGGTTAGGTTCATGAATTGTTTGGAGGTTTGTGGGCTCACTCTAATGCTTAAACTTTGTCTCTGCATGGTCTTAACTTATTCTCTTGATTTATTTGTTGGCTCACAAATGAACGTTTGCCATTTTGGTTGGTCACATTCCAAGGGACTCCCAGTCATTCAGGGGTCTGTATGAGTGGAGATTTTGTTCAAGTGAAACAAAGGCTGCATGAGTATGTCTGGGTGTTTATTTCAAGGTTTAAATTTGGTGCAGTCAAGAAAGGAGGTGCTTTAAGGAAGGTTTACTACTCAAAGTGAAGTCTCTTAGCAAAAGCTGAGTGTGAAAGCATTAAAGACACAGTTTCAGAGGTTGTGACACTAATAGTTGAGTAATGTCCCAAACAAAAATGTGACGCAAATTTAGGAAAGCTGGTTGGTGAGTAAAGTTGGTGGATATTTTTAGTCTGTAAAGTAAAAATATGGTCTATATTTTGTGTAGATCTCTCATCTTTTTCTTCTCTCTCTCAATTCATAAAGTTAGCCAATTATATATAAGACCTTAGTATTGATATTTTACTGGCTTCAAGGGTGTGCCAATTTATGACCATACCTGGCATGGTTAATTCATACATCAAGAGCCTGGGGGAAAGGTGAGCAGATGCATGCACATTTGGATGGTTTGAGTAGAGACATGGTGGGAATTCAATCTGTATATTTGGAATAGTTTCTTCAAACAATATTTTGTGGATTTGGCTATTTTGGATCTGATAATGAATAATGAGGCAGGTTTAATTAATGAGCTGAGAGTAAAACATTGGAGACAGTGACCATAACATGGAATTTAGTATTCGGTTTGAGAGTGAGAAACGTGTGTTGAAAGCAACTGTGCTAAACGTAAATGAAGTGTTGTTACAAAGGAATGAGGGAAGAATTATCTGGAGTAGATTGGGAAAGGAATTGGGAAAGACAGTAAATGAGCAATGGCATATGGTTAATCAAATAGTTCATGGCTTGCAACAAAGATATATGGTTAACCAGGGAAGTTAAGGCTAACAACAAAAAAAATGATAATATGGCAGAGATTAGTGGGAAGCCAGAGGATCGTGATAATTAACAAAGGATAACAAAGTTAGGAGGGAGGTTGAGGGTGAACTGACAGAAAATGTCAAAACTGAGAGCAAGAGTTTCTTTAACAATAAATAAGGAAGAGAGAGGGGTCAAAGTGGACATGAGCCCTGAGAGAATGAGGCTGGGAAAACAATGGGAATCCAGGAAATGACAGAGGAGTTGAATAAATACTCATTGCTTTCTAAAAATATCAAATAATCAAGGGGAAAAAGTTGGAGAGGAAGTATGTACTGTAACAATCATTTGAAAAAAAATTCTGTGGACTGTAATGGGGCTAAAGGCTGATTACTCTCTTGGACTTGACCGGTTCCAGTTAAGGATGTTGTGGAATTTGCTTTGAATACAGGAGTTGGGAAGTCATGTTGTGGCTGTACAGGATATTGGTTAGGCCCCTGTTGGAGTATTGCATGCAATTCGGTCTCCTTCCTATCGGAAAGATGTTGTGAAACTTAACAGGGTTCAGAAAAGATTTACAAGGATGTTGCCAGGGTTGGAGGATTTGAGCTATAGGGAGAGGTTGAATAGGCTGGGGCTATTTTGCCTGGAGCGTCAGAGGCTGAGTGGTGACCTAGAGGTTTACAAAATTGAGGGGTATGAATAGGATAAATAGACAATGTCTTTTCCCTGGGGTGGGGGAGTCCAGAACTGGAGGGCATAGGTTTAGGGTCAGAGGGGAAAGATATAAAAGAGACCTACGGGGCGATTTTTTTTCACGCAGAGGGTGGTACATGTATGGAATGAGCTGCCAGAGGAAGTGGTGGATGCGAGTACAATTGCAACATTTAAGAGGCATTTGGATGGGTAAATGAATAGGAAGAGTTTGGAGGGATATGGGCCGGATGCTGGCAGGTGGGACGAGATTGGATTGGGATATCTGGTCGGCATGGACGGATTGGACTGAAGGGTCTGTTTCCATGCTGTACATCTCTATGACTCTTTGACTTTAGATGGTGGATATACATTTTACACAAATGGTTGATGGTAAACTTTCAAGCATGCTAAGAATCTGGGCAAGTCCCAGACGATTGGAAAACTGCTCTTGTAACAATCTTGTATAGAGGGAGAGGGCTGTCTGCGAAGAGCCTCTGGTGTTGATCACCATGCATAAACATCTCAGCTCACAATTTATGGGTAGCAGCATTACCTTCCACGTCCACCTGGTGTGTTTTTCTGCAGACATTTTGTTACCTCACGACGTGACACCATCAGTACATCTTTGATAAGGTGTTGGTGCTCTGTCCTGCATGGTATTTATATGTCTCTGTTCATTTGTACTTCCAGTTCTGTATCTGAGTGGTTTGTACATGGGGTCCAGTTCAATGTGTCTATTGATTGAGTTCCGGTTGGAGTACTAGGCTTCAAGGAATTCATAGGCGTGTCTCTGTTTCACCTGTGCCAGGATGGTTATGTCATCCCAGTTGAATTTGTGTCCTTCGTTGTCTGTATGGTTGGAAATGAGAGAATACTGGTCATGTTTGACAGTGGTGAGCTGATGTTCGTGCACTGTTATGGTCAGTTTTCTTCCTGTTTGTCCTGTGTAGTGTTTTTCACAATCTTTGCAGGTATCTTGTAGATAATGCTTGTCCTGCTGGATGTGGGTGTCGGGTCTTTACCCTTTGTGAGGAACTGATGGAAGGTGTTTATTGGTTTGTGGGCAGTAAGACTCCCAGGGGTCTGAGTAGTTGGGAGGTTATCTCTGATATGTCTTTGTATGGTATGGTCGCTCTCATGTCTGTTTGTGTAGTGCTTACTTCTTTGGGTTTGTCCTGTAAGTACCAGAGGACAGTGCTCTTGGAGTTCAATAGGTGTTCCTGTTCTGTCTTCTAAATTCTGGGTTGTTGCAATGTGTCCTTGCCCGTTTAAATAATGTCCTAATGCAACTCAGTTTGAGGATGCTGTGGTGGTTGCTGTTATAGTTCAGTATCTGGTCGGTATGCCTGTTCATATGGCAGACATGTAAATACCAGGCAGGACAAAGCACCAACACCTTATCAAAGATGCACTGATGATGTCACCTAGCGAGGCGACAAAACGTTTGCAGAAAAACACACCAGCTCGGCGAATGAATCCAATACTTCATCCACAACATGAGCTACAAATCTTCTCAAGGATTCCCCTCCTCCTCTGCACTCTCCCAAAACAAAATAGAAAAAATTACTGCCCATAGCTGTCACCTTCCATGATACTGGAAATTAAAACCATACAAATGAAAGAAAATGGCTGTAGTGACAACCAAAGTGGCTCAGCTGTGTATCAAGCTGAAACAGAGGAGGATATGAGATTTTCGATTTGTACATGTACCCATACACACCCATACAGGGCGCAAACCCGTCGGCTGCCTAAATACTGGCAGTTTGAATGCATTGCCTGTGTGAGCCATGGGAGGGGGTGAGTACATACCTAAGAGTGTAGCAATTACCCTGCCAGTGCAGAGAATGTTGTTGACTTTACCGCTACATACCTGGCTGTTCTTTTAGACCATGGAGACGGCACTGACCAGGGTCCGGTCACGTGTCCTCAACTTATGGTCTTCCTGGAAAATTCTGGTCCTCCTCTGGACCACCCTGTTCAACAAGATGTCAAGGTCCCTGTTGGAGAATTGCAGCACCATTTTCCCATTGTCACATTTTCAGAAAGACTGTCCTTCAACAAGCTTGATAAGGCCAGTTTCATAAGGCTAGTACTTGTCAAACAATATTTTGTGGATTTGGCTGTTTTGGATCTGGTCTATAAAGTAAAATGTTAAAAGGTTGAGTGGCTGTCAGGGTTGTTGAGTGGCTAAATGGGGCTAGAATTGGACAAGGAGGGCATCATAGGGGAGGGATAGATAGTTAATGAGGTGAGTTTGGTCAGATAAAATGACACCTTTTTGACATCACAGAGAGTAACCCTCTGTGAAACTCCGTGAAACTGGTACTTGCTAATAAAAAGTACAAAATTCAGCCCAGAGAGCTGGGATAAAGGGGAATTTTCAGGATAGCAACCTGAAACTTAGAGTGCCACATGAATAATTACAATACGTAAGTGGTTTGCATAAGCAAAGTGAGTGTACTATCACCAAGCTTGGGGATGACACAAAAATAACTGAAAATGCCACTGGTGAGAATGGCATTAAAGTGTCTGTCGAGGGATATGGGCAGGTTAATTGAGTGAATGAAAACTTGGCAGATACAATACAGTGTGGGAAAATGTAAAGCTTTGCACTTTGGTAGGAGGAACATAAGAGCTGAATATCAGTTAAATGGAGAAAACTACAGAAAGTTGTAGCACAGAGGAATTTAGGGGTTATGCAAGCTATTATCCAAGTTCAACAGGTAATAAGTAAGGCAAATAAATGTTGGCCTATATTTCAAAGGGAGTGGAGTATAATAATAAGGTTTTGCTGAAACTATACAAAGCACAACTGCAGCAAAAAAGTTGTGTTCAGTTTTGGGCCCCATATCTGAGGAAAAATGTTGAGTATTGGTGATGGTTCAGAGATGGTTAGTTAGGTGATCCCTGTCCTCAACTCCCAAGTTGAGCTATTACAGCAGGAATCTGGTGTCAGACATACAAATTAGGTACTGGATTAGTGGTGCTGGAAGAGCACAGCAGTTCAGGCAGCATCTGCTGCCTGAACTGCTGTGCTCTTCCAGCACCACTAATCCAGTATTTGATTTTCAGCATCTGCAGTCATTGTTTTTACCATACAAATTAGGTATCCAACCCAGCATAATTGGTCTTGAGAGATAAACACCTTGATATTAGTCGTGTTTGTTTGGGAGAGCACTTTGCTGTTGAACCGCTTTTCTTCCCAGCATATTGAAGGATCTTGCAAAAATATTTCTCTTTTCCTGAGCTCTTGAGGTGTCAGTTTTCTTCTGAGCAATGAAATGACAGATGGACTATCATGTGGGAAAATGTAAGGTTATGCTGTTTGGTAGGAAGAAAGGAGGCATAGACTATTTTCTAAATTAGGAAAGGATTTGGAAATCTGAAGCACAAAGGGACTTGGGAGTTCTAGTTCAGAATTCTCTTTAGGTTTTTAGGTTAGCATGCAGGTTCAATTCGCAGTTAGGAAGGTAACTGTTGTGGTATTCATTTCTAGAGGACCAGAATACAGGAGCAGGGATGCACTGCTGAGGCTGTATATGGCTCTGGTTAAATTGTATTTAGAATACTGTGAGATGATTTAGGCCCCCATATGTCAGGAAGAATGTGCTGTCGTTGGATAGGGTCCAGGGAAGGTTTACAAGAATGATCCCAGGGATGAAGGGCTTTTCATATGAGGAATGGTTGAGGACTCTGGGTCTTTTCTTGATGGAGTATAGGAGGATGAGAGAAGATCTGATTCACATTTATAGAATACTGTGAGGGCCGGATAGAGTTGATGTGGAAAACTTGTTTTGTTAGTTGGAGAGACTAGAAACTGAATGTACAGCCTCAAGGTGAAGAAACGACATTTCAGAACTTTCAGAAGAGAAATTTCTTCAGCCAGAGGTGGTGAATCTATGGAACTCCTTATGAAGAAAGCTTGAGAGAGAGGTGATGAGTAGTCTGCTTCAAAGCTCACAAACAGCTTGTGAGGCCTTGGGGTTTTATTCTAAATTTAGAACAATAGAAGGAACCTGCGTGTGTAGAGTCAAGCTCCCACAGAACCATGAGTTTTGGTTTTAATTTTCAGTAGCAGTTGCTGGGATCATGAAATTGGGTTTGGATGCTGTAGGACATTTATCCCACCTATTCTGAGTTTCCTCTTGAGGTTTTTCCTCCTGGACTGGAGAATTGCCTGAGACAAGCTATTTTAACGAACTTGTGTGTGTTTCTAAGGATAGTACTATATTGGAGCGGTTACTGTTTATCAGTTAAATAATATATTATTCTATTAAGTTTTCCAATAGAGTTAAGTTATACCCATTTCTTCCTTTTGCTGTATTTTTACTGTAATGTGTGAATAAAGTGTACTTTACTTCAAGTCCAGTAGTTTGACAAATTGAATTGCATCTGGTATGCAATGCCTGGCACTTGTCTTGAAAATAAGAAAAGGTTGGGCTCGAGGATATCTTAACATATTTTGAGGAGATTTTGTTCTGGTTCCTAATAGTTGGATGCAACAATATGTATGTCTTTGTTGGCTTTGAAGCCTTCTAGACATGCAATTTGCATGAGCAAATCAGACATACCTTTCAGAATTGTGTGATAAATATTCAAGGTCGGCTGACCAATTTTTAATCAGCAAGGGAGTAAAGGGGTATGGGAAAGTGGCATGAGGATTATCAGATCAGCCATGGTCTAATTTGCATGACAGAGTGGTTGATGTGCTGAGTGGCCTTCTGCTTCTACATCTTTGTGTTATAATACAACTTGATGAGCCTTCGAGGATTCATTATCAGTGGCGACAGAAAAGCTATGTATAGAGGAGTTTGAGCTCAATACCTGTTTCCGTTGGTGTAGGATGAAGGCATGATTGAAAGACTAACTCATTGCTATCAGATAGTAGAGATTTATGACATTAGTGGTACTGTTAATTGCATTACCAAACTGTTTGAGCGGATTTACTGTGCAGATATGCCTAGTGTGCCTGGATTGCCCTGGAAGGGTAACATATCTCAGAAGTTATTAGCAAGAATGTATCAGCACTCAGAGACATGGATTAATCAGGAAATCAACATGAATTTGTTCAGGGCAAATCGTGTTTGACACAGTTTGAATTTTTATGAAGAGGTAACTATGGGTGTTGATGAGGGTAGTGAATTTGATGTGGTCTGAGATTGACATTAGTGAAATTTTCAAAAAGGTCTCTCATAGCAGTCTGGTCAAGAAATTAAGAGCTCATTGAATCCATGGCAAAGTGGAATATTGGATCCAAAATTGGCTGAGAGACAGCAAACAAAGGGTGATAGCACAGGGATATTTCTCTGACTTGAAGTCACTTTCTAATGGCTCAGCAGGGCTTAGTGCTGCAGCCCTTGTTGTTTGTCATGCACATTAATAATTTTGATTTAAGTGTAGGGGGCAGATTGAGAAGTGTGTGGATCATATTAAAATTGATAAGGTGGTTAATAGTGAGGCTAATCGGGTAGAGCAATAGCATTTGGACCAGGCTAAGGAAGTGGACAACAGGATGAATGGTAGCACCCTGGAAAATAATGAAGATCAGATCCCTGAAGGAAGCAGGGCCAGTAGATATGGTGATTAGGAAAGCACATGGGATAATTACCTTAATTAAGCAAGACATAAAATATAAGAGCCAAGGTTGTTAGGCTGTCACTGTGTAAAATGCTGGTGAGGTCACAGCTGATGACTACAAGTAGTTCTGGTTCCCACGTTATTGGAAAAAGTGCATAAACAGCGTGCTGTGGATTGAGATTTGAAGAAACGTTGGATAGTCTAGTTGGTTTCCTGAGAGGAGTGGAGATGGGGAGGGTACTTGGTAGAGGTGTATAACATAATGTAGGGCTTAGATATGGTGGGTAGGAGGTACTTTTTCCATTAGTAGAGGGGTAAATACCAGGAAGCATAGATTTAAAGTAAGAATCAAAAGGCTGACTGGAAAGTTGAGGAGAATTTCTTTTCACTGGGTCAGGGGAGTCTGGAACATAGTGCATCAAAGGGTTGTTGAGTCTGAAACTCTCATCTTTTAAGCAGCATTTAGGCATTCACTTCTGTGCTGTAGACTCCAGAAATATGGATTAAAAGCTTTAAAAGAAGATTAGTGTAATCATATTTTTGTTGGCAGGCATGGCGATGATGAGCTGAATGGCCTTCTACAGTTTTGTAAATGCCGATAAGACTGTGTCTAAAAGTCTGAGCAGCAGGTAAAGCTTGCAAGACAATGCTTGCCACCAACAGGAGAGGGTGAAGAATTAAAATGTTAATCTGCCTGTTAAAGAAATGAGCAATGCGGTATATGAAGTCCAGTACCATTGTGCTAGGTATGTCGACTCTACGACCAATGGAACTGACTAAACGATGTATCTGTTCAGTTTGCAACAAGCAAGATACAAACTGTACCCCAATCTGTTCATGCTTGCGAAACTTCAAGCACTGTTTTCAGCATTTGACATAGTTCCATGAATGGACAACATTTGCTGGATAATCCTAATTATGCCAAGAATTAGTGCTGACAACCAATTTAAGATTGCCAGTAAGGCTCACAGTATAATATACTTGCAAATTATCCTGATGAGTGCAAGGTAAAAAACTTGGACAATGTGTCCTTGTTTTCAACAATACTTGAGTGTAGAACATTTGCAAATCTCCAGTCCTTTGGTTCCAGCTCTGAATTGAAGAAGAGTTGTAAGATTATGATCAGCACCTCCATAATTTCCATCTGAGAAGTCATGTACAACTGCTAAATGTTTTATGATACCAAATCAGATAATACATTGAATACATAGGAGTAAAGTAACGATGTGCAAGAAGTCTTTATGCTTCCAAATTGGACTGTAATTGCCAAATGAATTTTAATCTACTTGTGTAGGTGTAGAGTTTCCAAGCCTAATGTTTTAGTCTCAAACTGGGAAGTCAACTTTTACAGTTGTATCCCTCTTATTTTGGAGAGGTTGGAATCCACTCTCTACTATTGCTTTGCTATTGCAGCTGCCACATCAGAGACTGTTCCTGCTGATGCTGCCCTGAAAGGTAGTGCACGTGAAACCAGAAATATTTATTATAACTTTTTTCTTTTTAAGTTTACATTTTAAATTTTTATTTATAAAACAAAAGATCTCCATGGAGTCTCACATTAATTTCTGTACACTATAATGCATTAAATTTTTAAAATTCTTCAAGCAAAACCATATTTAGATTTGTACAGTTTTATACAATGTCACTCAGTGCTTTTTTTAAGGTTATAGAAAAGAATATCACTGACAGCAGAGCGGGCACTCAAAATGTATTAAAATTGTTACAACACAGAAACAGGGAGAAAGTGAGGAATGCAGATGCTGGAGATCAGTGTCTAGAGTGTGTTGCTGGGAAAGCACAGCTGGTCAGGCAGTATCCAAGCAGCAGGAGAATTAACGTTTCGGGCGTAAGCTCTTGATCAGGAATAATTCTTGATCAAGGGCTTACGTCTGAAATATCAATTCTCCTGCTCCTGGAGTGCTGTCAGACCTGCTGTCCTTTTCCAGCAACACGCTCTTGACAATGCGGAGACATACATCAAAATGGCTGGGGACCCAGGTTCAGATCCTGCCCTGAAAATTAAGATTGTAATGATGACTATGAATCCATTGTAAGTTGTTGGAAAAAACCCATCTGGTTCACTAATGTCCTTTAGGGAAGGAAAATGCCATTTTTACCTGTTTTGACTGACATGTGACTCCAGATCCTCAGCAATGTGGTTGACTCTCAACTGCCCTCTGGGTAATTAGGGATGGGCAATAAGCATTAGCCAAGCCAGCAATCATCCTGTGAATGAACAAAAAAATCAAATCCCTAGCCCTGTATTTGCGACACAAGAAAATTAAAGCATTCAGTGACCCTCAAAATTGCCCAAATGGTTCCTAACCAGCCTTTTTAATGAAAACATATGAGGCACCAAATGTATAGCTTAGATAGAGGTGAATGCTTGTAGATGTGGTACCAATTAAATGGCCTGCTTTGTCCTGAATGGTGTCAAGTATTGCTGTCGCTGCACCAATCCAAGCAAGTGGGGAATATTTCCTCACACTCCTAACTTGTGCCTTGTAGATGGCGGGGCAGGCTTTTGGGAGACAGGAAGTGAGATATTTGCCACAGTAATCCTAGCCTCTACCTGCTGTTGTAGCCACTGTGTTTATGTGGTGAGTCCATTTGAGTTTCTGGTCAATGGTAACCCCAGGATGTTGGTATGAATGTTACTTGCCACTTGCCAATCCAAGCCTGAATGTTACCCATACCTTGTTGAATTTGAAAATGGATTGTTTCAGCTGAGGAGTACAAAAAGTGTTGCAATGTTTAATCGTTGATGAAAATCCCTTCTTCTGACCTAAGTTTGGAGGGGAAGTCATTGATAAAGCACCTGAATATGTTTATGATTAGGGCACTACCCTGAAGAACTCCTGTATAGGCAGAAATTAGGCTATTGAAGAAACAGACATTCCATATTGAAAAAGTGACAATCGAGCCATTTGATCAACAATAATATCAATATCTCAGTGGGTTAAGATGATTGACCTCCTACAACTCCAATTATCTTACTATATGCCAGATATGACCCCAATCAATTCCTGGGATGAGAGAATTTCCTTTGAGGAGAGATTGAATAGATTGGGCCTTTATTTGAAGGACTCTAGAAGCATAAAAAGTGATTTCATTAAACCCTCCAGTAATGTTATAGATTGCACTTCTTAATACTGACAGGTTGTTTCTCCTGACTGACATAGAATTAGAAGTCAAAATCACTGAATAATAGGTTGATATTTAAAAATAACAGAAACAATTTATTTATTCTCATTTCTGAATCTTTGGAATTCTGTAACCAGGAAGATCTGAAGACTATCTGTTATTGAGTATATTCTACTGAAATCTGGGCATTTGAGATACTAAGAAAGGGTGAGATTGTGGAATTTTTATAGATATGTAGCCATGATCCTGTTGAATGGCAAAGCAAGTTCAATGTGCCATATGTTTTATTCCTTATATAGTTTCTTCTGTGCTATTCTGGGACTGAAAGTGCTTTCCTCTGATTTGCTGTCAAAATTCAAAACTGACATAGCACTGGCTAAGAATGCATGCACATCTCTTTGATTGAAAAAATTAATTTAAAATAAAATTTTGTTGAGTGCAACAGAGAAAGTTGATGGGCTTTTTCAGAATCTTGGCATTTTGCCACACTTTTAAAAAGGGAAAATAGTAACAGACAGCAATTTATGCCACCGTGCAATATGTAAATGATACCGATGAACCATAATTTATCTTAATTAGTTGTCAAGTGGCAAACTGGCTTTGACCAGGTATCTACAACAAAAACCAGCTGGCTGTCCAATATCCGTCAGACAACAAATACGATAGAAATCAATTCAGTCAGTTTTGAACTCTGAGTCACATTAGATTACAGGTTTATGCTTATGGAAGCAGGAGAAGAGAATTAAGTGAGTCTGTCAATGAAATTTTAAAAATATTTTCAATTTTCAATGCTTTATTGTTATAGAATTTTATTATTTTAATGAGTGTGCCTGAAATTTTAAAAATGAAAGTTTTTAAAACTATGTTCAGTACTTTCAAACTGCCCTTAATGACCTGTACTGACGATCTGGACAATGTGCTGAAAAATTGTGCTTACCCAAGACACACCAGGACATTTTTACTTTTCTTATCACTTGTACTTATTGATAAGCATGTACTGGACAGTCTATTATACAGTGTTTGAAATTACTTTCATCTCACTTTTGTTTCTCCATGATGCATAATTGACGACATCTGGTACTACAAACTTGCTTTTTTTTCTTTGTGGTTGCCAGTTATGTTCTCTATTTAATAGAACACATTGATAGTTTATTATTTATCAAAATAAAGGAAATTTTGAATGGGATGGAGATGAAACCCAAAATAAATGTGTATCATTTTGCTGCACGCTTGAACCTCTCTGAGTCTACGTGAAAAAATGTTCTCTGAAAAGTATAAATTGGTAGAATTGTGGAAGTTATCTCGATTACTGAGAGACTTGGATAGCATGGATGTGGAGAAGCTGTTTCCACTAGTAGGAGTGTCTCGAACTGTAGGACACGCTTCAGAGTAAAGGGATGGCCCTTTAGATGAGAAATAATTTCTTCAGCCAGGGGTTGGGTGAATCTGTGGTAGTCATTACAGCAGAAGGCTGTGAAGGACAAGCCATTGAGTATATTTGAGAGAGATAGGTAGTTTGTGATAAGTAAGGGGATCAAAGTTTCTGGGAGGAAGAGAATGGGGTTGAGAATGATTTAATGGGAGAGAAGATGAAATAGACTGAATGGCCTAATTCTGATCCTGTAACTTATGGTCTATTCACTTAGAGTTAATTTTACCAAAAAGAAAGAATTGATAGTCTCTGATAAATGTCATTGTTCAGAATTATAGAATCCCTACACTATAGAAAGATGCCATTTGGCCTATCGAGTCAGCACAGACTCTGAGTATCCCATCCAGACCCAGTCCCCTATCCTATCCCTGTAACCCCACATTTACCATAGCTAGCCCATCAAACCTGCACAAGTTTGGATTGTGGGAAGAAACTGGACCACATGACAGAAACATGCAGAATTAAGGAGAATATGCAAACTCTAAACGGACAGTCACTAAAGCTGGAATTGAATCCTGGTCCCTGGCATTGAGGCAGCAGTGCTAATCACTGTACTGCCTGTGGTTTCAAAAGTGATTTACCATTTTTAAAAATATAGTTTCATTATTTTTGTTAAATACAGTATTGCCAACTTTGCATCAAGCAATGTCCATCAAGCAGAGGACCAATTACATTTCAGTATTGCTGCAAGAATCCACCTATGTCATCAAGAGGAAAACCAACATTTGTAGTGCAGGTGAGGAGAATACTGATAGGTCGGCTTGATTAGTAGAGGTCTTACCTTGAAGAAGGAGTAGGGCCCTGTGTAAAATGACATGTTGCTTCAGGTATACACAACTGTGCCACACTATGAACATAGGAGAATAGGAACAGGAATAGGCCCCTCATGCCTATTCCACCAGTCACTGAGATCATGGTTAATGTGTGGCCTGTCTCCATACACCAAACCTGACTGACATTCCTAAATTAGTTGTCTACCTATTGGCCTCCCATTCAGGATTATTGTTGAAGAAATTCCCTGGACTCAGACCTTGAGCATTGACAAACTTTATTACCTGATACCATGGGGACCATACCTTTTGCTAGCACAGTCTGATGCTACACCAAAGTGCTCCAGATTGCTGCAAATTTATCAGGTACAACAGATGCCGAGCTGACAGTTGCTCAATCAGGCACAAAACCACTAGATATTTGCTAGGTGGCCTACGTGGCTATACAACAGACAGAGTCTGAGGTCAGCCTTACCTACGAATGTACGTAACAAGCTACTGTTCTCAGACCTCGAGTCAATGCACATTCCACCCATTGATCATGTCTGGCTGGGTTGCACTTTTGCTTAGCAGGTGGCTGCAGATAAATGAGCGGAAGTTATGTGGTTAATGCATAATGTTCTAGCATAGTAGAGGCCACCCAGGGCAAGTGATTAAGCTAGACAAGCAATAATGATTTGGATAGGAGCATAAGAGGTACAGTTAGTAAGTTTGCAGATGGCACCAAAATTGAAGGTTACCTCAGATTACAACAGGATCTGGATCAGATGAACCAATGTGCTGAGGAGTGGCAGATGGAGTTTAATTCAGATTTATATGAGGTGCTGCATTATGGGAAAGCAAATCTTAGCAGGACTTATACACCTTAATGGTAAGGTCCTAGGGAATGTTGCTGAACAAAGAGACCTTGGAGTGCAGGTTCACAGCTCCTTGAAAGTGGAGTCACAGGTAGATAGGATAGTGAAGAAGGCATTTGGTATGCTTTCTTCCATTGGTCATAATATTGAGTACAGGAGTTGGGAGGTCATGTTGCGGCTGTACAGGACATTGGTTAGGCCACTGTTGGAATATTGCGTGCATTTCTGGTCTTCCTATCGGAAAGATGTTGTGAAACATGAAAGGGTTCAGAAAAGATTTACAAGGATGTTGCCAGGGTTGGAGGATTTGAGCTATAGGGAGAGGCTGAACAGGCTGGGGCTGTTTTCCCTAGAACAACGGAGGCTGAGGGGTGACCTTATAGAGGTTTACAAAATCATGAAGGGCATGCATAGGATAAATAGACAAAGTCTTTTTCCTGGGGTGAGGGAGTCCAGAACTAGAGGGCATAGGGTGAGAGGGGAAAGATATAAAAGAGACCTAAGGGGCAATTTTTTCACGCAGAGGATGGTACGTGGATGGAATGAGCTGCCAGAGGATGTGGTGGAGGCTGGTACAACTGCAACATTTAAAAGGCATTTGTACGGGTATATATAAATTGGAAAGGTTTAGAGGGATATGGACTGGGTGCTAGCAGGTGGGACTAGATTGGGTTGGGATATCTGGTGGGCATGGACAGATTGGACCAAAGGGTCTGTTTTCATGCTGTACATCTCTATTACTCTATGAATCTATGACTAAATGCCTCATTATGGAAAAATAGCTTCCACAATTATACTGTAAAGTCTGTCTTAATTACATAACTATAGCTAACATCAGGCACTAGTGAGTTTTGCAGGTGCCGGCTGGTTTTGTTGATCAGTAGATTCCTTGAGAGTGGTTAAAAGCATGAGCTGATTTGCCTGTCTTTGAGATGGTCCAGTTGCCTAGAATCACACTGGCACTGAAATTAGTATACCATGTTATTCATATGCAGAAAGTCTTTTTGGTTTGACGGCAGCATCTTGTTCATGGTGAACACCATTCCTGTTATTCCTTCCTTGAAATGCCTTACCTTTGAGATACCTTAACCTTGATTCCTTGATTTCATGGAAAACCTTAGTAATCACTTCTGGTTGTAAAAAGTGCCCAATTTACTTCCGATTACCTTGACCAACCAATGTTCTTGATTTAAAAATTAGTTCATTCCTGAAGAAGGGCTCATGCCCAAAACGTCGATTCTCCTGCTCCTTGGATGCTGCCTGACCTGCTGCGCTTTTCCAGCAACACATTTTCAGCTCTGATCTCCAGCATCTGCAGTTCTCACTTTCTCCTTTAAAAATTAATCGCCAATCTACATCAGTGTTAAGCTCTCTATGGTGATGCCTCAACCAATCAAAGTCCACTTGACAATCAATCTGGACTATCTTCTGGACATGTTGGAATTTAAACTCAAATGCTTCCCTCACATGTTCCCCTGTCAATGCTGTAACCACCCTCAACTCTTCGCATGTTTAAAATCTGTTAGTTTCTGTGTTTCCTCTGTTCTGATGGTTAGTTAACAACCTGAAATTCTAACTCACACCTGACCTGATCTGTGTTTCCAGCATTTTATGATTTATTTGTGTCTTTCAGCTTCTGCAGCATTTAGATTTTGTTTCACTGTTCTGAGATGGCTCATTAGATTTGTAGGTATCCTAGTTGAGCCATCACAGCAGATCGAACAGAGATCACTTTATTTGTGAGAATTTAAAAAAAAACATTATTTTTACTTTGGTCATACTGATCTTGATTATTACCTCTTTGTGGAATGTCTGTTTCTTCATTAGACAAATTTCCATTGGAATAATTGCAATAGTAGGATCTTTGTTACAGATGCTTGCTTGTTAGTAAGAAAAAAAAAGAATAACTATAAAAACAGTGAGCAACTGTAACTGCCCTCTCAGGAGACAGACATGAACTGCAACTGATAAGGTACCCTTTGTTGTCCACTACTTCCCATGAGCCGAAAAACTATGCCATGTTCTTCGCAGCCTGCAACACATTATCGATGAGGATGAGCACCTTGCCAAGACCTTCCCTAAGCCTCCAATTCTTGCCTTTTAACATCCACCAAACTTTAAACAGATTATTGTTCGCAGCTAACTGCCCAGCCTTCAGGGCAACAACACTGTACAACCCTGTCATGGCAGCTGCTGCCGGACATGTCAGAGTGTCGACACAGATACTACCATTACATGTGGTGACACCACCCACCATGTGCGTGGCAGGTACTCCTATGACTCAGCCAACGTGGTCTATTTCATATGCTGCAGGTGAGGTTGCCCTGAGGCATGGTACATTGGTGAAACTGAGCAAACGCTACGACAACAGATGAATGAACACCACGCAACAATCTCCAGACAGGAGTGTTCCCTCCCCAGTTGGGGAACACTTGGGCGGTCCGGGACATTCGGCTTTGGAACTTCAAGTGACCATCCTCCAAGGCGAACTTCAGGACAGGCAGCAGTGAAAAGTGCCCGAGCAGAGGCTGAAAGCCAAGTTCGGTACCCATGGGGATGGCCTCAATGAGACCTTGGGTTTATGTCACACTAGAGGTGACCCCACTGCACTCTCTCTCTCTCACTCTCACACACACTCCCCACTCTCACACACCCCCGACCCCACTCTCACACAGACCCCCCACTCTCATACCCCACACTCAGACCCATGCACGACCCTCTTACAGGCGTATTTCCCATTATGCTGTCACACATTTTTTACTAAGCTTGCACACGCACAAGCACACACCCTATCACATGCACTCGCACTCACATGCACACTCTGTCTATCTGTCTGTCTCTTTCTCTCCTGCATGCGCACGCACATATAAGCCTATGAGGTGAATTTGTATTTACAGAATAATACTTGTGAATAAATTCTGTTTTGCTCAAAAAATGCAGAATCTGCAAGTAGTCAATGCAGACAGTCAATCCATGTAATATTTTGTAAATTCCACTTTGGAAATAGAACCAGTCTGACTTAAGTTTGGATACAGACAGACTCTAATCTCACACCTTTAAGGTATTGTCTGACTTGAGATGTCACCTTTTGTTATAAAAGCTTTAAGTTATCTTGAGCATGTGATTTAAAAGAAATTCTGGATTTATATATTAAATAACCTAAACCAGCAAACCCATTCGAAGACTTAACTATCTAGGTTTGTTCAATGTATCATTGTATCACTGTAATCTTTGGCTATAAATTCTGTGTCTTATGGTCCTGCTTCCCAACCATCTGATGAAGCAGCACTTGAAAGCAAGTGCTTCCAAATAAACATGTTGGACTATAACCTGGTGTTGAGTGATTTTCAACGATATAAAAATAAAGTTGCTAGAATTATAGAATAGTATTTAATTTTTGTGACATTCTCAGTTAGCCTTTTACCTTTAATCATTTCATACAGTGTTGGTCTTGTTGGTTAAGGCTATCGTTTGGAGAGACAGGTGGTGCCACAGAATTCCCACCCTCTGCTGTTTGAGCCAAATTATTGATATGGTGGAGGAGATGAATTAAATACTTTGCACTAGTCTTTATGGTAAAGAAGACTAAAAGCATTCTAAAAACACTAAATACTTAAAGACTTCAAAGGAGGAGGAAATAAATAAAGCAAAGATCACCAAAGAAAATGCATGAGGGAGACATATGGTCTAATGGCTGATAAGTTCCCTAGATTTGACTGATTGCATCTTATAATACTAAGGGGAGTAGCTACAGAGATAGTGGATGCACTGGTAGTAATTTTTCATGAATGTTTTGATTCTGGGAAAGTCTCAGCTTTTAGAAAATTGCCAGTATAATATCTCTACAGGTGGTCCGTGACTTATGAGTGTCCAACTTAAGAATACATGTAGTTACAAATGAGATCCTGTTTTACCATTAATTTTAAGGATCTGGCATGCGCATGTTTGCTTGTATTTACAAATGGATATTTTATACTGTACTGTGTTGTGTTCCAACTTGTGTGAATTGACTTGGTCAAGAATGGAAACCATTCGTAGCCTGAGGACTTTGTATATTTAAAAAGGAAGGAGACAGAAACACAGGTAACTGCCAACAGCCAGTTAGCTTAACATCTGTCATGGGAAATATTCAAGTCTATTATTGAGCATGTCGATCAGTACATTCAGAAATACATGATATAATCAACCAGAGACAGCATGGCATCATGAAGGCAAATTTATGCTTCATAAATCTATTGAATTTTTTGAGGAAATAATAAGCAGGAAAAATAAAGGGGAATCAGTCGATGTAGTATACTTAGTATACCAGAAGGTACCTCCCATCAATCTACTTAATAAGATGAGTTCATGCTGTTGGAGATAATATATGAGCACGGATAGAGGATTTGCTGACTAAAAGAAAGCAGAAATAAAATGGTGTTTTCATCATGGTAACCTGTTCTAGGTGAGTGCCTCATGGATCAGTCCTGGGGCTACAATTAGTTATATTAACTAATATTAATTAGGTGAGGTATGTAAATGTACTATCGCCGGGTTTGTTGATAACACAAAAAATAGGTGGCAAGGCCAGTGATGAGGAACACATGATTAGTTTAGAGGAATATAAACAGTTGAAGGTGACTGGTCAAGTGAATGGGGAGAAAAAACTTTGCAGATGGGATATGATGTGAAAAAATGTGAGATTGTGCATTTTGGCAGGAAGAATAGAGGAACTGAATATTGTTTAAATGTATAAAGACTGTAGGAAACTGCAGCACAGAGGACTTGGAACCCTTTGCATTTCTATTACAAAAAGAAAATCCACATTTAGTAGATGGTAGTGAAGCTAAATGCCATATTCACTTTTATTTCAAAGGGTAGAGTGTATAAAAGTTCGTAAATTTTTCAAAAACTATACATGGCACAAAATAAACACAAAAAACTGTGGATACTGGAAACCTGAAGCAAAAGCAGAGAGTGCTGGAGTAACACGGCTGGTCTGGTTGCATCTATAGAAAAAAAAACTAATGTTTGTGTTTAATGACCCTTCATAAGAGCAGTTCTGATGTTCTCAGAACATTAGCTGTGTTTTCTCTCTACGGTTGCTGCCAGACCTGCTGTGTTTCTCCAGTACACACTATTTGTGTCATGCAAAACATTAGTCAGACTACAGTTTGAATACTATGAATAGTTTTATTTCCATTATCTATAGAAAGATATACTGGCATTGGAGGCTGTTCAGAGCAGGTTCATAAGGTCGGCATGGTGGCTCAGTGGTTAGCACTGCTGCCTCACAACGTCATGGACCCAGGTTTGATTCCAGCCTCGGGTGACTGTCTGTGTGGAGTTTGCACATTCTCCCTGTGTCTGCGTGGGTTTCTCCGGGTGCTCCAGTTTCCTCCCACAGTCTAAAGATGTGCAGGTTAGGTGTATTGGCCATGCTAAATTGCCCATAGTGTGAGGTGCATTCGTCAGAGGGAAATAGGCCTGGGTGGGTTACTCTTCGGAGGGTCAGTGTGGATTTGTTGGGCCGAAGGGCCTGTTTCCACAATGAAGGGATTCTAATCAAGGTCGATCCTGGTTAGAGAGAGAGTTTCTTGTGAGGGATGTTTGAGTAGGTTGGGCTTGTACTCACTGGAGGTTACAGGAATTAGAGGAGATCTCACTAAAACATGTAATATTCTTAGAGGTCTTGACAGAGTAGATGCTGAAAGGTTATTTCCCCATGTGGGAGAATCTAGGCCTAAAGGGCATTCTCTCAGTGTAAGGGGTTGTCTGTTTAAGACAGAGATGAGGAATTTCTTCTCTGTGGGTAATGAATCAGCAGAATTCTTTGCCACAGACAGCTGTCAAAGCTGGATTGAGAAAAATATTCAAAGCTTAGTTAGGTTTTTAATCTGTAGGGAATTGAGGGATATGAAGCAAAGGCAGGAAATGGAGTGAAGTATTATCACATCAGCCACAATCTTATTGAATAGAAGAACAGACCCAAGATGCCTACTTCTGCTTTTTTGTCATATGTCTATACTAGAACAGTTTGGCTAGGGACACGACTAATTCTGAAATACATGTCTTGGGTAGCACCATCTGCCCTGGTGGTTTCAAATCCATGTTCTCAGTGCATTCATCTGGGCTACTGAATTACTGGTCTTTACCATTGGCTCTCTTTGACTTGTAATAGACAAGAAAGGAACTTGGGAAGAACTAGGTAGTTATTTTTCAAATAGTAGAAAATAATTACAATCAATAGTTTGGCACTGTGTATAATAAATTGCAGAAACTGTTTCAGGCATCACTATGCTTGTGATGGTTGTTTTTTTTAGATCTTTGCTCTGTATGTGCTCGTCACCTCTTTGAGACCTTTTACTTTATTTTCCTCTCTGAGGTTGGCAGAACAAATTGTAAAGCTTTAGTCCTGTTTTGGAGCAATTATTTTGACTATATTTGGAATAGCAAATAATAAGATAAAGGGAATTACACTAAATTCTTTCCGAGTAATGTATGTTGCTGCTAATTGGACTTATCTGCAATTACCTAACCACTCCATTTACAGGATTACTTTCTGTATTATTACTTCCTGTACATCCTTCCTATCTGCCTGATACCCTCTTGCTTAATGCCGGCCCTGCTGTCCTTTACTGAGCTTTAAACTCTGTCCATGTTTTGTTTAACTCACCTAGAATTATTTTTACTCCTGTTTTATTCCATCTCCTCTCTCATCCCTGCCTGAAATTTCATGCTGTCTTGTCTTCATAGTTACCACTCTGCACTTATCTGAATCATTTTGTCACAAGTCATGGCTTCGTTGATTGCTGTTTTCCTTCTGTCTCAAAATGTCATAGGCCTACTCACTTGAGCATACATAAAAGTCAATGCTAACACACCTGTGCAGTACTAAGTGCAAGCTACACTGCCAATGGCAACATGTTTGAGTGAGAAATTGAACTAAAACCCTGTTAGTTCTCTGAGATATATCTAAAATATCTCATTGTATTATCTTAAAGGGCCCAGAGGAGTTAACCATGCTGTCCTTTCCAATATTTTCATCCTTTTTTCACTATTAAAAGAACAATATTCTGGTCATGGTATGATGATACTGTGACTTTAAGATTTTGTCCAGGCATTTTTTTATGAAGAGAGGTTGAGACAGAGGTAGCCAATGGTCTGCTCATAAAGTAAACAACTTATGATGCCTTGGGGTTTTTGTTTAAGTTGGAACAATGGAAACAGCCTGAATGGGTGGGATCAACCTCCCACAAAACCAGGATTTTAAAAATTGTGCTTTCAGCAGTTGCTGTTATCTTGAAGCTGGATGTTGAAGTTTTTTACCTCCGTTTCAGCTTAAAGTTGGGGTTCTCTTCCTGCTGCTAGAATTGGATGTGAAACAATCTATTTGACTGACTTGGCCTTTGCCAAGGCTGCGCTTTTGCGATGTTGCAATTTTGGATCAGTTACTAAGTGGTTCATTATTTTGTTACACGTTTCATTAGATTTATAGTTAAGCCAATTCTTTTATTTTTTATTTTGTCTGTATTTTAACCATAGTATATGAATAAAGTGTATTTTGCTTTCAGTCTGATAGATTGAACAATTGAATTACATCTGCAATGCAACGCCTGGTACTTGTCTTTAAAAGTAGTAGTTAGGGTTTCGGCTATCTCCTTCACAGGCTTTGTGGTGGTTTGGCCTGGTCCATAACAGTGGAGCTTTGCACAATTTAGCTACTGTATTTATTAGATTACAACAATAGATCTCCTTAATCAGTTGTAAGACACTTTGTCCTATAATTGTAAACAGTGTTAAATAAATGCATGTCTGTCTTTTGCTCTTTCCCAATGTACTTTACCCCATTTCCAAATCTCTCTTCCTCAACTTTGCTGTAATGTCTTTTTTTTGGTATCAAATAATCTAGTCTTCTAAAAGTCTGATCCTTTTATTGTAGGACATAGTTGATTTGAACTCGATACGGAGTTCAAATGCTCTTCAGAAAACCATTACTGGCAACTTGAGGTGAACAATTCTGATATCAAGACAATTGAAATGAGATAATGGTGGGAAACTCATGCATAGATTAAAAAAAAAGCCAGTTGAAATAAGTAACCAGGGATGCAAGTGGAACACAGCTTGATGATCATTCATGAGTGATGACAGAGTTGTTGAAATGAACAGAAGGTATGACTGAATGAAGAAGAAAATATGACTTCAAATAGCAACTGCAGCTGCTAACATTGGTAGAGGAGGTGGTAGTGTTGCAGGAGGTGAAGAATGAGTCAATCACAGTATATTGGATCAGATTAAAGAATGAAGCCCAAGGCTGGTACTATTCACAACAATATGAGCAAGGGAAATTTTCAAGAAGAGAAAAAGGTAGGCATGACAGTTTAATGAAAATAGGAACAGGACTGGCCAAAAAAGACTGAATGGCACAAAGTGTCTGTATCTGCGGACTAGCTGTGGATATATGGCTGAGGAAAGTGGAAATCTATATACAGTGCGACCTCGGTTATCCAAACACCAATTATGAAAATTTTGGATTATCTGAACAAGATCTCAAGGTCCAGATGCTTGGGTAAACTGTGTTATCAGAACATTCAACTATCTGAACAAAAGTACTCTCTGCCCTATTATTCGGATAATTGAGGTTGCTCTGTACTCTGTAATTGGACAGTGAGATTGTGAACCTGATGACTGATGCTGACAATTTTGAGGAAGAAATAGAGGGTCTTGTTCCTAATTTTGCCAATAACACACAAAGGTGGAGGGACGGACAGGGTGAAGGAAGTGGAAAGTCTGTAGAAGGATTTGGATATGCTTAAAGAATGGGTAAAGATGTGTCAGATTGAACACAGTGTGGTCAAGTGTGAGGTTATGCACTTTGTTTTGGAGAATAGATGCGTAGATCATTTTATAACAGTGTGACAATACTATGGCTTTAAGAATGTGTATTTTATTCTGTTTTTTTGCTGAAGCGAGGTTGTGAGCCATAGGAGCCAAACTCTTTTCCAAGCCAATAAAGTAAACAGATTGTGAGGCCTTGGGGGTTATTTTATAAAGTTGGAACAATAGAAGCAGCAAGAACAGGTGGAGTCAGGCTCTCACAGAACTAGCATTTTTGTCTAGTTTTCAGCAGTTGATGGTATTTTGAAGTTGGTTGTGAAAGCTGCTATTCCCTCTCACAGTTTTATCTTGGTGCTTGTTTCTTCTGGACGAGAGAAACATCATATATGAGACAACCTAAGTTACTGAATTTGCCTTTGCCACGGTTGTGTTTAATGGATGTCACTATATTGGAACAGCTGCTATTTACTAATCTATTTACCAATAGATTTAAATTTATACCAATTCTTCTGACATCTGGTAAAGTTAAAAATTAGTGTTTAGGCTATCTTCTCAACATATGTGAAGGGGCTTGGTCTGGTTCGTAACAATTCCCTGAAAATTGATCTTTTTGAACCTCCCATCTCTGACTGCCCTCCATGGAAAACTTGGCCCTGCATTCTCTTCCCCAGAGTTCCCTGTCCGTACAAATCCATAAATTAGACTTAACTTCTGAGTGGTGAACATGTCAGTCATGGTGGCATGAGCATACAGTGGGATTAAAACTCCACAGCATGTAGGTAAACTACAATTTCTGGTTTTCCTGTGAAGTAATATCCCCTCTGCTTCTGACAGGTCAAACTTAATATTCCCTCCAATCTCTCCTTGTTGGATCAAGCACCTTATGACAAAACATCTTTCAACACAATTTATTCCAGACACATGTTTTTATGTCCACAGAAATGCAAGCCTTAGCAGATACCAGTGTTTTCATTAAGGACATATCTGTGAACAGAGCACAAGTTTTCCAGAATATCGAACCATACAATTCTCATAGGTATGGAAAAATATAACTGTGAAGGAAGACATTTACAAGAACTGGAAGTGAAACTCTGCCATGTGGAATAATCGCAGGCTGTCCGAAGGACCACCTGCACTTGCTTATTCAAAAGAATTATTTTTCTCATTGCTATGATAGAAAAATAGCAAATGTAGTGATTGGAACCAGATGGATCTTATTGATCATGAAATCCTCGATTTAAGGTTGCTAAGCTGGGCCAATCAAGGAGCTCTGGATGACATATCAACAGGGGATCTATTTTGATTTAATCCCTGTCCTCCCCTTCACTGTTTGATCACACAGCATTGCCCTCAAAGGAGGCCACTGCTTGCCACTGGCCACTTGGGTGTTTTCTTTCTTCCTGGTGGTGGAAATTGAAGATTTGTACACCTTGTGTCTTTCACTGTGTCCCACACCTGCACACACAACAGGGGATTCAGTGTGTCCTGACTCCAGGGACTGAATGCTGGCTGGGCCACAGTCAGTGTGTACTGTTAACTGAGACAATCAGGAAAGCCCAGGCTGACTGATATAACCAGGAGATTTAGAATCTTCTCAGTTTGGGGGATGACTCTGAGCTGGCTGGGCCACAGTCAGTGTGTTAGTGCTGCAGCTGGTTTCTGCTTTTTCTGGGGGAAACCTGATTTATATAGCCAGTTTGTTAACTGGTATTCCTTTTTTAGTGAGGACTGATTTCTAAACTGCTGATCCACACAGTCTGTTTCAGGTGTAACTCTGTTCTGATTCGGAACTGTTGTTTCACTGGCTGGTTACAGCCTGTACCTTATTCTTTTCTCTTTGTCCTTTTCTCAAAGTAAATATTGATTTTGTGGCAGGGCTTAGCCTTTGGACTCTAGTTTTCTTTGTTTTTTTGTAAATGTCTTCACTTTTTTTTGGTGTTTGGACTGAGCCCTTGTGAGAAAATACAACTTTCTGGATGAGCTGTTCCTGTGGGTAGGCCTGGTCCTAGGACTAGGCCTCTGCGAAGACTGAGCACCTGTGTTTGTGTGCTGGGAGTTGAGTATTTGCTGTATCGTGGAGTTCGGGAATGGACCAAACTCCTGTGAGTTAACTGCACCTTTACAACGTACTATGTTCCTGTGAGTGGGCCTGGTTCTCTATGGATGGGCCAGGCCCCTACAGAGACTGAACATCAGTGTGTGCTGTGAGATGGGCGGAAGCGGTTAGGTGGGTAGATTAGATTAGAATCCCTACAGTGTGGAAACAAGCCCTTTGGCCCAACCAGTCCACACCGACCCTCCGAAGAGTAACCCAACCAGACCCACTTCCCTCTGACTAATGCACCTAACACTATGGGCAATTTAGCATGGCCAATTCACCTGACCTACACATCTTTGGACTGTGGGAGGAAACTGGAGTAGCCGGAGGAAACTCGAGCAAAGGAGAATGTGCGAACTCCACACAGACAGTTGCCTGGAATCGAACCTGGGACCCCGATGCTGTGAGGCAGCAGTGCTAACCACTGAGCCACTGTGCTACCCTAGATCACTGTTGTCCTGGGGTGTGTGGGGAAACAAGACGGGCTGTCCGAGAGTTGCCGAAAGAGGCATGGGGCGGACTGAAAGCCGGATGTTCATGGAGGCGGGCTGCCTTTGAGTGGCCAGAAGGTGGGAAGGATGATTGGTTTGCTGGGTTGCCAGGGTTTTTGTGCTATATGCGCTGTTTCATTGTTCAGTTTATCAGACTGTTTGTATGTGATTCTGTTTACTGTTTCTGTTTTGATAATGTAAAGTGGGATTTGAGGTTTGTTTCCCTACAGACTGGTTGGACAGTGGGGTTTGGGGTCTGGCTTGACGCCCTTTTCCCCTCTAAATTGCTGTTTCTTGTATACGGTTGTTAATGTTTACTGTTTGTACTGTTTAATAAAATAAAAGAAATTGAAAAAAATGTATAAACAGGGGATTTTGTTTAAAAAAAAGTACAGGGTATTCATCATCTCCTCCCTTCAGGAACTGACTCCAAACTGGCTTGCCACAGCCAGTGTGCTGTGCACATGTAAATAAAGGGTGACTTGGTGACGGGGGCAAAAAATCTAAACAGGGGATTCAGGGTCTCCTGACTCCAGGGACTGACTCTGAGCTGGCTGGCCACAGCCAATGCACTGTGCACATGCAAATAAAAGAGGACTTGGTGATGGGATACCAACCTCTGTGCAGTTATTTCACAAACTAAACCAAATGAGCCTCACCATCGCTGGATCCTAAACATAGTGAAATTAAAATATTCAATGGCCCTCAAATTTGTTCACTGGTTCCTAATTAGACTTTATGAATAATCTTGGACACCAAGTTCATAATAATAAATTATTAATTTTTGTTATTTAATAATCTAACTTTAGTAGAATGCAAATAAACAGCATGGCAATCTAATTAATATCAATGTCTTAACATGAGTTTCGATCATAAAACCCCATGCACATCAGACAGACAGACAGACAAACAGAGAAGGGATACTATTGTCTGTGTTAAGTTTGCACAGTTCTCCCCATGTCTGATTGCGTTTCCTCTGGAAGCCTTGGTGTCTTCCATTTTCCATGCGGGGTTATGGGAATGGGGTGCTTGTGGGAGGTGGAGGTCTGGCTGGGATGCTGTTTGGTGGGTCAGTGCAGACTTGACAGGCCAAATGGCTCTTGTTGCACTGTAGGGATTCTATGATTCTGTTCTATGACTTTACAGGTATACATCAGCCGATCAGTATGGAACACAGCACAATTTTGAAGGGTTTTCAATGGCCTACTTCTGTTCCAATTCCAGTTCTAGCAAGAGTATGTTCAATGTAAAATGAAACTATGCTTAATCCATTAAGCAGATTATTTCAAGTCATGTAAATTTTAATCCTTAAAATCATGTAACTCTGCAAAGGAAATTACAGAAATGGTACAGCTGTAGGCTTAAGTCACAAGGCCCTTTTATCAAATAGCTGAATAAATGTTGAATGAGAAAATGGTTGTCACAAATACTTATTTGACTTTCGGTCTGGAGCAAAATACATGACCTAATATGCTTCTTTTTGTGGGGGATAAAGCAGTAAAGTCAATAACTGGCAAGTTGTTACTAAAATATATGGCAGCTGTTTGCCATATCCTTTATTCTGAGAATTAATCTGAGCACAGGCATACGATTATCATGTACAACACTTCCTTTAGTACTTCAACATTGTTTGAAAGTAGAACTGTTTAAAGCTGAATCAAATGTATGTACATCTCTATGACTCTAAATAAGGATAATAATTTGTTGTAATATGCTGTAAAGACTTCTTATCTACACATTTTAGGGAGAAAGTGGTTTGCTAGATATTATTGTACAAACATGATTTTTTTTTTGGCTGGCGCAAGTACAGTGGACTCAATGGTTTCCTTTTGTGCTGTATATTCTTGTCCTCCCACAAGGTGGCTCAGTGGTTAGCACTGTTGCCTCACAGCGCCAAGGACCAGAGTTCAATTCCTGCCTTGGGCGACTGTGTGGAGTTTGCACATTCTCCTTGTGTCTGCGTGGGTTTCCTCTGGGTGCTCTGGTTTCCTCCCCCAATCCAAAGATATGCAGGTCAGACGTCGTGTTAGGTGCGTTAGTCAGAGGAAGATGGATCTGAGTGGGTTATTCTTCGGAGGGTCGGTGTGGACTTGTTGGGCTGAAGGGCCTTTTTCCAGACCATAGGGAATCTAATCTACTCAATCAGCGAGATGTTTGATCATATTTTAACAGTAGGCAATAGTTAGGGATCCTCTTGGAGGAAACAAGAATAGTATGGTTGAATTTAGAATATAGATGGATCCTGTTCTTAAAGGAGATTACAATAGGATGAGGGTGGAGTTGGCTAAAGTAGACTGGAAGCCACGACTTTTATGGTGGGGCGGTTGAGGAACAAGGAGGATTTTCAAAATAATCTTTTCATAATGCTCAGCAAAATTAGATACCAATGAAAAAGAAGGACTTTAGGAAAAGGGGTATGCAGCCTTGGGTGTCTAAGGAAATAAGGGAGACTATCAAATTCAAAGAGAAGGCATACAAAGTGGCAAAGAGCAGCAGGAAACTATGAGATTGGGGAAACTTTAAAGGTCAGCAGAAAGCCACAAAAAGAGCTACAAAGACAAGATAGATTATAAGAAAAAACTGGCTCAGAATATAAAGCAGCAAAAGTTTCTGCAAATATATGAAACGAAAAGGAGTGGCTAAGGTAAGCATTGGTCCTTTGTAGGGCGAGAAGGGGATTTGGTAATGGGATATGACGAAATTGCGGAGGTATTGAACAGGTATTTTTGTCTTGCGCTTCACAGTAGAGGACACAAATAACATGCCAGCAATTGAAAAGGAGACGAAGGTATGTGAGGACCTGGAAACAATCATCATCAAAGAGGTAGTTTTGGGCAAGCTAATTGAGCTAAAGGTAGACAAGTCTCTTGGTCCTGATGGAATGCGTCCCAGGGTGGCAAAAGAGGTGGTGGAAGAAATAGCAAGTGTACGCATGGTATTTTTCCAAAATTCACTGTACTCAGGGGCAGTTTCAGCAGATTGGAAAATCAGCAAATGTGACGCCACTGTTTAAAAAAGGAGGATAGACAAAAGATGGGGAATTACAGACTTCTTTAGTGGGGAAAATGCTTGAATCTGTTATTAAGAAAGAAATAGCAAGACATCTGAATAGAAATTGTCCCGTTGGGCAGGCGCAGCATGGGTTCGTGAAAGGCAGGTTATGTTATGCTTAACTAATCTATTGGAATTCAGTGAAGACATTATGAGCATGGTAGACAATGGGGACCCAGTAGATGTTGTATATCTAAAATTTCCAAAAGGTATTTGACAACTTGCCGCACAAAAGGCTGCTGCATACGATAAAGATGTGTGGTGTTATGGGTAATATATTAGCATGGATAGAGAATTGGTTAAGCAAAGAGTGGGGATAAATAAGTGCAAGCAATGACAAGTAATGTGTCTCAGGGGTCTGTGTTGGGATTATTCACAATTTACATAGATTAGTTGGAGTTGGGGGCTAAGTGTAGTGTGGATTTGTGGATGAAACTAAGATGAGTGGTAGAGCAAAGTGTGAAGAGGACTGCAAAACTTTGCAGAGGGTTAGAGATAGTTTAAGTGAGTGGGCAAAAGTATGGCAGATGGAGTACAATGTTAATAAATGTGAAGTCATCCATTTTAGTAGGAATAACAGTAAAAAAGACTATTATTTGAAAGGTTAAAAAAATTGCAGCATGCTGCTGTGTAGTATGACTGGGCCCTTCAGAACCTACAAAAGGTTGGTCTGGAGGTGCAACAGGTAATTAAGAAGGCAAATTGAATTTTGTCCTTCATTGCCAGAAGGATTGAGTTCAAAAGTAGGGAGGTTATGTTGCAGCTGTATATGGTGCTGGTGAGGCCACATCTGGAGTACTGTGTGCAATTTTGGTCTCCATTCTTGAGAAAGGATGCACTGGCACTGGAGGGGGTGCAGAGGAGGTTCACTGGGTTGATTCTGGAGTTGAGGGGGTTGGTTTATGAGGAGAGACTGAGTAGACTGGGATTATATTCATTGGAATTTCGAAGAAAGAGGCAGGATCTGATAGAAACATGAAATTATGAAGGGAATAGATAAGATGAAAGTAGAGAGGATATTTCCACTGGTGTGTGAAACTTGGATGAGAGAGTATAACCTCAATTAGGGGGAGCTGATTTAGGACTGAATTGAGAAGGAACTTTTTCACCCAGAGAGTTGTGAATCTGTGGAATTCCCTGCCCAGTGAAGTAGTTCAGGCTTCCTCATTGAATGTTTTTAAAGCTAAGATATGTTTTTTAACAGTCAAGGAATTAAGGGTAATGTTGAAAGGGCAGGTAAGTGGGGCCAAGGCCACAAAAAGATCAGCCATGAATGGCAGAGTGGGCTCAAAGGGCTAGATTCCTGCTCCTATTTCTTATGTTTTTAACAACCAGTAGTCAGATTCATTCTAAATTTTACAGCTGTATTATATAACTTTTGGAATTTAGTTCTTTTAAATTCAGATGAGTTACTGTTATGACGTTTTTTAAAAGTTCAGTTAGTCGTTATGGAATTAGACCTATATCCATAATTGCTCAGAGTGCATATTACTGCAGAGCCCTGTGGTATTATTGAAAAGATTTTATACTTCTGCATTTCTTGCACTTTAAAGATATTAAAGAATTAATTCTGCTTTGAGTTGAGTTCAGACAACAAACTTGGAAAGAAATCATCAAATTGTTCCAACATGCCAACAAACTTGGAAAGAAATTATCAAATTGTTCCAGAGTCCACAGGAAAGAAGGGATCTTAAGGACAACTTTTTCATGCACAAGGTGGTATGTGTATGGAATGAGCTGCCAGAGGAAATGGTGGAAGTCGGTTCAATTATAACATTTAAAAGGCGTCTGGATGGGTATATGAATAGGAAGGGTTTAGAAGGATATGGGCCAAATGCTGGCAAATGGGATTAGATTTATTATGGATTTTTGGTCAGCATGGATGAGTTAGACTGATGGGTCTGTTTCCATGCTGTACATCTCCATGACTCTATGACTCTTTATTAACAAGCCATTTAGTTGCACCAACTGCTAAAGAATCTGAAATAAATGAGTGAAACTGGACAGACTATCTGGTATTGGCCTAGGCACTATAAATAGCAGCAGCAAATTTGGCCTTGTCAGCATTGCCACTCATCTTTAACAACATCTGAGGAATACTGCAAAAATTAATAGATGTCTTGCAGATAAATGAAGCAACTGACTAACATAGCCATACTCATGGAATCATACTTTTCTGACAATGGTTTAGACACCCTGGTTATGTCTGGAAGGTAGGATAACACACACCCTGCAGATGTGGTACAGTGGTATACATTTCATTGGGTGTTGTCTTGGGTTACGACACGGGGTAAACTCTCCTGCTTAACTTAACATCAGCCACACAAAAAATTTATCCCTTGCAGTAATGTGTGAAAATTCAATAGGCCAGGAATTAGTTAAAATAAAAATTAATAACTTTATTTCTTAAAATATAACAGAATAATTAACAACTATTTACAATTCCTCCCTCTAACCTATCTCTTACCATAATACTAGCCTAATAGAGCTCCCAATTAAGATTTACAGAAAAATCCAAATTTTAAAACCAGCCAGTGAGTGAATCTTCTCTTTCTCTTCATTGGTAGATTGGCTCTCCAGGTCAGTGTTGAGGTTTTTCTCTGTGCAAGCTCCTTCTCTAGACAGGTACTTAGAGTTCTGACGAGCAGTCTGCATCTGTTGGTCGGGTGGCAGTTCTCCTCCCAACCGGTCAATTTTCCCCGGTCTTATACCCCAAATCGTCGGATCGTGTCATCAGCTTTCAATATTGTCAATATACTAAATTCAGAATTGATCGGAATTTGTTTTTTTTCGGGATATAATTTAAACTGGCCTAATTTGAATCTGTTTTGTAGTTTCCAGGCAACCAGTTGCCCCAGTAGCTGGACCACATGTTACATTGTGTCTTATTGGGAACACTTTGTATTGTCACTGCTTGCTTTTACTCTCGTAAGGGTATAGTACACCCACATCTTCAAAACACTTGGGTGTCTTCAACATTGACTGTGGAACACATGAACTCTCATGGTATCAGATCAAATACAGACAAGGAAATATCATGCTGATTACCACATAACTTTGATCCGTTTGGCTAGTACTCCTGATTTTCTGTTCAATTTTCTTCCATGTTGAGCACCACTTGGAGAAAGAACTGGTGCCAAGGGCACAAAATCTAGCAGTGTCCATGTCCATCACAAAATGGCTTAACAATACCTGGTAAAGTCCCAAAGTACATTGCTGCCAGACTGGTGGTAAGGGAACCATTGAAAGGGGAAACATAGATCTCGTCCTCAACAATCTGCTTGCTTCAGATGTATCTATCCATGGCAGAACCATGAGGAGTCCTTATGGGGACAAAGTCCCGACTTCTCATTGAGGATTCCCTCTATTTAACAGTTATCATCGTGCTAAATAGGATAGATTTCGAACAGATTAAATAATTCAAAACTTGGTATCCATCAAGTTGTTTTGGGCCATAATCAGCAACCATATTGTACTCAAATTCAATTTGCAATCTTGTGGTCCAGTATACCAACTCCCTCCTAACTCTGTTGTGAATTGCTATCAAACTTGGGGATCAACCCTGGTTCAATGAACAGTACAGAATGGCAGACTGTGAGCAGCACTGTGCATATTTAAAATTTGAGGATGAGTCATCAACAGTGCTGTTAAGCAGCGTTTGGTTCCATTAGGGCCACTCATCTCATGACTGCCTTTATAGCTTTGGTTCAGAGTTGGATAAAACAGCCAAACATAAGAGGTGAGGAAAGAGTGAATGCCCTTGGCATGAAGGCTTTATTTGACGTAATCTGGCATCAAGGAGCCCTGGCAAAACTAGAGTTAATGTGAATTGGGAGAAGCTCTCTGGAGTCATAACTAGCACCAAGTCAGATGATTGTGGTTATTGGAGTGGACATTAGATGACTGAAAAAATGAGGCTGGAGAAGTAGTGATGTGGCACAAAGAAATGGAGGAAAAATTCAAGAACACTTTACAATAGCTTTCACAGTAGAAGATTCCAGCAGCATACCAGAACTTCAAGACAATCAGGGTCAGAGGTGAGTGTCATAGCCATCACTAGGGAAAACACTGCTTGAAAAGCTGACAAGTCTGTAGGTGGATAAATCACCTGGACCAGATGGACTAGACACCAGAGCTCTGAAGGAGATAGCTGAGGAGATTGGCGAAGCATTGAATCACTAGCATCGTGGGTCTGATAGGATTCTGGGTAATCCAAGATGGAGGACAGGTAAAATTTCTGGCTGTAACAGGCTGCTCCTTTTTTGAGGTATTTTAGGTGTTGAAGCTGATTTCCTCGAATTTCAGGAGCAGCAATTATTGTTTTATATGCTGTTGCATTGTTTTGGAACTTTGGAGAAAAAAAAACAACGGCACTTTTAAAAGGTACTGGGGCAGAATAGGCAGCACGTGGTAGGGTCAGTGAAGGAGAAAGAGAGACAAACCCACACTGCTAACTGACATGGCAGTAAACCTGTGCAGTGACTGCCTTTGCTGTTTGAATTTATGTATCGCTGGACATTGGAGTGCGGCTAGGAAAACTTAACAGTGAAATTCACAACTGATCTTGCAGGAACCTGTTTGGGAGAGGTCACACCACAGAAACACATAAGTGAATACCTTTAATTATAGCCTTGCTGTGCATCTACAACAGTGAGTAGAGTGGGTTTTTTTCTTGATTTATATGTTTTATTGAGATATGTCTCTTGATTATATTTAAAAATATAAGCCATAATTATTAAGTTAGCCTGGAGCAATGATTTGTAGAGGAATACGATGGTGCAGTTTTCTGGGTCTGTAGATTGGAAGAAGCAAAAATGGCCCTGAATAGAGCAATATGCTCCTCTTGTCGGATGTGGGAGTTTAAGGAGAGTTTGCGTGTTATTGAAGATTATATCTGCAATGAATCTATCCGAGGCACAGGCAGATGTTTGTTTGGTCAGCAATGAAAAGGTTGTAGTGAGTGTTACTGAACTAAGAGCTCTTGGAGTGTAGGTTCATAGATCCTTGAAACTGGAGTCGCAGGTGGGTAGGATAGTGAAGAAGGCGTTTGGTATGCTTTCCTTCTTGGTCAGCATTGCGTGCAATTCTGGTCTACTTCCTGTCGGCAGGATGCTATGAAACCTGAAAGGGTTCAGAAAATATTTCCAAGGATGTTACTGTGGTTGGAGGATTTGAGCTATAGGGAGAAGCTGAATAGGCTTGGGGCTGTTTTCCCTGGAGCGTCAGAGGCTGAGAGGTGACGTTGTAGAGGTTTATAAAATCATGAGGGATATGGATTGGATAAATAGACAAGGTATTTTCCCTGGGATGGGGAAGTCCAGAACTAGAGGGTATAGGTTTAGAGTGAAAGGGGAAAGATATAAAAGAGACCTAAGGGGCAACTTTCACACAGAGGGTGGTACGTGGATGGAATGAGCTGCCAGAGGAAGTAGTGGAGACTAGTACTATTGTAACATTTAAAAGACATCTGGATGGGTATATGAATATGAAGATTTGGAGGGATATGGGCCAGGTGCTGGCAGGTGGGACTAGATTGAGTTGGGATATCTGGTCGGCATGGATGAATTGGGACTGAAGCATCTGTTTCTATGCTGTACATCTTTATATCTCTATGAATGGAAAATGACTAATGTAAAAGCCCTGTTTTAAGAAGGGAAGGAGGCAGATGATAGGAAACTGCAGGCCAATTAGCCTGACCTTGGTCATTGATAAGATTTAGAAGTTCATTGTTCAGGATGAGATTGCAGAGGACATGGAAGTGCATGGTAAAATAGGGCTGAGTCAGCATGGCTTCGTCAAAGGAGGCCATGCCTGATAAATCTGTTAGAATTCTTTTGAGGAGGTAATGACCAAGTTAGACAAATGAGAGCCAGTGAATGTGACCTGTATAGATTTCCAGAAAGTCTTAGATAAGGTACTGCGCAGGAGGTTGCAATATGACATAAGACCCCTTGGTGTCAGGGGCAAGGTAATGGCATGGATCAAGGATTGCCTCTCTCACAGGCAGAGAGTGGTGATAAAGGGTTATTTTTTCAGGATGGCATCTGGTGACTAGTGGAGATCTGTAGGGGCTTGCAAATAACGAAGATAGATGGAGTGATAGTATTGAGGAAGTGGAGAGGCTGCAGAAGGACAAGCTAGGAGAGTGGGCAAAGAAGTAACAGTTGGCATATGATGTTGGAAAGTGTGGGGTTTTGCATTTTGTGAAGAATAGCAGAGTACTCTTTTTGAAATGGTAAATGACTTCGGACATCTCAAGCACAAAAGGAGCTGGGAGTCTAGTTTGGGATTCTCGTAAGGTTAATATGCAGGTTCAGTTGGCAGTTAGGAAGGCGAACACAATGCTGACGTTGATTTTAAGAATATTGGAATACAGGAGCAACGATGTAGTGTTGAGACTTATAAGGCTCTGGTCAGGTGACATTTAGAATATTGTGATTAATTTTGGGCACCATATCTGAGGAAGGATGTGCAAGCATTGGATGGAGTCTGGAGGATATTTGCAACAATGATCCTTGAAATGTGAAAAACCGTTGTGGACTCGAGATAGATACTTGATGGTGTTTAGAAGGATGGGGGATGGTGGGGTGTTTGATTAAAGCTTACAGGATAATGAAAGGCCTGGATAGAGTGAATGTGCAGAAGGTGTTTCTACTCATTGGAGTCTACAACCTACGAGCACAGCCTTCAGAGTGAAGAGCCTGCCCTATAGCAGTGAGATGAGGAGGCATTTCTTCAGCTAGAGGTTGGATGTGTCTATCGAAAATATTGCCACAGAAAGCTGTGGAGGCCAGCTCATTGAGTGTATTGAAATCTGGGATAGGTCCTTGGTTGATAAGGGGATCAAGGGTTATGGGAGAAGACAAGAGAATGAGATTCAGAAGCATATCAGCCCTGATGAAATGGTGGAGAAAGCTCGATGGGATAAGTGATCTTGATTTTCTCCAATATCCTGTGGTCTTATGATCCAAGTCAAGAGAATGTTGGAATATTTCTCTGCAGTGCCAACAACACTCAAGAAGTTCGACATGATCCAGGACAAAGGTGCCTGTTGATTGGCACCACATTCACTAATATTCAACCAGTACACCACAGGTGTTTACTGGAAGCAGTGTGCACCATCTTCATGATGCTCTGCAGAGATTCACCAAAGCTCCTTAAACAGCACCTTCCAAACCCATAACTACTACCCTCTAGAAGGACAAGAACGGCAGATCTATGGAGCCACCACTTTTTAAAAATTCATTTGTGGGATGAGGGCATTGCTGGCTAGGCCAGCATTAATTACCCATGCCTAATTTCCCAGAGGGCAGTTAAGAGTCCCACATTGCTGAGGTCTGAAGTCACATGCATTCCAGCTAGGGATGGCAGTTCCCTTCCCTAAAAGACATTAGTTGACCAGATGGGCTTTTGCTGAGAATAAGCAACAAACTCTTAACTACAGATTTGTTATTGAATTCAGATTGCGTTTAGGATTATTGGACAGTGAGTGGTGAGTATTGGTGTTCTCTTTTCAGGGATTGCATTTAATTAGTTGAACTGAGGAGTGTCACAATGATTCTTTCGATAGCTAAGATTTCTCTAGTATGGAAGAAGTCACTTGGGTTGGTTTCCTGAAGATGAAGGGAAGGCAAAGCTTCTAAAATTGGCAGACAAGCTGAAATTGGTAATGCCTGTGTCATGAGGAAAGGGGAGATAATTGCAGCAATAGCTCAATTTTCAGTTGCCAAAAATGCAATCGGAATCATTGAAAATCACTAAAATTCAATTGCAAATGAAACGGTCTGAATTCGAGGCAATGGCATGGGGAAAAGAACGAATGGCCTTGTCGAAGAAAGGAATAAAGAGAGAGATGTTGAACTTTGAAAGTTGGCAATGAAAAGTGAAAATAGCCGAGATGAAAGCATACCCATCCTAGCCAGATATCTGGTGGGTATCTGTTTAAACGTGTTCAAGTGTTGTTAAGGTTCAACAAAAAGGATGTAGAAGCCTTTTTCATTTAATTTGAGAAAATTGTTAAATAAACAAAATTTCCACTGACTAATACAGTAAGCAAATTCCAACATATGAAATGACTCTTATTTTTAAAAAGTTCATGCATTCAACAATAAACTGAGGTTTGTTCAGGTTTTAAAAGGAATTAATGAACTGTTTTTTGAAATAACCAGGAAATGCAAAATTTTAGTTACTTGTGGGAGGGGGGACATTTGTAAAATAGATAATCAACCTATTAAGAGATATTATTATATACCCCTGAAGGTGGGGCTTGAACCTGGGCCTGCCACTATACTGTCACATTTATTTTGCATGTGAATTGTCCAAAGGGCAGCTAAGAGTCAACTTGATTGCCGAGGCCTGTAGTCACATGTATTACATGTAATAATGGACTAGGCAGCTTTTTCAACAATTGATTCACGGTAATCATTAGAGTTGTAATTCCAGATTTTTATTCAATTCAAATCCCACCATGGTCCCCAGGTCATTTCCTGGGTTTCTGGATTAACAGTCTAGTGATAATACACCAGGCCATTGCATCCCCGAATTGATTATAATCAAGAATGTTAGGATAAAGAGAAGTAATGCACTTATCCAATGGGAAATGAGCTTAAAATACCTTTTCCAGAAGATATTTGGAGTAGAATGTTTGTCCTTGTTGAATAAATGAATTTATGTCTGCAAAAGGGATGCGTTTGTTGGGCTGAATGGGGAAGCATAGCAGATCAGGCAGCATCCAAGAAGCAACAGAATCGACATCTCGGGCATAAGCCCTTCATCAGGAATGAAGCTTGTGGGCCAGGGCTGAGAGATAAATGGGAAGGGGGTGGGATTGGGGGGAAGGTAGCTGAGAAAGTGATAGGTGGATAAAGATAAGGGAGAAGGTGATAGGTCAGAGAGGGGACTGATAAATAGATCTGGGGTCATTGCAAAGTTGGAGGCTTGGAACTGGGATAATGTGGGGGGCAGGCAAATAAGGAAGCTGTTGAAATCCACATTTATCCAGTGTGGTTGCAGAGTCCTAAAGTGGAATATAAGGCGTTCCTCCTCCAGGCCTCGGGTGGTAACGGTTTGGCGGTGGAGGAGGCCTAGAACCTGCATGTCCTTGACGGAGTGGGAGGGGAAGTTGAAGTGTTCAGCCACGGGACAGTGGGGTTGGTGGGTGTGGTTGTTCCGGAGATGTTCTCTGAAATGATCCGCAAGAAGGTGTCCTGTCTCCCCGATGTAGAGGAGACCACATTGTGTATTCTGTGCATTTTAAAACCTTAGTGAAATTAAGCCTTTCCAATGATGGAACAAACTAATTGAATATCTTTGAAAATGTGATCCCTTATGAAGCATTTGTCTGCACATTAATTTTGATGCTGTTTATTGGTAGTAATTCATGACTAGAAAGGAAAAGTCAAATTCAGTGATGATTGACAGACTACTGCCATCATCAAACAATTTCTGGTTCCGATGTTTTTTCAGAGAACTCCATAAGACTGAGAGCAGCTTGTATAAAAGCAGTTTTGCACAAATTAGTGACAATCATTCACCACTGTAGGTTTTATAAAGTATCAGTGCAGATGCTCCAGTTAATTAAGGCCAGCAGGAAGATTGCAGTTATGGCAGCGTGCTTTGGACTGCATTTTCTTTTATGGCTGTCATCCTGCAGAGTTCATGACAGCCTCTATTGTCTCTTGACTATTAAATGCTTTTATATGCAGATTACAATTCTGGTATGTAACAATGTCACCACATTAACTTGTCTTAAAAATTTATTTCAGATGCTTATTATAATTCTTCAAGAGCTGATATTAATTTTTAACACTAGATTTACATTTGTATATCTCAAGCTTATATTTATGATAGATTCAGAAATCTCTGCAATGTCCACACCTGGAAAAAATGTAGCGCAGTTGGGCTGTTTTGTTGTAAAGGTTGCTAACCTGGGCTAGTAACCTAGAGACCTGGGCTAATGGTCAGTAAGCATGAAACCAACAACAAGGTCTCTTGGAAAACAATGGGATTGGGCAGTCAACGTAGATTGTCACAAAGCTGGTGCCTTTTTTTTCCTAAAAGCTTTTCCTTTCCTCAAGGATACTATGTCCTTGTTTTTTTTTTCAGAGGGGTTGAAAACGCTCCCGGTGCAGATTAGACTGGTTTGTTACAGAGATTAAAGAGCATTGAGAGGCCTTTTTGTTTATATGTAAACAGATGAGACTTCAGGCCAAAGTGGTCATGTTTTAGAAATGACCTGTATAAAGAAAGGATAGTGGTCAGTGTTCTAGCTGAGCAGTTCAGTCCAGAACTCGTCAGGAGTTCAGCTGTGTGAAGCCTCTCTCTCTTTCCTTCTGCCTGTCTAACTTCAACCTGTAAGCATGTGTTCCATTTGTACTTGCTTTTTAAGGGGGTTGCTTCTTGGGACTGTTGTGTATATTTGGAACAGCGTAATTAAGTCTCGTTTGAATAGACTGAGTTATACAGTCATAGAGATGTATAGCACGGAAACAGACCCTTCTGTTCAACTCGTCCATGCCGACCAGATATCCCAACTCAATCTGGTCCCACCTGCCAGTCCCCGGCCCATATCCCTCCAAACCCTGCCTATTTATATACCATCCAAATGCCTCTTAAATGTTGCAATTGTGCCAGCCTCCACCACTTCCTCTGTCAGCTCATTCCATACACGTACCACTCTCTGTGTGAAAATGTTGCCCCTTAGGTCTCTTTTATATCTTTCTTCTCTCACCCTAAACCTATGCTCTCTAGTTCTGGACTCACCCACCCCAGTGAAGAGACTTTGTCTATTTATCCTATCCATGCCCCTCATGATTTTATAACTCTCTGTAAGATCACCCTTCAGCCTCTAATGCTTCAGGAAAAACAGCCCTAGCCTATTGAACCTCTCCCTTTGGCTCAAATCCTCCAATCCTGGCAGCATCCTTATAAATCTTTTCTGAATCCTTTCAAGTTTCACGAAATCCTTCCGATAGGAAGGAAACCAAATTGCATGCAATATTTCAAAATTCTGTAGGTGTTCTGTAGGGTTCTTCATTCTGTTCTTTGTGTTTCATTGTGTAATTTTGTGAATAAATTTCTTTGTTTTAAAACCTAGTAGTCAACCTAGCCAGCTTACTCTGGGTAATTCTCACTGTACACTTACCAAAACAAATTGCAAAATTATAGTCTCGGTTGTCTGCTCAAGAATGTTTCGAGTGGTCTGGCCTGGTTCATTACAAGATGCACAAACAAAAATCATGCTTGACAAGCCTACAGGAGCTTTTTGAAGATGGAACGAATGGAGTTGATATGGGGTAAATGAATAGATGTATTTTACTAGTGCTTTGGATGAGGTCCCTTAAAATAAATTAACATGTTGAATTAAAATGCATGGGATTTTGAATAGTGTCCTGATATAGATAGGGAGCTGGTTGATAGACGGGGGTAACATAGAAATAAAAGGGTTATTTTCTGAGTGACAGCTGGTGACTCGTGGAGTACCAGAGAGATCAGGAATTGGATCCCAGGTATTTACATATTAATCACTTAGTTGAGGGAACTGAATGTAATGTCTTGAAGTTTACAAATGTCTGAAAAGCTATTGAGGGAGGTTGAAAGTGAAGTATGTGCATAGATTCTTCATTGTGATTTGGATAAGATTAGTGAGGAGGCACATACTTAGCAGATGAAGTTTAATGTGGATGAATGTGAGATTATGCACTTTGGTAGCAAAAATAGGAAGTCAGATCAACATCAACAACATTATCCTCATCAAGCCTTTCTGCAACTTCTTCAAAATTCTGCAGCAGCTTCGTGAAACATGATTTCCCCTTTTAAGAAATCCTTACTGACTGTTGCGAATCAATCCCCGTTTTTCAGTGTTTGCTGTTTCCATCTCAAATAATTGTTTCCAGAAACGTCCCCAGCACTGTAGTTAAATGACTAGACTAAAATTGCTCGGATTATCCTTGCAACCTTCCTTGAGAAAGACTGCAATATTTGCAATTTTCCAGTTTTCTGGCACCTCCTCCGAGTCAAGGAACATGTGAAAGATCATGATCAATTTCTACTCTCGCTTCTTGGAAAATACTTGGATGTGTCTGCCTTTTCCACTTTAAGTATTAACAATCTATGCAACATTGCTTCCTTATTAATGTTCAGTGATGGAGTCTCTGGCATCATGACCTGGACAGCATCCTCCTCTTCATTAAAGACAGATACCGAGAATTCATTCAACACCTAAGCTATGTTCTCTGCTTCCGTGTTTGAATCATCTTTTTGGTCTCTAATGTGTGCTACTCCTCCTTTTAACCATTCTTTATTATTATTTTCATATGTGCAGATGATGTTGGGATTCCCCTTTTCATCAGATGGTAGCCTTTTTTCATAATTCCTCTCTGCTTTTAATTGCTATTTCACTTCTCCTCTTAAACATTCAGTATTCTTATTGATTCTCAATACATTGTGCTTTATGCCACCCGAAGCACACTTTTTCTTTCAAATGTTAATTTTTGCCTCCATTGTGATTCAAAGGAGGTCTAGATTTTTTTGTCTTCCCTTTCCTATTTCAGGGAATACATGTATGTCTAGATTGTACCTGAACCATCTGTTCTTTGAAAGTAGCCAGTTGTTGATTTACTGTTTTTCTTGACGATCTCTTATTATTGTCAGTCCTGCCTGGCTGTTTCCACCAGTTGATTTTTTTCTTACTTTGGATTGTTATTTATCATTCTCCACCATTATCTTGAACCTTATGATACAGTGGTCACTATCCCTTAAATGTTCTCCCATTGAAACCTGTCCAAACTTATCCTCATTTCTGAAGACTAGGTCCAATAATGCATCCTTCCTGCTGAACACAATCTAAGAGCACTGACCCCTTACTCGATTCATATCTAGGAAATTGAAATTCCCCATTATAACTACTTTACAATGTGGCATATCTCTGTAATTTTCTTGCTCCTTTGTTTCTCTACATCCTTTTTACTGTTAGTCTCTCGACTGCACCAAGCAATGTAATTCAATCACCTTTATATCTTAGCTGTGGTCAAATTGACTCTGCCCTTGAACCCACTTTGTCCAGCATTGCGATGCCTTGTTTTACTGCTTCCCCACTTTGTTTGCTTCCTTTTCAAACTTTCTTGCACAACATTTTCTCAGGAATACTTCACATCCAAACTTGCCCTTGTTATCACCACAAAGGTATTTCCACATGGTAATCTGCATCTGTAACTCCCCAGCCTTATTTACTGTACTCCGTGCATTTACATGCATGCAGATTAACTCCTTTTTGAACTTGGCTTCTTCTGTCCTTACTCCAATTTCACCAATTAACTCTATGCTAGTGCCAGTTGAATCCCAAGTATTTTGCAAACGTTGGTATTCTCCTCTAGTATTCTCTCTTAGTTTCCACATCTCTGTTAAGTTCAAATTCCTCCCAGCATCACTGGCAAAATGTCCCAGAACGAACTCAGTTCCAGCTCTGTTTAGGTATAACTGGTCCAGCTTGCATAGCTGCCACCTTCCCAGATCCAGTCCCAGTGTCCCGAGAATCTAAAGCCCTCTCACCTGTACTATCTTTCCAGTCACATATTTATTTGTCCTGTCCTCCTATTTCTGTACTCACTTATTCATGTTGCAGTGGGAGTAATCCACCTTTGAGACACTGCTTGCTCACTTTCAACCTAACTCCCTAAAATCTGATGGCAAGGCCACATTGCCTTTGCTACCTATGTTGTTGGTGCAAATATGGACCACAACCTCTGGCTATTCATCCTTCTCAAAGTAATATCTTCTTGCCATCTGTGACATCCTTGACTCTTGTTAATGTCCACTAACCGAGTTTTCTTCTCTGTCACCATGGCCTGGACAGCATTCTGTTCCATAATGAAGATAGATGCATAGCATTCATTTAACACCTAAGCCATGGTAGAATGGGGAATATGCAAGGCCATGAGATTGTAGATTGTGTTGGAGTATGATCTGCTGCTTCTGATTGTCCACAGTGCATCATGGATGCCCAGTGTTGGAATCATTGAATCGTACAGAATTCCTCAGCTCATTAAGTCTTACCACCAAAGTTATGCTATTTTACATTCGTTCCACTTTCTAGCACTGGACCCAAACCCTTGAATATTGTGACATTTCAAGTACTTATCCAAGTACTTTTTAAAGGTTGTGCAGTTACCTGCCTCAACAGTGCATTCCAGACCTTCACCACCTTATGTGTGAAAAATGTTTTCCTTCAAATCCCCTCTAAACTACCGCCTTTCCCCTTAAATTTATGCTGCTTGAGAGACTGCCATTTCTCAGTTGAATTGCTAGATTGCCGGTCTCCCTGCTATTGGAAGGATGTTATGAAACTTGAAAGGGTTCAGAAAAGACTTACAAGGATGTTGCCATGGTTTGTGCTATGGGGAGCAGTTGAATAGGTTGGATCTATTTTCCCTGGATCATCGGAGGCTGAGGGGTGACTGCATAGAAGTTTGTAAAAAGATGAGGGGTGTGAAAAAGTGTTTTGCCCCCAGTAGGGGAGTTCAAAACTAGAGGGCATCAGGTTTAAGGTGAAAGGATAAACATATTAACGGGTCCTGAGGGCTACCTTGTTGATGCAGAGGGTTGTGTGTGTGTGTGTGTGTACGCCAGAGGAAGTGGTGGAGATTGATACAATTACAACATTTGAAAGGCATCTGGATGGATATATGAATAGGAGGGGTTTAGAGGGATATGGGTCAAATGCTGGCAAATGGGGCTAGATTAATTTAGGATATCTGGTCAGCATGGACAAGTTGGACCGAAGGGTCTGTTTCTGGGCTGTACAAGTCTGTGACTCTATCTGTTACAAGTTTGTCCCATTTAGTAAGGTGGAAGTGTTACATAACACAATATGAAGTATTCTCAATATAAAGGCGGGACTTTGTCTCCACAAGAACTGCATTTGTTCTGGACTGTCACGGTCATGGACAAATCATTTGTAGCAGGCTGTTTGGTGAAGATGAGGTTAAGTATGTTTCTCCCCTCCTCCCCTCCACAGTTGGTTCCTGCACCATCGACTAACAGACTTAGTCGAGAAGCAATGTATTCTAGGACTTAACTAGCTCAATCATTAGTACTGCTGCCATTGTAACTCTTACTGGTAGACATGAAATCCTGACATCCATGAGTCCATTCTGTACTTTTGCCACCCTCAGTATTTCCTCTGAGTGGTGGAACAGCACTGATTAATCAGCCAAGAGAGGACAGTTTATGGAATCAGCATGAGGTTTCATAGAGTAATACAACAGAATAGGCCCTTTGGCCCATCAAGTCTGCACTGATGTGTCTATATTAATCTCACTTATCAATGGAAATGGCCCTTAACCCATTTCCACCTTGGCCCGTGTTTGACCTGATACCACAAGGCCTCAGCTGGTGTTCAGAGCTGATGTTGAGGATTTCCAAGGAAACTCCACCTGACTGTTTGTTTACCACCATGCTGCCTTCTCTGCTGTGCTGGTCTTCCCGGTTATATTGGACATACCAAGGGAAGGTGATGATAGTGTCTGGGATATTGCATGTAAGGTATGATTTTGTGATTATGCCTATATCAGGCTGTTGTTTAACTAGTTTGTAAAGCATTTTTGCACTAGCCCCAGATGATAGAAAGGACTTTGCAGGGTCGACATGATCGTGTCTGTTCTTGTCATTTCTATCATCTAGGTTGATACCATGTAGTCTGTCCTGTTTCATGTCTTTTGTGAGACTCAATAACGATTATTACAACTGACTGGCTTGCTGGGCCATTTCAAAGGACAGTTAAGAGTCAGCAACACTGCCTTGGATCTTGATTCACATGTTGGCTGACCAGTTAAGGACAGCAGATTTCCCACCTAAAGGACATTAATGAAGCAGACTTTATTTTTGACAATTGACTATGGTTTCATGGTCACCTTAATCCTAATTCCAGATTTGAAAAAAGTATTAAATTCCATTTCCAATATCTGACATGGTGAAATTCAACCTCTGGTACCCAGAACATTACCTGCTTCTCTGGATTAATAGTCTTGCAATATCCCACCACGTCAACAACTCCCTGTACTTGTGTGCTTACATGCTTTCTTAATTACAGGTACGTATCTCTTTATCCGAGCATCCAAAAACCAAAAAGCTCCGAAAACCGAAGATTTTCATGGAGAATGCAGTGTCAGTCATGTCTGCGTAACATAATGGGGTTTTCTTGGCGGGCGAAGGCCTCGCCTACTTGACCCATGTGGCACTCAGAGGTGTCAGTTGTGTATTGTATTTACTGTGTTAAATTGTTTAATTTTAGAGTAAAAATGTCAAAAAGAGGTGCAGGTACATCTTTATATTAACAATAGTATAAAGAAAAGCAAGCATCTGTCATTATCAATAATGCAGAAAGTAGAGTTATTGCAGAAGCTTGATTGTGGTGTGGCTGTTTGGTGTCTGTCTGAAGAATATGGTGTCAGAACTACCACTGTCTATGATTTGAAGGAACAGAAAGACAAGTTACTGAAGTTTTATGGTGACAGTGATGACCATCAACTAATGAAAAATAGGAAAACACTGCATAGGGCAACAAAATGAAGATCTTTACCGTGTGTTGATGGAGTGGATTAGACAACAAAAGAAGTGAATGTATGCCACTGACTGGTTTGACGGTCATGAAACAAGCTAGAAAATATCAAGAAGAACTGAACATTAAAGGTGAATGTCAATATTCAGACGGTTGGTTGCAGAAATTCAAGAAGCCTAATGGTGTGAAATACCTGAAAATCTGTGGCGAAAAGACTTCTGCTGACTATGAAGCAGCTGAAAATTATGTTGGTGAATTTGCCAAGCTGATATCTGATAAAAGCCTTAGTCTTGAACAAATTTACAGTGCTGATGTAACAGCTCTCTACTGGCGCTATGTCCCGAGAGAAACGTTAGCAACGGCTAATGAATGAGCACCAACTGGTTTTAAGGAAATTAAGGACAGATTTAACTATTCTTGGGTGTGTCAATGCTGCAGGCACACACAAGGTGAAATTGTCAGTAATGGGAAAAAGCAAACATCCAAGATGTCTTAAAGGTGTATGCAATTTGCCTGTGCATTATTATGCAAACACGAAAGCATGGGTAACCAGAGAAATTTGTTCCGACTGGTTCAGTAAACACTTTGTACCAGTGGCACAAGCTCATTGCAGACAAGCTGGACTGGAAGAAAAGTGTAAAATTTTATTGTTCCTAGACAACTGCTCCGCACGTCCCCCTGCCGAACAGCTTGTGAAAAGTAGTGTTTTTAGCATTTACTTGCCCCCGAATGTGACATCGGTATTACAGCCTTGAGACCAAGAAATTATATGCCCCATGAAGAGCAAGTGTAACGCTATTTTTTAAACAGTATGCTTGCTGCAGTCAACAGAGAGGTAGGAATTCAAGACTTCCCAGTAGAGTTTAGTCTTGAGGATGCCATTTACACAGTTGGTAATGCTTGGAATGGTGTTGATAAAGCAACAATCTTTTTTGTAGATGAACCTGCAGATGAAGAGTTTGAATGGATTTCATGTCACTGACGAGAAAAAGATGATAGCAAGCCTTGTTACTTACGCACAAAATTTATTGGACCAAAGTGTAAATAAATTACTTGAAGCTGACACCGAAGAAATGCTGAACATTGACAATGATGTGCCTGTCGTGCATTCCTTGAGCGATGGGAACATTGCTGAAATGGTTTTAAATACGGGTTCCTGTACAGATAAATATGAGGGTAGTAGTGATGATGATGATGATGAATTAGTGAACACAGTTGAAAAAGTCCCCATTGACGATATGGTGAAAATGTGTGATCTGTTAATTGCTGGCCTTGCTCACTGATAAATGAACATTGTTCAAGAGATTATGGCAATTTACTGAATTAAAGAGAGATTGCTTCGACAGAAACCGATGTTAATGAGACAGATGACACTTGAAGAAGCTTTTAAAACCACCGCTGCCTGCCATAGTGCTGAAGCTGTGTTTGTTTTGAGTTTTACTGAATGTTTTTTATGGAGATAAAATGTTGTTGAATGTTTATAGTCGACGTATTTCATGAATTTGTATATATTACTCCATAAATAAGCTTTATACATTTGTTTTCCAAAATGTTTTTCTTGTAATGTTTTTTAACAAAAAATGTTATTGAATATTTATGGTCGATGTATTTCATTTATCAGTACACTACTCGATAAATAAAGTGTGGTCATTCTTCTAATCTTTATTTATCCCGCTTAGTGTCAGTATTCATACGTTTTTGCTGCAATACAGTATTTATATTTGATTGTTTTGCTGCACCCTACAGGGGACACTACGTTAGTTCCGAAAACTGCAAAATTCTGATTTCCGCAAAGCAGCTGGTCCCAAGCATTTCGGATGAAGGGATATATACCTGTACTCAGTTTTAAAATTACTACTTAGAAATTAACTTTATTCTCCTTCCCTTATTCTACATTGGCTTACATATAACATTTGATTATATTGGCCTTGACTTTCACTCATACCTCTTGTTTCTCAGTTCATCCCTTAATAATATGTGCTTCTAATTTGTGGTTAATTATTAATAGTCCAAAATGGTAGTTCAAAATACTCTGAATAAATATATTCCCACTAAGAAGTAATATTCCAAGGAGAATATTCATCATGGTGATCTGAAGAAGTTAAGGACAGCATTAAACTTCAGAATAAAGTGTACAGTTGCATAAAGATCAGAGTGTTACAAGGGGACATAAATTTAAGGTGAAGGGTGGAAGGTATAGGGGAGATGTCAGGGGTGGGTTCTTTACCCAGAGAGTAGTGGGGGCATGGAATGCGCTGCCCGTGGGAGTGGTAGAGTCAGAATCATTGGCGACCTTTAAGCGGCATTTGGATAGGTACATGGATGGGTGCTTAATCTAGGTTAGAAGTTCGGCACAACATCGTGGGCCGAAGGGCCTGTTCTGTGCTGTATTGTTCTATGTTCTATGTTCTATGACAGGTCAGATGATTGGCCAGAATATAAAATGGCAGAGAATGACAAAAAGGAAGACTTGAGTAAGAAATTGAAGTTGCAAAAAGCCGGTTATACACTTTTCACACTCCTTTTACAGCAAGGGGGGAAATTACTCCTCTTTTGGGTGTTTCAGTTTTAGTTCTGAGGGGCAGGGTCAACCTCCACTTTATAACAAGGGTGAATAGCATATTTTTTTACCCAGGATAGGGGAGTCCCAAACTAGAGGACATAGGTTTAAGGTAAGAAGGAAATATTTAGATTAGATTACTTAGTGTGGAAGCAGGTCCTTCGGCCCAACAAGCCCACACCGACCCTCTGAAGATCAACTCACCCAGACCCATTCCCCTACATTTACCCCTTCACCTAACACTACGGGCAATTTAGCATGGCCAATTCAGCTAACCTGCACATTTTTGGACTGTGGGAGGAAACCGGAGCACCCGGAGGAAACCCACACAGACACTGGGAGAATGTGCAAACTCCACACAGACATTTGCCAGAGGCGAGAATTGAACCAGGGTCTCTGGCACTGTGAGGCAGCAGTGCTAACCACTGTGCCCCCGTTCCGCCCCCAGGTTTAAAACCACCTTTAGGGGCAACTTTTTCATGCAGCAAGTGGTGCTTATATGGAATGAGCTGCCAAAGGGAGTGGTGGAGGCTGGTACAATCACAACATTTAAACAACATTTGGATGGGTATATAGATTGGAATGGTTCAGAGGGATATGGACCAAATCCTGGCAAATGGGACTGTATTAATTTGAGATATCTGGTCAGCATAGATGAGTTGGACCATGATGTACAACTGTATGACTCTTTGACTCTAAATAGACTGTCACTACATTTACAACAAATTTAGCTGTTCAACAAGGTTCATTACCAGCTTCTCTAGGTCAGTTGGGATGGACAACAACTGCTGGATGTTCCTAAAACTCTGGTTTTATTAATAAATCATTTTAAGAAACATGTATTTCCCCACATTCATGGCCCTGATTTTCTGCATTACTTTTCCTCACAATCTCAATATGTTACTTGATTGAATACATTTTGAAAATCTAATTCATAATATCCACTTATTACCTGTCTTTCCTCCTAATTGCACCCTTATTATTTTTAAGAGATGTGTCAGGTTGTTTCCCTTTCACAATACGGTCAGTCAAAATTGAGTTATGATTTTCCAAATAATCTGTCAGCACATATCTAATGATAAGATTGTCATATTTTTCTGACTCGTACTGTAAGGCTGACTGGCCTTTAGTTCCCTATTTCCACACTCTCTTCCTGACAGGTAGGCTTTTGGACTATTTTAGAATATAGAGAATTGTGGAAAGTCAAAGCCAGTGCATCTGCCAGATCCCCTGGTGGATTTCCACGTTTTCCTGTTGAATTCCTTGGGTGTAGGCCATAAGATCAAGGGGATTTGTCAGCTTTTGGTTTCATTATTTTTTGCCAGGAGTATTCCTTCAGTAGCTCTAATTTCTTTAAGTTCCAATTTAGTTCCTCAATTTTTTAAAATCCCAACTGTGTGGAAATAGACCCTTCGGCCTAACAAGTCCACACGACCCCTCTGAAGAGTAATCCATCCATTTATGCACACCAAATGCAGTTAGACAAAAATTTCAAATTCTGGAATATTTTTGTATCTTTTACCAGGAAGACAGAGACAAAACATATATCACATAAAAACCAAATGCTATGGGTGCTGGAGATTGAAATAAAGGCCAAGTACTGAGTAAAGGCCAAGTGGGTCTGGCAGCATATTGGAAGAAACAAAGAGATAGTGTTTTAAGTCTACAATGACTCTTCTTTGGAGTATGAACTTCAATTCTGAGGAAGAGTCATGTTGGAATTGAAATGTTAACTTTGCTTCTTTCTTCACAGATGCTGCCAGATCTGCAGAGCTTCTCCAGCACTTGATCTTTTTCTATTTGTGTAATGTCTCTGGCATTTTCCAATTCTCAATTATAATTTTTCGATTCTTTGCACGTAAGGGATCGACGTTTACTGTTGCTAATCTCTCCCTTTTTGTTCACTTGGAGATACTTTCAGATTTTTATAAATCTGAGTTAGCATTTAAGAGATTCTAACACTGAAGCTCACAGCCTCAGAATGAAGGCATGACCCTTTATAACTGGTATGAGGAGGAGCTACTTCAGTGTGAGGGTGGTGAATCTGCAGAACTCAATGCTGCTGTGGAGGCCATGTCTTTGTGTGTATTTAAGACAAAGGTAGAAAGGTTATTGATTGTTTAGGTGATCAAGGATTAGAGGCAGAAAGCAAGAGAATGGAATAGAAAAATATATCAGCCATGATTGAATGGAGGAGCAGACTCAGTTGGCCAAATGGCCTAATTTTGCTTTTTTGTCTTATAGTCTTATGGTAATTGAGTCTGTTCCCTGCCTGAGGACATCATTTGAGATCTCTTCCATCTGGAGCCAGCATGAAGTTAAAGTTGGAAAAGGTGAAAGCTGCGCCCGGAGTCTTGACAGATGATTATAGGCAGCTGTTTTTGAGGGCAATGGCAAGAAACCACAATTTCAGTTCTGACCTCAAACTCTGAACGGATGTCATCATGCCCCTTCTTATACTTGCCCCACCCTTGCTTGCTGTCACCCATTCCTACACAAAACATTGGCTTAGGATTAAGAAAATGAGGGAAGTAAACACGTGGCTGGGGGAATGGTGTGGGAAAAAGGGGTTCCATTTCATGGGCATTGGCATCAGTTTTGGAACAGGAGGGATCTGACTGTTGGGATGGTCTCCACCTGAACCAGTCTGGAATCAGTATTCTAGTGAAAACTAAGGTGGTCATTGGGATTTTAAACTAGTGAACTGGAGGAGAAGGTAAGGGGAAAATGACAGGAAGAATAATGATAAATAGAAAAGAAAGCAGCAAGTTAACATGTGTGCAGGAGGGTTTAACTATATTGAAGACTATGAAAGAAATTAAAAGGAAGGAAAACTCAGGAGATAAAATTAATGGAGATGTTAGAATTCAAAAATAATGTATAAAAACGAGCATAGAGGCATTTTACCTGAATGCTCGTAGCATTTAAAACAAGGTAGATGAGTTAACAGTACAAATCATCGCAAATGACTAAATGATCATTGGATAAACATATGGATGAAAATGGAATAGTGTAGGATAGATAAGCTTCAGATTGGTTCCACAGGTCGGCGCAACATCAAGGCCGAAGGGCCTGTACTGTGCTGTAATGTTCTATGTTCTATATGTTTAATAGCAATTACGGAAATATGGTTGCAGGATAGTCATGACTGGAAATTAAAGGTCCTTGGTATCAGACTGTTCAGAAGAACAGACAGGAAGATAAGGGAGGTGCTGTAGCTCCAGTATTTAAGGATGACATCAGGGAGGTGGGGAGAGATGATATAGGTTCTGTGGAGAATAAGGTTAAATCCATGTGGGTGGAAACTAGAAATTCTAAGAAAAAGTCACTGATTTGGGATAGTCCATATGCCACTAAACAATAACATCACATTGGGGCGGGCAATAAAGAAAGAAATAACTATTGCCTGTAAACAAGTTATGGCAGTTATTATGAGGGATTTTAATCTACATGTCGATTGGTCGAAACAGGTTGGTCAAGGCAGCCTTGAGGAGGAGTTCATTGAATGGATCAGTGGTAGTTTTTTTGAACATTATGTAATGGAACTAACGAGGAGCAAGCTATCCTAGATCTGGTCCTGTGAAATAAGATAGGAATAATTAATGACCTCGTAGTTAGGGATCCTCTCGGAAGGAGCGAATTTAGAATTCAGTTGGAAGATGAGAAGGGAAGATGAGAAGGTAAGATCCAATACCAGGATCCTGTGCTTAAACAAGGGAGACTACAGTGGGATGAGGGAGGATTTGGCAAAAGTAGCCTGGAAGCAAAGACTTTATGATGGGCCAGTTTTATTTTTGCAGCGCAGTACAGGCCCTTGGGCCCTTTTTTTTGCAGCAGAGAGCGGTGGGAGCTGGGCGGAAGTGAGGTCGGAGCACAGAGCTGTTGGGAAGGTTAGTGAGTTCTATTTAAGTAGGTGTGTTCTAGGCCCCAGGTCCTACATAGTAGGTTCTTCCTTCCATCCGCTTCCTCTGACCTAAGAGCCCACAGACTCGCAGCAAAAAAAAGATGGTCAAGGGAAGTGTCTGGTGAGAACAGTGCAAGTCTTTGGTTCAGGAGTCTTCTGCGAAGAGGCTGAGTGAGGAGATTACACCACAGTTGAAGAGAGTGAAGACATGACTGCCAAGCTGATTCAGTATGCTGCATGCATGACGTGGGAGGTCAGGGACACTGATGGTGTCTCTCCCTCCTATAGCTGTGTAAAGTGTGTATACATTTAGCTTTGAAGGAGCATGTTGCAGCACTGAAGAAAGAACTAGATGACCTCAGGCTCATCTGAGAGAACGAGAATTTTCTGGACAGTATCTTCAGCGAGGTCATTACACTGAGCATAACAGAAGAGAGAAGAAGATAGATGACTATGAGGAAGGAAGACATGATTGAAGTACAAGAGACCCAGGGGAAGTACCTCTTGAGAACAGGTTGAATCTCTTGGAAACTGTCGAGGCAGACGACACTTCCAGTCTGAGAAGCGGACAGCTCTGCCAATCGAAAATTGGTGTGGAGGCAGAGCCGAGGAGTCAGACATCATGCAGAGCCGTGGTATAGGGGACTCCATAGTGAGAGGGATTGAAAGGGTTTTCTGCTGCAATAGGCGGGATTTGAGGATAGTGTGTTGCCTACCTGGTGCCAGGATCCAGGGTGTCACTGACAGAGTGCAGGGAATCTGGATTAGTGGTGCTGGAAGAGCACAGCAGTTCAGGCAGCATCCAAGTAGCTTCGAAATCGACGTTTCGGGCAAAAGCCCTTCATCAGGAATCTGATTTCCAGCATCTGCAGTCATTGTTTTTACCTAGAGTGCAGGGAATCCTCAAGGGCATAGGTGAAGAGCCAGAGGTGGTGGTGCATGTCAGCACAAATGACGTCGAGAAGAAGAGAAGTGACATTCTACAGCTGGGCTTCAGAGAACTCGGAAGAAGGCTGAAAAGCAGGACATCCAGGGTGGTTATCTCTTGTTTGCTTCCAGTTCCTCGGGATGGAGAGGGCAGAAAAGGGAGATAATGGACTTGAATGTGTGGCTGAGGAACTGGTGCAGGAAGCAAGGATTTAAATTCTTGGATCACTGGGGTATGTTTTGTGGTAAGGATAAATTATATAAGAGGGGTGGGTTGCACCTTAATAGGTGGAGGACCAGCATTCTGGCAGGCAGGTTTGCCACTGTCACGCAGGTGTGTTTAAACTATCTAGTGGGGGAAGGGGACAAACTGGAAATTTAAGAAGGATGTTATATGGAAAGTTAGAGTAAGAGAAGTTCAGAAATACAGCAGAATCAATGGAGCAGAAAACTCAAGCAGGGATCAAACAGTATTGTAAAATGAAATAGGGATTGATAGGAAGGGTGAGGGGAGTAACAAATTAAGAATATTATATATGAATGCACGAAGCATAAGAAATAAGGTGGATGAGCTTGAGGCTTTGTTGGAAATTGACAGATACGATGTTGTGGAAATAACTGAGACGTGGCTTCATTTCCCAGGCCCTGTCCACTTGAACATTCAAGGCTATATGTACTATCGAAATAACAGACTGATGGGCAGAGGGGGTGGGGTGGCCCTGTTGGTGAGGAATGATATTCAGTCCCTTGAGAGGGGGGGACACAGCATCAGGCGATGTAGAGTCAGTATGGATAGTTGAAATTGGTCTGTCGCAAAGGTATTACTACAATTGTTATGGGGGATTTCAACATGCAGGTAGACTGGGAGAATCAAGATGGTACTGGACCTAAGGGGAGTCAGCCGCAGACGTGGCTGATGAGGGAAGTTAAGGACTGTATAAAGATAAAAGAGAAGTATAACATAGCAAAGATGAGCGGGAAGCCAGAGGACTGGGAAACTTTTAAAGAGCAACAGAGGATAATTAAAAAGACAATATGCAGAGAAAAAAATGAGGTATGAAGGCAATCTGGCCAAACTATAAAGGAGAATAGCAAAAGCTTTTTTAGGTATGTGAAAAGAAAAAAAAACTGTTAAGACAGAAATGGGTGGATTTATTATGGGGAACAAGGAAATGGCAGAAGAGTTGAATAGGTACTTTGGATTTGTCTTCACTGGGGAAGACACAAGCCATCTGCCAGATGTAATAGTGGCTGAAGAACCTAGGGTAATGGATGAACTGAAGGGAATTTATATTAGGCAGGAAATGGTGTTGGATAGACTGTTAGGTCTGAAGGCTGATCAGTCCCTGGGACCTGATGGTCTACATCCCAGTGTACTTAAGGAGGTGGCTCTAGAAATCGTGGATGCATTGGTAATCATTTTCCAATGTTCTATCGATTCAGGATCAGTTCCTTTGGATTGGAGGGTGGCTAATGTTGTCCCACATTTCAAGAAGGGTGGGAGAGAGAGAAAACTGTATTATTGACCGGTTAGCCTGATGTCAGTGGTGGGAAAGGTGCTGGAGTCGGTTATAAAATATGAAATGACGACTCATTTGGATAGCAGTAACAGGTTAGGTCAGAGTCAGCATGGATTTACAAATCATGCTTGACTAATCTTCTGAAAGTTTTTGTGGATGTAACTATGAAGATAGACAAGGGAGAGTCAGTGGATGTAATGCACCTGGACTTTCAGAATGCCTTTGATAAATTCCCACAGAGGAGATTCGTGAGCAAAATTATGGCACATGGTATTGGGGGAAAAATACTGACTTGGATTGAAAATTGGCCGGCTGACAGGAAGCAAAGAGTAGTGATAAACGGGTCCCTTTCGGAATGGCAGGCAGTGACCAGTGGGGTACTACAAAGTTTGATGCTGGGACCACAGCTGTTTACAATATACATTAATGATATGGGTGAAGGCATTAAAAGTAATATTAGCAAATTTGCTGATGACACAAAGCTTGGTGGCAGGGTGAAATGTGAGGAGGAAGTTATGAGAATACAGGGTGACTTGGACAGGCAAGGTGAGTGGACAGATGCATGGCAGATGCAATTTAATGTGGATAAATGTGTGGTTATCCACTTTGGTGGCAAGAACAGGAAGAACAGATTACTATCTAAATGAAGTCAAGTTAAGTAAAGGGGAAGTACAACGAGATCTAGGTATTCTTGTACATCAGTCAATGAAAGCAAGCATGCAGGTCCAGCATGCTGGCTTTCATAACAAGAGGAATTGTGTAGGAGCAAAGAGGACCTTCTGCGGCTGTACAGGGCCCTGGTGAGACCGCACCTGGAATATTGTGAGCAGTTTTGGTCTCCAAATTTGAGGAAGAACATTCTGGCTATTGAGGAAGTGCAGCATCGGTTCACAAGATCAATTCCTGGAATGGCGGGACTATCATATGTTGAAAGATTGGAGCGACTGGGCTTGTATATGCTTGAGTTTAGAAGGCTGATAGGGGATCTGATTGAGACACATAAGATTATTAAAGGATTGGACACACTGGAGGCAGGAAGCATGTTTCTGCTGATGGGTGAGTCCCGAACCAGAGGACACAGTTTAAAAATAAGGGGTAGGCCATTTAGAACAAAGTTGAGTTGAAACTTCTTCACCCAGAGAGTGGTGGATATATGGAATGCTCTGTCCCAGAAGGCAGTGGAGGCCAAGTCTTAAAGCTCTTAAAGATAGTGGAATCAAGGGTTATGGAGATAAGGCAGGAACAGGATACTGATTGTGGATGATCAGCCATGATCATAATGAATGGTGGTGCTGGCCTACCTCAGAACCTATTTTCTATTGTCTCTTGAACAATGGAGGACATCCAAAGCAATTTTTTAAAGTGCTCAGCAAAATTCGATACCAATGAAAAAGAAGGACTTTAGGAAAAGGGGAAAGCAGCCTTGCGTGTCTGAGGAAATAAGGGGGGGGGCTATCAAATTCAATCGGAAGGCATACGAAGTGGCAAAGAGCAGCAGGAATCTAGAAGAATGGGAAAACTTTAAAGGTCAACTGAAAGCCACAAAAGAGCTATAAAGTAAGATGGACTATGAGAGTAAACTTGCTCAGAATATAAAGACAGCAGAAGTTTCTATAAATATATGAAACGACAAAGAATGGCTAAGATAAACATTGGTCCTTTACAGGATGAAAAGGGAATTTCATAATGGGAAATGAAGAAATTGCTGGGGCATTGAACATGTATTTTGTATCAGTCTTCACAGTGGAGGGCACAAATGATATGCTAGTAATTGACAAGGAGACTAAGATAGGCGAAGATCTCGGAATGATCATTATCATGAAAGAGGTAATGTTGGGCAAGCTGATACTGCTAAAGGTATGTTGAGTTCTTTTTCCTGAGGTTCTTACACACTTGATGTAACTGCAATACGCCAACTTCTGTGAACAACAACCAAATTTTATTAAGCACAGTACAGTACAAGCTTTGGAGAAACTCTGAACACTTGTTACTATCATGCTTGTGAGGCATATCCAGGGGTGTGTCTCTTAACAAAGAAACAGTCCTTCCTTTATACAAAATCTTTACATCACAGTTAATAATGCCCACAAGAATGTCTCTGGAATTGTTTGGTCCTTTATTAATAAAGACTTTGACAGAATATTGACAATTCTTAATTTCTTTTTGTTAATTCATATTCACATGTTGAAAAATACATAAATTTATTAATCTTATACAAGTCTTATAACTGGAATCGCTTTTTTGTTCAGTTTTCACTCAATTGTATTGGCGCAAGTTTGTTATATCATTATTCTATTATATTATGTGATGTGGAAGCTGAACACAGTCCTCTGAGAGTTGAATCCACTGCCTTATGTGCAACTTGTTGTTTGAATTCAAATAATCGGTAATTGCTTTCAGAGTATTTTCTGTTGATCGCTTAATTCTATGAAATCCTTTTGCATATTTGACCATTAAGTAGGTAAATAGGTATTAATTTCATTTTGTGTGCAGCTATTATTGTTGTGGTGACCAACACTTGACTCTTACATCATTGATTTTGTTCAGAATTTCTGGTGCACAATAACCCTAATTGACATGTGGTTATTTGAAAACCTTTGATTTTTTTTTCCTAACTTGATTTACTTTAAACCTTCAAATGTTGAGATCATTAATCTAAGAGTAAATAAATATTGCACGTGCCTATATGCCATCTCACATGGAAATATTATAATTTACAAAGTACACTGAGCATTGTAGGTCACTATCCAGTAGACATTTGACGAGTCATTTGTGTGGCTTTGCTGTGATAGTGCCCGATAGTGAATACCCGACTCATACTCATGCTACAAATTCATGTATTCAGATGTGTATGTCCACTTCATGGCGACCTATCACTTTTTGTGAATCATACTTCCTTGGTTACCAAAAATTGCAAAACATTACCAACACCTCTAAATTTCATCTTGTATTGTCACAACCAAACAAGCAATAATTTTAAAAGTGCGGATGTATGTACCATGAAAATTGAGATCACATGACTGATTGTGTTAATTTTGTTTGTTTATCAAGAATGCGGTTGCTTATTTCTGGATGTCTAATTAACCACAGGTGGCAACTTATTGGACAAGACTGCTGTTTGTGTTTTTACTTCATGTTAAGCTAATAGTGATGTAATATCTCTTTTTGCAATTGAGCTAATGTTTTTCTATAATCATGTCTGAAAGATTGAATTTAAATGCAACTGGATGTCTTGAAACACATAAAAGTAGATAAATCCCCAGGACCTGGTCAGGTATACTCTAGAACTCTGTGGGAAGCTAGGGAAGTGATTGCTGGGTCTTTTGCTGAGATATTTGTATCATTGATATTTACAGGTGAGGTGCCGGAAGGCTGGAGGTTGGCTAACATGGTGCCATTATTTAAGAAAAATGGTAAAAACAAGCCAGGGAACTATAGACCAGTGAGCTTGACGTCGGTGGTGGGCAAGTTGTTGGAGGGATTCCTGAGGGACAGGATGTACATGTATTTGAAAAGGCAAGGACTGATTATGGATAGTCAGTATGGCTTTGTGCGTGGGTAATCATGCCTCACAAACTTGATTGAATGTTTTGAAGAAGTAACAAAGAGGATGGATGAGGGCAGAGCAGTTCACGTGATCTATATGGATTTCAGTAAGGCATTCGACAAGGTTCCCCATGGAAGACTGGTTAGCAAGATTCGGTCTCATGGAATACAGGGAGAGCTAGCCAATTGGATACAAAACTGGCTCAAAGGTAAAAGACAGAGGATGGTGGTGGAGGATTGTTTTGCAGATTGAAGGCCTGTGACCAGTGGAGTGCCACAAGGATCGGTGCTGCGTCCACTACTTTTCATCATTTATATAAATGATTTAGATGTGAGCATAAAAGAGGTACAGTTAGTAAGTTTGCAGATGACACCAAAGTTGGAGGTGTAGTGGACAGAGAAGAAGGTTACCTCAGATTACAACAGGATCTTGATCAGCTGGGCCAATGGGCTAAGTGTCAGATGGAGTTTAATTCAGATAAATGCGAGGTGCTGCATTTTGGAAAAGCAAATCTTAGCGAGGTTTATATACTTAATGGTAAGGTCCTAGGGAGTGTTGCTGAACAAAGAGAACTTGGAGTGTAATTCATAGCTCCTTGAAAGTAACATCGCAGGTAGATAGGATAGTGAATAAGACATTCGGTATGCTTTCTTTTATTGGTCAGAGTATTGAGTACAGGAGTTGGGACGTCATGTTGCGGCTATACAGAACACCGGTTTGGCCACTGATGGAATATTGCGTGCAATTCTGGTCTCCTTCTGATCGGAAAGATGTTGTGAAATGTGATATGATTCAAAAAGGATTTTCAAGGATTTTGTCAGGGTTGGAGGATTTGAATTATAGGGAGAGGTTGAATAGGCTGGGGCTGTTTCCCCTGGAGCGCCGGAAGCTGAGGCGTGACTTTATAGAGGTTTATAAAAACATGTGGGCCATGGATAGGATAAATAGACAAGGTAATTTCCCTGGGGTGGGTGAGTGCAGAACTGGAGGGCATAGGTTTAGGGTGAGAGGGGAAAGATATAAAAGAGACCCAAGGGCTAACTTTTTCACGCAGATGGTGCGTGTGTGGAATGAGCTGCCAGAGGAAGTGGTGGAGGCTGGTACAATTGCAACATTTAAAGATATCTGGATGGGTTTGTGAATAGGAAGGTTTGGAGGGGTGTGGGACTTGATTGGGTTAGGATATCTGGTCAGCATGGACAAGTTGGACCGAGAGGTCTGTTTCCGTGTTGTACATGTCTATGTCTCTATGACCGTTGATGAAAAGTATGTGGGATTGCCTTGTGCCTCCTTCTTCTCCATTTTTATAACTCAGAGTTTTCTGGCATTGCTTCCACAAGATGTTAGAATGGATTCAGATACAGATGGGTGCATCCATAGGTATGAAAACAACTTGACATAATTAAGTATCATAGAGATGGTCAACATAGAAATGGACCCTTCGGTTCAACTTGACCAAGCTGAACAGATATCCCAACGTATATTAGCTAGAACAGGCTTACAGCACCAATACTTCTAAAACACTATCTTTCTATAATACAGGGTTGCACAAGAACACAACCTTTGCGTTATAGAAGAACTGTCTGTACTGCTGAGGCTGTATAAGTCTCTGACCAGAACATATTTGGAATATTGTGATTAGTTTTGGGCTCTGTATCTCACTGACGAGCGATTCTGGAGCGAAGGGCTTGTTATTTGGGGAGTGGCTGAGGTCTCTGGGTCTATACTGAATGGAGTTTAGAAGGATGGGGTGGGAATCTGATTTAGCTTGCAGATGGAGTGGATGTGGAGAAGATGTTTGCAGTATTTTGAGAGACGAGGACCAAGGGTAGAACTTCGGGTGAAGGGATGACCATTTAGAACTCGGGCAGAGGGTGTTTAACCTGGGGAACTCTTTGCTGCAGAAGTTTCTGGAAACCAAGTTATTGAGTATATTTAAGACAAAAATAAATAAGGACTTGATTTCCAAGGAGTTCAAGTGTTATAGGGAGAAATCAGGAGAATGGTTTGAAAAGCGTATTAGCCATGATTGAATGGGGGAGTGGATCAGTGGGTGAAATGACCTAATTCTGCTCCAAGATCTTATAGTCTTATGGACATGCCACTGCTGATGTTTTGAAAACTGATAAAGTTAGTTGGGCCTCGTGAGCTACCTTGAGTGGGCATAGACACTTCTGGCAATGATGTCCTTGTTAGATGACTAGTTTCCAACAATCTCAACCATCTTTATCCATCTGAAGAATTGGAACTTTAATTCTGCCACACCTGCTAAGTTTCTCCAACAATTTTTGTTTTTAGTCTTAACCATCTTCCTTTGTGTGATATATGACTTCACCATTGAGGAGTATTTCCTGATTCCAGTAGACTTCATTTTTTCTCAGACTGCTTCATGCCATATCGGTCAAGTGTTGCTTTGATGTTAAAAGGCAATTGCTCCCACCACACTGTAGTGATTTTAAGGAAGTCAGCCAGGTGTATCACATGGAATGTGTTTCTTGATTGGGGCTGTTAATTTGATCTAAACAGGAAGTCCTGGCTGACAGATATAAACAGAAGTCTCAGAGGTTGTGTTCACTCTGGGAGCTGGATCAGTGTCAAGGACTTTCCACCTGTAAATAAAGGGTGGTTTCGTCACAGGATACTGGCCTGTCTTGAGTTATTTCACTCATGCCGTTGGATTTTATTCCGTTTAAGTGCACAGACATATTTTCTTTAAGACTTTCCTTCCCTGTAGATATTTGCTTCCGGTAGTTTAAATGCTAGGTTTCCTCACCCATTCCAGCACTCCTGAGCACCGCTGAAAATTGTACCAGAAGGTTCCCAGCCAAAACCTAATTGATGCTTCCATTGGAAATCGAACATCAACAATGAGTGGAGAACATCGACCAAGCTGCACCTCTGCTGTTGACAATGGCAAAATGGTCAATTTTGATTTGTGTGACTAGTCAATCTACAGGCAAAGGTGCAGCCTGCACATGATGCAAGTTTAAATGAGACATCTTCAAAAATTAATTCAACAATTAAAGGATTTAATGAGAAAGAGCGGTATGGGCGGAGAATCACACAGGATTGGTAAATATATCATCTGTTTTTGGTACAAATGAGCCTGTATGAGTTATCAAGGCTAGTGGTGTGACCATGATTGATGGTTTACATGGAGTGAGGTGAAAGTAAGATAGCAGGGCAGTGAATGGAAGATGGAGCCTAATGGGGCAATATGTGGCAGGTAAAACGTAGTGCAGCAAAAGAAAGGCAATTTTAAAAGTAAGGGTACAATTCAAAGGGGGAGTAAGAGTCAGGAGGAATGTAGAATTGGTCGTGGAAGGGAGCAATAATTATATCGGCGGTCACCATAATTAGGAGGAGCGTACATTGGTCCAGACCAAGTTCATCTCCGGCAAGATCACAAAGCAGAGTTAAGCTCGCAAAAAATAATTTGTAGTGAAATTATGATTCATCAGTTTCAGATAACTTGAAATTCTGGTTTTGTCAAAGTCATCGGCAATTCCACTAGCAGAGTAGCAAATCCAGTCAGCTGATCCATGTGATCTAAAGTTCTGGACTACATTAACTCTGGATTAGCCAAATAATTCAAGTAATTGCAGTGAGAAAGATTGCAGCACAGCAGAAAGACTTTAGAGTCTTATGTCCAAATGGGAGTTTTAACACAAATAGGATAATAAATCAATACTAGCTGCAATGCAGTTAGAGGATATTGTGATGCACAGTATGTGATGTCTACATACTTTACTATCATTTATTTTTGTTTTTAAAAATTAAATATTCCAGATAATGAACTCCTTGGAAAGAATAAGGAAACTGGAAAAGAAGGGAGAGCTGCCTTTTTGATTAAAGATATTAATATAATGTTAATAAAATGGTATGCAGCGACAGAGTGGCACAGGAGGAGATTAGAGATACAGAGAAGTTGAGACCATTAGAATTTTGAAAGTTCCGGAAGAAAATTTTAAATGTCAAGGTGCTTTATGACCTGGAACTAATGTAGGTCAACAAGTGATGAGATTAAATTGAAACTATCGGCTGTTTAGCTTAACATCTGTTTTTCAGAAAAGGTTAATATTTTGTTTAATATTTTATTTTAATATTCCATAAATTTAGTATTTTATAAAGGAAGCAATAGCTGTACATTTAGAAATACATTGTATGATTAAGTAAAGTCAGCATGGCTTCATGAAAGGAAAGTATAAGGGACAAATATATTATAATTCTTTGAGGAGGTAACAAGCAGCATAGATACAGAGGATGTAATATCTCTCGATTTCCATAAGATGTTTGTTCAGGCACCATATATTAAGCTGCTTAATAAGAACTCATGGTGTTTCAGGTCATATATCAGCATGGATGAAGGATTGGCTGACTAACAGAAGACCAGGTTTGGATATAGTGGGCATTTTCAGACTAGTTCCCTGTAAGTTGTGGATGTCATCAGGTTAGTGCTGGGGTCACAATTATTTACAATATGCTATATCTATATATGTTAATAACTTGGATGATAGAAGTGAATGTTCTGTCACCAAGTTTGCAAAAAGCACAAAAATAGCTGGGAAGGCAAGTGATAAGGATGATATTAAGTGTCTGTAGAAGGATTTAGACAGGTTAAGTGAGTGGGTAAAAGCTTGGCTGATGGAGTCATAGAATCATAGCATTCCTACAGTGTGAAAGCAGGCCATTTGGCCTATTGAGTCAGCACTGACCCTCAGAAAAACATTCCGCCCATACTAAACCGCCTACCTTATTCCTCTAGTCCTACATTTTCCCATGACTAATCCACCATTCTTCTCATCTCTGGACACTATAAGCAAATTAGCCTGGCCAATTCTCCAACCTGTAAATTGTTGGACAGTGGGAGAAAACCAGAGGACCCAGAAGAAACTCATGCAAAGTTGGATAGAATGTGCAAACTCCACATAGAAGTCATATTTGGGTCTCTGGCAGTGTGAGGCAGCTGTGCTAACCACTGAGCCACTGTGCCACTGCCCAAACATAATGTGGGAAAATGTGACATTTTGCACTTTTATAGGAAGAGTAGAGTAGCTGAATGTTATTTAAATTGAGGAAAGCCACAGAAAGGTGCAGCACAGGGGGTTTAAGAATTCCTGTGTGTAAATCACAAAACATAGCACACAACTTCAGCAGGTAACAGAGAAGGTAAATGTAATGTTGGCCTTTACTTCAAAGAGAATGGAGAATAAACATAGGATGTTTTGCTAAAACTATACGGGACACTGGTCAGATTGCAGCTGCAATGCTGTGACCAGTTTTGGGCCCCTTAGCTGAGGAAATATACTGGGATAGGAAGTGGTCCAGAGCAAGTTCACTGGCCTTACTCCAGGTATGGCTGGACTATCTGAGAAGTTGAGTAGATTGGGACCTGTACTCATTGGAGCGTAAAAGAATAAAATGTGAATTTGTTAAAACAGATACGATTCTTACAAGGCTTCACAAGGTGGTTGCAGAAAGTCTAAGACAAGAGGGCATAATCTTAGAATAAGGCATCACCCATTAAAGACAGAGATGAGGAGGAGTTTTTCCCTCCCAGAGAGTAGTAAATTGTGGAATTGTTTACCGCACAGGGCTGTTTGAGTCTGAGTCACTAAGTATACTCAGGGCTGAGATAGACAAATTTTTAATCAATAAGCGAATCAAGCACACAGGGAAAAGGCTGGAAAGTGGTGTTGAAGATTATTAGATCAGCCATGACCTCATTGAATGGAGCTTACTGACAGGGCTGAATGGCATACTCCTGCTCTGGTATGTTGTGGTCCGGACAGTAGAACATTGGAAATCAATGAAGAACGCAATGGTACGGTCTGGTTCGGAATCAGAGTTTGGACAAAAAGGGGTAAATGTGAATATTATTTGAATCGTGTAAAGCTAAGAATAATGGCTATCCCAAGAGATTTGTAAGCCTATTTATATAGATCATTAAAATGTAGGGATTAGCTCTAAAATAAAATCACAATGTAATGTTGGTGTTTAAAACTATTGGGCTAGAATATGAAGGAGTGGAATTTTTACTCGAGCTGTTCAAAGCTGTAGTTAGACCAAATCTGGACTACTATGTATAGTTCTGGGCACAACACCTAAAACGTATACTGATCTTGGAAGGTAAAAAGTAAAGTTGCTATAGTCCTACTGAATCACAGGGCTGCTTTCTCATTAAAAAGAGATGACTACAGTGGTCTCACCTGAGGGTGAGTTTGAGAAGGACTGTCCTTCATGATAACCTTAGCTGGTGTGGGAATTGAAACCAGCACTATTGGCACCCCACTGTACTGCAAACTATCCATCCAGCTAACTGAATTAACTCTCCTTTCTTGGAAGGATTGGAGTGTAGATTGGCCAGAAAATGACAAGAGCTCCAGTGGTTAGTAGATGAGAGATAACATGGAGTTGCTTTGTGCTTCCTAGAATGAAGCAAGTTATAGCATGATTCAGTTGAGTGTTGTGTGATTTTGAAAGAAATTGATAGGTTGGAGAGAGAAGGTATTTCATAGAGTGAAGAATCATGCGATCTGGCTCAGAATTCAAGTTTAAGGAAAGAACTGAGCAAAAATCTTCCTGCAAAGGCTGAAAGAAATGTACAATATGATCTCACAAAGAGCAGATGATCGAGATCAAGTAATTGTTTTGTGCCTGATAATGTTAAATTTTTGAGTCAAATATCTAAAAGAATATTAGGAAAATGTAGGTTGATTGAAATAATATACAAATGAGCCATGATATCATTAAATGGCAGAACAGATTTGAAGGGCCAAGTGGTCTATTCCTGTTCCTGCATGGCTTAACTTTTTAAAAAACAATTGGTTAATATTATTAATAATGTATTGATATCAAATAAATTATAATTTTCTGTGCAGCATTATTTTAATTGTTTTGTGTAATTTATATTTTTGGCCCAACCTGTGACTATTAAAAAAGTGTTTTCTGTGCTTTCTATATTTTGATTGAATATTTATACTTGGTCAAATAATTTTCTATTGCACTCTTGTTAAATAAGTTTGTTTGCTGTTAGAGCACTGGACTTGTCAATGCATCACTTAGTTTTTTGATAGTTTTGGTGTGGCTTTGTGTTGATTATTGTGTCATCTGATGTACAGTAAGCTACACTTTGAACACATTTGAAAAGCAGTACAATGTAATCCTCACTTGAGTTAGCATCGTTTTTGATCATCTTATTTTGATTCAGGTGGAACAGTATTTTTAGGTATTTTCTATCCTGTTCATTGCTTGTCCAAAGAAAACCAAAATAAATAATTCCTTCATAGTTAACTTATATATGGTGTTATGAAATGTTGGTGTACTTGTATGACAGTTAGAAAACAGCAGAATTACTGAAACAGCACCAAGTGTTATTAATAAAGCAACAATGTATGCAACACTGGGTAGAACAATTCAAGTATTTTGTTGCCTGGAGACAAATACAAATTCAAATTTGGCCAATCAGTTTAAATTATACTCCAATTTAAAAAAAAATCAACTTCCAATCAAGTTTGAATTGAGTATGTTGACCATCTTAAAAGCCAATAGTTCAGTTGAGTTTCCGGTCACTGGTAACTCTCAGGATGTTGATGGTGCGAGATTCAGTGATGGCAATGCCGTAGAATATCAAAGGGCATTGTATAGATTATCTGCCTCTTATTGCAGATGGCCGTTGCCAACCACTTTTCAGCTCAAGTATGGATATTGACCAGATGTTGTTGCATTTGAGTATAGTCTGCTTCAGTATCCTAGAAATCCTGAATGATGCTGAACATTGTGCAAATCATTGGTGAAAATTCAATTTCTGACCTTATGATGGAGGGGAGGTAATTGATAGAATAGCTGAAGATGATTGGTTCTAAGACAACACAATGAGGAACTTCTGCAGAGATGTCCTGAACCTGAGATGACTGGTCTCCAACAACCGAGAGCATCTTCCAATGTGCCTGGTATGGCTGCAACCAGAAGAGAGTTTTCACTTCATTCCCATTGATTCACATTTTGCCAGAGCCCTTTGATGTCAGAGGTGTCTTTGATTAGTGGTTCTGGGCTTGTATACCCTTGGGTTTAGAAGACTGAAAGGGGATCTGATTGAGACATATAAGATTATTAAAGGATTGGACACTCTGGAGGCAGGAAACATGTTTCCGCTGATGGGTGAGTGCTGAACCAGAGGACACAGCTTAAAAATACGGGGTAGACCATTTAGGACAGAGATGAGGAGAAACTTCTTCACCCAGAGAATGGTGGCTGTGTGTAATACTCAGCCCCAGAGGGCAGTGGAGGCCCAGTCTCTGGATTCATTTAAGAAAGAATTGGATAGAGCTCTCAAGGATAGTGGAATCAAGGGTTATGGAGATGAGGCAGGAGCAGGATACTGATTAAGGATGGTCCGCCATGATCATTTTGAATGGTGGTGCAGGCTCGAAGGGCAGAATGGCCTACTCCTGCACCTATTGTCTATTGTCTTTTGGTGGCTTCTAGGATGTTAGCGGGAGATCCAGTGATGGAATGTTAAGAGTTGGTAATTATATTGTCTCATATTACAACTGAAAATGATTGATTTGGAGATGCCGGTGTTGGACTGGGGTGTACAAAGTTAAAAATCACCAGGTTATAGTCCAACAGGTTTAATTGGAAGCACACTAGCTTTCGGAGCGACGCTCCATCAGGTGCTTGTGGAGGGCTCGATCGTAACACAGAATTTATAGCAAAAATTTGCAGTGTGATGTAACTGAAATTATACATTGAAGAATTGATTTTCTGTTAAGCCTTTCATCTGTTAGAATACAGTGATAGTTTCACTTCTTTTATGTGTAAATCACAAAACCCTTTTTCTTTAAAGTTGCATTCTCGGGTTAGCTGTTAACAATGGTGATAGCTAGACAATATGTTGAAGGTGTTAGCTCTCTGTGTTCTCTGTCTCTGACCTGATGTTTAGATTGATTCCAATCTAAAAAGTGAGATAACAGAGTTTTACATAAATTCATGCAGTGTTTGAGCTCAGAGTTTGTAGTTTCTGAGCAAATGTAACTCTGCAAGTACAAAACAATTCACCATACAAAATATATGTGTGCATGTGGGTCTTTGTCTGTGTGTGTGTGTGTCTGTGTGTCTGTGTGTGTGTGTGTGTGTGTGTGTGTGTGTAGTGAGTGCAGAGTGTCTTAAGTCTGTGAGGGGATGCATGTGTGAGTGTGGGTGTCTGTGTGTACCTGTGTGTGTGTGTACGTGTGTGTGTGTGTGTGTGTGTGTGTGTGTGTGTGTGGTGCAATAGTGATCACCTGTAATGTGACATGAACCCAAGGTCCTGGTTGAGGCCCTCCCTATGGGTACCGTACTTAGCTATCAGCCTCTGCTCGGCCACTTTCCTCTGCTGCCTGTCCCGAAGTCCACCTTGGAGGATGGTCACCCGAAGGTCTGAGGCTGAATGTCCTGGACCACTGAAGTGTTCTCCAACTGGGAGGGAACACTCCTGTCTGTTGATTGTTGTGCGGTGCCCATTCATCCGTTGTCGTAGCCTTTGCTCGGTTTCCCCAATGTACCATGCCTCTGGGCATTCTCACCTGCAACTTATAAGATAGACAAAGTTGGCTGAGTCACATGAGTACCTGTCATGTACAAGGTGGGAGGTGTTCCCAAGCGTAATCTAAACATCAGGTCATAGACAGAGAACACAGGGGGCTAACACCTTCAACATATTCTCTAGCTACCACCATTGTTAACAGCTAACCTGAGAATGTAACTTTAAAAAAAAGGCTTTTGTGATTTACACATGAGCGAATTGAAACTATCACTGTATTCTAACAGATGAAAGGCTTAACAGACAATCAATTCTTCAATGTATAATTTCAGATACATCACACTGCAAATTTCTGCTATAAATTCTATGTTACGATCGAGTCCTCCACAATCACCTGATGGAGCGTCGCTCCGAAAGCTCGTGTGCTTCCAATTAAACCTGTTGGACTATAACCTGGTGTTGTGCGATTTTTAACTTTGAAAATGATTGAGGTTAAGATACTAGCCAGAGGAGCTTCTGCATTGATGTCCTAGAGCTGAGATGATGACCTCCAATCAGCAGAACTACTTTCCCTTGTTCAACTGAGTTTCTCCAGTTTCCAGCATCTGCAAAACTAGCTTAAACCCCACCAACTGCACTAACAAACCTCCCTGCAAGGCTCTTGGTCCTGTTCCAGTTCAAGTGCAGCCCATTGGATTTGTGTAGTTCCCATCTTCCCTCGAAGTGATCCAGGAATCTAAAACCACCTCTCCTGCTCCAACTCTTCAGTCATACATTAGTCTGTTCTATTCAGCTGTTGCCATATTTACTCAGACATGGCAGTCGGAGTAATCATGGTTACAACCTTTTATGGTCCAGATTTTTAATACAACCAAGCACCTTAAATTCTTGTTGCAGGACCTCATCCCTCTTTTGCTTATTTTAAAGGCAAATGCCAGGCTTTGCATTCCGGATGCAATTCAATTTTTCAAACTACCAGTCTTGCTACAAAGCACAGTCTATTTATACACTATAGTTAAAACGCAACAAAATAAAGAAGAAATTGGAATAACAATTCTATTGGAAAACAACAGAATAATAGATTATTTAACTACTAAACAATAACTGCTCCAGTTTGGTTGCAAGTGCAATAAAACTGTCTCGTGCAGATAAAAAGTATTTTCTACACTGAAAGATAGAACTGGATTCTGATAGTAGTCTATGGTTCTTTGCGAAGAACATGGCATAATTTTGTAATTAAACAGTGCAATAATTTTGTTTTACAGCGAGATTAGCCGTTTGGAACTTGGGTTGATTGTTGAGGTCTGGAACAAAGGACTAATTTGGGATACAATGGTGGGCAATGTATGGATACCACTGAAGTGCATTCGACAATCTGATGAGGTAAGAGGTCTTAAAAGTCATTTCAAATTCATTTTTATCTCTTTTTAGGAAATATCTTGGGAAAGAGGAATAAAAGTTATTTCTAAGTTAGGAAAACATATGGTGTTTTGGCTTTCATTAACAGGGGGATTGAGTTTAAGAGTCGTGAGATCTTGTTGCAGCTCTATAAAACTTTGGTTAGACCGCACTTGGAATACTGCGTCCAGTTCTGGTCACCCTATTATAGGAAAGATGTGGATGCTTTGGAGAGGGTTCAGAGGAGGTTTACCAGGATGCTGCCTGGACTGGAGGGCTTATCTTATGAAGAGAGGTTGACTGAGCTCGGACTCTTTTCATTGGGGAAAAGGAAGAGGAGAGGGGACCTAATTGAGATGTACAAGATAATGAGAGGCTAGATAGAGCCGATAGCCAGAAACTATTTCCCAGGGCAGAAATGGCTAACATGAGGGGTCATAGTTTTAAGCTGGTTGGAGGAAAGTATAGAGGGGATGTCAGAGGCGGGTTCTTTACACAGAGAGTTGTGAGAGCATGGAATGCGTTGCCAGCAGCAGTTGTGGAAGCAAGGTCATTGGGGACATTTAAGAGACTGCTGCACATGCATATTGTCACAGAAATTTGACGGTGCATACATGAGGATCAATGGTCGGTACATTGTGGGCTGAAGGGCCTGTTCTGTGCTGTACTGTTCTATGTTCTATAAACAGATTATATGATCTTCTAAACCACTAAATAACATACTCTTCATTGTCTTTGTTTTTGGGACTTAACAACACTCTTGTTAATTTTATATTGGGTTATATACATTTATAGCAGTTAAATGAAGTATGTTACCAAGCTTTATGACTGACAACCCGATTAAGGATATATTTCATTGAACACATTGTTTACTCTATTTTTATTCTTTACTTGCTTCCATTCAAATTAAATATATCTGCATGAGACATGTTGCACCTGGCACCTTTTAGATATGTGATGTGAAAATCTTTCTGACTTGAGTTGTAATTTTCCTTCCTTATTGCATTGTTCCTGTTTTAACAACTGCAGTTTTCCCAACTATTCAACTGTTTATTTTATCAAAATAAAATTACATCTCAGGTGGTCATTACAAAAGCACAAAGTTCATTAATTCTATACAGTTTAGAATGGATGAATTGAAATGGAAGTGCTGTAGCTATGTAATTAGCACAGAGAAGGGCCTCTTACCAGACTGTCCATACCCAGCTGCCTCTGAGCTCTTTCTGCAGGTAGTGGGTGTGGCTCCTACTCCCCCCCTCATCAGTTTGCAGGCTGTTTCATCTGAAGGGAGAGTATCAAGCTTGGAAATTACACTACTGCCGCTATGACTAATGTGGTTGAGGATCTGGTAAACCGATCAGGGAAATTACAGCTCAGAGTGTACTTATGAGATCAGAGTTAGGAGAGTGAAAGCCATAAAATGGTCAGTGGTCCTAATTTAGCTGGAGAACTAGAGAGGGTAAATCTTGGCTTTGACTACATTAGAATTTCCAATTATTCAGGTGGATCCCAGAATCTCCAAAGTTGATTTTAGAGTTGCAAGTTGGTTAATCTAAAATCTATCAGACATTTCAATTAACCTCCATTTCCATTGCATTGGAGCCTTGCTTAGAATTTTTAAAAGATTCAGTCATGAGGTCTGGGCACCTCTGGCTAGGCCAGCTTTTATTGCCCATCCCTAATTGATAAGGGAGCAATTAAGAGTGAATCACGTTGCCATGAGTCTGGAATCACATGTCCACCAGACTAGGTAAAGATGACTACAGATTTTATTCCCTGATATTGACAATGATATCGCAGTCGTAGAGATGGACAGCATGGCAACAGACCCTTCGGTCCAACTTGACCATGCACCAGACATCCTAATCAAATCTCGTACCATTTGCCAGCATTTGGCCCATATCCCTCGAAGCCTTTCATATTCGTATACCTATCCAGATGCCTTTTAAATGTTGCAATTGTACCAGCCTCCACAACTTCCTCTGGCAGCTCATTCCATACATGTACCACCCTTTGCATGAAAACGTTGCGTCTTGGGTCCCTTTTATCTTTCCCCTCTCACCCCGTACCTATGCCCTCTAGTTCTGGACTCCCCCACCCCAGGGAAAAGATCTTATCTATTTATCCTATCCATGCCCCACATGATTTTATAAACCTCTATAAGGTCACCCCTCAGACTCCAATACTCCAGGGAAAATAGCCCAGCCTGTTCAGCCTCTCCACATAGTTCAAACCCTCCAATCCTGGCAATATCTGTGTAACTCTTTTCTGAAGCCTTTCAAGTTTCAAGGAGACCAGAATTACATGCAATATTCCAGAAGTGGCTTAACAAATGTCCTGTACAGCTGCAACATGACCTCCCAACTCCTCTACTCAGTGCTCTGACTGATAAAGGAAAGCATGCCAACTGCCTTATTCACTATTTTCAAGGAGTTATGAACCTGCAATCCAAGGTCTCTTTGTTTAGTAACACTCTGCAGGACCTTACCTTTAAGTGTATAGGTCCTGCTCTGAATTGCTTTTCCAAACCGCAGCACCTCACATTTATCTAAATTAAACTCCATCTGCCACTCCTCAATCCATTGGCCCATCTGATCAAGATCCTGTTGTATTCTGAGGAAACCTTCTTCGCTGTCAACTGTACCTCCCATTTTGGTCAATGATATGGAGGAGTTGGTGTTGACTGGGGTGGACAAAGTCAAAATTCACACAACACCAGCTTATCATCCAACAGGTTTATTCAGAAGCACAAGCTTTCAGAGCGCTACTCCTTTCTCGGGTATAGAGGAACCTCGATTATCCAAACGAGATGGGCAGGCACTATTTTGTTAGGATGATTGATTATTTGGTTTGATTCAATGCCTCTCCTCTGGGGCTCGGAATTTTCTGAAGTTAACTTTTTTCTCACTCTGCCTGACTTGCTTCCTCTGTCTGTCTCAGGGTTTGTTTCTGAACTTGTGTATAAGGGACCTGTGGCATTGCTGAAGTCCCCCTCCCCCGCCCTAATCAGTTCAATGGGATTGATACAGTGAGCACTTGCTAATTCTGCTCCCCATTCAGAAGACTAGTTCACAGCACACTGTGTGAGTCTCCGCCCCCGTCTACCCCCAACCTGCCCCATACGACCCCCCCCAAACCCATCCAACCACACTCCTGCCCACATTCCACCAGTCTTGTCCATGCCTCTGCCTACCCCCCTGTCCGTTTACAGATACATTCTGTTTTGCTCAAAAAATACACAACCAGTGGGCAGTCAATGCAGACAGTCAAAATATAATATTTTGTAAATTCCACTTTGAAAATAGAACCAGTCTGAGTCAAGATTGGGATACAGACAGACACACACCTTTAATACATTTTCTGAGGTGAGATGTCACTTCTTGTATAAAACCTTAACCTATCTTGAGAGTATGACTTAAAAGAAGTTCTGGGATTTACATATTAATGAACCGAAACCTGTAATAACTTCTAAAAGATGAAAGACTTAACAACAATCGAGGTTTGTTAAAGATAACATTTTATTTGCATGACACTGTAATCTTTTGGTAAAGATTCTGTGTTTTATAGTCCTACTCGACAACCAACTGAAGAAGGAGTGGAGCTCTGAAAGCTAGTGCTTCCAAATAAAACTGTTAGACTATAACTTGGTGTTTGTGATTTTTAACTTGGTCCAATTTTAGTGTCATCTGCAAACTTACTGACTATGCCTCCTATGTTCATATCAAAGTCATTTATATAAATGATGAAAAGTAGTCCACCCACCACTGATCCTTTATTTGATTCTTAATACTATATTCTTTATTGAATTTAAATTTTACCATCTGCCATGACAGGCTTTGAATCAGGGTCCCCAGAACATTTGCAGAGTTTCTGAACAAATAGTTTAGCGATAATACCATTAAGTCAATGCCTCTGCATTCTGGGAAATTATTTGCAAGATGGCTTTCAAGACACCATGTGGGTTAAAAGTGAAAGCTCCCAAATTAGTGGGTGCAAGCAGATGGAGCTGGGGACTGCAGCATGGCTGTCGGCCCAAAGTAAAATCAAAGTTATTCCTGAGGTGTCTGCAGTCATGAAGTGCTTAAGGAATGTGATGAATGGCTGTTTTCTGGAAGCTTGTGGAAGGGTCCCGACCAGAGCAAAACTGAGGAAAATCAAAATGAGTTCCTGAGAGCTGTGGCCCTTTGGTTTGGTCTCAGGAAGTGAAGAAACCTTTGAAACAGCCAAAGACTAAGGGAAAGCCATTAAAAAAAGGAGCTCAATTGAGAATTTTAGTTTAAAGTACATGTGATTGTGATATATTCACCTAAGATCATGTTTATTTGTTAGTGCTTGCTTGTTGTATTTATTGGCATGTTAAATTAGTTTACTTTATCAGTGGAATCTTGTGTAACTTCTTTCAGTTGATCATCAGATTGAATATTTCGTTAAATATTAAGTCACTGACAGCATTGCAACAACATATTTGTTTCAATTTTAAAGACTGCATTTTATGTAGGATTCATCTAGGCATTGGAAAGTTTAGAACGCAAGCAACAGCAGATGTGGAAACATTGTTGGGTACAGTGCAAGAAGAAAACCATTTGCCCAGTTGTTTTGCCTTTCCTTTGTTCAAGCAATACACAGACTCGCTATCTCTCCATTGCCCTTAATACTTTGTTCTATATCAAATGATTATCCAGTTTTCCCTTTTAACGTGTCATGTCCTTGCCTCAATCCCTCTCCTTGCATGAAAACCCACTGCAGCTAAAAATTTCACATTGCCCTTATTATTTGAGAGACGTTTTAAATTAGTAAATTCTTGTCATTGGCTCGTCATCTAGAGGAAATTGCCATTTCATTTTTGTTCTATAATCATATTTACTTATTGTGACAACTCTTGTTTTTTTAAGCTATTCTTGTTGAATGTAAGCAGTTTCATTGGCTCAAATATCTTCGCCAAAGTACAGTTTGATATTCCTGGTATCATTCTCACAAATTTAAGTTTCTCAAAGACTTTAAAATACCTTTGCTGCCCAGATATGGAGATGCTGATGTTGGACTGGGGTGTACAAAGTTAAAAATCACGCAACACCAGGTTATAGTCCAACAGGTTGAATTGGAAACACTAGCTTTTGGAGCGCTGCACAACACAGCCACCTGATGAAGGATCAGCGCTCCGAAAGCTAGTGCTTCCAATTAAACCTGTTGGACTGTAACCTGGTGTTGTGTGATATTTAACTTCACTGCACAGGTGTGTCCAAAGCTACCTAGAGTACTATGTGTCGTGTCATATTTGGTACAATTTGAACATTACTTAACTTTTGTATTTGCTGTCCCTATTCTTAAAACCTAGTATGCTGTTGACCTTTCTTTAGTTGTTTTTTTACCTAAATTTGCACTAGCAGAGAGATGTCAGCTTGACCCGATTCCCACTAACCTGCTGATCAACCAACTGTCCCACCTGCTCTCCATGTTATAGCTATTCTGATCTAGATATTCTCTCTGTTCTTCAAATGTGTAGACATCACCTCTCTTTAAAAAAAAACCCATGGCACATTGTCCTTGAAAACTGCTGCATTATTTCCAACTTTCCTTTCCTCTCTCTTGACTTTTGAATATGGCTTTGCCTCCCAAATTCCTATCTTTACCAGAACTCCATATTTGAATTCCTCAAATCAGTTTTCCACCCCTTCAATTATACAAAAATTGTTCTTCCCAAATACATAAATTATATTCTGTATGTCAGTTTTGAAAGTAAACCTCATCCCTCTTCATGTCGGCACTTGAGCACACCATCCGCCTGCAGTATATCTCCATTGTCATCCAGTTGAATGGATTTGTTCTGACCTCGTTTAATTCTTATGAGTCCAATTGTAGCTCGAATATCACTTTTCTCACTCCTGGACCATTATATCTGATGTCACCATAAGACTTATTCTTGGTCCCCTTCCATTTCCCATCTATATTTTGCCTCCAAAAGCACATCTTTATTTATCACATGCATGGTGACCACACTGATCATTCCACCATCTCATCATCACTTCTCTTGACTCCTTCACTATTCCTGTAAATTATCAGATTCCTTATTAAATATCCAAGATTAAATTATTTTAGTATGCTTCTGAACTGTGCTTTTGTATATTTTCGACAATGTTAAAGACATCGTATGAATACTTGTTTCCATTTTCTTTATTTCCAGTGTTTTATACGATAAAATAAGGAATCTTAGAAATAAAATCTTTGGGGCTTAGTTTGGTCTCTTCATGATTAGTGACCCAAGGTGAGGTTGTTCGAACGAGGCACTCTTACTGATTGGATGCAGTAAACCTTTTTTTGACTCCTTTCGAGCTTTTTACTTGAACATCTACATCTGGGACTAATGACACCACACCTTGTTTTAGTATGCAAGTGAAATTGACAAATATTTTCCCACCTCTATGTCATTAGTAATCTCAAACTCTGCAATGTGGCCATATTTCATCATTGCAGTCAGGAATCTTACAGTCACTTTGGGGCATGCCTGGATGAGAGCCTGGTGTTTCGCATGTTTCTCAGAATTGTTGATGCTGGTAAGGGCATCGGCAAGAACGTTCATGTGCATCATGATGCTTGTAGGGGAACAGGAAAGGTTAGCACCATTGCTAAGGATGGTGCTGATCCAGTGCAGATTACTGTTGGGTGATGCTGCAGACATCTTAACACTTGGTTAACATGGCAAAAGAGGCAGTTTCTTCCTTAAAATAATCAGAAATGTTTCACTGTCTTAAGAGTGTGGTGCTGAAAAAAAACAGTTGCTACTTTGTTTTGTTATGTTTTCTAAATTGTGCTGTTTTCCGATCTAACTTGTCTACATGTATAGATAACGTGGTCCTACTAATAACCGTTGTGTACATTACTTCTAAATAAGCAACAGGGTTTGTCCCTTTATTAACTGTCTATGAACCAAATTTCTACCAAACACTCTTGAAGATCTTTTCGTATGCCTTCCAATTATCCATATACACTTCAATGTTGCATCTGCTTATTCATTTGAATAATTCTGAAAAATCACAATTCCGTTGGTGAAATATCAGTTGCCTTTCCATATATCCAAGCATTACTAAATATTCTCTCATTTTATTTTGACTTAATGATCCTCTAGGTTTGCTTGCCACTTTTGTTTTTATTTTTGCCCCGTTCAGTTTGCCTTCTTCTGGATGGAAATTTTATACTGGTAGCTTTCCAGTCCCACAGCACAATGCTCCTTCAGATTTGTTGGTTGAAAAACAACAAAATTATCAATGTTTACTGTCAATGATTTGTGAAGCTTAGAAAACTTTGGACTTCACACCCATACAGCGAAATTCAAAAGTTCAAACTAATTTCAGTATTCCCAATTCCTCTGCAGGTTGCACTGTTAAGTCCTTACTGGCAGAAAACAAGTTAAAATCACTAAATTGTGCTGAGTTTCACATTTTGTATATTCTCTTTGTAAAAATCCCTTCAAAATGTTATGCCTTATTCAACGAAGTGTAACAAAATATTTAAAATGTATAATGCCGTAATTATTTCTGAACAATCTGTCTGGCTCTGAAAACTAATTTTGTATTTCAGGAGTGTAAAATCTATTCATTCCATGATTTTAAAAAATGCCTGTAGATTTTTAAAGTATGTTTATATTTCAGTTTTTACCTTCATTCTAATCTTCATCTTTATTTTGTTTTATATCATGTAAATGAATGCTTTTCTACATTAATTACTTTACTCTGCTAATTGCTTTGTAAAGAAAAAAGATTAGTTTGAGTATTGAAGCAAGGTTGGCTCTTAATAAATGTATTACTTTTAATATCTGTCTTCAGCATTCACTCAAATCACATGACAGTGAATGAATTTTTTTATAAAGAAAAAAACAAGGCAAATTATCTAAAATCTGAATTTAATTAAGTTGGATCCAATGAGATTTAGTGCTGATAGATTTGTGCAATTCCCTTTTGCCCCTGTGCTATCATTTGAAGGAATTAATTCAAAGTGGCTAAACTTTGATTAATTACAAGAGTACCCTTTAAATTCAATTCTCCTATGTTATCATCGGCATCCTTCTATCATCTATGAGGATGGCCAGTTTTAAAAAATTCATTCATGAAACATGGGTGTTGCTGGTTGGGGCCAGCATTTATTATTATGGCTCGCTGCTTTTGAGAAGGCAGCTCATCACCACCTTCAGATGGGAAGTTGAGGATAAGTACGTAAGAGACAGGAGCAGGAGAAGACCAGTATGGCTTATCAAACCTGCTCTGCTATTTAGTACGATCCTGGTTGCATTTGTCACTGATCCATCTGTTCCCTTCATCGCTTGATTTCCTGAGAAACCAAAAATATATCTATATCAGCTTGATTCAGTCATTTGTATCCACAACCCCTTCAGGTAGAGAAATGTGAAAAGACTCAACCGTTTAGTCAAGTAACCTTTCCTCATCTCAGTTTTGAATGATTGCCCCTTCTTTTAAAACTGTGCCCCCTTGAGAGGCAGGGAAAACAATCTCTCTACCTCCACTGTGTCAAGCTGCTTAGTTATCTTCAGTCATCATTTATGGTAGTGAGACTACATTCAGAACTCATTTATGGGCCCAATTTACTTCGGCTCTCATATTGGGACAACCCCCTCACCTCAGAGATCAATCTAATGAACCTTCTCTCTACTGTCTGCAACACAGTTATTTTCTTTTTTTATCTGGAAGAATCATGTCAGAAGCACATGACACCAGGTTATAAGCCAAGAGGTTTTTTGAAATCACAAGCTTTTGGAGTGCTGCTGCTTCATGTGAAGTGGAGAGAAGTGCACAGGCACAGAATTCATTGGCAGAGTGTTCATTGCAAGATAAGTTTGGGTTGTGGTCTGTAGTCCTTTCGGGATCTTCTCTGCTTTCTTGTATTTCTGCAGAAACTTGATGTCTGTGTCGATATGTGCGATCTTTTTGGAGATCTTGTCCAATTTGGGCTAGCAGTTTTTGGTGTCAGTGGTAGCCATGATGAATCATAGAATCCTAGCAGTGCAGACAAAGTCCATTTGGCCCAGTTAAGATTGCACTGAACTCCAAAGTGCATCTTACCTGGACCCACCCCATCCATGTAACTCCATGTTTACCACAGCTAAACCATCTAGCCCACATGTCTTTTGGTCTGTGGGAGGAAACCAGAGCCCCCAGCAGAAACCGACACTGGGCAAATGACTGTGTGGAGTTTGCACAATCATCCGAGGCTGGATAAAATCATTATATTTTCTATTTGACAGTCTACATGTAATTTTAGAACAGTTTAGTTGTTCTGTGGTCAACATTATTAATATTTCCTTTTTGAAATATTCTGTGCTTACTTAATGAATCAATTTAATTTCCCCAGCTCTTATGGGATTTGAACTCTTGCTTCAAGATCATTATTCCAATAACATAACCACTATGTACTGTGCGGTGATTCAGAACACAATGGAACAATGGCAAAAGGGCCAGAAAATAAATTTGACTTGGCATGGTTTTAGCAATTTTAACATTTTACTGTGTGGAGTTGAAGCAATGTATGAGTCACACTAATTATGAGGAGGTGTGTTTCTCCAATTAGGTGTGGCACCAGTACACTTCACACCCGTAGTTTTCTGAAACAGCTGCAGGATATTTGCTTAATATTATAAAGAGGATTTAATTACATTCTGCATTTTGGCAGGAACAAACTGAGAACTGGGTACCATGCATGTGAATAGAGAATTATTTTTAGACCGGGTAGTTCTCGCCAGAGATGTAAGTCTTCTGAAATAAATAAGGAATTTGTGTTGCCACTATAATTTAGCCTGGTCTGAAAAAGGTATAATTAGATTGTCAGACAAAATGAGCTGATCATCTGATAATTTCAGAAATTAAGGATTCTAACCAGAGTACCCCCTGCTGGCAGTAACTAAAATAACAGCTCAATGAACCAAGGCACATCATATAACACTGTAAAAAGGGATCCGATTTTACACAAATTTGGAACAATTTGCCTGTTGGGTAATTTGAATCCTTTTAGTAATGTTGTATATTGGTCATCAGCAATTATTTGAGGGTGACTCCTACTTAGTGTTGAGAGTTTTTATCATGGGTCTTCATGTTCCTGAACAGCTGATTATACATGTCTTTGGGGCACATGGGTCAAGACATCCCATGGAGTCATGAGATCCAAAATGTGGGATTTTACTTCATTTTCGTTCCTTCTGTGGCACTGCTATGCCCCATAAGGAAGATGTTGCAATTCAAACTGTGAGGCAGCAAAATTAACAGATTTTTGCCTTTTTGAGCAATTGTAACAAGTTCCTCCTCACATGATCTATAGTTTGAAGATAGCTGCAGTGTCATTGTCCACTGTGCACTAGATTTGCAAATCATTCTTCTTTAAATGTGTTCACGGTAGACTTGGCGTATTCTTAAAAATTGTCAAAGCTAAACTCATAGCAGCCCACACCTAGTCAACTTGGTACCCCACTTCTGTCAAAAGATGATCATTGACTGGGCTGTCCAGCAGTGGATTAGCTGTGCCAGATCAGTCTTCTGCACAAACACCAAGTTTTTGACAATGAAGACCTCCAAAAGTTAGGCAAGTCTGATTATACAAAATGGTTCTGGTCACCACACTTGCACTCCACTTACAGCAGGTCTGTGCATGAATGACATGTAAAGAGCCGAGAGAAATTCCATCAGCCGTGCCTCCACTGCATTGTCTGGATTCAGTGCAAAGATCATCAAACAAATGCTAGTGGCCTCTTGAAGCTAGTTCTCAAGAATCAGGCAAACTCCTTCAAAATTTGTTTCAGTGGATTGGAGACTGTCCAGATGGCAAAAAAAATCCTTCACCATTGTCAGGTCCACTTCTCTCAACTTTAAAATGGTTTTTGTTTCAGGGAAGGACAAAGAAAACACTTCAAAGCTACTCCTTAAAGTGATAGCATTAACTGTATTCACCCACTCTCAAATACAGTCTCCACACTTTGATGACTATTTGTCAATGGTTCATGCTGACTTATATATTTTTCATTCACGGCACATAGGTATCCATGACTGGGTGAGGATTGATTGCCCATTCTTAATTGCTCTTGGTAAGGTGGTGGTAAGCCGCCTTCTTGAACTGCTACAGTTCATGTGGTGTAACTAAACCTGCTGTGATGTGAGGGTGGGAGTTCTCAGATTATGACTCCGTGTCAGGACAGGAACAGTTTATATTTCCAAGTCAGGATGGAATGTGATTTGGAGGGAACATGCAGATGGTGGTGTTCCTATGCATCTGCTGTCTATGATCTTCTAGATGGCAGAGACTAGGAATTTGAAAGATACTGTCAGAGGAATTATGTTGCATTACTGCAGTGCATTGTGTTGATAGCACATACTGCTGCTACTTTGTGTGGCGAAGGGCAGAAATATTAGAGGTGGTGGAGGGGTGCTAGTCGAGTGGGCTGCTTTGTCTTGGATGATATCCAATTTCTTGAGCATAAAGTCCTACAATTGTACAGCACGGAAACAGACCCTTCAGTCAAACTTGTCCATGCTGACCAGGTATACTAAATTAATTTACTCCCACTTTTGGCCCGTATCCATCTAAACACTTCCTGTTTATGTTCCTATCTAAATGCCTTTTAAATGTTGTAATTCTACCAGCCTCCACCACTTTTTCTGGCAGCTCATTCCACACATGCACCACAGTCTGTGTGAGAAAGCTGTCCCTTCGGTCTCTTAAATCATTCCCCTCTCGCCTTAAACCTATGCCATCGAGTTTTTGGGCTCCCCTATCCTGGGGCAAAAAAAATCCTTCTGTATTCACCCTATCCATGCTCCTATTAATTTTGTAAACTGCTATAGGTCACCACTCTGCTTCCGATACTGCAGGGAAAATAGCCTTTATCTGTTCAGCGTCTTTCTAAAGCTCAAACTGTCTAACCTCAGCAATATCCTTGTACATCTTCTCTGCACACTTTCAAGTTTATCAATGTTTCCTATAATAGGGAGACCTGAATTGAACACAGTATTCAAATAGTAGCCTAACCAATTCCCTTTAGAGCCACAACATGACTTCTCAACTCCTGTACTCAAAGCACTGACCAATAAAGGCATGTGTACTAAGCGCCTTTTTCGTTACCCTGTTTGCCTGTGACTCCACCTTCAAGGAACTATCAACTGCGCCCCGAGGTCTCTTTATTCAGCAACACTCCATAGGACCTTACCATTAAGTGAATAAGTCCTGCTCTGATTTGCCTGCCCAAAATGCAACACCTCACATTTCTCTAAATCAAACTGTATCTGCTGCTCCTCGGCCTATCGGCCCATCTGATCAATGTCCCGGTCTTCACTGTGCACGACACTACTAATTTTGGTGTCATCTACAAATTTACTAACCATTACTCTTCGATTCACATCCAAAAGAGCTGCACTCATCCAAGCACATAGGGAGTGTTCTCTCCTGATTTCTACATTATAGATGGTGGAAAGCACTGGGGAAAAGGGAGATGAGTGATTTAAGGATATTTAAGAATTAACCAGACACAGTCTGGCCGCCTTGTGTAGCCATGTATTTATATGGCTAGTTTAATTCAGTTTCTGGTCAATGGTAACCCACAGGATGCTCTAAGTGGGAGATTCAGTGATGCTAATACCACTGAATATCAAGGGTCAATTTAATCTCTGCAAGCACTATCCAGTTGCCTCTCCAACCGATACTGTAATGTACAGGCATGTGGTGCAACAGATCCTCAGTCCTGCTGAGGATACGGTCAAGTGGATATTTCTCTCTTGTGGGTTTCTTTGACTCCTGTTACAGAACTTTCTAGCAGCTATGTTATTTAGGAGTTGGCCAGCTTTGCCGGTTACTGCCATTCTTACAATGGGCACTCAACTCCTCCACCAAGAGTATATTCTGTGCTATTGCAACCCTCTGAGTATTGATGCATCAGCCAATTGGGAATCATAAATCGGGGGATGTCTCCTTGCCATGTTTGACCTGATGCCATAAGATTTCACAGAATATGGAGTCAATGATGATTCCCAGCCCATTTCCTTGCAGACCATACACTGCTGTGTGAACACCTCTGCTGCATCAGTCATGCATTTAGAACATGACATCGGGAGGAACGATAGTAACGGTGTCTGGGACATTTTCAATGAGATGTACTTCTGAGTGTATGACCACTTCTGAATCTCCCACAATCAGCATCCTATGGGTTACCCTTGACCAGAAAATAAACTAGACTAGTCATATAATTAAATGAGCATGCAAGAAGGTTTGACACAAGGAATTCTGCATCACTCACCTCCCTTCACCACAGTGCCTTCCACCATCTACAATATAGAAGTCAGGAGAGAATACTTTCCATGTGTCTGGATGAGTGCAATTCTTCTGATGTCAATGTCAATGTCTGAGGAATGGTCAGGCTATTGTTTCACTAGTCTATGGGAAGCTTTTCAAATTTTATAGCAAGTGATCAGATACTGGAAAGGAGGACATTGCAGGAGTAACAGGGATGCATTTGCCTTTGCTATTTCTAATCCAAAGGTCAAGATGGTACTTCTGCATTTGATCCTTTCTTTAGACTTGCTGCTGGTTTGTTACAACTGCTTGGCTTTTTAGGCCTTTTCTCAGGGTATTTAAGGATTAACCAAATTAATGTAGGCTTGGACTCACGTTGGCTGGTAAGGATGACACATTTCCTTCTGTGGAGGATATTGGTGAATATGATGGCTGCTTCCAAAAAATGACAGTGTTAACATTGACTATATTAGACTATAGTCTTGAATATAGTCTATAAAACTTGAATTCAAAGTTAGTCTAATGTTAGTCTAATATTAGACTAACTTTTGAATTCAAGTTTTATTGAATTCTGCCACAGTGGGATTATATAGATACATAAACATTTACAATGCAGAAGGAGGCCATTCAGCCCATTGTGATTGAATCAGTCAACAAAGATCTGATAGACTAATGTCATTTTCCAGTTCTTGGCCCATAGCCCTGGAGGCTATAGCCACCCAAATTCTGTTCAAATGTTATGACTCAACTACCCTTTCAGCCATTGAAATCTAAACCCAGCAAAAAATTATCTTTAACTCCCCAGTTACTATTTTACTTACCTTTTAAACTTATGACCCTATTTAATGAACCCTCCAGGATTGGGAAAAGTACCTATACAACCAACTTAGCAATGCCATGCATAATCGTACACAACTCCACAGGTCTCCTCTCAAAGTTTTGATTTTCCAAGGAAAACAACCAAAGCCTGTTCAGACTTCCCCAGACTGATTAAGCTCAGATTTATTCAGCCCAGGCAGGATCCTGGTAAATCTCCTCCGCAAACTTCCTAGTGTAATCGCATCCTTCCTAATCTGGTGAGTAGATCTGCACACAGTACACCAGTTATGACCCAACCAGCGTTTTATACAATTCTAGCAGAATCTTTCTAGCTCGTCTTAAAAAAAAGGCAAATATCACGTAAGCCTGTTTAACCACTGTCTTCCCTGTGTAATAGATCAGGCCAAACACCCTCAAAAATATTAAGAAAATAACCTAGACCCAACTTCTTTTAAAAGCAAGTGCCAGACATTGCATTCTAGGTGCAATTCGTTTGGTCAAACTATGAGTCTTGAAGCAAAACACACTTTATTCATACACTATTGTTAAAAGAGAAGAAAAGAAAGAAGAAATTGGAATAACTTAAATCTATTGGAAAACTTAACAGAATAATAGATTATTTAACTACTAAACGCTATCTGTTCCAATGTAGTAACATCCCATAAACACGGCCTTGGCAAAGACAAATTCAGTCAAATAGATTATCTCACATTCAATTCTCTAGTCTGGAGGAAAACTTCGAGAGAAAGAGCGATTAGCAAGTAGAGATGTACTATAGCTTCCAAACCCAGCTTGAAAATCCTAACAACTTCTACTGAGAAACTAAAACTAAAAATCCTGACTCTGGGGAAGCATGACTGCACTCATTCTAACTTAAAAAGAAACCAAAGGCTACCAACTGTTTATTGGATTCAAACAGACAGGTCACCCCCTCTGTCTTAAAACTTCTCTTCAAAAAAGGACAAAATTCACCTCTTGAAACCACAGCATCATCACATCTGCTATCTTGAGGGATGTGTGGATGTGCAGGCATTGTCTCTCAGATCTTCTGTATTTTTCATGGAACTGCCACTTATGGTACATTTATTTCTTGCCTTGCTAACCCTCTTCAAGAGCATCACTCACACGTTTTCAGTTAAATTCTATTTGCCATTGTTCTATCTGCCTAATAATTCCATAGAAACCCTCCGTACAGTTTATCCTCACTGTTTAACACCTGATCAATTTTTCTCTCAGCCACAAGTTTCTTGATCTTACCCCTTGCCTTTAAGTCCAAATCATTAAGATACAGCATAAAAAGCAAGGTCCCATGACTGAGCCCTGCAGATCCAATGTGTCACTTTACCTTGGATCCTATGCACTCTTACTTTCTTGACCAGTCTGCCATCAGAGACCTGAATAAAAATCCATATAGACAGCATAAAATGCATTAGTCTTTAACATACCTGGTTACTTCCTGGTAGATTTTGATCAAATTTGCTTTATTTGCTGATTCTTTAAGATATCCATGTTGTAGATCCAAACTGCAGTAAGAGAGCAAGATCCAGGATTTTGACCCAGTGGCCTTGAAGAAACAGCAGGATATTTCCCAAGTCGGTATGGTGAGGGTCTTGGAGGGGAACTTGCAAGTGGCAGTGTTCCCATGCATTTGCCGCCATTGTCCTTTATAAATGGAAGGTGTTGTGTATTTGGCAGGCACTTTCTAAGGGACCTTGGTGAAGTTCTGCAGTGAGAGTTGTGGATGGTATATATCATTGCTGGTGAATGTTTGTGGATGTGGTGCCAGTCAGGCAAACTGTTTTGTCCTGGATGATTTTGCGTGAAGCTTCAAGTTGGAGCTGTACTCATCCAGATATATGCAATGTATTCCATCACACTCCTGACTTGGTGTCTTGTAGATAGTGGATAAACTTTGGGAGTTAAGTGATGAGTTACTCGCTGCACAATTCCTGGCCTCTGTCCTGCTCTTGTAGCCATAGTATTTAAGTAGCTAGTCTAGTTCAATTTCTGGTCAATGGTAATCCCCACAATGTTGGTAGTTGGGGATTCAATAATGGTAATGCCATTGAACATCAAGGGCCACTGGGTAGATTCTATCTGGAGATGGTCAGTGCCTAGCACCTGTGCTTATTGTTTGCCACTTATCAATCCAAACCTGCATCTTGTCCAGATTTTGCTGCATTTGGACATTTGACGGGTGATGAATGATACTGATCATTATGCAAGTATCAGTGAGTACTTCCACTTCTGATCTTATGATAGAGAGAAGGTCATTAATGTAGTAGTTGAAAATAGTTGGACCTAGACCCTGAGAAATAGCTGTCACTCTCACCTCACCTCTTTGTCAGTATTTGGCTGTTATGAATTCAGGAAATTAGTGGCCCTGGCAGAACCCAAATTGAGTGTCAAAATAGCAGGTTGTTATAAAGCAGTTGTTGCTTCTGTTACGGATGATCTGGAGTAAACCGGAGCAGTAATTGGAGATACCTGGGCATTTTGCACCTTTTCAGGTAGGTGGTAGTGTTGTTGCTGTGGATGAACAGTTTGGCTAGGGATGTGTGGCAAGTTCTGGAGATAATGACATTTTCAGTACAATCACCTGGAGTGTTGAGGGAGGGGCAAGACTGGCAACTCAACATTTTGGGATTTAGGATATTCGGGCAGGAGAGGGACGGTGTGAAAGAGGTGGTGTCACATTCATAATTAAGGAGTCAATTACTACAATAAGGATTGACGATACCCTGAAAAAGTCTTTAAAGGGTCCAAAGGAGAGCTTTTGAGAAAAAAGGGAAGATACATTGCCAGGCATCCTAAATTATCCTAAATTATCGACCCCCAAATAGAAAACAGATATGTAGACACTCCACTGTGTAAAAGCAATAATAGAACAATTATATTTGGAGATTTTAAATTCCCCAACATTAATTAGAATAGCCACAGAGTGAATGGGCAGATTTCTTGAAATGTATTCAAAGAACTTTTTACAGTTCTAACTGAAGTTGACAGCTACTTCTCGGTAAGTTGACAGCAGTACATAGCGGCCATTGAAAATAGAATTGGAGACTGTAAATGCCCAACAGAGTGAAAAATGTAGGAGCCACAAGCCCAGAGAATCCCAAATGTCCAGAAACCATCAGGATTAGATAAGAAGGAAAAGAGACGTTTAATGAGGTGCAAAGCTCATCAACAGAGCTCTTCATGGAGTTTAGAAAGCACAGTGGTGAACTAAAGAGAGCGATTAAGAGAGCAAAGAGGGCATAGGAAAACACACTGGCCTATAGGAGTAGGGATAATCCCAATATATTCTGTATTTCAGAGGAAAAGGATAACCAGGGAAAAAGTAGGGTCCGTTAGGGATTAAAGGAACAATATATGCATGGAGCCAGAGGACATTGGTAGGGTGTTAAATGAGTACTTTGTATCTGTCTTCACTTTGGAAAAGAACGACTTAGCTACAGAATTCAGGAAGAGGGAGTCTGAGGTTCTCGAACAGTTTGACAGAGGGAATGCTGTGGTATCAGAGATTTTAAAATTGGACACGATGACTTGTGTCCCAGGCTGCTGTTGGAGCTGAAGGTGGAAATTACAAAGGCTCTAATCCAAATTTATAATTCCTTTCTGGCCACAGAAGTGCCAGAGGGCTGGAGAACTGGAGGGCAGATAATGTAGTTCCACTTTTCAAGCAAGGTAAAAGAGATTAACCAGTGAATTAAGACCAGTAAGCCTTATACCAGTGGTAGGGAAACTGAAAGAAAACTCTGAGGAAAATCAATAATCTCCATTTGGAGAGGCAAGATTTGATCAGGTATAGTCCCATGGTTTTTTAAGAGGGAGGTCATGCCTTTCAAATCTGTCTCTGGTAGCAGAGACAACTGATGCAAACCAATAAAAATGGATGAACAGCTCCCACTTTTTCGAGGTGGCCCGACATGGTGGCATTTGGGCAGGATGTGATGGTCTCACAGCCTGGCATTGCCTCAGCATGAACTAGACTCATGGCACCAGTAAGGACTGGGTTGGGAGATGACTGTTCTTAACTTCTTTTTCTCCATTTTATAATATGTGCCTAAAATCTGCAGTGCTGGACATTTTTACTTCTCTCTTTTTTCCCCAAGAATTAGGATCTTTGTCCCTAAGATGGCATCTTGAGTGGTGACTTCAGCATTTCTCACTGTACTCAGTTAAGTACATGTGACAATAAAGCTAACTGTAATTCTAATAAACTAAGCTCTACTGGGAAAAGCGCTCTCATTCATAAATAAAACTATTTTGACAGTTCTTGAAACTCTCAATGCTACTGGACAGTTCTACTGAGTTTATGCACCTTTTGCACACAATATTCCCCATAGTTTAAAAACCCCAAAGAAAATCTGAACCCACAAATGATATCTGAACTTCATGCTCCAAGTACTGAGAGAGTATATGCACAGGCATATCTCATCTCTAAAGGGGTACCTTGGCTATCCAAACAAAAAAAGCACAAAAAAAGACTGCTCTTAGTTTATCTAATCTCCATACTTTGGGTTCCAGACACCAGTGACTCTAAAATCTGAATTGAGTGGAGACAGTTGATCATTTAAATGACCAGCTATCTGAGGAACTATTCTTTTATAAGAATCCATAGTCCACTCTCATCAAAATGTGAAATTGGATCACTGGTAGGACTTAGAATTTTGAATGTCTTTTGTTATTTTGCCACAACGGACAGGATCGCCATTATTGCAAATTATTTTCCCTCGTGTCAGGAACTAAGAATCCCAGATGACGCCAGAATGTGGCAACATTTTGCGAGCCGTCTACAGCAGATCTTATTCTTACATATCTTATAAGCTTATAACTTCAATTCTATGTCCATCAGAATTACTAAACCTACTTTCAGGTTTAAAGATTCCACAAATGATGAGGCTCTATTAACGATGCTGGAACTATGCGGGGGAGTAAAGGGAATTACTGGCTTCCTGCAAGCCTGAACTCCTCGTGGAAACCTGAAACCAAGGCCTGACCAGTGTGGGAACAAGACCTGAACACATGGTGACCAGACATCGAGGAGGTCCAACCAAACTGGCCACAAGACCCCCTTGAATGCTCAAGGCCATGACTGGTGCCCATGACCCCATCAGGAGGACACACTTACCTCTCGGAGTAGCAGACTTCCTTCCCCGATGCCCAAAATCAATGAGGAGCTACCTCCCCTCCTGATGTGGGAAATGTCAGAGATATGCTGGACTTTAGGTGGGACTGAAACTTCAGGATTTCGAGGTGGTGACAAGGTATATTGATAAGGCTATTATGATTGATATAATTTCTCTGAATTACAGCAAAGATTTTGACATGGTTCTACACTCGAGTCTGAAAAAGAAGGTAAAAGTACATGGGATCTAGTGTAACTCAGAAAGTTGGATCCATGTTAGCTCACTAGTAGGAGACAGAGGATGGTGGTGGAAGGCTATTTGTGTCTGGTGGCATATGAAGTGCTGTGTTCCTTATTATTCATGATATACGTAAATAATATAAAATAAACTATGAGAGGAAGTGATGTCTAAGTTTGTGGATGACATGGGGATGAGTTGGGTGGTTGACAATGAGGAAGAACGCCTGAGGTTACAGGTGGTTACAGGCAGATTGTCAGGTGAATAGATGGAATTTATCCCTGATGATGGATTTTGGAAGAAGTACCAAGCCACGGGAGTATGCGATGAATGGCAGAACAGTAGGAATCTCAGAGGGACCTTGAGTGGTTTGTCTATAGATCCCTGAAAGCAGCAGGATAGAGTAATAGTGTAATTAAGAAGGCACTGGGGACAGTTGCCTTGATTATCATGACATAGACTACAAAAGTGGGGAGGTTATTTGGTGTTGTAAAGGACTTTGGTTAGACCATAGATGGAGTACTGTGTGCAGTAAACAAAATAAGGAAATCAGAAACAAAAGCAGAAATTTCTGGCAAAGGTCAGCAAATCTGGCAAATTTTGTGAAAAGTAAGCAGAATTGACGTTTCAGATCTGGTACCCCTTTTTCAGACTGGTTGTAGCTAAGAAAAGGTTGGTACATGAAGGGATTGAGGGATGGGGAAAGAGTAAACGATAGGTGCAGATCGATCCCTGAGAGGGTGGCATACAGTCGCACAGTCAAAGGCATGGGTTAAGGTCAGCCTGGGAGAATGTAAAATGGGGACTATTGATGGCTGATAATGGGTCGTTTGTTGTAGCAGTCCATTTGGTGACAAGGCCTGGTTGTGGGGGTTAGGGTAAGGTCATGAGAGAACATGTTCAGGCTCTTGATATTGAGACCAGAAAGTTGCGGGGTTTCCAAGCGGAAAATGAGGTGTTGTTCTTCCAACTTATGCTGAGCTTTGCTAGAGCACTGCAGCAAAGCCCAAGACAGAAATATTGGCAAAGGAACATGGTGATGTGTTGAAATGGCAGGCAGCTGGAACCTGAGGGTCATTTTTGTAGGCAGGCTTAGGTGTTCTGCAGAGCGGTCGCCCATCTATGCAATGTAGAGGAGACCACATTGTGAGAAGTGAATACAATAGACTAGATTGAGTGAAGTGCAGGTAAATTGCTGCTTCAGCCAGAAGATGTGTGTCCAGGACCTTGGATAGTGAGGAGGGAGGAATTAAACAGGCAGGTGTTACATTTTCTGCAATTGCATGGGAAGGTGCCCTGTGATAAGATGTTGGGAGGAGGGAACCATGGTGTCCTGAAGGGAACAGTCCTTCTGGAATGCTGACAAGGGAGGGAAGGGGAATATATGTCTGGTGACATCCTGCTGGAGGTAGTGGAAATTGAGGCTAATGATCAATTGGATGTGGATGCTGATGGAATGGTAGGTGTGGATGAAGGGGCCCTATCGTTTTTGTGACAGGGAAGAGGGGGGTGAGGGCTGAAGTATGGAGATGAGTATGACACAGCTGAGGACCCTGCACCCACAGCAGCGGGGAATCGTTAGTTGAAGAAGAAGGTGGACATGGGGGAGGAGCCTTTGTCAAAATTGGCATCCCCACACAGGTGCAACACAGATGGAGGAAATGAGAGAATTGAATAGAGTCTTTACAGGAAGCAGGGTGCAAGCATGTATAATCGAGGTGACTGTGGGAGTGAGTGGCTTAGTAGTGGATATTGGTGGCCATCCTATACCCAGAAAGGAAAACAAATGTCGAGGAAGGGAGTAGTCAGAGATGGACCTGGTGAAGATGAGGTCTGTTGAAATTGGAAGTGCAATCGATAAACTTTTCCACTTCAGCACGAGAAAGGAAAGCAGCACTGACGATGTCATTGATATACTGGTGAGAGAGTTGTGGCTGGGTCCAGAGTAGGACTCGAACAAAGAATATTCCACTTACCCCTCAAAGAGACAGGCATTACTGGGGCCAATGTGGGTACCCTTGGCCACATCTTTGACTTCAAGAATGTGTGAGGGGTTAAAACAGAAGTTGTTCAGAATGAGAACGAGCTCAGTCAGGCAGAGGAGTATGATGGCATATTGTAATGGTTCAGGCCTTTTTTCCAGGAAGAAACAGAGAGTCCTAAGACCTTCTTGATGGGGAATGGACAAGTTAATGGATTGCATAAAGAGGAGGTGGCTGAAGCCCACAAACTGGAAATTCTGAAACTGATGTGAAGTATCAGAAGAATTGCAGTCTAAGTGAGAAGGGACTGGACAAGGGGAGAAAAAAAATCAACTCGAGGTAGGAAGAGGTGAGTTCTGTGGGGAAGGAGCAGTCAGAAACAGTGGGTCTGCCTGGGAAGTCCTGTTTGTGGACTTTGGGGAGCACGTAGATGTGGGCTGTGCTGGGTTGGAAAGCTATGAGCTTGGAAGGAGATCATCAGATGAAACGAATGGCGGTGACAATTGTGGATATAGTGGTCTAGTGGTCTGTGGTGTGGTCATGATCGGGGGAGATAGGAGGAGGTATCAGTGAGCTGGTGCTCAACCTCCACAAGGTAGAAGTCAGGAAGCCAGGCATCAACCATCCTTTTCCTAGCTACAATTGGTTCTTAAGAAGGGTCACTGAACACAAAATGTTAACTCAACATCTATGGAGAGAAAGCAATCAGACCTACTGACCTTCTCCAGCAATTTCTGATTTTGTACTGTGTACAGTTCCGGCCACTGCCCTATAGGCAAGATGTGGTTGCATTGGAGGGGGTTCAGAGGAGATTCATCAGGATGCTGCCTGGAATGAGCATTTTAGCTGTGAGAAATCCTAGAGTCAAAGAGATGTACAGCATGGAAACGACCCTTCGGTCCAACCCATCCATGCCGACCAGATATCCCAAGCCAATCTAGTCCCACCTGCCAGCACCCGGCCCATATCCCTCCAAACCCTTCCTATTCATATATCTATCCAAATGCCTCTTAAATGTTGCAATTGTACCAGCCTCCACCACTTCCTCTGGCAGCACATTCCATACACGTACTACCCTCTGTGTGAAAATATTGCCCCTTAGGTTTCTTGTATCTTTCCTCTCTCACCCTAAACCTATGGCCTCTAGTTCTGAACTCCCTGACCCCAGGGAAAAGACTTTGCCTATTTACTCTGTCCATGCCCCTCATAATTTTGTAAACCTCTATAAGGTCACCCCTCAGCCTCCAATGCTCCAGGGAAAACAGCCCCAGCCTGTTCAGCCTCTCCCTATAGCTCAAATCCTCCAACCCTGGCAACATCCTTGTAAATCTTTTCTGAACCCTTTCAAGTTTCATAACATCTTTCCGATAGGAAGGAGACCAGAATTGCATGCAATATTCCAACAGTGGCCTAACCAATGTCCTGTACAGCCGCAACATGACCTCCCAACTCCTGTACTCAATACTCTGACCGATAAAGGAAAGCATACCAAGTGCCTTCTTCACTATCCTATCTACCTGCGACTCCATTTTCAAGGAGCTATGAACCTGCACTCCAAGATCTCTTTGTTTAGCAACACTCCCTAGGACCTTACCATTAAGTGTATAAGTCCTGCTAAGATTTTCTTTCCCAAAATGCAGCACCTCTCATTTATCTGAATTAAACTCCACTTGCCACTTCTCAGCCCTTTGGCCCATCTGGTCAAGATCCTGTTGTAAGCTGAGGTAATCTTTGCTGTCCACTACACCTCCAACCTTGGTGTTATCTGTAAACTAACTGTGCCTCTTATGCTCACATCCTGGATAACTTCAGGTTGTTCTCTTTAGAGCAGAGAAGGTTGCAAGATGACCTGATTTAGGTGTATAAGATTTGAGGAGCATGGACAGAGTAGATAGGAAGCAGCTATCCTCCTGAGTTGAAGGATGAATAAGAAGAGGGCATAGTTTTACGGTGCAAAGCTAGAGGGTCAGAGGGGATTTGAGGACTTTTTTTTCATCCAGTCGCGGGGTGGTGGGATTCTGGAATGCCCTGTGTAGAAAATTAGTTGAGGCAAGCAACCTCAAAACCTTTAAAAGGTATTTGGATGAGTACTTAAAATGTCATAACATGCAAAACTACGGCCAAAACATTGGAAAATTGGACTAGCATAGACTTAGGGGTTTTTTTGGAGCAGACTTGATGAGCCAGAGGGCCTCTTCTATACTGTTTTATTCTATGTGACCCATTCAACTTGTACATATCTCAACGCCTGACAAATGTAAAGCCTTTCCTCCTGGCTCACTCTCCAGACCCACCTTCATCTGTTTTATCATTCTCTTCTTATGTGGAAGAGAATAGCAATCCAGAGATTGCAATTTTTGAAGTCCTGCTTTTCATTTTGCTGTTTTCACCCTCCTGGTTCTGAATGCCCTGAAACCATTTTGTGACATCCTTAACCCTGGCACCTGGGAGGCAACATACCATTCTGGAGTCACCTTTTGGACTGAACAAACACCTGTATACTCCCAAAACCAACAAATCCCATACCATGAGTGTCCTTATACATTTCTTCCTTCCCCTGTTGAACATCGAAACCACTCATACTGCTATGGCCTTGGATCTGTTATGACATGGGGTAAACCCCTCTGCTAATTTAAATCTGCAACACAGAAAAGATTCACCCAGTGCTATAATCTGTTAAAATTCAAGAGGCAAAGAGCTATCCTAAAAGTCACTATTTAAAATAAAAATTAACAACATTATTTCTTTAAGTCTGACAGAGAATATTAACTAACAGCTATTTACAACTCCTTTCTCTTAAACTTATCTTTTACCTCCCCCCACAATACAAATCCAATAAAACTCCTGATTATGATTTACAAAAAAAATCACGTTTCAAAACCAGGCAGCTTTGCCGAGTGTCCTCTAGATTTTCCTCTGTTCTCTTTTCTTCTTCTGATGAATTCTGCTTCACAGGTCTTTGATAGATAAAGGTACCTTTTAGAGAGCAGATCTTTCTGTAAGCAGTCTCTCTTGTTGTTTCTAGCTACTCTTTGCCGCTCTGGGTAACTGTTCAAAATGTTTGATATTTATAACCCAAAATATTGGATTGTTTCATTGGTTTTAATATTGTCAAAATACTAAATTCAAAGTTGATTGGAATTTTGTATGTTGGTGTATAATTTAAACCGATTGGCCGAATTTGAATTTGTTTTTGTATCCAGGCAACACATCTCTTAGTTAGTTGTTTCACCCAAATGTTACATTGTTACCTTGTTCCGGACTCTCTGGGCTTCTATCAGTCCTTGCTAACTTTTCAACTCTCTTAAAGGTACAGTACCCCTACATCTTCATAACAGTACTCCAGCCATTTTCTAAGATCAAGAAAGGGTTTGTAAGAGATGCACTCAAGGGATTCCCTAGCCATCTGTTTGGTTGACTCTGTCTAGCAGTCATCCATTCCCACTCTGCCTTAAGCAAGAGAACATGGTAATAAACTTGCAATTCCTTGATATTTCTGGAATTACTATTAATGCAATATTTCCATCTTGCAACTAATATTTGGAAAAGTGTTTGAAATTTTTTTATTTTTCACAAGTGAGATAAGCATGATTATCATGAAGCGCTTTATATGAACACTGACTTCAGAACGTAGAGCTTTTATAAATCCAATAATAAAGAAAGGTATTTTGGGGAAACGGCTATACTTCCAACTGGATTGGTTGCAAGGTATTTTGGGGCATCTGGTGATCATGACGTTGAGTGGACATTGTTGTTATATGCTATCAACAATTGCAAAACAGTAAATTTGTTTTTTGATGATTTTCCCTGCAGGTTAAACCATTGCAATCCTGTCAGGAAATGCAACTAATGTATGTCAAAGCCCAGAAGTGCGCTTTTAGATCACTACCACATTAATGAATATTAGTTGCTGTTTTTCATTGTAACATTTTTGATGTCTTTTGTGTAGTCCAAAAAAGTGTTTTCTATTTCTAAAGTAATAAATAAATTTAGTACTGGAGTTGTATTAATTAAAGGTTAAAATAAATGATGACAGTTACATAACTCTTTCAATGATAACTATTTTCTGATTTGCAACATTGGTCTGTCAGAAGTGTCTCTTGAATCTTTGACTAAGAGTTCACTTGATTGCCTTTATTGATTGATAAACGGAAAAAAACATTGTTTTGGGTTAAGTTCCAATTTTTGAAGAAACGCTAAACAGAAGAAGGGTGTCATTTGGAACATAGGGATTAGCACTGCCCTTTCAACTCTAGAACTTGAGTCTGAATATATTACAGACTGACAACTGACAGGGAGATTGTCTCCACCTTTTGAGTCGCTCGTTGTTCACAACATAAAATTCAGTTGCAACCAGCAGCCTGTATGCATTGGAATATTGGAATATTTTTACGTGGGTATCTTCCTGATGAAGAGCTTATGCTCAAAATGTCAGTATTCCTGATGAAGAGCTTCTGCTCGAAATGTCGAATCTCCTGCTCCTCGGATGCTGCCTGACCAGCTGTTCTTTTCCAGCACCACACTCTTCAACAACAATCTCTAACATCTGCAGTGCTCATGTTCTCCATAAGGAGGGAAATAGCCTCTGAGGCTGAGAACAAGCCCCATTATTTCACAGGGATAGACTCATATTCATTCTCCTGTTGCTTGTATTTATCTTGACTTGGATGTCATTCATACTGATACTTGGAGTCGAAGTGTCAAGTCATATTGTTGTCCAGAAGGGTCATTCTCCATAATTATCAATAGACGTGCTTGTTGAAAATCATTCAGTAGGTTTATATAGGTTAGAAGTTATATAATAAAACTTAAATGGTTATAATAATTTTATTAGCCTCTGAAGATGTAATAAATAATTTTAGATGGGATGTAGCATTCCATTTTGGCTTTGGTGAGTTTGTTGCACATTAAACAGATCACTTGCTATCCCATTGAGTTGATTGATAGGAAAAGTAGGCAAGACATAAAGCAGTCAGCAGATAACTACTCTTTGTCTTATGCTACCCTCAAAATTGAGAATTCTATGTTTGACCCCTAAATCAGAATCCATTTTGGTCCATCTAAGCTTACAGGCTATAATTTATTTAGGTCTTTTAACTTCCTGTGATTCATGTTTTAATAGGAAGGGCCAGGAGATTGGTCAACATTGGACGCAGAGGTTTTAATGAAGGAAGATGAAATATGTGGAACCAAAAGTCCAACTCCACACAAAATCCTATTAGACACCCGTTTTGAATTGCCTTTTGGTAAGTACCTTATAATCACATTTGGAGGAGGGGAACAAATTGTTCAAAGTACAGTTGACAACTGAATGAGTTTAAAAATGCTTAAATCTGAAATTATAAATTGATTTTGTTGTAAATATCCTTTAATCTCTATCACTTTTCCTGTGCATTAAAATTTTTATGTCGTAAATCCATTTTGAGTAATTTATCGATCTGAACTTTTTTTCCCTGTTGTTTCCTTTCCACCATTCTGTACTACTCTTTCCATCTATGTCAGTTCTAATCTATGAACCATGAGTTTGAAATGCTGATTTAACTGCTTTGTATTTCTCATATTTTCAGGTTATTGAGGTCTGTGAAGAGACAGGATTGGTTAGGAATATACTCATGAGTTCAGAAGAACAAGGGAACAATCTTAGAAAAATTCTAACAGGAATAGAGGGAAAATGCAGGAAGGTTGACTGGGGAGTTCAGACCAGAGTCACAGTCCAAGGATATGGGGTAGGCCATACAGGATTGAGAAGAAGAGAAATGTTTTCACCCAGAAAGTGTGAACCTGTGGACCTCTCTGCCATGAAAGGGGAGTTGTTGGTCAAGTGTTATTATTGCCAGACTACTAAACAAGTGACCCAAGTAATGTTCTGGGAAAGCTGGATTTGAATCCCATCACGGTACATGGTGGAATTTGAATTCAATAATTAAAAATAAAAGTCTGGAATTAAGTGTCTAATGACCATAAATCCATTGTTGATTGTTGGAAATGTCCTTTAAAGAAGGAAACTGCTAAATTTTCATGGTCAGGCTTAAGTATCTCCAGTGGATGACTCTAAAATTGGTGGTATAATGGACAGTGAAGAAGGTTGGGTATTTAAGACCGTGCTTAAGAACATAACATAAGAACACAACAGCATAAGAAAGAGGAGCAGGCGTAGGCCATGAACCTGTAGTGCCATTCAATAAATCATTACAGATCTTTTCTTAGACTCAGCTCCACTTACCCGCCTGCTAATCTTTACTATTCAAAAATCTATCTTTGCCTTAAAAACATTCAACGAGGTAGCATCAGCTGCTGTACTGGGCAGGAAATTCCACAGATTCTCAACCCTTTTGATGAAAGGTTTCTCCCCACATCAGTCCTAAATTTGCTCCCCCTTATTTTGAGGCTATGCCATTCCAGTTCTAGTTTCACCTGCCAGTGGAAACAACCTCTCTGTTTCTACCTTATTTACTCCCTTCATAATTTTGTAAGTTTCTATAAGGTTCCCTAATTCTCCTAAATTCCAACGAGTATAGTCCTAGTTTACTCAATCTCTTCTCATAAGCCAATCTTCTCAACCTTCTCCAAAATCAACGTAGTGACCATCCTCTGCCCCGCCACTAATGCCAGTAAGACCAAAATTGTACACAGTACTCCAGGTGTGCCCTCATTAATACCCTGTACATCTGCAGCATAACCTCCCTATGTTTTAAGCTCCACTTCTCCAGCAATGAAGGACAATATTCCATTTGCTTTCTTTAATACCTGCTGCACCTGCAAAATAATTTTACATGATTCATGCACAAGGGCACTTAAGTCACTCTGTCCAGCTGTATGTTGCACTATTTGAATAATAGTCCATTTTGCCATTATTCCTAGAAAATGGATGACCTCACATTTACCAACTTTGTATTCCATATGCCAGGCCTTTGCCCCTATCTATTGCCTTCTGCAGACTTTCAGAGTCATCTGCACACTTTGCTCTGCCATTCAGTTTAGTGTCATTCGTGATCTTTGATTCACTGCACTTGGTCTCCAACTCTATATCGTCTATGTAAAGTGTAAACAATTGTTCCAACACTGATCCCTAAGGCACACCACTAGCCACTGATCACCAATCAGAAAAACACCCATTTATCCCACTCTTGTTTTCTGTTAGTTAACCAATCATGCTAATACATTACCCGTAATGCGTGCATCCTTATCTTATGCAGTGGCATTTTGTGTGGCATCTTGTCGAATGCCTTTTGAAAATCCAGATACACCATATCTGCCGATTCTCTGTTATCCACCACGCTTGTAATACCCTCAAAGAATTCCAGTAAATTAATTAAACATGGCCTGCCCTTCATGAACCCATGCTGTGTTAGTCCGATGGGACACTTTCTGTGCAGATGTTGCATTATTTTTTCATTGTTTATAGATTCAAGCACTTTCCCCAGTACATAAGTTCAGCTAACAGGCCTATAATTACCTGCCTTATGTTGATTGCTTTTTTAAACAGTGGCACCACATTTGCTGTTTTCAATCGACTGGAACCACCCCAGAGTCCAGCAAATTTTGGTGAATTACAATGAGTGCACTTGCTTTTCCCTCAGCCATCTCTTTTAGTTCCCTGGGATGCATTCCATCGGGGCCAGGAGACTTGTCTACCTTTAGTCCCATTAGCTTAACTACCTCTTTCATGATAATGATCATTTCTCGGTTCTCACCTGTCATAGCCTACTTGTCATCAATTATTGGCATGTTATCTAAGAGTACAATGTGGTCTGGATCAACTGTGCCAATGGACCAAGGAATGGCAGATGGAATTTAATTTAGCTTAATGGGAAGTGTTGCATTTTGGTAAGACAAACCAGGGCAGGACTTACACAATTAAGGGTAGGGCCCTGGGGAGTGTTGTCAAGCAAAGAGATCTTGGAGTGCACGTCAATAGTTCCTTGAATGTGACATCACAGGTAGACAGGGAGGTGAAGAAGGTATTTGGTGCACTTGCCTTCATCGGTCAGAGCTTTGAGTGCAGGAGTCAGGATGTCTTGTTCCTGATGTACAAGACATTGGTAAGGCCACATTTAGAGTACTGCGTTAAATTCTGGTCTCCCTGTTATAGAAACAGTGTCATTAAACTGGAAAGGGTACAGAATAGTTTTCCAAGGGGTCTTACTGAGACTGGAGGGGGGAGGTTTGAGTTATAAGGAGAGGCTGGATCAGCTGGGACTTTCTATCACTGGAGTGTAGGAGGCTGAGGAATGACGTGATCAAGGTCTATAAAATTAGGCGAAGAAATAGGTGAAAAGCCAAGATCTTCTCCCCAGGGTAGAGGAGTCCAAAACTAGAGAGCATAAGTTTAAGGTAAGAGCAGAAAGATATAAAAGGGACCTGAAGACTGACATTTTCAAGCTGTCAGAGGAAGTGGTAAAGGCATATACAATTATACCATTTAAAAGACATTGGAGCAGGTACATAGATAGGGCAGGTATAGAGACACATGTGGGTTGAGAGTATGGTGCTGGAAAAGCACAGCAGGTCAGGCACCATCCAAGGAGCAGGAGAATTGATCTTCATCAGGCTTGTGCTCAAAACGTCGATTCTCATGCTCCTTGGAAGCTGCCTGACCTGCTGTGCTTTTCCAGCACCACACTCCCGACTCTCATCTCCAGCATCTGTAATCCTCACTTTCTCCATAGAGGCATATGCGCCAAACACAAGAAAATGGGACCAATTCAGTTCACGAAACTGGGTATGCATGGACAAGTTGAGTCCAAGGCTGTTTCTGTGCTGTATGACTCTGATCCACAGCAATGTGATTGACTGTTAACTGGCCTCTGGGATGGGCAATAAATGCTGTCTTAGCCAGCAATGCCCTTATCCTGTAAATTAATAAAATTAAAGCAGCTGAGGCCAAAATATTGAATGCTTTCAAGGAGGATTTAGAAGTAGCTCTTGGAGCTAAAGCATCCAAGATGGGGAGAAAGCAAGAACTGAGTTGAATGGTCAGCTGTATTCATTTTAAATAGCAGAACAGGCTCCAAGGGCTGAATGGCTTATTCCTGCTCCTATTTTCTATGTTTCAGTATTTAGTCTAGGCAAAAACATTAGCTTTGCATTAAACTTGAAAGCAGAATACTCCAGGTGCTGGAAATCTGTAATTAAAAGCAAAATACTGGAAAAGATCCTGCTCCTCTCTATGGATGCTAAGTGTTCTCAGCATTAGCTTGCAAAAAGTATCCTTCTTAAAGACTTTTGTCAATTGATACATAGATCATATAACTGTGTGGTGATGATGTAAGTCTTTTGTTACAAATCTTATCATGAATAAAAGACAGATTATTGCCTGATTCTATTTATTACATGGATGGATGTAAAGCTTTTAAAAAATGTAGGCGAGTAACCGTTGCTGTTTTGTTATTGTGATTGTATTAAGTGTTCTTTATTTATCTCTGTGAAAAATGCGATATATTTCATGTTATACGTTCATTTCCATCAGAAAAGAAAACTTTCAGTGTTGTGTGAATTAATTACTAATGATATTTTGGCAGTTAATATTCTTTGTAAAATTTAATGTCTTGCATGAAAGGTTGATGGCGGGGAGACACTTAAACAAAGAAAAGGTGAGGATTCTGCTACCATCCTGCCTCTGCCATGATTGACTTCTTGGTGGGGTGGCCTGTCCCACTGACATGTTGAGGTCCACGAGTAGGCATTTATTGTCATTTATGCTTATTTAAATGTCTTTAGCTGGAGTCTAAGGGTTTTACAGCATGCAAAGAGGACTTGGAGCCATGCTTGCCATCAAACACCATTCAACTCTAGTACCATTTTTTAACACTTAGCTTATAGCCTTGCATGCTATGGCACTTGAAGTGATGACATAAACACTACTTAAATTTTGTGTTGGTTCTTGCATCCAGCCTTTCAGCAGTGAATTCCGGATATCCATTCCCCTCTGGGTGAAAAAAAGCCTGCCTGAAATCTCTTGCTGTCTGTCTTTACATCTATGCCTCCTGGTTCTTGATCCCTCTGCTGAAGGGAAAAGTTTCTTCCTATCTCTGCCCCTCATTTGTTTGGTACACCTCAATCAGGTGCTCCTTCAGCCTTCCCCAAGCTGAGGAAAACAAGTCCAGCCTATCTTGTCCTTCTTCACAGTTAAAACACTTCAGTCCAGGCAACATGATAGTTGTCTTCTGCACCCTAATGTAATCTTGTCCTTCTCATAGTGTGGTGACCAGAATTGTACACAATTTAGGCTCCAGCTGTCGCCTAAATATCTTGTGTAACTCCGTCGTAATCTCCTTTCTCTTGTATTCAGTGCCTCGATTAATAAAAGCAAATACTCCATATGCCTACTTGATCATCTTATCCACCTGTCTTGTTTCTTTTAAGGATCTTTGGACATACACACTGAGTCCCACTGATCTTTTTTACTTCTTAGAGTCCTACCGTTCTACGTATACTCCCTGCTGTGTTAAACCTCCCAAAATGCAGCAACTCAAACTTTTCAGGATTAAATTCCAGTTTGCATTGTTCTCCAATCTGATTAGCCCATCTACATTGTCATGTAAGCTATGTCTCCCCACTATTTATCACACATCTAATTTCTATCATCTGCGAACTTACGGATGATATCTCCTGTATGCTGATGTGTAGATCATTAAAGTTGACGACAAACTGGAATGGACCCAGCACTAAGCCCAGTGATTTAATGGACATAGGCACCCAGTCATAAAAACACTTTCAGCTATCATTCTATCCCTCCTGACTGAGCCAATTTTAGATTTAATTTGTCACATAGCCCTAAATCCCATGCGCTATTAGCTTCTTAACCGGTCTGGCATGCAATACCCTGTCAAAGGTCTTAGTGAATCCATGTAGACAACAACTGCACTGCCATCATCCACATGCCTCGTCAGCTCTTCGAAAAACTGAATCAAACCTGTCAGATGTAACGTCCCTCCGAAAAAGACATGCTGACTGTTCTTGCCTCTTAAAATGGAGGTGAATGCAGTGCCTCAGAAATTTTTCGATTAGCTTCATGACCATTGATGTTAGACTCACTGGCCGAGAGTTACCTGCTTCATTACTATCACACTTCTTGAATAATCCTACTGCATACATTGTCCTCCAGTCCTTTGAGGGGAGGTAATGGCCTAATGGTATTGCTAGACTATTAATCCATAGACTCTGGTAATGTTCTGGGGACACGGGTTTAAATTCTGCCATGACAGATGGTAAAATTTGAATTTAATAAGTATCTGGAATTAGAAGTCTAGTAGTGACCATGAAATCACTCTCGATAATCAGGAAAAACCCATCTGGTTCACCCATGTGCTTTACGGAAGGAAACTGTCGTCCTTACCTGGTCTAGCCTACATTTGACTCTAGACCCACATCAATGTGGCTAACTCTAAACAATTAGGGATGGATTGCAGAGTGAGTTTTTCAAAGATTTGTAGCTCAGTTTGAGGTTCTGGATGTAAGTTTGCTTGCTGCGGTCAAAGGTTCGTTTTCAGATGTTTTGTCACCATACTAGGTAGCATTGGTGATAGTGACCTGTTTTCTATTTGTGTTTAGATCTCCTGGGGTTGGTGATGTCATTTCCTGTGATGATATGATTTCCTGTTCTTTTTATCAGAGGGTGGTTCCAACTGACACTCTATCAACAAACACATTAACTTGGACCCCATTTATCAACCTCCCATCCAACCCCAGCTTTGTGTCAGCTGCAAACTTGGAAATATTACATTATTACATTCAATCTTGTAAGATGCAACTGTACTTCCTGCATGAATGCCTCAGAAAACAGGTATTACCACGATGTGTCAAATACAAACCACATCTCAACATTCCACAAACCAGGAGAACAGCAGAACAGAACGACTACAAGCAATGATAAATGGGGTGCCCACAACCAACTCCACAAATACGAAAGAGAAATTTCACATGAAAACACTAACGCAACTGACCATGAATGGACAACTATGCTAGAATGAGCCAGCATCATTAAACAAGGGGTGGCACAGTGGCTCCGTGGTTAACACTGCTGCCTCACAGCAACAGGGACCTGGGTTCAATTCCAGCCTTCGATTCTCCCTGTGTCTGCGTGAGTTTCCTCTGGATGCTCTGGTTTTCTCCCACAGTCTAAAGATGTGCAGGTCAGGTGAATTGGTCATGCTAAATTGCCCATAGTGTTAGGTGCGTTAGTCAGCGTGAAATGGGTCTGGGTGGGTTACTCTTCGGAGGGTCGGCATGGCCCGTTTCCACACTGTAGAGAATCTAATCTCATTGAAACAGCTGAACAAAGAATGGACTGGCCGTACAAGAGAAAGTAACCAACCTCACCCACAGCAACGACATGGACAAATCAGAGACCTGTATCAAGAGTCTATCTGACCGACCACACTCAGACACTGAAAAAGCTGTCCTAGTACAAGGGGTGAACTGCAACCACAGGGAGGCAGACAAAAAGGACTTCCTAGGAATCCACCCTTAAAGACAATGGACTGACAGAAGAAACCCAGCAGGCCATCAGACGGTAACACCAACACTTAGCAGAAAGAAACAAAGGAACACCCTTGATACACTTGAAAGGAAAGCTCCGAAAGGACTCAGAAAAGACAGAAATATTGTAATCCTACCTGTGGACAAACAGCACGTGACCGTCATCCTGAACAGAACACAGTATATGGAAAAGGTGAGCACACTAATAACGATACTAACACCTATCAACAGGTAACGATGGACTCAACTTCACATTACAGGAGCCCTGAGGAACTACACAAAGCAGGTGAAATTAATAAGACAGGCTTCCAAAGAATGAAATCAGAATGATCCAATGCACCATATTCTTATAGATTACCAGAGCTGCACAATCAAGCTCCCCGCCCCCGCCCCGACCAGAGTCTCAGTTCCCAGCGCACCAACACACAGGCTAGCAAAGGAACTGCAACAAAAACTAAAACACCCAGTAGATGAAACAACCCAGTCCATCCATGCCACCCAGGAACTTCTTAACATCATCAAAGACACCAAGATAGAGGACAACACGGTCATGGTTTCCTTCAACGTGACGGTCCTATTCACATCGATAAACACTAGCCTCACCGCTAGGCGAACCAGGCATACAAACACTCGACAGCGCCAACTTCATCAGCAAAGAAAGCATCATCAAACTATTGGACCTGTGCCTCACAACACATTTCACCTTCAACGACAATGTCTACAAACAAATCAGTGGGATGCTTATGGGATCACCAGTATGCAGAGGTTAGAAAGAGCAGCCCTTCCCATGATCCAGCCTAAGCTTTGGGTCCGCTGTGTAGATGACACCTTTATCATCACGAAACGCGACAAGCCCAAAGAAACCCACAAACACAAGAAACCCATAAACAGTATCTTCACTGGTATAAAATTCATCAAAGGGGAAGAGAACAACAACTGACTCCCCTTCTTAGATATCAGGATAGAACGAAAAGTCAATGGAGGACTGCAGACCAGTGTTTACAGGAAGGCCACACCCACTGACCAATACTCAACTACAGAAGCAACCATCCCAACACCTTCAAATGGAGCTACATCAGGACATTATTTAAATGAGCCACAACACTGCAGCACCCAGGAACTATGAGAAGCCGAGGAGAAACACCTATCCAATGTTTTTAGGAACAATGGTTACCTGATAAGCTCAGTTGGCCGATGCCTGCACAACAGTCCTAAACAGGAAGATACATTACGCCCAGAGATTCTAGTCACCCTACCATACATCAAAGACATTTCAGAAATATCAACCAGACTACTCCAGCCCCTAGCCATCATGGTAGCCCACAAACCTACGACCACACTAAAACAACTACTGAGGATTGATGAGGGCAGAGCAGTAGATGTGATCTATATGGACTTCAATAAGGCATTCGACAAGTTTCCCCTTGGAAGACTGATTAGCGAAGTTAGATCTCATGGAATACAGGGAGAACTAGCCATTTGGATACAGAACTGGTTCAAAGGTAGAAGACAGAGGGTGGTGGTGGAGGTTTGTTTTTCAGACTGGAGGCCTGTGACCAGTGGAGTGCCGCAAGGATCGGTGCTGGGTCCACTACTTTTTGTCATTTATATAAATGATTTGGATGTGAGCATAAGAGGTATGGTTAGTAAGTTTGCAGATGACACCAAAATTGGAGGTGCAGTGGGCAGCGAAGAAAGTTACCTCAGAATACAACAGGACCTTGATCAGGTGGGCCAACGGGCTGAGAAGTGGCAGATGGAGTTAAATTTAATAAATGCAGGTCCTAGGGAATGTTGCTGAACAAAGAGACCTTGGAGTGCAGGTTCATAGCTCCTTGAAAGTGGAGCTGCAGGTGGTTAGGATAGTGAAGAAGGCGTTTGATATGCTTTCCTTTATTGGTCAGAGTGTTAAGTACAGGAGTTGGGAGGTCATGTTGCGGCTGTACAGGACATTGGTTAGGCTACCTTTGGAATATTGCATGCAATTCTGGTCTCCTTCCTATCGGAAAGATGTTGTGAAACTTGAAAGGGTTCAAAAAAGATTTATAAGGATGTTGCCAGGGTTGGAGGATTTGAGCTATAGGTAGAGGTTGAATAGGCTGGGGCTATTTTCCCTGGAACATCGGAGCCTGAGGGGTTACATTATGTAGAGGTTTACAAAATTATGAGGGGCATGGATAGCATAAATAGACAAGATCTTTTCCCTGGGTGGGGGAGTCCAGAACTAGAGGGCATTGGTTTAGGGTGAGAGGAGAAAGAAATAAGAGACCGAAGAGGCACCTTTTTCACAGAGGGTGGTATGTGTATGAAATGAGCTGCCAGAGGAAGTGGTGGAGGCTGGTACAATTGCAACATTTAAAAGGTATCTGAATGGGTATATGAATAGGAAAGATTTGGAGGGATATGGGCCAGGTGCTGGCAGGTGGGACTAGATTGGGTTGGGATATCTGATCAGCATGGACGAGTTGGACTGAGGTTCTGTTTCTGTGCTGCACATATCTGTGACTCTATAATTAGGACCCCATACCTACAGCCAACAGAACGAACGTCATGTTCAAAATACCTTACAAGGACTGCAACAAACATTACATTGGAAAACTGTTAGGAAACTAGCCACCAGGATACATGCAACTCTCACTGGTACCCAATACACATGGACAAAGAGGGACACTAGTTCCACTGTGACGATACAACCATACTAGGACAGGCCAAATTTAGACACATATGGGAATTTCTAGAAGCCTGATATTCAAACCAGAGCTTCATTAATATACATATAGATTTGGACCCCATTTAAGAAACTCTCAAACAGAAATGGAAACGAGATCACCCACCACAACAAACCAAGACACAAATGGCAAGCAGGACAAAACACAGTGCACCACTAGCGTTCACTGATCACGTTACCTTGGATGGTGACAAAACATGTGAGAACAAACCCACTAGCTCAGAGAGCAAACTGAGGATTTGATCTCCAACCTGAGCTATAAATCTTCTCCAAAAATCTCACTTACATTTAGTTCCCTCATCTAAATAATTAATACATATTGTGAAATCCTGGAGTCCAACCACTGATTCCTCTGGCAACTACTTAGAAAAAGATAACGTTTATTCCCATTCTTCATTTCCTGTCTGCCAACCAGCTGTCTGTTTGTGTTGTTACACTATTCCAATCCCACACGCTTTGACTTTACATGTTAATCTCTTAGGTAGGATCTTATCGAAAAACTTCTGAAAGTACAAGTTTGTACACTGGTTCCCCATATCAACTCTTTTAGTTACATCCTCAAAACAAATTCCATTCACTTTGTTTAGCATGATTTCCAATTCATAAATCCATGCTGACTCTGTCTGATCCTGTCCTACTTTGAAAAGACAGACTAAAGTATATGTTTCATTAGAATAGAACACTTAGGCTGAATGGCCTTTTTCCACACTATCACCAACTCTCCAAGGATCATCCCATATCGACAACGCCCCCCCCACCCTCCAACCCTTGTGACCCCACATTTCCCACGGCTAATCCTCCTAGTCTGGACACAATGGGCAATTTAGCTTGGCCAATCCATCTAACCTACACATCTTTGGACTGTGGGAGGAAATTTATACAGACACTGGGAGAGTGTGTAAACTCCCCAGAGATAGTTGCCCGAGGCTGAAATTGAACCTGAATCCCTGACATTCTGAAGCTGCAGTGTTGAGCCACTGTGCCACCATATTTGATGTCATCTCTTGTTCCTCTTCATGATTTCCATTTTCTGATGTCAGGGTGTATATTTGTCTTCATTAATCTTTTGCTGTTCTCATACCTAAGAAGGCTTTTACACTCTTTTGACATGTTGAGTATAAGTTTACTGATATACTCCATTTCCTCATTTTAATTATTTTCTTTGTTCTACTTTGTTGAATTCTCAACTGTTCACAATTTAATATCTGATCCTTATGTTGGCTAATATGTATGCCCTTTTCTTGGATCTAATACTACCCCAAATTTCCCTTGTTAACCATCGTTGGGCCTCACTTCCTGTTTAATTTTTGTTCCAGACGGGAATGAATAATTCTCACAGTTCCTCCATGTGCTCTTTAAATGTTTGCAATTCCCTATCTGCCACCATCCCTTTAAGTACATCTTCAATCCATCATAGCCAGCTCATGTCTCATTCAATCATAATTTCCTTTATTTAGACTAAGGATCCTAGTCGCAGAATCAAACACATCATTCTCCATCTTAATGAAGAATTCTATTATATTAAGGTCATGCACAGCTAGATTGCCAATTATGCCTTTTTCATTACACAACATCCAGTTTAGGATGGCCTGTTCTCTCGTTGGTTTGTCAACATGTTGGGCAAGAAAACTGTCCCATCTACATTCCAGGAATTCCTCCTCCCTGGCATTGTTACTGATTTGATTTGCCCAATTCATATTAAAATCACCCATAATTACAGTTATACTTTTACTGCCTGTATCTCTAATTTCCTGGATAATGCCTTCCCCAGCTTTTTACTACTGTCTATATACAACTCGCACTATCATTTTCTGCCCCATGGTGTTTTAAACTCTACCCACACGCGTTCCACTTCACTTGTGTTAGTAATATCAGCTTCCTCAAAGTGATTAGTGTTTTTATTTAGATTGGCGCAAGACTTTGATCTCACAGTTAAATCACAGTAACAGATCCTAATTAATAGTCCTACTTTTATGTGGTTATTATTTAAAGATGCACAATGTTCTAACCGAAGGTGAGCTGCTTGAGTCAAAATGGAACAAGTTTGAAGTGGTCAAATAATGTAACATGAAAGGAGACCATTTGGCCTATTGTTCTGCTGCTGGCACCTGGTAGCGATATATCTAATTAATCTTACTTCACTGCAATTTTCCCTCTTTGTTTTTCTTTTGGTGTTTGCCTAATTTTCTTCTGAAAGTTACTTTTTGAATTTGCTTCCTCCACACTTGTAGACACTTTCAGTTAATTATGTAAATGGACCTGTCCAAATGATTCCTCATTTCTTGTGCCAATCATTTTAAATTTGTATCTGATTAGGAATTCTGCTGCAAGATACAGTGCAGAATCTAATAGGGTCTTAGTGGTGCCAGCTAAGACAAGATTCAAGGCAGTATCAATCCTTCTGCTACAAGGTAGAGGTCAGAATTTTATGGGAGTCTGAGTGACATGGACTAAGGCAGGATTTGTGGGGTATCAGACAAGATGTTTGGCAAGATCTAAAGTCACACAGCATGGAAACAGCCCAATCTTGTCCTTGAAACTGTCTCACTGCATCTATTATGCATTTGCCAAACAGCAAGGAGAGTATCTCATTAGGCAGTAGGAAGTTGCCAATTAAGGGGGAGTATAGCTTGACATAGCTTTTAATGCTGCAACTTTCCTCACTTATCTTCAGATTCCTATCTTAAATTCATTGATGAAGCTAGTCACTGAGAATTCTTGACATGGAAGTCAGTGTCAATATCTGACGACTCCAGCTCACCACTGGCTGTGAGGAACCTTTATTTTGCTCATCATCAAACAATATCTCAGGGCACGAACTGCTGCCACCATTGGCACTCACCCTTCATCACGGACATTGGCATCCAAGATCTCACGGCCAGTTTCACACAATTACAATAGCAATTCTCCAGTTCACTTGGAGGACACTCAGGAAGCATGGGCTTGCGTTACAGGATGACCAACAATAACATTGAAAGACTGCTGTTGCAAGGGCACTTGGCCAGAAAAGACAGGTAGTGTCGAGAATGTGGTGCTGGAAAAACACAGCAGGGGTTAGGCAGCATCTGTGGATTAGCAGAATCGACATATTGGGCATAGGCCCTTCATCAGGATTGAGGCTTGTGGGCCGGGAGGGATGACTCTGTGAATCCCTTGTCAGATCGATGCCCCCTACCCCCACCAGCCCACACTCACTCCCGGCACCTTTCCCTGCCACCACAAGAAGCGCAAAACCTGTGCCCACACTACCTCCATCCAATCTCCCAAAGGATCATTCTACATCTGACAGTCTAATCCACCCAGCCCTATTCTCCCACCCATTTATCACTCAGCCCACCGCCCACAAGCCTCATTCCTGAAGGCTTATGCCCGAAATGTTGATTCTCTGCTCCTTGGATGCTGCCTGACCTGCAATGCTTTCCCAGCACCACACTCTCAACTCTAATCTCTAGCATCTGCAGTCTTCACTCTCTCCTATAAAGACAGGTCCCCAGTTAAAGGATTAGACCAGGCTCTATCATAGACGTTCTTGCTTTCTCCCTTAGCATTTGCATTGTTAGTGTCTATCTGCAAGCTCATACCTGTTAGCACATTGGCACTTTACCTTGAGCCAAAATCTGTCCGTGCTATTGTATCGCTGTGCTGTTTCACATAGGTGCACAGCCATACTGCTTGACATGCTTGTCAGCAGGAAAATGTTGAAGGAGGGTGGCAACGTTTTGCTTTAGGCTGCATATCAAAAACAATTTCTTTCAACAAAATGGCCTTGTCGCAAACTGAATGGGAGAACTGGTCCTCATTTCAGTCAAAAGACATGGCCGTGATTGTCTGTTGTGATCCTGCTACTGTCAGTCTTGGATACAGTGCACAGTCAGTCTAGGGGCTTTGCTATAGTCAATTGTCCACTTGGATCATTCATTGGTAGGGGATATGTCCCAAGTGTAGTCCCAGGATTGAGCAATAGTCAGTCCTGTAGGGTCATCAAAAATAGTTGGGAATCGTTTATGTCAGTAAGGCATCTGCAAAGATGTGGCAGGAATCTGGTCAGTCATAACAGAAGCCTGCGCATTGAAGTTGGTCAGAGGTCTGGGTTGATTCCATTCCTGGGGATTGGTCTGTTGATTTTTTTTTTAAGGAGAGTGCAAGGGAGCCTGTAGGGACAGCTGTGGGCTTTGTTAGTAGAGATAGAAAAGTTGATACTGGGGTTGGAAAACAGGCATGTATAGAGGTAGAGACAAGGATGGTTATTGCAAAATGGAGGGACGGAATGTGTATGGTGAAATAGTGGAACAGCATTGGCGAGCATAGCGAGCACTGTGTCCTCCACAAGGAGATTGTATAGGAGCAAGGTGGACTCATTAAGGTGTGATATTGGGGTTCAGGGGCATGGAAGACAGTTAAAAATGAAGTGTAGTATAGTGCATCTTCAAATTGTGTAGATGATGGGAAATGGGCTGTGTGGATAGTGTGAGATAAAATGGGTAATGTAGGGTCTGGGGTGGTACCTGGTGACCAGGCAGAGACGTGTTGATGATATGCAACACATTTACGTTCCCTGACATTACTTTTCACTCTCTAGATATTGCTTGGAACTGGAAAATGGCTGGGGTAATGCTGAAGGCAGGTACAATCAGTGTCAGTTTGATGGGTGAAAACTCAGGATTCACATCTGCTGACTAATAGGATGTTCAATACCTGAAGCAGGCGATTGTGAACCTCAGCAATCATATCATTGCCAATTATTTGCTTGCAGAGTTTTAAGGATCCAAATGGTTATCAAAGGCAATTTCTACCGTTCCATTGGTCCTTGTGAATTGAACATTGCTATTCCAATGATGCTGAACTTAACAGCAATAACTGAAAAAGAGGCCAGTGGTGGCCAAACACAAACCATTTTCTGTCTAAATTTTTAAGGGTGCTTTGGCATCTATAGACCATTACTTCACCTGCAATTTAACAATGAGCTGTGCTGAATGCATGAAGAGTTGAATGGTTGATGTGGGTCTGAACTGTGAAGTGAGTTGGAGCATAAGAGGATTTATTTTTGTTGTAATGTTGTGGTCAGTCAATTATGTGGCAAATTTGCTCAGTCAGTTTCAATGCTGAGGCTGAAGCTGAATGAGTGATGGAGATATGTTTCTCGTTATTTGGTGCAGCATGAGTTACTGTGTGGAAACATGTCTTTCACCTTAATTGTAGGCTATACCACCAATGACTCTTCAGAGATCTATCTTTCAACTTTTGTATTCCCAACGTAAGCCATTTCCACCAAGAATCCTGTGTGGACTGTTAATCACTGCTTTCTATTCCTCAGTATTTTTTTAACTGCCACTGTCTTTCCTTATAGTCAATTAAATTAATTTTGTACTATGGTGTTTTATCGAACATAGTTTTGAAAATTGTTAAGATTAATCATCACCCCTTTGTTGAATTCAAAGAATTCAATCAAGTTTTTAAAACATAATTTGAATTTAGATATCCAAATAACTTATTGCAAAAAATACAAAACAGGATTTGATACTGCCTTACAAAACAATATTTGAGAAAATGACCAAAAACTTAGTCAAAAAGATGGTTTTAAAGGAGCAATATAAAGGAAGGGAGACCAAGAGATTTGCAATGGGGAAATGCAGAATTTGGAGACTTTGCACCTGAAAGTATGGTCACCAATGGTGACAGGGGGAGAGCATGTTTGAAACCAGAATTGGATGAAGACTGGAGGAGATGAAAGTTAGGCAGAGGTGAGGTCAAGTTGATATTTGAAAGCAAGATAAGAAATTTGAAATCAGAGCAGTGTTGCTCGGTCAGCATTGTGGAAGTTTGTGAAGTGGACTTGGTATGTGTGTAATCAAAAGTACTTTGAATGGTCTTTACTTCAGATGACTGACGAGGAGTTTGTTGAAATAGTTAAATATAGAGATTACAAATGCAGGATTCAGTTGGTAAGCATGCCATGGACTATTGCAACATTATGATCAGATCCCCCTCAATATTCACTCTTATTTCCCTTTTTATAAGTTAGGAAATATCCCTTCCAGACAGAGAATATTTCTACATTGGTTACAGGGATGTAAAGATGGAAAAACAAAGTTTCTGGAGATATTTAACAAGTAAGCTAAGTGAGAACAGGGAGTTAGTAGTAGATAAAAAGGAAATAGCAGCTGTAAAGTACAAATATTTTGTATCTTTTCTCATTCAAGTAGTAGTTATCAGTCAGAATGTGAAGGGAGAGAGAAACTGAGAAAAAATACAATCGCGAGGGAAACGGATATGAAGCAAACTGATGGAACTCTGGGCTGGTAAGTCTCTGGTCCAGGTGAACTTCATCCTGAGGTCTTAAGATGTGGCTAATGAGCTGTTAGATGTGTTGACTGTTAATTATCCAAAATTCTTAGTTTTAGCCTGATGCTCCTTTTCCAGAAAAGAACGCATATAACCCCTTTTCTTTAGAAGGAAGAAAAGCAAAAAACTGCATACTAAGGGTAGTTAGCTTGACGTATGTCATCGGGAAGATTGTTAGTATAGATCATTAAACAATTAAAGCTGTGCAGTTAGAAAAAAGTTGAGGTGATAGAGAAGAATCACACTGATTTGTCAAAGAGAAATCGTATTAAGCCAATTTGTTGGAATTCTTTAAAGAAGTAAATTATGCTCTATGTCCAGAAATCAGAGAATATGCATAAATAAGTTATGTCCGATTGGCAGGATGTGATGAATGGTCTGTGGGGGTCTGTGCTGGGACCTCAAATTTTCACAATTTATATCGGTGACTTGAATAGGGGAATCAAGACATGGTAGCTAAATTTGCAGACACTGCCAAGGTACAGTTCTTTCAAGGAGTTAATCAAGTAGGAGAGATAAAGGGGAAGCACTGGATGTAATATATTTTTGATTTTCAGAAGGCAATTGATAATGTATCACACGTTAGAATATTTCATATGATGATGCATGTAGTTTCTTAGAGAGGATTTGCTGACATAAAGAAGAGTTTGGGTAAGGGACATTTTCAGGATAGTAACCTGTAACTAGTGGAGTGCCACAGTGATCAGTGATGGGATCACAATGATTTGTCTTGAATGAGGAAAGCAAATGTACTGTAGCCAAGTATGCGGATGACTCAAAAATAGGTGAGAAGGTAACTGGTGAGGATGATACACGTTACCTGCAGAGGGATATAGACAGGATATAGACAGGTTAACCGAGTGGACAAAAGATTGGCAATCAGAATACATTATTTTTATTTGAACGAGAGACCTGGGCCCACTGGCTGAGCCAGCATTTATTGCCCATCCCTAATTGCTCAGAGGGAATTTAAGAATCAACCATTAGACAGTGGCGAAAGTGGCTACTGCACATATTGGAGATTATAGTCAAGATTAGCATAGTGCTGGGAAAGCACAGCAGGTCAGGCAGCATCAGAGGAGCAGGAAAGTCGACGTTTCGGGCAATAGCCCTTCATCAGGAATCCCATATGACTGTGGGTCTAGGATCACATGTAGGCCAGATTAGGTAAAGGATTTCCTTCCTGAAGGGACATTAGTGAACTGGATGTGTTTTTATGATGATCAGCAGCGGTAACATGGTTGTCATTAGATCAGCTCTTTATTCCAGGTTTTATTGAGTTCAAATTTCGCCATGTACCATGACAGAATTTCAACACATATCCCAGAACAGTGACCTGGGGTTCTGGATTGTTAGTCCAGTGATATAATCCACTACACCTTTGAGAATGTAGTGGTGAGCTGTCATCTTGAATTGCTGCAGTATCTGATCTGTAGGTTGATCCACGATGCAGTTGGGGGGAATTTCCAGGATTTTGATCCAGTGACAGTAAAGGAACAGTGATGTATTTCCAATTTAAGGTGGTGACTGACTTGCAGTGGAACATGCAAGTAGCAGTATTCACATGTATCTGCTACTCTTGTCCTTCTGGATAGAAGTAGTTTGAATTTGGACGGTGCTGTTCAGGATTTTTGGTGAATTTGTTATGGACCAGGTCAGAACCCCTTAAAATATTTAAGAAGGTAGCCTAGACCCTAACTTTTCCATTATTTTAAAGGCTGATGTGAAGTGGTGCAACTGGTCAAACTACTCAGCTTTAAGCAAAATTGAATTAATTTAAACGCGGCAATTCAAACACGAAAGTGGAACTTAGAATACTTTAACTATTGGAAAACTTATCTGACCCAATGCAGCAACTTAATTAATTAACTGTTCCAATACAGTAACATACCATAAGCACACCTCCTGAGCAAAAACGTAATTAAAACATAGATTCTTACAGGCAGGAGGGAACAGCATCCAAAGAGAGATTTCAGAAAAAGTCAGAGGAAACCTTTACGGAAGCTTGCAACACTTCTGAACTCCAATACATTGTGACTGCTACAGCTAAAAAAAACTAAACAAACCTTCATTGTTAAACTGTTAAACTCCATTGAGTCGTCTTCACCTCTGGGTGAAAGTGAGGACTGCAGATGCTGGAGATTCGAATTGAGAGTATGGTGCTGGAAACGCACAGCAGGTCAGACAGCATCCAAGGAGCAGGAGAGTCAATGTTTCTCATGTTGACTCTCCTACTCCTCGGGTGCGACCTGACCTGCTGTGCTTTTCCAGCACCACACTCTCAACTCTTGCTCACCTCTGCCTTTATGACCTCTCTTCAAAAACCTCAAGGACAAAATGACTTCTTTAAAGTGACAGCATTGTCACAACTTTCAGCACTGCATCTTGCAATTAGTGCATACTGCTGCTGCTGAGTGTCAGTGGTGCTTATGAATATGGTGTAAACCAAGTGGGCTGCTTGTCCTGGACAGTGTTAAACATTGAGTATTGTTGGAGCTGCAGTCATCAAGGTTAGTGAGGGATACTCCATCACCCACCTAACTTATGTCTTGTAGATGGTGGACAGGCTTTGGACACTCGAGCTGAGTTGCTTCCTGCAGTATTCTTAGCCTCTTACCTGCTCATGTGGCTACTTTATGGATATGGTGAATCCAGAAGAATTTCTGGACAATTGTAAACCCCGGGATGTTTGTTAGTGAGCGATTCAGTGATGGTAAAGCCAGTAACTTTCAAGGGACAATGGTAGATTGCCTTTTATTGAAAATGGTCATTGCCTCGCATTTGTGTGGCATGAATGTTACTTCTCATCTTGCAGCCAAGCCTGGATATTGTCCAGGTCCAGTTGATTTAGAACATGGATTGTTTCAGTATATGATTGCAAATGGTGCAAAATTTCATACAATCATCTGTATACATCCCCATTTCTGACCTTGATGAAGCAGCTGAAGATGGCTGGGCCAAGGACACTATCCTGGGGAATTCCTGCAGCTATGTTCTGGAGCTGGAGATGACTGACCTTCAATCACAGCTATCTTCCTATGTGCTAGGAATGACTGCAACTATTAGAGATTTTCTCTCCTGTTTTAAATAGACTCCAGTGTTGCTGGTGTCCTTGATGCAGCACTCAATGAAATGTTGCCTTAATGTCAAGTGCTACCTCACCTCTGGAATTCAGCTCCTTTGTTCATGTTTGAATCAAGGCTGTGATGAGGTCCGGGGGCTGAATGCCCCTGGCAGAGCCCAAATTCTATGTCAGTGAGCAGGTGCTGCTTGATAGCACTATTGATGATATCTTCCATCACGTTAATCGTGATTGAAAATAAATTATAGGACACAAATTGGCTGAGTTGGATTTGTCCAGAAGTACCTGGGAAATTTTCTGTATTAGTAGGTGGATGGAACTATTGTAACTGTACTGGAACAGCGTGGCTGGAGCATGGAAAGTTCTCTGGAGCACAAGACTTCAGTATTATTGGTAGAATATTGTCAAGAGTTATGTAGCATCCAGTGCTTCCAATTGCTTCTTGATATCACATTGAGTGAATTGAATTGCCTGAAGATTGCCTGATGATTGTCATCTGTGCTGCTGAAGGAGGCCAGGATGCATCATCTGTTTGGCATTTTGACAGCAGGTTACTGCAAATGTTTCAGTGTTATCTTTTGTATGGACACTCCTGTCATTGAGGATCGGGAAATTTATAGAGCTTCCTACTCCAAAGACTTGTTTGTTCTCCACCATTCACTACTGGGTGTGGAAGGTCTACAAAATGATGAGACACATAGATAGAGTGGATGGTCAGAGGCTTCTTCCCAATGTTGAATTTTCAATTACAAGGGGTCACAGGTTGAAGGTGAGAGGAGCCAAGTTTAAGGGAGATGTGCAAGAGAAGTTTTTCATGCAGAGCAGTAGGAGCCTGGAACGCACTGCCAGAAGAGGTGCTGGAAGCAGGCATATTAGTAGCATTTAAAAAGCATATGGATGGTTACGTAAATAGGGAGGGAGTAGAAGAATACGGGCTGAGTAAGGGCAGAAGGTTTGTTTTTTTAGTTTAGTTATGGAGGGACAGGCTTGGAGGATCAAAGAGCCTGTTCCTGTGTTATTCTTCTCTTTTGTTCTTTGATTGTAGAATTTAGATCTGATCTATTAGTTATAAGCTAGTTTAGCTGTGTCTATCACTTGCTGCTAAAGCTGCTTAGGATGCAAGTCGTCCTGTTTTGTAGCTTCACAAGATTGACACCTCATATTCAGATATTCTTGGTGCTGCTCCTGGAATACCCTCCTGCACACTCGATTGAGCCTGGGTTGATCTCCTGGCTTGTTGGTAATGATAGAGTGGAGGATATGCTAGACCATGAGGTTGCAGATGAATTCCATAATATATAGGAGCAGTATTAAGCCATTCAGCCCATCAAGTCTACTCCACCATTTAATCGTGGCTGGTATGTTTTCCATTCTCCTGCCTTCTCCCTTGAAACCTTGATTCCCTTGATCTCCCACTGATCAAGAGCCTATCTATCTCTCTCTCAAATACACTTAATAATTTGGCCTCTCAAGAGCCTTCTGCAGCATGGATCTGCATGTCCATGTTTGGCTTGACCTGGGATGGATGTGTTGCCCCAGTGGAAGTGATGTCCTTCGTCATTTGTATGTGAAAGTGGGTCATGTCATTTTGTGGCGAATTGATATTCATGTATCCTGGTGGCTAGTTTTCTGCCTGTTTGTCCAATGTAGTGTTTGTTACAAAATACCATGCAAGAACTGTAACAAACACTACATTGGATAAACAGGCAGAAAACTAGGCACCAGGATACATGAACATTAGCTAGCCTCCAGAAGACATGATCCACTTTCACTAGTTTCCTTACATGCAGATGAGAAAGGACACCACTTCGACTGGGACAACACAGCCATCCAGTTTATTGTCACATGTACTGAGACACAGTGATAAGCTTTGTCTTGTGAGCATTATAGGTAGATGACATAGTTAAGTAGCATAGATAGTAAATAATATGTAAACAGCGGCAAAAACAAAAACATAGGTACACCCGAATGTTAAGCGTTTGTGAGTCCATTCAGTATTCTAACAACAGTAGGGTAGAAACTGTTGCGAAACCAGCTGGTGCATGTGTTCAAGCTTCTGTACCTTCTCCCCAATGGTAGAGGTTGTAGAAGAGCATTGCCAGGGTGGGATGGATCTTTGAGAATGCTGGTGGCCTTTCCTTGGCAGCGGGCCTGGTAGATGGATTCCATAGATGGGAGGTTGGCCTTTGTGGTTGTCCGGGCCGAGTTCACCATTCTCTGTAACCGTCTCTGATCTTGACTGGTACAGTCGCCAAACCAGTTAGTGATACATCCAGACAGAATGCTGTTGATGGCGCACCTTTAAAAGTTGGCAAGGGTATTTGCCAGCATGCCAAATTTTCTCAGGTGCCTGAGGAAGAAGAGACGTTGTTGGGCCTTTGTAACCAGTGAGTCCACATGATGAGTCCAAGAAATCTTGTTGTGGATGACCACTTCCAGGAGCTTGACACTCTCCACTCGTTCTACCTCTGTGCTGTTAATGTGTAGGGGGCATGAGTAACATCCTGCTAAAAGTCAATATTGAGTTCTTTGGTTTTGCTGGCATTGAGAGCTAGGTTGTTCTCAGTGCACCATTTTTCCAGGTCTTCCACCTCCCGTTTTGTCACCATCTGAGATTCGACCGACTATGATGGTGTCATCAGCGAACTTGTAAATGGCATTAGTCTGGTATTTGGCGACGCAGTCATGAAGTTTCAAGCCACTCCATGACCACCGATATTGGAACCAATGGGCGGTAGTCATTGAGACATGCTCCATGAGCCTCCTTAAGCAGAGGATGGTGTTGGCCCCCTTGAAACAGAGAGGAACAGTGGCCTGCTGCAGGGAGCAGTCGAAGATGTCTGAGAAGACCTCTGCCAGTTGATCTGCGCGTGCTCTGAGTGCACGGCCTGGTAGTCCATCTGGTCCCATTACTTTACTTGGATTCACACGAAGTTAAACTGATCTGACCTCTGATGCAGTTACTGTTGGGATAGGTTTATCAGGACTTGTCGGAATAGGTGTTACGAGGTGATGGGCTGAATTGTGCTGTAGAATTTCTTCTCTTCATTTATGAGACATGGATTTTAGTGGCTAAGCCAGCATTTATTGCCCATATTTACTATCTGGAGAATCTGTTGATAAGCTGCCTTCTTAAACTGCTGCAATAGCTATATGAAAAAGCATAACCAAATAAGATCGTATCCTGATTGCTACCTGAATCATAGGGTCAGCAAGACTAAAAGAGACACCCACAGTGAACTCACCTTGAGCTACTGCAGTCCATGTGCTGTGGCAGACCCAGAATGCTCTTAAGGAGGGAATATCAGGATTTTGACTCAGAAAAAGTGAAGCAATGTTGATATATTTCCAAGACAGGAAGACGACTGGCTTAGAGGGGAATTTGGAAGTGGTGGTGGAGCTTGCATGTATACGCTGCCCTTGACCTTTGCGATTGAAATGGTCATCGGTTACGAATGTACTGTCTAATGATATTTGGTGAATTTCAGCAATGCATCTTGTGATAGTACACACTACGTTAATGAGTGTTGGTGGTGGAGAGAATGGATGTTTGTGGATGTGGTGCCAATCAAACAGGCTGCTTTGTCCTGGATGATGTCAACCTTCTTAAGTTTGTTGGAGCTGCATTCATTCAGACCAATGGGGAGCATTCCATCACATCTCTGACTTGTATGTTGTAGATAGTGGACAGAAAATAGGGAGTCAAGAGGTGAGTTACTCACTGTAAGCTTCCCAGCCTCTGTCCTGTTCAACTTCTGGTCAATAGAAACCTCCAGGATTTTGATAAAAGGAGAATACAGAGATGGTAATGCCATTGAAAGTCAAGAAGCCAGGCTAGTTCTGGAGCATAAGCCATCAGTACTATTGGCAGAATGTTGTCAGGACTCCTAGCCTTTTTCCATACCGATTGTTTTCTGGTATTTCTTGATATCATGTGGACTAAATCAAATTGATTGAAAACTGGCATCTGTAATGCTGGGGATCAGTGGGAGACCAAGGTGGGTCATCCACTCAGCTTTTATGGTTGACAATATAATCAAGTAAAAACCATAATCCTGCTGCACACCCCACCATTCTCTCTGGTGGTACTTTAACCTGAGGATCACACACCTCAGGTAAGGGGAGAACATGAGAGGGAGCGTCCTTCATGGTAACCTCAGCCACTGTGGGAATTGAATCCATGCTGTTGGCAGCACTCTGCATTACAAACAACTGAGCTAACTGACCCCTTATTGTCTTGAAATTTGTAATCAATGGCAATGATAGATCAATCTTAATATAGGTCAAATTGTTTTACAAAACTGGTTGGCCCTCGCAAGTGCCTTGTGTTGAAGTTTCGGTTACACTCTTAGCAAAAGGTGTCAAAGTCTGTGAAAAGGTGCTTTAGGTATTTTGTAAAATGGTATCAGTCCACAGCTTCTCAACCTTGAAGTCGTATGCTTTCCTTGTGCCGTACTAATTCAGTTAAATCAAGTACAAGTAGACCAAGCTACTTATGCATCAAGACCTAGACACCATGCAGACTTAGGCTGATAAGTGGCAAGTGATATTTGCACCAAACAAGTGCCTGGCAATGACCATCTCCAACAAGAGATAATCTAGCTATTGCTCTTTGAAGTCCATTTGCCATTACTGAGTCCCACAAAATGTCAGTTTGCCATTAAAATCCTGACTATTACTTTTGACTAGAAAACAAATTAGTGTGGCGCTGGAAAAGCACAGCCGGTCAGGCAGCATCTGAGGGGCAGGAGAATCAACATTTCGAGCATAAGCTGTTCATTAGGAATGAGTTGATCCTTCTGTTCCTCGGATGCTGCCTGACCAGCTGTGCTCTCCCAGCACTACACTTATTGATTCTGAACTCCATCACCTGCAGTCCTCACTTTCTCCTAGAAATCAAATTAACCAACCCTATAAATACTATAGCAACAAGAGCAGGTTTGAGGCTAGAGATTCTGCAGCAAGCAACTTGCCTCCTGTCTTCCCACTCCTTGTTCTCGATCCAAAAGGCTCAGATCTGGAGTGTGATGGAATACACTTCACTGGCCAGAAAATGTGCAGCTCCAATAACCTTGAAGAAGCTTAACATCATTTAGTATGAAACAGCTTGCTTGATTGGCACCTCATTTGCCACCTTCACTGATGCACATGCAGCAGTGTGTACTGTTCAGAAGATGCATTGCAATAAATCACCCAACCTTTAACAGCACCTTTCAAACCCATGACCTGTCCCATCTTGAAGAACAGTATCAGAAGATAGAAACACCACCATCTGTGAACGCCCTTCAAAACCATACACTGCTTTAACTTCGACCTATATTGTTCATCCTTCATTGTTGCTAGGTTAAATCATCGGATATTTCTTATGTATGTTTGTTTGCTTGAAGGACACCACCACCTTCTCCAGGGTGAAGGAGATTGGTAAGAAATGCAAGCCTAACTTGTGATGACTACATTCCTTAAATTAATAAAAACAAATGCTTGGATAGGTGCAGCTCACTGGGGAGGGATGAGTTACTCTCTTCTTCTAAGCTAATGGTGGAGGGAAAGTCATTAATATAGTAGCTAAAGACAGTTGAGCCTAGGACATTACCTTGAAGAACTTGTGTAATGATGTGCTGGGCTGAAATGATCACCTTGATTCAAGCACAGTTGTTTGCTATTGTACTATGTATGATTCTAATCAGCATAGAAATACTACCCCTCACAAATTTCTATTAACTCCAACTTTGCTGAGCTCTTTGTTGTTCCATACTCTGGTGTTCCATAAATGGCTTGATGTGAACAGCTGTCAGACTCTCCTATCTGGAGTTTAACTGTTCTGGCTAAGTTTTGATGAAGGCCTGAATGAGGTCAGTGGTAGTGTGGAAACCAGCACAGCACCAGTGAGCAGGTCAATGCTTTGCAAGTGCCACTTGATATTTCTTTCTTAAGCCCCTCTTGTCGTTTTGCTGATGATCAGGAGTAGGCTTCAAGGGCAGTAACTGGTTGCATTGGGTTTATCCTGCTTTTTGTGCACAGGGTATATCTGGGCAATTTTCCACATTGTTGACCAGTGTAGTAGCTGTCCTGGAAAAGTTTGTCTAAGGGAATAGCTGTCTTCACTGCTGTTACTGGAATGTTGTTAAAGTCTGTAGCCTTTCAACATCCATTGTGTTTAGCCATTTCATGGTATTACATGGAATTAATCAAATTCTTGACATGAATGAAGATTTCAGTAGCTGAGATGTTTGTAATGTCAAGTGATGCTATGGAGGTGTTCATTGCCATTTTGGATGTTTGTGCAAATATGAAATTGGATTTCTGCTATGGGTCAAATGTGATAGCAAGGTTGCAAGCACCCCAAAGGCCTACTTTGTTTTTATTTAATATGATGAACCATAGTGCGGATTGTGCACCTGAGTCATGTGCTATGATATGAAAGGACAAATCTTATTGACCAATACCAACCCTGGGTTTATCACAAGAAGAAGGTTTGTTCCTTTATCACCCTGGGTGCAAATAATCTCCTGTTGAGAGGTTTACTCGCTTGTTCATCCAACCTCTTCTAACAACTTGGCTTGTTCAGACCTCTTCGCATTTTTGCTGTCTGGGTATTTTCCAATGGAATGCTTTCCACTGAAGTGATGTCTGAGAGCAGTTGGTTTGTGCAGAATTCTTGAAGTCAGAACCAAGTCCTTCTACACCTGCCACATCATTTTCTTTTAGATTTTAGCATCTTTTACAAACTCTAGAAAACATTGATATCTAAATAATTTAAAACAAAATCACAGCTAATCCGAAAGCAATTGATGATTCTTTTAAATAGTACTATTGAGAGTCCTTTTTGATGTTGAATGCATGTTCAGTTCTGAGATTAAGGAATGATATTAACTTGAGTGCCAATTCCCCATTTTATTAGCATTGGTATCAAATCACATTGACAGTACAATCTACCTACTGTGCAGGGTTCTGTGAGCAATCCTTTGGTATATATTTTTAATCAAACTATAATCCTTGTATATATTTTTAATCAAACTATAATCCTTGTATATATTTTTAATCAGACATGTTAAGACACACATCTGGAGTAGGTGATACTTGAACCCAGTCATGAGAGGGATGCTGGAACCCAGGCCTTTTGATTCAGAGGTCCATGGAAATTACCATTGCACCACAGGATCCATTTTGGCAATCCTTGTATGCCTGTGTGAACAGTTCACCAAAGTGGTGTCCTGGGCAACTCTTATTAGAAGGTGTGCATATGTGTTGTGAATGATTGGTGCAATTTGTTGAACAAGTGATTGGAGTTAGTTTACTAAATTAATTTACTGGAATATGACAAACGCGGTCAAACTAAGCAATAAATAATCACTAAATTGATTTCTATTTTGCCAACAGTATTGAATCTGATTTAATGTGGTAGTACAGGGTGATTGCCTGAAGTTAAAAATTGGAGACCAAGATTTTTTTGACAGTAGTTGAAGTTATTTTGGAGAAGAATGACTAAAACCAAGTGTAAAGTACAATTTCCCACTGATGTTCTGATATGGAACCTTGATTAGTGAAGATGTTCACTGAATATATGAACAGGGATAAAGTATTGACCAAAGAAATAACAGCAATTCCAGCAGATGGCAGGAGCTGGGGAATTATACGAGAAGAATGAAGCCAATGAATTCCCATAGTTCTGTCATCAGGTATTTTAATTGGGACTTGAAATACCATTATGCAATGAATTGTCCTAACAAAAGCTCAATAAGGTGCAAGCTGTTTTGGAGCAATTGGACACAGAAAGATTTGGATAAGCTATTAAACTATATGGGAAAAACTCAGAAAGATGACACTATAAATGCATAACAGGCATGGTTAAAAACTTCTACTTGGGGATCCTAACTTAGTTTTCACTTTTAAGTTGTTGGATTGTGTTGGGGTGTCAGATATGGTAGACTCCTTATTAACTGGAGCCATGCTTTTGGAACAGATGACTGAAGCTTTTTAAAAAAACATTGTGGGCAAACATTCATTTTCAACAGCTTCTCTGCATAAATTCAACAGTGACACAAAAATTGGAGGAGGCAATGTGAGCAGCATCTCAAAACCATCCAAGTACAGGACACAAATGTCAATATGAAAGGATAATCTTAGCTGAAAGGAGCAAGGATAATGCTGCCTGCAATTCCAGCAGATGGCAGGAGCTGGGGAACTATACGAGAAGAATGAAGCCAATGAATTCCAATAGTTCTGTCATCAGGTATTTTAGTTGTGACTTGAAATACCATTATGCAATGAATTGTCCTAAACAGAATTACAAGGGTTTTAGTATTACACTTAAGACAGGTTTGCAAGCAGAAAATATTGGTACTGATCAGTCAAGAGAATTTGCCAAATTAGGTGAAGATGTGAAAAACCAGAAAAGTATGAGATCAGAAAAAAGACTTGGAAGTAAATATGGCCTGAGGAAAAGATCACCAATTTGCAAAAGGAATTCTGCTTATAGAAGAGGGAGATCTTGTAATTGAAGTCCTGAATATGATAGGATAGGTAGAGAGGTCATAATTTGAAAAGAGCAAGACAATGCAACAGTCAGGTACCCATGAAAAATAGAACCCCTGATGATTAAGAAGATCAAGGCTGCAAGCAAATTAAGAAATAAATTGATAAAGGATGTCAAACAAAAAGTTGGCAAGAAGTTGGTGCACACATTGAGGAACTCGGCAGATACTTTCTCATCCTGAGAACGTGCTCTCTGATAGGACGTATAAGGTTAAAGTGAGGCATGTGATTCAGGGTTTCCAAGAGAAACTTGGTGAACAAATTGTTGGGTTGGATTCCCCTACTGCAGGAAAAGTGATACTGAGGATCATCTTACATTTTGAGTGACATACTCCTGGGAATATCAGTCAATCAGAATAAAGGCTGTATTTTTGCAAGGGGATACATTTTAAAGGAAGTAGTTTTGAAACCACCCATGGAAGCAGATAATACATAAGGGAAAGTATGGAAGTTAAACCAATGTATTTAGGAGTGGGTCCACCTTGTTAAAAGGATGCTACATTCACTTTAAAGAAGACCCAGCAATTGCTGGTCTTGCAAACTGAAGCTGGCAGACATTTTTGTAATGGGAATTGATGATTTTCTGCAGGGAGTTTCTATGGAATTTGAGCAATGTGTGGCAGATCAAAAAAAAAGAGAATGTAAGATTAGAAGTCAGGTTTCAGGTTCATTTAAATATATAGAATTAGATATTAAACAGAATACATCAGCAGTGACTTGAATCAACCATCTGTAATGAATACAGCTGATGGTGCTACTAACAAGTCAGATGCCAGAGTGAAATCTGGTCTGACAGATCAATTTTTTTAAAATGTCATCATTCACTGACCCTTAGTCACATGAGGCTGCAGAACTTGTTTGACAACCTAACAAAAGTTTATTAAATACAAAAGATGAAAATAAAAATAATAAATCAAGTTATCTAAATATAGAGCACAAGTAAAAAAAGCACCCAGCAAAACAAAGTTTCAATCTATTCTCCAAACATCACTTTACAGCAATTCAAATCAGAGACACTACTCATCTGTAGCATAGTCAGACGTCACACGACACCAAGTTATAATCCAACAGGTTTCTTTAAAATCAGTTCTGCTGACGAAGGAGCAGCACTCTGAACGCTTGTGATTTTAAATGAACATGTTGGACTAAACGTGTGACTTATGACTTTGTCCACCCCAGTCCAACTCCGGCATCTCCCCATGATCATCTGTATTATAGTAGCCAATTCTCCTCAGTTTTTTACTGGAGACTGTGAAGTCAATTTTGTAAGTAATCACAAATCTGAGAACTTCAATTTTCTCATTTTCTTATAAAAAACAAATTTCTAACCAAGCAGTCCTGCTCTAGAGATTCACAAACTAAACTTTTCTACAGAAGTAATGGAGCTATCCCTGAACTGTTCTGTGCTCCTTCTATATTTGCTTCTCATCCTGCCAGATGTGTTCTGGACTGACCAAAACTTGTAATCTCTGGTTTTTCTAAAGTAAGATCAATCCTCTCTAATCCTGAATCAAAAACAAGTTGATGGCCCTCAATCCCACAACCAACGGATCAGATATAAGCTTTGTAGTTTTGCAATGTCCACAACAAAAACAGAAATTGCTGGAAAAGCTCAGCAGCTCTGGCAGCATGTGTGAAGCGAAATCAGAGTTAACGTTTTGAGTCCGGTGACTCTTCCTCAGAACTTCTGTGATATTCAGTTCTGAATCTAGTGGATGATTAAACAGCTGATTGGAGCAGGAGATGCACAAATATCCCCATTCTCATTTATTGAAGAGGCCAGCAATCAGTGCAAGTGATAAGGCTTAAGTAATGACATCAATAAACAGTTAGAAGTATTGGATACTGTAAAGGCTATGGCCCTGACAACATGTCAGGAAGATTTGTACTTCAGAACTTGCCACACCCAAAGTTCCAGTAGAGATACAATATTGGCATCTACCCAACAAAGTGGAAAATTGCCCAGGTATGTCGTGTACACAAAATAGCAGGACAAATCTGACTCGGGCAACTGTAACCCTGTTAGTTTTCACTTGATCATCAGTAAAGTGATTGGAGATGCACCTGCATAGCAATGATCTCCTCATTGATGCTCAATTCAGATTCTGCCATGGTCACTCAGCTCCTGACCTAATTATAGCCTTGGTGAGAATGTGGACAAAGGAGCTGAATTCCAGAGGTGAAGTGAGAGCTACAGCCCTTGATATCAAGACTACATTTGACTGAGTATAGCATCAAGGAGCCCGAGCCAAACTGGAATAGATACAAAAAGGGGGACAAACTCTCTACTGATTGGAGTCATACCCTGCCATGTGGGAAGATGTTTGTGGTTGATGGTTGCAGATAATACGATCGTCTTACTTTCAGGACATCTCTGCAGGGGTTCCTCAGAGTTGTGTCCTGGGCCCAACCATCTACTGTTGCTTAATCAATTACCTTCCTTCCATCATAAAGCCAGAAGTGGGGATACCTTTTAGCTGAGAAAAACAACAGCAACCATTTTGTCTTGCCTACCATCAGAATGCCAGGAAAAGGAGACAGGGCATTCAATTCTTTGTAATAAAGAAAATGGACTTCTTGGGATATTGCATCTCAGAGGATTAAGTTTCAGTAATCAGATTCTGATGTATTTTGTTGCAGCAGAATTTTCAAAATGAAGCCAACAGCAGCACAGTGTCACAAAATAAAGGATAAATTGGTTTCTGTTTCAAACTTATAACAATACATGCTTATGCAAGGAAATGAGTGACTTGGATGATATTGATCATGTGTTTTTGAAGTGAACAAGCAAGCCTGTTTATGTAAATAGACTGTTTTCAAAGGATTTGACAACAGAAACATCATGTGGCCTTATTTGTGACATGTTCTTTGATGTAGACAATTTAAGAAGCATGGTTTTCAACATTTATTCAAAGAGCTTGAAAAACAGACAACCCAAGAAGCTGCTGCTTGTATGGTTAAATTGATCACCTGTACCAATAGGAATAAACTGCTGTACACTACCATTGTGTATCTCATGCATATAAAACTTGATGTTTTGAACTGTAGAAGGAAAGATTTTAATCTATTGTTTGTTAATCTAACAAATACACTTGGGGACAATCAATAATTTCATTATTTATTGTAAATTTTTGGATGCAGAACTGTATCTTGTCAAAGGAGATTAGCTCTTTGTCATTTTTGCAGACATTTGATTGAGATACATGTATTTGTACGATGGCCAAATTTTTGATTAGCTTCCCTACAGTGTGGAAAAAGGCCCACCGATCCTCCGAAGAGCAACCCACCCAGACCCATTTCTCTCTGACTAATACTCCTCACACTATGGACAATTTAGCATGACCAAATCACCTGACTTTCATATCTTTGGACCGTGGGAGGAAACTGGAGCACCTGGAGGAAACCCACACAGACACTGGGAGAATGTGCACACAGACAGTCGCCCGAGGCTGGAATTGAACCCGGGTCCCTGGCGCTGTGAGGCAGCAGTGCAAACCACTGAGCCACTGTGCCACCCCAAATATATTTCTATTCATTCTACTTATTCAATTCACTTCCCTCATATTGGTAAGGCCAATGAGGAGATGTTCGAGTCATAGAGATGTACAGACCCTTTGGTCCAACCCGTCCAGGCCGACCAGATATCCCAACCCAATCTAGTCCCACCTGCCAGCATCCGGCCCATATCCTGCCAAACCCTTCCTATTCATACACCCATCCAAATGCATCTTAAATGTTGCAATTGTACCAGCCTCTACCACATCCTCTGGCAGCTCATTCCGTACACGTACCACCCTCTGCGTGAAAATGTTGCCCCTTAGGTCTCTTTTATATCTTTTCCCTCTCACCCTAAACCTTGGCCTCTAGTTCTAGACTCCTCGACCCCAGGGAAAAGACTTTGTCTATTTATCCTATCCATGCTCCTCACAATTTTGTAAACCTCTATAAGGTCACCCCTCAGCCTCTAACACTCCAGGGAGAACAGCCCCAGCCTGTTCAGCCTCTCCCTGTAGCTCAGATCCTCCAACCCTGGCAACATCCTTGTAAATCTTTTCTGAACCCTTTCAAGTTTCACAACATTTTTCTGATAGGAAGGAGACCAGAATTGCACGCAATATTCCAACAGTGGCCTAACCAATGTCCTGTACAGCTGCAACATGACCTCCCAACTTGTGTACTCAATACTCTGACGAATAAAGGAAAACATACCAAACGCCTTCTTCACTATCCTATCTAACTGCGACTCCACTTTCAAGGAGCTATGAACCTGCACTCCAAGGTCTCTATGTTCCCGAGGACCTTACCATTAAGTGTATAAGTCCTGCTAAGATTTTCTTTCCCAAAATGCAGCACCTCGCATTTATCTGAATTAAACTCCATCTGCTACTTCTCAGCCCATTGGCCCATTTGGTCCAGATCCTGTTGTAATCTGAGGTAACCCTCTTTGCTGTCCGCTACACCTCCAACTTTGGTGTCATCTGCAAACTTACTAACTGTACCTCTTATGCTCCCATCCAAATCATTTATGTAAGTGACAAAAAGTAGAGGGCCCAGCACTGATCCTTGTGGCACTCCACTGGTCACAGGCCTCCAGTCTGAAAAACAACCCTCCACCACCACCAAAGGTCTTCTACCTTTGAGCCAGTTCTGTATCCAAATGGCTAGTTCTCCCTGTATTCCATGAGATCTAACCTTGCTAATCAGTCTCCCATGGGGAATATTGTCGAACGCCTTACTGAAGTCCATATAGATCACATCTACTGCTCTGCCCTCATCAATCTTCTTTGTTACTTCTTCAGAAAACTCAATCAAGTTTGTGAGACATGATTTCCCACGCACAAAGCCATGTTGACTATTCTGAATCAGTCCTTGCCTTTCCAAATACATGTACATCCTGTCCCTCAGGATTCCCTCCAACAACTTGCCCACCACCGAGATTAGGCTCACCGGTCTATAGTTCCCTGGCTTGTCTTTACCGCCCTTCTTAAACAGTGGCACCACGTTTGCCAACCTCCAGTCTTCCGGCTCCTCACCTGTGACTATCGATGATACAAATATCTCAGCAAGAGACCCAGCAATCACTTCTCTAGCTTCCCACAGAGTTCTCGTGTACACCTGATCAAGTCCTGGGGATTTATCCACTTTTAACCGTTTCAAGACGTCCAGCAGTACTTCTTCTGTAATCTGGACATTTTGCAAGATGTCACCATCTATTTCCCTACAAATCAATGGAATAAAAATCCTTGAAGCTTAATTTCTTTCCTCTGTATAATTCAAGTGGTCTTAACAACAGCCTAAATCTTGAATGATATATGTGAATTAGTTGATTTACAAACTAGCTTTAAAATGTTCATTGACATGATAATTGTTGTGTTTTTCAAGTTATTTGTTCATGTGATCTGCATGTGGCTGGAATTTATTTGCTGTGAAGTAGATGGTGGTGAGTTCCCTTGATCCAGGTCAGGTGAATTGGCCATGCTAAATTGCCCGTAGTGTTAGGTGATGGGGTAAATGTAGGGGAATGGGTCTGGGTAGGTTGCGCTTCGGCGGGTCGGTGTGGACTTGGTGGGCCGAAGGGCCTGTTTCCATACTAAGTAATCTAATCCCACTGCAGTCCAAATGGTATAGATATACCAGTGGTGCAATAAGGAAGGGTATTCCAGTATCTCAACTGAGTGACATTGAACAAATGGGTGAAAATAGTTGCAAGACTGGGTAATTTGTGGTTTTGAGGGGTATTTACTGGTGGCGGTGTTCCCATGTGTCTGATGCCCTCATCCTTCTCGATGCTGGAGATTGTCGCTTTGGAAGGTATTGACGCAAAAGCCTTCATGAGTTATTGTAGTGTATCTGTAAATGGTAACAAACTCTATGCATCAGTTGTGGAGGATGTGAATGTTGATGGTGTTAGATTGGATGCCAATCAATCAGGATGCTTTGTTCTGGATGGTATCAATCTTCTTGAGTGTTTTTAGAGCTGTAGTTGCCCAGACAAGTGGAGAGTGTCCCATCACATGCCTGACTTCTGCCTTGTTCGTGGTGGACAGACTTGCAGGAGTCATGAAATGAGTTACTTGCAGCAGAATTCTCAGCCACTGACCCGCTCTTGCTATCACAGTATTAACGTGATTGTTTTGTTCCATTTCTGCTCAATGCTAACCCTCCAATGGAGATATTCAGTAATGATAATGCAATTGAATTTCCAGAGATGATGGTTTGAATCTTCCTTTAGTTGGAGGAGATCTTGCTGATAATTTGTGTGGTGTGGCTATTTATTGCCAAATACCAGCCCAAGTCTAAATGTTGTTCACGTCTTGTATTTGGGTACAGCCATCTTCACTGTCTGAGGAATGGCAAATAGTGCTGAATGTTGTGTAGTCATCAGCAAACATCCCCACCATTAAGATCAGATGAAGAAAGGTGGTCAGCTAATCTCTTTTGAACCCATCCTGGTCAGTCACAAGGAGTTTTTGATTTGTTGTGCAGCTGTGTCAAACTTCAGTTGAAACTTTATTAACCAGATCAAAATTATAGGGCAATTCAATAGTTCCTTGAATGAAAGGAACAAAGTTAAAGTGAGAGATTGGGAAATGGGTTAGAGGTGGCCTGTAGAGGATCAGTGGGCTTTGCAGTGAGACACAGCCCAAGTGAGTATATGGTTCAGAGATTTTGAAACAGCATGGGTATTCAGTGGAGAGGGAAGTGATGCATTTTACATGCTTTTTTGGACTTTTTAACAGGACAAATTTAAGCCCAAGTTTGGCTGCCCAGCACAAAGCAAAGCAACATCACAGAAAAAAGCATTGGTTTGTAATAGGTGCCAATTTGATTGTCTATTATAGTTTACTTTCAAATTGAAGATAAATAGGATAATCATTTACAGGTTACAAGCTAAAAGACCAATAAGAAACCCTTTTTTATAAAACAATTTAAGAACTAAATAAATGAAATAGAGATGCAGGGCCAGTCTATGAATTGTACCTGCATGACGTGGGAACTGATGAACCCTATTGTGGTTCATAATGACCGCACCTGCAGCAAGTGTTGGTTGCTCGATGAACACTGGCTCAGAGTTAATGAGTTGCAGTCTGAACTTCAAACACTGCTACATGTCCAGGAGGGAGAGAGTTACCTGACACTGTGTGTTTCAGGAGTATATTACACCCTTGAGATTAAGTACCTTCATTTTGGTCAGTAGTTAGGAAGAAGAGAGTATAAGTGTGACTGAGAGAGATAGAGGCTTTTGAAGTGAATACTGAATTCTATCATGCTATCATCACTTCTTCCTCAGGACTCATTTACTTGGAGGTAATTTATTAATCCTGAGACAAAAATAGAAATTGCTGGGAAAGCTCAGCAGGTCTGGCAGTATCTACAGTGAAAAATCAGAGTGACTCTTCCTCTGTTCTGTTGATGAAGTGATCAGAGCATGATAGAATTCAGTATTCATTTCAAGAATGGGCAACTCCAATCAGAAAAAAACTTGTGTTTAACTTAACTAAAGAGAATTAGAGTCATAAATTTTTAGAGATGTACAACATTGAAGCAGACTTCAACTTGTCCATGCCGATCAGATATCCTAATCTAGCCACATTTGCCAGCATTTGGGCCATCTCCTTCTTTCCTATTCATGTGCCCGTCCAGCTGCCTTTTAAATGTTGTAATTTATACCAGCCCCTACCACTTCCTCTGGCAGCTCATTGTATACAGACACCGTCCTCTGCATGAAAAAGTTGCCCCTTAGATCCCTTTTAAACCTTTTGTCTCTCACCTTAAATCTATGTCCTGTAGTTTTGGACTCTCCTACCGTGGGCAAAATACCTCGGCTGTTCACCCTATCTACGTCCTTCATGATTTATAAACCGCTATAAAATCACCCCTCAGCTTCTGACCCTCCAAGGAAAATAGCCCCAGCTTATTCCACCTCTCTTTACAGCTCAAATCCTGGCAACATACTTGTAATTTTTTTCTGAATCCTTTCAGGTTTCACAACATCTTTCCTATAGGAGGGTGACCTGAATTGAATGCAATAATCCAAAAGTGGCCTTACCAATGCGCTATATGGCCGTAACATGACCTTCCAACTCCTATACTCAATGCAGTGACCGATAAAGGCTAGTGTACCAAACACCTCCGTCACTATCCTGTCGACCTGCAACTCCAATTTCAAGGAACTATGAACCTGCACTCCCAGATCTCTTTGTTCAGCAAAATCCAGCAGGACCTTACCATTAAGTGAAAAACGTCCTGCCCTAATTTACCGCACCAAAATGCAGTACGACACATTTATCTAAATTAAAATCCATCTGCCACTCCTCGGCCCAGCTGATCAAGATCCCAGTTACATATTCAAATGGCTAGTTCCCCCTGTATTCCATGATACCTAACCTTGTTAACCAGTTTACCATATGGAAACTCGTCAAATGCCTTACTGAAGTTCATGTAGACCACTCTGCCGCCTTTAATCCTCTTGATTGATTAGATTCCCTACAGTGTGGAAACAGGCCCTTCGGCCCAACAAGTCCACACCGACCCTCCGAAGAGCAACCCACCCAGACTCCTACATTTACCCATGACTAATCCACCTAACACTATGGACAATTTAGTGTGGCCAATGCACCTGACCTGCACATCTTTGTGACTGTGGGAGGAAACCAGAGCACCCGGAGGAAATCGACGCAGAACCCAGGGAGAACATGCAAACTCTGCACAGACAGTTGCCTGAGCCGGGAATCAAATCCGGGTCCCTGGCGCTGTAAGGCAGCAGTGCTAACCACTGAGCCACTGTGCCGCCCTCAAAAAACTCAATCAAGTTAGAGAGTCATGATTTCCCACATACAAAGCCATGTTGACCATCCCTAATCAGTCCCTCAGAATCCCCTCCCAACAACTTGCCCACTGCTGATGTCAGGCTCACTAGTCTATAGTTCCCCTAGACTTTCCTTTCCACCTTTCTTGAATAATGGCACCATGTTAGTCAACCTCCAGTCTACTGGCACCTCACCTATGGGTATTGATGATACAAATATCTTAGCAAAGTGTCTAGCCATTACTTCCTCAGCTTCCTATAGAGTTCTAGGGTACACCTGATCAGATTCTGGGGATTTCTGCACCTTAATGCAGTTTAAGACATGCAGCACCTCTTCCTTTGTAATATGGGCACTTTTCAAGACGTTGGTGTTTATTCATTCAAGTCTTCTAGCTTCCATATCCTTCTCCCCAGTAAACACTGATGCAAAATATTCGTTTGTTATCTCCCCCATCTCCTGTGATTTCATACATAGACGGCCTTGCTGACCTTTAAGGGGCAATATTCTCTCTCCAATTGCTCGTTTGTCCTTAGATATTTATAGAATAAGTTTGGATTCTCATTAATCCTATTTGCCATAGCTATCTTATGTCCCCTTTTCTCCCTCCTGATTTCCCACTTGAGTATACTCGTACTGCCCTTATATTCCTCTCGGAACTCAATTCATCCCTGCTGTCTATACTTGATACACATTTTCATCTTTTCTTTGACCAGAACTTCAATCTCTCTAGTCAGCCAGCATTCCCTACACCTACCAGCCTTAACAGGAACATATTGTCTCTGGACTCTTGTTATTTCATTTTTGAAAGCTTCCCATTTTTCAACTGTCTCTTTAGACGCAAACATCTGCCTCCAATCAACTTTTGAAACTTCTTGCCTAATACTGACAAAATTGTCGTTTTTCCAGTTTAGAATTTTAACCTTTAAATCATTGGTTAGGCCACTGTTGGAATATTGCGTGCAATTCTGGTTTCCTTCCTCTTGGAAAGATGTTATGAAACTTGAAAGGGTTCAGAAAAGATTTATAAGGGTGTTGCCAGAGTTGGAGAATTTGAACTATAGGGAGAGGTTGAATAGGATGGGCTGTTTTCCCTGGAGCGTTGGAAGCTGAGGGGTGACCTTATAGAGGTTTACAAAATTATGAGGGGCATGAATAGGATAAATAGACAAAGTCTTTTCCGTGGGTGCGGTAGTCCAGAACTAGAGAGAGGAAAGATATAAAAGAGACCTAAGGGGCAACTGTTTCATGCAGAGGATGGTACGTGTATGGAATGAGCTGCCAGAGGAAGTGGTGGAGGCTGGTACAATTGCAACATTTAAAAGGTATTTGGATGGGTCTATGAATAGGGAGGGTTTGGAGGGATATGGGCTAGGTGCTGGCAGGCGGGACTAGATTGGGTCATCAATGTATCTGGTCTTGTGCAACAAAGAAGTCTTTTTCAAACTCGTGCATGTAAACGTTGGCATATTGGGGTGCAAATTTGGTCCCCATGGCTGTTCAGTGTATCTGGATGAAGAGTTATTTGTCATTGGTGATGACGTTCTGGTCAAGGATGAAGCGGATGGGTTTGTAGAATGGTGCCTGTTGGTGTTGAGTACTGAGTCTGTTGCTGCGATGCTGTTGTCATGGAGGATGCTGGTGTAAAATGCTGAAATGTCCATTGCGTCGAGGAATGTCCCTAGTTGACTGGTCTGTGGGTGCTGAGTTTCTGTAAGAAATCTGTCGTGTCATGACAGAAGCTGGGGGTCCCCTTTACAATGGGTTTCAAGATGCCTTCAACATACCTAGAGAGGTTCTCACAGAGGGTCCCATTGCCTGATATGATGGGACATCCAGGTGTATTGGATTTGTTGGATCTTTGGAAGGCAGTTGAAGTCCACTTTGCAAGAAGTATGTGGGAGATGAGAGTGCGTAGGGCACTCTGAAGGACTGGATCAAAAGTCTTGATCAATGTTTATGGATGTGTTCTTTAGTTGGATCAGCTGGTAGTTTCCTGTTGTGTTCAGTTGTTGGTACACTTCCTTCCAGTTCTGTTCTCTATGACGATGGGTCCCCCTTTGTCTGCTGGCTTGATGACAATGTTGAGATTGGTCTGGAAAGCATGGATGATGTTGCATTGTGCTCAGGTGACATACTGCTCTGACTCGACTGTGGCTGATGAATCTGGTGTTCACACAGTTCCTGACAGTTTCCTGTACTACTGCTGACCTCTTCTATCTTTCGTAAAGGTAACCCATCTACCTGACTGCATCTGTGGTATTTCTACCTCCCTGAAACTGCCATCTATCACAGTCTCTGGCTCTTGTAACTTTCTCATCATCTCTAACCTATCCATGCAATCCGATAGGATTTGCAACCAGACTCACTTCCTACAGACATGATCATCAGGAACATTGAAATTCTCCCTGATCTCTTACAACTGACAGGAAAGGCACATTAAAGGCTATCTTTTCACCTTAACAATCTGCAGACGCAGAAAATAGCTTAGTCATGCTTCTCTATAAATACTGCTCCAGATTAACTTGAGACCAATATTTTATGGAAGTTTAATCAAGAGTTAGCATGTAAATTGCAGCATAATGTTAGCTAAAATGAACTGGGCTGAAAGATTAGCAGGAAAGACAGTAAACAAACAGTGGCAAACATTTAAGGAGGTAGTTTGTGATTCTCAACAAAAAAAATGCCAATAAGGAGAAAAGATTTAAAGAGAGTAATAAACAACCTGGTAAACCAAAAAAGTTAAGGAGAGCATTAAGTTGAAAAAATACGTACATGGAGGCCGAAGTCAGTGGTAGCCTTAAAAGCTGGGATAGATTCACAGTTCAGCAAAGGAGGACTAAAAAACATAAAGAGAGAGAAAAGGGCAAACGAGTGAGAAATGTAAAAACTGACAGTAAGAGCTTCTTTAAATATAAGCTATGAACTATTCTTCTATTTGTAACTTGTAAAAGTGTGCTATTCTCTTAAATTGCATTTTTCTTAACATTTACGTTCTTGGTATGTGTGAGAGGATAAATAATCCTCTTTTTAAAAAAACATCAAAATTGATGCTGTTATTTAAATTAACTTGCAAATTCCAAAGGCTTCCTTTTCAGCAAAGGAAAACTGATTATGGACAATAAGGGAAAAAGTACAAGAGTGTGAGTGCTTGCCTGACCTTGTCTGTAAGATTAGCCAGTCTTCTCCCACCAACTAATGGTGTGGACCATTTATTGTAACAGTTGTAGTGAAAATAGTTTTGGATAAATATTATTCCCAATAAATGGCAGATTTTTAAAAAGATAAAAAGTCACTTTTCCTTGAGTTGGGATTGTTTCAGTAGCACCAAATGACACTGGTGAGAAGGTTTTTTTTTGAGACATCATGTATGATTTGCTTTAAAACCCTGAGGAACAAGTGTTAGAACATGTGTACTGGGTGTATTGTCAACTTATTGTGTTGAATTTTTAATGTTCACTATTAGAATGTTGTTAACATAATTAGTTTTAGGTTGGTTGAGTACTGTAAGCATTCCATCTGGATAAGATCCCACTTGTCTGTTGCTGATGAAAAATTCATGGCTTCTTCTCTTTGCTGGTATGGACTTAATTACATTTGATTGATCAGGTTCCAAATGCTTAGAATTCCTTGTATTGATTTGATTTCACAAAATCTCCATGGCTATTCGGATAGAAAAGATGTCGGGCATAATTTTAACTGGCAAAGATATGTGTTCAAATGCAAATGGGTGATACATCCCAGAAAATGCAGTTATTTTGGAAACACATTGTGATTTTACTTAGCTTCTACTTCTACTGTTGCTCATTCAGAAACACAGAAAAGTCCCAACCTGTAGATGTAGTTAGAAGGAAGGGAACGAGTGGAGCTGAAAACTGCTATTCTGAGGAGTGTGTAGGAAAAAATGCTGGGGAAGTCGGTCAATGAAGTTCAAACCTGAAAGTAATATGCTATTCAATATTCCTGGCCTCCTGAGATCATATGGCACTATATCCATGCCAAGGAATTACGCTCCAGTTGCTTATTGTATCTGCATGTATTGATCTGGAAGTCTGATATTTTCTTCCCACCTCTGGGAAATAATGCTACTCTATAGGGTCTCACAGCTTATTGCTGGGAAAAATCATACTACCAGAATGATGTGTATCAAGTTATCTTTCGTTTGGCATTCCTGAAGCCTAGAGTCTGGAATGTTCTCATTTAACCCCTACCACATCCAAATATTTGAAATCTTTCCATTGACAGGTATACGTTGTTTATCATGCTTTACCTCTGTGGATTGATCGTGAAACCCGAAAGTGGGATGCTTTTGGTGTGACAGAGTTAAAGCCATGGCAAAGCCCACTTCAGCAACTATTGATTTCAGATGTTATTCCCTTAACACCTCCACCATGCTGTGGGAGAATAGGACTAAAATTCTGCCTCTGTTTTTAAATAATTGTCTATGTCATATTACAACTGTTCTAAGTACACAGTATCAGCATCAATCAATTCAGGTACTGTGCAACTGAGTGTAGAGACTCCTTGTTTTGTTTATTAAAGTTTTATATCAGTTGCCTTGATGGCTAATGAATAATGCCAGTCGTGCAGGATTATTTCCTACTTCAATTGAGGAAACCTTGGAATCTGCCTCTCCACCCACTCCAATGAGTACAAAGCAATAAGCTGCACTGACAAAAGACTATGTCTCATAAATGGTTCAGGATGAAGCATCAGCAGACAATGAGTCAAGAATCTGCCTTCAAGTCGAGCACACATACCATCAACCCTTATAAATAAGTGCAGAGGGTTAATATAAGTGGAGATCATTCCTGTCAGAACTTACCCATTTCTGTCAAATTTATAGTCACACATTCAATTTCATAAGCGGCATTAGAAATAGGTGACAAATGTAATATGGGGGCAAAATGAATCTTACTGATTAAGCTTCAGCTTGATATTAATTACTTTAATTCAGTGATAGTAAACAGAAAATAAGAGGTTACCTTTCCACTATGAGCTGACATGAATCGTGACTAAAATATATGATACAACCCCAGTTTCTTAAGGAAGACATTGGAGTAAACACTAATTGCCCATCCTTAGTTACTGTTAAGAAGGTGAGTTATCTTTTTCAACATGATTGAGTGGCTTGCTCAGCTAATGCAGAGCACAATTAAGAGTCAACCACTTTAAACCAGCCGCTTGAGTTATCCACTTGACATGAACCTCTCTTTACCATGTAAAAGTGTGACAGCGGTGTGATGAGACACTTAATATTCCACCAAATAACTTGTATTTGACCAAAGGCAGGCCGCCAGAAAGTTTTATACAGTGAGTAGGAAGGTGTCATTTTAGATTTTATAAGCTTTCTGTCTTCATCTGCAGTCATTGTTTTTACCGTCTTCAAACCTGTCTAGCCTAATGCCTTTGTGAACTGTTTTCTGAGCATGTAAATGTTTGACCCTTCGTACTAAGATGCAACAATTCTGTAAATACTTGCTTATTCAAACTTTATTCTAGCTCTTTTCCAAGAATGTAAATTTTTATAATTTTTGTTATTATGCTAGTAGTTTACTCATATTTAATGGGATGAAATCCATTAAATAATGCCTTGCTTTTGTAGTTGATAAGGCAATTTAATCAGAAATCTTCTTCACCTGCAGAAAGCAACAATGATGATGCTGGACGTGCACTGTAAGATAAAGCACTACATTGTGTGATTTTGAATAGAGTGTGATTTTTCTTTTGCAGTGTGTCTTGTTCTGAGACAGAATGTGTTTTGTTGAGTGAGTTTGAAGATGATAAATTAAAATAAGTTGTTTCCTTTGTAGAAAGCAATGTTTCACTATAAATTTCACTTGTGTGGTATTCTACAGAATTTTAATTTTTTCTTTGGTTTGTTCATATGCATGTGAAATCCTGAACTTGCTATTTGGAAATAAAATTTGAAGTAAAAATATTAGATATTGCCACTTTGAATATTTTTATCGCCAACTTTGATGACTAAATTAATTTATTCTGGTGTAGGTATGTCAACCTCTGAAAGTGTTGTACTTCCAAGTACTGGCTTCCATTAAGCTGTTGTAGTATTTAACATTTTCTTTGACACTTTTCATTGACTTTTCTACTCAGAATATTCCTGACCAAAAAACAAACTGCAATATTAAAATGAGAAACTGCATTCTGTGAACGGATGTTCCCAAGGGGTTTTTTGGGCTCTCAGTATTTTCTAATATTCAACATGCAATTTACATTTCTTTCCCCAGCAGGTTTGTTTTTAACACGGCATTCACATTAGAATTTCTCATCCTTTATTAGTATCATACCTTTGAGATAATTCAAGAGGATAGTCTTTATTATGAATTTTTCCTTCTTGGCTGTAGTTATCACAGTTTGATTGGCTGTTGTGAAATCACTGGAGAATGCCTTCCTTGCCAACTTTACAATCTCCCTTCCACCTTGTATGATGCAACCTGCTCCATGAGCACTGTCTTGCAGTTTGACGATGACGTCTAAAGGAATCTTAACCATCCGCTGGTTAGGCAACATAATTGGGAAGAGCAACCACACAATATGAGCAGTTGGTGCTGCAATGGTAATGTCGCTGGACTAGTAACCCAGAGGCCAGCTTAACTCTTTGGCGACATGGTTTAAATCCCATGACAGTGATTTAATCAAATCTAGAATTGAAAACTTCTTTCAGTCATGATGATTATGAAATTATGATCAATTATTGCAAAACCTCACGTGGTTCACGAATGTCTTTTGTTTTGGGAATGAAATCTGCTGTCTTTATCTGGTCTTACTTGTGTGTGACTCAGATCCACAGCAATGTAATTGACTCTTAGCTGCACTCTGAAACGGCATGGCAAGACACTCAGTTCAAGGAGTAGGCAGCATTCACTGGTTATTTCAGGGGTGTCCATCCCATGAAATTTTTTTTTAAAAGACTGTTCTTTGAATGCAGAACTAGTGATGTAGTCAGGAGGTTAGAAAAAAAGAAATGTTTATTTAAAATATCTGGAATAATTTAAATCACATTGAGGTTTTGTTATGATGCACGCCAAGATCATGGCGATAATTTTCTCTCCAAGAGGCTGTGTGAGGAGGAGTCAAACAGAGGCTTAATATTTGGTAACATCAGAAAACTGGCCAGAGTGGCTGTTTTTGCTTCACAAGACTGGCTTCAAGACATCATGTTGAAAAGAGAAGTTGACTCTTGACAGGAGGAGAAGAGACTGTAAAATATGAGACCTAAATATTTTTCAGTGCATCACATTTTGAATGCTTTTATTGTTTGTTATGTTTTCTATTGGGCAAGAAGATTAGATTTACAGTTAGAGAAAAGTTCCTTTTCCAAAGACTTAATATCTGCAGTAATGTCTTATTTACAGATATCCCAGAAGAAGAAGCAAAATATTGGACTCAGAAACTAGAACAGTTAAATGCACTGAAGGGCCATGATGAGGTGGGTAAAGGAAATAGAGCAATCATCAGTGCTAATCCAATGTATAATGTAATGCCCAATAGATGCTTGTAAAATGAATGCAATATTAATAAATTGTTTTCACAGTCATATTCTTATCAGTGAGTGTGTCGGGTCAATTCCTAATATACACCATGTGAAGTGCTGTATAGCTGGGTTTTATGTATGGTGCCAGTGGTGTGAACACCAGAAAGTCCGAGCAATGGTGAACACTTGTGCCTAGCCTGCTGTGCTATTCATGAGAAGGGCTTTGTGGAGCAAGATGCCTATTTAATGAGGTGAAGAGCAGAAGATTGCATGAGAATAGTTGCAGAGACCAACGGCAAACTGGATTCCAAGCCTAGAAACTGAAAAATTCAGCCTTGTGCATCTCTCAGATGTGATGCCTTTTTTCCCCCCACCAATGCTTATGTTGCACTATGCATACAGCCAAAATTTACATCTAAACTTCACACCAGCAATCCAGACTAAACTCTATGAAACTGAATGTTGAGTTGAGTGTTCTGTGTATGTTGCTAGTAATTCCTTCAGATTGTCTAGATCCGTATGAATATATACATTGATATATGTATACATTAATAAATTCAGAATTCAAACCACATTCTGAGAAATTATTTCTGAAGGTTTTAACAATGCTGGTACAACTAGTGCCCCAATATTTTTGCTGCTTCCCGAGTGGTAATTTTTAGTAAATATAATATTTGATTGTATTCTGATGAACTCTTCACTTTCTTCTGTCTTATCCAGTATTCAATCAGTGAAGAAGTGCAGAAGAAATCTTTACCAGTTGCTCCCTCACAGTGTTGTAAGTTTTATTTCATAAAAAGTGATTACCATCAAGTTTTTGCAGCTTCAATCACTGTTCAATGCTTGCTTAAGAAGATTTTTTGTTGTATTTTTATTTCTCATATCTAAAAAGCATTGTTTTCTTATATTCACTCGCAGCCTTTTATTTGAGAATCATATTTGAATAATTCACCGATATTGTATTCAGAATACACCCTTGAGATATCTACTGTTCCACTGGACATACATCTGTTGCTTTGCTTTTTCAGAAAAATTATTCCTTTGTGTGTCAAAAGAGGAGATTGAGATGTGCATCACTTCTAATGTTCTCAAGTATGCACACTTAGAAAATATGGATAGTTTTCAATGCTAGCAAGCTTGTTCTTAGTATTATGTATGATATTTCAATTTTAGAAACATGACTTACTTCAGTTTTTGGGAAAATTAATACCATGCAAGTGAAATACCACATAATGAAAGTATTGAGTTGGAACATCTGTGTCTAAAGGGTTCCAAATTTGTTCAAAATAAATGTAAGAATTTATTGCAACCATTTACAGATAAACCTCAATTATCTGAAGGACACAGTCGGTGACTATTTCGTTCAGTTAATTGAATGCCAGAAAACATGGTTAGCCAAGCATCAGGATCTTGCGTTCTTGTTCAGATAATCTGAAATTTGGTTAAATCAAATGCCCGATAATTGAGGTTCCTCTGCAATTAATATAAAATTAATATGCCACGAGCAAAGATACATAGAAACAGTGAATAGTATTTATCTAATTTCTTTAACTTTAAGAAGTAGAATCTTTAGTCATGGAGAAATGAGGAGTGATCCAGTTGAAACTTAAAATTCTTATGAAGTTGACAGATGTTGGGTGAATGTTTGGTTTGGCTGAGGAGACTACAGAAGTTGCAATCTAAGAGTAAAAATTGTTCTTCCCACGGGTTGAGAATCTTTAAAATATTCTACATCAAAGAGCTCTGGATGATAAGTTGTTGAGTATATTCAAGGCAGAGTTTCATAGATTGTTGAATATTTGGGAATAGTGCAAGGAAAGTAGAGTTGTTTGTTTATCATATGAACTGGGGAAGGAGGCTTCAAGGGCTGAATGTCCTGCACTTAATGCTATGTCTTAGGTTATTTTTATGTTTACTTGTAACAAATTTGAAACACTTGAACAGTTCATTATGTTGAAGGCACTACAAATGTCAAGAAGTTACATGCTGAGACCAGTATAAAAATACACCTAGTTATTGTTTCTCTTGTATTCTGAACTTTTGTCTGTAAGAACGTGAAACATTGAATTATGTTAGCCCTGATTTAAGCCTTAATTGCCTAATGGGGACAACAAATTTCTAACTTGAGTTATAAAATGAATCAGTTACAAGCTGTGGCTTTGCATTGAGCGAGATATATACTGCACTAGAAACAAACTTACAACTTTGTGGCTCTCCATCCTTAGCTTTAGTGTGCTAAAGAAACTGCTGACTTATACATGGCTTGGCAAACTCCACGTGAGTAGGATTGTTGAAATCAAGTTTGTTACTTGGCTGCTCAGACTTAAACCTTTTAACCCATTACACATTTCAACATTAGGCTGTTGCGGTCAAATGTAACACCATCCTGAAACAAAAACAGGTCTCATGAGTTGTACAGATTAGGGTCCTGTTATGTCAGAAGGATTATGATGCCATTTTAATTGGAGCTTGAGTGGGACAACATCTAAAGTTTTCCATTCAGTCCAATTCAGACTGGAACTATTCTGCAGACCGAAGAGACTCTTCAAGGTAAGTGTGTATTTGCCTTTGCAAGTTCAGAAGGAGCAAGACTGTTCTCCATGTTCTGCATTCAAAGTTGTGGCCTTTTTTACTCCTCCCACAAAATTGTCTATGATTCACCTGCTCATTTGTGAGCCTTCACAAGGCCGTTCACCTGAATCCATTTGGCTGTTTGCTGGCCAGTTTGTGCTGTATCTTTTTTGGGTGCATTTTCAGTCGGCCCTGATATTGCCTGTCTATAGGCTAATTCTAAAACTGTCCAATTAATATGGAATTACACAATCAAAAGTTCTTGTCAGTGTACAAGTAGTAGTAGTTTGGTATGGTGTTAAAACCATTATGAATTATTAGAAGATCAAAACTGGGAGCTAAACTTTCAGGGATATGTGACTTTTTGAAAAGACAGGAAGGAAAGAGTGGTTGAGGTGGTTTTGATAATACAGGATAGCTTAGGTACGATAGTAAGAAACGATTTTCAATCAGAAGATGTAGAGTCCATATTGGTGGAGGTAAGAAATAACAAGGAGGAAGAAAATAGTGATGAGTTGTATGGGAGAACAGACAATAACCCAGTAGATGAAGGCATTAAAAAAGGTCTTATGTTAATTGTGTTGACCCTAATCTTGCACATTTGGAAAGTCAGATTCGCAGAGGTAGCTGCAAGAAAGAAGTCAAAGAACATTTTTGGTATGGTTTCCTGGAACAGTATGTTGTGAATACAACTCCTGATCAGGCTATTTTAGATCTGGTGATGTGTAATGAGGCTGGTTTAAAAAAATTATCTCAGAGTAAGAGATCCCTGGGAAATAGTGACCAGAACATGGAAGACAAGCATTCAATTTGAAAGAAGAAACATATATTATTAACACCTGTGGTGTATGGCTTATTTCGAGATTTACTTCTAGATTTCTTACAGTTATTGCATGTCAGTAGTATAAGGTTTTTATTTTGACTGATTTTTAGTTCTTTTATAGAAAAAGACACTCAGATAAGTACATGAATAAGAAATGTTTGGATGGACATGGGCTAAGCAGAGGCAAGTAGCACTAGTTTAGTTTGGAATTATGGTCGGCATGGACGAGGTAGAATGAGGGGTCTGTTCCCATGCTGTATGACTCTATGAATGAGGGGAGAGCTAGCTGAAGTGCACTGGGGAAGGATTTAACAGTAAAGACAGTTGAGAAGCAATGGCAGATGTTTAAGAAAATAGTTAATGGTTTTGATAATACGGGATAATACAACAATGGTATAATGAGAGAAAAGGATTTTGTAAGGAGACAAGATAATCATGGTTAACAAGGGAAGTTGAGGTTGCTTCAAATAGAAAGAAACAAAATTCTATGTGACCAGGATTAGTTGCAAGCCTGAGGCTTGGCAAAATTTTTTGGGCCAGCAAAGGATTAGCAAAAATAATGTTTGAGAATACATTTACGAGTCATTTCAAAACTGAAATCAAAAGCTTCTTTAATTTATAAAACAGAAGAGAGAATCAAACCATAGACCCCCTTAGTGAATGTGAGGACTGCATATGCTGGAGAGTCAGAGTTGAAACGTATGACGTTGGAAAAGCACAGCAGGTCAGGCAGCATCCAAGGAACAGGAGTGTTGATGTTTTGGGCATAAGTCCTTCATCAGGAATGTTGGGCGGGTGGGGGGGGTGGGGGTGGAGGGGGAACAAGGGGACTGAGATAAATAGGAGGGCAGGTAGTTGAGGCTGGGGAGAAAGTAGCTGGGAAGCCAGTAGGTGGATGCAGGTGGGCAGGGGACGTGGTAATTGTGATAGGTCGGAGGGGAGGGTGGAGCGATTAGGTGGGAAGGAAGTTGGACAGGTGTCGAGTTGGCAGATTGGATCTGGGATAAGTGGGGTGGGGCAGGGAGATTTGGAAATTCTTTTTGTATTTCCCAAAACGCATTACCTTACACTTGTACAGATTAAACTCCATCTGTCATTCCTCTGTGCAGATTTTCTAACTGATGTATATCCTGCTGCACCTTTTGATAACTTTCCTCATTGTCTACAACACCATCAGTTTCTTGTGTCATGTGCAAAGTTACTGATTAGACCTACCTACATTTTCATCTAAATCATTTTCTATATATTTGACAAGCAACAGATGTCCAAGCACAGATTGTTGTGGAACACCACTGGTCACAGCTCTCCAGTTAGAAAAAAACACTCCTCCACAACTACCCTCTGTCTTCCATGGCCAAGCCAAGTTTGTATCCAACTTATCAATTCACCTTGCATCCCGTGTGACCAAACCTTCTGGACCACTTTAACACAAGGCACCTTGTCAAATGCTTTAGTAAAGTCCACAGCCTACATCTACTGCCTAACCCTCATCAATCATCTTCATCATTTTTTCAAAAACTTAATCCATTTGTGAGACAAGACTTCGCTGCACAAAGCCATGCTGACTGTGCCTAATAACTCATTCCTGAAGAAGGGCTCATGCCCGAAACGTCGATTCTCCTGCTCTTTGGATGCTGCCTGACCCGCTGCGCTTTTCCAGCAACTCATTTTCAGCTGTGCCTAATAAGTGCGTTCTTTTCTAAATGCAAGGAAAACCTTTTCCTGAGAGTCCTCTCCAATAATTCTTCTGCTGTAATTTCTCTACAATGACGTAATGTTCACCAGCCTACAAAATCTTAGATTATCCCTGTTGCCCTTTTTTTTTTTGGAAATATATTTATTAGCATTTTTTTAACTTTACAAACATATAAAATTATTGAAAAAAACCAATCAATCACAAATATCAATATAATAAAAAGAAAAAAAAATTACAATACAACTACTATCTACTAACTACTAACCTACTCTATAATACAAAGCAAACCCTAACACTGTGCAAAGCAACACCACAAAAAAGCAAGAAAAGCAAAAAAAAACAAAATACAGAACAGCTATGCTCGGCGCAAGGCTCCCAAACAAAGGAATGGGAGCATTGTATACACACCCGTATTAACTCGGGAGACCCCCTCCAGGGCCCAGGACTTGACAAATCTAATCATCCTGGTTAAACAAACGCCCGAGTTAAGATAACTGATAAATCTATATCCAAATAACTCAAGTAGGGCTGCCATGTGTTAAAAAAATTGTCTGTTGTGTGGTGCACCATGTTTGTGAAAAAGTCCAAGGGAATGTGCTCCATAATTAATTTCTGCCATCCCAGCAAGCCCGGCGGGCTTTCAGACACCCAATTCATCAGAATATTCTTCTGTGCACAGTGTGCAAGAATATTAAATAACTTCTTCCCATGCCCGTCTAAAGATGGTAAATTCAGTAGACCTAAGAAGGGAGATATCGGGTCTACTTTGACTTCAGTCCTCAATACCCTCCCTATCTCTCCCACCACAGCGCTCCAATAAACATGGAGCCTGTGGCATGTCCAGAAGCAATGGGTAAGAGTACCTACACTTATTTTACATTTGGGGCACACTGAAGATGCCCCTTTTTAAAATTTTGCCAGACGATCTGGTGCCAGATGAGCCCTGGGCAGAAGTTTTAACTGCGTAGCGCACGTCCTGCTACAGATTGAGATCTTTCGTGTATTCTCCCATATGTTCTCCCATGTTTCAGAAGAGATCTCCGCTCCCAGCTTTTGCTCCCAGACCTCACATAATCGGTTAATATCCTGCCAGGCCCTGCCACCCAGCAGGTGATAGAGGGCAGTAACTGAAAGGGTACTTATGGAGCGTAGCAACAACCTCTCTGTATTGGGCTTATAGGGCTTAGTGAGAAGCGTAGTCTTCTTCTGGATGAAATCCCTAACCTGAAAAAAAAACGGAAAAGGTCTCTGCTGGGCAACCCGTATTTGTGGCTCAGTTGCTCAAAAGACATCATAACCTCCCCCTCAAACAAGTCTCCCAAACTAGAAACTCCTCTCGCTGCTCATAGTTTGAACCCTGAGTCCATCATCCCTGGTCAGAACCCTGGCATGCTAACTATAGGTGTAAGTGGCGAAGTCTTGGATAAACAACCCTCACTCTGACGCATCGCCCTCCCTGCCTAGACTGTACTAATGACAATGGGGTTCCGGCAGTGGTCCATAACTGTCCTCATCTTATCCATGAACAACAGGTTAATAAGAGGGCACTTTGCTTGGGAGGCCTCAATGTCCAGCCATATTGAGTTTGGATTGTTACCTACCCAATCGCAGACAAAGGACAGCAGGGAACTCAATTGATACCTTCTGATGTCTGGGAAATCAACTCCTCCCCCTCCTTGAGGCAACTGCAATTTAGTAAGTTTGATGAGGGGCCACCCATGATGCCAGACAAAGGAACCAAGCCACCTCATAAGCTTCTGCAGCATTATAGGGAAACATTATAGGGAGCATACACGTGGGATAAAGCAAAGGAGGAAGAACATTTATCTTAATGAGAGATATTCGGCCCAGCCATGAAATTGGAAGAACCTCCCATCTCTGGAGATCTCGCCTAATATTGTCGAGCAAATGAGCAAAGTTAGTCTGAAATAACAGATCAAACTTGGGGGAAATAAAAATGCCTAGGTACTAGAACCCTGCCCGTGACCACTTACAAGGGAAATTAGAGCCACCTTCAACTTCTGGCACATCCTTAAGGTTCCCCAAAGGCATAGCCTCTGATTTTGCAAAGTTAATCTTATATATCCTGAAATAGCTCCAAATGAATTGATACATTGTATCAAATGGGGTACGGAGGTGATCGGGTTCAATAAAAACAGATGGACATAATCCACCTACAGTGTGATCTTGTGTGCCCTCGACCCCACATCCGGAGTGGTTATGTGGACGTTCTGACGAATGGCCTCTGCCAGTGGCTCTATCACCAAAGTAAACAACAACGGTGAGAGAGGGCAGCCTTGCCAACTATCCCTACCAATCGTAAAATTCTCAGACTTCACCCCGTTGGTGATGACCGCGGCCAGAGGGTGGCGATATAAAACCTCCACCCACCTAGCAAAGACTCCATCCAACCCGAACTGTTCTAAGACATAAAAAAGATACGGCCATTCCACCTGGTCAAATGCTTTCTCTGCGTCTAAGGAAATCACCAACCCCTGAATCGATCGTTGCTGACAAACTTGGACCACATTCAGCAACCTTCTAATATTATTAGAGGACCTATGGCCCCTTATAAAGTCTGTCTGGTCCTCTTTAATAATATGGAGCAACACCCTTTCCAATCTCAGCGCCAGGATCTTGGATAGAATCTTGAAATCTGAATTTAATAGAGAGATGGGCCTTTATGAGGCACAATCCTCAGGAACCTTCCCCTTCTTAAGAATTAAGGAAATATTAGCTTCTCTCAAAGATAGTGGTAGGCGTTCATGCATATAGGAGTGATTGTACATCTCCAATGTTGGCCCAGACAGAATTCCTATAAACTCCTTATATAACTCACCTGGGAGACCATCAGGGCCAGGCGCTTTCCCACTCTGAAGTTGCCTAGCTGCCTCCTGTATTTCCTGAACTGTCAAGGGGGCATTAAGGAGAGAGGCCTGTTCCAAGGTTACTCCTGGGAGGTCCAGCTTCTTAAAAAAGGTCTCCAGTTTAGCACTCTATTCTTCGCAACCTTTAGACAGATACAATTCAGAGTAAAAGCTCCGAAAAGCCTCATTAATCTTTTTAGCATCGTATGTAAGGACCCCGCGCTGTCTCTGATTGCAGCAATGGATTGGGGAACACGCTTTTTCCTAGTCAGGTACGCTAAATACTTCCCTGGCCTATCCCCATATTTGAACAGCCTCTGTCTAGCAAAAGCAAGTTCATTCTTTGCGTTTTGTGCCAGTATTGAATTCAAGGCAGCCCGAAGGGCCGTGATCTGCTGTAGCTTAGTCACCGAAGGCCACGCAAAATGTGCTGCCTCCGTGGCTTTCAACTGCGTCTCAAGTAGACGCTGCTGTTCCTCCTTCTGTCGTTTCTGGCAAGACGAATAGGAAATAGCTAATCCCCTTGCAAAGGCCTTAGCAGTCTCCCATAGCATGGATGGACTACTAGTCGTGCCTGAGTTGAATGTCAAGAATTCCTGAAACTCCTTCAAAAGGTATTCCACAAATTTGGAATCCTTAAGGAGAAAGGGGTCCAAACGCCAGTGCCGCAAACCTAGCCCTTCACTCTTGGCCTTAACCTCCAAATATACTGCCGCATGATCAGAGATAGCTATATACCCAATTTTACAACCCATAATCAAATCCAGAAGGGCCAAGGGAGCCAGAAAGAGGTCAATCCTCGTGTGACATTTATGTGGGTTTGAAAAAAAAGGTGAAGTCCCTGCCGGTAGGGTGAAGACATCTTCAAATATCCACCAGCCCTAACTCCTCACATTAGTCAACCACCTGCTTGGCCTGTGAAGAAATAGTTGGGGGCCCACAAGGCATCCTGTCCACTGTCGGATCCAAAAGACAATTAAAATCCCCCCTTATAATAATGTGCCCCGTGTTCCAAAAGCACTCAACTTAGAGAAAGCACTAATCAAAAATTTGAGAGGATGCACCGGAGGACAGTAGATGTTTAAAATGCCATATTCCTCCCCATGTATCAGGGCTTTAAGTATCACAAACCGTCCCTGCTCTTCTTTCACCTGCTCTAATAATGTGAACAGAAGATTTTTCTGGATAAGTACTGCCAACCCCCCTAATTTTAGTAGTAAAGGATAAACAGAATACCTGGTCATAACCCCCCTGTTGTAATTTCAGGTGTTCCCCATCATCAAGATGGGTTTCCTGCAACAAAGCAATATCAACCCTTTCCCTCTTAAGGCTAGAAAGCACTTTTTTCCTTTTAATAGGCGAATGACTTCCCTTAATGTTCCAGGTGCACCATTCAATAAGACACTTAGCCATATCCCCTTTCAGACACCCTTGAACCCCTCGGAGGGAGAACCCTGCTTGCAAAGCGCTGAGCATGTAAATAAAGACTCATAGAATCGAAAAACTATATACACAAAAACTACTCTATCGTAATTATAAACAACTATTACTACCAAAAAACAAAGAAAACCAACTATAGAACCTTGAATGGAAGGCTCTCCCCTGCCCATAGGGGGCACTCACCCTACCCATCCCCTCCTTCACAGCTCCTTCAAACCTGGACTGTACCCCAGCCTTAGGCCAGGAAAAAAAACAAGGAGATGATCCTTAAATCAAAAGACAAAGTCAGGATGAGCACTCCACCCATCCCTGGCTTCATGACACCCCTACTTGTGACTAAAAGAGAAGCAGAACAAACAAAAAAAAGAGAAAGAGACAACAAAGAACATCCACAAAATTTCCCATCAGAAAATCCAGTTATTAAAAAAAGGAACAACTTATTCCAAAGTCTTTTCCCCCCTTTCCAAAAAGGAAATTATTAGGGAAAAAGAAAGGAATTAAAAAAAGGAAGGGAAAACATGGAGAAAAATAAAAAGAGAACAAACATTAACCATATTCTTCAGGCCAATCTGTCTATTTCAAAGTGTCCACAAAATTTTTAGCCTTATCCGCCAAGTCAAGTGTATAAACTGAGTCCTCGTGGCTGAAATGAAATACTGTGGGGTATCTCATGGAGTAATGGATGCCCAGGTTCCTCAGCCTCTTTTTAACTTCATCGAAGGACTTCCTCTTTCGGATTATAGCTGCTGAAAAATCCTGGAAAAACATGATTTTTGACCCCTTGTACAGCAGCGCCTGTGGATCTTTTCCCAGGGATCTGGAAGCTTCTATGACTTTTTGCTTGTCCCTATATGAGTGGAAGTGCACTAGGACCGAGCGGGGGCCCTGCACTGGGCCTGACCTGTGCACTGTAACCCGATACACCTTCTTCGCCTTCAGGGAGCCCGACAATTTGGGGATTTATCCTCCAACTTCGATTTTCAAGGTCGTTGATATGGTTTCGCAAGGCCCTCACCTCTCGCTCTAGCACCTGGATTCGACTGGATGAGTCCATTGCAGCTTTCGAGGCCTTCGTTCAACCCTCCACCTCCTCCAGCCTCTCCCTGAGGCCCTGGATCTCCTGCTTGTGCTTCTGCAGCATGGATGCAATAGGTTGCACCTGGGCACGAATCTTCCCACGGATTTCCTCAATCACAGCCGCAACTTTCAGGGTAAATCTCTCCATCGCTGCAGCCAATTCCTGTGAGTCTATCAGGTCCCCGGGGGGTTCAGGAGAGGCTGCTGCTGCAGTCTCTGGTGTGGTAGGTACTGCAGGGGACTGTCCTCCCTGCTGCTGTTTGCTTGCTCCTTTTCCCTTTGGCATCCTTCCCACTCCCAAATATTAACAAATATGTGTTCTGTAAGGTTTTAAACTAATATTTCCACCACATAAGTTGGCCAGGGATGGCAAAAAACACCAGTATGCCTTGGCTGTTAGGCAGAGCTGTCCACAGCAGTCCTACAGAATTGCCGCCATCTTGCCGAGTCCCTGCTACCCTTAAACGAAGGAAAAGCTTTAGTTATTCTAAAATCTTCTCGGACTTCGCATGTGGCTCAAGAGAACATAAAAATCTCTGTCAAGGCCCCTGCATTCTCCTCCCTTGTCTCCCTCAGTATCCTTGGATAGATCCTTTCAGGCCTTGGTGACTTAACTACCTTTACTGTTTTTCAAGAATTCCAAAACCTACACCTTCCTAATATCAACATGCCCCAAAACATCAGCATATCCCGCCTTAATTTTATCATCCATGGCTTTCTCCTTTTGAATTCCAAAGTGTAGTACTTATTAAGGACTTCACCTCTGGCTCTTTGCATAAATTCCCTACTTTGCCTTGAGTGGACCAACCTTTTCCATCGTTACCTTCTTGGTCCTAATCTATGCATTGGGATCCACCTTAATACTGCTTGTGAAAGACATTTCATGGCCACTTTTAACCCTCCTAATTCCTTGTTTAAATTATTTCCTGTTTCCTTTATATTCATCAAGGATTGTTTGGTGTGTGGTCTGTGAAACATTCCGTGAGTTGGCTTCCTGTCTCTCCAATGTAGAGGAGACCACATCAAGAGAAACTGACACAGTTCATGTAAATGAAAATAATTTACAGTCAGATGACAAATTGGCTCAACTTCAACTGCACAGCAGCTTTCTGAATTAGAGTTCCTACCGTACAGAAAACGATCATTCGAATTTATCATGTCTGCACAGAGGATTCCAATGAATATCATGACTTGGGGACAGTCTCTTGCTTTTTCCCTGTAACATTATTTCATTTAAATAATCATCTGATGCCCTCTTGATTGCCTTGATTCTGGAGACAATTAGTAGAACTTAATTATATTTCATTTTAGAGATTCAATTTAAATTTTTATGGGTATCACAACATAATAGGGGAGCATGAAGAGTGGAGGTTAATTCATGAGTTGCAAAGACAGCTTTCAAGTCCCTCACTCAAAACAAAAGTTGGAATCTCACCATACCGATCAAACATTAATTGAGAATAGGTGTCTTAATGTGGAAAACAGCACCTTCAAACTGGGTGATTAACTTAGTGTTTTTTTCAGGGGGTCAGTGTGTAGTACTGGAATGTGAGACTCTCCATGTGGCTATTGTATAAATCATGACTGTAGTGATTAAACAATGCTCATCATCTCCCTTCAATTCACAGTTATTCTGGAAGTCGACATTCGTCAGAGCATCTAATTTTGAAGCATAGTGATGTTCGGGAGCAAATTATGCTCACTGATGACCATTTTGTGATCTGTGGAGCTGAATTATCTTCGGATTATTTGGAAGGCTGAGGGTGTGATAGGGAGGGTTTATAGGGAGGTAGTCACACCTAAGTTACAGGATAAAGATAGCTGCATGACCGTCAGGAGAGGGAAAGGAAATAGCATTCAGTTCAGGGAGTCACTGTGGCTGTTCCCCCCAATAATCAGTATACCGCTTTGGTTGGGGGAGGTACCTACCAGAAAAAAAACATGAGGGCTAGGTCCCTGGCAAGGACCCATGCTCTGTGGCTTAGAAGGGAAAGGGGGAGAATAGACTTTAGTGATAGGAAATTCAGTGGTGAGAGGGACAGACAGGATTCTGTAGTCGTAAATGAGACTCCCGGATGGTATGCTGCCTCCCAGGTGCCAGGGTCAGGGCTGTCTTGAATTGAGACTACAGCATTCTTAAGGAGGAGGGTGAGCAACCAGAAGTAATGGTACACATTGATGCCAATGACATAGCTAGGAAAAAGGATGAGGACCTGAAAAGTGAATATAGGGAGTTAGGTTGGATGCTAAAAGGCAGGATGAGCACAGTAGTAATCTCCAGATTGCTACTAGTGCCACAGGCTAGTGAGACTAGGAACAGAGGATGAGTGCTGATGAACAAGTGGCTGCAGAGCTGACTTAGGAGGGATGTCTTCAGATATGTGGGTATTTGGGATACCTTCTGGGGAAGATGAGACCTGAACAAGGAAGACGGGTTGCACCTGAACTGGAGGGGTGCCAATGTCTTGGGCGGGACGTTTACTAGAGTTTTCCAGGAGGGTTTAAACTAGTTTGACAGGGGGATAGGAACTGAAGCTACAGGTCAGAGGTTGGGGTGGTTGGTGAACAGGCAAACACAGAGTACAGAGAGTCTGTAGGGAAGGATAGACTGTTGCTAGGTCAAAGTTGGTCAGTGTGATGTGTTGAAGTGTGTCCATTTTAATGCAAAGTTAAAAATCAGACAACACCAGGTTATGGTCTAACAGGTTTATTTGGAAGCACTAGCTTTTGGAGCGCTGTTCCTTCATCAAGTGAATGGCCTGATGAACCACCCGATGAAGGAGCAATGCACCGAAAACTAGTGCTTCCAAATAAACCTGTTGGACTATAACCTGGTGTTGTCTGATTTTTAACTCCGTTGTTGCGTGATTTTTCACTTTGTACACCCCAGTCCAAAAGCGGCACCTCCAAATCATGTTTTAATGCAAAAATTGTCAGGAATAAGGGTGATGGACCTACAGCATGGATCAGTACTTGGAGCTACCATGTTGTGCCATTATAGAGTCTTAGAAATCACTGGGGAAGGAATGGTTGTTGGATGTTGCGGGGTTTAAATGTTTCAAAAGGAATAGGGAGGGAAGTAAAAGAGGTTGTGGGGAGTGGCATTGCTAAACAGCTGCAGAAAGGGAGGTCATCAAGGAGAGTTTGGCTTTTGAGTCAATATAGGTGGAAGTCAGAAACCAGAAAGTAGGTGTCACTTTATTGGGAGTTTATTAGCAACAGAGACACTGAGGAGAAGATTGGGAGATAGATTTTGGAAAGGTGCAGAAGTAACAGTGTCGTTATCGTGGGTGACTTTAACTTCACTTATCTTGATTGGAACCTCCTTCGTTCAAATAGTTTTGATGGAGCAGATTTTGTCGGTGTGTCCTGGAAGGATTCCTGACTCAATATGTAGATAGGCCGAAGAGAGGGGAGGCCATATTGGATTTGGTGCTTGGCAACAAACCAGGTCAGGTGTCAGATCTCTTGGTGGTAGAGCATTTTGGTGACGCTATAGTCATGGAAAGGGATAGTAACATATGGTAAGGCAAAGAATTTAATTGGGGAGGGGGAATTACAATGGTATTAGGCAGGAAATGTGAAACGTAAATTGGGAACAGATGTTTTCAGGAAAATGCACAACAGAAATGTGGAGGTTGTTTAGGGAGCACTTGCTACGAGTACTGGATAAGTTTGTCCCAGTGAGGCAGGGAAGGGATGGTAGGGTGAAGGAACCTTGGATAACAAGAGATGTGGAACATCGAGTCAAGAGGAAGAAAGAAGCTGCCTTAAGGTTGAAGAAGCAATGATCAGCGTGGCTCTAGAAGTTTACAAAGTAACCAGGAAGGAACTGAAGAATGGGTGTAGGAGAGCTAGAAGGGGGCATGAAAAAGCCTTGGTTTGTAGGATTAAGGAAAACCCCAAGACATTCTATACTTATGTGAGGAACAAGAGGATGGTCAGATTGAGGGTAGGACTGATCAGGGATAATGCAGGGAACTTGTGCCTGGAGCTGGAGGAGGTAAGGGAGATCCTTAGTAAATCCTTTGTTTCAGTATTTACTAGTGAGAGAGACCTTGTCATTTGTGCGGACAGCATGATACAGACTGATGCGCTCAAAAAGGTTAATGTTAAGGAGGATGTGCTGGAAATTTTGAAAAACATGAGTGTAGTTAAGTCCCCTGGGCCAGAAGGGATATATGCAAGGTTACTAAAGGAAGCGAAGGAAGAGATTGCTGCGCTTTTGGCAATGACCTTTGTGTTCTCACTGTCCACTGGAATATTACCAGATGTTTGGAGGGTGACAAATGTCATATCCTTGTTGATGAAAGGGAATAGGAAAACACCCTGGGAACACAGACCAGTCAGTCTTACGTTGGTGGTGGGCACATTATTGGAGAGGATTCTGAAAGACAGCATTTATGAATATTTGGAAAAGCATAGCTTGGTTAGTCTGCATGGCTTTGTGAGGAGCAGGTCATACCTCATAAGCCATCGTGAATTATTTGTGACAAAACACATTGTTATAGGTATAGCAGAGGATCAGATTAGATTACTGACAGTGTGGAAACAGGCCCTTCGGCCCAACAAGTCCACACTGACCCGCCGAAGTGCAACCCACTCAGACCCATTCCCCTACATTTACCCCTTCACCTAACATTACGGGCAATTTAGCATGGCCAATTCACCTAACCTGCATATTTTTGGATTGTGGGAGGAAACCGGAGCACCCGGAGGAAATCCACGCAGACACAGGGAGAATGTGCAAACTCCACACAGAGTCGCCTGAGGCGGGAATTGAACCCGGGTATCTGGCGCTGTGCGGCAGCAGTGCTAACCACTGAGCCACCATGCTGCCCACTGCCACCGTGCCGCCCACACGGATGTGGTGTATATGGATTTTAGCAAGGCTTTTGATAAGGTTCCCCATGGATGACTCATTCAGAAAGTAAGGAAGCATGGGATAAAGGGAAATTTGGCTGTCTGGATACAGAATTGCCTGGCCCACAGAAGACAAAGTTCGGTAGTAGATGGAAATTATTCAGCCTGGAGCTCCGTGACCAGTGGTGTTGTGCAAAGATCTGTTCTGGGACTTCTGCTCTTTGTGATTTTTATAAATGACTTGGATGAGGAAGTAGAATGGTGGGTTAGTAAGTTTGCTGGTGACACAAGGTTGGTGGAGTTGTGGATAGTGAGGAGCGCTGCTGTATTTTGCAACAGGACATTGACAGGATGCAGAACTAGTCTGAGAAGTGGTAGATGAGGTTCAACCTGGAAAAGTGTGTAGTGATTTACTTTGGAAGGTCAAATTTGAATTCAGATTACAAGGTTAAAAGTAGGATTCTTGGCAGTGTGGAGGAACAGATGGATCTTGGGGTCCACGTCCATAGATCCCTCAGAGTTGCCATCCAAGTTGATAGGGCTGTTGAGAAGGTGTATGGTGTGGTGGCTTTTATTAGCAAGGGGATTGAGTTTAAGAACTATGATGTTGTGCTGCAACTCTGTAAAGCCCTGGTTAGATCATGCTTGGAATATTGTGTTCAGTTTTGGTGGCCTCATTATCAGAAGGATGTGGAAGCTCAAGAGGGAGTGCAGAGGAGATTGACAAGGATGCTGCCTGGATTGGAGGGCATGTCTTATGAAGAAAGGTTGAGGGAGCTAGGCCTTTTCTCATTGGAGCAAAGGAGTATGAGAGGTGACTTGATAGAGGTGTGCAAGATGATGAGAGGCACAGATAGAGCAGATCACCAGAGACATTTTCCCAGGCCGGAAACAGCTATCATGACGAGGCGTAATTTTAGGTGATTGGAGGAAGGTTTGAGGAGATGTCTCAGGTCAGTTATTTACCCAGAGTGTTGGGTGCGTGGAATGCACTGCCAGCTGTGGTAGTAGGGTCAGATACATTAGGGACATTTAAGAGACTCTTGGATAGGCACGTAGATGATAGTGAAATGTAGGTTATGTAGGTTAGTTTGATCTTAGAGAAGGATAAAAGGTCAGCACAACATGGAGGGCTGCAGGGCCTGTACTGTGCTGTACTGTACTATGTTCTAACAAGATTCGAAGGAAAAAGACATTTTTGATCACAACCTCAGCTTCCCAATTGGTCAAAGCATACACTCCAAAGGTCTGCAAGATGAACGGGTGTAGATTTAAAGTGATTTCACAGAATCACAGAACTGTTACAGCATGGAAGGAGGCTATTCAGTCCATCATGCCTGCACTTTAAATTTGCGACATTACCTAGTCCACTCATCTGCTTTTTCACCGTAGGTTACTAGGTGATTTCGGATTACAACTGACACTGCAATTAAGTTATACATATCCGCACGAGTACTGTTTAGGCCAAACCAGCATCTTTCCTTTCCTTAATTCTTGCCCTATGCTGCTACTACTTTCTTTTTAATGACTTCCAACATTTTCCAAATGACAGATTTTAGGCTGATTGCAGTTTTGTGCTTTTTGTCTCCCTCCTTGAAAAGGGCATCCGAGGAAAGAGGCTTCCACTCTCCACCCTCTTTAATCTTTGATCATCCTGTATGCCCCATCAAGTCACCTCTTATCCTTCTTCTCTGTAACGAAAACAGCCTCAAGTCCCTCAGCCTTTCCTCATAAGGCCTTCCCTCCATACCAGGCAACATCCTAGTAAATCTAGTCTGCACCCTTTCCGCTGCTTCCACATCCTTCCTGTAATGTGTTGACCAGAACTGCACGCAAAACTCCAAGTTAAGCAACACCAGAGTTTTGTACAGCTGCAGTATGATCTGATCACTCTGAAACTGAATCCCTCTACCAATAAAAACTAACACACTGTTTTCCTTCTTAACGACCCTCGAAGATTACAACCATTATCTCTGCATCTTACTCTTCAGATTGTGGGTCGTCTGGTCCAGGGGGCTTGTCATTTTTTTGTTGTTAATTTTCCGAGAACTTTTCCCTGAGTAATAATAATTGTTTGAAGTTCCTTCGGACACGAGATGGTGTAAGGATATTGTTGTTGAGCTAGTAATCCAGTGACCCAGGTAATATTCAGTGGACCTGGATTCAAATTGCATTATGGCAGATGATGGAATTTGCAATCAGTAAAAATCTAGAATTAAAAGTTTAAAAGTGACCATGAAACCATTATCAATTGCCCTAATTTCCATCTGGCTCATACATGTCCTTTACGTGCAGATATCTCCCTTCCTTACAATAAAAGCAAAATTGCAGATGCTGGAGATCTGAAACAAAAACAGAAATTGCTGGCGAAACTCAGCATCTGACAACATCTGTAGGAAGAAAATAGAGTTAACATTTTGAGACCAGTGACTCTTCATCAGAACTGTTAGCAGCTCGGAAAAAGTGGTGTTTATATTGATGGCAAAGTTGTGGAAGGATGGGGTGGGAAGGGGAGAGGTGATAGAAAAGGTGGAACCAGAGCCCAGAGAAAGAGAAATATGAAAGAGGTACAAAAGCATGAAGATATGGACAGCATCCAGGACAGAAGAAAAGCCGAATAAGTGATAATAAGAGCTAAGAGTAGTGTACAGGCATGTCTGGGACCTTGTATGGTGAGGAAAGAGGATGTAAGTGAGCAGGTGTTGTACCTCCTGTGTTTCTACAGGAAGGTGGTATGAGGAGAAATGGAAGAGGAATGAACCAAAGTGTCCCAGCTGCAATGTATCTTGTGGAATGCTGGCTTTTCCCTAGCTTATCACAGTTCTGATGTATATTGATGTGGAGGTGTCGATGTTGAACTGAGGTGGACAAAGTTAAAAATCACACACCAGGTTATGGTCCAACAGGTTTGTTTGGAAGTACAAGCTTTCAAAGCGCTGCTCCTTCAGGGAGCTACCTATTGAAGGAGCAGTGCTCCAAAAGCTTGTACTTCGAATAAACCTGTTGGACTATAACCTGGTGTTGTGTTATTTTTAGTTCTGGTAGCGTCACTGGACTCAACGTTAACTCTGCCTTCTTCCACAGATGCTGTCAGACCCAACTTTCACCAGCAATTTTTGTTTTTGCATCTTCATTACCTGGGATTAGAAGTGTCGCTATATGCAGCCTTTGAAGTTGGCATTATAGCAGCTTGGAAATATAGCACAAGGATGCATTATAAAATGAATTTAATGATGATATCAGGATGGAATTATCTTGCCTTGCCTGCATTTCATACATTTGCAGATACTTAAATTGGGGGAATAAAAAACATACAATGAGCCAATGATTACTGGTAAAGCAGAGTCGTCAAAGTTTAAAAGCCAACAAAAGATGACCAAAAGTAATAAAAAAGATAAAATAGCAAGTAATCTAAAACCAGTCTGGAAGGGCCTCTTTAAATGCATAGAAAGGAAGAAAGAGGCCAGAGTTAACGTAGATCGCTTAGAACATGAGGCTGAGCAAATAATTATGGGGAAATCAGGGAATGGCAAAGGAGTTGAACAAATACTTGCATCAGTCTTCACAGGAGAGAACACTAGTAGCAAAAAAACCACGTCATCAAGGACTACATTGGGTTGGAGAGAGCAAATAAACTGCCATGAGAGAATACATACTTGGAAATGAATGAGACTAAAGGCTGATAATTCCTCTGGACATGATGGGTTGCACCGAGGAAGTAACTACAAAGATAGAGCCACTATTACTAATCTCCCAACAATCCTTCTATTTTGGAAAAGTTAAAGAAAATTGTAAAGTTTCCAGCGTTAGAATAACTTGACTCACAAAGAGAAATAAAAAACACTTAATAACAAATGGAGGTAAACAAAAACAGTAACTATTGGCCAGGTAGCATCTGTCGTTGGCAAACTTTTAGGGTCCATTATAAAATTTGCCACAGAGATCTGTAACAGGCCAGAAGTCCTGCCCTTTATTAATTAGTGTCCTGTCAAATGTTAAATGAATGCAGGGCAACCAGTATCAGCCGGTTGCCTTTCTTAGCAACTTGGCTTTTGTCTGGGTAAGAAAACCTGCTATCTGTGCTTAAATTAACGAAAAGTGTTTTAACATCATCTTTTCAAATCATGTTTTGCTGATCTTTAAAACTATGTATGCCTTGATTCCCCTTTTGCTCCCCACCGGTTACAAGCTTTATAATCTTTTAAAACCTCTGTGTAATTGGTCATGCAACTAATGTTTTCAAGCGTAACAAATGTAATTCTGAATGGCACTTCAGGACCTGTAGGATTCATGTGCAGTAAAACTGTATTTCTACAAATGCAAGTTTATATTAGGTTCCTCCACCTCCAATTCTCTGTTTAATAAATACCATGTGCAACCTGAAGGTTCTCCAACCGATACTTTCAACCAACCAGAAATGCCCTGAGAAATAGCTGAATGAAGTTATTTTTTGGTCTGTACTGTGAGAATGTCTTGTAATTTGTGAGGAAATTTGAATGAAATACCATTTCTATAATTCTGTTGAGCAGAATATTGATTCAACCTGAATATAAATTTGTCACCTGAATATAAATTCTTATTAATCATATTGAACAATGTTTTTTAATGAAATTAAGAATATTGTTTTAGGTCAATTGTTGAAAAAATTTGCTTCGGAATAATACAATAACCTAGTTTGTATTTAGTCAACGCACACACATACAAGAACCTAAACATCAAAATTTTTAAGTTGTTCACTGATTTAAAGGAAGGAAGGAGAAGAGATACATGCTTGGATTATAACGTCGCTCTTAACAATTGCCAGGCTGTAGTGAAACAACTTTATTTTCAAATTGTTATGCTATTTTGCATCATTGTATTAGCAAGGAGATAAAACATTAAGATTTCTATCTAGAACAAAGACAGTTATACCCCTTGTTTTGCTGAAGTCTTCTTTTTCCCCTTCTTTGCCAACATTTGCATCCACCAGGCAATTGGAGTTATTTCGGATGGGGAGAGCAGCAAAGTATGTAATGATTTATTGCTCACAAGTACCTTGACTTCTACATTAGCATGCTCCAACTGGAGAGAACTGGAGTATTCATGCAAATAGGGGATACATACATCCCTCATTGTATGATTACATTTTTCCTCATGTAGTTGCTATCAGCATAGCTTGCTTTCCTTCTCTGCCACGTGTGATGTGCAATCATTATATGTTTGTTTTCCTTTTATTGTATTTGAAGAATGACAAGAAAAATAATGTATGCATGAATTTTATCAAATAGAGCATGCATGAACCCTCTCAAAGCTACAGTTTTGCTTTGATATCTGCACATCAGAAAGAGTTGTAATTTGAAATTTAGATGAAATACCTGATTTCTGTGTAATTAAACAACTGACTGTAAGTGAAAATTAAAATGTTTTACCTCTTTGTTTTGATGTGCAGAGAACAGAATATTTAGTTTAAAACAGGTTTCTTCATTTAGTTTAATATTGCTTTAAAAATCCTGTAGGCTGAAAATGGTGCTTTGGTCTAAGGATATTTTCATGTTGTCTGTTGATTTGACTTGCCTTCTAAAGTAGTCAAAATAGTTTATTTTTATGTAAAACCTGAACTATTGCACACCTATCTAACTGAGCATGTCATAGATTATCGATGTGAATGTTTTCTTTTGTTTTTTATTTCAGCATTTGAAGATCCTGATAGTGCTGTTGATGATAGAGATAGTGATTATCGCAGCGAGACCAGTAACAGCATTCCACCACCCTACCATACCACTTCCCAACCCAATGCATCTGTACATCAGTTTCCAGTTACATCACGGCCACAGCTCCAAGAAGGTTCACGGGACTCGTATACTGATTCAATTCAAAGCTCTGAATTAGATTATCGTGACAAAAAAGGAATGAGGTACATAGTCCAGTTTGTGATATTTATTTTGTATTTTCACTTGTGTATAACATGCAGTTTAGCAGTTGCTAATTATTATACTTAAGTGATAAAAACATTTTCTTTTATTATTGTTTAAACGTATTCAAACTGCAATAATTTCCTCAGGTTCCAAATCATACTGAATACTCAAAAGAGCAAACCTTAGCCCCTAAGCATACTTCCATACTTGATACTCTTGTGGGAAGTTAGGGAGTGATTGCTGGGCCTCTTGCTGAGATATTTGTATCATCAATAGTCACAGGTGAAGGGCCGGAAGACTGGAGGTTGGCTAACTTGGTGCCACTGTTTAAGAAAGGTGGTAAGGACAAGCCAGGGAAATACAGACCAGTGAGCCTGACATCGGTGGTGGGCAAGTTGTTGGAGGGAATCCAGAGGGACAGGATGTACATGTATTTGAAAAGGCAAGGACTGATTATAGATAGTCAACATGGCTTTGTGTGTGGGAAATCATGTCTCACAAACCTGATTGAATTTTTTGAAGAAGTAACAAAGAGAATTAATGAGGGCAGAGCGGTAGATGTGATCGATAGGGACTTGAGTAAGGTGTTTGGCTAGGTTCCCCATGGGAGACTGGTTAGCGAGGTTAGGTGTCATGGAATACAAGGAGAACTAGCCATTTGGATACAGGACTGGCTCAAAGGGAGAAGACAGCGAGTGGTGGTGGAGGGTTGTTTTTCAGACTGGAGGCCTATGACCAGTGGAGTGCCACAAGGATCGGTGCTGGGTCCACGACGTTTTGTCATTTATTTAAATGATTTGGATATGAGCATAAGAGTTATAGTTAGTAAGTTTGCAGATGACACCAAAATTGGAGGTGTAGTGGACAGCGAAGAGGGTTACCTCAGATTACAACAGGTTCTTGATCAGATGGACCAAGGGCTGAGAAGTGGCAGATGGAGTTTAGTTTAGATAAATGCGAGGTGCTGTATTTTGGGAAAGCAAATTTTAACAGGATTTATACACTTAATGGTAAGGTCCTAGGGTGTGTTGCTGAACAAAGAGACCTTGGAGTGCAGGTTCATAGCTCCTTGATAGTAGATTCGCAGGTCGATAGGATAGTGAAGAAGCCGTTTGGTATGCTTCCCTTTATCAGTCAGAATATTGAGTACAGGAGTTCGGAGGTCATGTTGCAGCTGTACAGGACATTTCTTGGACCACTGTTGGAATAATGCATGCAATTATGGTCTCCTTCCTATGGAAAGATATTGTGAAACTTGTAAATCTTTTCTGAACCCTTTCAAGGATGTTGCCAAGGTTGGAGGACTTGAGCAGGGAGAGGCTAAAAAGGCTGGGCTGTTTTCCCTGGAGTGTCAGAGGCTGAGGGGTGACCTTATAGAGGTTTACAAAATTATGAGGGGCATGGATAGGATAAATAGACAAGGTCTTTTCCCTGGGGTCGGGAAGTCCAGAACTCGAGGGCATAGGTTTAGGGTGAGAGGGGAAAGATATAAAAGAGACCTAAGGGGCAACTTTTACACGCAGAGGCTGGTATGTGTATGGAATGAGCATCCAGAGGAAGTGGTGGAGGCTGGTACAATTGCAATATTTAAGAGACATTTGGATGGGTTTATGAATAGGAAAGGTTTGGAGGGATATGGGCCGTGTGCTGGCAGGTGGGACTAGTTTGGGTTGTGATATCTGGTCAGCATGGACAGGTTGGACCGAAGGCTCTGTTTCTGTGCTGTACATCTCTATGACTCCATAGAACACCACTGTGACTTAATATTCTGAACCTCTCCCTCACCTCGGATTTCCATGCCCTTAGCAAGGTCTTCACTTCTTCCATCCTGATCACATCTTGGATGGATGACTGACTCAGTCTCATACAGCTCGTTCAAGATGTATTATGTTCAGTATTCAAACAGTCTTCACTTGGTTGGATGTCTGGTTTGCGATGCCAAATGATGTGAACAGCATGGGTTCAATTCCCACACCAGCTGAGGTTGATCTGTTTCTCAACCTCTCCCCTTGCCTGAGGTATGGTGACCCTCAGGTTAAGTCATCAGCAGTCAAAATTGGTTGGTGGTCAGGGTCAGTGTGACTACAATGAGTCAAGGGATCCAGGCAGAAGTGCCAAAAGAGCCTCAGCCTTGAGCTTATCAAACAGTTTTGAGATTCTTGCTCCTTGTGTGGATGAGATTGGAGCCTAAATGGAGGATGAGCAAACTGACCTTAGCACTGTGGTACAGGAAGCCATTCAAGATGGGCGAGCAAAGTAAAATGTAGTTGTAACTGTGGACAGTACAGACAGTGCAGGGAAAGAGACACTGTCCAGTGTGGTCAGGATTGAGAGTACTGTGTTGACTTGCGTGTGCACACATTCAGGATATCTTAACTGGACTGCAGAGGAACTTGGAGTAAAAGGTACAACAATGCAAGTAGAAAGTGGGAAGAAGTTTGCTGAGGGAATATATGCAGCTGGGGGCTAAATGAGGAAGGATACCAAAAAGGTAATAATATTTGGATTACTACCTGAGCCATGAGCACATTAGCACAGGTCAACAAGATTACAGAGATAAGCTTGTTACTCAAAGATTGATGTGGGAGAAATGGGTTTGAATTCATTGGATATTGGCACTAGTACTGGAAAAGGAGCTAGCTTTTCTGATGGGATGCACTCCACCTGCATTAAGTGGGGAGGACATTCAGTTGCATGCAAAATTATGTAAAACATTAAAGAGGGGAGGAGAGCTCAGCAGAAATTATAGCAGTTTCCAGAACAAGTAATAGCACAGTGAGTACGGAAATGGTCAGAAATTTAACATGAAGCACAGCAGATAAGGGGAGTAGTCAACGCAGGACTGAGGACTGACACCTACCTAGACTGTACCTCCTTCCACCCTATCTCCTGTACAAATGCCATCCCTTATTCCCATCTCCTCTGCCTCCGCCGCATCTGTTCCCAGGATGACCAGTTCCACCTCAGAAAGTCCCAGATGGCTTCCTTCTTCCACGATAGCAACTTCCCTTCCCATGTGGTTGATGATGCTCTCCAGCATATCTCCTCCACTTCACGGACCACCGCCCTTGAACCCCATCCCTCCCAACGCAACAAGGACAGAACCCCCCTTGATTCTCACCTTCCATCCCACCAACTTCCACATACAACACATCATCCTCTGCTAGTTCCGCCACCTCCAAATTGACCCCACCACCAGAGATATATTTTCCTCCCCACCCCTATCAGTACATCTACTGTATCCATTGCACCCGGTGTGGTCTCCTCTACATCAGTGAGACAGGACGTCTTCTTGCGGATTGTTTCAGAAAACATCTCTGGGGCACCCGCACCCACCAACCCCATCGCTGCATGGCTGAACACTTCAACTCCCCCTCCCAATCCATCAAGGACTTGCAGATCCTGGGCCTCCTCCATCGCCAAACCATTACCACCTGACTCCTGAAGGAGGAGGGCCTTAATTCCACCTTGGGACGCTGCAACCACACAGGATAAATGTGTATTTCAGCAGGTTCCTCATTTCCCCTCCCCCAGCATTATCTCAGTCCCAAGTCTCAGCACTGCCCTCCGGACCCATCCATCACTACCCCCTTTGACCTATCACCTTCTCCCTCACCTTCATCCACCTATTGCTTTCCTAGCTACCACTCCCCAACCCCACCCCACACCCCTCCCATTTATCTCTCAACTCCGACCCACAAGCCTCATTCCCGATGAAGGGCTTATGCCCAAAACGTCGATTATCCTGCTTCTCGGATGCTGCCTGACTGGCTGTGCTTTTCCAACACCACACTCTCGACTCTGATCTCCAGCATCTGCTGTCCTCATTTCCTCCGCAAGACTGAGGAAGTCATACTTAAATGCGCACAGTATACTTAACAAATGAGCTTGTAGTGCAGATTAAAATTGGAAGGTACGATGTTGCGGGTGTCACAGAGAAGTGGTTGCAAGGGAATCCGGGCTGGGAACGGAATATGTCAAACATGTGGTACTGGAAAATCACAGCCAGTCAGGCAGCATCTGAGGAACAGGGGAGTCAATGTTTCAGCATGAGCTCTTCATTAGGGATGCGGGGCTGGGGGACCCAATGGGGCTGAGAGATAAATGGGATGGGAGTGGGGCTCGGGGGGAGGTAGCTGGGAATGTGATAGGTAGATGAAGGTGAGGGGTGATGGTGATAGGTCGGAGAGGAGGGTGGAGTGGTTAGGTGCGATGGGAGATAGACAGGTAAGAACAGTTTAAGAGGGCGGTGCCAAGTTAGAGGGTCGGATCTGGGATAAGTTGGGGGGAGGGGAAATGAGTAAACTGGTGAAATCAACATTGATCCCGTGTGTTGGAGAGTCCAAAGACGGAGGATGAAGTATGCTTCCTCCAGGCATGTCCTTGGCAGCGTCGGAGGGTGAGTTGAAATATTCGACCATAGGGCATTGGGGTTGATTGGTGTGTGTGTCTGGGGGACACGCACCAATCAACCCTCCTGCTCTGTGAACATTTTAGAGAACATCTCTTGGACATGTGCACCAATCAATCCCACTGTCCTATGGCTGACTACTTCAAACTCCCCTCCCACTCTGACAAGGACATGCGTGTTCTTGGCCTCCTCCATCACCAAACTCTTGCACCTGACGCCTGGAGAAAGAATGCCTTATCTTTTGCCTTAGGACTCTCCAACCACACGGGATCAATGTTAATTTCACCAGTTTACTCATTTCTCCTCACGTCAACTTATCCCAGATTCGACTCTCTAACTCGGCACTGCCCTCTTGAACTGTCCTACCTGTCCATCTCCCTTCCCACCTATCTGCTCCACCCTCCTCTCCAATTCATCACCATCACTCCTCACCTTCATCTACCTATCGCATTCCCAGCTACCTTCCCCCCCCATCTCCACCTCCCTCTCATTTATCTGTCTGTCCATTGCCCTCCCCCACCATCCCCTGCTCCCCAATTCCTGATATGAAGCTCATGCTCAAAATGTCGGCTCTCCTGCACCTAGGATGCTGCCTGACTGGCTGTGCTTTTCCAGCACTGCACTTTTTGACTGATCTCCAATATCTGCAATCCTCAGTTTCTCCTGGGAACGAAATATCCAAGGATATGTGCCCCACCAAAGGGACAAGCAGAGGAGGCAGGATTGCCTTGTGAAAAGAAAAGAAATGAAATAGATAACAAGAAGTGAAATGTAGTCAGAGGCATAGAACCTGTGTGGGTAGAGTTGAGAAAGGAAAAAAGACTCTGATGGGGAGTTGTGTACAGCAGTAGTTGGGATGTGGGGAAGAAAGTAAATCGGGAAATAGAAAAAGCATGAAAGGCACTATAATCATGCGAACTTCAATGTACAAGTGGACTGGGAAAATCATTTTGGTAGTTGAATCCAAGAATAATAATGTATGGAAAGTTTGTTGCTTTTTTTGAGCAGCTTGTGGAACAGGTAATTCAGTAATTCGTGACGTGTAATGAGGCAGACTCTATTCTGGAGCTTAAAGGTGAAGGATACCCCTAGAAACAGAGACCATATCATAGAGTCATAGAGGTGTGCAGCACGGAAACAGACCCTTTGGTCCAATTCGTCCATATCGACCAGGTATCCCAACCTAATCTCGTCCCATTTGCGAGCACTTGGTCCCTCTAAACCCTTCCTATTCAGACACCCATCCAGATGCTTTTTAAATGCTGTAATTGTACCAGTCTCCACCACTTCCTCTGGCAGATCATTCTACACACACATCACCCTTTGCATTAAAAGGTTGCCCCTTCGGTCCCTTTTATATCTTTCCCCTGTCACCCTAAATCTGTGCCCACTAGGTCTGGACTCCCCTACCTCAGTGAAAAGACCTTGTCGATTTATCCGATCCATGCCCCTCATGATTTTATAAACCTCTATAAGGTCACCCCTCAGACTCCAACACTTCAAGGAAAACAGCCCAGCCTGTTTCGCCTCTCCCTATTGCTCAAACCCTCCAACCCTGACAACGTCCTTGTGAATCTTTTCTGAACCGTTTCAAGTTTCACAACATTCTTTCTATAGGAGGGAGACTAGAATTGCACACACTATTCCAAAAGTGGCCTAGCCAATGTCCTGTATATTCACAACATGACCTCCCAACTCCTTTACTCAATGCTCTAGAATTTTCACTGTGCAGTTTGAGGGGGAGAAGCTGGAATCAGATGAAATGGCATTAGAATGAGTGAAGGTAACTACAAAGGCACAAGGGAGGAGCTTGCCACAGTTGATTGTAAGGGGAACCTAGAAGGAAAGATTGTTGAGCATCAATGTCAGGTGTTGTGGGAGCTAATTTGGGAGGCCCAGCAGAAATTCATTCCAAGGAAGGAGAAGCATACTAAAGGGAGGATGAGGGAAACATGTCTAATGAAGAAAGGCAGGGGCAACACAGTGAAGATTAGTGGGTAGTCAGAGGCTTGGGAGGACTTAAAATAACCAGCAGCGGATAACTGAAAAATACAATAAGGGCAGAAGAAGATGACTAGTCATATAAAAGATGATGGTAAGAGTTTTATTTGGATCTGTAAAACGTAAGAGAAAGGCAAGAGGAGGCAGTTGCTGGAGAAATAGAAAAGACCAAAAAAATGATGGAGGAACTAAATAGGTACTTTGCATCAGTGGAAGACGTGTGCAGCACACGAGAACTGCAAGAGAACCAGGGGAAAGAGGTACATTTATGGCTGTCACTAAGGAGAAGGTGCTGGGGGAGCTAATAGGTCTGAAGGTGGATAAATTACCTGGATCAGAGATTGTAGAAGTATTTAGATTAGATTACTTACAGTGTGGAAACAGGCCCTTCGGCCCAACAAGTCCACACTGACCCGCCGAAGCGCAACCTGGATCAGAAATTGTAGAAGTGTTATTGATGATCTTTCAAGAGTCACTCGAGTCAGGAAGGGTGCTGGCTGACTACAAAATGGATAATGTAACACCACTTTTAGATGGAAGGGAGATAGAAGACAGGAAACTGTAGGCTCGAGAGCCTGACGTCAGTTGTTGTTAAGATTTGAGAGTCTGTTACCAGAGTACATACCCTCATATATTCACACATTGTATTCTATTTGACACTTCTTTGTCCATTTGTTTAGACTGTCCAAGTCCTTCAGCAGTCTCCCCACTTCTTCAACAATACCTGTCCCTCCACCTATCAATGTGTCATCTGCAAACTTAACAGCAGTGTCCCTAGTTCCTCCACCCTGATTGTTAATGCATAATGTGAATAGATGTGGTCTCAACACTGACACTTTCGGAACTCCATTAATCACTGGCTGTCATCCTGAAAAAGACTCCTTTATCCCTATTCACTGTCTTCTACCAAACAGCCAATCATCTATCTCAGTTGGTAACTTGTCCCTAACACCATGGAGTGTGGTGCTGCATACCTTATGAAGGCTTTATGCTCGAAACATTTATTCTCCTTCTCCTTGGATGCTACCTGACCTGATGTGCTTTTCCAGCACCACACTCTCGTCTCTGATTTCCAGCACCTGCAGTCCTCACTTTCTCCTAACACCACGGAGTCTTATCTTATTTAGCAGCCTCCTGTATAACACCTTGTGAAAGACCTTTTGGAAATCTGAATAGATCACAACTACTGGATCTCTTTTCTCTAACTTGCTCATTACCTTCTTAAAGAATTGTAGCAGTTTTGTCAGGCTTGACCACACCTTGTCGAAGCCCTATTTTAACATGCACTTCCAAATACTGAAATCGCATCCTTAATAACAGACTCTCAAATCTTAACAACTGAGGTCAGGCTCTCAAGCCTACAGTTTCCTGTCTTCTATCTCCCTTCCATCTAAAAGTGGTGTTACATTATCCATTTTGTAGTCAGCCAGCACCCTTCCTGACTCTAGTGACTCTTGAAAGATCATCAATAACACTTCTACAATCTCTGATCCAGGTTGCGCTTCCTGAACTGCTGTGCTCTTCCAGCACCACTAATCCAGAATGGGGACTATGTGCTGACAATGGGTTGTGTGTGGTAGCAGCCAATGTGATGACAAAGTTTGGTCTATGGGGGTTAGGGTAAGGACATGGGAGAAAGTGCTCAAGCCCTAAAATCAAATTTTTCAGTCCAGAGGTCTGCAGAGTCCCCAAGTAGAAAATGTGGTGCTGTTCTTCCAGCTTGTACTGAACTTTGCTGGAACACTGTAGCAAACCTGAGGCAGAGATGTTGGCCAGGGAACTCGGTGCTGTGTTGAAGTGGCAGGTAACTGGAAGCTCAGAATCTTTTTTGAGGACAGAACGTAGGTATTCAGCAAAGCAGTCACACAGTCTGCACTTTCCCCAATGTAAAGCAAATCATATCGTGAGCAGGTAATGTAACAGACTAGATTGAGTGAAGTCAGGTAAAGTGCTGCTTCACCTGAAAAATGTATTTAGGACATTGGATAATGAGAAGGAAGGAAATAAATGGTCAGGTGTTACATCTTCTGCAGTTGTAAGGAAAGGTGCCATGGGGCTGTGGGGCCGTGTTGAGAGTGAAGGAAGAGTTCACTGGAGTGCCCCTGAGGGAGCAGTCCCTGAGGAAGGCTGACATTTTAGTGGAGGGGAACATGTGCCTGGTGGTGGCATCCTGCTGAATGTGACAGTTACTGATCCTATGGATGTGGATGCAGGTGAGATGCTAGGTGAGGACAAGGGGATTCTATCACGTTTGTGAGAATGAAGAGAGGATGTGAGGGCTGGAAATGGGTTCAAACCAGCTGAGGATCCTGTTAACCATGGTGATGAGGAATCCTTGTGTGAGGAAGAAGGTGAACATCTCGGAGGCCCCATTGTCAAAGTTAACATCATCAAAGTCTTTACAGGAAACAGGGTGTGAGGATATATAGTCAAGGTAACTGTGGGAGTCAATAGGTTTGTAGTGGATATATTAGTGGCCAACCTATCCCCTGAAATGCAATTAGATGTCGAGAAAGGGAAGGGAGGAGTCAGAAATAGACCAGTGAAAGTGACAATGGCGTTGAAATTGGAAGTGAAATAGATAAACTTTTCTAATCTGAGCAAGAGAAGGAAGCAGCACCGATGATATTATTGATATTCCGGAGAGAGAGAGTTATGGGTGGGCTAGAAGGAGGAGTGTTCCATGTACCTCACAAAGAGACTGGCATAACTGGGGTTAATGCAGGTATCCATGGCCACATTGACTTGAAGAAAATATGATGAGTTAAAAGAGAAACTGTTCAGAGTCAGAATGAGCTCGTCCGTGGGTGGGAGAGCAAGGTGGTAGATGGGGACAGTTCAGGCCTTTTTCCAGGAAGTAGCAAAGAACCCTAAGACCATCCTGATGGAGGATGGACATGTGAAGGATGAAGAGAAGGCAGCTGGTACCTGGGAACTGGAAATTCTGAAAATGTTGGCAGGTATCAGAAGATTCGCAAATTGAAGTGGGAAGGGACTGGACAAGGGGAGAAAAAAATCAAATTCTATGGGGCAGGAACAGGCAGAAACAATGGATCCACCCAGGCAGTCCTGTTTGGAAGAAGTGGACTATGCAGGGTTGGGACACTATGAGCTTGGAGGCAGTGGGAGGTGAGATCACCAGATGAAATGTAATTAGTAACCATTGTGAACACAGTGGCCTTGTGTTCCTTGGCGTGGTCATGTTCCCTGGGAGTTAGGCTGTACTGTAAAGGTCAGTATGCCGGGCATCAAAGGCACCACCCTTGTGGTATGCATTGCAGATTGCTGGGGTAAGCAGAAGTACCTTCTCTAAGTATACAGAAAGTGCCAAACTATTGGATCATGGCAAATGTGACACCTTATTTGAGAAATCATGAAACCAGTCTTAGCAGCTGCAGGCCACTTAATATAACTAATCGGTCATGGGTAAGATTTTAAAACAACCAGGAAGAAATAAAGAGACACTTCGAGTACTTGAGTAAGCTGAGCATAATCAGCACAGATATGTAAAAAGACTAATTGTGCTTCACTAATTTCATTGAATGTTTTGATGAAGTAAAAGGGAAGTTATGACAGAAATAAGGTGGATATTGCCTGAATGAATTTTTAAAAAAAGCATCTTCATTAAGACCGTATAAAGGTCTAATTAATACCATCGAGACTAATCAAATACACGAGTCAGTGTCAAATGGAAAAACACCGAAGGACAGAAAATTTTTGTTGACAGTCTAAAGTGTTGTTCCCTTGGAACAGTTCTAGGATCACTGCTTTTTGTGCTAAATATAAATGAGTCTTGAATACAGAGTAGACTTGCAAACTAGACCAATGATACCAAACATGGAGGTTTATCAAACATGATTTCCCCTTCATAAATCCATGTTTACCCTGCCCAATCAGACAGTTATTTTGTAGATATCCAGTAATCATAATCTTTATGATTATAGGGCAGCAGAGTGGCTTAGGGCGGCACGGTGGCTCAGTGGTTAGCACTGGTGCCTCACAGCACCAAGGCCCCAGGTTCAATTCCAGCCTCGGGTGACTGTGTGTGGAGTTTGCACATTCTCCCTGTGTCTGCATGGGTTTCCTCCGGGTGCTCCAGTTTCCTCCCACAGTCCAAAGATGTGCAGTTCAGGTGAATTGGCCATGTTAAATTGCCCGTAGTGTTAGGTGCATTAGTCAGAGGGAAGTGTGTCTGGGTGGGTTACTCTTCGGCGGGTCGGTGTGAACTGGTTGGGCCGAAGGGCCTGTTTCCATACTGTAGGGAATCTAATCTAATCTTTATAATAAATTCTAGTACTTTTCCAATTACTGACTAGCTAAAAGGTAATTCCCTGTTTTCTCTCCCTTCCTTTATTAAACAGTGGGATTACATTTGTCACCTTCAAATTTGCAGGGACCACTGCAGAGTTAAGAGAATTTTGAAAGGTGATCACTACGAATCCACTATCTCCGTAGCCATTTTAATCGTCATCTTATGGTGAAGGTCATCGAGTCCCCAGGATTTGTTAACCCCCAGTACCGTTAATTTCTCCGATACTACCTTTCAGTTGTGCTCCATCTGCCTAACTTTAGCTACTCACTTAAGCTATCTACTTCCCTTTGCAGATACTTTAAATTCTTCTTAAAATTTGCTTTCCTGCCTATGTTTGATTTAACTCTCAGTATAGCAAAACTAGAGTCTGTTTTGGCATGGACAATACTCTCCACTGGTTAGTGTCATACCTAGCACAAAGGAATATAGTTATGGTTGTTGGAGCTCCATCAACATCCATTAACTTACCATTAATCAGAACCTGAAGTGGACAAGCCATATATGTGAAAAAAAAAATGCAGGTCAGAAGCTAGGAACTCTTGTAACTCCCTAAGTCTGTCCACCATCTCCAAGGTACAAGTTATGACTCACCACTTGCCTGATTGAGTGCAACTCCATCAACTTCCAAGTATCTTAGTGTCAATCAGGACAAAACACCTTGCTCATTTGGCATCACATCTACAATGTTCACTCCCTCCACTATCGAAGCAGTGTGTACTATCGACAAGATGTACTGCAGAAATTCCCCAAGGCTCCTTCTAAACCCATAAACACTACCGCCTAAAAGGGCAACAGATAAATGAGAACACCACCCCCTGTAAGCTTATTTCCAAGCCACTCACCATTCTGACATTATACTGTCATTCAGTGTTGCTGGGTCAGTGTAAGCTACTCCCTTCCTAAAAGCATTGTGGGTCTACTTACAGCAACTGACCTGCAGTGGTTTAAAGAGATAGCTGTTATGGACCAGGCCAGACCCCCTTAAAACATTTTAAGAAAGTGGCCCAGACGCTAACTTTGCTAGTTGCTTGAAGCAGGTGTAAAGTGGATATTCCAAGAGAGATGCCACTGGTCACACCACTTAGTTTTGAACAAAACAGAATTTATTTACAAGATTACAGATTGAAACCCAAACAAAAGAGCACAGAATACAAATAACTAAGCCTATCCGAAAATCCAGCAGATCATCCCAATTTAATGATGCTGTTCCAAATACTTGCAGCAATCCTCATAAATACTCCTTAACACAAAAGATAAAATCAAACACAGGGTCTTGCAGGAGAAATGTCACAGAGGGAGGAAGACTACCATGGATCTGCTTCTTTGGGTCCAACAGCTTCTACAATGGTCTGACTGCTTTCAGTGAATAGCCAGATTGCCAAAAACCAAATCAAATCAGAGAAAAGCTGAGCTGGGAGAACTGGTCACTCCCTTTTCACTGTACAAGTGTTTCTTTTGAACTTAAAAACCTTTTGCTGGAGGCAGTATCTGTTAGCTATTATCAAATTGGCTGTAAAACCCATTGAGACCCAGACTTTTCAGAGTCTGTGTCTTTTATATAATCTTATTAAAGGAGCAACATTGTCACACAGCTCAATGCCTTCTTCTCAAAGGCAACTGGGAATAGACAATAAAGTACAGACCTTGTGAAAACAAGGTCCTGCCTTCACATTGAGAATACCCTCCATTGTATTGTGTGGTACTATCTCTATGGTATTTGGAACAGACTTCAAATCTATCTAGCAACTCAAGACTAGGCATCCATGAGGCACTGTGGACCATCAATGGCAGCAGAATTATACAGAATTGCACAATTAGCAACCTCACGGTCCATCATATTCTCCACTTAACCATTACCATCAAGCTAGAGGATCAGCCCTGGTTCAATGGAGAGTGCAGGAAGGCATGGTAGGAGCAGTACCAAGCATATCTAAAAATGAGGTGTCAGTCTGGTGAAGCTTCCAAACAGGACTACTTGCATGCCAAACATAACACGCAGCAAGTATTAGAGCTAAGAATTACCACAACCAATGGATCAGATCTAAGATCTGCAGTCCTGCCACATCCAGTTATGATGGTGATGGACAATTAAGCGACTCATTGGAGGAGGAGGCTCCACAAATATCCCCATCCTCAATGATGGAATAGCCCAAGTCATCAGTGCAAAAGATAAGGCTGAAGCATTCACAGCAATTTTCAGTCAGCAGTGCCAAGTGGATGATCAATCTCTGCCTCCTCTAGTGGTCCCCTGCATTATAGATACCAGTCATCAGTCAACTCATTTCAATCTACATCATATCAAGAAATGGTTGAAGATACTGGATAATGCAAAAACTAATGGCCCTGATTAACATTGCGGCAATAGTACTGAAGCCTTGTACTTCAGAATTGTCGCTTCCTTAGCCAAACTGTTCAACAACAGTTACAACACTGACATCTATTAGATGATGTAGAAAATTGCTCAGGTATGTTCTGTACACAAATAGCAGGACAAATCCAACCTGGCCAATTATAATCCCATCCCAGAAAGTGATGGACGGTGTCATCAACAGTGCTATCAAGCAGCTCCTGTTCAGCAATACCCTGCTCAGTGACACCCAGTTTAGGTTCTGCCAGGATGACTCAACTCATTACATGCTTGGTTCAAACATGGACAAAAGAGGTAAATTCCAGAAGTGAGGTGAGAGTGACAGCCTTTGACATCAAGGCTGCATTTGACCAAGTATGGCATCAAAGAGCCCCAGCAACACTGGAATCAGAGGGTAAACTCTCCACTAGTTGGAGTCATATCTGATGCAACACAAGATGGTTATGGTTTTGTAGTTCATTCATCTCATCTCCAGGATATTTCTGCAGGAGTTCCTCAGGGTGGTGTCCTGGGCCCAATCATCTTCAGCTGCTTCATCAATGAACTTCCCTCCATCATAAAGTCAGAAGTCAGAATGTTTGCTGATGTTTGCATGATGTTCTGTGCCATTCGCCACTCGTCAGAGACTGAAGCAATAACCTCTGCAATAAAAAACAATCTAACCACCATCCCTTGACATTGAATATTGTAACCATCACTGAATTTCCCCCACTATGAATATCCTGGGGCTACTATTGACAAGAAACTCAACTGGACTCACCACATAAACACAGTAGCTACAAAAGCAGGTCAGAAGCTAAGATATTGTGCTGAATAACTCACCTCCTGCCTGACTCCCCAGACCCTGTTCACCATCTGCAACTCAGGTGTGTGATGGAATACTCCTCACCTGCATGGGTGAGTACAGCACCAACAACACTCAAGAAGCTTGACACCATTCTGCTTGATTGGCATCACATCCACTGCCTCCATCAACTGTGCTCAGTAGCTGGTATCTACCAGATGCATTGCAGAAATTTACTAAAGATCCTTTGACGCCACCTTTCAAACCCACCCCCATTTCCATCTTGAAGGATAAGGACACCAAATACATGGGAACACCATCATATGCAAGTTCACCTCCGAAGCTACTCCCTATCCTGACTTGGAAATCTAATCCCACTCCTCCACTGTTGCTGCTTCGAAATCCTGGAATTCCTTCCCTAAGGGCATTGTGGATCGCGTGAACTGCAGTGGTTCAAGAAGGCACTTTATCAAGGACAACCATGGACAGGCTATACATGCTGGCCAGCCATGGATGCCCGTGTCTCATGAGTGAATTAAAAAGAAATTCCAGACTGGAAAGCAATAGCTACTGAATTGTCACAAGGTTCAGTCCCGGGGCTTCAATCATTTACTATCTATATTCATGATTTGGAAGAGAGAAGAGTGTGTAATTTGTTACATTTGCTGATGATACAATAGTAGGTGTGTGAGCATATTCTGATGAGGAAATCAGGAATCTGCGAGGGATATAGAACTGTTGTGAGAGTTGCCAAAATTTTGGCAAGGGAGTTTAATGTGGGAAAATGTGAAATCATGCACTTTGCTCAGAAGAATCAAAAGACAGGTTATTATTTCTCCAGAGAGAGGCTCCACAGGGGGATCCTGGATATTTCTTTACATGAAACGCAAAAAACTTACAGCAGTTACAGCAAGTAATTAAGAAAGCAAGTAGAATTTTGGCCTTGATTGCGAATGGGTTGGACTTTAAAAACAGGGAAGTCTTGTTACAACTGTACAGGGATGTTGGTGAGTCCACATCTGTAGTACTCTATACAGTTTTGGTCCCTGTGTTTTTGGGAAAAAAAGCTTGGCATTGAAGGCAGTTCAGAAAAGCTTGATACTTTTTCAATCAGATTGACAAGATTATTTCTAGGATGATGGTTTTGAATTATCAGGAATAAACAAGCAGTCTAGGTTATTATTTGTTAGAGTTAAGAAGAGGAAACTGAACAGAAGGAATCTCGAACTAAGGGATATACATTAACAAAAAGGGTAAAAACAATGACTGCAGGTGCTGGAAACCAGATTCTGGATTAGTGGTGCTGGAAGAGTACAGCAGTTCAGGCAGCATCCGAGGAGCAGTAAAATCGATGATTCGGGCAAAAGCCCTTCATCAGGAATAAAGTTAGAGAGCCTGAAGGGTGGAGAGATAAGATAGAGGAGGGTGGGGGTGGGGACAATGTAGCATAGAGTACAATAGGTGAGTGGGGGAGGGGATGAAGGTGATAGGTCAAGGAGGAGGGTGGAGTGGATAGGTGGAAAAGAAGATAGGACAAGTAGGGAGGACAAGTCATGGGGACAGTGCTGAGCTGGAAGTTTGGAACTAGGGTGAGGTGGGAGAAGGGGAAATGAGGAAACTGTTGAAGTCCACATTGATGCCCTGGGGTTGAAGTGTTCCGAGGCAGAAGATGAGGGGTTCTTCCTCCAGATGTCTGGTGGTGAGGGAGCGGTGGTGAAGGAGGCCCAGGACCACCATGTCCTTGGCAGAGTGGGAGGGGGAGTTGAAATGTTGGGCCACAGGGCAGTGTGGGTGATTGGTGCGGGTGTCCCGGAGATGTTCCCTAAAGCACTCCGCTAGGAGGCGCCCAGTCTCCCCAATGTAGAGGAGACCGTATCGGGAGCAACGGATACAATAAATGATATTGGTGGATGTGCAGGTAAAACTTTGATGGATGTGGAAGGCTCCTTTAGGGCCTTGGATGGAGGTGAGGGAGGAGGTGTGGGTGCAGGTTTTCCAATTCTTGCGGTGGCAGAGGAAGGTGCCAGGATGGGAGGGTGGGTCGTAGGGGGGCGTGGACCTGACCAGGTAGTCACGGAGGGAACTGTCTTTGCGGAAGGCGGGAAGGGGTGGGGAGGGAAACATATCCCTTGTGGTGGGGTATTTTTGGAAGTGGCAGAAATGCTAGCGGATGATTTGATATATACGAAGGTTGGTAGGGTGGAAGGTGAGCACCAGGGGCATTCTGTCCTTGTTACAGTTGGAGGGGTGGGGTTTGAGGGCGGAGGTGCGGGATGTGGACGAGATGCGTTGGAGGGCATCTTTAACCACGTGGGAATGGAAATTGCGGTCTCTAAAGAAGGAGGCCATCTGGTGTGTTCTATGGTGGAACTGGTCCTCCTGGGAGCAGATACGGCAGAGGCAGAGAAATTGGGAATAAGGGATGGCATTTTTGCAAGAGGTAGGGTGAGAAGAGGTGTAATCCAGGTAGCTGTGGGAGTCGGTGGGTTTGTAAAAAATGTCAGTGTCAAGTCGGTCATCATTAATGGCGATGGAGAGGTCCAGGAAGGGGAGGGAAGTGTCAGAGATGGTGCAGGTAAATTTAAGGTCAGGGTGGAATGTGTTGGTGAAGTTGATGAATTGCTCAACCACTTTGTGGGAGCACGAGGTGGCACCAATGCAGTCATCAATGTAGCAGAGGAAGAAATGGGGAGTGGTGCCGGTGTAATTACGGAAGATCAACTGTTCTATGTAGCCAACAAAGAGACTGGCATAGCTGGGGCCATACATCAAAAACTGTAAGTACAACGAATTTTTATCTACCCACCTCCATAACCAACGCTCCTCAAACATTCCAGAAGATTCCCCCAGCCTTTGCAACTGCTCGGACGCCATTAGCTATGCGGCTGGTGCAGCTGCCACCCCCACGCTGATTGCTGATGTCACTTCCGCCCCCATCACGGCCGGTCCCACAGCCACTTCCGCCCCTCACGATTCCGCATGCATCACACGTGACATCACTTCCGTCATTCACATCATCGCTGATGTCACACGCTCAGTGACTTCCGCCACCCCTACTGCCGTGTCAGCCACCACTTCCGCCCCCACCAACGCCACTCACCTGCATTTTGCTGACATGCCCCCCAAAGATCCCACTGTCACCATCCCCAGCCCCCAGAACCCTGAGAGGAATACCACCCCTGCTCATGACTCCATCCCCATTCCCCCCACCATCACACCCAGTCCAGTTACTGGCTCTGCCCCCACTCCCAGCTCCACACCAACACCAGATCCCAGCTCCCAGCCCTGCCGAATTTTCACCATCCCTCCAGACCTCCCCCTCACTGAGGGCGAACGATCAGTCCTCTACAAAGGACTCATCTTCATCCCCCTCCACCCACACCGTGACATCGAACACTTCTTCCGCCGCCTCTGCCTCCGAGCTTACTTTCACAATCAGGATTCCGGCCCACCTTCCGACCTCCTCCAACATACTGCATCCACCTGGACACCCCGCACTGGCCTCAACCACTTGTGTTCGAGACACCACCCACGCCCTCCACCTCCTCCAAGACTTCCGTTTCCCCGGCCACAAACCCACCGACTCTCACAGCTATCTGGATTACACCTCTTCTCACCCAACCTCTTGCAAAAATGCCATCCCGTATTTCCAATTCCTCCGCCTTCGCCATATCTGCTCCCAGGAGGACCAGTTCCACCATAAAACACACCAGATGGCCTCCTTCTTTAGAGACCGCAATTTCCCTTCCCACGTGGTTAAAGATGCCCTCCAACGCATCTCGTCCACATCCCGCACCTCCGCCCTCAGACCCCACCCCTCCAACCGTAACAAGGACAGAACGCCCCTGGTGCTACCAACCTTTGCATAAATGAAATCATCTGCCTTCATTTCTGCCACCTCCAAACAGGCCCCGCCACCAGGGATATATTTCCCTCCCCACCCCTTTCCACCATCCGCAAAGACAGTTCCCTCCGTGACTACCAGGTCAGGTCCATGCACCCCTACAACCCACCCTCCCATCCTGGCACTTTCCCCTGCCACCGCAGGAATTGCAAAACCTGTGCCCACACCTCCGCCCTCACCTCCATCCAAGGCCCTAAAGGAGCCTTCCACATCCATCAAAGTTTTACTTGCACATCCACCAATATCATTTATTGTATTCATTGCTCCCGATGTGGTCTCCTCTACACTGAGGAGACTGGACGCCTCCTAGCAGAGCGCTTTAGGGAACATCTCCGGGACACCCGCACCAATAAACCACACTGCCCTGTGGCCCAACATTTCAACTCCCCCTCCCACTCTGCCGAGGACATGGTGGTCCTGGGCCTCCTTCACCGCCGCTCCCTCACCACCAGACATCTGGAGGAAGTACGCCTCATCTTCTGCCTCGGAACACTTCAACCCCAGGGCATCAATGTGGACTTCAACAGTTTCCTCATTTCCCCTTCCCTCACCTCACCCCAGTTCTAAACTTCCAGCTCAGCACTGTCCCCATGACTTGTCCTTCCTGCCTATCTTCTTTTCCACCTATCCACTCCACCCTCTTCCCTGACCTATCACCTTCATCCCCTTCCCACTCATCTATTGTACTCTATGCTACTTTCTCCCCACCCCCACCCTCCTCTTGCTTATCTCTCCACTCCTCAGGCTCTCTGCCTTTATTCCTGATGCCCCCGAAACGTTGATTTTACTGCTCCTCGGATGCTGCCTGAACTGGTGTGCTCTTCCAGCATCACTAATATCCAGAATTAGGAATCAGGGGACATTCAGTTAACACTGAGATGCAGAGAAATTTCTTCTCTGACGGTAGTGAATGTCAGAATACTCTACTCCATTGAGTTATGGAGGCTAGATCATTGAAATTATTTAAAGAGGATTCAGCTAATTTTTTTTAAAAATGGAAAAGTTGAGGGCTATAAAGAGCTAGCATGAAAGAACAATTGAGGCCTGGGGCAGATCAGCCAAGATCTTATCGAATACTGCTTGAGGGGCTGAATCGCCTTATTCCTGCTCCTATTTCTTAAATTTAATTAATTTCTTGGATTTGTACTTAAATTTTGAATGTTTGAAGGGACCCAAGATTTGAAATTTTTTTTTAAATTAAGGGAAATGTTATTCTTTCACTGTAATTTGAATAAAAAGTTACTATTTTGGTCCCAAAGTATCAGCTTTGAAAAAAAGTCTTTTACTCCTTCTTTTAAATTCTTTCATGTTTTAATGTCTTTATGTCTGTTCTGGTTACTTCTCTGATCAGCAGCTGAACATGAAAGTAACAGTGTACAACAAATTCACTTCAAGTTTTAAATCTGGGACAACACTAATATATTTATCTTAAAAATATAATGACATTTGGTTTCAGAAACCAGCCAATATGAATCATGTTTTGAGTACAAGTACATGAGTTCTTGTTTTTAACCAGTGTGTGATATATGTTAGAGAAAGTTATTTGTTGATCGATGTGAGATTGTTTTGTTTGAATGGCAAAGTACTTCCTTTATGCATGAGCAGTATTACTCTGGAATGTTGACAACTTTAAGATAATGCATGAAAATCAAATTATCTGAAGGAACGACAAAGTGACAGTGGTATTTATACACCACCTCAGGAATTTCTCAGCATAATTTTAAAGTAAATTAATTTCTGGTGTTTCTTATAATGGCAATGTTTTGCCTCTTTTTCAATTAATTTGTCCCGTTATCATTATTTATTAACAGGGAACAAGTTTTTTTATGAATGCTTATTGTAAGCAATTGAAATGCAAAGTTTAAAAAACTATCACCCAAGGTAATATACTCTTGATATGAACAACATTTAATAAAAAGTAGCAACACCATTGATGCTTTTGTTTAATTTGAATGCAGTTGATATAAATATTAACCAATATGGGGACTGGAATATACTGCAGTGCACAGTAAATAATTATGTGTCCTCCTGTTTCCCACTCTGTCATTCATTTTCCTCACCAGACGATATGATAGCATAGATTCTGCTACAAATGGCCGTAGTGATCTAGAGTCTGCATCTGAGTCTAGTCAGCTAACCAGCCGTCAATACTCCCTCGAAAGTAGGCATTCCCTAGACCTGTCGGATAGGTGGGTTCTGTTCTCCTTTACAGCATTGATGTTGCCATGTTTACCATGTGGTGTGGTGCAATGAAGAAGGCGTTGGCACAACTGTTTGCATGTTTTAATGTTTCCATATGTGTCATGTCAGTGTTTGGGATAAAACTATGCAAAATGTATTATATAAGCATAAAATAAAACTGGTACAACTACATTTATGAATATGAGCAAATAGAATTTAAGTTTTAACTCGTTTACTTTATGATTTATCTTATTTTTATATTCCATTGACTTGATCTTTTTCAATGTGATTCTCTTTTTGTTTTATCCTATCCCCAACTATTTGTTTCCAAAACTTTCTGCTATCCATTTATGCATGCCTTGTACCTTAACAAGCTGGAACTCCTTACCAGCAAAAGGAAAAGTCAGGATCATACCAGTGGATTCTGGTGTTGGAGAAGAACAGTGGGAAAGTAAATATGAGAAATCAGGCCACCAACTCTCTGATACAATGTTCATAGAAAGACAGAAAATCTGGCAAGAAGAAACCCCAAACAAGAATCATGTAGTGAGACAAACCTCTAAATGCAGAGAAAATACAGATCAGGCATATCAAACAATATTAAGGCAAAATCAACTTCTCAATGGAGAATCAAATTTGCCATATACTAGTTATCCAAATGAATATAACACAATAGATAGGAGGAGAAAAATGAAATGCAGGCACAGTAGTTTGGAAGATAGTGATATGGAGAGGCAAAACTATTCAAATAGGTTTTGTAATTATACCACTGATGAAGGAATTACTCATGATCTTTCTGGCATAAAATCTATAAATTTGAACTGGTATTGCAGTGACCCTTTGCTTTGTAGCAATGACACAGATGAGCAGTATAAAAGGCAATCAGTGGTGAAAAGGAGCTCATGGGGAGAGAATGAGACATTCAGCAATGACCCTGAAGATGTAATAGATGTAGAAGAATATCTGGAAGATATATATGATCAGCAAATCTTGGAAAAAAGCAAGTTACCTCAAATATGTGGCGTGTATGACAGCAGTGATTCTGATGACCTTTGCTGCTCACTTGCATCCGATGATGAGCAAGAGGCTTTGTTACATGGACAGTCATGGCTGAAAAGTGACAACAATTCTGTTAACTACAGTAAAAATAGTATATCTATTCCACATGTCTTCCAGAGCAAATATCGACTAAAACTCAGCCATGATGACAAAGTTAATGAAAGATTCATTGAAATAAGAAGGAGGCCACATACATCATGCAGTGAGGAAATGAATGAACATTTTGTTGATGCAATGGATGAATTGCAATGCCTAGTAGCATCTGTGTCTGAATATTTAGCAGAGAAAGAAGAAGAAATTAGCAAATTTGGGTCACTTCCAAAAGCCCAGAACAAAATTGGCAAGAAGTCTCAAGAAGAGGAAAAGAATATCTGTGTAGATATTGGTGAAAGTAATGCTGGCTCTGGTCATACACAAGGGCAAGAAGAAAAGAAATGGATGAATCAGTCTGCTATCAGAAGTAGTTCTCAGAATAGCAATCAAAAACTGGACTCAACATCAGATTTAACAGTAGTGAGAAATACCATACAGTCTCTGTTCAGCTCAATAGGCGAAAAGGTTGGAATGAGTAAAAATCACCAGTCATCTGCGGAAAAAGCAGTATATGTTATTTCAGGAAGTATAGACAAAAAGCCTATAACCAATATTTCACTGATGCAAAATCCTTTGGAAGATGAACTAGAAAGAAACTTGCTACCCAAATTTCCTTTGCAACCTTCCAATAAAGGGTCTGTTTGTCCTGTTATATTTAATACATCCGAGGACAAAGCTATACTTTCAATTATATCACACAGTCAACAAGATCAAAATACTTCAATGACAACTGAATCATTATCACCAGAAAACAATGTTATTGACTCATTGCTGGAAAAAGAAAATGCTTTAAATTTCTTTGCAGAAAATGATTTATCGAGTGATTTTCAGGACAAGGGGCAGGATAAAAAATATCAAACTTCTGATCCTGAGAACAGAAATGATATTTCTAATAAAAGTAAAATCTCAAATGCTGAAGAGAAAGGTGTTGCACAAAAATATTTCTGCCCTGAAATTGACAATACACAAAACAGTTTTGATTGCAATTGCCACCAGCAGAATAGTTGTTTAACTATTGTTGACAAACAGCAGGATTGGGTTACATCAAACGAATTTGCAGCTTGTGTATCTGAATTGGATAATACGTCAGAAACAATATGGCCATCAATGCACTCCATTCAGGAAAATAAAGATGATCATGTCCCTGAAATTCTGAGGCCACATAATGTTCAAGATAATGAAATAGAGAAAGAAGCAAACAATTCTCAGAAATCTCATTTGAAATCTGACCCAACAAACAATTATGGAATTAACTTGGGATTTTTTAACCCGCTTAAAAAGTCAATAAGTCAGGTATTCTCTTCTTCATTGGACCACGAAACACCGATCTCTTCTGGTACTAACTCCAGATTTTCTTCTTACAAAATTACGGAGGATGATCGAGACGCGAAAGAGAGAATGAAAGCAGATCATACTTCTTCGCTTATTGGAAAGTTAAAACTGCCCTTCTTTTCTTCTGAAATTCAAAAAGAAGCAAAACCTGAGGGAATACTTTTTTCCGTGAAGTTTCCTAAGAATGAAAAACAATCTATACCAAAACAAGGAATAAATGATAAATTGAAATCTGATAAAAATAGAACATTGGATGACAAAGAGAGCAAGCAAGGTTTATTCTCAGATATTTTAAAATTTCCATCAAATTCAGTGCTCAGGACTGATGCTGTTGAAGAAGAGAAACAGAACAGTAGCCAGCATGGATTCTTTTCAGGCTTGTTCAAGTTTTCCTCAAGCAAAAACGTAATTACAGCCGAGTCTGAATTGAATGAAAAAGATAGTACAGCCAACATTGTCAGAACAAAATCTGAACAAATTGATCTAAATAAACAAGGAACAGTTTCAGATGCAGCAACTAAATTTACTTTGGACTGTGAGCATGTGACATCAAGTGATTACAATACACCTGAAACAGAGAAACTAAACCATCATGTGCATGGATATTTTTCAGACTTACCAAAGTGTATTTCAAATGAAAATTTATTCACAAGAAAGCAGGAAGTTAGTAGCAAAGACTATTTGTATAAAACAATCAAAAAAGGAGAACAAGAAGAAAATATTAAAGACACTTCTTTGAATATGTCATTAAATTTGTTTGATCAAACTGATATATTGGTTAAAGATGAAACTAGGTTTGTAAAACCAAGCCAAGCAGCTGGAAAAGTCGTAGATGACACAAATCAGTCAGGTTTTTTCTCAGGCTTCTTTAACTGGTCAACAAAGAAGCAAGAGAGCACAAGTTCAAAAACAGAAAGCCCTTTAGGTTCTTTAAAATTTTTGAATAAAGCCGAATCTGGTAAAGGAGGAGGTGATAACCAGGGTGAGACTGATAAGGTACATTCTCTCTTCACAAATATTTTCAATATGGTAGGAAGGCAGACTGATGAAAAACCATCTTTCAATTTATCTGAACAGTTTTCTTCTAAATCAGAGGAGAATAAAAAAGAAGACACAAAATCAAAATCTAAGGAGAACTATGGTAAACAGACAGAATCATTTTGGCCTTTCAAACAACATTTCTTCACTTCAGAGAGTACTGATGATAAATGTAAGAGTCAACAACAACAAAAGATGAATAAAAATGGCTTCCCTGAAGTACAGAATATTTGCCAGGCTCAATCTGTAGAAAAATACAATGACTGTGTTAACCAAGGCTTACAGGAATTGAAGCAAGATATAACTACAGAACTGGAGTATGAGGTTCCCTGGAATGATTCATATGGTGACAGTCTTGTACGCGATTTATCACGAACAAATGATGAAAGTTCAACAGAATTGTCACATTCATTTAAACATTGCAACAATTCAAGCAATTTTAATCCTGAATGGAATATAAAAGCTAATGATTTGTCTGAGATTTACTCACATGATGCTAGTACGAACTGGTTAGATGAGTTTGCTGCAAATCAGAAGGATTTCCTGATTCAATATAGAGATTGGAATCATGGGACAGGTGAAGACTGTAATGTAAAAAATTTAGCAGTATGTGAGAAAGATGCGAATGTTGAAGAATGGGGCTATTTACTTACAGATAAGATTGAAAGTAATTTAGAACTTGAATACTTAAATCTTGGCATAAAATCAGGTGATTTCAATCTACCATTTTCATGTCTCGATATTGCCCAAAAAGATGAGGGATGGATGAGCAGAAATTTGGAGACTTATTGGAATTCAGAAGAAACTGGTAAAAGGAATTTATTTGTGGAAATGCCAATTGATTTAAGCTCAACTGGCAGTGCAGTTACTTGGTTGTTTACAGATCATCAAGAATTTAATAAGAAAGAAAATACATTTTACATCAATAATTATCAAGAATATGAAGACTGGATAACCTTACTTGAACATGGAATATGGTATCCTTCAGAAGATGCTGAATATGGATACTACCTTTATAGTGATGATCAATATATATATTCCCTGCTTACTGATGGCAGTGGTCAATATGTATACGTGTGGATACCAGAGGCAGATGAAGAGCAATATGAATGGAAACTAAATCAACATTTGAATGGTGATTCTGATGTGGAATTTGATGAAAACATGATTTCTGAATGTGGTTTTGAAATGCCAATTTCATGGGATTTAGACTTATTTTGGTATCAAGGAGGACAACAAATTGAATCAGAAACTGATGAACCTCTTGACCTTTCTGTTGTTCTTGAGGAAAATAAACAGTTAATCAGTAAGCACATGGGTAATCTTTCACAAGTATTTAAGCAGCCGATAGAATGGGACAAAGAAGAACCACTAGACTTTACATCAAAGCACTCATCAGGCAGATTGAAAAAACTTAAGTTGGATTTCATGTCTGAACACCAACCAGTTCATTTCAATAATGAACTTCAGGCTACTGCTTTTGATCTTAGGGTAAACCAAAGTGATCATTTAATACATAAGAAAACTGTAATTGATGCAGGGTTAGCAAGTGATTGTGCGTTTACAAAATCGCAGTCTAAATTCTTGTCACAGCCTATCTCAACAGGCATATTAAGTCAAATTCATTCTTCTGTTAAATTAGCAGATACTTCATTTTCTGAACAAAATATTTCTAAACTCAAGGAACTATCTGAAGATCACAAACAACCTATTAGAAAAATCACACATTTTTTCTCTGCATTGGGTAGTTTAGTTGGGAAACAAGCCATGGAAAATTCTGACAATTGTAACTCTGTTTTAGCAAATGAAAGATCTGATTACTTGGCAATGAAGTCATTTGACTACTCTAATAAAACTACTCCACTGAGTGTTGCAAATAAAGAACAGCTAAACACTGCAAATGTACATCCTACAGTCGTTCAAAATGATCATACACCAAATAATGTATTTTCACATCAGCTAAGAAGGTTAAAACCTATTTCCAATAACTGTGAAATACATGCAAAGCTACACGAAGAGCAGCCAATCTCTGTTTGTGAAAAATACAATCTAACAAATCAAAATTTGCCCAAATATGATCAGTTGTCATATGATGAACACCGTGACTTATGTACAGACCCAACTATGACATGTTTTCAACCAGTTTCTGAGAGAATCTGCCAGAAAAATCAGAATGTAGCTAGTGCATCACTTCAAATCAAAGTAGCACCAACTGAGATACAATCTCAGTCACACCAAGTTGCTCCTGAAACCTCCACCATGACTGAGCAGGGATCATTCTTTAAAAACCCTTTGAAAACGTTTAACCTTTCAGAAAGTCAATCTCGAGTCAAAAGTGATGAGGAAACTCAAAATATGTTTGGTTTTCTTCGAGCAGTCAAATCAAACAAAGAGCATGCATCATCATGGTTGAATTTCTCAAGAGGAACTGAGGATAAAATGAAAACAGTCAAGGAGGATTCAAGTAGTACTACTGAAAGGCATCTTTCAGGCATTTCATCTCTTATAGGGTCAGTTGAAGGCTTCTTTAAAAGGGATGCGGATCCAGTTCAACAGCCACACATTTTAAGCTCAGCTCAAAATGAAAAGAAAACTTTAATTTTAGATGAGAGCAGCATGCAAAATAAATTCTGCAAGAAAGAGGAAAGCATTCACTTGGAGTTCTCAAAGCATGAGACATTACGTCCAAAGCAGCGAGGCTTGCAAAAGCAGCACACACTAATGAAATGGAATGTTGATGATGAATCTGATAAAACAGAACTGAAACCAAAATCATCACATTGTGATACTAATCAATCTGTACATGTAAAAGATGCTGCTAGTGGGACAGAATTTAAAAAAAATCCACCTTGTCTGATACTGGGCAATGAAATCAGTCCAAATAATGGTAGATCATTGATCAGTGAATCTCCTGTACTTTGTACTGAACCTGTCTCTGTTACTGATGTGAAATCTGGACAGCATGTTATGAAGGCAGAGCTTTTTGATATTAAAGAACTCCCAAATGTTGCGAATCAGTCTACTATTACAGACTTGAATAACAAAGTTGGTTTGGAAGAAAACAGTTCTCAATTGATGACAAAGTTGCAAAAATCTGACCAGAATCAAAATAAGTGCCATGTACCTCCTTCGTTAGTCGATGCAGAAAAAGTAGAACAAAAATCCAAATCAAGTTTCTTTAATTTATCCTTTGGAGGAAATGATTGGAAACTTCCAAGCATTTCAAGCTCGAAACAACAAAGAACAAATAAAAATATATTTTCTTTCTTCAGTACAGCAGATCAAACATTGAATCCTACCCAAGACCCGAATGGTGGTCCATTCTCACCTACTGCCAAAGAAGCCAGCAATTCAGAAGGATTCTTCAAATTACCAAGTTTTTTTTCATCGACTCCCTTAGTTGAGAGAAGTAACAGAAACAGCTCTGTTTTTAGTTTCTTTGATATGGCATTCATTGATGAGAAAAAAACAAAACCAGAACCTTTTAAACCAAGTTTTATGGGACAAATTGAAAGATATATAAACCAGGATGAAAAAATAACTCCTAGTCAAATAGGTGATGCCACAGAAATGGTACATTTAGACATTATGGCATCAGTTGAGCAGCAAAACAATACTGTTGGTAATCATAATTATAACAATATATCATTCTTTGAAAGCTCAGAAATAAATGATGAAAACAAGGAACTTATAGTCAGCAATGGTATTCATGATGGAAACAATGTTACCATGGACTTGCTTTCAAATCAAAATGGAAATAAGAATACATTTGATATAACATGTCATTCTAATGTTTATGATGCTCAAACTGTAGGAACAGGAGATTGTGCCACCATATCCAACTCTAATTTTGTTGAGAATCCTAATCCAAATTATGTTGACACTGATAATTGTACTGGGGATGAGAATGTTTATGCTAATACTTTAGATGACAGTGGACTACAAACTGATCTGATAAGCAATTCAGTTGATGTGGTTGAAACATCATATAAAAATACATCTGATGATGTGTGTCCTGAGATGAAAAGTAATTCAAGCAAGATTGGTACAGAAAAGGAAATGAATTGGGAGTTGCATAGTTCTCAAACAAATTATTTTTTGAAACTGGCAAATGAAGAACAAGAGCCTCTAACATCCTGTGCAATTCTTGGACCAGAAAATTCTAATGAAAACTTGAAGCTGCCTACTTGTGAAAAGTCTTTGGTTGACTCGTCAGTAGAAATGTTTTCTGGTTTTATGACAAAGTTGAAGTTGTTTTCTGCTAGTGACTCTAATAAAAACTCAAATAGTTCATTTTCATCATTCCAGTCAGTGTTTACAAATTTAAACTCAGAATCTGGCATTCAGCAGAAAAGCTCAGTTTTAAATTTGTCACAAGGTAGCCAGACTCCATCTACTAAAAGTGACCTACTCAACATTTTCAAATTCCTTCCCGAAAAAACAAAACCAGCTGCTAATTCAGAAGCTACTTTGTTGCATGAAGAAGTCGGTGAAGTTAAGGAAGGAAAGTTCTTTGGAACTTTAAGGAATTCTGAAAAACTGTCTGATGTTTCTGAATGTAATATGGATATTGTTCATTGTAATAACGTTAGTTCATGCTTACTGGAACAAGAATATAAGTGCTGTTCTGAAAAGAAACAATTGGTACATGAGAATACTAATGGCCAAGAAGCAGGTAATAATAATGAAGCAGTTACTGAAATAAAATGCGATTGCACATTTGAGCCCAAACCTCCAGAAATTCTTCAAATTAGTGAAAATATGCGAACTTCAGATGGACCTGAAAAGGAAGAGTTGCCAACTGGGGATGCCACAAGATTTGGGGTTTCACCCATGGAAAATATTTGTATTGAAATGGATGATGCAGTCACCAGTATTACGGTTAAAGATAAAGATGCAGCTGATATATGGACCAATGTCAATTCTTATGATACGCTACATTCAGGTAGTCCACCAGCTTTGCAAAAGATTGATTGCGAGATTCCCAAGTCAGGTTCTGAAATTCCTAATGTCAAACCACTTAAATTTAAATTTCTTTCTTCTGGAGAATTTGGCAACTCCTTTACTTCATTGTTTTCGCAGCAACAATCTTCTAAAATTGGTTCATTTGGGAACACTGGGATTTTATCCAGTTTCAAGAGGTTTTCCAAGACCTTTTTTGAAGGGGATGCTGATCAAATGGTGAAAAGTGAGGCGAATAGGCAAAGTAATTTATTTGGAAAACTGGGAGATACCTCGAGTCAAAAAGAGAATGCAGCCAAATATTTTAATTCTGTAATCACAAAGCAGCCTTTAAAAAGAGAAGAAATGCATATGAACAACACTTTAACATCTGACTTATTAGTTCATAAGGTAGCTGAAAAAAGCCAGAGTAGCATGTTAACTGATGAGGTGAGAATAGGACAGTCAGAGCAAACATCAAATGCTATAGATAACATTATTGAAGGTGAAAGTCAAACCAATACGAGGACAGACCAATCATTGCTTACAGATAAAAATGTAGATTTTTTGCAACATAGTCAAGATGTAGTACCTTCTGAGGAATCACCGGAACAACTTTTTGTTAACTGGGCGAAGGTACCAGAGAATGAAACGGTTATCTCACCTTCGGCCTGTTCATTGCCAGCGGTGGTGATTGGATCACAGGAGCAAACCTCACACAGTTTGGACCCTTTGAATGTGAAAAGGCCAGTTTAAATTTGAGCATGATAAATGGCACCAAAAGGTGAATCATTTATGATGCATTAGCTATGTATTAGTAAAGTATATGTCTTGAAGTAGACTTGTAGTTTTTTTTTTAACCCAACCTTTTATATTGAAACAATTAATTTTACACTCAGGGCTCCAACCCTTTATGTCCCATAATTTTCAGACCATCATTTACAATTGGTTATAAACCGAAGAACTGCAGATGCTGTAAATTGAAAACAAAAACAAATTGCTGGAAAATTCAACAGTTGAGTAGCTTTTGTGGAGAGAAATCAGAATTAATGTTTTGGGTAGAGTGACCCTTCTGTGATTTTCATCCACAGATGCTGCCAGACCTGCTGAGCTTGTACTTACAATGGGTTGTCAGCTGAAGTAAAGCAAGCTCTTGCAAATTCTACAAACAAGTTTCCACCACAAACATCCACTACACACGGCGATATACATTTATCTATCATTTTAAGAATGCACATCTGTTTCATTTTATGGAAACAGTACATTTTTAAAAAAATTATGACAGAATGAGAACAAATAAATTGGTTTGTTATCTAAGAAAGCACAATCAAAAATACGGCATATGAATTGAAAGTAAAACAAAATTCTAAAGTGAAACAAACAGCCTGTTAACTGATTTCATGCTTATTGGAAGGATTTGATCAAGTGCTGTTGATTGTGCAAGCTGTCAGTTGGAATACATGGTGTTAAATGTTCCCATACAAAGGATTGTTCACTGTGCATTGCTGTTTTTAGAAAACACTGCAACAACCTTCCGGTATTCACACCACAAGCTGCACATTTAAAATTCAGCTGCATACCACTTCAAAAGCTGTAAGCCAGGAATAGCCCCTCACATTGTGCTGTTTGTGTGATGGAACTGTACTTTTATGAGAGATTTGTTCTGTGCTGCCTCTCTTGCAGAGAGGTGTTGCCACAGTGATGCCGGAATGTCAGCCTTACAGTGCCTTTCACTTGTATTTAAATAAGATAAAAATTTAGGGTCTAGGCCATTGCCTTGACATATTTTGAGGGGGAGCAAATTACTGCAGGTGCTGGAATCTGTGCGAAACAAATGCAGATCACAGTGTCAGACAGCATCCATGGAGAGAGAACAAGCTGACATTTAGATGACTCTTCATCAGAGCTGAAATGAAGTGTGGAGTATAAAGCCTTTATTGTTTAGCTTTGGAGGGGGTAGGTGGGAGTAATGAATGTAGGGTGTTGGTAGAGAAAAGATGCTGATAGTTCAGAATAAGTGATCGGAATGTGAGAATGGCACCACAATGGTATATCTCCTACCACACTTGAAATGACAGACAATCTCACTGGAATGGGGGGGGGGGCGGTGGTGGGATGGTGGCAGGGGAGAGAGCGCATCATAACAGAATGCAAAAAGCTAGAAGTAATGGAAGAAATAGGAGAAGTCTACAGAGAAATTATTTTTATTTGGCATATAGCTGGGTCAGGTGTTTAGTTGCTTAAAATTTATGAATTAAAATTACACTTGTTTGAGTATAATCAACACAAATAAATGATACATGATGTATTTTGAATTAACATGCATCCAAGGAAGCACTATGACTTAGAACTGCATAACTGAATATTCCCTAGTATATTTAATGCATAGTACTTAAAATCAATATATAGGCTTGATTGCATGACGATTTTGAATTATTGTGACTTCCAAAGTCGGGAGTAGTGATGGGTCCATCCATGTTTATGACCTTTTTGAATGTTGGAGCTCTGAGTGTTATCACTTGTAAATTGCCTATTACAATATAATGTTATTGTGTATGAAGTAAGCACTTGACCTATTTACTTTCAGTTAGAGGTCTTTGTTTTAATTGTCATTTAATACCATAACAACTTTTGTTGAGAAAATCTAAATTTTATTTGAAATATCTTGTATAATCGAAGTGTTTTGTGGATGTTCTCAGCTTTAATTTGCTTCATGTGAAGTTGACTATGTGGCAGTTTTGTCTTTAGTCTGCTCAGTGTAGTAGCAACTGCTGCTTCTGGTACTGTGTGTTACTGCTTCTTGGCATATGCCATTATAATTACTTAGTGAAATGTCCTGTTAAAGAAACTGATAGCTAAGAACTAGTACATTAAGTATCATGTATATGCATAACAGCAGTATTATACTGACGAACTCCCAAAATAATTAAGCAACATAAACTTTCAGTTAATTAATTGCTATGTTTGAACCAGCACTAATGTACACAAAAATATATTTTTCAAGTGGAGTGAGGGCTTACATAGAAATAAATTAAAAGTTCCATTCTTTCCTACTGTGGAATTAGTAATCCTGTCTCATGTATGTGTAATTTTAAAAAAAAAATGAGCATTAAGTAAAAATTGTCCCTGATTTCAATAGCAGTTTAAGTTCCATATTTGCCGTATCTGTTATGCAATATGCGTACAAGCTTTGCTGCAATTGCTCTGGATTAGTTGCTGAAGTTTCTCTTCATGTTCCACAGCCCTGCAGGAAGTAGTAGATATGGCTCATCAGGAAACCTCAGCCAAGGCAGTTCTCAGCTTAGTGAATTTGATCATGACAATGAGAGCATCCATGGGTCTGGAATGGATGACAAGCGAGATCAAGAGTCATATCATTCTCATCACAGCTCAGGAAGTCTAAGACAAGATACCCAGGAATGGTACAGTGAAGATGATGGACAACAGAAACATTTCAATGAACACAAGCAAGTTGAGCATCGTCAAGCTTCTGAAAAAGTTGATGAAACTGCAGATGAGATTCCCACCAACAGTATTTCCCCACAACTCGAGATTACTAAACTGCACGACAGGTGAATACTGCAATTATGTTATGTGTTATTCTTCTGTAATTGGTTTTATTTAATTTCAAACAAAAAGAGAAAATGCTGGAGAAACTCAGCGGGCTTTGGCAGCGTCTGTGTAGAGAGCAACAGAGATAAGATTGAGTCCGATATAACTGTTCCTCAGGTCTGAGAAAGCTTCATATAGGATTCAATGGCAATCATTTCTTTTTCCACAGCTGCTTCCAGAACTGCTGAGGCTCTCCAGTATTATGACTTATTGCTTCAGTTTCTAGCATACACAGTATTTTACCCTTCTTTTGTTTAGTTTTTTGGATTATGATCTTTAAAAACCTTTGAAACAAAAAAAAACAATATCTGCTCAATCTGTTTGAGACAGATGCTCTAACTACATAGAGCACTGAAGATTGAAGTCTGTGATAAAGACCAGCATGGCATTGTATAATTTTGCAAGTATGTATTTCAACCCAGTAACAAGTTCAAGTCTAGAATTTACTGTTTGCATTATTAATCCAGAGTAATTTTGTTTTTTTTTTCAAAAAGCAATGTAATTTTAATACAGGCATTAACCTCTAAGTATAAATCCTTTATGTGGGCGAGCATTTCAGGGACAGTGACCATAAGTCTCTCAGTTTTAAATTACTTATGGATAAGGAAAAGAGTAGGCCTTGGGTGAAGGTACTAAACTGGGTGAAGGCTAGCAACCACAATATTAGGCAGGAACTGGGGAATGTAGTTTGGGAACAACTTATTTGAGGGTAAATCCACATATGGCATATCAGAATCTTTTCAAAGCCAGTTAATTGGAGTTGAGGACCAGCAGTTTCTGTGAAAATGAAGGACAAGAATGACAAGATTCTGGAACCTTGGGTAACAAGAGAAATTGAGAGTTTAATTTTAAAAAAGACACATAAATATGGTTTAGGAAACTGAAGACAGACCGAGCCCTCAAAGAATATAAAGTAGGAAAGAAATTAAACAAGTAATTAAGTGGGCTAAAAGGCGTCATGAAAACAGGATTAATGAAAATACCAAGACATTTAATACATATATAAGGTACAAGAGAATAGCTCGGGAAAGAGTGGGTCTCCTGAAAGACGAAGGGAATTTATGCATGGGCCCAGAGGAAGTGGGTGAGGTCCTTAATGAATATTTTGCATTAGTATTCACAAAGAAGGAGGACTTGGTGGATGGTGAAACTAAAAAGAGGTATATTGATATTCTAGGGCATGTTGATGTTAAAAAGAAGAGGTATTTGGTGTTTTGAAATGCATTAAGGTCGTTAAGTTGAATGGACCTGATTGAAAGTAAGGGAGGAAATTGCTGGGACCTGGTACAAAATATTTGTAACTTCTTCAGTCCCAGTGGTCTGTCATGGCAGATTGACACAGGAGAAATCACATGGGATCCACAGTGAGCTTGTAAGATGAGTACAGAACCGGTTTGGTCATAGAAGACAGAATAGTGGTAGAACGGTGTTTTTCTGACTGGAGATCTGTAACCAGTGGTGTTCTGCAGGGATTAGTGCTGGAATGCTTGTTGTTCGTAATATATATAAATGATTTGAGGAAGAATAAAGGTAGATTAATTAATAAATTTGCAGCTGACACAAAGATTGAGGAAGCTGCAGATAGTGAGCAGGATATAAAGAGACTGGAGAGTTCTAGACAATAACAACCAATGTGAGAAATCTGTCTCCAAGGATCTAGATGTAGTTCAAAAGGATCCTACACAAACTGACTCACTTCCTTGCACATAATTCTTGAATCGACAGAAACCTCTAACTGGTGATGGCACAGGCAAAACCACGTATCATAGTACTCCTGAAGGAGATGATCATAGTACTCCTGAAGGAGATGATGCTGGCATTCACTGGTCATGGCCAGGGGTGAGGCTGAACCATGGAAGGTGTTTGCATGTTTTGCCTCAGCCACCCATTCACATCTCACAACCCTGTCATTCCAGAATCTCTTCTAATTGTCAAGCTGTAGATAGTGTAAGCATGTACCTCTTACTTTCTTTACACTTGCACCTCTTTTCTTTCCAAGATCCAAGAACTGCCATCTGGTGATTTACTCTTGCAGGACCATAAAGTGCAATAGGTACAACACAACATTGAGGGAACAACATATTTGTTCAGTCTCAAACTTGCAAATACTAGCACACAAACTTTAGGACAGAGGTGGGATCTGTGCATATTGATTCACGAGGCACAAGTGTCCTAAAGTTAGGACAGGTGCCAGTTTCCCAGCAGGTATGGTCAGGCGTGATTTCTTTTACAAGGAACTCATCTGAGGACTTCAAAAGAAATGTATAGAAGAAATTTAATGACATGCACAAAAGTTCCTGGTGCGTGGAAAAAGTTGCCTGAAAGTCTGCTATCATTATCGAGGAGTATGGAGGAGTTCAACACCATTTGGCATAAGCACCTAAAACAGAAATTGCTGGCAAAGCTCAGCAAGTCTGGGAGTGTCTGTGGAGAGAAATCAGAGTTAACATTTCGGGTCAAGTGACCCTTCCTCAGAAGGCACAATGCCTTGCACAGTTCTGGAGCCACATTCTTTTGAATTCATTCGTCATAGCAAACTTGTAGACCCAACCATGATGAAGCATCTAATGGTTATTGTCTCTGCTTTCTTTGCAACTCAAGCAGAAGCCACTTTCCACCTAGCAGTAGAAGTTCAGCCTAAGATCATGAAGTCTTGTTTTTATTAAATTCATGAGAGGGCATTAGATATCAGTGGCTGGGCCAGCATACATGACCCATTCCTTGTTACACTTAAGAAGGTGGTGCTGACTTGCCTTTTAACCCAATGTTGCTCAATTGGTTTTGGTAAACCCACAACGCAGTTAAGGAGGGCATTATAACATTTTGATCCAGGGCCACTGAAGGAATGCCAATATAGGAACATGGGAACAAGCATAAGCCATGCAGCATTTTGAGCCTATTCCATCATTCGTTAAGATCATAGCTGATCTGTGGCCTAACTTCATAATCTACCTTTGGCCCATATATGCTGATACCTTAAAGAAAAGTTTATTTATTTCAGATTGAAATTTAATTTTGTTCCAGTATCCACCATTATTTATGGAAGAGAGTTCAAAAAAGCAGCCATTATTTATGTATAGAAGTGCTTCTTTATGGATGGTTTAAATGATCTGGTCCTAATTCTTAGACTATATCCCCAGTTCTAGAATCCCCAACCAGCAGGAATTGTTTACCTACGATATATTTTCCCGTTAATGTCTGAATGTAACATCTATTACAGTTTTAGACCCTTTGATGTTCCTCAGTTCCAATCATACGGCTCCACTGAATGCTTTCCCCTCATTATATCTTGCCTCAACATTGAAGTAACATTGCTTCTAATCAGTAAGGCAAATGCATCTCTTTCACGATTTTCCCTGTCCATCCTGTTAACGTTATAGTCTGGTTTATTTAGTTCCCATTCCTGACCATTCTGTCTCAGTAATGTCTACTATATCACAATCTCCAATTTGAATTTGTGACTGCAGCTCATTTAATTTATTCCTTATGCTCCATGCATTCGTATGTAGAACTCTTATTTGGGAGAAATTGTGGACTGCAGATGCTCGAGAGTCAGAGTTGAAAAGTGTGGCACTGAATCAGGCAGCATCCTGATGAAGGGCTATACCCGAAACGTCGATTCCCCTGCTTTCTGGATGCTGCCTGACCTGCTGTGCTTTTCTGTTGCCCCACTTTTGAACTCTTATTTGGGCCATACATCAGCACTGATACCTTATTTGTCTGTTTATTATTTTTCTGTTCCAGTTTAATCAGTATACCTCTGAATTTTAACATTACCTGCTGTACTTGAAGTAGAATTTCTGCCTGTTTTTATTATGTCATGTTACTTGATTTTGAAACTGGATTGGCTTTCCTTGAACCTTCCCTGCCCTTATTTATGAATTTAAAGTCTTTGTGACCACCCTATTTAGCCTTTCTGCGAGGACATTGGTCCCAGATGTGATTCTGCCCCTTCCCGATGTGTCACAGTGTTCAAAGCTGAGGCTCCAACTCATCAATTCTGATCTGGAGTTCTTTGACCAACCAACACTTCCAACAGATGTGTTTGCTATGAACCACATTGGGGGTCTACCAACTCTCACATTGTGCAGGTACAACACAGTACCTGGCCCAGCATCTCTAAATTACTTAATTCATTTTTAATTTGTTTTTTTAAATTCCCGAGTTGTTTTCAGTTTTTAATCTGTAAAATTGTTCTCCAATTTACCGTTAATATGAAAACAATTTGGAATAGCCATTCAACTTAGCAGTTACTTACCAACCAATTAATTTTACACCTTTTCCTGTGAAGTCACTGGTTTTCTCAGTTTCTGATCAGAGTCTCTGATTCCACTTTCCACTTATGCCCTAAGTTCTCTAAGACGTTACACTAGTGAGTACTTCTGTTTAATGTCAATGAGAGTAAAAGAGGAACTGATCATCTCCTCCACTTCCTCCACTACCACCACCACTTTGTTTTCCTGTTTCACCTCATCCTGCTATTTCGCCTCTTCCTTCTGTTTCCTTTTCTCCATCTCCTCCTGTTTCACAGAAAGTCCAGTTACACACTAATGCAGTAAAGCAGTAGCTCATATAGTCCCAAGTGAGGATGGCGTGTGACTATGATGAAATGTATCTACCTCTCTTGTCCTTCTAAGACTGTCTGAGGAGTCTTGGTGAATTTCTGCAGTGGAGGGAGTGAATGACTGTGAAATTGATGCCTGTCCATAAGTCTGCTTTGTCTTGGATGGTGTCAAGTTTCATGAGTGTATTTGAAACTGCACTCATCCAGGCATGTAGGGAGTATTCCATTGCAGTCCTGATTTCTGCCTTATAGATGAAAGATAGGCTTTGCAGGGTCATGTGTTACTTGCATAGGATTCCTAGCCTCCGATCTGTTCCTTTAGCTACAGTATTTATACGGTGAGTCACGTTCACTTCTGATCAGTAGCAGCATCCTGGATGTTGATAACGGGTTTCAATTATGGTAATACCATTCAATGTCCAGGGACAATGTTCAATCTTCTTTTGATGCAGATGGTCATTGCCTGACCCTTGTGTGGTGTCACTGTTACTTGCCACATCAAATCCAAGCTCAGATATTATTCAAAGCTTGCTACATTTGGACACAGATTGTTTCAGTATCTGGAGATACATGAATAGTGATGAACATTGTGCGATCATCAGCAAACATCTCCATAGAGAGGGGAGCTCCAAAGTAGCTGAAGATGGTTGGGCCTAGGACACTACCCTGAAGAACTCCTTCAGCGATATCTTGGAGCTAAGATGATAGATGTCTAACATACTCAATCATCCGGAGGCTCACTGATGATGGTACCTAGTGTGGTGATGAAACGTCTGAAAACGGATCTTCCAGCTCAGCGAACAAACCTACATCCAGATACTCAGTCATCTTCCTTTTACCAAGTATGATTCCACCCAGCACAGAGTTTCCCCCATGATTCTCATTTGACTCTAAGTTTGCTAGAGCTCCTAGATTTTGGTGTTAAAGGTAGTCACTTTGACCTCATCTCATTTCTTGCCATCGCAACCATGTGACTCAGGCCAGTTGCCACCATGGTTGTAGATACCTGAGTTCAAAGGTTTAGAGAGTTTCTCAGGAGTTCAGGAATCTGTTCTCTAACACATTACAGAGGATTGCTGAGGTAGTACCTCAGTGGCAGTGATTCTGTGGAGCACCTGTCTTATGATATCAGTCCTTGTCCTAAAAACCTTACCATTCCACTAGTGCCCTTGCTGTTGCTTGTCAGCTGGCTGGCTAAGACTGCTGCTGTCCATGCTAAGATGTTGTCATCCAAACTTGGTTTTCCAGGCTCAGAGCCATTTGAAGCTATCCTATGAGGCCATTTGCAGTCTTCCAGTCTTCCTTGCATCATCCTGTACCCGCTGGAAGAACATTAATCCAGGCAAAACAGCCACAAGACAGATACTAATGAAAATCCATATCTGCAATCATTTGGCTTTTTCTTTTCTTCCACCTCTGAGGTTTGTGGGATGTCACCAGTTGCTATTTGTAAATGGACCATAGCCCAGTTGGCAGAATCATAGAATCATAGAGATGTACAGCATGGAAACAGACCCTTCTGTCCAACTCGTCCATGCCGACCAGATATCCTAACACAATCTAATCCCACCTGCCAGCACCTGGCCCATATCTCTCCAAAACCTTCATATTCACATACCCATCCAGATGCTTTTTGAATGTTGCAATTGAACTAGCCTCTGCCACTTGTTCTGGCTGCTCATTCTATGCACGTACTGCCCTCTTGTGCTGGACTCCCCCACCCCAGGAAAAAGACTTTGTCTATTTATCCTATCCTTGCCCCTCATAATTTTGTAAACCTCTAAGGTCACCCCTTAGCCTCCAACACTCCAGAGAAAGCAGCCCCAGCCTATATAACTTCTCCATGTAGCTCAAATCCTCCAACGCTGGCAACATCCTTGTAAATCTTTTCAAAACCCTTTCAAGTTTCACAACATCCTTCCGACAGGAAGGAGACCAGAATTGCATGCAATATTCCAAAAGTGTCCTAACCAGTGTCCTATACTGCCACAACATGACCTCCCAACTCCTGTACTCAGTACTCTGACCAATAAAGGAAAGCATACCAAATGCCTTCTTCACTATCCTATCTCTCTGCGACTCTACTTTCAAGGAGCTATGAACCTGCACTCTTTGTTCAGCAACGCTCCCTAGGACCTTACCATTACATGTATAAATCCTAAGATTAGCTTTCCCAAAATGCAGCACCTCACATTTATCTAAACTAAACTCCACCTGCCACTCCTCAGCCCATTGGCCTGTCTGAACAAGATCCTGTTGTAATCTGAGGTAACCTTCTTCGCTGTCCAGTATACCTCCAATTTTGATGCCATCTGCAAACCTAATAACTATACCTCCTACGCTCTCATCCAAGTAATTTGTATCAATGATGAAAAGTAGTGGATCCAGCATAGATCCTTGTAGCACTCCACTGGTCACAGGCCTCCAGTCTGAAAAACACCCCTCTACCACCACCCTCTGTCTTCTATCTTTGAGCCAGTTCTGTATCCAAATGGCTAGTTCTCCCTGTATTCCACGAGATCTAACCTTGCTAATCAGTCTCCCATGGGGAACCTTGTCGAAAGCCTCACTGAAGTCCATATAGATCACATCTACTGCTCTGCCCTCATCAATCTTCTTTGTTACTTCTTCAGAAAACTCAATCAAGTTTGTGATGCATGATTTCCCACGCATAAAGCTATGTTGACTATCCCTAATCAGTCCTTGCCTTTCCAAATACATGTACGTCCTGTCCCACAGGATTCCCTCCAACAACTTGCCCACCACCAACGTCAGGCTCACTTCTCTATAGTTCCCAGGCTTTGCCTTACCATATTTCTTAAATAGTGGCACCACGTTAGCCAACCTCCAGAGAGTAGCGAATGTTGTGCCCCTGTTCAAAAAAGGGAATAGGGATAACCCCGGGAATTACAGGCCAGTTAGTCTTACTTCTGTGGTAGGCAAAGTAATGGAAAGGGTACTGAGGGATAGGATTTACGAGTATCTGGAAAGACACTGCTTGATTAGGGACAGCCAGCACGGATTTGTGAAGGGTAGGTCTTGCCTTACAAGTCTTATTGAATTCTTCGAGGAGGTGACCAAGCATGTGGATGAGGGTAGAGCAGTGGATGTAGTGTACATGGATTTTAGTAAGGCATTTGATAAGGTTCCCCATGGTAGGCTTATGCGGAAAGTCAGGAGGCATGGGATAGAGGGAAATTTGGCCAATTGGATAGAAAACTGGCTAACCGGTCGAAGTCAGAGAGTGGTGGTAGATGGTAAATATTCAGCATGGAGTCCAGTTACAAGTGGAGTTCCGCAGGGATCAGTTCTGGGTCCTCTGCTGTTTGTAATTTTTATTAATGACTTAGATGAGGGAGTCGAAGGGTGGGTCAGTAAATTTGCAGATGATACAAAGATAGGTGGAGTTGTGGACAGTGAGGAGGGCTGTTGTCGGCTGCAGAGGGACTTCGATATGATGCAGAGCTGGGCTGAGGAGTGGCAGATGGAGTTCAACCCTGCCAAGTGTGAGGTTGTCCATTTTGGAAGAACAAATAAGAATGCGGAATACAGGGTTAATGGTAGGGTTCTTGGTCAGGTGGAGGAACAGAGGGATCTTGGGGTCTATGTACATAGATCTTTGAAGGTTGCCACTCAGGTGGATAGAGTTTGTAAGAAGGCCTATGGAGTATTATCGTTCATTAGCAGAGGGATTGAATTCAAGAGTCGTGAGGTGATGTTGCAGCTGTACAGGACTTTGGTTAGGCCACATTTGGAGTACTGTGTGCAGTTCTGGTCGCCTCACTTTAGGAAAGATGTGGAAGCTTTGGAGAGGGTGCAGAGAAGATTTACCAGGATGTTGCCTGGAATGGAGAGTAGGTCGTACGAGGATAGGTTGAGAGTTCTCGGCCTTTTCTCGTTGGAACGGCGAAGGATGAGGGGTGACTCGATAGAGGTTTATAAGATGATCAGAGGAATAGATAGAGTAGACAGTCAGAAACTTTTTCCCCGGGTACAACAGAGTGTTACAAGGGGACATAAATTTAAGGTGAAGGGTGGAAGGTATAGGGGAGATGTCAGGGGTGGGTTCTTTACCCAGAGAGTGGTGGGGGCATGGAATGCGCTGCCCGAGGGAGTGGTAGAGTCAGATTCACTGGCGACCTTTAAGCGGCATTTGGATAGGTACATGGATGGGTGCTTAATCTAGGATAGAAGTTCGGCACAACATCGTGGGCCGAAGGGCCTGTTCTGTGCTGTATTGTTCTATGTTCTATGTTCTATGTTCTGGCAACACACCTGTGATGACGATGATACAAATATCTCAGCAAGAAGCCCAGCAATCACTTCCCTAGCTTCCCACAGAGTTCTAGGGTATTCTTGCTCGAGTCCTGGGGATTTATTCACTCTTATGTCTTTCAAGATATCCAACACTTGCTCCTCTGAAATTTACCCAAGCTTTTTGTTTCCCTCAATTTCCTCTTAATTAATACTTCATGTTTACCAGTATACCACCCCCAACATCATGACCTCTTCGCGAGTAACCTTTGTGCAAAACACTATTATTTTGCCTTTTGGTCACCCAAATGCACTACATCTACTAGTTCCTCTTTATACTCCCTGCTACATCCTTAAAGAATGCTAATGATTTTGTCAAACTTTATATCCTTTTTTAAAAATAGTATGTTGACTTTGCATGATTACATTATGACAGGTGGCACAGTGGTTGGCACTGCTGCCTTACAGTACTAGGGACCTGGGTTTGATTCTACTGTGTGGAGTTTATACATTCCACTCGTATCTGTGTGGGTTTCCTCTGGGTGGTCTGGTTTCCTCCCACAGTCCAGGTGAGTCTGGATCAGTGCAGACCCAATGGGTTGAATAACCTCATTCTGCATTGTACCAATTCTATGACTTTCTGAGTGTCATGATACTATTGTCTTAATAATGGATTCTAACATTTTCACAATGACAGATGTTAGACTAACTGGTCTGTAGTTTTCTCCTTTCTGTCTTCTTCCTTTCCTGAATATATTGTTACGTTTGTGGCTCTCCAATCCATATGAATCCACAAAAACACAGCCATTCTGTAAGAATGTAAGGAATGTTGGAGGATTACAGTCAATGGATCCACTGTCTCTGCAGCCTGTAACAGACACTCCAACTCCATCCTAAGGTTGGAGAGCAATCAGATCAGGGGATCTCCCAGCCTGCCATTGATCTTGTAATTTTTGTCATTTTTCTTAGTGTTCATAGTTCTTTGAAGTTGTTTAGATTTTGTATATGCTGAAAATGTGTTGCTGGAAAAGCGCCGCAGGTCAGGCAGCATCCAAGCTGCAGGAGATTCGACGTTTCAGGCATGAGTCCTTCTTCAGGAATGAAGAAGGGCTCATGCCCGAAACGTCGATTCTCCTGCTTCTTGGATGCTGCCTGACCTGCTGCGCTTTTCCAGCAACACATTTTCAACTCTGATCTCCAGCATCTGCAGTCCTCACTTTCTCCTAGTAGATTTTGTATATCTTTGAACAAGACTGTAATGGTTGCTAGAATTGTTTCATGTATTGCTAATCATTATGAATTCATTTTGTTTTCAGCTATGATGAAGTTGGTACACCTCCATTTTCCCCTGCCCGAGCACGCTGGATTCGAGTTATCAACAAAGTTCGAATACAAATTCAAGAGGTAGTGCTACAATTTCTGGATTACAAAACCTAACTGATCCTGTTTTCAAATGTATAAATCAAAAATTTTGATTGTTTCCAGCTCTTTATCAATAACTGTCATCAATTCATTTCACTGTATTACTGGATGAACATGTTCAGTAATCATAGTGATTTGTGCATGGACTTGAATGTATACATGTCATGAAATGTAATGGTTACCTCATATTTAAACACAACCAAGGGTTCAAACTCTCTGCTAAAGATGAAATTGTGCAAATGTAATTCCTTTATGCTAGCTAAGCAACATGTGTATTTATAAGTCACGAGTTCATAAGATAGAGTCATCAAGTCTTAGAACATGGAGACAGGTCCTTTGGCCGAAACTGATTCATGATGACCAAAATATTCATCAATGCTAACCCTATTTCCCCACACTTGGCCCATTTCCTTCTAAACCTTCATATCCATGTATTTGTCCAAATGCCTTTTAAATGTTGTTAAGGTACCGATATCAACCACTTCTATTGGCAGCTTATTGCACATGCGTTCCACCCTGTGTGTAAAAGACTTGCCCTCAGGTTCCCCTTTATTCTTTCCCATCTAACCTTAAACTGATGCCCTTTCATCCTTGATTCCTCAACACTAGGAAAAAGATTTGTTTGCATTCACCCTATCCATGCCTCTCATGTTCTGAAACACTTCTTTAAGGTCCCCCCCTTAGTCTCTTACGCTATAAAGAAAAAAGTCCTAGCTTGTCTAACCTCTCTCTATAACTCAGACCCTTGAGTCCTGGCAACATCCTTGAAGATTTCTTCTGCACTGTTTCTAGTTTAATAACATCCTTCTTACAGCAAGGTGACTAAAACTGAACACAATTTCCAAGTATGGCCTCGCCCACATCCTGGACAACTGCAACATAACTTGCCAACTTATGTACTGAATGCCCTGACTGATGAAGGCCATTGTGCTAAAAGCCTTCTTCACTACCCTGTCTACCTGTGACTCCACTTTCAGAGAACCGTGTTGCTGAACTCCAAGGTCCCTCTGTTCCACCACACTCCTTAAGGCCCTACTATTCACCATGAAACTCCTATCTTGATTTGACTTTCCAAAATGCAACACCTCACACTTAAGTCCATTTGCCATTTTTCGCCCACTTCCCGAGCTGATCAAGGTCCTGCAGCAATTTCTGATAACCTTCCTCACTATCCACAATACCTCCTATTTTAGTGTCATCTGTACATTTACTAATCATGCCTTGTACATTCTCATTCAAATAATTGATGTAGATAATGAACAGCTATGGGCCCAGTACCGACCCCTGAGGCACACCACTAGTCACAGGCCTCCAGTCCGACAAGCATCCTTCCACTATGACCTTCTGCATTTTATCATCAAGCCAATTGTGTATCCAATTTGCCAGCTCCCCCTGGATTCCATGTGATTGAACCTTCTAGAGCAGCTACTGTGTGGAAACTTATCAAAAGCCTTACTGAAATCTATGTTGACTACGTCTACTGCCCTGCCCTCATCAACCTTCCTGATCACTTCATCAAAGAACTCTAACAAATTTGTGAGATATGATCTCCCATGAACAAAGCTGACTATTCCTAATCAAACCCTGCCTTTCCAAATGCATGTATATCTTATCTCAGAATCTTCTCAAACAACTTACTTATCACAGATGTTAGTCTTACTGGTCTGTAGTTCCCAGGTTTTTCTTTGCAGCCCTTCTTGAATAAGGGCACAATATTCACTACCCACCAGTCTTCTGGGATGTCAACTGTGTCTAATGATAATCTAAAAATATCAGCCAGGCCCCCTGCAATTTCTTCTCTAGCCTCTTGCATTGTTCTTGGGTATATCTGATCAGGACTGGGAGTTTTATCATACATTCAACACCACCTCTAATAGTGGAAAAATTTGCATAAATTCTTCATAAATACTTCAATGTGGAACAGCAAACATTTTAAATGTAGGAGTGTCGCACGACATTGTCACTGGTTCAAAATATACTTTGTGTGGAAAGTATTAGTTACATGTTTAAAGATGATCAGTCCTTTATTTATTAATTGCAAGAGGCCGAGGTAATTTTTCAGGTTAAATGTAAGTGATACCTTTGGGGGAGGTTTGTAAAATTATTTACCTTAAAAACGCTATTGTAAGTAATGGCTTGACACCGAAGGCTAAATTTTATCAGTCACTTTGGCAAGATCTAACTCATAAAGAAGTTGGAAAAACTTAGGATTTTGTTTTTTTAGTTGTAGTTTGTATCAGTTTTTCTGGAATATTGTATTTATATTGAGTTTTAAATCCAGAAGTAATGGTCAGCTTCTTTATTTGCTCATATATTGTCATTGGTCTGTAATGACATAGAGATTAAAATAAACCATTGCAAGATTTGGAGATAACCAAACTGGAAGATAACCCAGTGTGACAGGACATTTCAGGGAAAAGAGACATTTTCAGTGCAGTTTTACATTTACCATTTGTGATATCAGAGTAGCTCATGGAGGTCGTAATTGAGTGTAATTGATCTCTGAAATGTATGCCATCAAACAAATCTGAAATTGTGGATTATCGTGGTTTGTGACTACCTAGCTTCTAATTAGTTGAGGAGCAATTGTTGATTAACAAAAGTCAGAATTGTTTTTGATATAGGTGATGAAGAAATGCTTTTAGTTCTCAATATCTCAGTAATGTCATTAGTTGCATTTGCCATCAATTATTCTATTTGCACAAATGAGCCAAGTGGTAAGACTGAGGTTGTATTCCCTGTATTTCTGCTAGTGACATAATGCTATTTAGCAATATCACAGCAGTATGTACTCGGAGAAGCCTGGCCGATTTTGTTCCTTAATTTATAAAGTATCACAGATTGAAAATCTCTTTACATATGTTATTCCCCTTCAATACCTAGGGTGAAAACAGTAAGTGTCGTTTATTCAATTGTCAGTGTCATCTTGTTACACCAGAAATAGACAGAGAAATATAGTAGCATATGACAAGTATACATAGTTTACATTGGTTCACAATGTATAATGATCCAATTTAACAAAATACACTGACTTTTCTGTTGGTTTATTCTTCAGTTAAATTATGAGTAGTTCATTCAGCACCATTGAAGCTGCTTGGAGCTTCTCAATTAACAGTGGAAATATGCAAATATAAATTACAATTTACCTTTATGAACCATTCTTAATGTAGAAAATGTCAAAAGTTGCTTCATAGAGATACAAATAGGTAAAAGTATGCCAGCCAAAATCAAGGTATGTTGTAAATGTTGATAGTGAAGTGGTTGAAGAGATGGAAGACAGGTAAGTTTAAGGAAAGTCTTTCTAAGCATGGGTTTGAGATTGCTGAGTGTATGACTACCAATGGTGAGCTAAAAGGAGGAGAGTGTGTACCAAAAGGCCAAAGTAACAAGTTCATAATGCTTCATAGGAAGTGTGTCCGTCTCTTGCTGTGTATGTTTTCGTGTTTTTCTTCTCTTAAGCTATAAATAATGTATGTAAACAAAATGAAAAGGAACACATTTAATATAATGCTTCAAAATAAGAGCATAGAGCAGTTCTTTATTAACACTTGCCCTTTTGTTCAATGCTGTATTTGTACTTATGTTTTTTTTTGTTGATCTGTTTCTGTATTCTAGATCCAAAATTTCAGCCTATGTACTATCCTGTAATTGTAACAAAGGAACAGACATTTTATTAACTCTATCTGTGTCCCGTCCTAGTTTGCCTTATCAAAATGCAAGACCTTGCACTTATCTAAATTAAACTCCGTCTGCCATTCCTCAGCCTCCTGGCCCAATTGATCAAAATCTCACCGCATTCCCAAATAACCTCCTTCACTGTCCACTATACCACCAGTCTTGGTGTCATCTGCAAACTTACTAATCATCTGTCCTAAATTCACATCCAAATAATTTGTGTAAGTGATGAATAACACTGGACCCAGCACTAATCCCTGTGACTCACCGCTGGTCACAGGACTCTAGTCTAAAAAACAACCCACTCCCACCACTCTCTGACTTCAACTGTCAAACCAATTTTGTATTCAATTGCCCTGCTCTCCCGTGAAATTTAACCTTGCTCAACATCCTTGTCATCGGCCTTGCTAAAGTTCATGTTGACTATGTCTTACTTGGGCACCCCTTCAAACAATTCATTCAAATTCATGAGACACAATTTCCCATGCATAAAGTCATGTTGACTATCCCAAATAAATCCTTGCCTCTCCAAATGCCTGTAGATCCTGTCTCTCAGAATTCCTTTAACAACTTAGACAGAGTGGATTTTCAGCTCACCAGTCTGTCATTCCCAAGTATTTCCCTGCAGCCTTTCTTGAATAATGGCACAACATTAGCCACCCTCCAGTCTTCAGGCACTTCACTCGTGGCTGGTGGTGATACAAATATCTCCGCTTGGGGCCCCGCAATTTCCTCCCTAGCCTCCCACCAAGCTCTGGGATACACTTCATCAGGTTCTGGGGATTTAGTTACCCTGATGTGTTTTAAGACTTCCAATGTGGACACCCTTCAAAGTAATGCTGCCTTCACCAATAAAGTTTCGAAAAGTATTATTTTCAAAGTTGGGGTACAGAAAAGCTGGAAAATAAGGCTACATCTAAAAATCATAAATTCAGATCAGACTAAAAATAAGTACATCTGTGTTGAAGCTTTGTTGTCTCTACGGAATATAACGAAATGTTTTCAGAAATTGTCCTCTTCAGAGCAAGGAGTGCCAAAATTGTGCAATAGAAAGGCTATTACAAAAATCAGAGAGACTATCATCTTAAAATGAGCTCTGAGAATCAAAAAATCGAGCCCTTAGACAAATTGCCTGACCCTCCCAACCAAGTACTAGAATTGCACGCTGCTGAAACGAATGGCTGTACTGAAACTTCCCAAAGTAACACTGATATAATGTTATTCAGCGTAGAGTTTATGGGAGAGACGACCTTAAGCAAAATCAGACTATTGTCATATGGTGAAATGTTGATGACCACAAATGGAGCCATTTTCCAGAGCAAAATGTTGCTGACTTAGGAGCAGTTGGGTATCATGACAAAGGAAAAGTTAATTCCACAGGTCTAAGATTTAACTTGAAAAAGCTGAGGAAGCTTTTACAGGATCAGACAATAAAAATTCACAGTCATGAATTTGCTGAATTTCAACTTATCTGACTTTAACAACTGTAATATAGCAAAAAACATCCTACAGTGTTGAACATCTGAAGGAAGAAAACAGAAATTATAGTACAGATATATTCAAAGATTCTTTAAATGAAAAACAGTTGTTCAGTGAAGCCAGGGCAGATCACAAGATACCTTTAACTGATGGTTGTTGTATTTGTGACCAATGTGAAAGACTGAAATGTTCACCACAGAATTTGCTAACTTGCAAGGCTGATTATTCTTCAGGAGATCAACACTGTTGGCATCTTGTGAAAGACCAGATGTAAGTGACAAATGAAAAAGAATTGGTTTACAACCAAAAAACCATGAACGCAGAACCAGTGTACAACAGTCAGTATGCAGAGTTCTTTAAAAAATTGAAGAAATAAGTGCATAATTTTAGAAATGTCCTTGAGGAGAGACAATAAAAAAAGTTAAAAACAATGGAAGATAATGCCAGCCAATGGTATTCTGATCTATTAAAATTACAAGTTAAGAATATGCATATAAACATCAAACTTTATCAGCTTACGTTCATTATGAGATTAGTTTTTAAATTGCAAGTTGAAACTTACAAGCAAACTATTTAAAGGAGTACAAATTAGAGATTTCAATATAGATCTAATTGAAACTAGCGACCAAAAATGAGGGTGTATTAACAGTACAACTTAAGAATTATTGCAGGACGATTTCCAGAGCCATGGTCTTGTTGGCTTAATGATAGATGTTGTAAATCTTTTCAAAGAAAGGAGTAATGTGTTTTGTTTTCATTATGATGCAGTATTCGACTTAGGCTTAAGAAATGCACATGATGGGTAATATTCAAACCTAGCTGATGGCGCATATTTATTTATGGATTGCAGACTCTCCCACTGAGCGTTGTCAAGAGAAACACTGCGCATGTGTATAAATGCCCATGCTTGAAGTTAGAACAAAGAAAATTTACAGCCCAGAAACAGGTCCTTTGGCCCTCCAAGCCTGAGCCGGTCCAAATCCACTGTCTAAACCTATCGCCCAATTCCTATGCATCTGTATCCCTCTGCTCCTCACCTACTCATGCATCTGTCCAGATGTACCTTAAATAAATCTACCATGCCTGCCCCTCCTACCTCTGTTGGCAATGCGTTCCATGCACCCACCACCCTCTGTGTAAAGTACTTTCCACATGTAACCCCCTTAAATTTTTCATCTCTCACCTTGAACACGTGGCCTCTCGTTATTGAATCCCTCACCCTGGGAAAGAGCTTATCTCCATCCACCTTGTCTATAATTTCTCGAATGAAAACAATCCTAACCTACTCAACCTGTCTTCATAGCTAGCATCTTCCATACCAGACAACAACCTTGGAAACCTTCTCTGCACCCTGTCCAAATGGTCCACATCTTTTTGGTAATATGGCGATCAGAACTGCACATAGTATTCTAAATGCAACCGAAACAAAGTCTTGGAAAATTTTAATATGACCTGCCAGCTCTTATACTCGATACCCTGTCTGATGAAGGCAAGCATACCATATGCCTTCTTGACTACTCTATCCACCTGTGCAGCCATCTTCAGGGTACATTGGACCTGAACTCCCAGATCTCTCTGCTGATCAACTTTTCCCAAGACTCTTCTGTTTACAGTACAGTTCACTCTAGAATTAGACTTCCCAAAATGCATCACCTCACATTTGCCTGGATTGACCGCCATCTGCCACTTTTGTTTTCCCTACAGTGTGGAAACAGGTCCTTCAGCCCAACCAGTCCACACTGACCCTCCGAAGAGTAACCCACCCAGACCCATTTCCCTCTGACTAATGCACCTAACACTATGGGCAATTTAGCATGGCCAATTCACCTGGCCTGCGGGAGGAAACCTGAGCACCGGAGAAAACCCACACAGACACTGGGAGAATGTGCAAACTCCACACAGACAGTTGCCTGAGGCTGGAGTCGAACCTGGGACCCTGGTGCTGTGAGGCAGCAGTGCTAACCACTGTGCCACCATGCCACTCCCTAATCTCTGCCCAATCTCCAATCTATCTATATTCTTACTGTATTCTTTGACAGTCCCCCATGCTTTTCACTACTCTACCAATCTTCATGTCATTTGCAAATTTACTGATCAGACCAACATTGCCCTCTTCCAGATCATATATGTATTTCAGAAACAACAGTGGCCCCAGCACTGTTCTCTGTGGAACACCACTGGTCACCTTTCTCCATTTCGAGAAACTCGCTTCAACTACTATTCTCTGTCTCCTGTTGCTCAACCAGTTCTTTATCCACCTAGCTAGAACACCCTGCACACCATATGACTTCACTTTCTCCATTAGTTTACCATGGGAAACCTTATCAAATGCCGTACTAAAGTCCATGTATATGACATCTATAGCCCTTCCTTCATCGATCAACTTGGTCACTTCCTCAAAGAACTCTATTAAGTTGGTAAGGCACGATCTCCCTGGCACAAAACCATGTTGCCTATCACTGATAAGTCCCTTCTTTTCCAAATATAAATAGGTTTTATCACTCAGTACCTTCTCCAGCAACTTTCCCACCATTGACGTCACCCAGAATATCCCTACTACCCTTGTACAGGGAGACAACATGAGCAACCCTCAAGTTCTCCGGGACTTCACCTGTGTTTAAGGATGTTACAAAGATATCTGTCAGGGCCGCAGCTATTTCGTCTCTCGCCTCGCTCAGCAACCTGGGATAGATTCCATCTGGTCCTGAAATTTTGTCCATCTTCATATCCTTTAGCCTACTCAACACATCTTCCCTCCTTATGTCAACGTGATCCAAAGTAAATCAACTTCTATCTCTAATTTCAGCATTCATCACCTCCCGTTCCTCAGTGAACACTGATGTAAAGTAATCATTGAGAATCTCACCCATTTTCTCAGGTTCGACACACAACCTTCCTTCCTTATCCTTTAGTGGACCAACCTTTTCTCTAGTTACCCTCTTGCATCTTATATATGAATAAAAGGCCTTGGGATTCACCTTAATTCTGCTTGCTAAAGTTATTTCATGACCCCTTTTAGCCTGCTTCATTCTTCGTTTAAGATTGGTCCTGCTCTCCAGACATTCCTCCAGGGCCCGTTATGTTCTTAGCTGCCTGGACCTTATGTACGCTTCTCTTTTCCTTTTGGCTATTCGCACAATTTCTCCTGTCATTCACAGATCACGAATCTTGCCTTTCCTATCCCTTGTTTTCAAAGGGACATGCCTATCCTGCACAATCTTCAACCTATCTTTGAAAGCCTCCCACATATCAAATGTGGACTACCCCTCAAATAGCTGCTCCCAATCCACATTTCCCAGCTCCTCCTGAATTTTGATATAATTGGCCTTGGCCCAGCTTAGTACACTTCCCTTAGGGCCACGCTCATCTTTGTCTGCGAGTATTTTTAAACTTACAGAATTGTGGTCACTATTCCCAAAGAAATCCCCCGCTGCAACTTCTACAACTTGGCCTGGCTCATTCCCCAAAACCAGGTCCAATATGGTCCCTTCCATTGTACTGCTCTAGAAAACCTTCCTGGATGCTCCTTATAAATTCTGCCCCATCCAGATCTCTGACACTAAGTGTATGCCAGTCTATATTGGGAAAGTTAAAATCTCCCATCGCCACCACCCTGTTGCCTCTACAACTGTCCATAATCTGTTTACCTATTTGTTCTTCTCCCTTAAGCTCATTTTTGGGAGGCCTGTAATACAGTCCCAACAATGTAACTGCACCCTTCTTATTTCTAAGCTCTACCCATAATGCCTCACTGCTCAGGCCCTCCATAGTGTCCTCCTTTTTCACAGCCAGCAATGACCAGCAGTGCAACTCCAAACCCCTCCCCCCTTATTTCCCTCCCTGTCCTGTCTGAAGCATCTATATCCTGGAACATTTAGTTGCCAATAATGCCCTTCATTCAACCAAGTCTCTGTGATTGCAATAGCGTCAGAACATAGAACATTACAACACAGTACAGGCCCTTTGGCCCTCGATGTTGCACTGACCTGTCATACCAATCTGAAGCCCATCTAACCTACACTATTCCATATACGTTGATACGGTTGTCCGACAACAACTTAAATGTACTTAAAGTTGGCGAATCTACTGCCGTTGCAGGTAAAGCATTCCATACCCTTACTACTTTCTGAGTAAAGAAACTACCTCTGACATCTGTCCTATATCTATCACCCCTCAATTTAAAGCGATGCCCCCTCGTGCTCGCCGTTACCATACTTGGAAAAAGGCTCTCCCCGTCCACCCTATCTAATCCTCTGATTATCTTATATGTGTCTATTAAGTCACCTCTCAAACTTCTTTTCTCCAACGAAAACAGCTTCAAGTCCCTCAGCCTTTCCTCAAATGACCTTCCCTCCATACCAGGCAACATCCTAGTAAATCTCCACTGCACCCTTTCCAAAGCTTCCACATCCTTCTTATAATGCGGTGACCAGAACTGTACACAATACTCCAAGTGCGGCCGCACCAGAGTTTTGTACAGCTGCAGCATAACCTCATGGTTCTGGAACTCGATCCCTCTATTAATAAAAGCTAAAATGCTGTATTCCTTCTTAACAACCCTGTCAACCTGGGTGGCAACTTTCAAGGATCTGTGTACCTGGACACCGAGATCTCTCTGCTCATCTACACTACCAAGAATCTTACCATTAGCCCAGTACTTTGCATTCCGGTTACTCCGACCAAAATGAGTCACCTCACACTTGTCCGCATTAAACTCCATTTGCCACCTCTCAGCCCAGCTCTGCAGCTTATCTATGTCTCTCTGTAACCTACAACATCCTTCGTCACTATCCACAACTCCACCAACCTTAGCCGTCTACAAATTTACTAACCTACCCTTCTACGCCCTCACCCAGGTCGTTTATAAAAATGACGAACAGCAGTGGACCCAACACCAACCCTTACGGTACACCACTACTAACTAGACTCCAGGATGAACATTTCCCATCAACCACCACCCTCTGCCTTCTTTCAGCAAGCCAATTACTGATACAAACTGCTATATCTCCCACAATCCCATTCCTCCGCATTTTATACAATAGCCTACTGTGGGGAACCTTATCGAATGCCTTGCTGAAATCCATATACACCACATTAACCGGTTTACTCTCATCTACCTGTTTGGTCACCTTCTCAAAGAACTCAATAAGGTTTGTGAGGCATGGCCTACCCTTCACAAAACCGTGCTGACTATCTCTATAATCAAATTATTCTTTTCTAGATGATTTTAAATCCTATCTCTCATAACCTTTTCCAACACTTTACTAACAACTAAAGTAAGGCTCACTAGTCTATAATTACCAGGGTTGTCTCTACTCCCCTTCTTGAACAGGGGAACCACATTTGTCATCTTCCAGTCTCTGGCACTATTCCTGTAGACAATGACGATTTAAAGATCAATGTCAAAGGCTCGGCAATCTCCTCCCTGGCTTCCCAGAGGATCCTAGGATAAATCCCATCCGGCCCAGGAGACATCTATTTTCACACTCTACAGGATTTCTAATATCTCTTCCTTGTGAACCTCAATCCCACCTAGTCTAATAGCCTGTATCTCAGTATTCGCCTTGACAACATTATCATTTTCTAGAGTGAATACTGTCGAAAAATATTTTAGTGCTTCCCCTATCTTCTCTAACTCCACACACAACTTTCCACTACTGTCCTTGATTGGCCCTAATCTTACTCTCGTCATTCTTTTATTCCTTAAATATCTATAGAAAGCCTTAGTGTTTACCCTGATCCTATCCGCCAACAACTTCTCATGTCTCCTCCTGGCTCTTCTGAGCTCTCTCTTCAGGTCTTTCCTGGCTACCTTGTAACCCTCAACTGAGCCTTCACATCTCATCCTAACATCAGCCTTCCTCTTCCTCTTGACCAGAGATTCCATTTCCTTTGTAAACCACGGTTCCTGCACTCTACAGCTTCCTCCCTGCCTGACAGGTACATACTTATCTAGGACACGCAGGAGCTTTTCCTTGAATAAGCTCCATATTTCTAATGTGTCCATCCCCTGCAGTTTCCTTCCCCATCCTATGCTTCCTAAATCTTGCCTAATCGCATCATAATTGCCTTTCACCTAGCTGTAACTCTTGCCCAGTGGTATACACCTATCTCTTTCTATCACGAAAGGAAACATAACAGAATTGTGATCACTATCACCAAAGTGCTCACCTACTTCCAAGACTAACACCTGGCCGGGCTCATTACCCAGTACCAAATCTAATGTGGCTTTGCCCCTTGTTGGCCTGTCTACATACTGTGTCAGGAAGCCGTCCTGCACACACTGGACAAAAACTGACCCATCTATAGTACTCGTACTGTAGTGTTCCCAGTCAATATTTGGAAAGTTGAAGTCCCCCATGACAACTACTCTGTCTCTCTCACTCCTATTGAGAATCATCTTTGCAATCCTTTCCTCTACATATCATCTTTGCTATCCTTTCCTCTACATTATTCTCCCAGGCACCAATCCAGCAAGTTAGTGCTAGAACCAGAGCTGTGATTGGTGTAAATGGTTTATTGACAAGTTGAAGTTATATAAATGCAAACTCTGCAATTCAGAAAATATTAAGTAGTTTTAACATGCAAGTACGATAATAGCAAACATTTCCATTCATCATATTTAGCCAGTCGTGTTTGTGGTCGTTTTTGTGGATAACTGATAGTTATGACAGAAGGCTAGTGAAGGGATTTTTTTTTAATCATTCTAGCTTGTGGGCGTTGTTGCTTAGCTAGTACCTTTTTGTTATCTATCTCTAATAATCAGAAAACATTTAAGAGTGGCAGATTTCCTTCCCTAAAAGACATTTGTGAACTCGTTAGTTTTCTAACAAAGTTACGGGATTGCCATTAGACCAGTGTTTTTGTACAAAATTTTTATTGAATTAAAATTTTGCCATGTGCTGTAGTCGGATTTGCTTTTCAAATACTATTGCAGAGATGTTACCACTGGCTTCCCCTCTGCTTATGTTATTAAATGGGATAGATGTGAAGCAAATGATCAATTAAAATGTCCGAGACGGATTAAGACGATGAATTGTTGAGATCTTTGCTGTAGAGATCAATGACCGCTAAATATTTGTGCCTTGTTTTATACAAAATCCCATTTGTTCCATCAGTTTTACAATGGTAGTAACTGGAATAATAATTTTTATTTGAAAGGGTGAATCATCTCCTATGGAATATAAAAGAGGGCACAAGACACTTACGCAGCATATTTACAAGAGCACATTATTTACTGAGCCTTTATTCAGTACTTTTTAGTTAAATAGTCTGAAGAATTGGTGTAGTCGGAACAATTAAAGCAATGAATTGTAGAATCCCACAAGAAGTATAATGCACAATAGTAATATGCTGGTTCAATTGTAATTTGAATTAATTCATATATATTTGTATCTGAAGTGCCAAGCAAGCTCTGAATTTCCAATGAACCTTCCACAAATAGTGTGTTCTCTCTGTTAAAGTTTTGGTCAAACATGAGTTAAATTGTTGTCATGTAAGTCACTGAACTGAAAATAATATAAATACATTGATCATCCTGAACTAGAGTCCAAACTGCAGAGAGTGAAAATGCTGAGAGTTGAGATAAGTGAGAGAGTTGAGGGAGGGAGGCAATGCTTCATCATGTTCTAACCATTCTTGAGGCCATTTTTGAGAGGGGCTGCTTTGTGGTCAATGTGCTGCTTGGAGGTTGAAGTGTGGGCCTAAGTGAATACCTGGCTTAGTTGAGGAGGGCAATCAGCAACAAGGTAAGGACAAGAGAGACTTTTTCCCCTTCCTCCCCACCCCAAGTTTGCTGGTTGTTGATAAGGCAGAAATGGCAGTCAGTGGACTGGTATGGTCTTCCTGGCAGTGTGGGAGATCAGGGAGCAGTTGAATATCCCTGGTGACTATATCTGCAATGTGTGTCCGGCTGCAGATCCTTTCAGACCACATAGATAGGTTGGAGCAGCAGCTGGACACACCAAGGAGCATACAGGAGGCAGTAAGTGTGATGGATAGTAGCTTCAGGGAGATGGCCACACCGCAGGTTCAATCAAGTAGATGGGTGACCACCAGGAGAAGTAGGCAGGTAGTACAAATCAAGAAAAGGATGAGGTCCTGCACAGTGAATAAAAAGAATGAGACAGGAGGTTAAAAAGCCAGACCTCATGGATACTAATTTCTGGATTACTCCCGATGTCATGTGACAGTGAGATAGGAATAGGAGGATAGGGCAGATGAATGCAAGGCTGAGTAGCTGGTTCACGGGGCAGGGATTCAGACTTTTGGGTAATTGGGATTGATTCTGGAATGGAGGGGACCTGTACATGTAAGATGGGTTGCAGCTTCAGGGGAGGTGATGGCCTAGTGGTATTAGTTAATCCAGAGACCCAGGTAGTGTTCCAGGGACCCGGGATCGAATCCTGCCAGGGCAGATGGTGAAATTTGAATTCAATAAAAATTTGGAATTAAGAGTCTACTGATAACCATGAATTCATTATGGATTGTCAGGAAAAAAAAGATCTGGTTCACTAAAATCCTTTAGGGAAGGAAATTTGCCATCCTTACTTGGTCTGACCTACACGTGCGTCCAGACCCACAGCAGTGTGATTGACTCTTAACTGCTCACTGGGCATTATGAATGGGCAATAAATGCTGGCCTAGCTACTGATGCCCTTATCTCATGAATGATTAAAAAAAAAGCCTGAACTGGAGGTGGGGGGACCAATATCCTGGCACGAAGATTTGGTAGAACTACTCAAGACTGTATAAACTAGTCTTATAGGAAGGTGGGACCGTAAACAGTTGAAAGACAAAATAGAAGGTTGAGGCTAGTGTAGAAGTTAAAGACAGCAAGTTAAATATAGCAAGCAGGCAAAAGCATGACAGGGAACAAGAGAAAGCTGATAAATTACATTTATTTCAATGCAAGAGGCCCGACAGATAAGGCAGATGAAGCCTTGGATGGGAACGTGGAACTGGGTTATCATAGCTATTACAGAATCATGGTTGAGGGAGGGTCAGGATCTGCAGCTCATTGTTCCAGGGTAAAGATGTGATAGGAATGATAGAAGGGGGAGGCAAGAGAGGAGGGTGAATGGTGTTTTTGATTAGGGAAAACATCATGGTAATACGTGGAGAGAATATTCCTGAGGGATTGTCCAGTGAAGCTATATGGTTGTAACTCAGATAAAAGAAAGGGGTGATCATTTTGATGGGATTGTACTATAACCTCTCCAGTAGTTAGCAGGAAATTGAGGCACAATTGTGTGGGGAAATTGCAGCTAGCTTTAAGAATATTAGGAGGCTTTAACTCCCCAAACATAGACAGGGACTGGCATAATGTCAAGGGCTTGGATGGGGAGGAATTTAAGTGTGTTCAGGAAAACTTTTGCAATCAATATGTAGATGGCTGTACTACAGAAGAGGCAAAACTCAACCTCTTTTTGGGAAATAAGGTAGGGCAAGTGATTTCGGTGCTAGTAGGGGGAATTTTGGGACCAGTGACACTAACTCAATTAGTTTTAATATAGTTGTGGACCAGGTCTATCTTTTTCTACAAGGTCAATTTCTAAATTGGGGCATGGCAAATATTGATGGTAATAGACAGAAACTTTCAAAAGTGGACTGGGGCAAGCTGTTCGCGGGAAAGGGACATCTGGTGAATGCGAGACTTTTAAAAACAAGATAATGAGAGTTCAGGGCCAGCACACTCCTGTTAGTGTGAAGAGCAAGGCTGGCAGGAGTAGGAAACATTGGATGACTAGAGATTTGAGGCTCTGGTTAAGAAATAGGAGTCATATGTCAGATGTAGATGGCTGGCATCAAGTGACTCCCTTGAAGATAATAGGTGGTCTATACGTACACCTAAGAGGGAAATCAGGAGGGCAGAAAGGGGACATAGCTTTTGCAGATAAGGTCAAGGAAAATCCAAAGAGATTCAAAAGTATATTAAGGCAAAAGAGTAACTATGGAGGGAATAGAACCCTTAAAGATCAATGAGGTTGTCTAGGTGTGGAGTTACAGGAGATGGGTGAATCCTAAATGAATATTTGTCGTCAGTATGTACTGTGGAAAAAGCATGGTAGACAGGGAACGCAGGGAAATAAATAATGATGTCTTGAAAAGAGTCCACATTACAAAAGAGAAAGTGCTGGAGGTCTTAAAACTCAAAGGTAGATAAATTCCCAAAACTTAATCAAGTGTCGCAGAACATCAAGAGGAGGGAAGAAATTGCAGGGCCTCCAGCAGAGATATATGATTCATTGACGGCCATGGGTGAGATATTAGAAGACCAGTGGTGACTATTATTATGCCATTACTTAAGAAAGGCTGTAAAGGCAAAGCCAGTGAACTTCAGACCACTGAGCCTGTGTTGTTGGAGGGGATTCTGAGAGACAGGATCTACATGCATTTGGAAAGGCAAGGACTAATTAGGGATAGTCGGCATAGCTTTGTGTGTGGGCAGTTGTGTCTCACATTTGATTAAGTTTTTCGAACAGGTGACCCAGAAAATAGATGAAGGCAGAGTGGTAGATGGTGTCTACAACGACTTTAGTAAGGCCTTCGACAAGGTTCTGCATGGTAGACTTGTCAAAAAGATGAGATCACATGGAATCCAGGGGGAGTTAGCCAATTGGTTTGATAGTAGGAGACAGGATGGTGGTAGAGAGCTGTTCTTCAGACTGTAGGCTTGTGACCAGCTGTGTGCCACAAAATCAGTGCTGAGTCCATTGTTTGTCAAATGTATAAACGATTTGCATGAGAATATCGAAGGTATGGTTTGTAAGTTTGCAAATGACATCAATATTGCTAATATAGTAGACAGTGAAGAAGGTTGTCTTAGAGAACAATGGGATCTTGACCAATTGGGACAGTGGGCTGAAGAATAGCAGATGGAGTTTAATTCAGATAAATATGAGGTGTTACATTTTGGTAAGGCACACTAGGGCATGACCTACACAATTAATATTAGTGCCCTGGGGTGGTTGTCAAAAAGAGAGACCCGGGGTGAAAATACATAGTTCCTTGAAAGTGGCACCACGGGTAAACAGGATGGTGAGTAATGCATTTGGCATGCTTGCTTTCATCATTCAGAGGATTGAGTACAGGAGTTGGGACATCATGTTCCAGCTGTACCAGACATTGGTAAGGCTACATTTGGAGTCCTGCACACAATCCTGATTACCCTGCTAAAGGAAGGATGTAATTAAACTGGAAGGGTGCAAAATTGATTTGCAAGGAATTATTGAGATGGAGAGTTTGATTTATAAGGAGAGGCTGGATAGTCTGGGACTCTTTCCATGGAGCGTAGGAGTCTGAGGGGTGACCTTATTGGGATTTATAAAATCACGAGAGGCACAGATAAGGTGGATCGATAGTCTTTTCTCTGGGTTAGGGGAATCCAGAACTGAAGGGCGTAGGTTTAAGGTGAGATGGGACAGATTTAAAAGGGACCTGAGGGGCAACATTTTGCACATGGAGGGTGGTGCGTTTATGAAATGAGTTACCAGAAGAAGTGGTAGAGGCGGCTAACTTAGAACATTTAAACCAAGTTTGGACAGGTACAATGATCGGAAAGGTATAGAGGGATATGTGTCAAATCAAGCAAATGGGACTTGGAAAGTCCTGTTTTGGATACCCGGTCAGCATGGACAAGTTCGGCCGAAGGGCCTGTTTCCGTGTTTATGACTCTCTGACTATATGTCCTTCAGATGGTGCTGAACAACCATCTTGAAACTCTGCTATCTCTGTCTTAAAGATATTCTCACTATACTGTTAGATTGGGATATTGATTAACCTTTTTTACCAGTCAGGGTACTTTGCAGATGATGATGTTCTCATATATCTGCTATCCTTATTCTTCTAGATAGTAGATGATGCAGGTTTGAAAAATGGTACATAACCAACCAAAAGAAAACAAAGAACTGCAGATGCTGGAAGTCAGAAACAAAAACCAAAATTGCTGGAAAAACTGAGCATCGTTGAGAGAAAGCAGGATTAACATTTTGGGTCCAGTGAAAAGGGGTGATCAAAAAGCCTTTACAAGTTACTACACTGGCTATCACGTAGAATGCACATGGTTGACACGTGCAATGTTGTTGGTGGGAGTGAATGTTTAAACTGGTGGATTAAATGTTTGTCAAACTGGATGATTTGTACTCTATCACATTGTTTCTTGAATGTTGTTGAAGCTACACTTACAGGACAAGTAGGAAGTATTCCATCACAGGGGTGGTATAATTGTAATGTGACGAGATGAGACTAGTAATTCAATGGCCTAAGATGATATTCTGGGGATGTGAGTTCAAATGGCAACAGCTTATGGAATTTAAATGTAATTAATTATTGAATAAATGAAAAATTATCTGGATTTGAAGCTGGTCTCAGAAGTGATAAGCATGAAACTATAATTAATATTAAAACCTTATTCATTCACAAATGACTCCAAACCCAGAGTGATGTGATTAGCTGCATTCCGTAACAGCTGATCATTTGCTGGCTTTGTTAGCAATATCCACTTGTCACAAATGAACATGTTAAAAAAAAGACTCATGCCATGTGGTTGGCAAGAAAGCTTTTAAGGTCAGAATTTGTGTTACTCACTCCTGATTCTCTTACTTTCAACGTGCTGTTGTAGTCACAGTATCGATGTGACTGGTTCAGTTAAAGTTAAAAATCACACTACCAGGTTATAGTCCAACAGGTTTATTTGAAAGTACAAGCTTTTGGAGTGCTGCTCCTTCGAATGGTAGCTAGTGGAGCAGTGCTCTGAAAGCTTGTACTTTTCAAATAAACTTTTGGACTATAACCTGATGTTGTGTGATTTTTAACTTTGTCCACCCCAGTCCAACACCGGCATCTCCAAATCATCACTCTGATCTTGACTCTGATCTCCAGCATCTGAGGAACAGGAAAATCGACGTTTCGGGCAAAGGAGGGTGGGGGAAGGTAGCAAAGAGTCAGTACGTGGTTGAAGAGCTTCAGGGCAGAGGAGATGACCTGGGGATTGCAGTGAGAGAGAGAGAGACTCACTGAAATTCTTGTGGAGGGAGGAGGAGAACTTCCTTGCAAGAGGAGTCGCAGTTATGCAATTATGCAAAAGTGAGGACTGCAGATGCTGGAAACCAGAGTTTAGATCAGATTGGTGCTGGAAAAGCACAGCAGGTCAGGCAGCATCCCAGGAGCAGGAAAATCGACATTTCGGGCAAAAGCCCTTCATCAGGAATAGAGGCAGGAAGCCTCCAGGGTGGAGACATAAATTGGGGTGGGGGCGGGGGGGGAGATGAGGGGCGGCTGGGGAGAAGGTAGCAAAGAGTACAGTAGGTGAATGGGGGTGGGGATGGAGTTGATAGGTCAGAGAGGAGGGTGGGGGCAAGAGTCAGTGCATGGTTGAAGAGCTTCAGGGCAGAGGAGATGAGCTGGGGGTTGCAGTGAAAGAGAGAGCAAGGAGTTATATCAGAAAAGTTAAAAATAGATTATCTCTGAGTAAGTGTTTTTGTTTGAAAGTTCCAGAAAAGAAGAGTTTTGAATGTAGGTTTGCTCGCTGAGCTGGAAGGTTCATTTTCAGACGTTTCGTCACCATACTAGGTAACATCTTCAGTGAGCCTCTGGAAAAGCACTGCTGATTATTCCTGCTTTCTATTTATATGTTTGAATTTCTTTGGGTGGGTGATGTCATTTCCTGTTCTTTTTCTCAGGGGTGGTAAATGGGGTTCAAATCAATGTGCTTGTTGATAGCACTTCTATTGGACTGCCATGCTTCTAGGAATTCTCGTGCATGTCTCTGTTTGGCTTGTCCTAGTATGGATGTGTTGTTCCAGTCGAAGTGGTGTCCTTCCTCATCTGTGTGTAAGGATACTAATGAGGGAGGGTCATGTCGTTTTGTGGCTCGTTGATGTTCATCTATTCTGGTGGCTAGTTTTCTGCCCGTTTGTCCAATGTAGTGTTTGTTATAGTTCTTGCACGGTATTTTGTAAATGACATTAATTTTGCTTGTTGTCTGTATGGGATCTTTCAAGTTCATTAGCTGCTGTTTTAATGTGTTGGTGGGTTTTGTGGGCTACCATGATGCCAAGAGGTCTGAGTGGTCATTTCTGAGATGCCTTTGATGTAGGGGAGAGTGGCTAGGGTTTCTGGATGCGTTTTGTCTGCTTGTTTGGGTTTGTTGCTGAGAAATCGGTGGTCTGTGTTCATTGGGTACCCATTCTTTTTGAATACACTGTATAGGTGATTTTCTTCTGCTCTGCGTAGTTCCTCTGTGCTGCAATGTGTGGTGGCTCATTGAAATAATGTTCTGATGCAGCTTCGTTTGTGGATGTTGGGATGATTGCTTCAATATTTGGTCCGTATGTGTTGTTAACCTGTAGACGCCAGATTGAAGACTGTTCGCTCTACTGTGACATCTAGGAATGGCAGTTTGTTGGTTTCCTCCTCTTTTTAGTGAATTTTATGCCAGTAAGGGTATTATTGATGGTCTTGAAGGTTCTCTCTAATTTGTTTTGTTTAGTGATGACAAAGGTGTCATTCACATAGCGGGCCCAAAGTTTGGGTTGGATGGTTAGCAGAGCTGTTTGTTTGAGTCTCTGCATTACCGTCTCTGCTAAGAACCCTGATATCAGAGACCATATAGGGAGGGAGCACCCTCATTGATTTTTATCAAGTGACAGCAAAGGAACAGCAATTTAGTTCCAAGTCAAGATGATGTATGAGCTTGGGATTGTGTACACAATGGTCCAATTCTGCCACACATCTCCTAGGAGACAGAAGTCACAGGTTTGGAATTTGTTGTCAAAGGAGCCTTGATGACAAGCCAGGGAACTATAGACCAGTGAGCCTGTCGTCAGTGGTGGGCAAGTTGTTGGAGGGAATCCTGAGGGACAGGATGTACATGTATTTGGAAAGGCAAGGACTGACTGGTGAGGGATAGTCAACATGGCTTTGAGCATAGGGAATCATGTCTCACAAACTTGATTGAGTTTTTTTGAACAAGTAACAAAAAGGATTGATGAGGGCAGAGCGGTGGACGTAATCTATATGGACTTCAGTAAGGCATTCAACAAGGTTCCTCTTGGCATACTGGTTAGCAAGGTTAGATCTCATGGAATACAGGGAGAACTAGCCATTTGGATACAGAACTAGCTCAAAGGTAGAAGACAAAGGATGGTGATGGAGGGTTGTTTTTCTGACTGGAGGCCTGTGACCAGTGGAGTGCACAAGGATCGGTGCTGGGTCCACAATTTTTCGTCATTTATATAAATGATTTGGATGTGAGCAGAAGAGGTATGGTTAGTAAGTTTGCAGATGAGACCAAAATTGGAGATGTAGTGGACAGCGAAGAAGGTTACCTCAGATTACAATGAGATCTTGATCAGATGGACCAATGAGCTGAGGTGTGGCAGATTTAGTTTAATTTAGATAAATACGAGGTGCTGCATTTTGGGAAAGCAAATCTTAGCAGGACTTATACACTTAATGCTAAGGATCTGGGGAGTGTTGCTGAACAAAGAGACCGTGGACTGCAGATTCATAGCTCCTTGAAAGTGGAGTCGCAGGTAGATAGGATAATGAAGAAGGCATTTGGTATGCTTTCCTTTATTGGTCAGAGTATTGAGTACAGGAGTTGGGAGGTCATGTTGTGGCTGTACAGTACATTTGTTGGACCTTTGTTGGAATATTGCGTGCAATTCTGGTCTCCTTCCTATCAGAAAGATGTTGTGAAACTTGAAAGGGTTCAGAAAAGATTTACAAGGATGTTGCCTGGGTTGGAGGATTTGAGCTATTGGGAGATGCTGAGCAGGCTGGGGCTGTTCTCCCTGGAGCATCGGAGGCTGAAGGGTGACCTCATAGAGGTTTACAAAATTGAGGGGCATGGATAGGATAAATAGACAAAATCTCTTCCCTAGGGTGGGGGAGTCCAGAACTAGAAGCCATAGTTTTAGGGTGAGAGGGGAAAGATATAAAAGAGACCGAAGGGGCAACCTTTTCGTACAGAGGGTGGTACGTGCATGGAATGAGCTGCCAGAGGAAGTGGTGGAGGCTGCTATGATTGCAACTTTTAAAAGGCATCTGGACGGATATTTGAATATGAAGGTTTTGGAGGGATATGGGCCGGGTGCTGGCAGGTGAGGCTAGATTGGGTTGGGATATCTGGTCGGCATGAGCGAGTTGGACCAAAAGGTGTGTTTCCATGCTGTACATCTCTATGACTCTATGACTAGTGCAGTTCTCCTTGTGGTTGCTACACACTATTGCCTATGTGTCAGTGGAAGGAGTGCATGTTGAGGTGGTAGACGAGGTGAAAACCAAACTAGCAGTTTTGCTGCCGGTTGTGTCAAAATTCTTGATAGTTATTTTGTTATGAATGTCAAGGTGCAAACATTATTTTTTTCTTTTTGTTATCTTTCCAACATCTAGTCTGAGTGATTAGTATGTTCCTAAGCTTATTTCTCACTGCCTCTTTCTGCTATTCTCTGACTTTTCTTATTTCCCCTTCTTGCTTGATTTTACTCTATGGTAAATCACAACTTTCCATATTTGTTCCCTTACCCCCACTATTTAGTTTAAAACTCTCTCTGCTTCCTGAGTTATGCAGTTGGCAAGAACACTGGCCCCAGCACAGGTCAAATGTATATCCTTCAACAGTACTGCCTCAAATTTGCCAATAGCCCGTTAGTCAAATCCACTTCTCCTGCAGCAGTGTTTGAGCCATGTATATATCTTTCTAATTTTATGTACCCTATGTCAGTTTGTATGTAGATGAGGCAGTAATTCAGAGATTACAATCTTTGTGGTTCTGCTGTATAATTTAGCGCTGAGCTCTTGATACTCAGGGAACAAGTTTCACCCTTGTTCCTGGGCAGGATTGAACATTATAAAAATTTTGAATAGTAAAAGCATTTAAAGCTTTAAAAGTAAATTTTTTGGCATTCCTGCAGTCTGTCATAGAGCAGGTCAGCGTGAGTTTTCATTTTTTGGCCCCAAGTCGTGGATCGTCTTTTAAATTGGAGGTCTGAACAAAAATGTGCTGTCACTTAGTGAGAGGAGTTGTTCAACAGCAGCAATCCTTGATGTTGCTTCAAACTGCCTAAACTCAGATCAGCATTAATACCCTCAAATTAGTTTGTCTTTGATATGCAGAAGAAAACGAGAAATAAGCACGTCCAAGGAGAGGATAAAATTGTTGGAAAAAGTCAAGCATTCAAAGCTTTTAACCTTGCGCTCATCAGGTCAGAACAATGAGTTAGTTATATTGCTCCAGAAGACCGTGCTAATGCAGAAAAAATGTTTCCTTTGAGATTTGGTATTGTAATTCTGTCCTGATGATTGCAAATAGAAAAGCTTGGACTACGTGTACCTTTTTCCATAATGCCTGTGTTTTATGTTAGCAACTAATTAAAGAATAAAATGTCTCTTGCACAACAACTTGACAGTGTTTTGGCTATTATGTCTGTGCGCGCTTCATTTTTTGATTTTGCAAAGGGGTGTACAGCAGAACTACAGGTTAAAATATCTCTAACTTTTTGAATTTCTGCAATTAAGAATCCAGATATTATGCACTATCAATAGATGTTATTGGTTTACTATCTATTGGCAAATAATGCATTATATCAACAATGATATATCTGTATACTATATATAATCATCTTATTCTGCTTAGCTCCTTATTTTTGTCAACTAGCTGTTTTTCGGACTGGAAACCTGTGACCAGCTGTGTTCCACAGGAACTGGTGCTGGGTCTACTTTTATTTGCCATTGATCTAAATGATTTAGATGAGAATATAGAAGGCATGGTTCGTAAGTTTGCAATTGATACCAAAATTGGTGAGATCGTGGGCAATGAGGAAGTTTATCTAAGATACAAAGAGATCTTGATCAATTGGTTCAATGGGCTGAACGGTGACAGATGGAATGTAACTTGGATAAATGTGAGGTATTCCAATTTGGTAAGACAAACAAGGACAAGACTTATATATTTAAAAAGCGGGCCTTGGGTAGTGTTGCAGAACAGAGACGTTAAGGGTTCAGGTACATAGTTCTTTGAAGTTTGCATCATATACAGACAGGGTGATTACGAGGCTGTTTAACACACAGACCTTCTTTGCTCAGTCTTTGAGTATCGAAATTGGGACATTATGTTGAGGCTGTACAAGATGTTGGTGAGGCCTTTTCTGGAGTATTGTGTCCAGTTCGATCACTGTGTTATACGAAGGATATTATTAAGCTAGAGAGGGTTCAGAAGAGATTTATCAGGATGTTCCTGGGAATGGGAGGTTTTGAGTTATAAGGAGAGACTGCTAAGCTGAGACTTTTCTCATTGAAATGTAGGAGGTTTATAAAATCATGATGGGTGTAGATAAGATGAATGGCAGGTGTCTTTTCCCGAGGGTGGGGAGTTGAAGACTAGGGAGCATATTTTTAAGTTGAGACGAGAAAGATTTAAAAAAGACACGGGGGCATTTTATTTTATGCAGAGTGGTTCATGTATGGCATTAACTTCCAGAGGAAGTGGTGGATACAGGTATAGTTAAAACATATAAAAGACATTTAGATATGTGCATGAATAAGAAATGTTTGGAGGGATATGGGTCAAGCGCAGACAAGTGAGACTAGTTTAGTTTGGGATTATGATTGTCATGGAGGGGTTGGACCAAAGGGTCTGTTTCCGTGCTGTACGACTCTATAACTAGTTAAGATCATTTCAAATTGAGGGTAATTTATGTTTATAAATACATAATTCAGAGTTATTAAAAGTCTACTCAATGCTGATTGAACTCAGAAAATGCAGGTTTTTCTCATTTCTGCAAACACTGAGGTAAGTGAGTGATAGCTACAAACACTCTAAATTAAAACTATTTCTCATATTACTCATTAGCTACTTTTACTGATGAAGTTCAATGTGTTCGTCACGCATTAGGGTTTAGTGAGAATTATTTTCCTTTATCAGCTGGAAAAGGTTGTTCTCTCTGCACCAGTTATAACTGAAGGATTTAATAACTGTGCAGGATGGTGGGGGTCGTATGTGGAAACAATCAGTTTATGTACTCAAAATCTGGATCTACAAATACCATCTCTGCTGTTTTTTTAATCATAGAATCCCTCCAGTGTGGAAACAGGTCATTCAGCCCTACAAGTCCATACCAACCCTCCAAAGAGTAAACTACCCAGACCCATTCCCCTACTTCTCTACATTTACCCCAAACTAATGCATCTAACCTACACATCCGTGAACGCTATGGGTAATGGCCAATTCACCTAAAATGCACATCTTTGGATTGTGGGAGGGAACCAGAACACCCAGAAGAATCCCACACGGACATGGGGAGAATGTGCAAATTCCACACAGGCAGTCGCCCGAGGTTGGAATTGAACCCGGGTCCCTGGCGCTGTGAGGCAGTAGTGCTAACCATGAAGCCACCATGCCACCCAGCCGCCCAAATCAGTGTGACAATCTATGCTAAAGGAAGTGTAGGAGTTATGGAATCTTGTTTATATATGCAAAATTCATTGAAGGTTGTAGGGCAAGTTGAGAAAGTGGTTAATAAAGTGCACAGAAAATGGCTTTATAAATTGAGAGAGGCATTGGCCAGAATTTTCACCACTGGGTAAAGAGCACAGTCATGAAAATCCTAACTCCACGAGTCCAACTTGCTGTATCAGATGGTCAGGTTGTCATTTTGGGATGAAGTATGAATGAACATTAAACCTACCAACCCCAGAAATAATGGAGCGAAAACTGTGGGGGCTGCCGGATACAGAGGCAGACAATATAAAAGGCCAGCCTAGGTGCTGAGGCCACTTTGTCCCATGGTAAACAAAAAAGGTATAAAACGCCAAATGGCAATCATCTCTTATGCTCCATCCATGTGCAGTTGTTCTCTTCTACCCACCTTCTGGTCCTTTATAGCCAATATGCCAATTTATTGACAACTCATGTGCTCCCACTCATGTCTCTTTGCCCTTAGACCCTCCAAAGCAACTTAATCAATATCCACTTTTAGTAAACCTCAGGATGTATGCGAAGATGAAAGTAAGTGACATTGTAAGTATCAATTGATTAGTTCACTCTTCTCAAATTAATGTAATTGATAAAACCCGTTCATGACACTTAATTTCTTTCAACTATTTATTCCCCTATAGAAACAAGCACAAATGTTCACAGCTCCATGTCAGACTTTAAAATTACTTGGAACCATCAGTCAAACTAAACTGACAGGAACCCTCCTGTGATAGTCATAGATTATGAAATCAATCATGTTGCACATGTTCTGTAATGATCACCCTCAGTCCATAGCAAGAAACTGAAATAGCAAGCTTGATTTCTTTGAAATTGTTGATTATTAAAAAACAATTTAAATGCCTCGATACCTTGGTAATTCCAAGGGAATTTAAAAACCTTGAAGTCTTGATGGTTCCATTGTCCTGATCCATTTTTTATGTGCATTCACATCTACCTTAACTATCTCAAAACACACCTGGCCTTTCCCAAAGCACACACCCCTCTTCCCTCCCCTACCAATCCCATCACCAAAATAAAACTGTCCCTTGATCACTCCAGAAGAGTACCCTACCTCTCCTCCAAAGAATTCTGATAAATTAGACCTTCCGCTGAAAAATATGAAAGCCCACAAGTTGTGTTCTGGGTCCGTCTGAAGTATTCCACCTCACTCCTGAATTGTGACTTGGAGATGTTGGACTGTCTTTGATTTGCCGCAGTATCTTAGCCTCTGACCTCTTCTTGCAGCTACTGTATTTATGTGTTGAGTCCAGTTGAGTATCCAGCCAATGGCAGCCCCCACGATGTTAATTGTGGGGGATCCAGTGATGGTGACACCATTGAATGTAAAGGTGTAGCTGTTAGATTGTCATTGGATATTGTCATGTGGGTGGTGCAAATGTAACTCACCACTTGTCAGCCCAAGCCTAGCTTTTGTCCAATCTTGTTACATTTGAACATGGGTTGTTTCAATGTCAAGAATGGTGCTGACTATTGTGCAATTGTTGGCGAACATCCCCATACGGAAGGAAGGTTATTGATGAAGCAATTGAAGATAGTTGAGTGCTGGCTGAGGGTGCATGCAAACCTCAATTTACATGTGGACAACAGCACTATTTAGATCACAATGAACCAATTATTAAAATAAACCTGTGCTGCAGAGTAGTCAGCAACCACCAGAACCTATTTAAATTTTCAGTCTCATCATTCTGGAGTCAACTCACACTAAATACATAATTTATTCTTTCCAATTTATCTTCTACTCTGGTAGCCATGTAGCTTTATATTATTATTGACTTTTTTTTTGTTTAATTGAAGTATATTTTTTGAAACCTGTTCAATCTTTATTGAACAGATCATTTAACTTTCTGTTAATAAGGAAACTTTACAAAATTTTCCCCATTTGTTGCACTTTGTGTTCTTGTGTTTAAAACACAGATGTTTGTGTTTTTTACATTTGGAAACAGAATGGCACAGTAGCAGCATGAGTTGATCTTTTCTGATATTTGCCTGATTGATTTGCAACTTTTAATATTAATTTCTCTTCTGAATTTAAAAAAAACGCCAGGCTCAACTTGGAGGTGATGGAGATCCTTCAAAGACACCTTGGTTTAAAGGAGGGTAAGTAATTCTTCTGTTGTCCCCTGCAATTAATATAGTATAGAAGCATCTATTAACTAACTAAGAAATTTTGACATTTTTGAAGTAATCTTTCTCCAGCATTGTCATTGATTCATTCCAATTAAAATATAAGATCTGATGAAGTGTAGTTATGTATAATTTTCACTTAATTCTAATATACACAAAAGTTTCTAAAACCGAGAAATGTCATTTCACATTTTTTAAAAAATCACTTAAATCATTATCATTGCTGATTGTACGTGTGTGTGTGTGATATATACACACACATACACACATTTATATATATCTATCACAGGAGAGTTTTTTTCATTTTCTTTATAATAAGTTTCCTGTTACATCCAGAAGAGTTGTGGTTTTCCATAAAAATGTAGCTTACGACACCATGAAAATTTCATACATACAGATAATTCCAAGCATTTTTAGAAACATATGCTGCATTGCCATTTTGACATCTGTTTGTAAAGGCCATATTAATTTATCAATTTTTAAGGGGAATAATGTTAAGTGGGGACTTGCCAGGCTTCTGACTTGCTAACTTAACCTGTGTCACCCACTCTTTTGACTTACCACCTTTCCTACTTAAGTAACTATAATAATTGAAACTTTATTTTTGATCAACTATCCAGAAAGCAGTAATGGTTACCTTAAATTCCATTTGGCCAATGTTCCTACTTCTTCAGTTTCAAGTTTATTACTGTTGTAATTTTAATTTGATGAGACAGAGGAATATTTTAACATGAAGACCTTAACATTGCCTCCAGTTGATTAATAAAATGAATAAATGGAAGAAAAATGACTCAATAATTGTTCTGACTACTGAATGAATTTCTGAAAATTAATGTTTTCAAACAAAATAATCACGTTCATCAGAAATGGAATGTACTCTGAAGTGCTGCAGCCAAATTTGCATACAACACAAAGATCGATGGAAAGGTAGGTTGCAATAGGGATACAAACAGTTTACAGAGAAATATTGATCAGTTAAGTAAGTGAGCAGAAAGTTTGTAAATGGAACATAATATGGCAAAATGCAAAGTTGTTCATTTTGGAAGGGAGAACAAAAGAACAGGCTATTAATTCAATGGCGAAAGCTGCATCACAAAAGAACTTGTGAATACTCGTGCAAAAACGAAGAAAGCTAACACAAAGGTGTAGCAGGTAATCAGGAAGGTTAATGGAAGTTTGAACCTTATTTCAAGGGGATGAGAGTATGAGAGCAGGAAGTCTCTTAATCAACTGTAAAAGGTGCTGGCGAGTCCACATCTGGAGTACTGTGAGCAATTTTGGTCCCTTTATTTAAGGAAAGATATCATTTTATTGGAGGCAGTTCAGAGAACGTTCATGATGATGATCCCTGGTATGGAAGGATTGTGTTATGAGCAAAGGCTAAACAGGTTGGGACTCTACTCATTGGATTTTAGAAGAATGAGACGTGACCTCATTGAAACATAAATGCTGAGAGGATGTTTTCCTCTCTTGGGAGAGTTTAGGACCAGAGGGCATTGTTTCAGAATAAAAGCATGCCAATTTAAGACTGAGATAGGGAGGAATTTCTTCTCCCAGTGCATTGTGAGTGTTTGGAATTCATTGCCACCAACAGTTGTAGGGGCAGAGTCTTTGTGTACATTTAAAGGAGATATAGATATATTCTTCAAACAGTGGGGGTATCAAGGTTTATAGGGAAATGGCAGGAAAGTGGACATGAGGCATATCAGATCAGCCACGATCCTATTGAATGATGGAGCAGAGCCCAAGGGATGGAACAGCCTACTTCTGTTCCTATTTCTGTGTGGTATTATGACTTGCTAAAATTTGGCTTAATAAATCAGTGAGGTCAAGAACTGTGGTTCCAGACATTGTGCTCTTCACCCAAAAATCAGAGGATTTTGCAAGTGGATGGGAATATAGAATTCAAAACTAGATCAGCCATGATTTTATTGAAGGGTGAAGCAGTTTTGAATAGCCGAACGGTCTACCTCTGCTTCCACATCATAGATTTGTATTAATCATGCATCTACTGTTGCATGCCCAACAAATAATGTGTGCAAAGCAAAATGATATTCAATGAAGGTACTATGTTGCCTTGACAATGCCGGTGACCTTGTTATAATCAGTCACCATTTGCACAGAAAATGGGCAAAATCCTTCTATTTTTAATAAAATTAATAACATTGATAATGGAGAATTCTAATGACTTTAAAAGGTCTCAAATGTACTCAAGTGAATCCTGGTACTGGTTAAAATTTACTGAACTGATTCAGACAAAGGTTCCCTATGAGAGGCTGGTTAGCAAGGTTAGATCTCATGGAATACAGGGAGAACTAGGCATTGGATACAAAACTGGCTTAAAGGTAGAAGACAGAGGGTGGTGGTGGAGGGTTGTTTTTCAGACTGGAGGCCTGTGAGCAGTGGAGTGCCACAAGGATCGGTGCTGGGTCCTCAACTTTTTGTTATTTATATAAATGATTTGGATGTGAGCATAAGAGGTCCAATTAGTAAGTTTGCAGATGACACCAAAATTGGAGGCGTTGTGGACAGCGAAAAAGGTTACCTCAGATTACAATGAGATCTTGATCAGATGGGCCAATGGGCTGAGAAGTGGCAGATGAGTTTAATTTAGATAAATGCGAGATGCTGCATATTGGGAAAGCAAATCTTAGCAGGACCGATACATTTAATGGTAAGATCCCAGGGAGTGTTGCTAACAAAGAGACCTTGGAGACAGACACACACACACAAAAACCCACATGCACACATATACGTTTGTGGGGTGAATTTGTACCTGCAGAGATACATTGTACTTTGCTCAAAAGCTGCATGAATCCATGTAAGACTCTGTTATTTTACTTTTTAGATTAGAATCAGTCTAAACATTCTGGCACAGACAGGGAACACAGGGGGCTAACACTTTCAACATATTATCTGGCTGATACCAATTGTTGCAGTTAACCTGAGAATGTAACTTTTAAAAAAATGTTTAGTGATTTACAAATGAAAGAAGTCAAACTATCATGGTATTCTAAAAGATGAAAGACTCAACAAATAATCAAAGTATTTTTCAATGTATAATTTCAGTTACATCACACTGTAAACATTTGCTATAAATTCTGTGTCTAAAAATCGTGTCCTCCACAACCACCTGATGAAGGATCGATGCTCTGAAAGCTAGTGCTTCCAATTAAACCTGTTGGACTATAACCTGGTGTTGTGTGATTTTTAACTTTGGACACCCCAGTCCAACACAGGCATCTCCAAATAATGTCTTTTTAACCACCTGTGTATAAACGATGCAAATTTCAAAGAATTATATACCTGAACCCATGGATCCCTCTGTTCTACAACACTACCCAAGGCCCCACGATTAATTGTATAAGTCCTCCCCCTGTTCTTTGTACCAAAATGCAATACTTCGCATTTATCTAAATTGAACTCCATCTGCCATTTTTCAGCCCATTGATCCATTTGATCAAGGTCAACATTAGTGAAGAGTTTCTCCCTGATTACCATTGACTTCAGTTTTGCTAGGACTCCTGGGTGAGCAAATGATGCTTTGAGGTCAAGGGCAGTCTTTTAATTATGCTCAAACTCTTCTTGGCATAAATTCCTGCATTCGTCATGGAGTGAGGTTTGTTTTCGCAGCTGTCCTAAAGTATATGTCTCAAAGTACATGGTAGAATCTGATCTCATATTTTATAGATGATTAATTCAAGTCTTTTGATTACTGATGCAGAAACATAACCACAAAACTATACGATCACATAATTGAATCCAACTTTCCAAAACCGAAAATACAACACTATGTTGATATTGTTTCTAGAACTGGAGGCGGATTGTATGGTATTGACAGTATGCCAGACCTGCGGAAGAAAAAACCAATCCCACTTGTTAGCGATCTGGTAAGTCACTTTTTTTCCCTTCCAGATAATCATCTTTATGTTGCATGATTTATTAGTCTTTGTTACTGCCATTTCTCATGCTTTTATGTTTGGTTTCACTTTGTTGTTTTGCCTTCAACGTTATCTATGAGTGAGGTCAGAATTCTGAAATAACCGGGATATTTTGCTTGACATTAAACTAAACTTTTTGCCTTTTGTTTTGTGGGTGATCAGCTTAAGATCTGTCTTATACCTGATGGAAGTTTGCTTGAGCAGGAAATGCTACAGAGTTAATTTGTGTATTAAAGCACCTTAACATACCTTTCATGTTTCTATTCATTGAGTCATTTTCATGGCAATGACTTAATTACGCTTTCCAAAACAGGATCATTTGGTATTTTTTCAAATATTTGAAGCCATTCTGTTAAAATCAGCTTTGGTACAAATGTCTGTATTGATTTCTGCCTCAGTATCTTTGAGGTCGCTGCCCTTTCTTTGTTGCCCATTTAGTAAGTGTTCTTGCATATTTTTTCAGAATGTTACTCTCAGCTTAATATTGGCCAACATCATTTTTAAAACAGACCTCCACTAATCTGGTGTTCTTCTAGAGTTTATCAGATTAATTTGACAATCAATGATTTGTTCTCTTTCGGCAGTTGTTTTAAAATCTTTGAAAAATGTTTTTGTTCATTATATAATTGAAGCTTTGTTGTTTGCGAGAAGGTTTAGTTTCTGCATCTTATGGTTTCAGGGAAAGACGAGCCAATTGTTTGGCTTCTAAGTTTCTGTGAAGGCAATTTATTTTAAAAGGGAGAATGATTTGTAATTTAACAAGAAATATTCACCTAACTCAGGAATGTTGATAAAAAGATTGTAGAAATGAGCAGGTTGTAAATCAGGTGATTAGGTGTCCAAAGAAAACTAGTACTCAGAGTGTTTCAAATGAAAATTAGTGCTATATTTTCTGAAATGGGCCTATTCTCATAGTGCAGTATAACAATATGACTTGATTGCTTTGGCATCAGAAGAGTTGAACTCTGCAATAACAATATTGTAATTTTTTTGTATGCAAACATTCCTTTTGTGCAGGCCATGGTAAGTGGTACTACAATCTCCCCAATAAATGATAAAGGAGCATTATGCTTGTTGACCCTCAATTTCCTCTTTTTTCTTTAATCATATTTTTCAGTATTCCATAATAGTTTCCACTCCTGCATATTAATTGTTTTGAATGTGTAATATACATGAACCTTATATACAAAGCTGCTTTCTGTAAAGGATTAATGGTGTAGAATTTTATTGTTAAATCATGATGTTAGTAGATGATATATTAGTTCTCGTCACTGTTGTAGAAACCATTAATTTTATCCCATCCCTCATTTACACTGCTTTAAGTTTACCACAAGTGTCATAAGTTACCTCTGTATTTGTACGCAGGCAAGTATGCAACATGGGCACAATCCTGTTACATAGTTTTTAAAAATCCCACTATTTTGAATGTGAGTTACATGCATCCAAATTTCCTCAATCTTTTATTGCCATTGATCTTTCCACCTAAAGCATCTCTGCCCATAAAGGTTCTCTTAATGTTGCAACCACGCTTTCAAAGCAACGACAACTGTCAACTTTCTAATTTAATTGTTTTTCATATGATGTAATGAGAATTCTTTGTAAGACCTACACTACATTTACAGTTTCTCTTGATGTATTTTTCTGGTGAAAGTTTTCCCAAAATGCAGATTCTTAGACATTGGTGGCTTGTGTGCATGAACAAAGATATATGGTGGAATTTTATGGTGTCTTGTCTGCAGATTTGAAGTCCGTCCACCATGCCCTAGTCTTCACCAACCTATCTTTCATTATAAAGGGTGCACAGAGGCATTGAGCAACCTGTCTGTCCTTTTGGTCTATAGAGGCTCTTGAGGGACCAACTATTGACCACTTAAGTGGCTATCTGGTACCCACTGCAGCTTTACCACTGCAAGGAAAGGCCCAGGCTTTGGATAATCAAGTAACTCAAGCTTGTGTTGGTGAGAGAGGTGTACCTCTGTTTGGAGGCCCTTTATTACATCAGAAAATTCTTCTCCAGTCCACGCACCAATTTAAGGCTCCATCTGCCTTTGCAGCTGGATGTAAAAATTCCTGTAGCAACTATTTTAAAAGAAACACAAAGCAGTTATACTCAGTATTGTGAACAATATTTACCATTCAGTCAACAACACATTGCTGATTGTGGAGGCTTGTTTTGCTGAAGTTCACTGCCATGCTTCCTGTATTATAACATTGATTGGTTGTATATCACTTTGGAATGAACAGTGTTGCCAAATAAATGCAAGTTATTTGTTGTGCAAAGGGAGATGGGAGTGGGATGAAATTTCAGTTGAAATCCATACAGCTGTCCCTTGGTGATATCTTGGGCAGGTTCTATCAGTGGCCACTGGGTGGAATTCTTGAATAAGAATTTATACTGATATTTTCTTACTCTAAAACCAGGGTAGCACGCTTTTACCTGCAAGCTCAGATCTGCAAACAGTGCAGATTCTTTGTGGTGGGAACTGTTAGTCGTGAGTTTTGCAGATGTCATGACATCATCTCTTGTATGACAGTGACAGCTAACTTTTCCTTTCATGGTAGAGTGGAAGGGTTGAACTGGAAACAGAAGCATTGCCTCCGAGAAAAGTTCCAAATTGAATATATCAGTGAGTGAAAGCCAAGGTGGGCTGCTTCGTCGGTCCTCTGCTCTTTGGCATCTCAGCTCAGTTCTAAAGAAGAGTGTTAGACAGTCTAGCCCTCACCCAACACCCTGTGTGCCCATTCCAGTTTCCTCCCACAATGCGAAGATGTGCAGATTAGGTGAATTGGCCATGCTTAATTGCCCATAGTGTTTAGGGATCTGTCGGTTCGGTGCGTTAGTCAGGAGTAAATGTAGAGTAGTAGGGGAATGGTTCTGGCTGGGTTAATCTTTGGAGGGTTGGTGTGGACTTGTTGGGCCAAATAGCCTGTTTGCTCACTGTATGACTTCTATGATTTATTGTGTTATGTTTGAGAAGTCTTTGAGATGCTTATAAAATTATCACAATAAACAGCAGCTATTGCAACTCCACTAGGAAAGAAGAAAATGTCATTCTCATAAAATAGTTGATCAAACTCAGCCATTAAATCCCATTTGAAAATAACTTTAATCCTTTTGAGCAGTTATATAGAGCCATCAGTCATCTCAGGAGTTCATAAAACAGGAAAGTTCACAATCCAGTTGATAGGTGTATCAACAACCCCTGCTGAACTTTTTAAAATGCTTTCACTGTCAAATGGATGGATCTTGGCCTTCTCCGGAGGTCACCATCATCATCCACAGCCATTCACTCCCTCCACCTTCGATGTGTATTGACAACAATGTGTATCATCCACGTGGTTCCTGACCTTAAAACATGGGCTGGCAAGAACGACATTTGCTTTTGATGCTCTCCCATTGACATGAAAATCTGTCAGTGTGAAATGACCATGTGCACAGTTGAATAGCACAGCTTCTGGATTGCACACTTTTAAGAACACCACATGACAAGAATGGGGAATTGGGTCCCACCCGTCTTTATTTTCTTCCATCTGATGGAGATTTGTCTCACATCAAATGAGCAAAATTCAACCATTTGACTGAGAGCAAACACTTAAAAAAGAACTTACCACTGGAATAATTAGTGACCTTAATTACTCCAATAATACTAATATCTTGTCAGTCTTGTTCATTCAAAGAGTATCCTTTACAACAGTCGTGTATCTATAAGGTTCACTCTTTCAATAAAATAGATCAAACTAGTTTGTGGAATTTTTCTTTTCCTTAAACTAGTTCATAATTGTCAGTTGTGATACATGTGGTTATTGAGTTATATTATGTATACCCACATTTAATTTTGTGAATTCTGCCTGCATTATTTTTTCTGTATTCAAGAATTGCATTGATCTTGAATTTATAATACGAACTTGGTTTCAAATTACAGTCACTTGTGCAGTCAAGGAAAGCTGGCATTACCTCTGCAATGGCTACTCGCACCTCTCTAAAAGATGAAGAACTGGTAAGAACAGCATGTTTGAAAAGAGTACATGTGTTAGTATTTTTTATTAACCTAAACAGAAAATGCTGCAAACACTGAACAGGTCTAGCAGCTTCCATGAACAGAAACCAAAGAAATGCTTCAAATCAGTTATTGTTCATCACAACTGATCGTAATTTGCAGTTTGTTCATTCTAGTTGCACCTTATTACATTTTTGTGCATATAAGGATAATTTTCACTTCCAAAAACACAGGCGTGTTTGGTCAGGTGGCAGGTTGCATTTCTGAAACAGAAGAAGATTCCTAGGTTTCAGGAAAGATAGCACATAAAAGGAGACTAGAGGGGTAGGATCCATAAGGTAAGTGTAGACCGCTTGTGAGTTGAGAAGAGCTGAAGAAATATCCTTCATGTCCAGCCAGCTTTCCTGTAATTACCATCTTCCTGTCTCTATCACTGTTCTCTGTGCTGTTCTGAACCCTCTGGCCAGCATCTGAATTGCACTCTGAGACCTGTTACCCTGACCTGCCCAATCTTCTCCCTTTGGCCATAATCTGCTCTTCATCTTGCTATCCCACATACAGCCGTCGAGATGTTTGAACTTTTGAAACAGTTTTAATACTTCTTTCCTGTTCAGATGACATGTACCTCCTTCAGTTCTGGGGGCCTGGATTCCTTTTCAGTTTTGACAGTCAAGTGACTTCCACAAAATCTTATGACCTGAGGATTCCACAAGCCTGCTGGTAGAATAAAAATGGCTCTTCTCAAATGAAAAGTCCAAATTTTCTGCTAGGATGAATCTGGCCTTCTGCTCAAATCAAACTAAAACCTGATTCTTGGTAACTAAACTCAAATTAACTATCAATGACACTTCATCATTTGTTTTCTCCATGTCCTAAACTGAGTGATGTAAACACTTCATGAATTAACACCTCAGCTTGCTGGATAGCACTTACAAAGTCATGTGCTTTTTGTTTTGGAAATGTAAATCACTTTTCAAAGGATTTTAAACTAGTTAAAGTGAGGGAGGGCTCAGGTGAGTTTATTAAATTTTCCAGACAAGTAACAGGACAGAGAATATGAAAAGGGGGGTGGTCGTCACTGGACTAAGGGTGTTGTGCTTAAATGCTCCCAGTAGAAGAAACAAGGTAAATGGCCTGGTAGTGCAGATTGAAATTGATGGGTGTGATATTGTGGGCTGCAAGGGGATCAGGGCTGTTGACCCCGTTGAAAGGACAGGCAGATGGACAGAGGAGGCAGGGTTGCCTTGTTAGTAAGATATTAAATTAAATAAATATCAAGTGCAATTAAAAGGTAGGAAGGCATCAATTCCGTGAGTAGATTTAAGAAATCACAAAGCAAAAAAGATCCTGATAAAAGTTATGCACAGATCTTCTAGCATTAGTCAAGTTGTGGGGTAGAAAATAAATCACGAGATTGAAAAGGCAGGGAAAAAAAAGACATTATTACAGTAATCGTGGAGGATTTCAATATGCAGATGGACTGGGAAAATCCCCAAAAAAGGTATTTGGGGAATGTCTACAAGATGCTTTTATGCTAACACTGACTTCAGTCACTGGTGCCTCGTCCTTTTCTTAGAATATTTTGTTTTCCTTGGGATGAATTTTTGTTGTGCCTCCTGAACTACCCTGAAACCTCTGCCATTGCCTTCCCAGCTTGGCACCCCTTCCAATCAACTCTGCCAGCTCCTTCCTCATGTCTTTGTAGTTACCTTCTCTCAAATGTTATACTGTTACATCTGATTCCAGCTTCTTCCTCTCGAATTGTGGGTATTCTGTGATATGATAGTCACTGCTCCCTAGAGGTTCCTTTACCTTAAGCTCCCTTAACAAGACTGCCCCATTGAACATCACCAAATGCAAAACTGCCTGTTCCCTAGAAAACTCTGTCACAAGCTGCTCCATAAAACCCATCCCGTAGATATTCCACAATTGCTTTTCTTGAAATCTACTGCCAACTTGAATTTTACAGTCCTGTGTATTGAAATCCTCCATGGTGATTATAACAGTGCCTTTCTTAAATACCTTTTCTATCTCCTGATTTATTTTCTGCCCCACTACTGACTACTGCTAGGAGGCCTATATGTAAGGCCATCAAGGTTGTTTTCCTTTGTAGTTCCTCAACTCTATCTACACAGATTCTATGCCTTCTGACTGTATATTGCTTTTGATTTAATTTCTTTTCTTACTAACAAGGCAACCCTGCTCCCTCTGCAGATTTCCTTTCAATAGGTTGGATATTCCCAGCCCTGATCACCTTGCAGCAAGGTCTCTGTGATACCCATGATATTGTAACTGTCAGTTTTAATCTGCGCTACAAGCTCACCTTGTTTGGTATACTGTGTGCGTTGAAGTACAACACCTGCAGTCCTGCATTGACTAACCTCCTCATAGTTTTTAACCTGTACATAATTCTCCTATTTATCTTCAATTTGAAAGTAACCTACAGTAGATTGTCAAATTTGCAGCTATTACTAACCAATGAGCATATGCTTTCTTGTGATATGACTATTTCTTTTGTGCTCAGCCCTGGATCTTGGGTTTCAGTTTATACTGTTAGAAGTCCTTAGAAACGCTAAATCAAAAAGTAAGCAAAATGCACCTCTTCCCCTCTGCACAGGTCATGGTAAGGAGATTAGGAGGCTGCAGAAGGACTTGGAGAGGCGAGGAGAGTGTGTACATCTCTATGACTCTAAAACTGGCATTTGGAATACAATGTGGAAAAGTATAAGGTTATGCACTTTGGTATGAAGAATAGAGGCATAGACCATTTTTTACATGGGGGAAATGTTTTGGAAGTCTGAAGCCCAAGGGTACTTAGGAGTCCTAATTCAGGATTCTCTTCAGGTTAACATATGGGTTCATATGGCAGTTTGGAAGACAAATCTAATATTAGTATTCATTTCAAGTGGGCTCGAATTCAAGAGCAGGTATATGCTACTGAGGCTATACAGGTAGTTCTTCTGTAACACGATGGCTGCATTTTTGTGCAACCCAGCATTAAAGAAAAATCACGCTTTAGAAACGACACTTAAAGTGTTGGCGATGTAATTGCGTTGCAACCAAAACACATTTTAAAAGTTCATGCTTTCGAAACAGTGTCCCCAATTCATCATTAATTCTTGTCAGACCGCATTTGAGAGATTATAAGCAGTCTTGGGTCCAGTATCACGGGAATGTGTGCTGATGTTAGAGGGAGTCCAGAGAAGGTTTACAAGAATCATCCCAGTGATGAAAGGCTTTTCCTATGAGAGGTAGCTGAGCACTTTGGGTCTGTACTCAATGGAATTTAAAAAATGACAAAGGTATTTCACTGCAACTTGCAGGATACTCAGAGGTCTGCATAGTGTGAACATGGATAAGACGTCTCCAATAGTAGGAGAGACTAGGACCCAAGGGCATACCTTCAGTGAAAGGATGACCCTTAGAACTGAGATAAGGAGGAATTTCTTCAGCCAGCAGGGATGAATCTGTAGAAATCATTACCAAGTCGTTGCATATATTTAAGACATAGATTTAATAAGTGGATCAAAAGTTACAAGAAAGAGTCAGGAGAATGGTGTTGAGAAACATGTAAGCCATCATCTAATGGTGGAGCAGAATCAATGGAGTGAATGTTCTAATTCTGCTCCTGTATCTTATGGTCTACTTTCTGTTCTTTTAGATAACGTTATTTTCACAGAACTGAAAGTGCTCCCACCTGCCTCTATTTTAAAAATCAAATTCTCAAATGGTAATTATATAATACAGCTGTGTTACAGAATCACATTCGTAATGCATTCTATTCATAACTCCTGCACGCAAATGTCCACATTGCCCTGTTGCACAAGATGCATTCAAACAGTGTTTTGTCATGTGTTTCTACAGTACTGCACATGTTGTTCTGTAAAAATACATAATTCTTTAGGAAGTAACATTTCATAAATGCTGCATTATTTGTTAATCTTGTTTGCCTGTTTGTTCACAGTAACAACAGGTGGTTGTGCAATTAGCTAAAAAGCCAATTTCCCTGTGAAATGACAAGCAATGATCTTTTCCTCAACATTCACCAAAAATGGTAATCCAGAAGACAAAATATACAGAATCATTTTATTTTTGCAGATTTATGCAACAGGAGTGTATCATTGCCATTATTACATTGGAGTGTTTTGCCTCAGAGGATAGACACATTCTTAGCAGTGGTGCATCTATCACGTTTTCAATACAAGAGTGCAGTTCAACATGACAAGTCATACATTTGCAACACCAGTTGCCTATGTGGGAATAGGAATTTAGAGAAAAAAACTGCTGGGAGAATCATGCAGATTTAAAATATGTCATGCATATTTTTAATCATGTTTGTATTTGTTTCTGCAGAAAAATCATGTTTATAAAAAGACCCTCCAAGCCTTAATTTACCCTATTTCTTGTACCACACCCCACAATTTTGAGGTCTGGACTGCCACCACACCTACATACTGCTATGAATGTGAGGGCTTACTATGGGGTATTGCTCGTCAGGGAATGCGGTGCACTGAATGTGGGGTAAAATGCCATGAAAAGTGCCAAGATCTCCTAAATGCAGATTGTTTACAACGTAAGTCTGTCTTCTGTGTATTTGCTGATTTGCTGCATGTTTATATTCATTTATATTCAGTCCAGCAATGTCTGAAATCAGAGGTTTGCTAAGTCTATTCTCTGACTGTAACCATAATATGTTATTACACATCTCTTTTGTGACTTCCCTGCAGCCTTTCACACAGTTAACCATGCCATGTTCCTCTTCCAGTTTGAGAGGTTTGTTCTTGTTAATGCTGCAAAATTTTTCTGGTATCGAAATAACCTGGTGTAATTGTTTCTCTTGTGACCCTCATGCAATTCGAGGGATCTGTACTTAGCCCTCTCCCCTTCTTTAACTTCATCTTGACTCTTGCTGACATTGTCTGAAAAACTGTGGTAGCATATACAAATGTGCTAATACTACCAAGTTGTACATCCCTACCAACCAGTTCAAGCCTTTAGCTATTGTTAGGCTGCTTGTCCAGCATTTCTTCTTGAATGAGCTGCAGATTCCTCCATTTGGCCATTGGGAAGACCAAAACTAGCACTGTCATCCGATACAATTTTCATAGCCCTGTTTTATCCTTTCTCTGGCTACCATCTCAGGCTGAATCAAGCACTTAAAAATTTTAGCATCCTCTTTGATACTGAGCTGAGCATCTGAACCCAAACATCCCCATTGCAACGTTTTCCTAGTTCCACCTTGGTAAGCTTATCTCTCTTCATTCCTTTCTCAACCATCTGCTACTGAAATCTGATTTCATTCCTTGTCACTTCAGACTGGTCAATTATAATGCTTGCCTGGTTGATGTTCAATGCTCATTACGCTCTACAAACTGCAGATTGTCAAAAACTGAGCTCCAATTCCCATCCTCCTGTCATTCCTGTCACACTGACATTTATTCTGATCCCCTAATGACTCCAATATAAGACTCTCCTTCTCCTGTTTAGATTGCTTTACATCTATCATTTGCTTCAGCCCTATAATCTCTGTCCCTGCTTCAAACACAAACTGCATTTCTCTAACATTCATCTGTTGTGGATACTTTACCTCCCTGAACCCACCATTTGCATCTCTGCTTTTCATCACCTAATCTCCACTGCAATTTTCCCACATTCATTAAACTCTACTCCTAAAATCGCATTTCTGTCCCATCCTTTGCATTGGGATATATTGCTGACTGCATCTGTTTCAGACATTGTGCTTTGTTAATTGTGCAAGTTAGATGCATGTTAGATTCCTACTTAATTGTGTCCTTGTATGTACTGAGCATCCAGCTGAAAGCATGCAGAAAAACGTTTCAAAAAATTAATAAAAGTAAAAGGAAAATTGTGATAGGAAGGGAAAACGTTTCCACCAAGATCAAATGTTTGAGAATCACATTACTCATTGATTCAATATTTACTATTTATTTTAGTCTCATGTCCTTTCTTGCTGTACAATGATCACAATCAAGAAAATATAGTAATTGTTCACAACCACTTTTGGATACGAATTGTAATTGTACCCAACTCCAGCTCCTTGACAACCGTGTTAGGGAACTGGAGCCGGAGCTGGATGAACTTTGGATCATTTAGGAAGCAATGGGGGTTATTGAGAGGAGTTACAGGGAGTTAGTTACTCCACAGCCACATAAAGAAGGTAGATGGATTATCGTTAGGGGTAGGAAAGGGAACTGGCAGGCAGTGCAGGGATCTCCAATGGTGGTTCCCCTCAACAACAAGTATCCCGTTTTGGATACTGTTGTGGGGGGAATGACTTACCAGGGAAGCAATGGGGCACAGATCTCTGGTGCAGAATCTGTCCCTGTTGCTCAGAGGGGAAGGAGGAAGAAGAGCAGAGATGGGCTGAGAAATGCCAAAACGTAGAGGTTGTTCACTCCGGAAGAAGTAATAGGAATGCAGACTACTGGGCTAATGGTAAAATTCTTGGCAGTGTAGATGAACAGAGAGATCTCTGTGTCCAGGTGCATAAATCCCTGAAAGTCATCCAGATTGATAAGGTTGTTAAAAAGGCATATGGTGTGTTGGCATTTATTGGTAAGGAGATTGAGTTTTGGAGGCCGGAGGTTATGCTGAACAAGACTGGTAATGCTGCACCTGGAGCATTGCGTCCGGTTCTGGTCACTGCATTATAGGAAGGATGTGGAAGCTTTGGAAAGGGTTCAGAGAAGATTTACTAGGATGTTGCCTGGTATGGAAGGAAGGCCTTATGAGGAAAGGCTGAGGGAATTGAGGCTGTTTTCGTTAGAGAGAAGAAAGTTGAGAGGTGACTTAATCGAGATGGATAAGATAATCAGAGGATTAGATAGGGTGGACAGTGAGAGCCTGTTTCCTCGGATGGTGAAGGCTAACATGAGGGGACAGAGCTTTAAATTGAGGGGTGATAGATTTAGGATAGATATTAGGGGTAGTTTCTTTACTTAGAGAGTAGTAGGGGCATGGAACAGCCTGCCTGCAATAGTAGTAGAGTCGCTGACATTAAGGACATTTAAACTGGCATTGGGCTTAGATGGATATTAGATTAATTTCGCAGGTCGTCACAACATTGAGGGCTGAAGGGCTGGTTCTGCACTGTAAAGTTCTATGTTCTTATGTATAATGGTATATGTTCTACAAACAGGTGCAGCTGAAAAAAGCTCCAAGCATGGTGCAGAAGACAGAACACAAAATATTATCATGGCAATGAAAGACAGGATGAAAATCCGAGAACGGAACAAGCCAGAAATCTTTGAACTCATCAGAGATGTCTTTGGAGTGATAAAAGTTACACATGCACAGCAAATGAAGACCATCAAACAAAGTGTACTTGATGGAACATCTAAGTGGTCAGCAAAGATTACTATAACTGGTACAGTGCAAAAGCTACCAACACCTATTTTATGGACCAGGCTCTTTAAATATCAGTTATATTCCATATTGTGCATTTTTCCAGTAATTTCAAATAAAGACAAGCAATTCTAGAAAATTCCTGAGGTTTATGTTAAAATCTCCAATGCCACAATTCCTTGCAATAAAGTGCTGCATGACAGATCTAAATTTTCCCCAGTGGCATTGCTGTTACATGTCACTAACAGTAATGAGCTTTGCAGTTTGTAAAATCACAGAAACATACAGAATGATTAAAGCACAGAAGGAGGCCATTTCTCCCATTGTATCTACCAGCTCTCTGCACAAGCAAATCAGCTCATGTCACTCTTGCGCCCATCCCATATAACCCTGCAATTGTTTTCCATTTGGATAATGATCCATTTCCCTATAATTGAATTTGCCTCTGGAACCTAACTACATGCTACATGAAACATTTTTCTCATGTTGCTTTTAGTTCTTGGGCAATTCTCTTTTTAAATCTTTTTTAGATCTTGACCATCTCAACAATGAGGCCAGTTTATCCTTATCCATTCTATGCACACACCTCCTATTTTGAATGCCTCTATTAATTCTCCTCTTAGCATTTCTGAGGAGAACAACCTATATTTTTCCAATTTGTCTACATGATGAATCCCTTACGCTTGGAACAATTCTCTTATATTGCATTTCCTTGCACCTTCACTATTTTTTTCGCACCCTTACTAAGCTGTGGTGGCCAGCATTGGTTTTGGCCTGATTGAAGTATCTTGTCCAATGTTACATGAAGGTTCATCATCAATCTATGTTAATGCTTTGTTAATGTATTTATTTACATCATTCTCATCAATTTTACCTCATCCCAACCTAGATGGCTGTTTGAGTGACTAGTGGTGTACCAGAAGGGTCAGTAGTGGCATCCTTATTTTTGTTACAAACATAAATGATATAGATGAAAATACAGGAAGAATAGTACACAAATTTGCAGACAACATCAAGATTGGTAGGGTGGTTATTAGTAAAGATGATGTTTGTAGGTTACAGAAAGATCTAGATGGGTTGGTCAGATGGGCAAACCAATGGCAGGGTTAATCCTGATAAGTACAAGGTGATGCACTTTGGAAGAAGGAAGAAGATGAGGGAGTATTTAATGAATGATAGGATACTGGGGTAGCTTTAAAGAACAGAGGGATCTTGTAGAGACAATTATACACAGATCCATGAAAGTCAGCAGAGCATGGGAATATGATAGTTAAGGAATGTTTCCTTGCAGTTGCTTTCATCAGTCGTGGCATCAAGAAAAGAGCAAGGAGACAAGCTGGAGATTACAGAGTGTTGGACAAGTCACAACTGGAGTACTGTGTGCAGTTGTGATCACCTCCCTCCAGGAAGGATGTGATAGCATGAGAGGGGATACAGAGGAGGTTCACCAGGATATTGCCTAGGATGGAGGAATTGAGCTATAAGGAGAGACTAGGTAGACTTGGATTGTTTTATTTTAGTGCAGAGAAGACTGGGGCCAGGAGGACATGATTGAGGTGCAAAAGATTATGAGGGATATGGACAGGGTGAATAGAGAGCAACTGTTCCCCTTGGTTGGGAGGTCGATCACAAGCGTGCATAGTTTTAGGGTAAGGAGCAGGAGATTCAGAGGGGATTTGGGGAAAAGCTTTTTTGCTCAGTGGATGGTGGAGTGCACTGCCTGGGAAGATAGTGGAGCAGGGAGGTAGACAAGCAAGAGGCTGGAAGAATACAGCAAGCCAGGCAGCTTTCGGAGGTGGAGAAGTCGACATTTCACATGTCAGCCTTCTTGAGGACTGGAGGTGGGTGTAAGGGGAGCTGCAGATAAAGGGGGTGACGGGGGCAGCGTGGTCAAGTAGGCATAGGTGAAGACAGGGAGAGGGTACAACGTGGTTGGTCAGTGGGAGGAATGAATCCGGTTGGTGACTGGGAGGAGTGGAAGGGAGGGGTTGGGGCTGGGAAGGGGGTCGAGGGGAGGGAAGGGACATTATTTGAAATTGGAGAACTCAATGTTGAGTCCTCCAATTAAAATGGGTGGTGACTAGGAGGTCCTATTGGCCCCGTGGCCTTGGCTGAGATGCCTGGAGAACCATTCTCTCAGATTACATTTAGTCTCTTTGATGCAGTAAACTAGGTTGGAAGAGAGGCAGGTGAACCTCTGTCTCACTTGGAAGGACTGTTTGGGGCTCTTGATGGAGGTGAGGGGGGTGGTGTACCGGCAGCTTTTGCACCTTTTCCGGTTGCAGGGGAAGGTAACTGGGGATTCGGGGGTTGGTGGGGAGAGTGGTGCAAACCAAGGATCCTCCCCACCTTTGTCTGCCTTCCACAAGTACCATTCCCTTCAATAGTCCTTAGTTCGCAATAAATGTAGTTTACTGCATCAGGTGCTCATGATGTGGTCTTCTCTACATCGGGGAAACCAAACGTAAACTTAGGGAATGGTTCGATGAACATCTCAGCCGGGCCCGCATGGGCCGACCAGACCTCCCAGTCACTGCCCATTTTAATTCTCCTTTCCACTCCCTTTCCAACATGACCATTCTTGGCCTCCTCCATTGCCACAACGAACCAAACCACAAATTGGAGGAACAACATTTCATCTTCCGCCTGGTAGCCTGCAGCCCAGAAGACTCAGCATTGAGTTCTCCAATTTCAAATGACCTCTCTTCCCTTCCCTTGACTCCCTTCCCAGCCCCTTCCCCTCCCTACTTCTCCTCCCAGTCACTAACCAGATTCATTCTTCCAATTGACAATCAGATTATATCCTCTGTCTGGCTTAACCTGTCCCCATTTCACCACCCATATCCCTCTAAACTCTTCCTATTAATATACCCATCCAGATGTATTTAAAATGTTGTAATTGTAACAACCTCCACCATTTTCCCTGGCAGCTCATTCCATACACGAAATGCCTTCTGCGTGAAAAAGATGCTCTTAGGTCCCTTTTAATCTTTCCTGTCTCACCTTAAACCTATACCCTTTTTAGTTCTGGACTACCCCACCCCAGGGGAAAGACCTTGTCTATTTATCCTATCCAAACCTCTCATTATTTTATGAACCTCTATTAGGTCACCCCTCAGCCTTCAACACTCCAAGGAAAACAGCCCCCGCCAATTCAGCCTCTTCCTGGCTTCATCCAGCCTACCTGGCAACATCCTTGTAAATCTTTTCTGAACCCTTTCAAGTTTCACAACATCTTTCCGATAGGAAGGAGACCAGAATGGCACGCAATATTCCAACATATGAGCTACATAAATGGAGTGCAAAGTTAGAAGAACAATACTGCATCTGACCCTGGTATATTCTGAGAAGATCATTAATGATCTTAAAGTGCTGGCCTTTATAGTAACCCAGTTTTATCAGCAATTCTGCTAACTGTAGGGAACAGAGTTGGGATATCTGGTCCACTCCGACCAGATATCCCAACCCAATCTAGCCCCACCTGCTAGCACCCAGCCCATACCCCTTTCAACCCTTCCTATTCATTTACCCATCCAGATGCCTTTTAGATGTTGCAATTGTACTAGCCTCCACTATTTCCTCTGGCAGCCCATTCCATGCACACACCCACCCTCTGTAATAAAAAGTTGCCCCTTAGGTCGCTTTTATATCTTTCCCCTCTCACCCTAAACCTATGCCCTCTAGTTCTGGACTTGCCCACCCCAAGGAAAATACTTTGTCTATTTATCCTATCCAAACCCCTCATGATTTTATAAACCTGTATAAGGGTCAACCCTCAGCCTCCGATGCTCCAGGGAAAACAGGCCCTGCCAATTCAGCCTCTCCCTATAGCTCAGACCCTCCAACCCTAGTAAAATCCTTTTAAATATTTTTTAAATCCTTTCAACTTTCACAACATCCTTCCTATAGGAGGGAGAAAAATACTGGAAACTGGGATTAGTGCACTTTTACTGCTAGGTATGTCAGTGCAGACTCAGTGGGCGGAAGGGCTGTCAGCACAGAAGGAGGCCATTCAATATACAGGTAGTTCTCCCATAACGCAATGGTTGTGTTTTTGTGCAACCCAGCATTGTAGAAAAATTGGACTTTAGAAACAGCACTTAGAGTGTTGGTGATGTAATTGCATTATAGCCAAAAAACATTTCAAAAGTTCACGCTTTAGAACAATGTCCCCAATTTGTCAATCACGTTATCGTAAATTCATGTTAACGAAACGTGTTATAGCAGAATGACCTATGCCACTTTGTGCGAGTCTGCCACCTTTTCTCCATGCTCTACCTAATGTTCTTTTTCAAATAACCATCTACTTGTTTTTAATTAAATTGAATTCAACTGAATCTGCCTCCATCACAATTTCAGCGGGTGCATTCCAGACTCTAACCACTTGTACGATAACTGTTTTCTCATTATTTTTGCTTCCATTATGAATTACTGTAAATTTGAAGCTTTTTTTCCTATTTACTCATGATTTTTCTATCAAATTCCCTCTCTGTTTTCTCATCTCCAAGGAGCACAGTCCCAACTTGTTCGTCTATCTTCACAACTGTTTTTCATCCTTGGAACTATTATCCAAAAAACTTATGCACTCTCCAATTCTTTCACATTCAGAACATGATACATATTACAGTTGAGACTGATCTAGTGTCTCATGCAAGTTTGCTGTACCTCCTTGTTCTTGTACTCAATTGGTTAACTCCATTTGACTTTAACAAGTCCATGCTTTCCTTGATTAATCCATATTTGTCCAAGTGACTGTTAATGTTGTCTCTTTACTGATCTGTTTACTGGAGATCTCGATTGCTGGCCCTATTTCTGATGAAACCTCTGCAATTACTCTGTTTTTAAAGAAACATATATCCTTTTTAGTTCTTGGCCATGAAATGATCACTGAAACAGAGCATATAGAAGTGAAACTAATGAGGACAACTGGAGTTAATTTTCCATCCATTTAAACTAATAGATGAAAATCAGATTGTCTTCATTACTTCATCTTCAGTTCTGTACTATTTCTTTGGACCATGTTTTTTTTTAATGTACATTGTAGGAAATCAGCATTTTCTCAGACTTAGCGATTTATTTAAATTGCTGAAAGTAAATTGATCACATTTTTGCCATTTAGATTTGATTTTTGCTTTCACTGATTAACCTAGCTGCAGAAGTAACCTCGAAATCAGGGCTGACAGTTTAAGACCATAAGAAAAAGCAGCAGAATTAGGCCATTTGGCCCATCATATCTCCTTTGCTATTCGATCATGATTGGTATGTTTCTCAACCCCATTAATAGGATGCCTACAGTCGGAAAGAGTCATTCGGCCTATTGAGTCTTCACCGACCATCTGAAGACCATCCCACCCAGGCGCAGCTCCCCACCTTATCCCTGTTACCCCACATTTTGTTTTACCATGGCGAACCCACATGGACTATTTAATAATCCACTTAATCTACACATCTTTGAACTATGGGAAGAAACAGGAGCACCTGATGGAAACTCAGATAGATATAGGGTGAATATGCAAACTCCACACAGTCGAGGTTAGAATCGAACACAGGTCGCTGACGCTTTGAGGCAGAGTGCTAATCACTGAGCCAGTTTGCTGCCCATTCTCCCACCTTCTCCCTATAATCTTAAATCCCCTTACTAATCAAAAGCTACCTATCTCTGTCTTAAATGACGGAGACCTCGCCTCAACAGCCATCTGTGATACTGAGTTCCACAGATTCACCATGCTCTGACTGAATAGGGGTGCCTCTTCACTCTGAGGCTGTGACCTTAGATCCTAGTCTCTCCTACTAGTGGAAACGTCATCTTCACATCCACTCTATCCAGGCTGCTCAGTAAATTTCAATGAGATCCCATCCATCCCAACTCATCTTCTAAATTCCATCAAGTAGAGACGCAGAGTCGTCAATTGCTCTTTATATGACAGAACCTTCATCAATGGGATCATTCTTGTAAACCTCCTCTGGACCCTCTCCAATGACAGTTCGTCCTTCCTTGGGTACAGGGCCCAAAATTGCTCACAATGTTCCAAATACTGTCTGACAGAGCCTCAGAATTACCTTTCTGCTCTTGTTTTCTAGCCCACTTGAAATGAATGCTAACATGGCATTTGCCTTCCCAACTGCCAACTGAACCTCAAGAAACAATGGAGACAGAAAGTCAGTTGGCCTAAAATCCGACATAGGGAGAATGCTAGAAATCTATTGTTAAGGATTTTGTAGCAGAACATTCAGAAAATATTTATGCAATCAAGCAGAGTCAATGTGGTTTTGTGAAAGGGCGTATTTGTCTTATTATCAAACTTTTTTTGAGGAAATCATAAGTAGCATGAATAAAAAGAAACCTGTAGATATGGTATGTTTGAGTAGGTGTGTCTGCAGTGGGTAGATTGGTGAGGAGAGTTGCGGTAGATTTGTCTCTTTTTGTTAATTCCATGCAGCAGTTCGTCCTTTATGCAAAAATGGCACAGCTGAGTTATTGGTGGTGCTACCAAGCTAATCTTGGTGGTGGACATTTTAATCTCCCACTTTGATTAATCTAAACAGGGAGAGATTGCAGAACTCAGAGGGAGAATGAAGAGGGGCTCTCATAGAAACCAATTAAGTTCCCACAGGCCTTAGACAGGGTTCTTGATGAGCAGGGAGTCCAAAACTGGTCCCAGTCTAAGGACAAGAGGTGAGATTCATAGAGATCTGGGTATAATAGTGCACTAATTACGGAAATAGTCTGCAGATATGCCAAGTAATTAGGGAGACAAAGGGAATGTTATTGATTATTGTGAGGTGAATTGAATGCAGAAGTATGGCATTTCTGCTTCAGGTATTCAGAACATTGGTGAGTTCACATCTGGAGTATTCTGTACAATATTGGTCTCCTTACGTAGGGAAACCTGTAATTGTGTTGTAATCAGTTCAGAAAGTTTATAATACTAAAATCTGGAATGAACAGGTTGTCTTGTGAGTAAAAGTTAGACAATCCAAATTTTGAGCTAGTGAAGTTTGAAAGAATAGGATTGAAACATATAAGATCTTGAAGAGTCTTGACAAGGTAGATGTGGAGAGGATGTTCCCTTTAATGGGAGAATGTAGAACTAGAATTTGCTACATCAAAATCAGGGGTCACCCATTTAAATCAGAGGACTATTTTCCGCTGAGGCTCAAGTCTCTGAAACTCTCTCCCTAAAAGGGTGATGGAAGTAGACTCCTTGGATATTTAAAAGGAAGCGGTGGATTGATTGAAAGGCGATTAGAGTTGGGGTGAATGTGGATTTGTGTATTCGCCATGATTTTATTGAATGATAGAACAGGCCCAGTGGTTTGATTGGCTTGTTCCTGCTCCTGATTAGAATGTTTGTTTGATTGTATTCCAGAAGTTTAACTATATCAGACTGTTGTCGAGAGTCTGGTGCTGGAAAAGCACAGCAGGTCAGGCAGCATCCAAGGAGCAGGTGAATTGATGTTTTGGGCATAAGCCCTTCATCAGGAATGAGACGCATTCCTGAATAAGGGCTTATGTCCGAAACGCCGATTCTCCTACTCCTCAGATGCTCTCTGACCTGCGGTGCTTTTCCAGCACCCACACTCTTGACTGTGATCTCCAGCATCTGCAGTCCTCACTTTGTCCTTTGTCAGACTGTTGCTTGACTATCCTGTGAAACAGCTCTACTAATTTTGGCACAAGCCCACAGTTACAGGGTCCATAGCTCTAAACATAAAAACAGAATATAGGAGCAGATGTAGGCTACTGGCCTCTTCAAGCTTGCTGTGCCATTCTATACAATCATAGCTAATCCCTACATCCTTTGATCCCTTTAGTTCTAACAGCTGTATGTGCATCTATCTTTAAAGTCTTCAGTGTTTTGGCATCAACAGTTTCCTGTAGCCGAATCTTTTGCAGCCTCATCACTCTCTGCATCAACAAATTTCTCCTCATCTTTGTCTTAAAAGGCTGACCTCTTCTCCTTAGGCTGGGACCAGTGGTTTTGGACTTCCTGCTCATCAAGAGCCCTGTCTAATACCTGTTACAATTTTACAATTTTAGAGGAGAGCTCCTCCTCATTCTTGTAAATACCAGTGAATATAGTCCGAACCGATCCAGTTTCTCTCCCCCATGTCAGTCCCACGATCTTCGCTATGAAGGCCGACATACTATTTGCCTCTCTACCTGCATGCTTACTTTATTTCCAAAGACACTGGAGTCTCATTGAACCTCCCCCTTTTCCAATCTGTTGCCATTCAAATAAAATATTCCTGCCTGTTCTTGCTATCAAAGTGGGAGGCCTCACATTTATGCACAGTGTACTGCAGCTGCCATGTATTTGTTCAGTCACAATGAAGCTTCTCCACATCCTTCTCATAGTATTTCTTCCCAGCCACCTTTGTGTGATCTGCAAATTTGGAAATATGACACGCAGTTTCCTTATCTAAATCTTCAAAGTATTTTGTGAAAAGCTGGGATCCCTGTGATACCCCAGTAGTTGCTGCCTGCCACTTAGAAAAAGACTAATTTATTCATGCTTGCTTTTTCCTGTCAGCCCCAGTTCTCAACTCGTTTCAGTACACAACCACTAATTCCATGTGCTTCAGCTTTACGTGCTAATTTTTTTGTGTAACACCTTATCAAAAGCCTTATCGAAGGCATTTAGAATGGTTTTGAGGATGTTTTAAAGCAATGGATAAACTAAATTCCTGATTTGTTCAGCCATTTAGTTTCTAAATATATAGTCGTAATAAATTTTGTAATTACTTCTGCATGTATTCTTTTTGCTTTTATGCACGTTTGATTCTCCTTAGAGTTTTGAGCATGAAATTATGGTAAAAAAGCTGGTAAAACTAATTCAGTTATTGAAAATAAACAGTGTTTTGAATTGAAAATACTTCTTCAAACTAAATTTTCTGAATTAAATCTTGCCTCAAGTTTCATTGATAAAACACAGATTTACTTAAGCTAGTTGACATTTTTTTTCTTAATTCTGTTAAACAGTAAATTTAAATGATTAAACATGACATAAAATGCAAAGACTTTCATCGTTTATCAGACAGATGTTTGATTTTTGCTCAATGTAAACTATGATGACACTGTAATCATGGAGAACTTATTGGTGATTATTATAGTCTAGGTTTTTATTTCTTAGTTGGAAAAAAGACTTCAAAATCTATTCAAATTGTGCTCATGTCTGATTTCCAACTCTTGGCAGTGGTATGTGCTCAGGGACTTCAAGCAAAGGATAAAACTGGCTCCAGTGATCCATATGTCACTGTTCAGGTTGGCAAAACCAAGAAGAGAACGAAGACTATCTATGGAAACCTAAATCCTGTGTGGGAAGAGAAATTTTATTTGTAAGTTTTCTGCTTCAGATTTTTATTTTTAAAATGAATCAGAAGGTTGATTGGTTTTGTTCATTGTGATTTGAATTTTTTAAAAAAGTCTATTGGTACTATAGGCTTTCAGATTTGTAAGTAACAAGTAAAATATTTATTACATTTGTTTCCTCTGCCTGCACCAGTTCAATAAGTATCTGGCTCTATGGGCTTTAATGGGAGGTTTTGGCAATGCCCATATTTCTAGTCAGGATTGTCTTCAGGAACTTCACTACTTCAAAAAAGATTGTTACAAAGATAATTTTAACTCTTCATCAGTCGGAATGTAAAACATATTGAACAGGCGTAGGCTGTACAGCCATTGAATTAATTCACTGTTGCTCTGTATTTTCATTCGATTTTGTCAAAATGGCCATCAATTATACACCCCTTTAGATTTAGAAATTGGACATAGCTGATCAATTCAATGTCATCAGTTCTAGATTGTTGTCATAGTTATGGCTAAACAAACTAATATCATCACTTCTACACTGTTGTCATATGAGCCAGCGTAGATTTCAAAAGGGAAAATCATGTTTAACTAACTTGCTGAAACTTTCAGAATAAATAACAGAGTTAATGAGGGTAATGTTTTTGATGTGGTGTATATGGGCATCTAAAAGGTATTCAGTACAATGCCATACAGTAGACTCATAAGGAAAATTATCAAAGTTATGTGTCTAAAATGACTGAAGCAACATTGATGCAAAATTAGCTGCGTGATAAGAAACAAAGAGTAATTGTTAATGGACATGTGTTGGGCTGGTGGAAAGCAGTGTACTTGTAGTGTACTTCCCCTCGGGTCAATTTTTGAATCCGTGCTTTTCCTGATAACCATTGATTATTTAGATCTTGGTGTGTAAAAGGCAGTTTCCAAGTTTGCAGAAGCATTGTAAACATTGAGGAAGTCAGTGTAAACCTCCAAAAGTATATTGACAAATTGACAGAGTGGGCAGAAAGGTGGGAAATGAAATTCAATGCAGAGAAGTGTGAGGCAATACATTTTGGTAGAAAGAACAGTACAAAATAAGATATACAGTACAAAATAAAGGATGGTACTCTAAAGGTACCAGGAGCAAACATATTTTTGTGTATATATGAGAGGTAAAACAAGCAACTATTAAAGCATACGTTTGCCTCAGCTTTAATAATAGGTTCTGGATTAGTGGTTCTGGAAGAGCACAGCAGTTCAGGCAGCACCCAAGGAGCAGCGAAATTGACGTTTCGGGCAAAAACCCTTCATCAGGAATAAAGGCAGAGAGCCTGAAGCGTGGAGAGATAAGCTCGAGGAGGGTGGGGGTGGGGAGAAAGTAGCATATAGTACAATGGGTGAGTGGGGGAGGGGATGAAGGTGATAGGTCAGGGAGGAGGGTGGAGTGGATAGGTGGAAAAGGAGATAGGCAGATACGACAAGTCCAGACAAGTCATGGGGACAGTGCTGAGCTGGAAGTTTGGAACTAGGGTGAGGTGGGGGAAGGGGAAATGAGGAAACTGTTGAAGTCCACATTGATGCCCTGGGGTTGAAGAGTTTCAAGGTGGAAGATGAGGCGTTCTTCCTCCAGGCGTCTGGTGGTGAGGGAGCGGTGGTGAAGGAGGCCCAGGACCTCCATGTCCTCGGCAGAGTGGGAGGGAGAGTTGAAGTGTTGGGCCACGGGGCGGTGTGGTTGATTGGTGCGGGTGTCCCGGAGATGTTCCCTAAAGCGCTCTGCTAGGAGGCGCCCAGTCTCCCCAGTGTAGATGAGACCACATTGGGAGCAACGGATACAATAAATGATATTAGTGGATGTGCAAGTAAAACTTTGATGGATGTGGAAGGCTCCTTTAGGGCCTTGGATAGAGGTGAGGGAGGAGGTGCGGGCGCAGGTTTTACAGTTCCTGCGGTGGCAGGGGAAGGTGCCAGGATGGGAGGGTAGGTTGCAGGGGGATGTGGACCTGACCAGTTAGTCACGGAGGGAATGGTCTTTGCGGAAGGCGGAAAGGGGTGGGGAGGGAAATATATCCCTAGTGGTGGGGTCTTTTTGGAGGTGGCGGAAATGTCGGCGGATGATTTGGTTTATATGAAGGTTGGTAGGGTGGAAGGTGAGCACCAGGGGCGTTCTGTCCTTGTTACGGTTAGGGGGGTGGGGTCTGAGAGCGGAGGTGTGGGATGTGGACGAGATGGGTTGGAGGGCATCTTTAACCATGTGGGAAGGGAAATTGTGGTCTCTAAAGAAGGAGGCCATCTGGTGTGTTCTTGATTTTAATAATAGGTGCATAGACTAAAGAAGAACTTGTACAAGGAACATGTTAGACCTCATGTGGAGTATTGTGTACAGTTCTAAATACAACACTTCAAGAAGGTGTGAGCACACTGGTAAGAAGGAGGTTGAGATTAGTTCCAGTGATAAGAAACATCTGTTATGGAGATGGATTGAGAGATTGGCGCTGTTTTTATCAGTGTGCAGAAGTCCAAGAGGAAACTTGATCGAAGTTTTCAGAATCCTGAGGGTGCTAGACAGAGTGAAGAGGGAGAAACTGTTCTCCCTCATAAAAGCACTTGGACCTAAAGAGTACAATATAAACTAATTTGTAAAACAAGTCATTGTGACAGGGGAAGAAACCTTTCACACAGAAAGTCATTAGGGTCTGGAATACAGTGCCTGAAAGTATGCTGGAGGGAGATTCCATGAAGGTAATCATCAGGGCATTGGATGATTATTAAACCAAAATAATGTTCAGGGTTATAGGGAAAAGGCAGGAGAAGAGCATGAAGTAATAATGCTCATTCAGAGGGTGCAGAAGCAACCTCTTTCTGCACCATAACAGTTCTGTAATTTAGTTATAATTACTTGAATGCTTTCATGTTATCTCGTGATTGTATATAAACTTGTTTGACTAGGAATTAATCTTATTCTTTCTTATGAAGCTATACATGCTTCCTAATCTATTTACATTTTACTTCCTGAACCTTATTTATCACAAAATCTTGTACTTTCGTCAATTTCTTAATGCTGGTCTTGTATCTTCTTATCCTCAGCCTAACTTTATTTTTTTAACTGAAGAATTTAATAGTAAGAAAATAAGTTGAAAAAAGATGTTCAAAAGTAAACTTGTAGTTAGGATAAATGTGTTTGTGCTATATCAAGTTTCCTCCCACAGTCCAAAGATGTGTAGGTCAGGTGAATTGGCCATACTAAATTGCCCATAGCGATAGGTCCATTAGTCAGAGGGTAGTGAGTGGGTGGGCTACGCTTTGGAGGGTCGGCGTGGAGCCGAAGGGCCTGTTTCCACACTGTAGGAAATCTAATCTAAAAAGCCACTGAGGCTTTGGAAGTTATCAAATGAACACATTACTAAACTGGTGGTAGCATCTCCATTTAAAAACAGAAAGAGCTGTGGATGTTCTAAATGTAGCATCGACATTTTCTGTTTTTGAAATCTGACTCTGTAAGTTGTATCAAGCACATTAACCTTTCTCTTTCTGTGCTCCATTTTGTCACAGCTATACTATCTTTCAGTTCCCATTTAGTTTGATGCTTGCAACCTGACACAAAGAAGACTGTTCATGTTTTCATAATCTTGTATTTAAAAATAGCCTGGTACAATGCATTCAATTTGCATAATTCATTCAGCCGATTTCATTTTGTAATAATTGCCACATTGTATAGCAGCATGTTGATAGTCATTGATATGTTTAATTTTAATGCTGTTCTTTTTTTTTGGGAAAGAAATGCAGGGAAAAATTTTCTCACTGGGTTGCAGTTTTATCTTTACATTCACTAACAGCTGCCATTCTAATTTGAAGATCAAAGTTATAAATCAGTTTAATGACATGAGTCTAGTGCAAAGATATCCAAATCTGAGACCGTGTAATTCAAACACCATTGTGGTGGGGAGTTTGCAAATTTGAGTCGAGGTCAGATCACTAAATTTCAGTCCATTTTAAAGTAACAGTCACAAATGACCATATCTTAAATCATGCACTTTAAGTGGAACCTGCATTTACAAAGGCAAATTCTGAACTGTTCCAAAAGTATTGATTGCCCTTGGGAAGAGGGAAAAGAGAGCACTTTGAGATGTGGGCAGAAATTACCTTGGCTTTCTTTAGCTAGACTGCCTTGTAGCTTACATAATCTTCAAAGGTGTTTTAGTTTTTCTGCTTTTTAAATTTATTTTTCAAATTATATTGTTACTGCCACTCACATAGTGATGGCTTATTTTCTTGCACCTGCGGGTCTCTGTGTCTCCAATAATATTGCACTAATTGGAGGTCTAGAAAATACAGGGGGCAGTCATTCATCCCATCGTTCTGTGACTACTTTGACCAAGTTTTGTCCAAAAAAATGCCCTCGTTAACATCAGTTTGTTTAGCTCTGACTGGTTATTTACCATAGACCTTAAACAATCACAGAGTAAACTCACTGAATTTTTTTGAGCTATCTTTTAGCCTTCCCGCAAATCGCTTGAAAATATGAATCCTATTTGCTCCACAGTGAGTGCCATAATTCCTCTGATCGAATCAAAGTACGAGTGTGGGATGAGGATGATGACATCAAATCCCGTGTCAAACAGAGGCTAAAACGAGAATCTGATGATTTCTTAGGGCAAACAATCATTGAGGTTCGGACACTAAGTGGTGAAATGGATGTCTGGTATAATCTGGGTGAGTAAACAAAAACTTTTGGCTAATTTGAGAAATGGGGTCAATTTTCACATGTCAACTCCAGAAGGTTCAGTGACCCTCTCAGAACTCTTAAATCTTTGCAATTAGCATGAGAGCTTGAATTCTACCCCTCAGTCCCTTGATGCTGCACAAAATTATAAGTACTGGATGATTGGGTGATGCAGCAACAAGAAATAAAGATAAGTTTCTGTAGACCTGAGAAAGTGAGATTACACCGTTGCCCTTAGACTACTATAGAGAGGAATTTGATGGAAAAATTAATGTTCCTCATGAAGAAAGCATAAACCATGTGAGTTATTATATCACTGTCACAAGTCTACATGGAGAGTTGGCAGAAGACAAGGACAAATTACCTGGCTGCCCTTGGCACAGATGGCAAATGATTGGATCAGATGTGTTGAGCGATTGGTCTCATGATTGACGCATGACGTATACCTTGGCAAAGTGCTTTTATGCATGTGGACAAGTTGAATAGTTAACATTCATGCACACTTCAATGATCATTAAAGAAGCTGGAGATATGGGTGTTCTATCCTGGGCATCTCGAAAGTTGCATGCGCAATGCTATAAAGTAATAGCTGAAAAGAGAGGGATACTGGGATGCATTCAAAGGGTAAGACCTTGGCTAATTCTTACTTGAGATACTGTGGACAATTTTGATCTTTAAATAAGTTTGGTGATAGTGAAGCTTTGGTAAGGGTATGGAGGAGTACCAGATGGTCCAGTGGTAATTTTGCTGGATTGTTAATCCAGAGATGAAAAATGTGGTGCTGGAAAAACACAGCTGGCCAGGCAGCATCTGAGGAGCAGGAGAATCGACGTTTCAAGCATAAGCCCTTCTTCAGGAATGAGGCTGGTGTGCCAAGCGGGCTGAGATAAAAGGTAGATTAGATTAGATTATTTTAGATTACTTACAGTGTGGAAACAGGCCCTTCGGCCCAACAAGTCCACACCGCCCCGCCGAAGCGCAACCCACCCATACCCCTACATCTACCCCTTACCTAACACTACGGGCAATTTAGCATGACCAATTCATCTGACCTGCACATCTTTGGACTGTGGGAGGAAACCGGAGCACCCGGAGGAAACCCACGCAGACACGGGGAGAATGTGCAAACTCCACACAGTCAGTCGCCTGAGGCGGGAATTGAACCCAGGTCTCTGGCGCTGTGAGGCAGCAATGCTAACCACTGTGCCACCGTGCCACCCTAATATAGGGGAGAGGGAATTTGGGGGAGGGATGCTGGGAATACGATAGGTGGAAGGAGGTGAGGTTGAGGGTGATAGGCCTGAGAGGGGGTGGGGGTGGAGATGTCAGGAAGAAGATTGCAGGTCAAGAGGGCAGTGCTGAATCTGAGGGTTGGGACTGAGATAAGTTTGGGGGAGGGGAAGTGAGGAAGCTGGAGAAATCTACATTCATTCTGTGTGGTTGGAGGTTCCTAGGCGGAAGATGAGGCGCTCTTCCTCCAGGTGTCATGTGGCCAGGGTCTGGCGATGGAGGAGGCCAAGGACCTGCATGTCATTGGCGGAGTGGGAGGGGGTGCTAAAATGTTCAGCCACGGGGCGGTTGGATTGGTTGGTGTGGGTGTCCCTAATAATTGGTTTGAATGTAGTCCGGAATCCATGCGGGGTCAGTCAGTTCCGTAGGCAGGGACCAGAGACCCAAGTAAGTTCTGAGGAGTGGGTTTCAATCCTGCCACGGCAGGTGATGGAACTTGAATTCAATAAAAATCTGGAACTGACAGTTGTGACAATGTAAACTTCACAACTTTCATAGCTTAATAGATTGAAAGAATCAGCAATAACTTTTTCTGTAATAAACTGTTTCTTGAGATGAAAGGGATGAAGACTGAAAGCAATTAGTCATGTCTTGCAAGATTACGTTAAAATAAACTGTTTTGACACCTGTTTGATAACTTGCTACTGAGTGACAAATGGGCAATTAGGTCTGCATGAAGAAACAATGTTCTGAAGTTAACATAAGAACTAGGAATAGGAGTAGGCCATCTGGTCCTTCGAGCCCGCTCTGCCATTCAATAAGATCATTGCTGATCTTTTCATGGCCTCAGTTCCATTTACCCGCCCTCTCACCATAACCCCTATTTCCTTCTTTGTTGCAAAAATTATCTATATTAGCTTTAAAAATATTTACTAAGGAAGCCTCAATCACTTCACTTGGCAGGGAATTCCATAGATTCACAATCCTCTGGGTGAAGAAGTTCCTTCTCAATTCAGTCCTAAATCTGCTCCCTCTAATTCTGAGGCTGTGCCCTCTTGGAGAAAGTTAGTCTGCAGATGCTGGAGATCGGAGTGGAGAGTGTGGTGCTGGAAAAGCACAGCAGGTCAGGCAGCATCCAAGGAGCAGGAGAATCGATGTTTCGGGCTTATTGTCCTAGTTTCACTCTACTTCTATCTCATCTATTTCTTTCACCGTTTCTTATGTTTTCTGTAAAATTCCCCCCTCATTCTTCTAAATTCCAATGAATACGATCTCCATGTACTCAGTCTCTCCTCATAAGCCAACTCCCTCAATTCTGGAATCAACCTAGTGAGCCTCCACTAATGCCAGTACATCTTTTCTCAAGTAAGGAGACCAAAACTGAATGCAGTACTCCAGTTGTGCCCTCACCAGCACCCTATATAGCTGTAGCATAACCTCCCTTTCTGAATAAGTAAACAAATTAAAGATAACTTGTCATGATTTTACCCACAACAGTGTCAAATGATAACCATGAATCGATGTGTTGACTGTTGGAAAAATCCACCTGATTGCTCACGTACTTTAGGGAAGAAAATTGCTATTCTTATTTGGTCTGGCCTGCATGTGACTCCAGACCCACAGCAATGTGGCTGACTCTGAACTACCCCTCTAGGCAATTAGGAATGGGCAATAAATGATGGTCTGGTCAGAGACCCCCCCCCCACCCGCCCACCACCGCAACATCCCATGAATGAATTTTAAAAATGCATAATACAATACATTTATCAAGAAAAGTACAGTGATGGTTGATTTTCTTGCACCTTCAAGTCTCTCATTGTCTCCAATAATATTTCACGAATTAGAATTGTTGAATAATAGAATTCAGGAGACTAACAATCAACCTATCATCCCACTACTAATTTAAAGAGGTGCGTACTTGGGGGCAACCTGATTAAGAATCACAAGATAATGGAAGGAGTAGATTTAATTTCCCAGGCTGTTCCAATTAAATAGTTAGGAAGGACCAGTTTTGTAAACTGAATTCCAAGTTGTGAAGGGCTATGCCTCAGCAAGATGTGAGGAGGTAGTTCTTTTTTCACAGAATGGTATACCTCCCGAATAGGTTCTATAATGGGTGCTAATTATTTTGAGTTCCTGTATGCAAGAGCTGCAACTGTTTCCGGTTAGGTGAACATCATTTTTAACAAATGAATCTAGGACCAGAGTAGTTCTGATCACCTGAATGTTTCGGAACTAAATTTCATTCAATAAATCATAGTACAGAAGGAAATGGTTTGGCCCATCATGTCCATGCCAGCCCTCTGCAAGAGCAACTGAGCTACCCATCATTCTTCAACATGCCCTCCTTCAAGAAGAGTGGCTCAATTCATCTTCAATCTATCCATGTCACTCCCTCATTCATAGAGCCAACCTGTCAATTGTTTTCTATATCCTTCCTAAAATGTTGTGCTTGAATTTGTCACAGTAGAGTACATCAGTTGCAGCCTACTGTTTTATACTGGTTCACCACAACTTCATTACTTTAGTACTGTACTGTCTGTTTTCATACTGATGGGAGATTTTATTTTTGTCTTAGCAAAAATGCCTGTTGAAAGAAAGGGGTGAAGATAGATCGTGGGACTAACTGAGTTGCTCTTGCAGAGGGCTATTCTAGACATCATGGGTCAAGTTGTCTTATCTTATCCGAAAAGCATTCTGTGATTGTAATATATATAACTTATCTCTAACCTACCTAGGTGATCAAAAATAATCCAGTAAACTTGGCAGGAATCCAAAAGTACCACACCAGAACATGACATCCATTCGCACAGAGAGGGGAACGGGGACCGTTTCTAATGTATACATTCCTGGCTCACTGAGGAAACTGAATGTATTAAATTGCAGCTGCATTATGTTTGATTTTTGCCAGTGAGATATTTGAAACACAACTTGTATGATTTAAGAGAAAGTCCAAACTTAAATCTGAAGTCTAACTAAATAAAACCAGTAGCTTTAGGACAATGGGTAACCTTCTGAAGAGGCAAGGTACCCTCATGGACAATGAATGAATGATGATTTATTATGTACTCTACAATGAGCAATACTGTAAAATACAGTGAAAAGTTTGAACTCTCACCACAACTGGAGGACGATTGCTTTCAGAGTCACGTTTCTGGCACCACAAGCAGCAGTACAGGGTGTGAGGAATAAGAAAGGAAGAACAATAGTGATAGGGGATTCTTTAGTCAGGGAGCAGACATACATTTCTGTGGCTGAAGACATGATTCTATGATAGTGTGTTACATATCTGGTGCCAGAGTCAGGGATAGCACTGAACTACAGCAAGGCATCCTGAAAAGGAAGGGTGATGAGTTAGAGCTAATGGTACATGTTGGTACCAACGGCATGGACAAAGTGAGAAATGAGGTCTTGCATCAAGAATTCAGGGAAGTAGGCAGTAATGCAGGACTCAAAGGTCGTAATCACTAGATTACACCCAGTGCCATGTGCTAGTGAATTTTCAAATATCTCGTGGTGATTGGAGTTTGTGGCAGCAAGGACATCCTCCTGGTGTTTGGAGCGACAGCAGCGATAACAAAGCTCCTCCAGTGATCAGAGGTGGGTGGTGACAGCAGGGGATTCTTCAGGGTAGCAGCACTGGCAAGGTGCGATCTTGGAGGTAGCCAGAGTGGGACTCTTGGCGAGATGGTGGCCTGGCCTGGCAGCAAAGTCAGGGACTCCTGCTTGCAATCAGGCAAGAGTGAGATATCTGGCATTGGTGAGGCAGTGACTGCGCGACAGCAGAACAGGGACTCCTAGTTATCGGTGATGTTGCGGCAGCAGCTGGTTGCATGGTGAGTGTGAGTTCAACATGAAACTTGTTGTCAGTGAAGGAGGAAGAGATGGTACTTAAAGAGTGGCAACTCCTACAACGGTGTAGACGGCAGTGAGGTGGTGGAGGAGGGATGGTGGTGCAAGTGTCGTATCGCCGCTGAGTCAACTCAGGTCTCATGGTGGAGGTGGTGGAAGGAAGATGGACTGTCTTTCAGGTATATCTTTTTGTTCTTTTTATTCTTAACCTATTCCAAATGGAGCTGGATTGTGATGACACTTGAAGCTTTTCACTGTATTTTGCTGTATTTTTCAACATAAAAATGCTGGTGACAATAAATTATTCAAATTCAAAATAGGAAAATAGTACAGATGAGTGCATGGCCCAAGAGTTAATGCAAGAGGGGGGAGGGCTTTAGATTCCTGGATCACTGGGACCGTTTTTGGGGAATGTGGCACATAGAACATAACAGTGCTGTACAGGCCCTTCGGCCCTCGATGTTGCACCACCTGTCATTACCAATCTGAAGCCCATCTAACCTACACTATTCCATGTATGTCCATATGGTTGTCCAACGACGACTTAAATGTACTTAAAGTGCTTCCCCTATCTTCTCTGACTCCACACACAACTTTCCACTACTATCCTTGATTGGTCCTAATCTTACTCTCGTCATTCTTTTATTCCTTAAATACCTATAGAAAGCCATACCCTGGTCCTATCCGCCAACAACTTCTCATGTCTCCTCCTGGCTCTACTGAGCTCTCTCTTTAGGTCTTTCCTGGCTACCTTGTAACCCTCAAGTGCGCCAAATTGAGCCTTCACGTCCCATCCTAACAGAAGCCTTCTTCTTCCTCTTGACCAGAGATTCGACTTCCTTCGTAAACTACGGCTCCCGTGCTCTACAGCTTCCTCCCTGCCAGATAGGTATATACTTATCCAGGACAGTCAGGAGCTTTTCCTTGAATAAGCTCCACATTTCTAATGTGTCCATCCCCTGCAGTTTATCTGTTTTCACATTTGTGTACAAATGGGACAGTCTGCACCTGAACCATATTGGGACCAACATCCTTGCAGATATACTTTGCTGGTGCTGTTGGATGGAGCGTAAACTGGTCTGGCAGAGGGAGAAGACACAGCATATTGATGAATATTGATACATCATGCTACAGCAAAGGAAGCCAGTCACAGTGCATTCAGCAATGTTGAGTGTCAGGGGAGTAAGGCAAGTGGGTGGTCTTTACTTTAATGCTAGGAATGTAGTAGGTAAAACTGGTGAGTTAATGTCATGGATTGATACAATTGAAGGATGATATCTTTGCCATTACAGAAACAAGGTTGATGGAAGGGCTAGACTAGCAACTTAACATTCTGAGGTATAGGATATTTAGGCGAGACAGAGAAGGGTGTAAAAAGGGTGGTGGTGCCGCACTATTAATTAAGGAGTCAATCTGCAATAAAGAGAGATGATGTCTTGAAAGGCTCCTCAAATGAGGCTTTGTGAGTAGAACTTGGAATGGTAAGGGGGCAGCCACTTTACTGGGAGTGTAATTCCCAAAGAGTCAATGCGGAATAGAGGAGCAAGTATGTAGATAGTTCACAGAGGTCTATAAGAGAAATAATTGGGTAATTTTCTAGGGGATTTCAAATTTCCAAAATAAATTGGGATAGTCATATTGTTAAGAGTTTAGAGGGGGTGGATTTACTGAACTGTATCCGGGGGAGCTTTTTGTATCAATACAAAGAAGACCCAACAAGAAATGGCCTAGTGCTAGATCTGGTTCTGGGAATAAAGCTAACCAAGTGTTTGATGTGGCTGTGGGGCAACATTTTAGTGATAGTGACCACAACACGATGCAGTTCAAATTTTCTCTTAGCAAAGAAAAAGATGGCTTTGGATTAGGGGAGGGCAGATTTATTAAAATAAAGCAGCATCGGGCTACAGTTGACTGGATACAGCTTCTTACAGGAAAGTCTACAGTGGAGCAATGGGGAGCTTTGAAAAAGTAAGCTTCAGAGGGAAATTAGGAACAAACATTTCAGAGAGCACTGGATGAGTAAGAACTTAAGAGCTTTTACCAAGTCCAAAGGGAGCAATTCAGCTGCAGTGCCAGAGGAATACAGGAAATGCAGGAAGGAACTTAAGAAAGCAAATAGAAGACCAGAAAGGGGGCATGAAGCAAGACTGTAGAACAGGACTAGGGAGAATCCTAAGACATAAGTGTATTTAATGGAAGAAGTTAACCTGGAAAAGAGTAATTCACATTAGGGATCAAGAGGGCAACTCTTGTATGAAACCACAGGATATCAGAAGGTTGTTAAATGAATATGTATCTTTGGTCTTCACTCTGGAAAAGGAGAATGTAAGTATGGAATTCAGGAAAAGTGACTATGAGGAGCCTACACAGTTTGACATAGAGCCTCGAATATCTCTTATTTCCTATCAGGCCTAATAACAGACAAATCCCCTGTCCTGGATGAATTCCATCCCAAGTTGCTGTGAGAAGCGAGGTAGCAGATTGCAGGGGCTCTGCCACAAATTTTTAATTCCTCTCTGGCCACAGGGGAAATGCCAAAGGACTGGAGGTTGGCTAATATGGTTCCACTTTTCAAGTAGGTTGGTAAAGCGGAAGCAGGAAATTACAGACTGGTTAGTCTCACATCACTGATAGGAAAACTATTTGAGAAAATTCTGAAGGAGTGAATTAATGCCCACTTAGAAAAGCATGGAATAATTAGGGATAGTCAGCATGGCTTTGTCAGGTGGCAGTCATGCCTAATAAACTTGTTAGAATATTTTGAAAATGTGCTCAAGTGTGTGGATGAGGGAAGTTCATTTAACGTAGTTTACATGGATTTTAGCAAACCTTTTGACAAGGTCAGTATAGGAGACTGATAGAGACAGTTAAAGCATATAGAATTGAGAGAAACCTGGCAAGATTTTTTATTTGTAATTTATATAACAATTTGGATGAGAATTTCTAGACATAGTTAGTAAATTTGTGGATGACACCAAACTTGATGGTACTGTGGACAGTGAAGAAGGTTATCTAAGATTACAAAGAGATCTTGGTCAATGGGCTAAAGAGTGGCAGTTAGAGTTTAATTTGGATAAATTCATTTTGGTAAAACAAACAAGGGCAGGACTTATACAATTAATGGTGGGGCCCTGGGTAATGTTGTGCAACAAAGATACCTTGGGGTTCAGGTATTTAAAACCTTGAAATTTGTAACCCATGTAGATGGGGTGGTTCAGAAAGGTTTAGTATGCTTGACTTCATTGCTCAGACCTTTGAGTATAGGAGTTGGGATGTCATTGCTGAGGTTGTACTGGATATTGGTGAGGCCTCTTCTGGAGTATTGTGTACAGTTCTGGTTTCCCTGCTATAGTAAGGCTATTATTAAATTGGAGAGAGTTCAGAAAATATATAGAACATAGAACATAGAACATAGAAGAATACAGCGCAGTACAGGCCCTTCGGCCCTCGATGTTGCACCGATCAAAGCCCACCTAACCTACACTAACCCACTATCCTCCATATACCTATCCAATGCCCGCTTAAATACCCATAAAGAGGGAGAGTCCACCACTGCTACTGGCAGGGCATTCCATGAACTTACGACTCGCTGAGTGAAGAACCTACCCTTAACATCAGTCCTATATCTACCCCCCCTTAATTTAAAGCTATGCCCCCTTGTAATCGCTGACTCCATACGTGGAAAAAGGTTCTCACTGTCAACCCTATCTAACCCCCTAATCATCTTGTACACCTCTATCAAGTCACCCCTAAACCTTCTTTTCTCCAATGAAAACAACCCCAAGTGCCTCAGCCTTTCCTCATAGGATCTTCCTACCATACCAGGCAACATCCTGGTAAACCTCCTCTGCACCCATTCCAGTGCCTCCACATCCTTCCTATAGTATGGCGACCAAAACCGCACACAATACTCCAGATGCGGCCGCACCAGAGCCTTATACAACTGCAACATGACCTCAGGACTCCGGAACGCAATTCCTCTACCAATAAAAGCCAGTACGCCATATGCCTTCTTCACTGCACTATTTACCTGGGTGGCAACTTTCAGAGATCTGTGTACATGGACACCAAGATCCCTCTGCTCTTCCACACTACCAAGTATCCGACCATTAGCCCAGTACCCCATCTTTTTGTTACTCTTACCAAAGTGAATCACCTCACACTTAGCTACATTGAACTCCATTTGCCACCTTTCTGCCCAGCTCTGCAGCTTCTATGCCAGGATGTTGCAGGGAATGGAAATTTTGAGTTATAAAGATAGACTGAGACTTCTTTCACTGGAATGTCAGAGGTTGAGGGATGACCTTATAGAGGTTTATAAAATCATGAGGGGCATAGATAAGATGAATAGCAAGGGTAATTTCCCTCGGGTGGGTGAGTTCAAAACTCGGGGGCATATTTTTAAGGTGAGAGGAGAAAGATCTAAAAATGACATGGGGCAACTTTTTTTTAACACTGTGTGGTTCGTATGTGGAATGAACTGTCAGAGGAAGTGGTTAATGCAGGTACAGTGACAGCAACTAAAAGACATTTGGATAAGTACATGAATAGGAACGGTTTGGAGAGATATAGGCCAAACGCAGGAAAATTAAGTAGTTTTGTTGGGAACATGGTTGGCGTGGACTAGTTGGACCGACCGTTCTGTTTTCATGCTGTGTATGACTTTGTGAGATGGGTCAGTCTTAGTAGAAGGACATAGAGGGTAGTGGGAGGACGCTGTTCGAGTGACTGCAGGCTGGTGTCCAGCAGTGTACCGCAAGGATCAGTACTTTGTGCTTGTTTTATATATACATGATATAGTTGAAAATGTGGGGCAATTGATAAGCAAATTTTCAGATGTCACCAAGATGTATAGAATGGTTAATAGTGAAGAAGATGATTATAGGTTACAGGAGCATATATTTGGATTGGTCAAATGGGCAGACCAGTAGCAATAGTGTTTAACCCTGTTAAGTGTGAGGTGATGCACTTTGGAAGAAGAAACAAGATGAGGGACTACTTAATGAATAGTAGTACATTGGGTAGCTTAGAGGAACAGTGGGATCTTTAGTTAATTACTCACAGATCCCTGAAGTCAGCAGAGCACGTGAAAAGGATATTTAAGAAGGCATATTTGCTTGCACTTGCTTTCATCAGTCGAGGCATAGAGTATGAGAGCAAGGAGGTAATGCTGGAGTTTTACAGAGTGTTAGTTAGGTCACAGCTGGAATATTGTGCTGAAAAATGTGTTGCTGGAAAAGCGCAGCAGGTCAGGCAGGAGAATCGACGTTTCGGGCAAAAGTCCTTCTTCAGGAATGACCTGATTCTCCTGCGCCTTGGATCTGCTTGACCTGCTGCGCTTTTCCAGCAACACATTTTTCAGCTCTGATCTCCAGCATCTGCAGTCCTCACTTTCTCCTAGCTGGAGTATTGTGTCCAGTTCTGGTCACCTCACTACAGGAAGGATTGATAGCACTAGAGAGTGTACAGAGAAGGTGCACCAGGATGTTGCCTGGGATGGAAAAATTGGGCTATGAGGAGAGGTTAGATAGCCTTGGATTGTTTTCTTTAGAGCAGAGAAGACTGAGAGGTGGGGAGAACATGATTGAGGTATGCACAGGGTGAATAGAGAGCAACTGTACCCCTTGGTTATAGGATTAGTGGTGCTGGAAGAGCACAGCAGTTCAGGCAGCATCCAACGAGCAGCGAAATCGACGTTTCGGGCAAAAGCCCTTCATCAGGAATAAAAATGAAGGGCTTTTGCCCGAAACGTCGATTTCACTGCTCGTTGGATGCTGCCTGAACTGCTGTGCTCTTCCAGCACCACTAATCCAGTATTTGGTTTTCAGCATCTGCAGTCATTGTTTTTACCCCTGGTTATAGGGCCAATCAGGAGAGGGCATAGTTTTAGGATAAGGGGCAGGACATTCAGAGGGGGATTTGGGCACAAACCTTTTCACTTAGCACTTGGGAATCTAGAATATTCTACCTCGGAAGGCAGTAAAGGCCGGAAACTTTACAACCTTTAAAAAATATTTGGATGAGCACTTCAGATATCGTAACATTTAAGGATTTGGGACAAGTGCAGGAAATTGTGATTTGTGCACCTTTAGTGGTGGTTATGTTGTGCAGACTTCATGGGCTGAAGGGTCTTTTCTGCACTGTATGAATCTATGAATCTACACTTTAAATAAATGCCCAAAAATAAATGTGCAAATACAGGAAATCCGAGCACGTGGCTGCAGTTGTAGGATGAAGTTGCAAATACATCAATGAAAATTGCCAGAAGAAACATGCTGTTTCTTGAAGATAACTTTGAATATTAACTGCAGCGCTAGCAAGGAAACTTAGAACTGTCGAGTTCAAATCGACTCTTGGATGGTGTACCACACTTATGAAGAGAAACTGTTTTTACCATGAGAGAAGACCAAGATTTCATAATATTTTCCAGCAGGACTTGATGACAGAGTTCCCTTATTCTAGCAGTTTATAATCAAACAGTGAAAGAAGAATGGATACAGATTGCCATGCTCTTGGACCATGGATGGAACATTGATGAAATTTCCATTCAAGTCAAAAAGTGAGTGACGTTGGAGAGAAAACAATGCTAGTGAAGACAACTTCCCATGTAAAGAGTAGAATCATATTGTGCTGTTGTAAACACCTGATAAGGCAAAGTTTAAGCCTAAGAGAAGATAACTTACAAAATAGCAATTCCCGAAAGGAGAGTTCATCCATGTTCATGAGGAGGATGGATGGATGGATAAAATTGGTTGAAAATATGGCTGAGGTAAGTATGTGGTACTGAAAAATGTGTTGCTGGAAAAGCGCAGCAGGTCAGGCAGCATCCAAGGAGCAGGAGAATCGACGTTTCGGGCATAAGCCCTTCTTCAGGAATGACCTGAAGAAGGACTTATGCCTGAAACGTTGATTCTCCTCCTTGGATGCTGCCTGACCTGTGCTTTTCCAGCAACACATTTTTCAGCTCTGATCTGCAGTCCTCACTTTCTCAAAGTATGTGGTACTCCTGGTCAGAAATTCTAAAAAGGAAAATGACTTTTCTCTGGAAATGTTTAGGTCACATCTTGTTCGTGATGCTGTTGCTGAAGTTAGATTGCAAAATAATTTTATTGCAGTTATTCATGGTGGTGTAACCAGCCTTGTTCAACCACCGAAAGTTTCTCTAAAAAGTCCTTCAAGGGTACTCTGAGAAAAATCGGAATGATGTTCATTGACATTCATCAAAGGAAGCAGCAAATCAAAAACAATAACAGAAATAACAAAACTGAGCAGGTCTGGCAGCATCTATGAAGAAAACGCAGAGTCAACATTATTCCTTTTTATCGAGAGTTACCTGTTGGTATTTGCACATAACCTGCTTACTGCTTTAAATTACTTGTTACATGTCAGAGAATGTGATCTTGTGTCACCAGGTGATACTACAGTGATTAATTTAACTGAAATTGCCACTTTAAACTCAAGAATTAGAAGAGAAGGCTTATGATGTGCTGTCTCTGTCCAGGATTCAGAGAGCAAACATCATAAGTGTCATGTGGCCTACGGGACTTCTGTGAAAATTTTGTTTGATTATGCTCCTACGATAATTCTCTGAATGCTTCACAGTGTTAATAGTGCATAATAAATGAAAGTTGTTTTCTTTTTATTCATTCATGGGATGAGGGTGTCGCTGCCTAAGCCTGCATTTATTGCCCATCCCTAATCACCCATAGTACATTTAAGAGTCATCACATTGCTGTGGGTGTATAGTCACATGTATGCAGACCAGGCAAGGATGGCAGTTTCCTTCCCTAAAGAACCAGATAAGTCTTTCCTAATAATCAACAATGGATTCATGGTCATCATTAGACTCTTAATCCCAGATTTTTATTGCATTCAAATTTCACCAGCTGCAGTGGCAGGATTCGAATCCCCCTGATCTCCAGAACATTCCATGGGTCTCTGGATTAACACTCCAGTGATAATATCACTCGGCCATCACATCCCCTTGTTGCTGTGGTCATCTAGATGAATAATGTTGGACTTTAAATACCTTAAAATATACATGTATGAACCTGATCAGCTCGATGCTTATGTATGAAGTTGTACTTTGTCAGTTGAATGATATTCTCATTAAATTTTACTGGCAAACAAATTACTTTGGTACAGCTACTGCACACCCATGGATAACATTAGTCAGACAGCTAAATTGTTATAACAGTTAATAGTGGGCATATATAGTTGAGAGTTGCAGGTTTTTATTTTGCAGACTTCTTGATATGTTCTTTGAGTTAGCTAGGCAGATAAAGGGACTCTCTGGTGAGAAAATTGAAGCAGTGTTACAAATTTTGAATATGCTCCAGCAGAGCCATTTTGGACATGACACAGAAGTAGGTTTTCCTCTTTTTTTTATTTCAGTCTAAATAATTGGTCAGAGTGAATTGGGAAAGCCAGACTCAAACATTAAATGCCTGTAATAGAGCACGCTCAATTTCCAATCCTTTAGTTATGAAGACAGGAAGTGTTAGACCATACTTAAAGGTATTATTCCTCTGCTAAATTCAGATTGCCTTTAAGATTGAAAGATGTATTTGCTATTGAGTCATCAGGCCTTGAATCAATCTGCATTTAATTCTTCTGCAAGACTTTGTGTTTTGCCCTTTCTTTGCTGAAATGACATTTGATGTTAACTTTTTTCACATGAATATGATTATCATTTTTGGTCAAACTCTGTAAATTCATGGTCATCATTAATTCCAAATGTTAAGGAATTCAAATTCCACGATCTGTTCGGAAAGGATTCAAACCCAGGTCCCAGGAACATTACCTGTGTCTCTGGATTAACACTCCAGTGATAATTTCATGAGACTGTCACCTCCAGTCTAATGAACTGTTCATTAATGCAGATGATGATGAAGAGCTAATATCTTGAGGTAATTTGTTTCCTTTTCTAGAGAAAAGAACGGATAAATCTGCAGTCTCGGGTGCTATTCGACTGCAAATCAGTGTTGAAATCAAAGGTGAAGAAAAGGTTGCCCCCTATCACATCCAGTATACTTGTCTGCATGAAGTAAGTTTGGAATGTATGAAGTATGATTGAATCAAAGTGGAAATGAACTGTTACAAAATACTAATTTTGCAAAGTAATTAATGATGTGTGGTCCTTATAAACACATCTAAGATATGTCTGGGTGTCGAATGGCAATTGTCCAATCCAGAGTTTAAGATTTAATAAGTTGAGAAAGTAAAGCGCAACCAATTTGATTATCAACTGAGCCTTAAAATTAGACATATGATATAATTTGTAAAACTTGATGGTAAGTATTTTTTCTAGTCTTTTATAAATTTGATGTTACCTTGATAGTGCTGCAGGGTCTTTCTAATATTGTGGCATTAAATTATTTTGAAATCTAATTTTTCCAAGTTAAAGCAATGGTAAGACAGTGCATTATGTTGTGAAGTTGGGTAGAGTAATTTTAGATTGGGAGGTAGGAAGTTAGAACTTGGTGTTTGTAAAATTGTAAAATTCTAGGGGCAGAAGTATTACGTGGTCCCTTTAAAAGATTTTCCTGTGCTTAGAGATTAAAATGGATGTATGTGAGCAGCAGCTTGAGTTTGCAAGGATACAGAATGCCTGAACTGAAACATTTGTATCAAAAGGCTGAACAGTTAGCAGGCCAAGCAGCAGTTTTTACCAAGACAACATGTTTTTGAAATTAACCAATCAATTTGAACCAGGTACTTGGATAGTAAAAACCTATTGTATTTAAATTTGATGGTTTTGACAACATAGGACCAATCCTATTGTAAGAAATATTGTCATCAAGGGTATAAAAGAAGGGGACAATTGGACAAACATTCGAGAGCAAGCTGCCATCCGCCAGACTTCACAGCTGTCATCTCAATGAAAGAATTACTAGCTGTCCCAACCATCCATGTATTAGAGAAAGCAGCATCTAAATAATAACAGTACCAACAATTGAGAAGACATTCCTAACCGAAGAAATGACGGAAAAGGCACTGAACATTCCAGAAGAGACACAACCTAGCTGTAATTTCAAGAGACTATTTTTGTTGAATGGGGCTTGTATTTATTGGAACAGCGTATCATTAGAATCTTGTTTTATTCAGGAATAGTTGGTTGTTAGAAGGGAAATATTCAGTTTGTTCATAGTTTAGATAATTTGTTCACTGTTGGAGTTAGGTAAAGAAATTGTTACTTGTTGATTTTGAAATGAATGTCAGGGATTTACTTTATTTGAACACTAGAAATTGCTGAAAAGCAGGTTATATCACCTCTTGCGCTCTTTTTAAAGATTAAAGGGCAAGGTGCTCCTCCCTGGGTGTTTCAGTTTTAGTTCTTAGAGGGGGATCAACCTCTTTATAACAATTAGAATATTGATCTTCCATATTGGAATCTGAATTCATCAACATTATGATTGATGGAATTAGTAATATTTGCTCTCTCACTTGTGCACACTCCCTCTCTCCTGCCCAACAATGGCTTGCAATCACAGAGCTTATAATTGGCCTTTCTCCAAAAGATAAACACACAAAAACAACTAGTGTGAGACATGCAAACATGTTTAAAAGAATCACTTAAGTTTTGTGTTAAGGTACAGAGAAAGATACCTTCATTCTACATTGCACCGTGTTGGACATAATCTGATTGAACCGTGTTGGACATAATCTGATTGATTGATTTGTTGTCATCACATGTACTAAGATATAGTGAAAAGTGTTGTTTTGCATACTATACAGGCAGATTGTACCATACAAAGTGCTTTAGGGTAGCAGAACAGAGTGCAGAATACAGTGTTACAGCTGCAGAGAAGGTACAGAGAGAGAGAGAGATCAGAATTAATATTTGAGAGATCCATTGAAAAGTCTGATAATAGCAGGAAGAAGCTGTTCTTGAATCTGTTCATTGATGTATTCAAACTTGTATATCTTATAACAAGGGTGGGAGAGGTCTTTGATTATGTTGGTTACTTTCCTGAGGCAGCTGGAAGTATAGATGGAGTCAATTGGTAGATGGCTGCCATGTGTGATGGATTGGGCGGTGCTCTTTAATTCTTGTGGTTTCCTATGGTCTCAGGAATAGCAGTTGCCATAACATGCTGTGATGCACCTCGACAGGATGTTTTTTAATGTGCATGTATAAAAATTGGTCAAGGTCCTTGTGGACATGCTGTATTTCATTAGACTCCTCAGGAAATGGACATTGTTGTGCTTTCTTGATCATCGCGATGACTGAGGTGGACCAGGACAAATTGTTGGTGATCATCACTCCTAGGGACGTGACACTCGTGACCATCTCCACCTCAGCACCATTGATGTAGTCAGTGGCTTGCCCTCCACTCTACTTCAGGAAGTCAATTATCAGCTCCTTCGTTTTGCTGATGTTCATGGAGAGAGTGTTCTCTTCAAACCATGCTGTAAGCACTCAAGTCTCTTTCCTGTATTATGTCTCGTCACTGTTTGACTCCTGTGGTGTCATCAGCAAATTTGCAAATGGATTTGGGGCAGAATTTGACCATACAGTCATGAGTGTATAAGGAGTATAGTAGGGGGCTGAGTATGCAGTGTTGCAGGACATCAGTGTTGAGGATTATGGAGAAGGAGGTATTGTCACCTCTTCTTAATAAATATGGTATGTGGGTCAAGTGACTCCAGTTACAGAGGGAGGAACCAAGACCTAGGTCTTGGAGTTTAGAGAAGAGTTTGTTTGGAATTATCGTATTGAAGGTGGAACTGTAGATCATAGGAAGGAGTCTGACTTAGGTATCCTTGTTATTTAGATGTTTCAGTAATGAGTGGAGGGCCAGGGAGATGGTGTCTACTTTGAAACTGTTGCACTGGTTGGCAAATTACAAAGGATCAAGGCAGTTTGGTAGGCTGGAGTTCATGTGAGCCATGACTAATTTCTCGAAGGACTTCATTATTATGGAGGTCAGAGCCACTGAGTGGTAGTCATTGAGTCACACTGCATAATTTTGCTTTGGCAATGAGATGATGGTGGCCTTCTCAAAGTAAGTGGGGACTTCAGATCATAGTAAGGAGAGGTTAAATATATCTGCGAATACGCCCATCAGCTGGTCCATACAGTGTCTGAATACACAGCCGGGGACTCCATTTGTGCCAGTTGTTTTCCAAGAGCTTACTCTCAAGAAAGCCAATCTAACATCTGTGGCAGTGACAGTAGGTACCCCATGTGCAAGGCGTTTGTATAGGTTACGTTGTTTCACTTATGTTCTGTTCAAAGTGAGCGTAGAATGCATTGAGCTCCTCGGATAAGAATGCGCTTTTGCCTGCGATTCTGTTCGATTTCGTATTGTAGTTCATTATGTCGTGTAAGCCTTGCCACAAACAACGGGTGTCCGTATAATTGGTCTAGGTCTCAAACTTAGTTTGGTATTGCCCTTTGATGTCTCTGGCCTTACAAACGTTGCACTCAATTTCCTGTATAGGTCAGAGTTGCCCGACTAGTAAGCCTCAGACCTGGTCTTCAATGGATCTCCCAGTTCACCCATAGTTTCTGGTTGGGAAAGATTCAGATTAACTTCTTTGACAAGTGGTCTTCTCCATACTCACTAGTGAAGTCTGTAATAGTAGTGGCATACTCATTTAGATTGGCTGCTGAGTTCTTGAATATTGACCAGTTTTCCAAAAGTATGCTGGGAAGGGCGGAGATTCGAAATCCTGAAGTTTCAGTCCCACCTAAAGTCCAGCATATCTCTGACATTTCCCACATCAGGAGGGGAGGTAGCTCCTCATTGATTTTGGGCATCGGGGAAGGAAGTCTGCTACTCCAAGAGGTAAGTGTGTCCTCCTGATGGGGTCATGGGCACCAGTCATGGCCTTGAGCATTCAAGGGGGTCTTGTGGCCAGTTTGGTTGGACCTCCTCGATGTCTGGTCACCATGTGTTCAGGTCTTGTTCCCACACTGGTCAGGCCTTGGTTTCAGGTTTCCACGAGGAGTTCAGGCTTGCAGGAAGCCAGTAATTCCCTTTACTCCCCCGCATAGTTCCAGCATCGTTAATAGAGCCTCATCATTTGTGGAATCTTTAAACCTGAAAGTAGGTTTAGTAATTCTGATGGACATAGAATTGAAGTTATAAGCTTATAAGATATGTAAGAATAAGATCTGCTGTAGACGGCTCGCAAAATGTTGCCACATTCTGGCGTCATCTGGGATTCTTAGTTCCTGACTCGAGGGAAAAGAATTTGCAATAATGGCGATCCTGTCCGTTGTGGCAAAATAACAAAAGACATTCAAAAGTCCTACCAGTGATCCAATTTCACATTTTGATGAGAGTGGACTATGGATTCTTATAAAAGAATAGTTCCTCAGATAGCTGGTCATTTAAATGATCAACTGTCTCCATTCAATTCAGATTTTAGAGTCACTGGTGTCTGGAACCCAAAGTATGGAGATTAGATAAACTACGAGCAGTCTTTTTTTGTGCTTTTTTTGTTTGGATAGCCAGGGTACCCCTTTAGAGATGAGATATACCTGTGCATATACTCTCTCAGTACTTGGAGCATGAAGTTCAGATATCATTTGTGGGTTCAGATTTTCTTTGGGGTTTTTAAACTATGGGGAATATTGTGTGCAAAAGGTGCATAAACTCAGTAGAACTGTCCAGTAGCTTTGAGAGTTTCAAGAACTGTCAAAATAGTTTTATTTATGAATGAGAGCGCTTTTCCCAGTAGAGCTTAGTTTATTAGAATTACAGTTAGCTTTATTGTCACATGTACTTAACTGAGTACAGTGAGAAATGTTGAAGTCACCACTCAAGATGCCATCTTAGGGACAAAGATCCTAATTCTTGGGGAAAAAAGAGAGAAGTAAAAATGTCCAGTACTGCAGATTTTAGGCATATATTATAAAATGGAGAAAAAGAAGTTAAGAACAGTCATCTCCCAACCCAGTCCTTACTGGTGCCATGAGTCCAGTTCATGCCGAGGCAATGCCAGGCTGTGAGACCATCACATCCTGCCCAAATGTCACCAAGTCGGGCCATTGTGAGATCACCATGCCACACCAGCAGACTGCCATACTGTCTTTGTTCTGAAACTGGGAGTTCCCAGGCCAGGAGTTCTGAGGCTGCGAGGTCGGAGGCTGGGAGTTAAGGCCATGAAAAGAGAAGAGGGAAAAAAGACAAGAGGAGGAAGAAAAAGAGAAAAAAAATGAAAGGAATGGTTGGAAGTTAAAGTAATAGAAATTCCTCCTCCTCCTCCTCCTTGTAAATGAGTACTTGTGGATCCTAAGTGAGCTATCATGGTCGATGAAGAAGAAACAATATTGGCTGAAAAGTAGGCAGTCAGTTGGCATGGGGGTATGAAGGCCATGGGGTATGGATAAGGAGTCCAGGGGATGATATGAAGTGGCATGGATAGTGCATGAGAAGTGAGGAGAGTCTGAGACATGAGGGCAGAGAAATATTTAATGCTTTATACTTTCATTTTGATTTTTGCTGATGCCTGAAGGCAGGCTTTCACCTTCCACGCCACCACCCTCTGGATATGTTGCATCATCCTCCGCTATTTCCGCCACCTGCAAACAGACCCCACCAAGAGAGAGATATTTTCCTCCCCACCCCTATCTGCATTCCACAGAGACCATTCCCTCTGCAACTCCATTGTTAAGTCCATGCCCCTCACCAACCCACCCTCCACTCCTGGCATCTTCCCTTGCCACTGCAAGAAGTGCAAAACCTGCTCCCACACCTCCCACCACCCCCTCACCGGGATCAATGTTGATTCCATCAGTTTCCTCATTTCCCCTGCACCCACCCTATCCCAGATCTAGCCTTCCAACTAGGCACTGCCTTCTTGAACTGTCCGACCTGTCTATCTCCCTTCCAACCTATCTGCTCCACCTTCCTCTCCATATTATCACCATCACTCGCCACCTTTTTCTACTTAGCATATTCCCAGCTATTTTGCCCCCAACTCCACCCCTCTCCCATTTATCGCTCAGCCCCCTTGGGACCCCACCCCCTCTCATTCCTGATGAAGAGCTTATGCTCAAAACGTCAACTCTCCTCCTCGGATGCTGCCTGACCAGCTATTCTTTTCCAGGACCATACCTTTCTACTCTGATCTTCAGCAGCTGCAGTCCTCACTTTCTCCTAAGCTTCCCATCCAGCCCATCTTGGGAACTGGCAGTCTGACTCCCAAACCAGCCCACACCCAAGACTGAAAATGAAGTTTTCAGGTTGAATTCACAGAACCCGGATTTCTTCCACATCTGTGTACCAGACCCAGGAGTGAAAATTGGGGCATAGGAACCTAAATTTGAAGCATTCCATTCCCAGTCACTGGCATTTGTTATTTGAATGACCACACAATTCACCTAGTCATGTAAATTCAGAGAGAATACAGAAATTACTTAAATCTCATTCAATCCCTTCGGTGGGATGCACCTAAAACAGTAGGATTAAGAATATAGCTGGAATGAAGAGACTGCATTTCCAAACATAAGGCTGCACATTTTAGTAGTAATTAAGTTGTTTCTGTCCACGATATTCATTTCTCATTTGAGTCTTGGAGCCGGTGAATTAAGTTCTTTAGACTTTTAGGACAGAACATTTGAGGAAAACGTTTGCATTATGAGTCTGTGGATTGTGATTGAGATTGAAGAACAAGAATAAAGATATGTGGTAAAATAGCTAGTACATGGAAGGTGGACATTTTTAAAAGCCTTTCGTATTTGAAACTGCAGTAAAAATGTAATTTAGTTCATTTGACAGGTCGTGTTCATTTACATATATAAAATATCATAGCAGGTAGTTCTTGCTGTTGATATTTGCTAATTTGAACCTCCTGTGACTTTCCAAATAATGCCTAATTCACCATTAGATGCAAAAGTCAGCAGTCACCCCTATGCACAGTCTGTTCATCAGGACTGTGATTGAGCCCCATAAAGAGAAATTTACAGGTTCAGTCCTTTGCCAAATCGATTTATTGATCTTAGTTGTATTTACAGGGAGAGTATTACAGTCAACATCAATGCCTCTGCAGCTTGTATTTGTAGCATTTTAGGTAAAGATCATTTAAATTCAGATTTATCAAGAAAAACTGCTAAAAGCATTTTTTTAAGGTAAAATATTTCAGCGGTTTCCTGAGGTATATCTTTTCTAAAGAGAATCGATTTTGCCTGTCAATGCTATCCTATCCCTGTTGTTATACCTGAATCTATCATCATGGTTAAACCTCATGACTGTCTTCCAGTATTTCAAACTCCACGTGGAGAGGTTGCTTCCCCTTGCAGAGGAGTCTAGGACCTGAAGGCAAAGTCTCAGAGTAAGGCATTGCCAGTTAAGACAGAGATAATGGTGGTCACTGTGGATTTCTTCACTGCGGGGGCTATTCAGTTGTGTCATTCAGTATCTTTAAGGCTGAAATAGACATTTTTAATTAATAAGGAAATCAAGGATTATAGGGAAAAGAGGGAAATAGAGTTACGAATTTTCAGAACACCCCAATCTCATTGAATGGTAGAGCAGATTTGATGGGTTGAGTTTCTACTCCGATATCTTATAGTGTTATGGTCTGTACTTAGCCAAGGCTTAAACACAGTTTTCAGTTTTCTCTATTACATGATTTGTTGGTTTTCGTGTCTCATGCACAATGTTAATTTGAAGAAAGGATAAAACCCACGGACGTTATGTAATATCAAAAGCTACACAAATTAAAACACCTTGAATTTGTAAAGGGCCTCTCTTGTAAAGGAAACATTTGGATACATTTAATAAGAAGGAAAGGTTTGAAACCAGCATGTGGAAATGAGTGAAGAACAAAGGTTTTAAGTTGTGCATCAAACTGTGTTGCAAGATGTGAGTTCTTCTGATTACAAGTCATAGACATGAACTATTAATTTTGTTTCTCTCTCTGTAAATGCTTGGCCTGCTGGATATTTTTCAGTACTTTACACATCCACAGTATTTTGCTTTTGTTTGTATGAGAGAGCTGGCAACTTTAATTGCCTGGAATGCCCTAGATTCTGGAAAGGTCCCAACAAATTGGAAAATAGTGAATCTGACTTCTCTGTTCAAGAAAGGGGGAGACAGGCAAAACTATAGACTAGTTTGCCTAAATTCTGTTATGGAGTAAAGCTGTAACCTGTTATTTAAGAGGTTCTGGCAGGCACTTAGAAATTCTCAGTGCAATCAAGTAGATCCACATGATTTTGTAAAAGAGAAATAATGTTTAACTATTTATTTAGAGTTCTTTGAGGCAGTAGCAAGCAGTGTAGATAGAATAAAACCAGTTAATATACTCTCCTTAGATTTGAGAAGGCATTTGTCACGTGTCACATCAAAGGTTACAATGCAAAATAAGACTCATGGGTAACATATTAGTATGGATAAATTATTGGCTAGTGAGAAATGGAGGATGAGCATGAATGGGTCATTTTTGGATTGGCACAATTTGAAGATAAGTGTTGGGGGTGAATTTATTTAGGAGAAAGTGAGGACTGCAGATGCTGGAGATCAGAGCTGAAAATGTGTTGCTGGAAAAGTTACAAGCCTGGACGTGGAGAGTCCACCCTTACACCAATCTTGATAATCTCACTGCAAAGCTCACTTACAGTCTCACATACCTTGGATCAACAATCACCAGCAATGTGTCCTCTAATGTCACAACTGGCAATGGCAAGGCAACAGCTGCCAAATTGAAGTTAGACTGTGGACTAATAGGAAGCTAACCAAAAATGCAAAACTCTTGTACAACAGGTTTAGTCCTCAGGATTATTCTTTACAATAGCAAAGCAGAGACAACTGATGCAAACCAATAAAAATGGATGAACAGCTCCCACTTTTGCTATTCCAGACAAATATTGGGCATCTCCTGCCAAGACAAATCACTGAATATGAAAGTAGGGATCCCTAGAATATTTTCCTGAGTAAGCAGTGATTCTAATGGCTTTTATTTTCCAAAAGTGGACAAGTTTGCATTTTTACACAGTAAATTTACATAGAGAAATTACATGGAGGAAGGTATCAAAAATGTTTGCTGAATTTGCTTATAATACAAAGGTAGATAAGATAGTAGTTATAAAATGGACATTATGAGTGTACAAAGAAATATAGATTGGTTAAATAGGTTGGCAAATTTTAGCAGATGGAATGTACTGTGGAAAAATGTGAACTTGTCCACTTTTGGAAAATAAAAGCCATTAGAATCACTGCTTACTCAGGAAAATATTCTAGGGATCCCTACTTTCATATTCAGTGCTTTGTCTTGGCAGGAGATGCCCAATATTTGTCTGGAATAGCAAAAGTGGGAGCTGTTCATCCATTTTTATTGGTTTGCATCAGTTGTCTCTGCTTTGCTATTGTAAAGAATAATCCTGAGGACTAAACCTGTTGTACAAGAGTTTTGCATTTTTGGTTAGCTTCCTATTGGTCCACAGTCTAACTTCAATTTGGCAGCTGTTGCCTTGCTATTACCAGTTGTGACATTAGAGGACACATTGCTGGTGATTGTTGATCCAAGGTATGTGAGACTGTAAGTGAGCTGTAAGATTGGTGTAAGGGTGGTCTCTCTACGTCCAGGTTTGTAACTTTGGTGGTCTTGTTGCTGACTGGTTCTCCTGGCCCTGCGAGGAATTTAGACTGACAATGTATAGAATATGACCAAATATCATAACCCAGAATGCTTCTTTTAAATTCATTGGGTTCTGCATCGATTTTAAAATACTGAGTTTATCACCAACAAATGGAGAGTATTTCAGTTTCCATGTATTACGTACTGTGCTATTGAGTGTTGTTTAATGCTAAGTTTCTTATCATTTTTTTTTTACAGAACCTTTTCCACTCTCTCACAGACCTTCAGAGTAGTGGTGTTGTGAAAATACCAGATGCAAAAGGTGATGATGCATGGAAGGTTTATTTTGATGAGACTGCACAAGAAATAGTAGATGAGTTTGCGATGCGTTACGGAATAGAATCCATTTATCAGGCAATGACGTAAGTTTTAAAACAATTTTTTAGGAAGACTTAATAACTGATTGGTAAAATATAACCTGAGCATTTCTGTTCATGACCAAACAATGTAACAAGTGGAATAGGATTGTAATGTCATACAGTTTAAATGAAATTTTAGCAATATAACAGTTATGTTATAGTTTGTGTCTTTATAAGCATAATATATTGAAAAGAGAAATTAATCCTGACCTTTACTCAGGGCAGCATTGGGCACTGGCTGCAGAGACAGGTGGTAACCTATTTCAGCCTAGAGGCTCAGGCCATGGGCCAAAGCCACAGCGAGAGGTGATGGAGAACCTAAGACAAGGAGGCCTAAATTTCCCCATGGGTATAGAGAAGCATTCTTTGTCCTAAAAGGAAAGCAAAGTTAAAAGATTTGACAGCTTGGTCTTCTGGCTCCATTCTTCTTTGGCTAGGTAACCTTGGCAGATTACAAAGGCTTTTCTATCTATGCCACGATTTAAGTTAACATTTCAAATCTGATCACAATCTACATACTTAAAGAGAGATTCTGCTGATTTCCCAGCGGATATCCTTCTCACCTACTGAAAACAACAGCTTAAAATGGAAGTGTGTGGAAAGGGCTGAGAATGTTGGCAGGTAAGTCAAGCAATTTTATCTGCCTACTTGGTTTTCATCATGTAGGTAAGATGATAATTTCTTTCAGTATATTGGCTTAATGGGGATGAAAAAAACAACAAACTCCATTTCAAGCTTTTTCTGTAATTTTCAAGTTTCTTGTCTGAGGAAATGGAGTTCATATCAATGACTTTTTCATTTTCTGAAATCTCAGAAAAGCTGTAAATAATTCAGATACTTCAAATGGAAATTGCTGAAAGAAGATTATCAACATCAGTCTGAGCAGTGAGATGGGCATTTTTGACGTGAGACAGATTGTGCTAAATGGATATCTTTCTTCAGAATTGATGTACTTAAGAAGTTTTTACCTGAAGTGTTGATTTTTTTTTCCAGATGTCAGCTGACCTTGTATTGCTTACAATTTTTTACAATATATATTAGAACTCAAATGAAGTTTCTTTATTACCATGAATAATGTTGCAATTTTTGGCTCTGCTGTGAGTCCTGTATATTAAATACCTAATTTTATGCTTCTGCTATTGCAGGCATTTTGCTTGTTTGTCTTCTAAGTACATGTGCCCTGGAGTGCCAGCAGTAATGAGCACCTTGTTAGCCAATATCAATGCATACTATGCACACACCACTGCCTCTACCAATGTATCTGCCTCTGATCGCTTTGCTGCATCAAATTTTGGGGTATGTTCTATATACAGAAATCTCCAATGTTGCATCTTTATTTTTCATCAGCTGTTTTCTTTCCACTCTGTTCTCTTTTCAATGTTGTATACAGTTTACAATTTGGGGGGTTTGGAAAAATATTGCACAGGCAATTTGTCCAGTGTGCTGCCAGAGTTGGACAATTTGAGGTCTGTGAGAGCAGTACCAGGTGATTTGCCTTTTGCTTTTTCTTCGTCTCCTGATTTCCATACCTTGATTCTCTAAAACAGTCAGTGTGAGATTGAGAAACCACTGTGTGGGAAATTATAATCCTCAGTTGTTGCTTTGTTTGCTATCTGTGCTCTGTATGCTTTTCACTATTGTAATATTAAGAATAATTAAGCAACTTGAGCATATTCTGTAACTTAATTTCAAGGTTATTTTTAAGAGCATTGTCTGTTTCATTCCTTTAGCCTGCCCTTGATAGAGTATTGCATAAAAAATGTATTTTACTTTAGATCATTGATTCATTTACTGCTATTTAGCAACTGGAAGACTTTTAATAAGAAAACTTTTAATGCTTGTAAAGTGATAATTCTAATTACATACTTCTGTTTGAACAAATCAGAAAGAAAGATTTGTGAAACTACTGGACCAACTACACAATTCACTTCGCATTGACCTCTCCATGTATAGGGTGAGTGTAAATGGTGTTACCTATTGAATTGGAGATAAAGCTCTAAAGTACCAAATAATAGATTTCTCAGTAAGTCCTGCATTTATTCTCAGTATTTCACACTGTTCTACATTGTCAAAGAGAAGCAGAAAGCCATTATATAGCTTCACATTATCATTGCTTTTGTAATGATTTATTCTAGCTCTCCAGTTGAACTGATCATGCTGTTTGTATTGAATGGACTCTATGACTAATTTATATTGTTGAATATTGCAGTTAACTATTAATGGTAGCTATATTAATTAAATATTCTGAACCATTATAGGCTAATGTCATGTATTTCCCAAAATTGGGCTGTTAGTTTAGGTCTGTCCAATCAAACCAGTTAAATTTGGCTGCAGCTTCACCAGATCCATTCACTGTGGTTCTTCCATACAAAGAATTTCATTTGTTAGAAGGAGGCCTTTCATTACTTCCTGATTTGCTTTCTTCCCTGGCTCAACACTGATCAAATTTCCTGGGTCAGATGTTAATTGTCATGATGTGGAGGATCCAGTGTTGGACTGGGTGACCAAAGGTAAAAATCATACGACACCAGGTTATAATCCAACATGTATATTTGGAAGCACTAGCTTCCAACATCTATGGAGTGACTTTGCATTTGTGGAATTATATTTGCAGATACATTCTATTTTGCTCAAAAAAATATAATCTGCAGGCAGACAATCCATGTAATATTTTACAAATTCCACTTTGGAAATAGAGCGAGTCTTACTCAAGATTGGGATACAGACAAACTCTAACCTCACACCTTTAGTGCATTGTCTGAGCCGAGATGTTACTTTTCTTTTTAAGAAAACCTTAAGTTATCTTGAGAGTGTGACTTAAAAGAAGTTCTGGGATTTACATATTAATGAACTGAAATCTGCAACCCATTCTAAACGATGAAAGACTAAACAGCAATCTAAATTTGTTCAGTATATCACTTCAGTTGTGTGACACTGTAATCTTTTGCTATAAATTCTGTGTCTTATGGTCCTGCTCCACAGCTACCCGAAGACGGAGCAGTGCTTCGAAAGCTAGTGCTTCCAAATGAACCCGTTGAACTATAATCTGGTGTTGTGATTTTTAACATTATTTGTCATGTGAGCCACAATCCCAGAGAGGGCTTGCCATGATATCACTGCAGCATAAGAATATCAGTACATAAGGAACAGGAGTAGGCCATCTGGCCCTTTGAGCCTGCTCCACCATTCAATAAGATTGGCTGATCTTTTTGTGACCTCAGCTCCACTTACCCACTCTCTCACCATAACCCTTAATTCATTGACTGTTCAAAAAATTATCTATCTTAGCTTTAAAAACATTCAATGAGAAAGCCTTAACTACTTCACTAGGCAAAAAATTCCACAGATTCACAACCATTTGGTGAAGTTCCTCCTCAACTGAGTTGTAAATCTGCTCCCCCTTATTTTGAGGTTATGCCTTCATGTTCTAGTTTCATCCGCCAGTGGAAACGTCTCCCTGCTTCTATCTTGTCTATTCTCTTCATAATTTTATATGTTCCTATAAGATCCCCCCCCACCGCCTTCTAAATGAATATAATCCCAGTTGACTCAGTCTCTCCTCATAAACCAACCCTCTCAAGTCTAGAATCAACTTAGTGAATCTCCTCTGCACCCCTGCCAGTGCTTGTACATCCTTCCTCAAGTAAAGAGACCAAAACTGCATGCAGTACTCCAGGCATGGCCTCACCAGCACCCTGTACAGCTGCAACATAATATCCCTGCTTTTAAACTCAATCCCTGTAGCAGTGAAAGACAAAATCCATTTGCTTTCTTATTTAACTGTTGCACCTGCAAGCCAACCTTCTGCGATTCATGTACAAGGACACAGTAGCATGCTGCAATTTTTTACTGTTCAAGTGAATATTTTTTACTGTTATTCCTATGAAAATGGATGACTTGACAGTTATCAACATTGTACTCCATCTGCCTGACCTTTGCCCATTTAGGCTATCTATATTTGTCTGCAAGCTTTCAGAGTCCTCTGCACACTTTGCTCTACCATTCATCTTCATGTCATCTGCAAGCTTTGACACACTATACATGGTCCCCAACTCCAGATCATCTATGTAAATTGTAAACAATTGTGGTTCCAACTGAGACACACCACTAGACACCGATAGCCAACCAGAAAAGCGCTCATTTATCCCCACTCTTTGCTTCCTGTTAGTTAACCAATCCTCTATCCACAGTAATACATTGCCTCTAACACCATGCACCTTTATCTTATGCAACAGCCTTTTATGCAGCACCTTGTCTAATGCTTTTTGGAAATCTAGATACACCACATCTACTGGGTCCCCATTGTCCACTGCACTCATAATGTCTTCATATGATTTCAGTAAATTAGTTAAACATGACTTGCCTTTTATCAACCCATGCAGCGTCTGCTGCTATGGATCAGGTCAGAACCCCTCAAAATATTTCAAGAAAGTAGCCCAGATTCTAACTTGGCTAGTTGTTTTAAGCAGGTGTATAGTTGATATTCCAGGAAAGATCCAGCTGGTCAAACCACTTACTTTTAAACAAAACAGAATTTGTTTACAAGATTATAGAATGAAACACAAAGTAAAAAAGAGAACAGGATACCGAATAACTTAATCCATCCAAAAACCCAACAGAAGGGCATGATTGGCAGCTAAATATCCCAGGATATAGATGCCTCAGGCAGGATAGAGAGGGAGGTTAAAGGGGGTGAAAGTGTTAAGTTACTGGTCAGAGAAGGTGTCACAGCTGTTCTGAAGAAGGGCACCATAGAGGACTCGAACAGTGAGGCAATATGGGCAGAGCTCAGGAATAGGAAGTGTGCAGTAAGTGTTGGGGCTGTACTACAGGCCTCCCAACAGCGAGCGTGAGATAGAGGTACAAATGTATAAACAGATTATGGATAGCTGTAAGAGCAACAGGATGGTGGTGATAGGGGATTTTAATTTCCCCAGCATTGACTGGGATTCACTTCATGTTAGAGGTCTAAATGGAGCAGAATTTGTAAGGAACATCCAGGAGGGTTTTCTAGAGCAGTATGTAAATAGTCCAACTTGGGAAAGGGCCTGATGTTGAGGAATGAGCCCGGCCAGGTGGTTGAAGTTTCAGTAGAGGATTACTTTGGGAACAGGGATCATAATTCTATAAGTTTTAGAATACTCATGGACAAAGACAAGAGTGGTCCTAAAGGAAGAGTGCTAAATTGGAGGAAGGCCAACTATAGGAAAATTCAGCTGGAGCTGGGGAAAATGGATTGGGAGCAGCTGTTTGAAGGTAAATCCTCATTTGACATGTGGGAGGGTTTTAAAGAGGGCTTGGTTAGAATGCAGGACAGACATGTGCCTTTGACAATGAGGTACAGAAATGGCAAGTTTATGGGACCATGGGCGACAGGTGATATTGTGAGAATAGCTAAGAGGCAAAAGGAAGCATGCATAAGGTCTAGGTGACTGAAAACAGATGAAACTTTGGAAGAATATCGGGAAAGTAGAACTAATCTGAAATGAGGAATTAAGAGGGCTAAAAAGAGTCATGAAATATCTTTAGCAAACAAGGTTAAGGAAAATCCCAAAGCCTTTTATTTGTATATAAGGAGAAAGAGGGTAACTAGAGAAAGAGTTGGCCCACTCAAGGACAAAGAAGAAAAGTTATGCGTGGAGTCAGAGAAAATGGGAGAGATTCTCAATGAATACTTTGAGAGGAGAGGGACATGGATGTTAAGGTTAGGAACAGATGTTTGATTACTCTAGATCAAGTAGGCATAAGGAGGGAGGAGGTGTTGGGTATTCTAAAAGGCATTAAGGAGGACAAGTCTGCAGGACCGGATGGGATCTATCCCAGGTTACTGAGGGAAGTGAAAGAGGAAATAGTTGGGACGTTAACAGGTATCTTTGCAGCATCCTTGAACACGGTTGAAGTCCCAGAGGACTGGAGAATTGCTAAAGTTGTCCCCTTGTTTAAGAAGGGTAGCAGGGACAATCCATGTAATTATAGACTGATGAGCCTAACGTCAGTGGTAGGGAAGTTGATGGAGAAGATACTGAGGGATAGGATTTATTCCCATTTGGAAAAAATGGGCTTCTTGGTGATAGGCAACGTGGTTTTGTGCAGAGAAGGTCATGTCTTATCAACTTAGACTACTTTGAGGAAGTGACAAAGTTGATTGATGAGGAAAGGGCTGTAGATGTCATATACATGGACTTCAGTAAGGTTTGATAAGGTTATCTATAGTAGGTTGTGCATAGGGTGAAGTTGCATAGGGTGCACGGTGTACTAGCTAGATGGATAGAGAAGGCTAGGCAGCAGGAGACAGAGAGTCGTAGAAGAAGGAAGTTTCTCAAAATGGAGAATTGTGACCAGTGGTGTTCCACAGGGATCCGTGTTGGGACCACTGTTGGTTGTGATATACATATATGATCTGGAGGCAGGTATAGGTGATCTAATTAGCAAGTTTGCAGATGACACTAAGATTGATGGAGTAGCAGATGGTGAAGAAGACTGTCAAAGAATGCAGTAGAAAGTAGATAGATTGGAGAGCTGGGGGCAGAGAAATGGCAGATGGAGTTCAATCCAGGCAAATGATGCATTTTGGAAAATCCAATTCAAGAGCAGACTGTACGGTAAATAGAAAAGCCCTAGGGAAAATTGGAGTGCAGAGAGCTCTGGGTGTTCAGGTCCATTGTACCCTGAAGGTGGCAACGCAGGTCAAGAAGGCATATGACATGCTTTCCTTCATTGGATGGGGCATTGAGTACAAGAGTAGGCAGGTCACATTACAGTTGTATAGGACTTTGGTTTGGCTACATTTCGAATACTGCATACAGTTCTGATCGCCACATTATCTAAAGGATGTGGATGCTTTGGAGCGGGTGCAGAGGAGGTTCACCAGGATGTTGTCTGGTATGGGGGGGTGCAAGCTATGAAGAAAAGTTGAGCAGATTAGTATGATTTTCATTAGAAAGATGAAAATTGAGGGGGGAACCTGATTGAGGTGTACAAAATCATGAGAGTTATAGACAGGATGGATAGCAAGAAGCTTTTACTCAAAGTGGGGGACTCAATTACTTGGGGTCACAAGTTTAAGGTGAGAGGGGAAATGTTTAAGGGAGAAAAGAGTGGAAAATTCTTTACGCAGAGGGTGGTGGGTGCCTGGAACACATTGCCAGTGGAAATGGTAGAAGCGGGCATGCAAGCGTAATGTAAGATGCATCTGGGCAGATACATGAATGGGCAGGGAGAAGACGGATGCAGATCCTTAGAAAATAGGTGACAGGTTTAGATGTAGGTCCGAAGGGCCTGTTCCTGTGCTGTAATTTTCTTTTTTTTTGTTCGTTATGATCCCAATTTAATGAGTCAAATACTTGCAACAATCCCCATAAACATCCCTTGGCACAAAAAGTAAAATCAAACACAGGGTCTTACAGGAGAGATGTCAGAGAAAGAGGGTCAGCATGGACCTGCTTCTTTGGGTCCAGCAGCTTCACAACTAATTGCCTGCTAAAACCAAACCAAAACCAAAGGAAAGCTAAGCTGGGAGAACTGGTCACTCCCCTTTCATTGTACAAGTGTTTCTTTTAAACTTTAAAGGCTTTTAGCTGAGGCAGTAACTGTTAGCTGTAATCAAGCTGTCTCTAAAACGCATCCAAGCCAGACATTTTGCAATCGCTGCTTTTACGACCTCTCTGGGGAAAAAAAAAGTCGAGGACAGCGTTAACTAAGGAGCATCATTGTCAAACTGTCCAATGGGACAATTTCTATCTAGATGTCTTGTTATTTCTTCCTTAATAATAGATTCAAACATTTTCCCCACTGTAGAAGTTAAGCTACGTGGCTAATAATTCCCCATCTTTTGTCTACCTCATTTTTTGAACAGTGGCGTCACATTTAATGTTTTTCAATCTGTTGAAACAGCCTCAGAGTCCAGCAAATTTTGGAAAATTACCACAAGTGCACTTGCTATTTCCCCAGCATCTCTTTTAGTACCCTGGCTTGCATTCCATCAGGGCCAGGAGACTTGTCGACCTTTAGCTCTATTAGCTTGCCAAAACCACCTCTTGCTTGATTATTATCATTTCTAGGTCCTCACCTATCTTAGTTGCCTTGTCAATTACTGGCATGTTATTTGTGTCCTCCACTGGTGAAGGCCGACACAAATTATCCGTTAAATGTTTCGGCTATTTCCTCATTTCCCATTATTAAACCTCCCTTCTCATCCTGTAAAGGACCAATGTTTACCTTAGCCACTCTTTTTCATTTCATATATTTGTAGAAATGTTTGCTATTTGTCTTTATATTCTCAGCTAGTTTACGCTCATAATCTTTTTTACTTTTCTTTACAGCTTTTTTTTCTGGCTTTCAACTGACCTTTTAAAGTTTTCCATTCTTCTAGTTTCCTACTGCTCTTTGCCACTTTGTATGTCTTCTGTTTTTCAATTTGATAGCCTCCCTTATTTATGAGACACCTATGGCAGATTTTCCCACAGTCCTTCCTTTTTACTGGAATCTACTTTTGCTGAGCACTTTTAAAAATTGCTTTGCAAGTTCTCCACTGCTTGTCAGATGTCCCATCATGAGGTCTTTGCTTCCACTCTATTTTAACCAACTCCTCCCTCATCTTATTTTGGTCTCCTTTGCTTAAGCACAGGATCCTGGTACTGGATTTTACCTTCGCACTTTCCACCTGTATTCTAAATTCAACCGTACTGTGATCGCTCCTCCCAAGAGGATGCCTAACTATGAGATTGTGAATTATCCTTGTCTCATTACACAGGACCAGATCTTGGATAGCTTGCTTCCTCGTCGGTTCCATTACATACTGTTCAAAAGAACTGTTGTGGATACACTCAATGAACGCCACCTCAAAGGCTACCCTGACCGACCTGATTTGAACAATCCACATTGAGATTAAAATCCCCCATGATATTTGCTGTACTATTTTTATAGGCATCAATTATTTCTTTATTTGTCGCCCATCTCAATGTGTTGTTATTATTTGGTGGCCTATAGACTACACCTGTCAGTGACATTTTCTTCTTAGAATTTCTCATTTGCACCAACCTTGCTCTCTGTGGAACCTATATCATTTCTCCCCATCTCCCTGATATCATCCTTAAATATAAAAGCTCCATCATCTCCTTACCTTCTTGACTGTCCTTCCAAATAATCTGATACCCCTGGATGTTTAACTCCCAGTCATGACCATCCTGCAACCATGTCTCCATAATAACTACGAGATCATGCTCGTTTGCAATGATTTCTGCTGTTAACTCCTCTACCTTGTATTGAATGCTACAAGCAATCAAGTTGTTATCCGTTCTTTTTGAATACTAATATTTCCATTCATAATATCTCCTGAGCTTTCCTTCCTTTTAACTTCTTTCATAATCTTTGATGTAGTTAACCCCACCCCACCCTTGCACACACATTAATTTGCTTTTTTCTCTATTTACCATTCTACTTCCGGTCATTTTCCCTTTCCTTTCTCCCCAATTCACTAGTTTAATGTCCGAGTGACCACCCTATTTATCCTTTTCGCTAGAACACTGGTTCCAGATTGGTTCAGGTGGAGACCATCCCATCAGTAAAGATGCCCCCCCACCTCCGCTCCAAAACATGCCAATGCTGCATGAAATGGAACTCCTCTTTCGTATACCACTCCTTTAGCCACTTGTTTACTTCCCTCATTTTCTTATCCCTCAGCCAATTTGCATGTGGCTCGAATAGTAATCCGGAAATTATAACCCTTGAGGTTCCTTAATTTCATTCCTACTGCTAGATAATCCCAACAGGTCCTTCTTCCTAACCTTGCCTATGTTGTTTGTCCCAACGTAGACCACAACAACTGAATCCACCCCCTCCCACTCCAATATCATTTCAAGCCTATCAGAGATGTCCCTCACTTTGGCACTGGGCAGGCAACAAACCATGCAGGACTCTTGATCCAGCTTACAAAGGATGCTAAGAATGCCCCTAATTATAAACTTCCCTAAAATTACCAATTTTCTTTTTGCTCCCCATTCTTGAGTGGCTCCCTGTACCGTGGAGCAGTGATCAGCTGGTTTATTCTCCCTACGGCCCTTTTCCTCATCCTAACAGGGAGCAAGTACCTGTTGGACAAGGTCAAGAGCTAAGGCTCCTCACCACCTGAACTCAGGATCCCCCTACTTTCTTCGCTTGCAAGCACACCCTGCTGTCCCTGATTGCTGACTGACTTTGAAGTACTTAATCTACCAGATTAAAAATCACACAACACCAGGTTGTAGTCCAACAGGTTTATTTGGAAGCACTAGCTTTCGGAGTTCTGCTCCTTCATCAGATGATTGTGCAGCAGTGCTTATGAATAAACCTGCTGGACTATAACCTGGTGTGAGATTTTTAATTTTGTCCACCCCAGTCCAACACTGGTTCCTCCACATCATGGCTTAATCTACCAGGTGTGACTACCTCTTGAAATAAAGCAACCAGACACTTCTCCCCCTTCCAGATGTGCTGCAGTGTCATAGAGGCATAGAAGCACAGAGATGTACAGCATGGAAATAGACCCTTTGGTCCAACCCGTCCATGCCAACCAGATATCCCAATGCAATCTAGTCCCACCTGCCAGCACCCGGCCCATATCCCTCCAAACTCTTCCTATTCATATACCCATCCAGATGCCTTTTCAATGATGCAATTGTACTGGCCTCACCACTTCCCCGGCAGATCATTCCATACAAGTGTTTGAAGCTTAGATTATAGCTCATCGGCTCGAAGCTGAAACTCATCAAGCAACCAACACTTGCTGCTGCTGTGGTCACTGCAGCTCAGAAACTGCCTACTCACACAGCATACATCTACAGCACATCACCTGCTCAATTATTTCTACTTAGTCAATTACTTTATTAATTTATATCAATTTATTAATAAGTTACTTTAATTTATTAATACTTGTTTGCTGTCTTTTTCACATTTAGAGCAGATTTCGTGTGAGCCAATCAGGTCACAGCTTTTTGTTTACTCCAATGTTTTTGGCACCTATAATGTTCACAGAGCTCAGTTAGTTTTATACTCACTGTGTGCTGCTGCTTTGCCCTCTGACTGCTCCCTGCAGACTAGGCCATGATCCCGACTCCAATTACTTTTATACTCACTGTGTACTATTGCTCCCCCCCTCCCCCCAACCCTGTCTGCTCCCTGCAGACTCAGCCATGATCCCCGAGCTCAGTTAGTTTTATAATTCCTGTGTGCTGCTGCTCCCCACTCCATCTGCTCCTTGCAGACTAGACCATGATCCCTGAGCTCAGTTCATTTTATACTTACTGCGCTGCTGCTCCACTTTTCGACTGCTCCCTGCAGACTCAGCCATGATCCCTGAGCTCAGTTAGTTTTATAATTCCTGTGTGCTGCTGCTCCCCACTCCATCTGCTCCTTGCAGACTAGACCATGATCCCTGAGCTCAGTTCATTTTATACTTACTGCGCTGCTGCTCCACTTTTCGACTGCTCCCTGCTGACTACGCCATGATCCTTGACTCCAGCTAGTTTTACATTTACTGTGTGCTGCTGCTCTGTTCTCTGAATGCTCCCTGCCGATAGGCCGCATCCCCCGATTCCAGTTAGTTTTATACTTACTGTGTACTGCTGCTCCGCCCTCCGACTGCTCCCTGCAGACTAGCAGTGAACAACAAAATCAGTTTTTTCAAGTGACAGACAAGATCTCTATGTGGAGAAGGTCCAATACATGCGTCTTTATGACTGGAGTGAAGGGAAAGGTGCTTTATCTTAACCACTCATTTCACCCCTTGGCCTTTGGGGCCATAACTCCTGTGTTGGATCTCCTTCCACCTTCCATCAGCCAATCCAGAGAAGCACCTTAAGAAGGCCAAGAAAAACCAAAATGGATTCGGCTACTAAGATCCACCTTCTTACCGCAATGTACATTCTGCACTACATTCTGAGGAAAGGGGTCACTAGCAACAGGCCCACCATTAGCAAAATAAAATCCAGGGAAAAGGAGAATTAGAGTTCATTCCACTGTTTCCCTTGCTTTGCCACCAATTTGAATTGGGAATTAAATCCAGTCCTATGTTACTTCAAATTATCTTATTGCGTTGTAATGTTATCGTTAAAATGTATGAGAAGGGATGTTTCATATTCAGTCAAGTAGTATGCAGGCAAAAAAATTAGTTTGAACATGGTCATTCGTTCCTCAAGTAGATTTGAGACAAAATTAAGTATTGTGTACTTTAATGTCCTTTGGAACACTTCTGAATTAGAGCTTTGATTTCATGTCAATTAAATACTTAATAACTATTAGAAACATCTTAAGCTCTTTCTGATAATGCAATTAAGAATTCAGTAGTTGCTTTCAACAAAAAGTAATTTTTTTCTATCGTCTATTCTAAATTCTATTCCTGTGTACTTGGCATCGTTATTGCTGATATAAATTTTTGCATTTTGTTTTGTTGCGTCTCGATGTAAATAAAGTAAATTGTTCAATATAAGCTGAACACTTGCTCATTTGTTCAGAATCTAAAATGCATCTTGGCTAATGTGTTGAAAGTTGATGTCTGTGGAACACTCTGAAAGAATTAACATATATGTTAAGTATAATTTTAATTTTGAATTTTATTATCCTCAAAATTATTTGTTTTATTTAACAGAACAATTTTCCAGCAAGTAGCCCTGAGCGGTTGCAAGATTTGAAATCCACAGTAGATCTCCTGACCAGCATAACGTTCTTCAGAATGAAGGTAATTTCTTTCTACTGTCATTATATTCTGCAATTTTGAACAAATTTGAGCAGTAATTTCACAATCATAAAGGAGGAAAATATCTTCCTGAAGGTAAGGATCGCTATTTTACTTGTAATTAACAGCTTTTTAGGACTTACTTTGCAATTTTCCCATCATCAGCCTGCTGCCTCTGACCAAAGTCCAGATATTAATAAAATGTTATCAACCTCTCCTGCTTTGTCTGTGTAATTCTATTTTCAGACATATTTGTGGAAATCTTGCTCCAATGCTTTGCTATCAGAAATCAATGTCATATCTCTTCGACTCTGAAGCATTCCTACTTAATTGTTACCAACCACTATTCAGAGCCACTTGTTGAACTTTGCCTTTATCAAAAAGAGCCCTTGGATAACCCCACTGCTCACTAGTTTTCCTGCTGATCTATGATGCGCTGGCACAGAATGTAGTTGGTCTGTTGATTTATTATGCCTCTTGGTTCCTTGCCAACCGGATCTGCATGCATTCTCACCCTGATCCTTTGCCATCTCCTGTGTGACTGGCACTATGATACACTGAACTCAAGGCAATTGGAAAATGCACAGACCTTTGCTCCCAAGTGTAACTAATTTGGTACATGTAGTAACCAACCTTGTAAATTTTTAAAAGACTCCTTTCTTTACCCTATGCTTTCTCTTACACTCCTTGTGCCCTCACTCCTGTTATTCTCTCTCTCGTTTCTTTTCCCTTCCATTTACACCCTACATGAGTCATAACCCTTCTCCCACTTCCTTCTGTTATCTGCATACCCTCCACGAATGTACAGTACCACAGTTTATAAAGTATTGTTTTAATTCTGGCACGAGCTTTTCACAGCAGTGTTACTGATTCGAAGATTGTAGCATGATTATACCATTATTCATTTCTTAGTTTGCTCTCAGCTGCCATTCAATTAAATGTGAAAACTTGCTAGCAGCTGTAGATAGGTATTCAAATAGTGTTACTAAATTATGGGTGGAATCTCCAGTACCAGAGGAGGTGAGAACAATGGCAGGCAGGGAAACTTAATTGGGTGAGAATTCAAAATTGAGGATCTTGACAGTGGAATAAACCTCTGCAATTAAGTTCTTTGACCTTAAAAAGTGTGTCAACCCTTCCTGACTGAAGGTGTCAAGAAGCATATTTTAAATATATTTGCATCTAATTAAAAGTCTAAATTGCTGATATTAAGTGCCCTGTCCTAATTAAATTTTACTCAAGCCAGAAATGCATGCATTCAGAATCCTGACTGTACATAAGAGATGTGCATCTGCTGAGGGATCTTTTATTAGATATAAGAATATTGCTGCTTTGTCCTCATGACAGTAACATTATAAATTAATGTAAATGATTGAGTTGCAGTATGGATTCTCCAAATAGAGCAAAGGCAGTATGGGGGAGGAGAGAGTGTGGTGCTGGAAAAGTACAGCAGGTTAGGCAGCATCCGAGGAGCAGGAAAATCGATGTTTCGGGCAAAAGCCCTTCCCCAGCACATTCCTGATGATCATCAGAGTTTGAGGGTAAGTTGCAAGTATAGGGTGAGGATTCCAGAATCCTGAGTGGGTAGTTCATGGTTTTATAAGGGGTGTTATGAAAAATGAATGTATATATCATCTGGAAAATAGGAAGGATTGAGGTCAGGATTGGCTTTGAAGCATATATACTTGGAGCTCAGAGGGAGACTCGGAAAATCAATCTAATGAGGTCAATAGAAAAAGATGATTAGATTAGATTACCTACAGTGTGGAAACAGGCCCTTCGACCCAATAAGTCCACACCGACCCTCCGAAGAGCAACCCACTCCCTCACTAATGCACCTAACACTATTGGCAATTTAGCATGGCCAATTCACCTAACCTGCACATCTTTTGTGACTGTGGGAGGAAACTGGAGCACCCGAAGGAAGCCCATGCAGACACGGGGAGAATGTGCAAACTCCACACAGTTGCCTGAGGCAGGAATTGAACCCGGGTCCCTGGTGCTGTGAAGCAGTAGTGCTAACCACTGAGCCACCGTGCAGCCCGAGGTGGGAGGTTTCAAAGATAACACACAATGGAATTTGTGTGGGGGGTGGGGTTATAGATGAAGCATAATGGGAGAAATTTGGGGAGGTTCAAATGTCTTAATCCTCACTTTAATAAAGTATCTTTTCACAAAGAAGCCTTGTTTGCAGGTGCTGGCAACAAGTCCCCGAAATGGGAACTTGTTGGGTGGGTAGATTTAACACTTGGAACTTTTGACTGAATGTAGGGGCAAGATTTGAGTCCAATTGTTGGAAAACCACGCTCAGTTACGTTCCACTCCCATGGAGCCAGTCTCACTCCTGAACACATGGCATAGCATTCAGCAAATTGCCACAAAGTAATAGTGTGTGTGGACTGATTGATATTTCGCAATATCTTCGGCATGGAATAAACCATGGAGGACAGAACAGAGATGCAAGCCTGAAAGAGTCTATTCTCTAGGATTAGAGCCTCCAGTTTCCTAGAGACCGCAGCTGGGGAAATGTCTCTAAAGCCGGGTCACATTTATTTTTACCTCACCTAAGTTGCCTTTAGAGTCTCTGCAGATAGACAACACTGTCTCCTCATCTGACAATGCCACTGTCCCTCAAATCGGACTCTAGCTTATGGCTGCAATCCCCAAATGATAGGTCTATCCTTCCTTAGGAAATGAAAACACATGAGGCACATAGATTGCTGATGCTATGAGGCGATAATTGGTCTGTTGACAGAGGATCTGCATCAGATTACGTCAGGGTGGATGATTCACTAAGGCTCCTTTGACAACATCTTCTTCCAAACCTACAACCTCTTGTCATCTCTCAAAGTGCCACCGCTTCTTGACTGGAATGTATCACCATTCCTTTGCTGTTGCTGTATCAAAATACTGGATCTTACTTCATAACAGTGTCCTTCCACTCCAGTAACTGCCATTGTTCAAGAAGGCATCTCGCCACCACTCTCTCCTGGTCACTTTGGGATTGGCAATGAATGTTGGCCCAGCCAACAACACCCGTATCCTGTGAAAAATTGTTAAATAAATTACCTCTCATCACCCACTGGGAACTAATCCCACCAAATTCCCTACTCCACCCATTGATCATATTGCTCTTTGGACTCTCCTACTGGGTCACGGAAACTGTCCAGACTGTATTTCTCTCCAGAGTTCATTTTATTCAGTGACCAGGTATTTAATCTAGACTGGTTGTATTGGCATTATGATTTTGACTAAATCTTGACTCTCAAGTGTTAATATAATGTTCTGCAGTTGTCATCTGGACTATACGTTATTCTATCTAACTCATCTAAGCCACAGTTACATATGAATATATGTAGGAGCAGCAGTAGGACAGGAGCTCTTCAAACCTGCTGTGCTATTTCAAGAATACCATGGCTGACCTAATTGCTCCACATTCCTGCCTACCCACAAAAGCTTTTCACCACTTGCTTATCAAGAATCTATCTACCTCTGCCTTCAAAAGATTCAAAGATCCTGCTTCCACTGTCTTTTTGAGGAAGCGCAATTCAAAGACCCATGATCCTATGTGAGAAAGAAAATGTTCTTGTTCCCTTCTTAAATGGGCAGCTATTTATTTTTATCAGCCCAAATTCTAGAATCTCTAACAAGAATTCTTCCCATATACACTCTGCTAAGATCCCTCATAATTTTCTGTATTTCTGTAAGTTCTAGAGAAGAAAAGCCAAGCCTGTGCAACCTTTCATAGTAAGCCAACCTATCTTAGTCTAGAGTAGTTCTGGTAATGCAATCTAATTAATAAATCATAACTTCATTTTTCTCCCTACCTCTTTGAGACCATCTCTCTTTTGAGAACTAATCTGTGACCACAAAAAGGTGTAATACTCATCTAATTGGGATTTTTCCCACCCTGATGTAGATTATATGCAATTGTGCTAAATACTCGAATGATTTTCAGTATTGGGACATGTAGTAGACAGCGAAAAGGTTACCTCAAGTATAACAGGATGTTGATCAGATGTGCCAATGGGCTGAGGAGTGGCAGATAAATGCGAGGTGCTGCATTTTGGGAAAGCAAATCTTAGCAGGATGTATACACTTAATGGTAGGGTCCTAGGGTGTGTTGCTCAGCAAAGAGACCTTGGAGTGCAGGTTCATTGTCTCCTTGAAAGTGAAGTCGCAGGTAGATAGGATAGTGAAGAAGGTGGCTGGGATGTTTTCCTTTAATGGTCAGTGCATTGAGTATAGGGGTTGGGAGGTCATGTTGCAGCTGTATTGGTTAGGCCACTTTGGAATATTGTGTGCAGTTTTGGTCTCTCGCCTACTGGAAGGATATTGTGAAACTTGAAAGGATTCAGAAAAGATTTACAAAGATGTTGTCAGGGTTGAAGGATTTGAGTATAGGGAGAGGCTGAATAGGCTGGGGCTGTTTTCCCTGGAGTGTCAGAGGCTGAGGGGTGACCTTATCAAAGTTTATAAAATCATGAAGGGCATGGATAGGGTAAATTGACACGGTCTTTTCCCTGGTGTGGGAGAGTCCAGAACTTGAGGGCTTAGGTTTAAGGTGAGATGGGAAGATTTGAAAGGAACCTAAGGGGCAACATTTTATTGCAGAGGGTGGGTGTGTGTATGGAATGAGCTGCCAGAGGAAGTGGTGGAGGCTGGTACAATTACAACAATTAAAAGGCACCTGGATGGGTATATGAATAGGAAGGTTTTAAGAGGGACATGGGCCAACTGCTGGCAAATGGGACTAAGATTAATTTAGGATAACTGTTTGGCATGGACGAGTTGGACCAAAGAGTCTGTTTCCGTGCTGTACATCTCTATGACTCTGTATGAGATGTAGCTGATGCTGTTTCTATCTGCCTTTTGGCAGATCTGTTATGTGCTGTGAAGAACTGCATGATGGCATCCTGTCTAACTTCCAGTTGACAACACATCAAACCACCCAAGTACTTTTGGTGTAGAGAAAGAAGCTTTGTTGGCCTCACTGCGGGGTGTACTTAGTCAGTTTTTAATGTCACATGAGTACTTTCACAAGTATGACTTTTTGGTCCAGTAATGTGACAGCTACAGCTGTGCCCTGCACTGCATGAAGTGAACCCTGCAGTCATTTAATTCATATTTCATCATTTCATTGCTTCTGTCTTTTTGGTTGAGTGGAATTTAATTAAAAATATTAAATATCAGTGTCTTTATTTAATTTTTCTTCTAATTTTATTTAAACCTGATACAGCTATTCATTTCCAATGTATAATATTAGAAGTCACGCAAATAATAATGCATCCGTGACATTTTTTTTTAAATTTAGGTACAAGAATTGCAGAGCCCACCACGAGCCAGTCAAGTCGTGAAGGACTGTGTGAAAGCTTGCCTCAATTCAACCTATGAATATATTTTCAACAATTGCCATGAACTGTACAGTCGCGAATATCAAACTGATCCCGTAAGTGACAAAGTTAACAATCTCTTTGTGTGCAATCTCACAGGATATTCAAATTTTAGAGGTTACGATGTGTAAGGCATTCAGACTTTTGGGGTATAAATCTAACTGCACTGTATTGACTAGAAGGTAAGTCATTGTGACTTTGAAGACCAGTGAAGGAAATTTGATGAATATAGCATGCATGATTGGGCAGCATAAAGTCTGACTGGTTAGCTTGCAAAACAGATGGCAAAGTACCAGTCATTCACCTGAAACCACTCAAGAACTTGCCAGCTATTAGCATCCATCCTGAAAAAAATTGACAGGGACTAGACTGTAAGACATACGAGCAGAATTATGCCATTCGGCCCATCAAGTCTCTTTGCCAGTTGATCGTGTTTTATGAGTTTCTCAATTCCATTCTCCTGCCTTCTCCCTTGATCACCTTGCCAAACAAGAAACTTATCTGTCTCTGACTTAAATACGTTCAATAACTTGGCCTCCACACCCTCTGCAGTAATGAGTATCACAGATTAATTACCCTATGACTAAAGAAATTCCTCCTCATCTCAGTTTTCACTGAAGCAGTACCCTTGATCCTAATCTCACCTGCTAGTGGAAACATCCTCTCCATGCTCACTCTATTCAGGCCTTTCATATTCCATAAATTGCAATAAAACCCCCACTCATCCTTCTAAACTCCATTGAGAATGTACCAAGATTCTCAATTGCTGCTCCTATGACAAACCCTTCATCCCCAGAATCATTCTTCTAAACCTCCTCTGCATGCACTCCGATCTGAGCCCAAAACTACTCACATTCCTCCAAATGCAATCTGACCAGAGCGTTACACTGTCTCAGCATAAATTTCTGTTCTTGTATTCTAGCCTCTTGAAATTAGTGTTATAATTGCATTTGCCTTCCTCACTGCTAATTGATCCTGCATGTTAACCTTAAGACTAGGACTTACAACTCAGATATCCAAAGTCTTTGCCCATTTCAAAAATAGTTTATTCTTCCAACCAAAGTGCATTATCTCATATCTTCCCACATTGTACTCCATCTGCCACTTATTTGCCCACGCTCTTGTCCAAGTCCTTCTGCAGCCTCTTCGCTTCATCAACATTACCTGACACTCCACCTATCTTGTGTCATCTGAAAATGTAGCAACAATATTCTTTCACCCAGATTGTTCATGAATAACATGAAGGGTTCTAGTCAATTCGGATCCCTGCAGAACTGCACGAGTCACTGGTTGCCAACTTGAAAAAGATCTTTATCCCTATTCTCTGCCTTCTGTCAGCAAATCCTCTATCCATCCCAGTACATTGCCCCTAACACCATGGGCTCTTGTCCTATTTAGGAGCCCCATGTTCAGCACCTTCTGAAAATCCAAATAGATCACATTCACTGACTCACCTTTGTCTAGTTTGCTCATTACCTTCTCAAAACATTCTTACATTGAGTATAGGGAGATCACATTGCTGCTGTAGAGGACATTGGTTAGGCCGCGATTAGAATACTACATTCACTTCTAGACGCCCTGTTATGGGAGGGATGTTCTGAAAGTTGAAAGGGTTCAGAAGAGATTTACAAGGATGTTGCCAGGGTTGGAGAGTTTGATGTATAGGGAGAGGCTGAATAGGCTGGGATATTTTCCCTGGAGTGTTGGAAACTGAGGGTTGACCTTACAGAAGTTTATAAAATCATAAGGGGCATAGATAGGGTGAATAGACCAGTCTTTTCCCTGAGGTGGGGGAGTCAAAAACTAGAGGGTATAGGTTTAAGGTGAGAGGGGAAAGAGTTAAAAGGGATCTAAGGGGCAACCTTTTCTTGTGGAGGGTGGTGCATGTGTAGAAAGTGGTGGAGGTTAGTACAATAACAACATTTAAAAAGGCATCTGGATGGATATACGAATAGAAAGGTTTTAGAGGGATATGGGCCAATAGCTGGCAGGTGGGACTAGATTAATTTAGGATATCTGGTTGACATGGACGAGTTGGACCGAAGGGTCTGTTTTCATGCTGTACAGCTCTATGACTCTATCATAATAGATCTGTCAAATGTGACCTCCCATTAAAGAACCTGTGCTGACTTGGCCCTATTTAACCACCCACTTCAATGTACTCTGCAGTCTCATCCTTAGTAATGGACTCTAAAACCTTACTAACAACTAAGGTCAGGCTAGCCAGTCAATAATTGCCTCCCTCTGCCTACTTCACATCTTAAACAGGGGTGTTATATCAGCCATTTTGCAGTCATCTGGGACCCCCTGACTCCAGTGATTCCTGAAAGATCATCACCAATGCACCTACAATCTCCTGGCTAACTCCTTCAGAACTCTGAGATGTAGGTCGCGTCTGGTCTGGGTGTTTTATCTACCTTCAGAGCTTCCCAAGCACCTGCTCCTTAGTGGTGTCCTCATACACTCAGCTTTGCCCTCTTACTCTCTTGAAGATCTGGTATGCTGCTGATGTCTTCCATTGTGAAAATGGATGCAAAATACTTATTCAGCTCCTATGCCATTTGTTCTCCATTAATACTTTTCCACTGGTCCAAAAGACTCTCCCTTTCGTTTTAAATATGTGAAAAAACTCTTGCAATATTTTTTATTACTAGCTGGCTTACTGTCATGTTTCATCTTCTCCCTCCCCATTGCTTTTCAGTTATCCTCTGCTGGTTTTTAAAGGCTTCCCAATCCTCTGGCTTCCCACTAATCTTCACCATATTGTATGCTTTTTCTTTTGTTTTAATACAGTTACTAGCTTCCCTTCTCAGCTATGGTTGCCCCATCATCCCCTTAGCATGCTTCTTTATTCTTGGAATGAATTTCTGCTGTGCCTCCCGAATTACCCCATTGTCTTCCCTGCTTGGCTTTCCATCAAATCAACTGTCCAGTTCCTTTTTTCTGTCTTTATAGTTACCTCTAATCAATTGTAGAACCATCACATCTCATTCCAGCTTTCCCCTCTCAAACTGCAGGATGATTTCTACTATATTATGGTCACTGTCCCTGAGAGTTTGCTTTACATTATGCTGCCTAATCAAGCCTGCCTCATTACACATCACAAATCCAGATTGCCTATTACCTAGTGAGCTTTCCCATAAGCTGCTCCAAAAAAGATTCTTTTTCTTGAGATCCACAACCAACCTCACTTTCCCACTCTACCTGCATATTGAAGTCCCCCATGATTATTGTAATAGTGCCTTTCATATGTGCCTTTTCTATCCCCTGATTTATTTTCTTCCCCACTTTCTGACTAATGCTAGGAAGGCTATACACAATTCCCATCAGGGTCATTTTTCCTTTGCAGTTCCTCAAGTCTTTGATTTCATTTCTTACTGACAGGGCAACCCTGCTGCTCTTCCCATCTGCCTGTCTTTTCAACAGGATGCGTATTCTTGGACAATTACTTCCCAGCCCTGATCCATTTGTAGCCACATCTCTCTGATAGCCAGATTATCACACCAGCCAATTTAAATCTGCACTTCAGGCTCATTTACCTTGTTTCATGTACGGCATGCATTTAATTACAATACTGTCAGTCCAGCATTGATTGCCCCAATCTCATAGTTGTCTCCTCATCTGTTGTGCCTGAAGTTAGATTCCTAACCCTTTCCACACTCTGTCCTATTACTTCTTCTGGAAACTTTAAGAACCTCTGCTGAGCCCTTCCCTCCTTTAATGCTTTATATAATTTTCCATGCAACTGCACCCACTTTAGCTTAAACCCTGTTCACAGCACTGGTTGCGCAATTTTCCAGCATTCTAGTCCCAGCATGATTCAGGTGGAGCCCGTTCCATTGGAAAGGCTCCCTCCTGCCCTAGTATCCAATGCCCCATGATGCCAAAAACGCTGCTTTGACACTAATCTTTGAACCACACGTCTACCGCTTTCCTCTTGTTCTACACAGCAGAATTTTTGTTTAAAATTAACAAAATTTTGTCATCAGGTAGACCCCTTAAACAAGACAAATTTCTTGTGGAATTGCAAAGAACACAAATTAATCGTTCTCTTTATGAGGCACTTCAATTTTATATTGGTTGAAATTTTCTCAGCCGTTAAGTGACAGCATAGAAAGTTGCAGGGGCAATAAAATATTGGAGACCCACTTCAAGAGGACTCCCCACTATACTTCACCATTGGGTATTTTATCCAGCAACAAGAAAGGTGATGACTACCAGAAGGCAGGCAGTCAATCTTAAAAATGACCAATCCAATTGAAGATCACTTCCAGTATGAAGAGATTGCTTGCAGTGTGGAGGTGGTATTTCAGGTTTCAGTTTCCCAGGGAGGACCTATTTGAAAGACAACGACCTGGACAGCTTTATCCAGAACCAGTGTTGTCACTGAAGGCGCCCACTCCCTCTGATCGCTGGGGCCATAAAATGATGCTGTAAGCATTTGATGACCTTTCAACCTCAGCAGTTATCTCTCTGTCTCTTTTCTTTTTTTCTTTCTCTCTCTTTCTATCTTTCTTTCTTTCTCTCTTTCTCTCTTTCTTTCTCTCTTTCTCTCTTTCTTTCTTTCTTTCTCTCTTTCTATCTTTCGCTTTCCCTTTCTATCTCTGCTCCTCTCCATCTGTCTCTCTTTCTCTCTCTCTCTTTCTCTCTCTCTCTTTCTCTCTCTCTTTCTCTCTCACTCACTCACTCACTCCCCCTCCCCCCCCCCCCCCCCCTCCACGTCACTCAATTGGTCAATGACGAGGCTGACCCCAGGAAAGTTTCTGCCATAGTCCCTCTGTTCACCCCAATGAGCTCTACACCTGCATTTGGAGCTAATGTTGCAATTTGCCCCCTGCCAGTAAAATCCTGGCCATTGCCTCCATACAAATATGAACCAAAATAAAGTTCTTTCTTTGAAATTTGAAATAAAAACAAAAATTGCTGGTGGAAAGAAGCAGAGTTTTGAATCCAATGACTCTCCTTCAATCTATTAAATATCCTAAGGTTGTTCACAGATTATAAATGATCAGCAAGCAGTACAAGACAATAAACATTCTCTAAGCCAATACAATATAATATATAACTCAAATTCTTTTCTCTTTGATCTAACAAAACCATATGATCTCCTGAAATAAAACAGAGAATCAATATTTATTACTTTTATGTGCTGTTACTTAATTCACTCCGTATTATTAAGAGAATAATAATTGACCTTACGTAGTTGATAGAGTACAAGATTTATTTTAGGGCCAGATTCACTGCCTGCTCTGTGCAAATTGTTCATCTTAATCAGATAGTGAAAGGGATACAAATATTGGCCTCCGTTCACTGGCATTTCGAAGTGGAAAATCATGAGTGTCATATCCCTGGTGACCATCCTTGATAGACAAACCCAAGTGAGGATAAGTTGACTGTAATATTTCTTCATGGGATATGTACATTGCCGACTCAGCCGACATATTTGCTCAAACCTAATTGGCCCTTGCGAAGTGCTGGTGCTGCCCCTTGCTCAACTATTTAATCCATGTGTCAGTGCTTTCCAGATTTTCATATATATAATGACCATGGAATTATATCTTAGTGACTATGTGGTAAGGACTGAATAGAAAAGCTTTTGTGTTCAACCTGATTTGATAGAATACTCAAGTACAACTAGTGAGTTGATATATGTCAGTTATGCATGTTGTAAAATTTGTCTCTTTCATGGTCATCCATGTGTTGAATGCTGTGTACGTTTCTTTTTTTTTTGCAGAACAAAAAACAGGAACTGCCTCCTGAGGAGCAGGGACCAAGTATAAAGAATTTGGATTTTTGGCCTAAGCTTATCACTCTTATCGTCTCTATTATTGAAGAAGATAAGAATTCATATACACCAGTTCTTAATCAGTAAGCAGGACTCACTGATAATTTTTATACAAATTAATGGAAACTTTCTAATCAGTTGAGTTGCCATTTTAATGGATCAAGTATAGTTTGAGCATTGCTTAGGCAATGAAGGAGCTCTGAAGAATTAAATGTTTTAAAAATTGAATCAATAGCAACAATGCACAAAATGGAATATACTTAAGTGTTAACTTTGGTTGACAGATTGTAGGTTTTTTTAAAATTCATTCATGGGATGAGGTTGCTGCTGGCTAGGCCAGCATTTATTGCCCATCCCAGGTACTGTTAAGAGTCAATCACGTTGCTGTGGAACTGGAGTCTCATGTAGGCTAGACCAGGTAAGAAGAATGGTGGTTTCTTTCCCTATTGGACATTAGTGAACCAGATGGGTTTTCTGGAAAATTGACAATGAATTCAAGATCATCATTAGACTCTTAATTGCAGATTTTCATTGAATTCAAATTACACCATCTGCTCTGGCAAGATTCGAATCTGGGTCCCCAGAACATTATTCTGGGTCTCCATCGGCACTCCATCACCACCCAAATCCTGGAGGACGAATGTGTCATCTTCCGCCTCAGGTCCCTTCAACCCCATGGCATCAATGTGGACTTCACCAGTTTCCTCATTTCCCCGTACCCCCACCTCACTCCAGCTCCAACCTTCCAGCTCAGCACCGTCCTCATGATCTGTTCTACCTGCCAATCTTCCTTCCCACCTATCTGCTCAACCCTCCTTTCCGACACATCACCTTTACCCCCACCTCCATCCACCTGTTGCACTCTCAACTACCTTCTCCCCAGCCCCACCACCTCACTCCCTCACATTTATCTCTCCACCCCCAAGGCTCCCAGCCTCATTCTTGATTAAGGGCTTTTGCCCGAAATGTCGATATTCCTGTTCCTCAAATGCTGCCTGACCTGTTCTGCATTTCCAGCACCACTCTAACATTGACTCTTGGGATGCTGCCTGAACTGCTGTGCTCTTCCAGCACCACTAATCCAGAATCTGGTTTCCAGCATCTGCAGTCATTGTTTTTACCTCGTTGATTTTAACCCTACTGCGAATCCTCTTGCAAGGATGCCTGCCTTGAAGAAGTTTTCCTCCTCTCTCTACAAGAATCTCAGGGAGTCCCTCTCCCACTGCAACTCCTTCATCCCCTTCCCCCACTCACCCATTGTACTCTATGCTACTTTCTCCCCACCCCCACCCTCCTCTAGCTTATCTCTCCACACTTCAGGCTCACTGCCTTTATTCCTGATGAAGCGTCGATTTCGAAGCTACTTGGATGCTGCCTGAACTGCTGTGCTCTTCCAGCACCACTAATCCAGAATCTGGTTTCCAGCATCTGCAGTCATTGTTTTTACCTCTTGATTAACAGTCCAGTGATAATACCACTAAGCCAACACCTCCCTACTCTGTCATATTATAAATCATTGGTAGAACCATACTTAAAGCGCAGTATATAGTTCTGATCTGCATTGTTCAATAAGGATATGGTAGCTATTGAAATAGGCATGCAAGCAAAATAATTCCCTGAAATTAAGGATGATATGGTGAAGAAAGGTAATGGAGCTTGAGCATATTCCCACAGGAAAGTAGGAACCTGAGAAGTGATATCATCATGTTTAAAAGATTTTGAAAAACAATAAATAACACAAATTTTGACAAATTGTTTCATTTTGAAAAGGAATTTTAAGCTTGAAATAAGGTAAATGATCTGCAGAAAAAATGACCCAGATATTAATCTACTGGAAAAAGAATGTGGGGACAACGTTGCACCTAGGTGAGGTGGAACACTTGGAAGGTTTGTTGATTGGTGCCATCAGCAATAGCAAAGTTTGTGTATGTCTTTGAGTTCTTGGAGGCCATTTTGGTGAAGACATTAGCACACATTGTTGGAGCATGTGCTCCAAGTAAATGGAGCAAGCAGATTGTGATGTCTGTCAGTGTGTAACATTGAGTGACATCAGCATTGTCATTTTGGACCTCATTGTTCCGACTCATGTCATCTCAAAAACACAGAGCTGAACTAGAGTTCAACAACAAGAAGGACCATCACAAGTCTTGTTTAAAGGAATCAACTAATTTCATGTTAAATGCTGGTTAATTTATTTTACCTTTGACTTTGTAGAGGTGCTTTGAATTTTCTACAGTTGTCTAAAGTTAGTAAATTCAACAAGGAGTGATTCTGCATTTAGTCCATATAGAAACCAACAACAGAGATAAAACTAGGACTTATATTGTGCTGAGAGAGATTTAGAAGTTAGAGTCCAAATTAATAGGCAGGACCTATTGTATAGATTATTAACTGTGACAAACACCAACCGGTGTAGGGTCAAGCAGGTTGGAGAATTAAACAGGTGGCATAGAGAAGAGTGTGGCTCAAAGAAGTTTCAATTCTTGTGGCACTGGCATCAGTTCTGATGAGTTAAAAAAATGCACATCTGGGCTTGTTTGGGATTAGACTTGACAATTCTGAGTATTGAAAAGCATAAGCATCGAGTTGTGAGAAGCAAGGTGAAAAAAGCAACTGTTTGAGACTTATAAATCATCCAAGATTCTACATTTGGGGAAAGTGGGATATGAGGGTATAAATCAGGACCTGATGAAGGCCTTATGTCCGAAATGTCGACTCCCCTGCTCTTCAGATGCTGCCTGACTAGCTGTGCTTTTCCAGCACCACACTCTTCGAGACATAAACACAGTGGCTACTCAGGTCAGAGGCTAGGAATACTGCAGTAAGTAACCCATTTCCTGACCCCTCAAAGCCTGTCAAGCCTCTACAAGGCACAAGTCAAGAGTGTAGTGGAATACTTTCCACTTGCCTGGATGGCTGTAGCTCCAACCACACTCAAGAAGCTTGACACTACCCAGGACAAAGCAGCCACTTGTTTAGCGCTACATCCACAACCATCTATTCCCTCCACCACCGACGCTCAGTAGCAGCAGCAAGTACTATGTACAAGTTGCACTGCAGAAATTCACCAAAGATCTTCAGACAACACCTTCCAAACCCATGAACACTGACATTGAGAAGGACAAGGGCACCAGATACATCGGAAAACCATCACCTTCAAGTTTCCCTCAAAGCCATTTACCATCCTGACTTGGAAATATATCACTGTTCCTTCGTTTGTCATTGGGTCAAAATCCTGGAATTCCCTCCGTAATGGCAACATGGGTCAAACCACAGCAGGTGGATTGCAGCGGTTCAAGAAGGTAGCTCACCACCACTTTCTGAAGGGCAACACGAGAAGAGCAAAAAGTGCAGACCAGCCAGCAGTACCCATATGTCACAAAAAATACATTTTAAAAAAAAGGGCTAATCGTGCTTCATATTCTCAGAGTCAGTTTTAAGGCCTTAACCAAGTATTCCCCTTAGGTGTTTATGGCTATATATATGTTTTTGTAACTTTTTGTAATATTAACTCCACATTCTATTTCTCAAATTACATTTCCTTTATTTCAGATTTCCTCAGGAACTTAACGTTGGAAAGATAAGTGCAGAAGTAATGTGGAACCTATATGCGCAGGACATGAAATATGCTATGGAGGGTACGTAATAAGCTAGATTAGATTTCCTACAGTGTGGAAACAGGCCCTTCAGCCCAACCAGTCCACACTAACCCTCTGAAGACTAACCCACCCAGACCCATTTCCCTCTGACTAATGCACCTAACACTGTGGGCAATTTAGCATGGCCAATTCACCATAACCTGCACATCTTTGGATTGTGGGAGGAAACCGGAGCACCAGGAGGAAACCCACGCAGACATGAGGAGAATGTGCAAACTCCACACAGACAGTCACCCGAGGTTGGAATCGAACCTGGGACCCTGGTGCTGTGAGGGCAACAGTGCTAACCACTGTGCCATCGTGCTGCCCACTGAAAAGTTTTATTGTATTGATTTGATCATTGATACACTTTTTTAAAAAAACTTTGTTTCCACTTTATGAAGGAGCAACAGTCAAACTTTATTTGTTAGTCTCTGAGACTATCATAGTCTGCTCCTCTTACCCTATGTGGGGAGTCGGGCACATTCCAGCGTACCTGTATGTCTCCAGCTGCAGCTCCTGAGTTTCGGAGTTGGAGTAGTGTCTGGGAACACTGTGGAGCATTTGGAAGGAGGAGCGTATTATGGATAGAGAGTTGGTCACACCGCAGACCCAGACTCCTCAAGCAGAAAGGGAATGAATAACCAAAAGGCAGAGCAGGAGGACTAAGCAAGCAGTTCAAGAATCTTCTGTGGCTATTCCCCTGCAAAGCAGATATACTGTTTTGGATACTGTTGAGGGGAATGGCCTTTCGGGATAATAGTAGCAGCTAAATTCATTGCACTATGGTTGGTTCTGCTGCACAAGGAGGGAGAAGTAGATATAGAAAAACTATAATTATCGGGGATTCAATCATAAGGAGAATAGATAGGTGTTTTGTGGCCACAAATGAGAATCCAGGATGGTGTATTGCCTCCCCGGTGCTAGGATCCTGGATGTCTCAAAGCGGTTGCAGAACAGGGGAGGGTGAACAGCCAGTGGTTGTGGTACATAGTACTAATGACAGAGATAAAAAAAGGGATGAGATCTTAAAAGAAGACAGAACTGGGAAGAAAGTTGAAATGGACAATCTCAAAGGTAGTTATCTCAGGATTATGACCAGTGCTACAAGCTACTAAGAGGAGAAACAGCAGGATATAGAGGATGAACACAGCTGAAAAGATGGTGTGAGGGCGAGGGTTTCAGATTCATTGGGACCGGTTCTAGGGAGATGGAAACTGTCCAATCTCGATGGGTTATACCTGGGCAGGAGCGGGACTGATGTCCTTGGTATGTGGGGTGGGGGCTGGCATTACTTGATAAAGTGGTTGATGAAGGATTAAACCTGTGTGGCAAGGGGATGGGAACCGAAGGCTTGGACAGTAGATCCAGAACTTGAGGGAGAGGTAGAAACCAAGGCAAACATGAACAAGAACAAGAACAGGCAGGGAAACGCTACTGAAAAGAGTAGGGGTGGTGGTCTGGAATGTGAGATGTATAATAAACAAGGCTAGATGACCTTAGAGCTGTGGCCAGTACTTAGAACTATAATGTTATTGTGGTTATGGTGACTTGGCTGAAAGAGGGACAGCACTGCAGCTGAATGACCCATGATTGAGATGTTTCAGGTGATAGAAGAGAATGTAAAAGGGGTGGGGGAGTTGGATTACTGCTAAAGGACTATCTCACAGCTGTATCGAGGGAGGATACATCAGAGGACTTGTGCATTGAGGCAATATGGGTAGAACTTAGGAATAGGAAAGGTGAAATCACAATGTGGGGGAATGCTACAGGCCTCCCTACAGCAAGCAGGAGACAGAAGAGAGAATATGTCAACATATTTTGGAAAGATGTAAAAACAGCTGGGTTGTTGTGGGTGATTTTAACTTCCCCTATATTGACTGGGACTCACTTTGTGCTCAGGGCTTGGATGGGACAGAATTTGTAAGAACCATTCAGGAGGGTTTCTTGACGCAGAATGTAAATAGTCCAACCAGGGAAGGGGTTAGACTGGATCTGATTTTGAGAAATGAGCCTGGCCAGGTAAGTGAAATTTCAGCATTTCGGGAGTAGTGACCTTATACCGTGAGTTTTAAGATACACATGGATAGGGATAACAGCAGTCCTCGGGTGGAGGTATTAAATTAGAGGAAGGCGAACGATAACAATTTTAGGTAGGAATTGGAGAATTTTGACTCGAGGCAGCTACTTGAGGGTAAATCCACATCAGTCACAATGGAATATTTCAAACGGCAGTTGATAAGAGTTCAGGAGCGAGAATGAAAGATATGTATGATAAGTTACGTGAATCTTGGCTAACCACAGATATTATGACCTTGGTCAAAAAGAGAAAGGAACATACATAAGATCTAGGAGGATCGGAACTAATGAAGCCTTGAAGTATATGAAAAAAATAGGCAAGAACTTAACCAAGGAATTAGAAGGGCTAAAAGGGGTCATAACAGGATTAAGGAGAATCCCAAGGCTTTTTTTATAGATATATAAAACAGCAAGAGGGTGGCCAGGGATAGGTTGGCCCACTCAAGGACAAATGAGGGAATCTGTGTGGAGCCAGAAGAGGTAGATGAGGCCCTAAACGAATACTTTGTGTTGGTATTTATTGGACAGAAGGAATTGGTGGAGGATGATCCCAGGAAAGGGAGTGTCAAACTTCTCAGCCAAGTTGCTATTCTAAAAGAGGTGTTATGTGCCTTAAAAAGTATTAGGGCAGATAGCTTTTCGATCCTGATGGGATCTATCCCAAAATATTGAAAGAGGCAAGCTAACAAATTGCAGGAGCATTGGCAGACACCTTTGTATCCTCTTTGGCCATAGGTAGCATCCCAGAGAAATTGAGAATGTGTTCCATTGTTAAAGAAGGGTTGTAAAACTGGATCCCCAGGAGGGGCCTCTCGGTTCTGCGATCAGTCAAATAAACACAAGCAGCTCTGTCTGATTTCAGCAAGATTTAGCAACTTATTATGACGCCGGGCATAGCACCTCAGTGTACTCTGGAAAAGCTTAAAACAATAGCAATTTTTATTGGTCTCTTAACAAACAGAACAGCCTTAATTGCAAAATTAATCCAATAAAATGACAAATAGACATAAAATTAAGCCAGTGATATTTCCTGGGCACTACATGTTTGCACGTTTTTATCTCTCTGCACCAGCATTGACAAGGCCAGCTCAAATACTTCAATAATGTCATATCTTGCTTAGTTAATTCATACCATGAACAGGGCATTGTTTGCTAATCTCTTTCAATTAGTTCAGGAATGCAGTTTTCAACAGAGTTGGATGCCATTGCTCCTAGAAGCCATTTTGTTATGTTATTTTATGCTACTGGCATTAAGAAGCCATTTTGTAATTAGCAAAAGCATGCATTAAATGGTTGCTCCTGACAACAGCCTAAATCCAGATTTTAGATTCTCAGGGAAACAGGGATAATCCAGGATGTTACAGGTCTGAGAGGCTCACGTCAGTGGTAGGGAAATTATTGAAAAAGGTTCACAGGAACAAGATCTCTACCCATTTAGAAGCAAATAGACTACACCTCCAATTTTGGTATCATCTGCAAACTTACGAACTATACCTCTTATGCTCACATCCAAATCATTTATATAAATGACGAAAAGTAGAGGACCAGCACCGATCCTTGTAGCACTCCACTGATCACAGGCCTCCAGTCTGAAAGGTCTTCTACCTTTGAGCCAGTTCTGTATCCAAATGGCTAGTTCTCCCTGTACTCCATGAGATCTAACCTTGCTAACCAGTCTCCCATGGGGAACCTTGTTGAACGCATTACTGAAGTCCATTTAAATCACGTCCACCACTCTGCCCCCATCAATCCTCCTTGTTCCTTCTTCAAAAAGCTCAATCAAGTTCGTGAAACATGATTTCCCACACACAAAGCCATATTGACTATCCATAATCAGTTGTTGCCTTTCCAAATACGTGTAAATCCTGTCCCCCAGGATTCCCTCCCAGAACTTGTCAGGCTGATGTCAGGCTCACAGTTCTGTAATTCCCTGGCTTGTCCTTACCATCTTTCATAAATAGTGTTACCACATTAGCCAACCTCCAGTCTTCCAGCACCCCACCTATGACTATTGGTGATACAAATATCTCAGCAAGAGGCCCAGCAATCATTTCCCGAGCTTCCCACAGACTTCTAGGATGCACCTGATCAGGTCCTGGGGATTGTCTACCTTTATACATTTCAAGACATCCAGCACTTCCTCCTCTGTAATATGGACATTTTTCAAGATGTCACCATCTAGTTCCCTACATTCTATAATCCATGCTGAACATAATCCCAAACTAAACTAGTTTCACCTGCCTGCTCCTGTCCCATATCCCTCCAAACCTTTCCAATTCATGTACCTATCCAAATGTCTTTTAAATATTGTAATTGTACCCACATCCACCACTTCCTCAGGGAGTTCATTCCGCATGCAAACCACTCTCTACAAAACGTTTGCTTTTTATGTCTTTTTAAAATCTCTCTCCTCTCACCTTAAACATGTGTCTCCTAGTCTTGAAATGCCCCAACCTAGGGAAAAGACAACTACCAGAGGGGAGGTCAGCCAGGTGCACCTCATATAATAGAGTTCCCTGATTGGACAAGATTAACAGATCCAATCAGGAGTCCTACCTGACAGATATAAACAGGAGTGTCAGGTATTCTGCTCACTCTGGGACCTGGCTCTGGACTGACCGGGTCAGTGTCATGTACTATGCACGTGTAAATCCAAGGTAACTTGGTAACAGGATTCTAACTTTTGTGGAGTTATTTCAATGACCACCTGCAAGTTCCTCCTCTGAACCACTCAGTATCTGCTTTGGAGGTATATTGCTATTCCATTACTGTCACTGAGTCAAAATCCTGGAATTCCCTCCTTAACAATGTTGTTGGTCTGCCTACAGCGCATGGAATGTTGTGGTTGAAGAAGGCAACTTACCACCATCGGCTTGAGGGAAATTATGGACGAGGCAATAAATGCTGGCCCAGTCACTGACACCCAGGTCCTGCAAGTGAATAAGGAATGTTTTTCAATTGTGGTAACACATCTAATATTGGAACTATGTTTAGTATTTTGCAAGCAGAGGCTAGTTGGGTACAGCCATTATCTTTTGGGAACAGCTAACAGAGCATACTGTTTGGTACAGATCCACTTTGGGGTATTGGAGCTACCTAACTAAAGTCACACTGGCACTGGTGTACCACGCTGTACCATGTTACTCATTTGTGTGATAAACAGAATGTCTTTTTAGCTTGATGGCAGCAACACGTTATGGCAAACAGTGTTACTACTTCAAAGTGACAGCACGAAACAGTTAAATTAACCTGTTGGTTGAATTTTTGCAATTCCTTCAGAGTAATCCATGGTGCTCTGACCTCTTTTTGAAAGTGGTCACCTCACCCCCTTTCATGATTGCTTGTGATGTACAGTGAGAAATGTTCTGATCAGTGTTGCCATTATCTCACAGTATGGCTTGGTATTCCAAATTTCAGCATCAAGGTGAGCTCAGGCTCTATTCACAAAGTTGTTGGTAGGGCCAATTGTATAACATTGAAATAGTAGGAATCCCATGTGTACTCTCACCATTGGAAGTGGGTTTGCAGTAGACAGTGATAATAAACTTCTTGGTGACTTCTCATTTGGCACATCCAGGTGAGAGAAGTAATTTGGTTGATTTCAAAGTTGAATTTAAGTAGAAGTTGAAGCTCGTGAAAATGTGATGAGTATTTTATCTATGTATTGGAAATATGCAAGGTTTATGTTTGGTGTCATTCCATTGTAGCCACATTTCACATGGAACCCACAAATGATGTTTGAGAATGTTGGGCCTAGAGGGGATCTAATGGTAACAATCTATTTGGTGCATGTGATGTCATTAAAATTGAACTGAACAGCACAAGTTTGAGTTTGTAAGATCAGTGAAAAGTCATTTGCACAATGGGGGATGTTTTAACAATGTCAAAGGAACACAGGGACAAGGTATTGCTATCAATATGTAAATAAGAAATCTGCCGAAGGTTTCTTTATAACTGTCCACTGCAAACTTCACTCCACTGGGCAATGTATGCTTTGGAATTCCAACAGTTCCACTCAGCAAGGTTAGGCTTTTGGTGACCTCATAAGTAGATTCAAAGCTATTTGCTTACCATGCAAGTTCAATACTCAAATAGGGAACAGCAAATCTCTCCTGTGGTACAATGGCCACACTGATCAGGTCAATTCTCACTGTGTTGCACAAACTCATGAAAAGGCCTAACTTACCACTTGCAGCCACGAAAAGTGCCCAATATAAGATATCTCAAAAATTTGACAACAGGTAAAACCAGTTTTTCAGGTTGCTCCTACGCAGTAGCAGTATTCGGAGATGGTGAGGTCTGCAGATGCTGGAGATCAGAGTTGAGTGTGTGTTGCTGGAAAAGCACAGCCAGTCAGGCAGCATCTGAGGAGCAGGAAAATTGACACTTTGGGCTGAGCCATTCATCAGTAGCAATGACAGCATTCGTGCCATTCACCTTTAATGAGACATACTCACAAATGATTAATGTGGTATATGAATTGCAATGATGCATGGTGCTTGACATGTAGCTTTTATGTTCCAAAACCTGGAGAAAGGTATCAACTGCACATTACTTTACAACAGAGAAGATACTAACATAGCTGAAAATGTGTTGCTGGAAAAGCGCAGCAGGTCAGGCAGCATCCAAGGAGCTGGAGAATCAACGTTTCGGGCATGATCCCTTCTCCTGCTCCTTGGATGCTGCCTGACCTGCTGCGCTTCTCCAGCAACACATTTTCAGCTCTGGTCTCCAGCATCTGCAGTCCTCACTTTCTCCTCGAAGATACTAACATAACCAACCAGCCTGTGCTTGTAAAGGTTTAAATACTGTGTCCAACATTAGATATGGTTCTATGATTAGGAAGCACTTGCTAAATAACCCTGAGTGTGCTAAGAATTTTGCTGACAAATATCTATTATTCAGGTTCACCAAGTCATAAACTTGCAAGTACTGAAAATAGCATTTATTAATTAACTGTTCCTCAATGACAAACAACATGTACATACACTGCACCAGTTTCAACTGAACATAATAGGGGATAGCCATTCCATGATCCGCTTCTCAGGACATTGTCTTATCCAATCAATGTCAACATGCTCCGTTTAAATTTCAATAAAGCTTGGCAGTTAATTATCAACATCATCAAACTGGTGCATTCTCCTTGGCAACACCTCGAGTAATCAAGTTACATTGCCAGCCAATTAGCATGCTGATCTCATACAATATAAAAAGCGTGATTGTCCTTTACAATTGTCCTTTGAATTGCTGTGATATTGTGTCGACTACAGGACAAAGTTTTGACAAATGTCATTTTCTCAGCAATATTCAAGTTCCATTCTTGTAAAGATTAAGTCTATTATGTTTTTCTCTTTCCCTCTTTTCACTCCTTTGCTCACTTCCATTCTCACCTAAGTTTATGAAAGAAAAAGTCAATAATGAAACAAGTATGGAAAATTTATTGTTGCTATAGTTAAATGGTATAAATACCATTCAGGATTGGGATTTAAATTTGAGTCTACTGCATGATGCCTAGCTGTTAAGCTGCCGGGCAACCAATTTGCATCCTTAGTTAATTTCTTTGCTTCACTGTATTTAAATAAAGCTGCAATAATTGGAAGAATTTGTATCTTGTAATATTACTTTACTAAAGGTCAAAGTTGGTTGGTTTCAAGAACACATTAATAACTCTATTTTGTCAACAAGTATTTTTAAACATACTGAGTTAACCATAACCATTTTTAATGTGATATAATTTTCTTAAATAATTTTGATGGGTAACATATTAGCATGAGTAGAAGATTGGCTGGCAGGCAGAAAACAGGATATGCATAATTATGTCTGTATCTGGTTAGTAGAATGTGATGATTGGAGTCCTGCAGTGGTGTGTGCAGGGTTCTGATAATTTTTAAAACTTTAAAAAGCTGTAATTTTTATCAATGACTTAAATGAGAGGAGAGAAGGCTTGATAACTACATTTGCAGTTGACACCAAGATAGGTGAAAAAGTATGTTGGGAAGACACATGCAATTACATCTGCAACCAGTTCCCTTCAGCATGGAATATGCTTTAATGAGATCATTCCTTCTTCTAAATTTTGGAGAGTATAGGCCTATTCTGCTCAATCTCTCTTCATAAGCTTGTCTCTGGAATGAATCTTCAGAACTTCTTCTGAGTGGCGTCCAATACAGCTACATCGAATGCCAAGTAAAGGGACCAACAGTATACATTATTCTAGCTGTGATCTCACTAGTGCTTTATGGAGTTGCAGCAACATTTCCTGCTTTTATATTCTGTTCCTTTAGCAATAAATGCCTAAATTCCATTTATCTTCCTTATTACCTGCTATACCTGCATATAAGGTTTTCTGCGATTCATGCACGAAGAGACCAAGAATTTTCTGCACTGAAGCACTATGAAGTTTCTGTTTGGAACACTGAGGAAGGGTCATTGGATCCGAAATGTTAACTCTGATTTTTCTCCACAGATGCTGCCAGACCTCTTGAGCTTTTCCAGCAATTTCTGTTTTTATTTATGATTTCCAGCATTCACAGTTCTTTTGGTTTTTACCAACTTACTTTACATGCCCACCAAAAACATGCACAATAAAGGCATGTAAAGACCAGTCCTGTTTCTTTGTCACCTTTGACTGACTAACAGTGTTGTTCAAATTATGGATATTTACATGTTGGTAAGAAAGTGACACATAGTAAAGCAAAAGGGATAATTTCTTTTGATTGTTATAGATAGACCACTCGAGAAGTAAAACACAGTCTCAGAGAATTCATGGAAATGTTTGTCAGGCAGGGGTGCGTTTCAATCTCCAGTTTTGAAGAACCAAGAACTTTGGTGTTATGACAAAAATGATTGCAATCTACTCGTGAGTGTGTTCATTAATCCATTGCTGCTACATTATCATTGTAGAGGGGAGAGGGACTCACTGAGATCCTTGCCTGCTGCACTTTTCCAGCACCACACTTTTCAACTCTGCTACATTATCATTCCCACTTAAATTGAAATTCTTGCGTAGAATTAAGGAGGAAGACAATGGGTAAGTGCATCACTGCAGGGAAACAATTGAGTAACATCAGATTCTACTCTAAAATTATAGCCACAATGAAAAGGAATCAAAGCTTACATGGCACCAAAATGAAATTAAATTTGGCTAAAATAAAATCTAAAATCAGGATACCAAAATGTTCTTGTATTCTTTAATCATCTGGGGTCTTGTTGCTATTGATAATTTTGGCTGATCTATATTCAATACCACCTCTTCAGAACAGCAATTCTTTAGCAGCTGTTTTCTAAATTTGGAAACTGTGGCATTGAAGAATGCACCTCAGCTGTTTGGAGATATAGGACATCACACTAGTTCTGAGGCATCTCTGCTTTCTAAAGCAAAACAGGAAACATTTATTACTTGTGTGTATAATTTTGAGCCAAATGAATCATTTAGTATACCAAACTTTTAACTGCAGAAGGTGTGTCCAGATTGTAGCTTCCTTACATGATGTGCCTGGAGCTGACTGCTCACCTATAGATTATTGTTCCTTGCACATTATTACATATCACCAATTTCCATCAATCCATAACATCCCTCAATTCTGCCCATACCTCAGCTAATCTGCTGAAACCTTTGTCTAGTCTTTATTATCTCTCAGCTTGAGTGGTTGAGTTCATATGCTGGATGTTTGGACTTGGACAATCCTACAAGTATGCTGTAAAACCAATTGTTTTGTCAAACATCTTATATGTGAAGAGCAGAAATGTTTTCTTCATAATTATTCAGAAGACTAAAGCCATTGCCTTCTGTTTCCAGTTCAAACAATGTTCTCTCTGCTCCTGACTCCATCCCCCTCTCTGGCATCTGATGAAGGCAAAATCAGTTTGTTCCCAACCTCAGCATCATATTTGATGAGAAAATGAGCCTCAGACAACATATACACACCAATAAGAAAAGAACCAATTCCCTATATACCTCAATAACTTTTGATTTCTTTGTCTGATAAGAAATCTATCTACCTCTGGCTTAAAAATATTCAGTGATCTACTTCCATCACTGCCCAAGGCAGAAACTTCCAAAAGCTCTCAGTTCACCACGAGAGCATAACTTACTGCATTTCTCTCCTGTAAGGCTGACCCCTAATTTTAAAATAGTACCCACCCTAATTGTATTCTTGCTCACAAGAGGAATATCCTTTCCATGTCCACTGAAGTGTGGCTATTGAGTGAGAAATAGAAGATGGGAAGATGCAGAGAAATCCAAAATCAGGAAAGAACTAGATAAGGTAGAGGGTGCTGAGGTCCTGCCAAGCTTAATGTCAGTCATTGACATTTTATTCTTCCATTTTCTATCTAGCGTCCATGCTGATAGCCTAGCCAAATAGGGAAAATAAACAGTGGCATAGGTTGTAGCCAGTGGCCCTTGGAAATGGTAGGATATTCAGCCACCACAATGATATGGCATGTTGGGGAAGGGTTTCCAATACTTGTCAATTAAGCCTTTAACCCTTTAACCTGACTCTCTTCTGTCTTCTACCCATTTTGTCTAAGTTTACAAATGATTAGTGGCAACGTGCCTCAAAGTCAGTACTTTCAAGAAAGGAAAAGTTAACAAGATAGAAGAAATGTTAACACTACAGAAATGAACAGTTGGGCTTAGTGCCCATGATTGTTAATATCTTTGCAACTTGATATGAATCATACCTTGAAGAGATTATGAATAAAGATTGAAAAATTTACAGGGAGAATAACTGTGAAAATGTGTGGGTGTGCGGCATAATATTTGTAACTCCACATTTGGCGTTTAGCATTAGATGTGCTAAATTAAGAAACATAATTTGCATGTTCTAAATTAGATTCGGGCTTGCCAACATAAAGTTCATAGGAATAACTCTCAAAACTGTAAAAAAAAAGCTCATTAAGAAACAAGTTAGATAAATGACTGGGGAAATCTTGATTGTGTAATTGTGTGCAGTTAATTTTTCTCAGCAAAAATGTATGTTTCCATAATGCATCCAAGTTGAAGAGCATCCCAAGGCATTCATAGACCAGGCTTTCATGTAGGTCAGCAAACAGAAGGGAGAAAGATGAAAGGAATTCTCAATGAGTTATGGTAATAGGCTGAAACGATTTATATGTTGAAGAGTATGGATGATGAAGGAAGTCAACTGGATGATTAGTTTAGATTAGATTCCCTACAGTGTGGAAACAGGCCCTTCGGCCCAACAAGTCCACAGCGACCCTCCAAAGAGTAACACACCCAGACCCATTCCCCTCTGACTAATACACCTAACACTATGGGCAATTTAGAATGGCCAATTCACCTAACCTGCACATCCTTGGACTGTGCAAGGAAACCGGAGCACCCAGAGGAAACACATACAAACACGGGGAGAATGTGCAAACTCCACACAGATAGTCACCCAAGGCTGGAACCGAACCTGAGTTCCTGGTGCCGTGAGGCAGCAATGCTAACCACTGATCCACCGTGCTGCCCGTGATCATTGTAGTAATCAAGTCTGGAGGTGACCAAAGCATGAACCTAGCTTTTAACAGCAGATAGACTGGGATGCGTAGACATGTGCAGTGTAACAAATAAAGGTCTTTATGATGAACAGATCATAGAATCAGGAGCTCAGTTCTAGGTTAAATACAGCAATTTGGTGGCAAGAATGTAAAGTTTGGAGCAAGGGCTCAAGATGATGACTTTAGTCTTATTAATATTTATCTGGAGAAAGTGGACTGGTTTGTAAGGCAGTATAATTGGAGAGGGGTAAATGAAGCATGGTTGCTAGGTTTTGCATTTGGAATGCCTCTGGAAGGTATTGCCAAAAGGTGGGGCCCAAGGATAGTCTCCTGAAGTTCCAAAGTAATAATGGGAGCATAAACCATTTATAGATATAGTTTGGTTTTAATCTAGTGAGTTATAATCTATTTAGCACATGCAAGGCCATCACACTGAACTGGACAATGAAAGAGAGTTATTGGAAAGGTTGTGAAATTACTCCCACAGATGCCAGTATCCTGTCACCAGGTTAATCTTTATTTACACGTGAACAGTCCTTGACTTTAGTACTGCCTGTTCAATCTCAGCTGTCAGAATGGCAGTATCTCTGACACGACTTATTTATCTGTCAGCCAGGGCTTCCTGATTGAGCAGTTCAACAGCCCCAAATGGGGAACTGGTATTCTATGATGTCCAGCTGGCTGACCTCGTTACAATCACTACATCCCTTCCCCTCTGAGACTGAAGATAAGGGCAGTCCTTTTTCTTGGAGAGTCTTCTGGGTCGTTTTAGCACTAGGTGACTGCTACAAGTGGCTTATAACAGAAGGGAGCTTGACTCTTGCTCCAGAATTTTAATCTCTCCCTCCAGCTGCAAAAGCATCAAGGTGGTGATATCCATCATATCCATCTCTGATTCTGAGGACTTTTCAATGTTTGACAGAAAGGGTGAACCCAGGGGTACTTGCATACATTGATAAGTCCTCAGAATCGGAGATGGACATGATGGATGTAGCTGCCTCGACACTTTTGCCATTGGAAGAAGAGAGTGAAATTTTACTGAGGCACTCCTGGCATAAGGGGCAAGCTCCCAGGAGTTACACGCTGCCCATATTGGTCACAAAATCAGAGGAACCTGACCCGGTGCTTAAAAAGAAATCCTCAAAAGGCACTCTAAGAAAAAGGACTTGCCTATGTCCTCTGGACGTCAACTAATATGTGTTTTTGCATAGTCACATCATTAATCCCACATATCAAACAATGTCTAAGCATCTCATGAAGGGTGAAAGTAAATTCATATGCTTCTGCCAGCCATTTTAACCTAGTTGAATCAGATATGGATTCCCCGGTTCTCGAATTTTCGAGTAAAAATGATGTCTGCCTGATTTTTTTTCCTCTCTTTCTCTGGGTTCTGACTTCACCTGTCCACTCCTTTCACTCTTTCTCTCACTCTCTCTCTCTCTCTCTCTCTCTCTCTCTCTCTCTCGCTTGCTCTCTTCCTCTCCCTAGAACCGAGCACAAACCCCCAACTGAAGTCAATTTGTTGTCTCATATGAGGTCAGCATAACCTCTTTGTTCCCAAAACCTATTAAAGCCTAGCATATTGTATCTTTTGTTACCTGCTCCTCAACCTGTCTTGATAACTTAGACAACTTATGCACATGTACACCCAGGTTTGTTTGGTCCACCTCACCCTTTAGGGTAGCTATCTCTATTTTATGCAATCATTCCCTTTCCATCAAAATATATCCTCTTTCACTTCTCTGCATTGAAATTCACCTGCCACCTATCTGCTCAAGACCAGCTTATTAAGCTGTCCCCCACCCAAGTTTGCAATGTTTCCAACTTTTGTATCATCTCCAAACTCGGAAATTGTCCCCTGCAAGCCAAGATTTAGATCATTAATAGATATCTGAAAAGTAAGGGTCCCATAATCAAAAATTGTAAGCCTTCCTTTTGACCCAGAAAATCCATTAACCATTTCTCTTTGCTTCGTTTTCCACAGCCATTTTGTATTCCTGTCGCTACTGTCCCACTTATTTCATGAGCTGTAACTTTCTCAGAGGTCTGATGAGTTGTACTGTATTGAAAGCTCTTTGGAAGTCAGTCCATACCACATCAACAACACTACCCTCACCAACTATCTCTGGTAGCTTTTCATAAAGCTCTATCAATGAATTAAGTGCAATTTTCCCATAATTTTTCCTTTTACTAACTTGGAGAATTCAATCAGATCACCCCTTAATCTTCTAAATTCTATACAAAATGTTGAGAGAAAGGGAGTTTCAGGATTTTGACCCAACATCACTTTCCCTCCTAACTTTCCCTCCATCATAAGGTCAGCATGGGTTTAACTTTAATAATAAAATATGTCTTGCCGCAAGTTTGAAATTGAATAATGTTAAGGGAAAATATTTATGTAATATGCTTATGATAATATATTTTTATATTTTTATTCTTTAGAGCATGAGAAGCACAGGCTCTGCAAAAGTGCAGATTACATGAACTTACACTTCAAAGTGAAATGGCTGTATAATGAATATGTGAGAGATCTTCCAGCTATGAAAGAGACTGTACCTGAATATCCAGCGTGAGTATTGTGATGGGCTATGTACTTTTGGAGAAAAAACAGTATTTTATCTTGGGTGCAAATCCTTTTTAGAATTAGGTTTCTGTGGGAGATGATTTTTGATAAAGCATCCTGTTTCTAGAATCTGATCATGTGAGACAGTTGCTTGGGAGATAAACAACAGAAAAAGGATCAACATTAAGTTTGTGTGCGGGGTATTGGATTGTTTGAGTGGATTTGTTTCAATCAGGTTTTTGAGTTTAGAAAAAGCTAGCTACAGACCAGCAGAATTAATTTGAAATCTGTGTGCTGCCTACAAGAGTTTAAAACTCCTAATAACTGACAGACTTCACTAACAGTGAGTTAGACCTCTAGGTTAGCAAAGCTGAGAAGCGAGAGAGAGAAAACTCTATTATTAAAGGATATTAGAACAGGACAATTCTGACCAAGGTGGCTGTGCTTAAAACATTATTGATGCCTGTATTGAACTGGGAATTTACAATACTGGGAGGGTTGGTGGAGATTTGAGGGGAAATCCTTACCAGAAATAAGTAGGAATCCCAAAAAACCTTAACCCTCATACCAGTGTTAAAACAGTACGCAGACAAAGTGGTAAATCTTAACTTTTTTTGTAAGAATCTGGTTTAAGTTTTGGAGATGCAAATTAAATGGGTGCAGAAGGAAATTTAAACTTAGAGAAAAAGTGACTGTATTCATTGTTCACTTAATTGTATATTTAGCATTACAGTTATCAGTATTCACGAAGTTTGATTTTTGATAGGTAAAATGCTTCTGATTTAAACAGTGAATCTTGTGGCTTCTTCATAATTCTCCAGTAGCACTTCTGGGATGTTGTCATGGTCCATTGGCTTTGTAGTATGTAGTACCTTCCCTTGTTTCATGACCTCGTGTGGAATAGATCAAATTGTTTGAAAACTGGCATCAGTGATGCTGGGGACTACAGGAGGACACTGACATGGATCATCTTCCAGATACTTCAGACTGAAAATGTATACAGATGCTTCAGCTTTATCTTTTACTACGAAATGAGGCAGAATTGCCGAGCTTTGATTGGATCTGGTGGTTGTGGGATTGCTTATTTTGCTACCTTTTGGCATGCAAATATTCCTGTTTTGTAGCTTTACCAGATTAGTAGCTTGCTTTTCGGCTTGCCTTGCTGCTGTTAGTGTGCACTCCTACATTCAACATTGAACCAGGTTTGATGCAAATTGGACGAATCAAATTAGTTACAATAATGTAGAGGAGGAATACTTAAAGTGGATACAGGATGGTTTTCTGCCCAATACTTGAGGAACCAAGTCAGGAACAGACCATCTTAGAGTAGGTATTGTTCAATGTGCAAGGAATATTTGGTGATATCGTTGTAAGAGACCTTGTGAATGAGAACCATTATCAGATAGAATTTTTCATCAAGGTGGAGAGTGAGAAAGTTGATTCTGAGACTAGGGTTGTTTAGATTAGATTAGATTGCTTACAGTGTGGAAACAGGCCTTCGGCCCAACATGCCCACACCGACCATCTGAAGAGCAACCCACCCAGACCCATTCCCCTACATTTACCCCTTCGCCAAACACTACGGGCAATTTAGCATGGCCAATTCACCTAACCGGCACATTTTTGGACTGTGGGAGGAAACTGGAGCACCCAGAGGAAACCCACGCAGACATGGGGAGAATGTGCAAACTCCACACAAACAGTTGCCTGAGGCGGGAATTGAACCTGGGTCTCTGGTGCTGTGAGGCAGCAGTGCTAACCACTGTTCCACCGTTCTGAAACTTAATGAGGGAAACGACCATGGCATGAGACATGAGTTGGCTTTAATGGTTTTGGAAATGATATTGAAAGGAATAACAGTGGATAGGCAAAGGCAAACATTCAAAGAGCAAATGGTTGAAGTAGAAAATGGTTTATACCCGTCTGGCATAAGAGTACAAAGAGAACAGTGACCAATCCATAGCAAAAACAAAATGTACAAATTGGTAAGAATAAACAATAGTCCTGAGGTTCAGAAACTGTTTAAAAGTTGGCAAAGGAAGACTAAAGGATTGATTAAGAAGGGGCAAATAGAGTATGAGAGTAAGCTTGCAGGGAATACAAGAATTGACTGTAAAAGTTTCTATACGTATGAAAACTGAAAAAGATTGGTGAAAACTAACGTACCCCCCTCCAGTCAGAATCGGGGCATTTATAATGGGGAACAAAGGCTGACAAACTAAATTCATGATGTTGAGGTGCCAGTGTTGGACTGGGGTGGGCAAAGAAGCGCAAGCTTTCAGTGCACTGCTCCTTCATCAGATGGGTAGTGGGCAGGATCATAGGACACAGAATTTATAGTAAAAGATCAAAGTGTCACACAAATGATGTGATGTATTGAACAAACCAAGATTTCTGTTAAATCTTTAATCACGTAGCATGGGGATGCAGGTTTTGATTAATTAATATGTAAATCCCAGAATTTCTTCCATGTCACAACCCCAAGATAACATAAGATTTTATCAGTATATAAGAAAAGGCTGACGTCTCAGCTCAAACAATGCATTAAAGGTGTGAAGTTAGAGTCTGCCTGTATCCCAACTCTGAGTCAGAGTGACTGCATACAAATGGTGTGCTTTTTGAACAAAATAGAATGTATCTGCAAATACAAATTCACCCCATTGACTTAGGGAGGTGTGTGTGTGTGTATGCATGCATGCGTAGGAGAGAGAGTGCATGTCTGAGTTCGCGTACGTCAAACATTTACCTGTACCTCATCCAAAGTCATCTACTGCATCTGGTGCACCCGGTGTGGTCTCCTGTACATCAGGGAGGGACATCCGCAGCCACCAACCCCACCACCCAGTGGCTGAACACTTCAACTTCCCCTCCCACTCCATCAAGGCCATGCATGTCCTGGGCCGCCTCCACCGCCAAACCATTATGACCCACGTCTGGAGGAGGAACGCTTCATATTTCGCCTTGGGACCCTGCAACCACACAGGATAAACGTGGATTTCAACAGCTTCCTCATTTCTCCTGCCCTCACATTATCCCAGTCCCAAGCCTCCAACTCAGCACTACCCTTCAAACCTGTCCATCATTCCCCCCCCGATCTATCACATTCTCCCTCACCTTCATCCACCTCTGGCTTTCTCAGCTATCTTCCCCCAAATCCCTCCCCCTCCCATTTATCTTTCAGCCCCGATCCACAGGCCTCATTCCTGATGAAGGGCTTAGGCTCGAAACGTCGATTCTCTTGCTCCTTGGATGCTGCCTGACCTGCTGTGCTTTTCCAGCACTACACTCTCGACTCTGATCTCCAGCATCTGCAAGTCCTCACTTTCTCCTCCTTAACAGTAATCTAGGTTCACTCATGTATTGCATCAGTTGTATGACATTTTGATCTTTAACGATAAAGTCTGTTTCCTATGATCCTGTCCTACTGGCTACCTGACGAAGGAGCAGCGCTCCAAAAGCTTGTACTTTTAAATGAACTAGATTCATACTTTGCGCTGTCTTCACATAAGAAGATGCAAATAATGTACCAGAAAAGGTGGAGAGCACAGGTTTAGTGAGATTGAGAGACTAAAGTAAATCTATTAGTAAAGAAATGATGTTGGAGAAATTGATAGGATCAAAAACTAATAAATCCCCAGGACCTGATAATCTGCATCCCTTGAAATTGTGAATGAATTGATGATCATCTACCAAGAGTCTTTAGACTCTGTTACAGTTCCTACAGATTGGAGACTAGCTAATGTAACCTACTATTTAAAAAGGGAGGTAGAGAGAAAACGAAATTATAGACCAGTGAGCCTGACGTCACTGGTAAGGAAGACACTCAAGTCCATTATTAAGGCGTTTATTGCAGAGCATTTGGATAACAGTGGTAGAATCAGACACAGTCCGCATAGATTTGATGAGTCCTGATGAAGTGTTATGCCCGAAATGTCGACTGTCTTGCTCCTCAGATGATGCCGAATGTGCTGTGCCTTTTCCAGTGCCACACTTTATGGACATAGATTTACTAAAGGCAAATCATGCTTGGTAAGTCTACTGGAATTATTTGAGAATATAAGTGGTAGAGTTGTTTGGGGGAACCAGCGAATATGGTTTATTTCAATTTTCAGAATAATTTCAACAAAATACTTGGTGTGTAAACTTAAAGCGCATGGGATTGTGGGTATTATATTGAGTTGGATAGAAAATTGGTTAGCGTACAAGAAACAGAGTAGGAATAAATAGGTATTTTTCTGAATGGCAGGCAGTGACTAGACTCTCAGGGTGCCACACGATCGGTACTAGGTACCCAGCTAGTCACATTCTATGTTTATAATTTAGATAAGGGAACCAAATGTAATATCTCAAAATTTGTAGATGACATTAAACTGGATGGAAGGAGGAGATTGCAAAATGATTTGGACAGGCTGAGTGAGTGGTCAGTTACACGGCAGATGCAATATAATGTGGATAAATGTGAGGTTATTCATTTTGGTTGCAGAAATAGGAAGACAGACTATTCTTTTAATGGCTCTAAATTGAGAGAGGGAATATTCAACAAGACCTGGGTGTTCTCATGCATCAGTCACTGACAGTAAGCAAGCCCATGCAACAGGCAATAAAGGATTCTTGGTGCATATAGGCACCAATGATAAAAGTAAAAAAACGAGATGAGGTCCTGAAAGAAGAATTCAGGGAGCTTGGAGAGAAGTTAAAGAGGAGGACCTCAAAGGTAGTTATCTTGGGATTACTACCAGTGCCACGTGCTAGCCAGCGTAGAAATGAAAAAAATAGGCAGGATGAACATGTGGCTTGAGAGATGGTGTAGGAGAGAGGGGTTCAGATTTGTTGGACATTGGGACCGGTTCTGGGGAAAGTGAGACTATTACAAAATGGACGGTCTATATCTGAACCAGACTGGAACCAATGTCCTTGGAGTTTTTGCTACTGCTGTTGGGGAGGTTTGAAACTAATGTGGCAGGGGACTGGGAACCAGAAGAGAAAACAAGTAGGCAGCGAGGTGGAAACTGGAGACTGTAAGAATCATGAAGATAGCATTAATAAGGGGAAGAGTAGACAGAGAGCAGATGAGTGCAAAAGAACTGGTCGCCTGAAGTGCATCTACTTTAATGCAAGGAGTACAGTGTGTAACGCAGATGAACTTAGGGCTTGGATTGGTGCCTGGGAGTATGATGTCATTGCAATCACAGAGACTTGGTTGAAGGAAGGGCATGGCTAGCAACTAAATGCGGAACGTTTCAGAGAACACCTCTGGGACACCCGCACCAACCAACCCAACCACCCCGTGGCTGAATACTTTAACTCCCCCTCCCACTCTGCCAAGGACATGCAGGTCCTTGGCCTCCTCCATCGCCAGACCATGGCAACACGACGCCTGGAGGAAGAGTGCCTCATCTTCCGCCGAGGAACCCTCCAACCACAAGGGATGAATGCAGATTTCTCCAGTTTCCTCATTTCCCCTCCCCCCACCTTAACTCAGTCCCAACCCTCGGACTCAGCACCGCCTTCTTGACCTGCAACCTTCTTCCCGACCTCTCCGCCCCCACCCCCTCTCCAGCCTATCACCCTCACCTTAACCTCCTTCTCACCTATCGCATTCCGAATGCCCCTCCCCCAAGTCCCTCCTCCCTACCTTTTATCTTAGCCTGCTCGGCACACCCTCCTCATTTCTGAAGAAGAGCTTATGCCCGAAACGTCGATTCTCCTGCTCCTTAGATGCTGCCTGACCTGCTGCGCTTTTCCAGCAACACATTTTTCAGCTAGCAACTAAATGTTCTGGTTATAGATGCTTCAGACAGGACAGGCAGGGAAGTAAGAAGAGGGGGTGGAGTTGCATTACTGGTCAGGGATGAGATCACAGCTGTGCTAAAGGAAGACACTATGGAGGTCTTGGGTAAGGAGGCATTATGGGCGGAGCTGAAAAATAAGAAGGGCGCAGTCACACTATTGGGGCTGTATTACAGGCCTCCCAACAGTGAGCGTGAGGTAGAACAGATTATGGAAAATTGTAGATGCGATAGGGTAGTGGTGATGGGAGATTTTAATTTTCCCAACATTGACTGGGATACACTTAGCGTCAGAGGTCTGGATGGGGTAGAATTTGTAAGAAGCTTCCAGGAGAGTTTTCTCGAGCAGTATGTCAATAGTCCAACGAGGGAAGGGGCCATATTGGACCTGGTATTGGGGAACGAGCCAGGACAAGTGATAGACGTTGCGGTGGGGGATTTCTTTGGGAACACTGACCACAATTCTGTAAGTTCTGTAAGTTTTAGAATACTCGTAGATTAAGATGAGAGTGGTCCTAAGGGAAAAGTACTAAACTGGGCTAAGGCCAATTATATCAAAATTAGGCAGGAGCTCGGAAATGTGGATTGGACACAGTTATTAGAAGGGAAGTCCACATTTTGATATGTGGGAGGCTTTCAAAGTTAAGTTAAAGATAGTGCAGGATAGGCATGTCCCATTGAAGGCAAAGAATAGGAAAGGAAAGACTCGTGAACCGTGGATGACAGGAGAAATTGTACGACTAGCCAAGAGGAAAAGGGAAGCGTACATAAGGTCTAGGCAGCTAAGAACAGAACAGGCCCTGGAGGAATATCGGAAGAGTAGGACAAGTCTTAAACGAGGAATCAAGCGTGCTAAAAGTGGGCATGAAATAGCTTTAGCGAGCAGAATTAAGGAGAATCCCAAAGCATTTTATTCTTATATCAGAAGAAAGTGAGTAACTAGAGAAAGGATTGGTCCACTAAAAGATAAAGAAAAAAGGCTGTGTGTTGAACCTGAGAGAATGGGTGAGATTCTGAATGATTACTTTGCATCAGTGTTCACTGAGGAGAGGAACATGATGAATCTTGTACCCAAAAGAGAAAATGATGGAAAATCTCAGCAGGTCTGGCAGCATCTGTAAGGAGAGAAAAGAGCTGCGTTTCGAGTCTAACTGACTCTTTGTCAAAGCTTTGACAAAGGGTAAGTTAAACTCGAAACATCAGCTCTTTTCTCTCCTTACAGATGCTGCCAGACCTGCTGAGATTTCCCAGCATTTTCTCTTTTGGTTTCAGATTCCAGCATCTGCAGTAATTTGCTTTTGTTATGATGAATCTTGGATTAGAGATAGAAGTTTGATTAGTCTGGATCACGTTAGTATAAGTAGGGAAGATGTATCGGTTAGGCTAGAGGTTATTAATATGGACAAATCCCCAGGACCGGATGGGATCTATCCCAGGTTGCTGAGTGAGACGAGAGAGGAAATAGTTGGGGCCCTGACAGATATCTTTGTAGCATCCTTAAACACAGCTGAGGTACTGGAGAACTGTAAGGTTGCTCATGTTGTTCCCCTCTCTAAGAATGGTAGTAGGGATATTCTGGGTAACTACAGGCCAGTGAGCTGATGCCAGTGGTGGGAAAGTTGCTGGAGAAGGTACTGAGGGATAGGATCTATTTATATTTAGAAAAGAATGGGCTTATCAGTGATAGGCAACATGGTTTTGTGCAGGGGAGATCGTGCCTGACCAACTTAATAGAGTTCTTTGAGGAAGTGACCAAGTTGATAGATGAAGGAAGGGCTGTAGATGTCATATACATGGACGTTAGTACGGCGTTTGATAAGGTTCCCATGGTAGACTAATGGAGAAAGTGAAGTCACATGGTGTGCAGGGTGTTCTAGCTAGGTGGATAAAGAATTGGTTGAGCAACAGCAGATAGAGAGTATTAGTTGAAGGGAGTTTCTCAAAATGGAGAAAGGTGACCAGTGGTATTCCACAGGGGTCAGTATTGGGGTCACTGTTGTTTGGGATATACATAAATGATTGAGAAGAGGGCACTGTTGGTATGATCAGTAAGTTTGCAGATGACATGAAGATTTGTGGAGTAGCAGAAACTGTAAGGGACTGTCAGAGAATACAGGAGGATATAGATAGACTGGAGAAGTGTGGAAAAGTGGCAGATGGATTTCAATCCAGACAAATGTAAGGTGATGCATTTAGGCAAGACTAATTCTAGAGAGAATTATACAATGAACAGAAGAGCCTTGGGAAAAGTTGATGGACAGAAATATCTGGGAGTGCAGGTTCATTGTACCCTGAAAGTTGCTGCACAGGTGGATAGAGTGGTCAAGAAGGCATATATAGTATTCTTGCCTTCATTGGACGGGGTATTGAGTATAAGAGTTGGCAAGTCATGTTAAAACTGTACAAGACATTGGTTCGGCCGTATTTAGAATACTGTGTACAGTTCTGGTCACCACATTACCAAAAGGATGTGGACTCTTTGGAGAGGGTGCAGAAAAGGTTTACGAGGATGTTGCCTGGTATGGAAGGTACGAGCTATGAAGAGAGGTTGAGTAGGTTAGGTTTGTTTTCATTAGAAACAGAAGATTGAGGGGGGACCTGATTGAGGTTTACAAAATCATGCAGGGTATAGACAGGGTGGATAGAGACAAGCTTTTTCCCAGAGTAAAGGATTCGATAACGAGAGGTCATGCTTTCAAGGTGAGAGGTGAAAAGTTTAAGAGGGATACACGTGGCAAGTACTTCACACAGAGGGTGGCAGGTGTCTGGAACGCGTTGCCAGAAGAGGTGGTAGAGGCAGGCATAGTAGGTTCATTTAAGATGCGTCTGGACAGATGCATGAGTAGATGGGGAGCAGAGGGATACAAATGCTTAGGAATTGGACGACAGGTTTAGTCAGTAGATTTGGATCAGCTCAGGCTTGGAGGGCCGAAGGGCCTGTTCCTGAGCTGTAAATCTTCTTTGTGCTTTGTTCTTTTAAGAAGGCAAACCATATTTTGGCTTTCATAGTGAGAGGATGCAAGTACAATAACAAGGATGTCTTGCTGCAATTATACAGGCCATTGGTGAGGCCAAACTGGAATATTGTATGCAGTTTTGGTCTCCTTATCTGAGGAAGGATACTCTTACTCTGGCAGAGTGCAGCGGAAGGTTTACCAGGTTATAGACTGGGTTGGCCAGACTGAGCTTTGAGAATAGATTGAGTTAATCAGGATTGTAATCATTAGAATTTAGAAGAATGAGGGACATCTCATAGAAAGCTATAAAATTCTAACAGGACTAGAAGGGTTTTATGTAGGATGGTGTTATGGACTAAGCCAGACCACTCAAAACATTCTTAAGCAGGCAGCCCAGACCGTAACTTTGTTATTTGTTTTGGTAAGTGTACAGTGAAAATTACCCAGAGTAAGTAGCTCGGTTGAGTACCAGGTTTTAAAACAGGCAAAATATTTGTTCACAAAATTACGGAATGAAACACAAAGAACAGATTATAGAACACTCACCGAACTCAGTCTATCCAGACTAGACTTAATTATGCTGTTCCAAAAACACACAATAGTTCCAATAAACAAACTCCATAAACACAGAGTAAAACTGAAACAGAGGTTGGCAGGTCAAAGTTAGAAGGGCAGAAGGAGAGGGAGAAGTTCCAGTTTCAAACTGACTTCAACAGCCTTTTTCACACACACCATGGCTGAACTGAATTAACCAAAATTCTGAACTGAACTCCACAGTTGGAGAGCTGGCCACACCCCCTTTTATTATACAGGTTACTTTTAAAACATAAAAACTTTGGCTTGGAGTCTCATCTGTTTAGGTATAAACAAAAGGGCCTCCCTTTTCATCTCTGTACCACTTCAGCCGATTCAGAGCCTGGGATGTTTTATGACTTCTCTGAAAAAAATCAAGGACACAGTATCCTTGAGAAAAGGAACAGCTTTTTAAAAAAAGGACCAGCTTTGTGACAAAGGATGTTCCCAGTGGTGGGAGTCCAGAGCCAGGGGTCATAGTTGAAGGATAATGGGTAAACATTTTAGGACTGAAATGAGGAGAAATGTCTTCATCTGGAGAGTGGTGAGCCTGTGGAATTTGCTACGACAGAAAGTTTCACTAAGGCCAAAACATATGTGCTTTCAGGAAGGATATGGATTTAGATTTTGCCAAAAGGGTATGCGGGAGGATGGGATTAGGGTATTGAGCTCAAAAATCAGCCATGATCATATTGAATGACCGATCAGGCTCGAGAAGTCGACTGGCCTACTCCTGCACCTGTCTTCCATGTTTCTACAATCCCTTGGCTTGATAGGAAATGTAGAGTGGAGATACGTCAGGCTATAAGGATACAGATTATGGTTGAATATAAATCTGCTTCTGTTGATAGATCAGTGTGTTATAGATCCCTAGTTTTGAGCTGTTACACATATCTGAATCTAACCTGTATAAATGGTGGTAAAGCCACTCAATATAATGGAAGTATCCCCAATATGAAGACAGTACTTTGACTCAATAAAGGCCATTCCTGCTGATCGTATCATGGACATCTGTGATCGGTAGATTCTTGAATACAAGGTCTATATTTAGATTTGTTGTTGGCTGCTGCAGGACCAATTTGACATCTAGCTCCTTGAGGCCTTGGTAACCCCGTTAGTCGTGGTGCGACTAAGTCATTCTTGGACATGGACATTGTACTCCCCGATCCAGAGTAGATTCTGTACCTTTGCCACCCTCTGCACTTCTTCCAAGTCATGTTGGACATGAAGAAGGCATGATTAATCAGCTGAAGGAGGGCAGTATGTTGGCTACCTTGCCCGTGTTTGACTTGATGCTACTGTGTCTGAAGTCAAATGTTGAGGAACCCCAAGCAATTGCCATCCAATTGTATTCCACTGTGCCTTTATTGAGTTTATCCTGCCAGTGGACTAGAATATTCGTGGGATAGTGATACTGGTGCTTGGGACATTGACTCTAAGGTATAATCTGGTGATTTTAATTATGTCAAGATATCGCTAGGCTAGTCTGAATTAGCTCTCCCAATTCTGTTGTAAGCCCCAGATGTTAAAAAGGAGGAATTAACAAGCCTACAGGATTGAATGTGCTGCTTTCATTTCTGGGCCTGAGGTCATTAGTGCATGATTCATAGTGTTGTATTTCTTTTTGACTTTCAAGAATTTTCTGTGTATTAAAATACTAATAATATGACTGAAAAAATGCTAACTGACTCATTATAAGTTTATCTGAAGTTCATTTACACCTTGATGACTGGATTTGGTCTTGCATACTCTAGGTGGTTTGAACAATTTGTAATGCAGTGGTTGGATGAGAATGAGGAGGTTTCATTAGAATTCCTACATGGAGCTCTTGAGAGAGATAAAAAAGATGGGGTATGTATCCAGGATTTATGTTAAGCTTGTTTGGAAAATTGAAAGTTAGATATTTGATAAGGAACTGCCTTTTGATACTAAGCAATCTCAAAAACACTCCTATTGTATTTATTTCAGCTATTTGAACTTGTAGGTATACCTTCTACCTTCTCACCAGGCACTGCACCCATCCCCTACCCAATATAATATCTCCGGGTGTATGTTTGGTACAGGAGTCAGAGCTTAGAGCTAGTAGGGATGCTACTTTGATTTTTATCTGACCTTCCAGTTTCAGATTTAGTTAAGTACTGCTCCCCAGCCTCTGTTGGGAAGTTCTCCTACAATGGCTATATAGTTCTGACATAGCAGACTTCAAGGACTGACATTTCAACAGAGTGCAGACAGTCTCCAGTCTATATGCAAACCAAAGTATTTTATGAAGCCTGTTTTGATTTTCCTTTTTGTGTCTCTGCAAAGCAGTTCTCCTGAGCATTGCATTAGTCTTAGCTACAAGAATTAATGGGCTGAATTTCCTAGCCTTGAGGAGATGGGATTGGAGCAAGTGGACTGAGAAAATAGCAGGGAGCTTTGTTGGAGACTTCCCAGAAGCAGTTTGAGAGAAAATCCAATGCCAAGCTTCCCCATGCCAAACTGAGATTTTTGTTTATTTCAAAAATATACTATATTCCGAGAAAAAAAAAATCCATGTATTGTCACTAAAGCAATTCATTTTTCTATAATTTTAGCATATGGAGATCAAACAAACATTGGAGTTTGACTTTCCTGATAGTTCCAAACCCAGGCATTTTTTATTTATACAAGATACTATATCTACATGCATTTGAGGCACCGATAACTGAACAGACCTCCATTGTACTTTGACTGAAAGCCTTTAGACAGTGGTCTTTCCCCACTGTACCCTGATGGCAGTTGTCCCAAACTGTGTCCCTCAGCACGTGGTCCTGGACCTTGGAATGTGCCAGTCTGCAATACTCTGTCGAGGTAAATTCCATACTCTCAAAAAGCAACATGTTTTTGGCAGACCAAAGATTTCATTGAATTGATGGTCCTCCAGATGCAGTCCATGTTTGTTTTGGTGTGTATCCCAGGAAACGGACCATACAGCCCAGAGTCCTGAATCATGGAACTACTTGGAACAAACCTTGACAAGAACCACTGCATCTTCTGCAGATTTCCTTTGTAAAAGCACATTGAAGAAGAAAATGTGTGATAGTCTGTACCCCTCTACACCTGCCTTGTGGGTAGTGTGCAATGGCGCAGAGAGACTACACATACATAAAGGATATGATAGGCAGTGCCCATCCCTCCATCAGCTAAACTATTTCTTGGTGCTTGTTGGAAAGTTCTGGCAATAACACATTCTGCCAAATGAGTTTGACAGTCTGCTCAGGAAACAATCCAACAAGATCTACCCTCTCGTTTTCCTGCAGAGTGTCGAAGACACTATGTACTGACCACTTCCTGATGGTCAAAGGTGTTTTTCTTTATAAATTTCTCCACGAAGGACTTGTGATATGGAACAGTCCAACTACTTGGTTCAAGGTCAGACCCATCCTCTGCAACACCAGAGACAGGCAGAACCTCAGTTTGTAGTAACACTTGGTGTTTTCATACTGAAATTCAAGGCACAGCTGAATGCAAACATACATATGGGTGGTCATCAGGATAAGAATATTATTGGGTATTTACCCCCGACCTCCACCACCACCACTACCTCCTTATCCAGAGCTTTGTAACATGATGTCTTTGTAGATGTGGTCCATCTTAGATCTTCGGACGAAGTGCAAGATGGCTTGGGTGACTGCGACAGTGCAGGTTCTGAGAATAGGCCAGACCTGCACCATGTACAACACCGACAGTATCCCACACCTCATGACCAGAATTTTACCCACAATTGAGAGGGAGCGGTGCTCCCAAAAATCTAGTTTCTGCCTCACGTTAGCAATACGCTCCTCCCAAGTTTGTGGGCACACCCTGGCCCATCTAAACCATATTTCCAGCACAGTTTAGGTAATCTATCCTGACGGTGAAGGAAGTAAAGTATTGGTTGACCCAGTTGCCAAAGACAAACTGATATAGTCGGGGGCCTGGTGATTGTAGGCGCCATCCTCAGTGAAACAGCCACAAAAATGAAAATGTATACATCTGTTTCGAAAAGTTTCTTCACAAAAGGCTGATCTGATATTGACAGAAGGGTTAGAATGTGCACATCTATAATGGCCTCTTATAATGATGGAGTTCGATTTTGTGATGAGTACATTGAAATCAAACTCTAACTAGAAATGTATATTAGTGGACTCTGTCTAACCTATTTTTGACTTGTGTTGTTTAATATTAAATTACATTTTGAAACTCCTAGCATTCTTGAAAACTGAAGACTGATAAGGAATAGTGGTGTTTTGCTTCTGGTTGCAAATGAAAAAAGTGTTCCGATTACTTTAACTATGGCACAACATAAAAATGTAAAAGTATCAAATAGAAAGAAAGCATTCCTGAATCTCCTAAACTGTAAACAAGAATTCCGTTTTGATTAATGGAATCCAAAGTGAATCCAAGCAGTTAATGTATAATTTGGGAATTAGAACATTTAACACGTGTTCTCTAAGTTTTTTTTATTGTATTCATTTTAAATTCTTTGATTTCTTTACTGAATTTGTATGTTGTACATCAGTTCCAGCAAACATCTGAGCATGCTTTATTCTCCTGCTCGGTGGTGGATGTTTTCACACAATTAAATCAGAGTTTTGAAATTATCAAGAAACTCGAGTGTCCTGATCCAGAGATAGTTGCTCATTACATGAGGCGATTTGCAAAGGTAAAAATATTCTTTTCAAAATTTCAAGCTGAAAGGATTTGATGACAACATGTGAACTTTGGTAGTGACTTGTTACATCATTGTTTTCTTAGTAAAGGATCAATTTTAACCCTTCCCACCAACAGAACCAGGTAGTCAGTCAGTTAAAATAGCTATTTTAATTTACACCATCCAATTCTACTGTGAACAATAAAGAGGAACACACACCAAATGACAGCAAGGTCCAAAGATATCTGTGAGGTCCAGATTGAAATTTTAACATGGTGTCTGTGTGGCAAAGCTGTGTGACATCTAGACCAGGCCAACGTTTTGACAAAACAAAACAAGGCCAGAGAAGACCCTGACAGGTAACTTTGTTTGCAGTCATGGAGGAGTGAGTATGCTTCTCTCCCACAGTCATAATGCTGGCCTGACCACCTCTTCCAATTTGATTATCCATAAACCATTCCTTCAAATGCCCACGTGTTCTCTTGCTTCCTTAAATCATCCATCAATTCCTGCTAATTCAGGAAGGATGCTGGAAGGCCCATAAAAAGAGATCAGGTAGCTGGAGTATCCTGAGCACACTGTGCAAGTTTAGTGGTTTGGCATCTGCCTCAGAACGGCAGCTGCAAGACTCCAGGCAGTAAGTTCAAGTCAGAAATTAATTGTTTGTCTTTTTTCTCCTACTTTTAAACATGTAATTGATTAGTTTTGCTGTTGCTTCTGATAATACTATAATTCATTGTATACGCTAAGCAGACTTCAAAATGATGTTTTGTGTTGATGTTTAATTTCTGTGTAATGAAGTTTACTGAGACATAGGTTGTCCCAGTCGAAGTGGTGTCCTTCCTTATCTGTATATAAGGATACTAATGAGAGAGGTCATGTCTTTTTTGTGGCTACTTGATGTTCATGTATCCTGGTGACAATTTTTCTGCCTATTTGTCCAATGTAGTGTTTGTTACAATTCTTGCAAGGTATTTTGTAAATGACATTACTTTTCCTTGTTGTCTGCATCGGGTCTTTCAAGTTCATTAGCTGTTGTTTTAGTGTGTTGGTGGGTTTGTGGGCTACCATGATGCCAAGAAGTCTGAGTAGTCTGGCAGTCATTTCCAGCTCAGCGAGCAAACCTGCATCCAGTAAACTTGTATTTAAAATTTGTACCAACTCTGTTTATTGTTAGCAATTAATAACATGTTTATTGCTCATGAACATTTGCAGAAGGAATTGAGGTCATAAATGTTTCTTTCTATTTGGCAGACAATAAGCAAAGTGCTGCTACAGTATGCCGACATTATTCTGAAGAACTTTAAGAGCTACTGTTCTAAGGAGACACTAGTCAGTATATTTTCTTTATTCTAATTCTGACTAAGTTATTGTTTAAGATTTAGCTATCTCTCTGTAACAGAAGAAAGGTATTTATGTTCCTATTAATAAAATGTAAGATCATATGGTTTTGTACAAAATTAGCATTGACCTACCATTTTATAGAATTCTGTTTTTATTGCATAATTTAATGCGTTTGTCCAAAATTTTGTTCCTGGGCATCTTTATCATACCATATTTCTCTGCATGAATTTGATTTAGCATCATTCATTGCAATCAACTAATCGATGTCTTCTGAAAATTGTCCATAATCAATGCTGGATGACACAAACATTCCTGCAACTATTAATAGGGAAGACTGACCTTTGCCCCAGCTGCATTTTATTTCCTGATATTTGTCTTTAAGCTTAACCAGAACATTCAAACTTCAGTGCTGTGTTTGACCTCCACCACATAGTGACATAATTGATAAGACTACCTGATTAATTCTGTGATGTTCTTAACTTGGATCATCCTTCTGCTCATCTGTCGCTTAAATTCACATCTTGCCTTTTTCACCCATAAATTTGACTACTGTAATGCTCTGCTTCCCATCTATATAAACTTGTGCTTATCTTACATGTATACATTTGGAGCAGGAGCAGACCATTCAGTGTCTCTGGCTGTTCCACCATTATAAAATATCATGGCTGACCTGCCTCTGGCCTCAATTTCATATTCCTGCCTACCCCGATAACTGTTGACACCTTTGTGAATCAAGAATCTATGCACTCAAAAGTAATTGATTCCTCCATCACTCACTGGGGAAGAGAGTTCCAAAGACTCAAGAGACTCTAAAAGAAAAGAAGTCCTCACATGTCAGTCTTAACTGGTAGTATCATTCACTCTCGCTTCTCCTGCTCCCCCAATCTCCCCAACCACCTCCATTCAGATTTTAATTGTATCATTTAGTTCAGGTCTCTCCCACAAGGTGAAACAGCATCAACCCTGTCAAGTCCCTCATGAGCATGTTTCATAAAGATTGCCTTCATACTTCTAAACTTCAATGGATACAAGGCTAGCCATCCTCAAAAGATAATTCCTCCGTCTCAAGTGTCAGTCCATGAACCTTGTCTGAATTGTCATGAGTCTATTTACGTTCTTTCTGTAATAAGTAGGTCAAAACTGATGTGGACTGACTAATTCTCCATTGAAAACATCCTTACATTTATGTTTCATTCCCTTTGCAATAAACAAGAACATTCCATTTTCCTTCCGAATTACTTGCTATACCTGTATACTAGCTCTATATAAATCATGGATCAGGATTCCTGATCCCTCTGTACTAAAGAGTTCTGAAATCTCTCTCCATTTAAGTTATATGTTTCTTTGTATTCCTCTTGCCCAAATGGAGAAGTTCACAGTTTCCTGCATTGTGTTAATTTTGCCAATGTTTGCCTCTGCATTGAGCTATCTATATCCTTTTGCAGACTGTTCATGTATTCTTCACAATTTACTTTCCTGCATATCTTTTATCATCAGCAAATTTAAAAACCAAATATTTGGACTCCTCAGCTAAGTCATTAATATAATTTGAGTAATTTAGGCTCCAAAACTGATTACTGTGGCACAACATTTGTCGTATCCGGTCAATCTGAAAACAGCCATTTATGTTCCTCTCTGTTTCCTATTAGTCAAATGATCCTCTATCTATGCTAATACGTTGCCTCCAAGACCAGGGTTGACCAGCATTTTTGCATGGGAATGCAACATTTCAACTTCCGCCAGCACTATTACCCAAAAACAAATATTTTGCATTGAAATGAAAGTTTTTTTCCTCTGAAGGACTTCAGTGTAATCATTTCCCACCTCGCTACCCCACCCTCACCCCCTCATTGTCATTGCCTGATTTACAGTTTCCCATCCCCACCCAGCACATTGCTTTCTCCACATGGCCCCTCATTTATTTCCTTCCCTCCCTACCAAGCCAGAGATTCCCTGAAAGCCCCCTTCACCATACCTGACCTACAGGCTCACCACCTAGCTCCATGCCTGGGGCTGCTCTTTGCTCCAAGATATGGGCTGCTTGCTACTGCTCAAATTACAGACTGGTTTTCTCCGACATTTGCTGTGGGTAGACTCACCCTATAAACTTGAAGCAGAGCACGTGGAGGGAAACAGCCTATGATTGGAGAAACAGCTTTTTTTTTAAACTGGGTTATAACTGCTCTCATGTAAGGTTGTGTAATTATTAATTATGGGAACCCTGTGAATGAGTTATACATTTGTCAGTGAGGCAGATGCTGGACCATACAGCCAAGAGGCCATAGATTGTGCACTCCGGAGGTAGTTTCAATTGAAGGGGAAACTTTTAAAATCAAGAAAGAAACGAGAGCAGAGGTATAAGGCATTGAAGAAGTGAATGATAATCAAAGTGTGATAGGAAGTGGTAGAAAATGCAGATGAGTGCAGCATAAATTGGAACTGACAGAGTAATAATGGTAAAAAAAACCAAACCTTCAGGCTCTTCATTTGAATACATGAGCATTTGTAACAAGATAGATAGGTTTACAGCACAAATAGTTATTTGAAGATTTGAATAAGGCTGTGTGCCTTCATTTTAACATTTAATCTTTGTTTAATGGCAGTCAGTCAGGTTTACCTTGGTTTGGGCTAAAATAGCAGTTGAAAGGAGGCAAAGATAGCTAATCCAATGAGATAAGAGCTTTTACAACACTGCTTGTGGACCAGGAGGAGCAGCAGTGTTTTCTTAAAGCTCAACAAGCTTAGATGTAGAACTGCTCCAACAGCAATCTCTGTGACTTGCCCAATATCCTTCCACCCACCTATTGTTAGACACGTATTATTGTGATTGGAAACCATCCATGGTCACCATCTGTTCCCACACCAGCATCTTCATAATCTCCCCTGCCACATAATCACCACCTGTTCCTACTCAGCTGCTGACTTCTACTGCAGCTTTTTAGCCCAACAGGCAACTGTCAATCAGGCTGGCTATAGATGGAAAACTAACAGAAAATATTAATAAATGTTAATAACTGCAATACATCTGAGAATAGAAATTGCTGGAAAAGCTCAGCAGGTCTGACAGCATCTCTGAAAGAGACCAGAGTTAACATTTTAATTCAAGTAACCCTTCCTCAGAACTCAATTCTGAGGAAGGGTCACTTGACTCAAAACATTAACTCTGATTTCTCTCCAAAGATGCTGCCAAACCTACTGAGCTTTTCCAGCAATTTTTATTTTTGTGTCTGATTTTACAGCATCCACAGTTATTTTGGTTTTATTAAGACATTTGAAAAGTCTGTTCTTTTGGACTTCCCACTCCCAACTTAACCACTGCTACCTCGGCTAACAACATGCCTCACAGATAAGATCAATGCCAAGAATCAGAGATCAATACAGCACTGAAAGGGGCTATTCTGCTCATTGAATCTTTTGAAGAGCATTCCAATTATTTTTACTCCTGTTTCCCTGTGTGTCGACAATTTTCTCGTACATTTACTCAAGTTCAACTCATACATATAAATATTGAGAAGGACGATTGTTCCAATACATATTTATATGGAATTGTATTCCTGCGCTCCTCCAGTCTGAAAGTATTTATCAACCACAATTCTTTGTTTTTTATCTTTTATCAATACTTCTATGCTGTGGCATTACATTAATGAACTGATTTAACTCAGCGAGAATTGCAAGTTGAACAGTAACCTTCATATCAATGAAACTCATTAAAGCTGTATAACATGCACAAGACTGAATGCAGATTTGGATGAAATTCAAATAATCTGGAGCAATGTTTTATTGAACAATTTTGCATTTCTATCCACTAGCCTTGTATTCTGATGAATAATGTACAACAACTGCGGGTTCAGCTGGAAAAGATGTTTGAAGCTATGGGTGGAAAAGAGGTAAGAGACAGAACTTCTAGGTTCCCTCTGTACAGACCAGAATTTTAATGATGTTGTAAAATGCTGTTCGAAGCAGTGATACTTTTTGTCTGCAAGTCATGAAGCATAATTTCAGAGCCCTTACAAATAAAAATGCATCTTCTCTTCTGTGACACTAGCTTCAAAATACACAAGTAGCAAAATTTCATTCCAATCAGCAGTAGACCATTAAATAATGACAAATTAACTGGGAAGCTAAGATATGAGCGTTAGAAAAGTGACCTATAAATATATTTCAGTATCAAGAGCAGGAAATCTGTTTTGAAATATTTTGGAAACTATTTTGAAGGTATCTACATACAGCTAACTGACTGTAATATGTTTGCCAATTGCATCAGAGAGGGGAAGTGACTTGAATTGTCATCAAGCTATTTTTCTGGGTACATTGATTCATATCCTATCACATAGTTAGTGTAGTTTAAATTCAATTAATAATTCTAAAATGTAAAACTAGTGTCAGTGGTGGGGTTCATGAAACTAGTATTGATTGTCACTATTGTGCTTTAGGTAAGGAAATTGTCTACATCTGTCTCCAATCCTTCGAAATAAAGCTGACTCTTAACTGCCCCCATAAGGTGGTTCAAGAAGGCACTCAGTTAAGGGGGATTTGGGATGTACAGAAAGACGTAGCCTTGGCTGTGACACACAAAACTAAATTAAAGAAAATGCTAAACCTGTACTAAATCTGGGATGTTAAGTTTGCAATCTTAGTCAGTTGTCAAGTGTGGCATTAGCCACTGAAATAATCCTCCCTTTCCCCTAAAGCAGCAGGGAGTGGAGCATTGAACAATGCAAAGTAAGAGAATTGGTCACATTTGCAGACAATGCTCACTCATTTTTGAACTGGAAAACAGAGCTCTCTATGTGCACATTTGTATATCTATGTACTTTAGTGCAAGCATGTTCTGCTGCTTGTTAACCTTTAATCAGCAACTAAACTTCTCCATGAACCCAGCTTTTTTCATCAGAAATATAAAAACTGTGGAGCAATTGTCTAAGTTCTTTTTGAACTGCTTCAGAAGGTGGCTGCAGCTGTATTGCAGTCAACATTCAGCCCTAACACCACCTTGTACATACCACCTCACAACTCATTCTTTAAAATTGGAAATATGTGAATATATAAATTTGTCTACATTTTATGAAATATTCCCATAATTGCTGTGCGTTTGTAACTCATTTGTGTGGCTGAAGCAGTAAGTAGTTTTTGTTAAAGTTGAAATAACGTTTGTGTGCTTGAAGCTGTGCTTTGTAATTCTATTCATGGGAACTATGTTTATTATACTTAGGATGAGACTAGCAGATTAGTAAATCAGAATACACAGTCATCCAGCATGTATATACAAGGTACAGATTCAGTCTGTTGAGTCTGCTCCACCAATCATTAAGATCACAGGTGGTCAAATTACTCCACATTCCTGCCTACTCCTGGTAATCTCTCTCACCTCCTTGCTTATCAGGAATCCATCTACATCTGCCTTAGAAATATTCAAAGATTCTGCTTCTGCCACCAAGTGGCAAATGTCTAGAATCCCAGGCTAATATCCTGGGGACATGGATTCAGATTCCACCATGACACACAGTGAAACTAGAATTGAAAGAACCCATCTCGTCTACATCCCGCACCTCTGCCCTCAGACCCCAGCCCTCCAATCGTAACAAGGACAGAACGCCCCTGGTGCTCACCTTCCACCCTATCAACCTTCATATAAACCAAATCATCCACCGACATTTCCGCCACCTCCAAACAGACCCCACCACCAGGGATATATTTCCCTCCCCACTCCTTTCACCCTTCCGCAAAGACCGTTCCCTCCGTGACTACCTGGTCAGGTCCACGCCCTCCTACAACCCACCCTCCCATCCTGGCACTTTCCCCTGCCACCGCAGGAACTGTAAAACCTGCGCCCACACCTCCTCCCTCATCTCTATCCAAGGCCCTAAAGGAGCCTTCCACATCCATCAAAGTTTTACTTGCACATCCACTAATATCATTTATTGTATCCGTTGCTCCCGATGTGGTCTCCTCTACATTGGGGAGACTGGGCGCCTCCAAGCAGAGCGCTTTAGGGAACATCTCCGGGACACCTGCACCAATCAACCACACCGGCCCGTGGCCCAACATTTCAACTCCCCCTCCCATTCTGCCGAGGACATGGAGGTCCTGGGCCTCCTTCACTGCCGCTCCCTCACCACCAGACGCCTCGAGGAAGAACGCCTCATCTTCCGCCTCGGAACACTTCAACCCCAGGGCATCAATGTGGAATTCAACAGTTTCCTCATTTCCCCTTCCCCAACCTCACCCTAGTTCGAAACTTCCAGCTCAGTACTGTCCCCATGACTTGTCTGTACTTGTCCTACCTGCCTATCTCCTTTTCCACCTATCCACTCCACCCTCTCCTCCTTGACCTATCACCTTCATCCCCTCCCCCACTCACCCATTGTACTCTATGCTACTTTCTCCCCACCCCCACCCTCCTCTAGCTTAACTCTCCACCCTTCAGGCTCTCTGCCTTTATTCCTGATGAAGGGCTTTTGCCCGAAATGTCGATTTCGAAGCTCCTTGGATGCTGCCTGAACTGCTGTGCTCTTCCAGCACCACTAATCCAGAATCTGGTTTCCAGCATCTGCAGTCATTGTTTTTACCTCTAGAATTGAAGGAAATCTAGAATAATAAGCTAAATTAGAGGCAACCATATGACGACAATTGATCATGACAGAAACCCATCTGGTTCACTAATGTTCTTTAAGGAAGGAAATCTGCCATCTTTGACTGATCTGGCCTGTATGTAACATCAAACCCACAGAATATGGTTGTAGATGAATTGTTCTGTTAAGGATAGACCCTAACCAGCGATGCTTACATCCTATGTACAAATAAAACAAAAACCTTGTGAAAAAAACATAGAAACAAGATACTATCCTTTAAGCCTGCTCCATCATTCAATAAAATTATGTCTGAAATATAATCAATATACTGCAGATGTTGGAAATCAAAGTAGAAAATTCTTGAGAAAGTCAGCATGAAGAAGAGTCATATCAGACTCAAAACGTCAACTCTGTTTCTGTCACCAAAAAGGCTGCCATTCCTGTTGTTTCTGATTGATCTTATCATGATCTCAACTCCACCGTTTTATGTTTACCTCCAAGAAACCTTGTCCATCAAAAATGTGACTGCACTTTCAATGAATTTAAAAGGGCAAGGTTCCACCACCATCTGGGGAAGGAAACTCTACACTCTAATAATTTCTTTTCATCTGTCATAAAAGGGAGACCTGATTTAATAGCAATCTACAGCACAAAAAAAAGCCTTTTGTCCTATTGCATCCACACCAGGCAAAAATAATCACCCAACTATTGTAAACTCATTTTCCGGCACTTGGCCCTTGTATGCCTTTGCAATTCTCCAGAATTTTCTACTTTGATTTCCAACATCTGCAGTATATTGATTTTATTTCAGACATGATTTTATTGAATGATGGAGCAGGCTTAAAGGATAGTATCTTGTTTCTATGTTTTTTTCACGAGGCTTTTGTTTTGTTTGTACATAGGATGTAATATTCTTTTGATGTTATGAGAGTTTCTGCCGCGATTACTCTTACAGGCAGAGTTCCAGATTCCCACTACTCGCCGGGTGAAAATGTTCTTTTTCACATTTCCTCTAAACCTTCTGCCCCTTACAATAAATCTGTGCACCACCCCCACCCCCACCCCCACCCCCACCTAGTCATTGATCTGTCCATCAAGAGAAAAGGTTTCATGGGTGATGTCCCCTTGTTTTAGTCAACTCCACAAATATTATCTGTAAATCTAATTAATCATTAAAATGTAATCTTAAAGGCTTAAAATGTTTAGCCTGTTGAGGCAGCAATGGTTTTCTAGAATGATGAAATGTTTTGCTTCACTGTGTTTCAGCCTGCCCTGCTGAAGCTCTTTGTCACCTCCTTACTCATTTATTCCAGTGCACCTCGAGGCAGTCTCCTGTTTCACATACCCTATCATTCAACCAGATGATAGTCTGGGAATTCGAGTTTGTATTGTACAATGGCCAGTTTGAACCAAAAATATGGGCAATTAAAAGTCCAATGGTGACCAAGAAACCATTGTCAATTGTTGTAAGAACCTATCGGGTTCATTTGTGTTCAAAAAAGCTTTGAAACCAGTCAGCTCTTGGCACTAAAATGTGAATGACAAATTGGCCCTGTCAGCACTCATTAAGGGGTCATCCTCACTGATACCTCGTGCTTTGTGCCAAAATTGGGAGAGCTGTTTCACAGACTAGTCAAGAAACAGCCTCTCATAGTCACACCGACAGAATGCTATCTTACAGACGAAAACCCAGTAACCATCATCATCAGCCCGAGGTATGTCCTGTACCACTAGCAAGACCTACCCAGAAGAGCTGATGGCATAGTGGTATACAGTCAGGAAAGATTTGCCATGTAAGTCCTCAACATGACTTCAGACCCCACAAAGTTTTGTGGCATTGTGTCAAGCATAGACATGTAAACCTCCTGCTGATTGCCACCTACTGCCTACCCTCATATGATGAGTCAGTTATCGACTATGTTGAACACTGCTTAAATGGAAGCACTAAGAGTGACAAGGTTGCAGAATGCGCTCTGGGTGGGAAATTTCACTGTCCATCATCAAGAGTAGCACAGCACTGATGATCAAGCTGTTCCAATCTAAAGGACGTAATTCTGAGATTGGGTTTGCAGCAAGTATTGAGTGAACCAACAAGGGAGAAAAGCAAACCTCACTTCAGTCTCCCCTATCTGCCTGCTGAGGACGTACCTAATGATAATAGTATCAGGTTGGAGTGACCACCACAGACTTTGTGGGCATGAACTTCTATCTTCACATTGAGGCTACCCCCATCATGTTGTGTGGTACTACCCCTAAATCGGACAGACCTTGAACAGATCTAGCAACTCGAGACTGGGCATCTGTAGGCCATTAGCAGTAGCAGCAGCAGCCGAGTCGTACTCCCCGCAATCAGCAACCTCATGGCCTGGCAGATCCTTACTTTAGCTGAAAAATGTGTTGCTGGAAAAGCGCAGCAGGTCAGGCAGCATCCAAGGAACAGGAGAATCGACGTTTTGGACATAAGCCCTTCTTCTTACTTTACCATTACTGTCAAACCAGGGGTCAGCCCTGGTACAGTGAAGGGGGTGGGAGGACCTAAAAACGAGATGTCATCACACCCTAAACCAAGCTGTTCCAAATCCGCTAAAGCACTGACATTTACCTGATAATGTTGACTATTTTCAAGCTATGTCTTATACACAAAAAGCATGAGAAATCCAATCCAGCCAGTTACAGCCCCATTAATCTATTCTTAACCATCAGTAAAATGTTATCAAACAACACTTTCTTCGCAATAATTTGTTCACTGATGTGCAATTTGAGTTCTGCCAAGGTCACTCAGCTGCTCATACAGCAGTAGTTCAAGCTTGGACATAAAAAGATGAATTCCAGAGGGTGAGCTGAGATTGGCTGCCCTTAATTTCAAAGCTGCATTTGACTGAGTGTGCCATCAAGGAGACCTCACAAAGCAGGAGTCAGTGGGAATCAGGAGAAGAAAAACCATGGAGCAATCTTGAAGGGCTAAATCACCTTCACCTGTTCTTACCCTTATTAATTGATGACTTCATGGTCATTGTAAAAGTCACCTGTATATTGTGGAGCTGCAACAAAGGCATTAAATAGCAGTGAAGCAATTTGAACTGTAAAAGCTACTAGCACACTTACACATGACATGTTCAATCATCTTGATCAAAATTAAGAGATAGCGTTACAATGTTTGCAGTAGAAGATTGATTATTCAGAGATGGGTCTTTGAGTAGCATTGCTGACAGCAATTATGAAAGGATGAGAGGTGAAACTCTGGATACAGAACAGAATTAACATTGTTAGCTAGCATTAGGAACAGCACAAAATGTTGAGTCGTCAGTAATTAGGTGGGGAAAGAACAAAATGGTTTGGAGGTCAGTTTCTGAGAGGGATGAATTCCTAGAGGGCATTGCAGTTTTTTTGGGAGCGGGAGCGGGAGCGGGAGCGGGAGCGGGGGCGGGGGCGGGGGTGGGGATGAGATGGAATAGAACCTAGAGGGGAAAAAAGGAAACATGGCAGAGATAATAGAAGGTGGAGGTGGGAGGATCGCATATGGCTGGGAAGAATTATGTAGCTTGGCCAGGAGAGTGTTTAGTTTGGATAAGATATTGAAAATATCCATGGATATGGAGGGAATAATTGATTATAAATACAAGAGGTAAAAATTTAGACATCATAGGTGAATGGAAGTAATCCTACAATATTTCAATGTCAGTGAGGCAAGTTAGGGAGCATTTCTGCCCTCACTTCTGCTTTTACCTTTTCATTTTACTCTGTAATTTTTTTTCTTTTCTTCCCTCACTCTCTAGTTCTGTCTCCTATCTTGTTGAACTCTCACTCTCACTCTCACTCTCTCTCTCTCTTTCACTCTCTCTCTCTCCCTCTCCCCTGTTGCTTCGTTGTCATTGCAGATGCCTGCCCCTCTCCTCCAAATGGGACGCTTTGGTATCTAGATTCCATTCAGAAAGAAATACTGTGGTATATTTAGGGATGTATTGTTATAAGTATTGAAACTGACATAATATCTATCTTTAATAGCTGGATTCTGAGGCAAGTGACAGTTTAAAAGATCTACAAGTGAAACTTAATAATGTTCTCGATGATCTCAGCGATGTTTTTGGTGTTAGGTAGGTAATTTGTTTTTTACATTTATCTGTATTATAAAGATTGATACGCCATCAAATTTCCAAAGTTAATTCAATAGTCCTAGGATCATAAAATCATTGGGAGATGGTATTCTTAAAACAATTGCATAACTAGATTGTGTGTATTTTTGGAGCTTGGATTTATATTCTGTTCAATTAGTTGCCTGCATTTGGACATAACAAATGGTTTTAGCAACCCACATGTGCAAGGGAGCGAGCAAGTCATCATTTTTCTTTTGATCAGTATAATTCCTACTGAAAAAAATGTGAACCACAAGTGAGGGCTGGACCAGACTGAGCTGTGACAGTCCCTTCAGCAGAATAACCCAGTGTCACTGTGTAAACTTTTAGATGAGTTTTAGCAATTTAATAGTTAAATGTCTTAAATTTCAATCCAGCAAGAAGTTGTTTGATTTCAATACAGGAAAGATGAACAATTCATTTAAAAAAAAAGAGAAAGCAATTGAAGTGATATGATTTTAAATTTCAAAGTACAGGTATTTATTTTTTCTGAGTTTTCAATGTAACCTCTTCCAGTGTCAACAGAAAAATGGATTTCACTTTATTTGCCTTTTTAACTGTATGTATATGTGAGAAGTGCTTAAAAAGGACATTTTGTCACAGTATTTCATCTTGCAATCACAAGGTCAATTTGCAAGAAGTTAAAAATCACACAAAACCAGGTTATAGTCCAACAAGTTTAATTGGAATCACTAGCTCTCAATGCCATGTTGTGTGATTTTTAACTTTATCCATTCCAGTCCAACACCAGCACCTCCAAATCATGAATTTCCAAGAAATACCAATGGAAATCAAAAATCGAAGCTCGGGTGAGCTGTTCAGTCCATCGAGTCTGCTCTCTCGTTCAGCATGATCATGGCTGATCCTCTGTCACAACGCCATATTCCCACTCTCTCCCCTCTTGTTACCTTTAACCTCTAGACAGCAATTTTTAAATATGTTAAGTGACTTGGCCTCCACAGGCTTCTATGGTAGAAAATTCCACAGGTTTGTTCTCCTCGAAGTGAAGAAATTTCATGTCATCTCAGTCCAGATTGGCTTATTGTGTATCCTGAGACCACACTCCCATGTTTTGAACCCCATGGCCAGGGGAAACAAATCATACCTCCATCTAGTCTGTCCAGCCCTGTCAGAATTTTACACTTCTCAATGAGTATCCCTCTCATTCTTGTAAACTCCAGTTAATACACACCAAGGCAACCCAATCTCTTCTCATGTGATGAATCTGCCATCCTAGAAATTAGTGTGGTGTACATTTACTGAACTTCCTCCATGGCAAGTATATCTTTTCTGAGATAAGGAATCCAAACCTGCACACAGCACTGCGGGTATTGTTTCACCAAGGACCTGTAAAACTACAGTAAGACTTCCTTGATACTTTCATCAAATCTTCTTGCAATAAAGGTCAATTTACTCCATGCTGACGTAAATGCCTACTGCATATGCATTGGCAAAAGTGAGGACTACAGATGCTGGAGATCAGAGTCTAGATTAGTGCTGGAAAAGCACAGCAGGTCAGGCAGCAGCCGAGAGCAGGAAAATTGATGTTTCGGGCAGGAGCCTTTCATAAGGAATGAAGGGCTCCTGCCCTTCCTGATATAGGGTTCCTGCCTGAAACATCGATTTTCCTGCTCCTCGGATGCTGCCTGACCTGCTGTGCTTTTCCATCACCACTCTAATCTTGACTACTGCACGTGCATGCTTACTTTCAGTGATTAGCATAGAAGGACACCCCAGGCTCGAAGGATTTATCAGCTTTCTGTCCCCTTAACTTCTCCAGCATTACTATTTTTTTCCACTGATACTAATCTCCATGGACTTCCTTCTTTCCAGCAGATCCTTACTTATGTAACATTTCTTGAAGTTATTTGTGTCATATTCTATGAAGACAGAACTAAAGTAATTGTTTAGTTGCTCTGCCATTTCCTTATTCTCCATTATCAATTTTACCATTTCAGATTGTAAGAAGCCTACGTTATCTTTTAAAAAAAATTTCTTTTTATAAAGTTGTAGAAGGTCACACAATCTGCTTTATCTTTCCCTTCAAAATTAATCTTATACTGTACTTTTTCCCTTCTTAATGAACCTGTTGATCCTTCTTTGCTGAATTTTAACTGTTCTCAGGCTTGCTGCTTTTTCTAGCAACTTTATAATACTCCCCTTTGGATCTAACACAATCATTAATTTCTTTTTTTAGCTACGGTTGGGCCACTTTTCCTGTTAGGTTTTTCTCCCATAAGGCATGTGAACAGTTGCAATGCATGCAATTGTTCCTTAAACAATAGTCATTGCTTTGCCATTGTCATACCTTTCAGTTATTCAAACTATCACAGCCAGCTCGTCGCTCAATCTTCAAAACTTTAGTGGAAACAAACCTAACCTGTACAACCTCTCCTCATAAGAGAACCTGTTTATTCCAGGTATTAATCTAGTAAACCTCCTCTGAATGGCCCTCAATATACTTAAATTCTTCCTTAAATAAGGAGATGAGGTATGGTCTCACCTATGTTCAGCTGAAGGATAATATTCTTACTTTTATGTTCAGTTCTTCTCATAATGAAGGATAGCATTGCATTAGATTTCCTGGTTGCATACTTAGTTGCATGTTAACTTTCTGTGACTTATCCACTCAAACACCTAAATCCCTTCACACCTTACAATTCTGCTATTATTCGCCATTTAAATTATATTCTACTTTTTCATTCTTTTCACATTTCATTCATTTTTCAATGGGCTACCAGAGACCTGGGTTCGATTCCAGCCTTTGTGAAGTTTGGGCATTGTCCCCATGTCTACACGGGTTTCCACAACGTGCCCCAGTTTCTTCCTACATTCTGAAGATGTGCAGGTTAGGTTGATTGGCCATGCTAAGTTATCCTATGGTGTCCAGGGGTCTGCAGGCTAGGTAGATTAACAATGGTAGATGTGGGATAATGGGGATAGGCTCTTTGGAGGGTTGGTGCAGACTTGACGGGCTGAACAGCGACTTTCTACACTGTAGGAATTCTGTAATTCAAAGCAAACCGCTCCACATTCATTCATGTTGAAGTACGTTATGATGACTGATGAACATATGAAACAGGAGGAAAAATTCTTGAGCCTAATCCTTCATTCAGTCAGATTATAGCTGATGTGTTTATGGTTGGAATTCCACATTCCCATCTATACCTGATAACAGACAGCTGACTGCTAACCTTTATTGAACCAGAAACATTGACTGACTCTGGTCAAGGCATTGCCCTGAGAATTGGACAAGAGAATGTAACCTCCTTTGTTGAGATGAAACATACACAGTATATCCATTTTTTTCTCTGTCAACCAGGCAGCACTTTACTCCCATACGGTATAAATATTGTTTCCCTTCTCATTGCTATTCTTGCAAATAGTCATGTAATATATGAAATGGTTCCACAGAGACTGGTATTCCGCCACCAAGTCACCTTTTATTTGGAGAGTCCTTGACACTAATCCAGCTTCATCAGAGCCAACTCTGAGTGAATAGGAGAGCTGACACTCCTGTTCTTATCCATCACCGAGGGCTCCTTTATTGGATCAAGTTGACAGCCCCAGTCAGGGAATTCATATTCTGTGAGGTCCACTTGACGTGACTTTGTTACAATCACTACAGTGTACATCTTTTAAAAATTTCAACTGAGTGTATTTTTTTTGACATGGGGACATTTTCTTATTCTGAAATTGTGTTGATATTAACTTTTGCAATTTGTAGTTTCCAGCCTCGCCTTGATGAGTGTGTAAAACAGATGGGAGATATCCTCAGCCAGGTCAAAGGGACTGGGAATGTGCCTGCTACTGCTCGCAATAGTGTGGCTCAGGATGCTGATAATGTGCTCGGACCATTAATGGACTTCTTGGATGGCAAGTGAGTCTTGAGACAGAAAAGCCAGTGAGTTATAATAGAATGTATGAGGCATTTTGGAGTAGCAACTACAAATTTCATTAAAAAGTGTACATTTCAAGTTTCTGGTTGTAGTTTTAACAAACAGTTATTGTAGAGATTATTTTCTACTCATGCTACTCCAATACTGGACTATTAGTGGAAAATTAACTTGACAATAACAAAAGAAACCCCTGTGCCATCCCTAACAGTCCTGCCTTCCTGTTATTCAGTTGTCCTATTTAACCTCTTTCTTAATTGCCTTTATTTGCTGCGTGTTATATTACTAGATGTTATGCATTTCTTAAAATATAAACCGAGAAATTAGCTGACTGTTTGGTCCATGTTACCACAGTTGTTAATTTGGCAGGTGTGGAAACTCTTCCTTTTTGGAAGCTGATTAATGACAGTTTATAAATTTTTTACATAGAATTTTAAAAATAATTCCTGAGTTGCTCCTAATTTCTGAAGGTAATTGAATGAAGTTAAAATGATACTTATCCAAGATTATTCACTTTGTGCTTTCCAAAGATGATTATTTCATAATCAAAAAAGGGTGAACACTATCTTATACATTTGTTACACATAGAGTTTTTATAGAATGGAAACAGGCTCTTTAGTCCATCATGTCCTTGCCAGTCATCAAGCATCAGTCTATTTTAATCCTAAATTCCAGCACTTCGCCTGTATACTTCTATCTGATAACAGTTTTTCAGTGTCTTGAAGGTTCCTATCTCTACCACCTCTCTTAGGCACTAAGTTGCAGATAGCCACAGCCCTTTGTTTGAAAATAATAGTTTCCTTAAATCCCCTCTAAAGCTCCTATTTCTCCCTTCAACTGTTCCTCCTAGTTATTGGCCCTCTACTAAGTGGAAACATTTCTTCCTTTAGGGTGTAGGTTTGCTCGCTGAGCTGTAGGTTTGATATCCAGACGTTTCATTACCTGGCTAGGTAACATCATCAGTGGCGACCTCCAAGTGAAGCGAAGCTGTTGTTTGCTGCTTTCTATTTATATGTTTGTCATGGATGGGGTTCTTGGGGTTTGTGGTGATGTCATTTCCTGTATGTTTTCTGAGGGGTTGATAGGTGGTATCTAGATCTATGTGTTTGTTTATGGCGTTGTGGTTGGAGTGCCAGGTCTCTAGGAATTCTCTAGCATGTCTTTGCTTAGCCTGTCCCAGGATAGATGTGTTGTCCCAGTCGAAATGGTGGGTTTTTTTTCATCTGTGTGTAGGGCTACAAGGGAGAGAGGGTCGTGTCTTTTTGTGGCTAGCTGGTGTTCGTGTATCCTGGTGGCTAACTTTCTTCCTGTTGGTCCTACGTAGTGTTTGTGGCAGTCTTTGCATGGAATTTTGTAGATGGCGTTGGTTTTGTTCATGGGTTGTACTGGGTCTTTTAAGTCTGTTAGTTTTTGTTTGAGAGTGTTGGTGGGTTTGTGTGCTACTAGCATTCCCAGGGGTCTTAGTAGTTTTTGTCATCACAAAACGAAACAAGATAGAAGAGACATTTAATATCATCAACAACACCCTCACAGGCATAAAGTTCACCAAGGAGGAAGAAACCGACAACAAACTCACATTCCTGGACGTCACAGTCGAAAGAAAGGACAACGGAGAACTACAAACCTGCGTATACAGAAAACCGATAAACACTGACCAAATACTTAACTACACCAGCAACCATCCCAACACACACAAACGAAGCTGTATCAGAACGCTATTCCAACGAGCCACCACACACTGCAGCACAGACGAACTTCAGAAAACAGAGGAGAACCACCTATACAATGTATTCAAGAAGAACGGATACTCAAAAAATATAGTCCGCAGATTCCTCAGGAACAAACCACAACAAGCAGACCTAACACAGCCAGAAACCGTAACCACCTTACCATACATCAAAGAAGTCTCAGAAATGACAGCGAGACTACTAAGACCCCTCGAAATCCTTGTAGCACACAAACCCACCAACACTCTCAAACAAAAACTAACAAACTTAAAAGACCCAGTACAACCCATGGACAAAACCAACGTCATCCACAAAATTCCATGCAAAGACTGCCACAAACACTACATAGGACAAACAGGAAGAAAGTTAGCCACCAGGATACACGAACACCAGCTAGCCACAAAAAGACATGACCCTCTCTCCCTCGTAGCCCTACACATGGATGAAAAAAAACCATCATTTCGACTGGGACAACACATCTATCCTGGGACAGGCTAAGCAAAGGCATGCCAGAGAATTTCTAGAGGCCTGGCACTCCAACCACAACATAAACAAACATGTAGATCTAGATGCCATCTATCAACCCCTCAGAAAATGAACAGGAAATGACATCACCACAAACCCCAGGAACCCCATCCAGAACAAACATATAAATAGAAAGCAGGAGACAACAGCTTCGCTTCACTTGGAGGTCGCCACTGATGATGTTACTTCGCCAGGTAATGGAATGTCTGGATATCAAACCTACAGCTCAGCGAGCATACCTATACCCTAAACCTCAACCTGAGCTACAAACCTTCACAAACCTTGCAAAAACATTTCTTCCTATTTGCCCCATCTGTGCTTCTCAGAAATTTGTATACCTCAATCTGATTCTTCACCCTAATCTTCGCCTTCTCACCCTCAAAGTACCTAGTTAGTCTCGGATAGCTGAATTACTCCAGTGCAATGAACATCCTGGTGAATCTCTTCAGTACATTCACCAGCTTTCCTTTATCCAAGTTGTTTCTTTGAAGAAATAAAATAAATTACTTAATTTTCCTTTGAGAAAACCAAAAAATGAAAATATTTGACAATACATATTCTAGATTCAAATATCCTAAATATTCTGTCTGAATTAAACAGCATTGCTGAGTAACAAAAAGTAGCCAACTGAAACAAGGTTATTTGCCTTTATTTAATTTGCAGTCTGACATTGTTTGCAAAAGTCTGTGAAAAGACAGTGTTGAAACGGGTTCTCAAGGAACTGTGGAAAATTGTGGTGAACACAATAGAAAGGACTATTGTGCTGCCTCCTCTCACTGATCAATCGGTAAGTAACCAAAATATGGCTGATATTTTTACAAGGGGTTATAATGGTTTCAATGTGAAACTTCAGTGTTATGCATGTGTAAAACTATACAGAGTTACATATAGAGTGTTTATGCTCCACTTGAGTCTCCTCCATCCTTCCTCACAGAAAATAGTACATAACTTTCTATTCCCTTCTCTTTCATATGCTTATTACAAACTCCCCTTAAAAGATCTTTATACCATATACCTAATCTGTGCTGTGGTTGCAAGTTCCACATTCCTGAATCTTGTATTCTATATTACAAACAACTGTCGGCTTGTTTTGTTTATGTACAGAATATTAGTGTGTAGGCAGTGTAGTCATGTTAGTGTTTTGGACCCTTCGACAATTCAACAGCACCGAGGCATTTTTGTAACAGAAAATGGATAGCTTATGTTTCAAGCAGTTTAAATCAATACTATATTATATTATGTGCTGTTTGTGTGCCAACTCAATGAGCTTTGATGAGTCCAATTAATCTATTTTTCATAATTTTTGTTATTAAACAAATCTTTCCTAAAAATCGCCAGTATAATTTTCAGTATGTTTTATAAATAATATTTTTGATAATTGTTTCTATTTTTTAAATAAGGGAGAAGTGCTCACTTTATTCAATTGTTTAATAAACATATTACCAATGGCTCTAGTTTTAACTGTGCATTGGTCATGGTAGCCTGTATAATCGAACCATGTTAGTGTCCTTGAATAAATAGATGTTTAGTGGAATACATCGCAAAACATTTCTCTAATATATAATCTTTTCATGCTTTATATTTTGCTGACCATGCTTCATGTAACATCCTGTTTGCAAATTTGCCTACCACCTTTGATGCTCTGGTCACCAATAAAATCATTATTTTCTTTTACCCTGGCCATTCCCCTCATTTGGCTGTCATCTCCACTGCTGTAATTCCAAAGCATGCAGACACAGCAGGATATAGTGAATAGTAATGAACCACTAGTTTTTAGCCATTACTGCAAGATCTATTTGGAAAATGTAAAATGACACCAAAGCTGTTCATTACTCCAGGATCATTCTGCAATGCAAATATAACTCCAGCTTTTTTTTTCAGCACTGATGATTGTTTTGTAAAACCCCTCCACATTAACCTCCATCAATAAGACTGATAACCTTAGAGAGTTATTGTCACAAAATTGAAGCAAGCAGTTTCTGTGGCAGCCCTCCCTTCCGATAATGCTTCAGGGAAAGGCTCCTCCCTGCCCTAGCCTTAATCACTCATCTTTCTCTAGATCTTCTTTCTCTTCTCATGCCCTCTTCAAGCTCAACTTGTCTGCGAGGTGCATGTCTTACTCTTTGTAGTGATTCTAACAAGATCAGCTAGCTTGGGCTTAGATCATGTTTTGGGCTAGTGAATTCTTATGGAAAGTTCGTACATAAACTGGTGTCCATCCAGGCACCTTTGCATCAAGTCCTAAAAAAGGATCAGCCTTGGAAATAGCTGCATCAACAAGTCCTAGCTTTCAGTGGCGTAAAAAAGCAGCTATCAATCTCGAAGGCGTTCGCACATTATGATCCCAAGCAAGGTCTGGTGCTGATATGTGATGTCTCCCTTTATGGCATCAGAGTGGTATGAGCTCATAGCTGGCCCAATGAAGAGGAATGCCTAATAGTGTATGCATCTAGGACTTTGACTAATGCAGAGCGTGAAATGTTCAGATAGAGAAAGAAGGTTTGGCAGTCCTATTTGGAGTCAGAAAGTTCCATCTATACCTTCGTGGTCGAAAATTTGTGATGATTACAGACCAGAAACCCCTACTTGGTCTGCTTCAATAAGGCAATGCCACCCATCGCTTTGGGCCACATTCAGCAGTGGTTTCTAATACTAAGTGCTTATAAATATAAGTTGAAACACTGGGAGGCCAGGTAGCAAATGAACCTTGAACCGTCTCCGCTGGCTGATGCACCACTGGTGGTGCCGCCACGGGATTGATTTTAAATGTTTTGAACATCCTTCTGATCACTATTGACAATATCAGACTGTGGACCCAAAATGACTCCACCCTGTTAAAAACAGCCAGTGGTGATGGGGAAACAAAAAAATAATTACAATCAGAACCTCTTTGCACCCAATGAGGCAGATCACTGTACAAAATGGCACTTTATTTATGGGAAGCAAAAATGATTATTCCGAGCAAACATCGTCGTCAGATACTGTACTCCATCAGGGTCATTCAGGGGTGTCCGAAATGAAGATGTTGGCGAGAATTTAGATCTGGTAGTCAGGATTGGATGCGGACATAGCCGTATTGGTGGGGCAGTGCCCAGAGTGCCAATAAGGACATAAAGTACAACCAGCAGCTCCCCCCACACTTGTGGGAATGACTAGGAAAACCCTGGATTCTGTTTCACTTCAACAGTGCCAGCTCTTTCATGGGCTCACTGTTTGTAGTCATTGTGGATGTCCACCGAAAGTGATTGAACGTTCATAGAGTTCAATCATCAAACACAGGGCCAACATAGAACAGCTGTGAGCATCTTGTTCACTACATAGGTTCCCGGATGTGTTGGTCACAGACAACAGGCCATCATCTATCTGCAGGGAATTTGAGTATTTTCTAAAGTTGAATGATGTTCGGCACATAAAGACAGCTCCGTACCATCCATTGTCCAATGGTCTGGCAGAATGAGCAGTCCAAATTTTGAAGACAGGCTTGAAGAAGTAGTCTGTAGCTTTACTTGATACTAAACTGTCCTGGTTCCTATTTGATTAATGGACCACATTGTCATGCAACTGCAGAGATTGCTCTAGCAGAGTTGCTAACAAAGAGAAGACTCTGATCTTACCGGACCTGGGGGTGGAGGGTGAAACGGCATCAGGAACGCAAATTCTGGATACAAGACTCGTCTAAATGAGAAAGATAGTTTACTTCAGGGGATGAAGATTGGTGCCAAAACCATGGAATTGGCCCTGCATGGATAAGAGGCATAGTTGATATGAGGTCAGGTCCCATGATGTATAAAGTTTGGGTAAGTGAGGCAGTTCTAAAGAAGTATGTGGACCATATGAAAGCTGCAAAACATACCCGGCCCCTCAGAATAGCCAGAAAGGCTGTCAGAACCCATGAGTTCTCCCTCTTTGTCTCGCAAGGAAGAAACCTCTGAATCTGCGATAGACATGGAGGATGTTGCAGCCTCGATGCCTTCATTACCTTCAGGTTTATAAAATCATGAGGGGCAGGGTTAGGGTAAATAGCAAAGGTATTTTTCCTCACGATAGCCAAGTCCAAAACGAGAGCATGTAGGTTTAGGGTGAGAGGGGAAAGATTTAAAAGGGAACTAAGGGCAGCTTTTCACACAGAAAGTGATGCATGTATAGAATGAGCTGCCGGAGGAAGTGTTGGAGGTGAGTATAATTATGAAATTTAATGGCATCTGGATTGGTACTTGAATAGGAACGGATTAGAGGGCAATGGGCTAAATGCTGGCAAATGGGTCTAAATTATTTAAGCATATGTGGTTGGCTTGGACAGGTTGGACAAAAAGGTCTGTTTCTGTGCTGTAGACTCTACGATTCTAAGAGGATGAATTTCTTCTGAAATAAGCAAGAGGTAAGTAAGATCTGGCACATCCCATGCCTGAGGCTGAGATAGAGGAACCAGATGCAAACACGACCCATGAGATGCTCCAAGACAAAGAACAGGCCTACGTCCCCATACCGAGAGGGTTGGGATGTAATGTTTGTAACAAGGTCAGCCAGGTGGACCTAATAGAATATGAGTTCCCTGATTGGAGCTGTTAACTTGGTCCAGTCAGGGAGTCCTGGCTGACAGACAGAAATAGGAGCATCAGAGGTTCTGTTCATTCCTGAGAGCTGGATATGAGAAAGCCAGACCAGTGTCAAGTAGTATATACATGGAAATAAAAGAGGAGTTGCTGACAGAGTACCGGCTTCTGTGGCGTTTCATCACAGTTTCGACGATAGAAAAACTGTGTAATCTTTTTTTCAAGACATGGACTCCTGAAAGTGTTGGTCACAGATAATTGACCATCATTTCCCAGCAGGAGTTTGAAGATTTCCTAAAGTTGAATGGGATTCAACATGTAAAGATAGCTCCATACCACCCATTATTCATTGGCCTGGCAGGAAGAGCTATCCAAACTTTGAAATCTACCTTGAAGCCTCACTAGATTCCAAGCTGTCACAATTCTTATTTGATCATAGGACCAGCCCAATGCAACTACAGCTATAGCACCGGCAGAGTTGCTAATGGATGGAAGACTCTGACCAGGTTAAGTCTGATCTTCCTGGACATGGTGGGGAGAGTGTAATGGCATCGGGATTGTCAATGCCAGATACAAGACTCCTCCAAGCAAGAGGGGCATTTTGGTACAGGGGATGAAGTTTGGTGCAAAAGTCACAGAAATGGCCCTGTATTGTCGACATGAGGTCAGGACCAGTGCAACGGTCCTGAACAAGTATGGACCAAATGAAAGTCACAAATTCACAAACTGTGTGGGAGAAAATGTGCTCTGCCCTTGGTAAAGTTAGAAATGCTGCCGGAACCCATGGGTTCACCCTCTCTGTTTAATTCAGATAAATGCGAGGTGCTGCATTTTGGGCAAGCAAATCTTAGCAGGGCTTCTACACTTAATGGTAAGATCCTAGGGAGTGTTGCTGAGCAAAGAGACCTTGGAGTGCAGGTTCATAGCTCCTTGAAAGTGAAGTCGCAGGTAGATAGGATAGTGAAGAAGACATTTGGTATGCTTTCTTTTATTGGTCAGAGTATTGAGTACAGGAGTTGGGAGGTCATGCTGCGGCTGTACAGGACATTGGTTAGGCCACTGTTGGAATATTGCGTGCAATTCTGGTCTCCTTCCTATCGGAAAGATGTTGTGAAACTTGAAAGGGTTCAGAAAAGATTTCCGAGGATTTGAGCTATAGGGAGAGGCTGAACAGGCTGGGGCTGTTTTCCCTGGAGCATCGGAGGCTGAGGGGTGACCTTATAGAGGTTTACAAAATTATGAGGATAGTGTATATAGACAAAGTCTTTTCCCTGGGATCGGGGAGTCAAGAACTAGAGGGCATAGGTTTAGGGTGAGAGGGGAAAGATATAAAAGAGACCTAAGGGACAACTTTTTCACACAGAGGGTGGTGCGTGTATGGAATGAACTGCCAGAGAATGTGGTGGAGGCTGGTACAATTGCAACATTTAAGAGGCATTTGGATGGTATATGAATAGGAAGGGTTTGGAGGGATATGGGTCGGGTGCTGACAGGTGGGACTAGATTGGGTTGGGATATCTGGTCGGCATGGACGGGTTGGACCGAAGGGTCTGTTTCCATGCTGCCCATCTCTATGACTCTTTTGAATCAAAGATGGAAATGATGGATGTAGCTGCCTTGACACCTTTGCTGCCGGAAGAAGAGAATGAAATTCAATTGAAACACTGCTGGCCCAAGAGATGAGCTCCCGTGCATTACTGTTTTAGAGGCTGAGTCAGAAGAACTTGACCTGGTGCTAAAATGCCCCAGGAGGCTCTCCAAGAAAAACAACTAGACTATGTCCTCAGACTCAGATGGGAACGGATATAGTGATTGTAATGAGGTCAGCCAGCTGGACCTCATAAATAATGGGTGCCCTGATATGGGCAGTTAATCAGCATGACTGACAGATTTCAACAAGTGTATCAGAAGTTCTCTTTACTCTCGGGGATGGCTCTGAAGCGGCAGTACTAAAGTCACGGACTGTTCACATGTAAATAAAGATGAGTTGGTGACAGGATACCAGGCTGTGTGGAGTTATTTCATCTTGACCCTATTTTCGTTAAACTGCTGACCATCTAACATTCCTTCCTAGTCCTTATGTTTGCCAATATTGTTAACAGTTCTCTCTGTTCATGCGTTGTTCCTCTTTCCTTTAAATCTACCATTCTTCTTGGGACAGCATGGTGGCTCGGTGGTTAGCACAGCTGCCTCACAGCGCCAGGGACCCAGGTTTGATTCACACCTCAGGCAATGTCTGTGTGGAGTTTGCACATACACCCCGTGGCTTTCTTCCGGGCGTTCCAGTTTTCTCCCACAGCCCAAACCTGGGCAGGTCAGGTGAATTGGCCATGCTAAAATGACCATAGTGTTAGGTATATTAGTCAGGGGTAAATGGAGGGGAATGGGTCTGGGTGGGTTACTCTTCAGAGGATCGGTGTGGACTTGTTGGGTTGAAGAGCCTGTTTCCATATTGTAGGGAATCTAATCTAATCATAAACAAAACTTTGATCCATCACCTTACAAACCATCTCCAACCTCCACTTTCTTTCCAAAATCTTTGAATGCGCTGTTGCCTCCCAAATCCACTTTCATCTTTACCAGAATTTCACAATTGAAACCCTTTCGTTAGTTTTCCACCTTACATCAGACCATTACAGCTCATGTAATTGCTTCAGGGAGGCAATGGCCTAGTGGTATTATCGCTAGACTATTAATCCATAATCTCAGCTAATGTTCCAAAGACCTGGATTTGAATCCCACCATGGCAGATTGTGGAATTTGAATTCAATAAAAAAAATTATTTTGAATCTACTGATGACCGTGAAACCATTGTTGATTGTTGGAAAAACCCATCTGACTTACCAGTGTTCTTCAAGGAAATCTGCCACCCTCACCTGGTCTGGCCTAAGTTTTGACTCACAACTGCCTTCTGAAATGGTCTAGCAAGCCTCTCAATTCAAGGGCAGCTTGGCATGCATAATAAAACTGGCCAGCCAGTAACGTTCAAGTCCCATGAGTAAATATAAAAATATTATAAATGTCACAAATTGCATTGCATATCATTGTGACAAGTATTTCTCTGTTCATCCTCTTGACTTGCAACGCTTGATTTTGATTGACTTTTTCAATGTCTCTCTATTTTTGACTAATTCTCTGGGACTGCTCACCTCTGCTTCTATTCTTTTCTAATTTTGTCCAGATATTTAATTGCAATGGTTCCAGTTTGTGGTCTTATAGCATTATATTTGGTATCCCTATATGATCTGTCCTTGGCCCCCTTCTCAATTATATGCTTGCCCTCAGCATTATTATTCTTTCTTAAGAGTCTAGGCTCTTTGTCAATTTCATTTTGCATCCTTGGATGAAAACCCAGATTCTGCAAAAGATTTTACTTTGTTCGTGAATGCGAAGAAAGAAACCCTCTGCCTGATTGATAGTTTTATGATGTCATGATAAGCTTATCTTTTCTGTATTCTAAGGATTGTAAAAGGAGAAGTAGGACTGTTTAGGAACCAAAAATGGGAATTATACCTGGAGGAAGAAAGCATGGCTGAAGTGGTAAATGAATACTTTTCATCTGTGTTTACCAAAGAGAGAGCAAGGTACAACCACCCATGGTGACAGGAGGGAACCCAGTCACTGGAAAGGTTTAAAATTGATTGGACAAACTATTGGTAGTTAAAGTTTCAAGGCACCATGACTGGATGAGATGTGTCCAAGGATTTTGGAGGAAGTGAGAGGGGAAATTGTAGAAGCACTGTCCACAATCTTTCACTCTTCCCTAGACTTGTGGGGGCAAGCAGAAGATTGAAAAATTGCAAAAAAATCACAGCTTGTTTAAGAAAGGTGGTAAGAATAAGCCAAGAGTTATAGATCAGTCAGCTTAGTTTCAATGGTGGATAAGCATCCAGCGACAATCATTTGGGTTAGAATTAGTAGTTACATGGAAAATGGTCAGTTAATTAGGAACAGTTATCATGGATTTCTAAAAGGAAAATCATATTTAATTAAACTGCTGGAGTTTTTGAAGATGTAACAGAAAGGCTGCATGAGGGTAATGCTGTTGATGTGTAGTGTACATGGACTGTCAGAAGGTGTTTGACACAGTGCCACACAACAAGCTTGTGAGGAAAGTTATGGCATGAAATAAGAGTCAGTAGCAAAATGGATACAAAATTGACTGAGTCATAAGAAACAAAGAGAAACGATCAATGGATATTTTTGGGGCCAGAGGAACGTTTGTTGTGAATTCTCCAGGGGCCAGCATTGGGACCCTTGCTTTTCCTGATGCATATTAATGATCTTGGTGAGCAGGGGACAACTTCAAAGTTTATAGATGATTCAAAACTTAGAAGAATTGTAAACTGTGAGAAGGAGAGTGTACAACTCCATAAGAACATAAATAAGTTGGTGAAGTGAGCAGATAAGTGGCACATGAAATCCAATACAGAGAAGTGTAAGGTGATGCATTTTGGTCAGAAGAGCTTTTGAAAGAAAGTATTAATTAGGGGGTACAATTCTAAGAGATGGATTGCAGGACAGAAGGACCTGGGTGTATATGCACAGATTATTGTAAATGACAGGACAAGTTGACAGAGCAGTAAGTAAAACCTACAGTATCCTCAGCTTTATTAATAGGGGTATAAAGTGGAAGAGAAAGGAGGTGATGTTGAAGTTGAATAAGGTATTTGTTAGACATAAGCTGGAGTATTGTATACAGTTGTAGTCTTCACAATACAGAAAGATGTGAATGCATTGGAGACAGCATAAAAGTGATTTACAAGAATGGCTCCAGGAATGAGAAACTTTGTTATGAGAATAGGTTGAAGAAGTTGGGGCTGTTTTTCTTGGGGAGAGAAAGGCTGAGAGGAGATTTGATTGAGGTTTTAAAAACCATGAACAGCTGGATGGAGTAGATAGGAAGAGGATGATCTGCTTTTAAAAGAAAAAAATAATGAAGGCACATGGATATAAAAATGATGTGCTAAAGAAGAAAAGTGATATGAGATTCTCACACACTGTCTGAAAATGTGGTGGAGACAAGTTCAATTGACACATTAAAGAGGACATTGAATGACTATTTGGATTGAATTGGTGGGCAAGAATGTGAGGAAAAGCAGTGTTTGGCACACGGTATTAGAACCGGTGCAGACAAATGAATGAGTAGCCTCCTTTTGTGCTTCTATTTCCTCAGCAAAGGTACCTTTTGATAAACAAAAGGAATCTTGTGACGATGAACTTGCACTTTATTGGTCTCTGAAGAATCTGTTTGTAACATTAATTTGCTCACAGTTTAACCTATTTGTACTTTACATGTTTTAAATCTTTGATTGGACTTTTTAATTGGCTGTTGAGTTTCTCACTGATCAAATGTACTCCTGTGAGTAGATACAGAAAAAGTATCCTTCAGAAAAAAAATTGTGATTCCTGTTTTATACGTTCTTCTTTTCTCTGCTCTCCAATTAATGACTAAATAACCCTTCTGTAGCTGTTGCATTTTCAGATTGAATGGATTTACTCATAAGTTTGTTGAAATATTGCTCCCAGGATGACCATTCAAGTAAAATGGGAGCCAGGAATTCAAGTTTAGAATCTGTATTATCTACAGATATTTTGAAGTCTCAACCTGACGAAACCTGTGTGACACAATGAAAACTATTTTAAGCTGTGAGACCTCTCATTTTGCAACTGTAATATGTTAAAGTTTAAACTCATGAGAGTAGAAATAGTATTCATGGTGCCTGTTTTTGAATGCACAACAGGCATAGAATATATCAGTTGAACAGTGGGAATGCCAGCAAGAAATCTGTGCTGACCTTGGATACAAAGTTAAATTAACATATTTTTGGTGTGCCACCAGTTACCTAGAATTAGTGTTGGACACCTTGTATGTTAATTATAAGTCTAATGCTGGCAAAGGACATTTTGCATTGGTGTGCAGGGCAAGATTTAGTCTTCCACTGCTCAAAACTCTTCAACATTCCCATTGATTACAAATTATAAGCTTCTTTTCAGATAAATTAAAAGATCTTTGTAGCCTGGAGGAGGCTCTACTGCAGTAGCAGTAGGTCTTACACCACCATTCTTCATCCCTGCTTTCCTCACTGTTGCTGGCTCCAACCACATTTTGAAATTTCTCTAAGGGTTGCTGATGCTGAGGTAGTCAGACAGTATTTAATGTTTCTTATTAGGAAGCTTCTGTAGAGATCTAACTGTATTAATGTTTCATCTTCAGTTTGTAGATTAAATCTGAGGATTCTTGGACCTCTAGATTTGGGCACCCACTACATAGTACCGGGTACAGGCCAGGAAACAACTCCTGTATCCCAAAGAGTTTAATTTAATGGTCTTAAAATTCAAAGCAGCTTGTGACCCTGTCCCACCTCAATAAAGTGCCTGTTATTCATGTCTTAACTTTACATGAACGTCAAATAGATATCTAGCCAAAGTTGAGATTTATCTTGGACTTGCCTCACCACAACATAAACTTGACATTTTGTTTTTAGAAATACTAATGTCATCACTGCTTTGAAAGTCCTCTGACAGGGTCTTCTCCATACTGGGCAGAGACCGATTTTAATTTCCTTTCCCTATTTGGTATACTAATTCAGCACAGAGCAGGGATTGGATTTGAGTCATTCCTTGGGATAGCAAGTCAAATAACTTAAGGGTGTTTCACATTTAAAAATCATTTTAATTGCTATCAATCTTGTCTATAAAATGTAATCAGAAAATATAAGGATCTGGTGTTAAGTTGACTGATGACTGTTTCTTTAATTGTTCTCCATGCTGGTTTTTACAGATGATTGTAAGTATGATATTGCTTATGTGTCTGTCACTAGGTGTTTTTGTCGCATTCTTTCTGTTAATGTAATAGCACTTTTGTCACTTGAAGTACAGTTAGCTTCGTTACTTGCCGTACATCTAGATTTGCAGTGTTTCTGCTAAATTAAATGTTCTGTCTTCTGATATGTTTCTGCACAAAGTTCCACAGTCTTAACACCACAGCAACACTGGATAGTGTGCTACTTGCAGGAATACTAATTGTCTCCCTTATTTGTAAAAGCTGAGGAGTTTCATTGGTTTACTGATTATGTGTAAAGTTGTACACTCAATTTTTCCTTTAGTATCTTCTGTATTAACTGTATCCAAAGAGAAAATTGACGCTTGGATGTTTAGCTTGAGAGATGTAGCTATTCTTCTCAATTATAACGCCATATTCTATCAGTAGAACTGTCAACAATGGCTTGTAACACAATTTTAAAGCTCTTCTAAACTTTTCCATTTGTATCTGTGAAAGTGAAACCAAATTATTTATGTAAATAATGCAAACTAGGTATAAGGAATAAATGCTATCCACATTAACTTCACATAACATGAATAAAATAATGATAAGTTAATTCTTTGTTGAAAAGCTTACAGCTTTGCAACTTGAGAAGGTGACATAAGCTCAGAACAGTCAGTATTTGAAAGGTAAAAGAAGAATAACTCATTGGAGGATGATAGTGAGCTTAAGGTTGGACAGAATGCATACATCTCTCAACTCAAGCAAGGGGCAAGAAGTTGCTGACCTTACAATCCAAGACCAGACTCTCAAATTGGTGAAGGTCTAGTAGGGGTCAATTATCTTTTTAAAGTAGGTGAGATTTGAGAAACCCAAATCCTTATGAATAGGTTAAAGCCTTAGGATTCCAAGCATAAACATTACTATTTCGAGTCAAAAACATAAAAGGTTACAATATTTATGTTGTACTCGGTCCAAAATTGACATGAGGCAATAATAATAGATAATATATTGACTTGGAAAGAAGATTGGCTTGCTAATGTGAAACAAAGAGTAGGAATAAATGGGTCTTTTTCAGGGGTTGGTGCTGGGGGTCCAACCCTTTATAAAATTGATTTGGATAAAGGGATATAAGGTATAGGAACCAAATATGCTGACAACACAAAATATAGGAAGAAAGGTGAGTTGTAAAGAGAACATAAAGAACCTACAAAGGGACATGGATAGGTTGTGACTAGCCAAAGATCTGACAAGTGGCATGTAATGTGAGAAAGTGTGAAATTGTCCATTTTGGCAGAAAGAATAATAAGAGAAGCATATTATGAGAGTGCAGAGTTCCAAGATAAGAAAAATCTGGGTAATCTAACGCATCAATCACCCAAGATTAGTTTGCAGGTTCAGTAAATAATCACGAAAGCTAATAAAACTAATATGGTCTGTATGTAAGTTAGCTCGCTGAGCTTGAAGGTCTGTTTTCAGACTTTTCGTCACCATACTAGGTAACAGAGAGTTACCTAGTATGGTGATACTAGGTAACAGAGAGTTACCTAGTATGTTGACGAAAAGTCTGAAAACAAACCTTCAAGTTTAGCAAGCTAACTTACATCAACCTGAGCTATAAATATTCTCAAAAATCAGTAAAATGGTCTATTGCAAGGGGAGTGGATAGCAAGGCTAGGCAGGTTAGGCTTTAGTTATACAGGGCATTGGTGAGACTGCAACTGGAGTACTGAGTACAATACAGTCAGTACCGCTATGACGTGGTAGTTCCGTTTTTTGTGCACTCCTCTGTTATAAGAAAATTGCATATAGCAGCATCATTTAAACTAATGGAGCCAGAATCGCATTATAACCAATACATGCTTAAAAAGTTCGCACGATAGAAAAATTGTCCTCACTTCATCAATCACATTGTAGCGAATTTGCATTAATGAAACGCACGTTATAGGTGAATGACCTGTATTGGTCACCGTACTTACAGAAGAACGTGAATGCATTGGAAGCAGTTCAGAGAAGGTTTATTAGACTAATGCCGAGAATGAATAGATTGCCTTATGAGGAATGGCTAGGTAGTCTCTGCCTTTATCCTGTAGAATTTAGAAGAGGCAAAGGTGACTTTATTGAAACATATAAGACCCTGAGAGGATTTGAACAGGTGGATGTTGAAAGGCTGTTCTCCTGAATATTGTGTTACCTTTGATGGTTTTTGTTTTTTCTGATCTTTTGGTTACTTTTCTCAAACTTTAGGATCCTTCTTGTTACCGCCCTCTTTTAGATTTCCGAGATAACAGACAAGACTTTCCAATGGCAGATAGTCATTTGTGCGGTATAAGTGGGAGTTGCCCATTGGGAACTTGTGGAATTCTTGAAATAAGAGGTAATTGCCTGGGAAATTAAAGATTCCAATAGACAATGCCTCTGTACCCGGAACTTTTGCTCCAAAAGTATCCTTTTAAATTGGAGTATTCAGACGGTTCCACTGCAGTCAAATAAATAGTTACACCGAAAATGTTAGACAAGTAAAGACCTAGTCTAACTGTTAAACTGGCAATCCATAACTGCCCCTCCTCTACATCCTTTACATCCAGTCTCTTCCCCCCCCCCCCCCCCTCAGCTCTGGGGCCCTGGATGTCCCCTGCAACCCCCTCCACCAGAGGAGTCACCTGGCAATCCAAACTCACTTATAGATGCTTACCCTTTCACAAGAGTTGTCAAGGTAGTGTTGATTCCCCTGACTATCCTACCCTTCAAAGGGCTTGTCAGGATTAAAGTACAGTTTCTGAATTTCTAAAAGAACCCTGATCAAAATCTCCTGTCAAAACTTCAGAGATCTTTCTTAATGTAAAGGAGGAGCAAAGTGGCAATTTGAGTGTGATTGCCTTTCCTTGGAAAATTTGACCTACCATCTCCAGTGCTTTCCTTGTCCTAGTTAGCGTTTTCAGAACTTCTGTATCCCTAATAACTGCCTGCAGTCAGATTTTCAGCATTCCAATATCTGAGAAACCCTTGGGTCTTGTGAGCGCGCCCTCTTGTAGGGCTGATACGAGTTTCATGACTCTCAGGCTTCATGCTGGATTGACACTTTTAGCATGACTTTTAAATGTTTTAAAAGGACCTCTGTGCAGAGCCCACATATTCTGTCCTCTCTGTGCATGTGTCAAAACCTCCCAGACGTACCAGAAAGTGGATGTCTTAGCCTCCACTTATAAAGGAAGAAGGATGAACAGCACCAAGTGAATGAATACAGGGGCTGATGAGGAAAACGTCACTTAATATTTTTGTGCCCATGCTATATTTCTATTAATATTCAAAAGTGTTAAAAGCAAATGAAAAAATATTATTTCAGATTAAGTGACTCTAAGTAATGATATAAGCTGTATTGATCTACAGTTGAGACAGAATGTTTGCAAATATATCATCTATAAATCTGTTTGCTGTAATGGCATTACAGTAATTTTGTTTAAAATTTTATTGCTTATTCCTCTGCACTTACTTAAATCTGTTTTATAATCTGCATACCATAAATATATAACAGAAAGCTGACAATAATCACACATGCTTACACTGACATAAAGGTCTCATCAATCTCCAAGAATGTCTCACCACATTGAGGCTTGTTTGTGCTGAAAGATTAGTTTCTGTGCATGACACCATGGCCAGCTGTTTATTACGGTAGCTGTCAAGCAATCATACAGAAAGAATGAGGCAGCCTTCTACAAAACAGATTGTCCATTGTGATCATTTCTGCAAAATCAGTTTTGTGTTAATTCCATTTAACCCTTTCACAACTGAAGTTGAAGGCTTGTGCCAATGAAAACTTCATAAAAATGAAAATGCCTTTGCACTGTTCACGTTGCCTTGACTTGGACATATGTATCATGCGTGCTTAATGTGCTGCTGGAGCATAACTTTCACAATGTAAACCAAACAGTGTAAAACAATGCACCGTGTTTATCTTGAATTAATGCTGCCTCTCTGAATATATTTGAATTATTGATTTGTTGGGACAAATGTTGTACTATTGACTCAGCAAATGATCACATAGTTGTTGTCTGCTAAATAAATTATATTGGAGTAATTTTAGGCTGCTTATTTAATTAGGCTGTTTGTCTGCAAACTTACACTTGGAATGATATTTTCTTTCTTTCATGATCCCAGCCAAACATCATGAAGAGATCAGAGATCATTTTAAAAAATTAATTTGTGGGATATGAGCATCATTGGCGAGGCCAATATTCATTGCTCATCCCTACTTGCCCTAAAGAAAGTTTTAATTAATCTGCCATCTTGATGTAGTCCTTGGTACATAGGGGCCACTCATAGTGCTGTTAGGATGGACGTTCCAGAACTTCGACCCAGCAACAGATAAGGATCACTGGCATAGTTTCAGTCAGAAAAGTATTTAGATTGGAGGGGAAGTCTTGTGTGGTGATGTCCCATGCACCTACTGCTCTTGTCCTTGTAGGTCAGTGCTTCCCAAAAACCTTTGCCTCTGTGACACCATTTTTAGACTTGAAAATTGCTCTGACCTCTAAGGTGGGAACTGAACAGGGAAAGAAAGATCAAGGGTGAGCCTGTGAAAGTGGAGGTCTGCCTATGAGGGAACACAGTTTTTATAACTCAGAGCTCCTTGGAGCCATTGCTACCTTGGAGCCAAGAATCCCAAAATTTTAAGCTCACGACCTGAACTACATATTGGGAAGCCCTGGCACTTTATTCTTATTTGTGGCTCGTCTGTTAGCATGACCAGAGAATTGGCTAGCTAATAACAGCTAACAGTTTGTGAGGCATTGTTTTGGAGTAAAGGAGGCACTTTCAGGATGGCAACCTGTCTCTGATGCCACAGGGATCAGTGCTGGGTCACAATAAGTTTTACAATGTTTATTAATGCCTTGGATGATGGAAGTGAATGCACTATCACCAAGTTTTCTGGTAGTATAGAAATAGTTGGGAAGGCAAATGATAAGGATGACAAAGAGTCTGCAGAGGGATATTGACAGGTTAATTGCATGGACAGTAACTTGACAGATGAAATATAACATGGCAAAATGATTTTATTTTATTTATTTTTTGAAGCTTTATTTACGAGCAGTACAGGCAGATCATAGTAAGGACATACCGATCGTAGGGTGAAAGACAGCGGCATACAAGTTACATTGCACAGGGTATGCACTTGGTAAGATCAACATTAGCAAGATCAGCATTATTTGAAGTTAGAGAGTCCATTCATCAGAATGGCTTGGAAGAAGCTGTTCTTGAACCCACTGGTGCATGTGTTCAAGCTTCTGTATCTTCTGTCTGATGGAAGAGGTTGTAGGGGCGCATTATTCGGGTGCAATGCATCTTTGATGATGTTGGCAGCCTTTGCACAGCAAAGGACCAAGTTAATGGAGTGCAAGGATAGAAGGTTGGCTTCGTAGTTCCTTACGACCCTGGCCAGAGTAGTTGTCGTACCAGGCCGTCATGCATTCGGACAGTATGCTTTCTATGGACATTTATGGACATGCCAGATTTCCCGAGCTGCCTGAGGAAGAAGAGATGTTGTGCTTTCTCAACTGTCACATCTATGTGGGAAGTCCAGGACACATTGTCAGTTATCGTCACTCTGAGGAACTTGATGCTCTTAATCCTCTCGACCTCACTCCATTTATGTACATGAGGCATGCTCTTTCCCCTTTCTTCCTGAAGTTAATGATCAGTTCTTTAGTTTTGCCAATGTTGAGAGAATGGTTGTTCTCATTGCGCCATGACACTAAAATATGGGGTTATGGATTTTGGCAGGAAGAATCAAAGAACTGAATATTTTATAAATGGGGAAAGACTGCACAAAGCTCCAGCACAGAGAGATCCTCCCCCACTTGTCACAAAATGTGAGCATCTTGATTCAGCAAGCAATACAGAAGGTAAATAGACTGTTAGCTCGTATTTCCCTGGCGACCCCTATCTGTGTTCTGCGGAGACCATTCTCTCTGTGACTCCTTCGTTACGCCCTCCTCCACCACAAGTCCAAACCACCCAGCAACTGGAAGAATACCAATACCTTTAACTCACCCTATCTCCTTGACCCTGGCTGCCCTGAGTTTTCCTCAGGTTTTGTAATTTGAATTTAATGGATGAAAAGAAATATAGCAGCTAAACTGCCAGATTCAATAAGTAAGTGTTTTTTTTCAGCATTGATCGTTTGCTGGGAGCAACAGAATTGTTTCACTGGTCACTCAAATAGACCATCTGCCACAATCTCTTCCAGTGATCTAGAGTTATAGAAGTTTACGGCATGGACACAGGCCCTTTGGCCCGAATCGTCCATGCTGAATACATTTCCCAAAATGGGCTATGAAACATAGAACAGTACAGCATAGTACAGGCCCTTTGGCCCTCAATGTTGTGCTGGCCTTTTATCCTACTCTAAGATCAAACTAATCTACATACTCTTCATTGTACTATCTGCCATGTGCCTATGAAGAGTTGTTTATATGTCCCTAATGTATCTGACTATGCTACCACTGCTGGCAATGCATCCCATGCACCCGCCACTCTCTTGAGTAAATAATCTACCTCTGACATCTCTCCTAAACCTTCCTTCAATTACCTTAAAATTATGCCCCCTCTTGATAGACAGTTCTGCCATGGGATAAAGTATTTGGTTATCCACTCTATCTATGCATCTCAACATCTTATACACCTCTATCAAGTCACCTCTTCTTCGCTCCAATGAGAATGACCTTAGCTCCTTCAACCTTTCTTCATAAGACATGCCCTCTAGTTCAGGCAACATCCTAGTAAATCTCATCTCCACCCTCTCGAAAGCGTCCACCTCTTTCTTATAATGAGGCGACCAGAACTGAATACAATATTCCAAGTGTGTGAACACAGTATTCCAAGCTGTATAGAGCTGCAGCATAACTTGCAGCTCTTAAACTCAATCCCCCTGCTAATGAAAGCCAACACACCATATGCCTTCTTAACAACCAGGATTGCTTATGTTTGACCCATATCCCTCTAAACCTTTTCTTTCCATGCACCTATCTATATGTTTTATGTAATTGTACCAGCCTCCACAACTTCCTCTGGCAGCTCGTTTCATACATGCACCACTCTCTGTGTGAAAATGTTGCCCCTCAGGTCCCTTTTAAATCTTTTCCCTCCCTCCTTAAATCGAGGACCTTCAGTTTTAGAATCCCGGACTCTGGCGAGTAGACCTTGGCTTTTCACCTTATCTGTGCCCCTTCTGCATGCAAAGGTGCTGGAGGGGAATTTTAGGAGGAGAAGCAGTGGACCAAGGTGTCCCAGAGGGAAAAATGTGTCTAATGGTGGCATCATGGAGGTAGCAGAAATGCCAGCTAATAATCCTTTGGATGTGGATGTGGATGTGGATGATGGGGATGTGCTGCCATTTCAACACACCACCATGTTCGATGGCCTTTATCTCTGTCTCGGGTTTGTTGCAGTGCTCCCGCGAAGCTCATGGTGCAAGCTGGAAGAACAGCACCTAGGTGGATAGATTAGCATGCAGTGGCAGTTATTTAAGGAGATCATTATGACTTTCAGAAAAAATACATCTGTGTAAGGAGGCAAGATTCAAAAGGTGGGATAAACTAACAATGGAGATGAAATAGAGTATGAAAGAAAAACTTTGTAAGGAGGCAAGATCTATGATAGCCCTAACAGTGGGATAAATCCAGTGTGATGATACTAAGACTTTGAGGTGTGTTTTGTCTTGGTTATTTTTATGTGACAGAGGTAGTGGGTAGTCTGCTCCAAAGCCAACAAAATAAACAACTTGTGAGGCATTGTTTTTTTTAAAATGTTGAAACGATAGAAGCAGCATGAATGGATAGGGTCAAGCTGTCACAGAATTTTTAATGTTAGTTTTTCAGTAGCAGTTGCTGGGGCTTTGAAGCTGGGTTTGGAAGCTAGAGTACATGTCTTGCTGCTATTCATCCCTCAATTTTCTCTTGATGGCTTTTCCTCCTGGACTGGAGAATTGCAAGTGAGATAATCCTCTATACTGAATTTGCCTTTGTCAAGTGTGTGTTTATGGGATGATACTATATTGAGACAGTTAGTATTTAGCACTTAAATAATCTATTATTCTGTTACATTTTCCAATAGAGTTAAATTACTCCTAATTTTTTCTTTCTTCTGTTGTATTTTAACTGTAGTGCATGAATAAAGCATATTTTGCTTTAAGACCGGTAGTTTGAGCAATTGAATTTCATTGGGAATGCAATGCCTGGCACTTGTCTTTAAAAAAAAAGTTAGGGTCTAGACTATCATCTTAATACTGTTGAGGGGTTTTGGTCTAGTCCATAACACCAGCAAAGGAGGATTAAAAAGATACTAAAGCCAGAGAAAATAAGCTCTGAGGGCAAACTAACAAAGGATATCAGAACTGACATAAGAGCTTCTTCAAATACAGTATACCAAAAGAGAGAGAGGTCAACGTGAACATAGGCACCTCAGAAAATGAATCTAGGGAGACAGTTATGGGGAAGAAGGAAATGGCAGGAATTAAAAAGATTAATGCATCAGGTTTTACTGGAAGATATTTTGCACACCCCATTAATAATGAAGAATACGGGAGGATGAATTAGCATGACTAGAGGTGTACTTTCTGACAAACTAAGAGGGCTAAAGGCAGATAAATCCCCTGACCTTGATGGCTTGTATCCTAGGATCCTAAAATAGGTAGCTACAAAGATAGCACATGCATTGGTTGTAGTTTTCAAAACTCCTTGGATTTGGGAGAGATACTAGAGATTTTGCAAATTGCCAATGTGACGCCCCTATTCGAAACAAGAAAAAAACAGGCAACTCTCAGCCAATTAGCCTTACATCTATTGTTGGAAAAGTGTTGTAATCAATTATTAAGGATATAATAGCTCAACATTTGAAAAATCATAATCTAATTAAGCAGAGTCAGCATGGCTTCGTGAAAGGGAAATTGTGTCTGACTAGTTTATTAGAGAGTTTTGAGGCAGTCTCATCTGGATAGAAGAAAAAAAATAGATATGTTGTATTTGGACTCCCATTGTGCATTCAACAAGGCATCTCACAAAAGGTTAAGTCACTAGATAGGAGCCACGGTGTTGGAAGTGGTATTTTTTGGAGTCCATTGTGAAGGTTAAAATTTCTGAATACTTGGAAGTGCATGGTAAAATAAGGCAAAGTCAGCATAGTTTCATCAAGGAGAGATCGTGCCTGACAAATCTGCTAGAATTCTTTGAGGATGTAGTGAGCAGGTAAGACCAAGGAGAGCCAATGGATGTTATCCTCCTAGACTTCAAGCAGGCCGCACAGGAGGCTGCTGAGTAAGATAAGGGCCCATGCATGGTGTCAGAGGCAAGGTGCTAGCATGGATAGAATGGCTAGCATTGTTTATCTAGCAGAAAACAGTGTAGAGATAAAAGGGTCTTTCTCAGGATCGCAGCCGATGACGAGTGGTATTCTGCAAGGGTCAGTGTTGGAACCACACCTTTCACTTTATACGTTAATAATCTAATGAAGGAACTGAGGGCATTCTGTCTAAGGTTGCAAAATGCTACAAAGATAGGTAGGGAGGCAGAGAGACTGCAGAAGTATTTGGACAAATTAGGAGAGTGGGCAAAGAAGTGACACATAGAGTACAATGTGGGAAAGTATGAGGTCATACACTTTGGTAAGAAGGCTAGAAGCATGGACTGTTTTCTTCGTGGGAGAAAATTCAGAAGTCTGAAGTATAAAGAGGCTTGGGAGTTCTAGTCCAGGATTCTCTCAAGGTAACCTTGCAGGTTGAATCAGTAGTTAAGAAAGCAATTGTAATGATGGTTTTATTTTGAGAGGACTTGAATATAAAAGTAGGGATGTACTTCTGAGGCTCTATACAGCTCTGGTCAGACCACATTTGAAATATTGTGTGCAGTTTTGGGCCCCATGTTTCAAGAACATTGTACTAGCCCTGGAGTATGTTCAGAGGACGTTTACGAGCATGTCCCAAGAATGAAAAGCTTAACATATAAGGAACATTTGAGGGCTCGGGATCAATACTCAATTGAATTTAGAAGGATGAGAGGGGATCTAATTGAAACATGCAGAATGCTGAATGGCCTGGACAGAGTAGATGTTGGGAACATGTTTACATTGGTAGGAGAGACTAGGACCCAAGGACGCGTAGCCTTAGAGTAAAGGGAAGACATCTTAGAACAGAGATATAGAGAAACTTCTTCATCAGAGAGTGGTGAATCTGTGGAATTCACTACCACAGAAGGCTGTGGAGGCCAGGTCATTGAGTATATTTAAGATGGTGTTAGATAGGTTCTTAATTATCAAGGGTTATGGGGAGAAAGTGGGAGAATGGGTTGAGAAATATCAGCCATGATTGAATAGCAGAGCAGATTTGGTGGGCTGAATGGCCTAATTTCTGTTCCTATGTCTTATGATCTTATGGTATACTGGCATAGAAAGAGAATTGGCTAATGGGCAGGAAACAGCGAGTGAGGGTAAGGGGTTCTCTTTTTTTTAGGATGATGACCCTCAACCAGTGGGGCTCCACAAGGATCAGGGCTGGGAATGCAGCTGTTTACTAGGAATGACTTGGAGGAAGGAAGCAAAAGAACTGCAGCCAAATATGCAGATGACACAAAAATGAATGGAAAAGGGTTGTAAGAGGGATGTAACCAGTTTAGAAAGAGATATTGATAGGTTAAGTAAGTGGGCAAGAATGTGGAAAATGGAATGTAATGTGGGAAAATGTGAAGTATTTAATTTTGGAAGGGAGAACTTCAGAACAGAATATTAATGCAATGGAGAAAAACTACAGAAAGCTGCAATACAAAGGTACATGTGAGTACTTGTGCATGAAATACAGAAAGCTAGCACCCAGTAATCAAAGACACTAATGGAATGGTGGGAGGTTGGAGAAGAAGAGTAGTAAAGTCTTACTACAAATGTACAAGGTGCTGCGACACCACATCTGGAGTATTGGGAGCACTTTTGGTTCCCTTATTTAAGAAAAGACATCATTTCATTGGACGAAAGTGAGGACTGCAGATGCTGGAGATTGGAGTCAAGAGTGTGGTGCTAGAAAAGCACAGCAAGTCAGGCAGCATCCGAGGAGCAGGAAAATCGATGTTTAGGGCAAATATCGATTTTCCTGCTCCTTGGATGCTGCCTGACCTGTGCTTTTCCAGCACCACATCATTTCATTGGAGGCTGTTCAGAGAATGTTTATTAGTATGATTTCCCGGTTTGGAGGAATTGTCTTATATGCAAAGGTTAAACAGGTTGTCTTGGAAGTCATTGGAAGTTGAAAGAATGAACAGTAATCTCATTGAAACATACAGGATTCTTAAGGACTTGGCAGGATAAATAGTGAAAGGGTATATCCCCTCATGGGGAGTCTAGGAGCAGAAGAGACAGTCTCAGAATTAAGGGGTGCCAATTTAATATTGAGATTAAGAGGAATTCCTTCTCTCAGAACGTTGAGAGTCTTTGGAACTCTCTGCCAGAGAGAGCAGGGGTGGCAGATTTCTTCTATATATTTAAGGCTGAACTAGATAGATTCTTGATCAGTAGGGGAATCGAGAGTTATAGAGAGAGGGCAAGAAAATAGAAATGTTAGATAAGCCATGATCCTATTGAATGGCAGAACAGGCTCAAGAGACCAAACAGCTTACTCCTGTTCCTATTTCTTATGTCTCATTGGATCCCTCTAACCTTTGAGATCTTTAACAACCAATCCCCACTTTTTTAAAAGTGTGAATTAAATTTTGCTATTAAATTTGACAGGACCTTCATCATCCCAGTATTTCCAGGATCTCTAGTTGCAAACATGTGCCTTGATCTCTGCCCACCATTGGTCTAGGGTGCCTAAAATAATAAACTTAGATTTTACTTAGCCATTATTTCTGATATTCAGTTAATAATGTATAAGATTATGATACAAACTAAAAGGGGAAATAATGTACTTACAGAGACTCAAATAGAGTTCCAAGTTGCGATGTACATCTCCCTCTGGTGATTGAAGATAAAATAGCTGCACGTTTAGTGAAGCAAATCTACTCATCATTTTTGGCAAGTTTCTGCCTTAAGCTGAAAAACTGCATTCTTGGAAATGGATTCTGGGCTGGGATTTATTTGTACCAGGAGCATGTTTGATGTGAGTGGTTTAGGAGGTGCTGGCAGGCTGAGATTGAGGAAAGAAGGGGACCAGTTTGGAATGCTTAAATGGTTTTTCTTAAGTTGCTTCTGCAGTTTCCTTTTGAAAGTTAAAATTCAGTCTATATCTGGCATTCACTAAGGCAGTGCATAAAATAAGTCTTTCCTCATGTTATTGGTTCTTTTGTGATAAATCTTACAGCTATATCTATGATTCTCAACCCTTTAACCAGTGGGGTTTCTTCCTCTCATTCTATTCCTTCCAATTTGGAATGCTTCAGTCAAATCTTTGCTAAGGAGAACTGCCCAGCTTCTCAAATCTATCCTCATATTGGAAATATCTTCACCACAGAATTATTCTCGTACACCTTTTCTGCATTTTGTCAAATGCCTCCCCAAGTTCCATAAATGCTCGGATGTCAATCCCTTCAATTCCATGGGCTAGAATCTGGTCAGTTCCCTGAATTTCTTTGAGAACTAACCTGGCGGAGGGCCTCTCCATGTTCTGAGTGGGAATCGGGATGCAAATTCTCCAGTTGTTGGAGACTTAGCTTGCACAAAGGAAGATGGTTGTGTGTATTGGAGGCAATATAAGCTCAGCTAGAAAAATTTAGGGAAACTACTTAAGCTAAAGATGAATTAGTTCCTTGGACATGATGGGATTCATGCTAGGATGTTAAAAGAAGTAGCTACTGAAATGCTGCTAATCTATCGAGAATCGTTAGATTCTGGAATAATTCCCAGAAGATATTAAAACTGCCAATGTGACACATTTACTTAGAAAAATAAGGTAACAAAAAAAAAAATCAGGTCATTACAGGTTAATTTGCTTGAGATCTGTCATTTGGGAAATATCACTATTTAAAAGGATGTAATTATAGGTTATTTAGAAATGCAAAATATGATCAATCAGAGGCAACATGACCTCACAAGGCGGAATTCATGCATGACAAATGTATTGGAATTCTTTGAGGCGATAACAAACAGAATAGATAAAGGGAAAGCCATGAATGTTTTATATTTGGATTTTCAGAAGGCATCCGATAAGGTACTATGCTGTAGGCTATTTAATAAAATAAGAACATAGTTAGAAGATTGGCTGACTACTAGACAGAGTGGATAAGAGGGTCATTTCTCCTCTCATCTAGATATTTTTAATTAGCTTGTCCAGATGTGTTGTGCGCACCGCAGGTGGGATTTGGCATGTTTCCTGGCTCTAATGTAGAGACATTACCACCACACCACAAGAGCTTTTACTCCTGGTGATCATTGTGAATCAATTGGTACTTTGCAAGCCAGCGTACAGGATGATTTCCATTTAGTTAATGGGATATGTATGTTTATTTGGAGTGACCAGGTGGAGGTTTTTTAAAACCAAATATTTTTCAGTCTGTGGAGAGTTCTGAGGCTATAATAGTTACACGACATTTAATTACAGTATATAAATGGATATGAACCGTGCAAATCTCCAGTTCAGTCATGGTAGTTTCTTTTAACCCTGGGAATATATTGGGCTCCTGATGGATAAATTATTACCTCAAATATTATGTAGCAGATTAATTCATAAGTAAAATATTCTAATAGGCACTGGAGATTGCTTTATTTGAATAATAATGAATTAATTCATACTACAACAATATTGAAATAATTCAATGCTTTCTGCTTTAAAATTCCATACCTTAATTACGGGTACAATATTTAAGCCTAGATAATGTAAGTTTTGATGGCAAAGCTATTAGTGTCATCATTATATGCGTGAAACTGACAGTAAAATCTGGTGCCTGCAGATGCACAATTAAGCTCACATGTCCATAAATTGCTGACAGTAATTCCCTGTTACTTGTCAAGTTATGTTGTTGAAGTTTCTGCAGATAACAATCTCAGAAATCACTGAACATATATGTCATCTTCACAGTGTAATATCACGAAAATAACTCTAAAAATGTTACACCTTGCATAATGAGGTCTGATATAATTTTAAAGGCATGGTAAGTCATATGAACAGCTTCTGTAGTCTTGAAATACAAATTTTATGTTTACAGAATGTCAAATTTCAATATTACAAAATATGCACAGGTTTTAATAAGTGTTTTAAAAATTTGCTTAAGAAATCCCAACTTGTTTTTTTTCTCCACAAAACATGTAAAATGTGTACAGTATTCACTGGATTCAGTTTTGTATTTTGCTGTCGGTGTGGCTTCTTCAATGTTATTAATCCCGTAGGTAACATCACTGAATATCTGAGCATATCCTTGACCAATATAAACCTTAGCAAAGGCAAAAACATTGCTAGGTCTTTGTGAGAAACATTCTTTAATGGCAAGTGCTGGTGTTATGCTGACCAGGAAACCCAAACTCAAATATGGATATGTGTATATGTAACACATGTTGCAGTCCATTTAATAAAATTGCTTTTTAAAGATTTTGTAAAAAATTCAACTTTTGATTGGTTTTTCTTCCTTCTAATACATGCAATCGCAGGGAACACAGCTGATTTTCACTGCAGCTAAAGAACTGGGGCAGTTATCAAAACTGAAGGTATCAGTGTATTTTATTGCATGAGCAATAAATCTGTGTGCTGTATAGAGAAGTGCTTGACCTGTATTTAAAGGAAAGAAAGCTTGGTGTATTTTTAAAATATATTCTTGTCTGTCAGAAATTCAAATCTATAAATTATTATGGTGCTCTCATGAAATGCAAGAATGCTATTTGAAATTAGTTTTTAGTTTTAAAAAAAGTGCTTTTGCAGTGTGCATTGTATGCTATTGCCAGCTATAATTGTAGCAATGAAAAATGAGAAATCAAAACCGTTGTTTTCTGTGACATAAACTTGAACTCAGAATGCTCCATGTAAAGCAAAAATGTGCATTTTCAGGTGCATTCTGTACTTATCACAATTTCTCTGGAATGAAGCTCAAGTAAAAATTCTGTTTAATAAGACTGAGGGAAGGAAACAAACTCGATGGTTTAATATTCATCCACAAATATTAAATAATACTTTGTGGTTAAATCTTATAGCTAATATTTTAATAGCATTGACTGTTCCAAAACAAATATGAGCAGTCATGCAAGTTCTCTGACACATCTCCATTAAAAAATATCATCATTTATAGTTTTGATCTTCTTTTAAGCAAGAAAGGTTTATTGTGTTCTTTGACTAAGATTAATGACAAAGAAAGTCTTGCTAATGCAAACATTTTACTTTTATGATCAGCTCGAAACCCATTAGGAGATTCTCCACACAAAACTGAGGACATCATTGGACTGCTAACAAATTATTTATCGGTAGACACAAAACAAGTTCATTTGAATATGTTATTCCCTTTATCAGGCCAAAAGAAACTTCATAAATATGTACAAGTGAGCAATATTCTCATCTCTATGAAATATCTAACCGTGCAAGATTTGATTTTTCCAGGATCACATGGTTCGGGAAGAAGCCAAAAGCCTTACACCAAAACAATGTGCTATTATGGATTTAGCACTTGATACAATTAAGGTAAGTGAGAGGAATGCAGCTTTATTTTAAAATTATTCCATCTAACTGAGATTAGAAAAATTGTGAATCATTCTGATCTTATGTCAGAATTAAATCTGAAGGCAAATATTGGGAATTCCAGGAAATGTGAATATGTAACATTATTCTTTTCCTTCAAAGCTACCTTTTGTTTCACAAAACTAAAGCATAGAGCTATGGATGCTAGATATCTGAAGAGAAACAGAAATTCTTGAAGAAACCAGTAAGGTGGGGAGAAAGCAGAGTTAATATTTTGAGTCTGGTGTCTCTTCATCATCAGAACAACTTTATTCACATGTCTGTGGGTATTCCTCTGATAGCATGTAAGTGTCAGTTGCCATCTTTTTAAAATGGTTTGTATTTCAACATATGACCACCTTGTTATACCTCACCACCTTTTTTTAAAAAGTATGTGGATAAGCACTTGAAATGTCATAACACTCAAAGTTCTGGACCAAGTGCTGGAAAGTGAGGCAAGTGTAGATTTAATGTAATTTTTCTTTTGGTGCAGCTTCAATAAGCCAAAGGGCCTCCGTATTGTGTGATTCTATAATTCTCAAACTGTTGCTTGAAGTTGAACTCTGTTAACTTAGTTTTTCTCTCTTCTTGGATGTTACCAAACCTGCTGGGTTTTTCCAGCATTTTCTGTGTATGTTTCAGATTCTGCAATATTCTGCTTTTGTTTTGTTTTCTTCAGCACTGGCTCAAGCTGGTACTTCAAGATTAATTGGTTGTTCCCCTGTATGAGGTTTTTTTCACTACTTTTATTTGAGTATGCCAGTAGTACTGGAGAATTGGCAGTTAAACGTTTCTACACTGTGACACAAGTTTTTGCCTTTCTGAGTGAGCTGTACATTGTTCTATAAACTTGAATGTTATTTTCAATTTTGTTTACTTTGTGAATGTTACTTTATTTTGAATAGGTTTCAAGTTTCTGGATTTGTGAAATGACATTTTATGTATATTTTCCTTTTTAATCATTTTTCTGCCTTTATTTTATTCAATGTATGAAACTTTGACAGGGAAGAAATTAAATTATGTAGTTTTGAAATTTCTCTTGATGATAATAGTAAATCGCTATTTAATGTGTTTCAGTGACAGTCCTCTGACAGCTGTTTTAGCAGAGGTGTTTATTCTCTCTTTTACATGCTTATTAGTTCAGTAAAATAACAGGGGGTTGTCATGCGAAAGCACTTGACTGATGTTATTGCCTCAGTAATTTCTAGCCTCATTTATTTTGAAATTTTAATACAATGCAGGCCCACCAGGCCTGCGCCGATTCCAAATCTTTATTTAGACTGCTATTTATTGCCCATGCGTACTTTCTATCTCTCTGTTGGCATCCTGTCATGTGTCTGTTAAGATACACTTTAAATGTTGCTAATGTTCCTGCTTCCACCACATCCACAAGCAGTGCGTTCCATGTACTTACCACCCTTTGTGTGAAAGGTTTGCCTAGCAGTTCTCTGCTAAACTTCCTCCTCTCATCTTGAATTTGTGTCCTCTCGCAGTTGACCTTTCCACCCTGGGAAAAAGCCTCTTACTATCCACCCTACCTATGCTTCATAATTTTGTAGACTTCTAACAGGTCACCCCTTAGATTGTTTTTACTGGAAAGATGGAGGCTGAGTTTATCCAACCTCTCCTGATAACTAAAACCTCCAGACCAGACAACATTCTAGTAAACCTTCTCTGCAACCTGTTCAAAGCATCCATGTGCCTCTGGTAGTGTGGTGACCAGAACTACACACAATATGACTTGACTGTCCCCAAATGTGGCCTAACTAAAGTTTTATACAATTGCAACATTGCCAACATTTATATTTGGTGCCACGCTCAATGAACAAAAGTGTGCTATATGCTTTCTTGATCACCTTATCCACCTTCAGAGTTCTGTGGACCTGTGCATCCAGATCTCTCTGTATGTCCGTTTTCCTAAGAGTTCTGCCATAAATACAGAAATCTTTTGAAATTCTCTTAATTCAATTAGCATCTAAAAGAGAAAAGTCTACATTCAAGCTTTGGTCTGACCCTCATAAGAAATTGCTTCTATGGTTTGGTTTAATGATATTGAAACTTCTTCAAAAAAAAAGACCTGCTCAATTAAGATATTGAAATCAATTATTTGTCTCCATAATCATTGCCTTTGGGCTGCCATGGCTTTTGAACCAGGGATTGATGTGATAAGTGGTGAATAACGTTTGTTTTGTTAATGTAAAATGTAATTCCAGTTAGGATTATTGGAAATGTTTGCAACTAGTTTCAATTCAAACAAAAAAAAACCAACATATGAAAATTCCCACCCTAAATATCGAAATGCTGTCAGCTTTTATTGAACTCTGTGTGACTGCATTGATTTAAATCTAAAGTATTTTTTAAAATTGTTTATTTTTAAGCTCAAAAGGCAGAAGAGGATTGGACTCTGAAATATTGCTAATAAACTGGAGTACCACTCTTTAACAATTTGGAAAGTTCACACGTTTGTCTCCTACCTTTTTAAGCAAACATTGTCATCACTGTAGTTGTAATAATTCAGTCAAGAGACTGAGTGAATCAGGCCATTAATGCTAGGATGAGCGTTCCAACCTAGTTAACAAGAATCATTTGCTCTTGCAGCTTGTTTGTTTAGTAAGTTTGCAGATGACACCAAAATTGGAAGTGTAGTGGACAACGAAGAAGGTTACCTCAGATTACAACGGAATCTTGATCAGATGTGCCAATAGGCTGAGGAGTGGCAGATGAAGTTTAATTTAGATAAATGCGAGGTGCTGCATTTTGGAAAAGCAAATCTGAGTGGGATTTATACACTTAATGGTAAGGTCCTAAGGAGTGTTGCTAAACAGAGGGACCTTGGAGTGCAGGTTCATAGCTCCTTGAAAGTAGAGTCACAAGTCGATAGGATAGTGAAGATGATGTTTGGTATGCTTTCCTTTATTGGTCAGAGTATTGAATACAGGAGTTAGGAAATCATCTTGCAGCTGTGCAGGATGTTGGTTAGGCCACTTTTGGTATATTGTGTGCAATTCTGGTCTCCTTCCTATTAGAAAGATGTTGTGAAACTTGAAAGGGTTCAGAAAAGATTTACAAGGATGTTGCCAGGGTTGGAGATTTGAGCTAAAGGAAGAAGTTGAATAGGCCGGAGCTGTTTTCTCTGGAGAGTCGGAGGCTGAGGGGTGACCTTATAGAGGTTTACAAAATTATGAGGGGCATGGATAGGATAAATAGACAAAGTCTTTTCCCTGGGGTGGGGGAGCCCAGAACTAGAGGGCATAGGTTAGGCTGAGAGGGGAAAGATCTAAGAGAGACCTAAGGGGCAACCTTTTCACACAGGGTGGAACATGTGTAGAATGAGCTACCAGAGGAAGTGGTGGAGGCTAGTACAATTGCAACATTTAAAAGGCATTTGGATGGGTATATGAATAGGAAGGGTTTGGAGGGATATGGGCTGAGTGCTGGCAAGTGGGACTAGATTAGGTTGGGATATCTGGTTGGCATGGACAAGTTGGACCGAAGGGTCTATTTCCGTGCTGTACATCTCTATGACTCTATTGCACACAAATAAATTGAATTACATTCCTGTTAATTACTCATAGCACTTTTAAGTTGGTAATACTGCAGCTGAATAAGTATTATAATACAATTGCTTCAATTAAGAGTGTGTTCTCCTCTATGGTTATTTAGAACTGGTTCAATGCAATTGATCATTTTCTGTCGACTCACTAAGATCAAGCAAAAGCGTATTCTGTTTTTACTTTGTTTTGCATTTACTGTGTTTAAGATAGCTTTTCTTGTACTGGCAAACCAACGGTATGTAAGTCAGAAATCTCATTCTGGATCAAAATATAGAAAGCAGTTTTGGGGATTTGGTTGCCTGTTTGAAGGGCAGTTAATACAGGAAAGGTTTTACTTGTAGATACAGTTAAAAGGGGAAATTATCATTTTATGGAACTAATTTACAAATATGATAAATGAATGACAGTGTCTCAAGGGGGCAAAATGTTCGGTTTAGTTTACGCCATTATATTTTGTGTTTACATGGGAAAGACCTTTTTACCTGCTAAGGTTTGGTGATAACTTCCTTGTTAGTATTGTTAGAAAGTTATATGAAATGACAGCTGAAGACTAAATCGTGATTCACGAGGTCAGATTGTTTATGTTCAAACTTTAACGTTACAGCAATACTTCCATGCTGGTGGAAATGGTCTGAAAAAAACTTTCCTGGAGAAGAGTCCAGACCTTCAGTCCTTGCGATATGCACTCTCACTCTACACTCAAACCACAGATACCCTCATCAAAACATTCGTCCAGTCTCAGACTGCTCAGGGTAAGTTCTTGAAAGAACAATTCTTGGCACACAGGGAGAATGTAGTTACTCTGTAGTTACTATGTATTTCTGTTTAGACTAATGGGCAAACCTGACACTCTTTCTTTGTCAAGGTTCCCTCTATTCAAACATTGTCAAACATACATATTTTTGTATGCACACCATTTAGTTTTCTTCCCCAAAAAAGTGATACTGACTTTCTGGAAAGCTGCATTATGATGCTATAGAACTACTGAAAATTGAGAATATATATTTTAAGTTTTATTTTTGTGTTATTTTTCTGTCAAATGTGGACTGGCCCATTCAAAAGATTATGATCAGTTTGAGGTTTCAGTTTTCTCATAATTGAATCAAGATAGATTTGAAAATTAGATCTGTGGCATGACCTGAATCTATTGGAGGGAAGTTTGTTAGTTATCAGGTGGCCCACTAGATGGAGTACCAGCTAAAAGGAAGGTAATGATAATACCAGCTGCAATAACCTCAGTCGGGTTTCTGTTAACTGAACTGAATGACAGAAATAGCGCATGAAAATTAGAGAAATTAGTAGCCTGTCTTTCCATAAGAAGGAATGAGTGAAGATGAGTAACTTGAATTTACAAAGTACAAACAATTGTATATTTAGGTAGTTAAGTTTCCCAGGAACTTAAGAGTCATTTTTATTTTGTACATATAGCTGTGATGTTTGGAACAATTTCTTGACTGTAACCCGACAAAAAGTGATGTATCACAGGAAAGGGAGGATGGTGACAGGCTGGCTCACCAGTACCATCTCCTTAAGAATAAAACAGAGAGTATCCCTTGGTCTGCTTTCTAAGAGGACCAAAAGACAAGCTATGGAGAACTTCAAGCTTCCTCACTTCAATCATTGGATTTTATTTTATTCATTCATGGGAAGTGGGAGTCACTGACTGAGCCAATGTTTATTGCCCATCCCAAGTGGCCCTTGAGAATGTGGCAGTGAATTGGTTCAACTGAAGTGTCCCAGCCCACTACTTTTCCATAGCCAAGGAACTGCTCCTCAGCTGCATCCCCTGAACTCTGGTGTCTTTGTTTGAGGAAAATAGAAGGCCAAAATCCAGTGTGCTCAGAAGATCTGGTGCTGTATGTTGCTTCATGATTGCTCCATTATGAACGTTTAACAGCTGCATATGAATAACTTGATTAGAACCACATGGCCAGAGGTTTGATACCCTTAACTGATTTGTTTTAGGTGACTGCAATGTTTAAAAGAGTGAACCCTTTTAAAAATTCTATTTATAAGCTATTTCATTGATTAATCAACACTTCTCATGAAATGGATGGCACGGTGGCACAGTGGTTAGCACTGCCGCCTCACAGCGCCAGAGACCCGGGTTCAATTCCCGCCTCAGGCAACTGTCTGTGTGGAGTTTGCACATTCTCCCCGTGTCTGTGTGGGTTTCCTCCAGGTGCTCCGGTTTCCTCCCACAGTCCAAAAATGTGCAGGTTAGGTGAATTGGCCACGTTAAATTGCCCGTAGTGTGAGGTGTAGGGATAAATGTAGGGGAATGGGTCTGGTGGGTTGCTCTTCGGAGGGTTGGTGTGGACTTGTTGGGCTGAAGGGTCTGTTTCCAAACTGTAAGTAATCTAATCTAAAAAAAATGCCTGCTGATTATGTATGACCAATGTTAGACTCAATGATGTATAAAAGATAGTCCTTTACAAAATCTACTCATCCAATGGCAACCAATAATGGAACCATGATCAGTAAATAAAGTAGAAATCACTATAAGAATTAGCTGTACAACGAACAGTGAAGCTACAGCTATTATTTCCTTTCTTACTCGTACATGTATGTGCCTATGGTGCCACAAGTCGTTGGAGGCAGTGAATCATTCTGGGGAGATGGTGAGTAGGAATGCTGTAAGGGGTATGCAAAGAAACAAATTATGGGCCTGCTCAAAAATTCAGTCCAACACACATTTTACCAAGCTGAGTAAACCACATCTGACACAATTTTCCAGCCTGCTGCTTTCCCATAATCAGGATTGTGCTGTCGACAGACCTCCTTCAAACTTTTTGTCCTTGTTTGTGGCAGACTTCATAAAAATCAGACATCAGCTCCCAAGTAGGGCAGAGATCTGGTGAAGTCAGCTCCTGGACAGTTTATGGCTTTTTATATCAACCCATGATATTAAACTGGTTCCAAGGTTTTTAGTTGCCTGATTTTTGAAGTGACTTTTGGAGGGCGTAATTACGTTTACAAACTCCTGTTCTTTTCAGTAGTATTTTAATTACCCTGGTGACATCAGAAAGACCACAAGCTTGACTTTTTTAATGGTTTAATTTTGAAGCTATAAGTATCTGCATTCCACCTGAGGTGAGATTTCTGATTATAGCCTATTGCTGTGTATATTTGGGAGAAAAAAATGCTACAGAGAGGCTATTTCTTCATTTTGTATTATTCTTTGAATTTAGCATTGAGTGTTCATCTCTACAAACATTGAGCTTCTTTCACTATGCCTGCAGGTGAGGCTAGGAAGTTTGGTTGTGCTTCATTTCCATAGTTTTCTCACCTACCACTGCTACAGGATTTGATGGTGTAATCTATAAACTCACTACATGTTTTTTTCCCTTTTATCCTGCTTTCATAACATGAATCAGTGCATGGTGGAAAGGGTATTAGGGTTACCGCTAATGAGGACGCTCTTCCTGACAAGGGTATGTCTGCACCTAATGTTGCCCAGCCATGACAACATTGGTTTTAAACAAGCCTTTATTTTGCTAAAGTTCCAATGTCCATGGAATGCTTCAGAGAGCTGCGCTTTCTTGATATAGAGTCAGTCCTTGCTGATGATTCTGTTGATTATACCATAGAAAAATAGCTTCTTAATAGTGAGCTTTTGTATAACCTGCAAAAGCTGCCTGGATTCAGAATAAAGCTATTACTTGTATTGAATATACACACAATCACAAATAATGTAATCTTATGTAATGCAAAAAATAAAAATTGAGTAGCGCAAGGAGTTAAAGAAATGTTTGAGATAAAATGCAAACAATATATTAGTGCAAATATGATCTGATTTTAGCTTTACTGTTTTTAACAGTGAGGCAGTTTGGAACATTTTCCATTAATATATTTTCTGTTTTGTTAAAACAAACTAAAATTGCAATGTCATAAGCTAATTAACTGCTCTTATTGCCAAAGGGTGGTGTATGAATGAGGTTAGGTTTTATCAGCAGAAAATACACATTGGCAAAACTCGTTAGGTTATGCAGTCAGAAATGACTTCATGCCCCAGGTTATCTGTTCCATATTACCAGAATGATACCAACTAATTTATCGCTTTGTAATCAATAAATATTTTATGCCAAAAGCCTTCTAGTTACATTTTTCACAGAACTATGAAATGTTAACATAAAATATATTTCAAACATTTGGTGCTGTACCAGCGCTATAAGAGAACAAGGTGAAAATATGTTTGGAAGTTCATAAAACCTATATAACCACAAAATATTAAAATTAAAACTAAATTTCAAATAAATGTATACAGAATACTTGAAATTCTGAATATGAGACTTTTTGATCTCTGAATCCATGTTCTGCTTTTAGTTCTAGTCATATTGCTTGCCTGAAGGTGTCTCTGGCAGCAATGATTAGTTAATGATTAGCAAGTAACTCTTTTATATTCACAGAAAAGCAATATCTGTAACGAAATTAATTGTTTCTGTTTTGTTTTTAATTCATTTTTGTAATACCATGTAATTGATGCACTGAAATTAATTATCACTTTCATTTAAGGTAATTCTATTGAATTTCTCCAATCTTTTCTACCATGTATAACTTTAATTTGATTATGTTATATGCAATAAATAAAACTCACTGAGCCTAAGGATAATATTTTTCAGTTATCGTACACCCAATGGACCTGTAAAATGTTGACATAAGGCCACCTGATTTATTGTTCCAAAGGTTGAGTTTCCATAAAAACAACTGGTGATGTAGTATTACGCTGTATTTGATGTGAACCTATCCTGTGTTTTCCCTAAAGATATTGCAGCTCGTTTGTTCATTGTGTCTTCATCACATATATCTGTAACATACATATTGGATTGTAGTGTAATGCATCTTTCAGTTAAGGTATTAAACCACACTGCAAATTATTGTGGTTCAGGTGGACATTAAAGATTTCATAACACAATGAAGAATATTTCACTTACAATGGTTACTGTGCTAAGTGGATTCAAATTCCATTTTGTATGCAGATAATTCAAGATGTTCTTTCTGGCAGAATAATTTATCTACTTAATTTCTTTAAAATGCAGTATAATTATTGCAACACAAGATCATATTATCAGAAAATAATAACTTGGTAACTAGTTAGTTGGTAATATTAGACACCCCTAATATCTAATGCAGTTTATTTTCATATTCTTAATAATTTCATATTGCTTTTGTTTTTGAAAAGTATTTTTTATCAACTTATATTTAGCATAATAAAATGTCCGAAGTGGGTGGCACAGTGGCACAGTGGTTAGCACTGCTGCCTCACAGCGCCAGAGACCCGGGTTCAATTCCCGCCTCAGGCAGGAGTTTACACATTCTCCCCATGTCTGCATGGGTTTCATCCGGGTGCTCCAGTTCCCTCCCACAGTCCAAAAATTTTCAGGTCAGGTGAATTGGCCATGCTAAATTGCCCATAGTGTTAGGTGAAGGGGTAAATGTAGGGGAATGGATCTGGGTGGGTTGCTCTTCGGAGGGTCGGTGTGGACTTGTTGGGCCGAAGGGCCTGTTTCCACACTGTAAGTAATCATAGCTAACAGTCTTTTGTGTGGGACTTTATCAAAAGCCTTCTTGAAGTTAATATAAAGAACATTCCTCCACTTATCTCTGTCCACCATCTTTGTGACCTCTTCAAAAAACACTGAAGTTTATCGGGCATGACCTACCTTTCATGAATTGACTCTCTCTGATTAACTGAAGTTTTTCATGATGATCAGTTATCCTATCCTTGATTATAAACTCCAACAACTTCCCCACCACAGATGTTCATCTGTAATTCCCTGGTTTCCCTCAGTCACCTTTCTTAAAGAGTAGAGTAACATTGGCAAATTTCCAATCCAGAGTTACAACTCCTGGATCCAGGGAACTCAGAAAGATTATGATTAGGACATTGGTGGTGTGCTACCCTACCTCCTTTAACACACATGGATGGAAATCATCAGGCCCTGGAATTTGTCATGCTTCAGGTCCCCCATTATTGATGATTTATTTTAGCCAATTTTATTTACACCTTGTCCCTGATTCTCTGTTAATTTCTTTGGGACTTCTGGCAGGCTATCCTCCTTTTCTGCTGTGAATACTGAAGCAAAATAATTGTTTAGTGTGCCTGCCATTTCCCCATGGTAATTAACACTCTGCTTCAGAGGACCAATTATATTCTTAGGCGAAAGTGAGTACTGCCAATGCTGGAGATCAGAGTCAAGATGAGAGTGTTGCTGGAAATCACAGCTGGTCAGGCAGCATCCAAAGAGCAGGTAATTTGACTTTGCGGGCAAAAGCCCCTCGTGATGAAGGGCTTTTGCCTGAAACATCGATTTTCCTGCTCGACGGATGCTGCCTGACTTGCTGTGATTTTCCAGCAACACTCTCGTCTTGACAATTATATTCTTAACTCGTCATTTTCACTTTATACAAGAATAAAATCTCTTCCTATTGTCTTTGATGTTCCTTTCAAGATTCCTTTCATAATCTGTTTAGCCATTCTAGTAAACTGCTGTGTTGTCCTTTGTTGGTCTTTATATTTGTTGCATTCTGTGGGATCTGTACTGTTCTTTTTATCTTTATAAGCCCTTTCTTTTAATTTTATGTTGTCCTTTATCTCCTTAAATGTCCATGGCTGTTTTATTTGTGAAGTTAAACTTCTCCTTCTCATGAGTGCTGCTTCTGAATAGCATTAAATGTTTCTTTGTTCATCTTCCACTGTTCCACAGTTGTTCTACATATTAGCAGAGCTTCCCAATTTACTGTTGCAAGTCTCTGCTTCATGCTATTAAAATCTGCCTTACTTCAATCCAAAATTCTACTTTCCAATCTTTGCTTATCTCTTATAGACCTTACATGAAACGCAATCATATTATGATTACTAGATCCAATGTTGCTTGTTCCCTTGTCACATCCAAGACATATTGCCAAAGAAAACTATCTTGACACAGTCTAAAAATTCACATACTTTCTAGCAGATGCTTGTCTGTCTCTCCCAGTCCATTTTCAGTTTAAAATCCCCTTAAAACTACTCTGCCTTTGCTAAGTAGTTGCCTAATTTCAGCATTTATGCATAATTTAACATAATTTATACAATCTAGTCACAGGATAAAACAAACTTTATAAAGCAAAATAACACCAAACCACACAAAAAGATTATCAAAAAGGAGATGAACAAAAATCTGATCAAAGAAATAAAGAGATATAAGCAAATTAAAGAGAAATACAAAAATCTATTCAACCAGTAACTCACGAGAAACCAGATATCTGCATTTTTGATTGAACACTGCCTATTTCCATTGAATATCATTAATACAATCTTGACTTAATATGCTTGTATAAATTTGTTGCATGTAGCTCATCTGCTTGCTAAGATCATTCTAATTTTAAATCTAGGTTTACAGGTTAAAACGATCTGTATAAAATTGGATTCTACTAGAAATAACTGACTGGTAGATGCTGTTCTAGAATTTGACTTTATACGAAAGATTTTTTAAACGATACTCAACATTTTGTCCAGCAAACATATTCTAGAGCATTGAGATTTTAAAATCATAACTCATTCACTGTGCAACACCAAGAGAAGCTTGGTCATTTCTACTTCTTGATTTGATTTTAGAATCATCAATAGCCTACATATTTATCTTTCTTTGTTTCAAATTCATGAATTATATTGAATTATTTTAAATGCCCCTCAAAAATGCTGAATTATGTAATTTAATCGCTTGTCTGTCAAGTTAGTTAATCTGCAAGATGGGAGTTAGTGATGTACAGAATGGTTTCAGCATCCCTGGACTCGGTGGGAGGGAGGAAAAAAAATCCGACATTTCCTCAACCTTTGGCATTCTTCAAGGAAATATATAACTCTGCTTTCAAAGGAAAAGTTCTACTGCATTGTTTTCTCTATGAAACAGCAGACTAACATAGGAACAAAACAATTGAGCCAAGCAGATGCACAAGCAACTGCTATGAAAGAGAAAAAAAATCTTTTTATTTACTCAGATGCAAGTGTCATTGGCTGTCCAGCATTTACTGCCTGTCCCTAGTTGCTCTTGAGAAGGTGGTGGTGAACTAATTTCTTGCACTGCTGCAGCCCATATGCCATAGGTTGACCCATAATGCCCAGAGAGAGGAAATTCCAGACTTTTGACCCAGCAACAGTGAAAGGTGATATATTTCCAAGGCAGGATGGTGAGTGATTTGGAGTGGAATTTGCTGGTGATGGTGTTGTTCCCATGGATCTACTGCCCTTGCTCTTCAAGATGGAAGTGGTTGTGGGTTTAGAAGGTGCTGTCTCAGGATCTTTAGTGAATTTCTGCAGTACATCTTGTATGCACTGCTGCTACTGAGCGTCAGTGGTGGAGCAAGTTGTGACTGTGTTGCCTATTAAGGGGGCCGCTTTGTCCTGGATTGTAGCAGGCTGCTTTGGTGGTGTTGAAACTGCATTCGACCAGGCAAGTGGTTGCCTGACTTGTGACACACATGCCTGACACACTCCTGACTTGTGCCAAGTAGAGGGAGTCGGAAGGTGAGCTATTCACCACAGTATTCCTAACCTCTGACTTGCTCATGTATCCACTGTGTTTAATGGCAAGTCCTGTTGAATGTCTGGTCAATGGTAACCTCAAAGATATTGGTAGTAAGGGAAATCAGTGATGGTAACACATTGTCAAGGGGCAATGTGTTTATATGTGTCCTTTATACAAGAAATCAGATAAATCCAAACCAGCCAATTACCATCTAGAATGTCAAGGGGTGTTAGTTAGATCCTCTCTTATTGGTACTAGTCATTGCCAGTTATTTGTGTGGCACAAATGTTACATGTCATTTGTCAGCCAGCCTGAATTTTGTTCAGATCTTGTTATATTTGAACACGGACAGCTTCAGTATATGAAGAGGCAGAAAGAAAGGATTGTAGATGCTGGAGATCAGAGTCAAAACGTGTGGTGCTAGAAAAGCACAGCCAGTCAGGCAGCATCCGAGGAGCAGAAGAGTCAATGTTTCGAGCATAAGCACATTCTTGATGAACAACTTATGGTCGAAACATTGACTCTCCTGCTCCTCGGATGTTGCCTGACCAGTTGTGCATTTCCAACACAACACTTTTTGACTCAATACATGAAGAGTTGTGAATGGTGTTGAACACTCAGCAATCATTGGCGAACGTTCCTATTTCTGCCCTAATGGTGGAGGGAAGGTCATTGATGAAACAGCTAAAGAAAGTTGCACTGAGGACACTACCCCACCATCTTCCTATGTGTCATGCGTGACCCCAACCAGTGGTGAGTTTGCACCTTGGATACCCCTTGATTCCCATTTTACTAGGACTTCCAGATACCACAATTTGTTGAATGTGGTCTTGACGTCACGGCAGGCATTCTTGCCTCACCTCTGGAATTCAGCTCTTTTGTCTATGTGTGAACTAAGGCTGTAACAAAATCAGGAGCTGAGTGGCCCTGGCGGAACCCAAACTGGCCATCATTGAGCAGGCTATTGCTGAATAACTACTGCTTTATAGCACTATTGATGACACCTTCCATCACTTTACTGATGTTCAAGTGCATACTAATGGGGCGGTAATGGGCCAGATTGGATTTGTCTTTTTTTGTGTGTACAGGACATCCACAGTGTTGGATAGATACCAGTGTTGTAACTGTACTGGAAGAGCTTGCTAAAGGAGTGACAAGTTCTAGAGCACAAGACCTCAGTATTATTGCCAGAATCTTGCAATACCCAGTGTCTCCAACTGTTTCTTGAATTCACATGGAGTGAATCGAATTGACAAAAGACTGGTACCCATTATGATGGAGACCACTGGATGGATCATCCACTTAATACTTCTGGCTGAAGATTGTTGCAAATGTTTCAGCCTTATCTTTTACATTGATATATTGGGGTCTTACATCATTGAGGATGGGGATGTTTAGGGAGCCTCCTCCTCCTCGAGAGCATTGTTTAATTGTCCACCACCATTCACGATTGGATGTGATAGGATTGCAGAGCTTAGATCTGATCAATTGGTTGTGGGATCGTCTAACCCTGTCTGTTACTTACTACTTGTGCTGTTTGGCATGTGAGTAATCCAGTTTGGTAATTTCATCTCAGCAAGGATTGTGCAATGGTCACTCTTACTAATACTGTCATGGACAGATGCATTTGCAGCCTGGCGATTGATAAGAATGAAGTTCCCTCTTGTTGGTCCCTCACCACCTGTCACAGACCCAGTTTAATAATTGTGTCCTTTAGGATCCAACCAACTCAATCAGTCATGCTGCTGTCATGGCAGGCATTGAAATGCCCTAGCCAGACTACATTTATTGTTTAACATGGAAGAATAGTGATTTGTAGAATCATAGAATACCTACAGTGTGAAAGCAGACCATTCAGCCTATGTGGCCCTTCAAACAGCATCCCATTCCTCCCAACCTAAACCTGTAACCCTGCATTTTCCATGGCTAATCTACCTAGTCTGCACATCCTGGCACTCTATGGGCAATTTAGCATGGCTAGTCCACATCTTTGGATTGTGGGAGGAAACTTAAGCACCCAGAGGAAATCCACACAGGGGGGAGAATGTGCAAACTCCACACAGTCACCTGAATATGGAATTGAACCTGGGTCCCTGATGCTGTGATGCAATAGTGCTATCCTCAGCAGTGCCGCCCTGTGCTAATTCATCAGCTGAGAAAGAGTAGTACTTGGTAACCAGTGGGAGGTTTCCTTGCCCATGTTTAACCTGAAGACACGATACTTCATGGGGCTTGAAGTCGATGTTGAGGACTCCCAGGATAACTCCCTCCCAACTGTGTGCTACTGTGCTGTCACCTCTTCCGGGTCTGTCCTGCCATTGCGACAGGAAATATCCAGGTGATGGTGATGTCTGGGACATAGTCATCCTCATGGAATCATACCTGATAAACAATGTCAGACTTGACTACTCTGTGAAACAGCTCTCCTAATTTTGGCACGAGCCCCAGATATAAGTAGGGAGGATTTTGTAGGATCAACAGGGCTGTTTCTGCCATTTTCTTTTCTGGTGCCTCGGTCTAATATTAATATTTGGAAAAATCTCCATTATAATTATTTTAAATATCAATATTAAATTAATTAATTTTCACTTAAGCCTTGCCAACAACTTTTGAAATCCTTATTATGAATAAATCTGACTTTATACAGGCACATCCTGTTTGACCTGAACTTTGCTACTTAGCATTAGATTTCAACCACACCTAGTTTAATTCTATAATAATTAACGACTTTCCAGTTGTATCAATAAGCATATGTAAGAAAATTATCTTTTCAAGGACAGGAGTGATCCTAACTGAAATTTAAACACGTCAAGTTCCAGTCTTAAGTTTTGCGGCTGAGGGAGTGCCTGAATTCTAACTGCATTTTGCTGTAAGAAAGGAGGGAAAATTTGACAAATGAGTCATAACAAGGAAAAGAGCTATCACAGATATATTCAGTTTCCTAGACACTTCTGTATGCTCTGAATGACTAGGTAAACATTAACCAATAGATTATTAACTTACCCTCAACAGGGAATGGTATAAAGAGGAAACAGTAAAGAATAAGGGCAGGAGAAAGGAAAAAAAGGGTCATCGATGTCACTCACAAAATATCATATATGGCAAACTGAGTAATTTCACATCTAAATCTGTTATATTTGTTAATCCAATATAAATTTCCTGTCTGAGTCTCCTTTCCTTAAGTTTTGCCAGACTGCTAATTCAGAAATGAGTGGCAGCTGTGCAAATTACAATTGATGTACATATTGTGTCACTCAATGTTTAATATTTATGTGGATAGAAAAATGTTTAGTTTGACTGGATTTAGTTACTTTCGCAAAAGTATTAAATTCTACATCATCCGTATACGCATTACAAATTAGTAATTGTTCTTTTGTAAAGATACCTCACTGTATGTTTATTTCGTGACTTGACTTGCAAAGAATTGAAACCTTTGCCTTAGCTACTGACGCAGAAGCAACTTCAGGGAAGTATATTGCTGTCCTCACTACTGTGGCCAATGTATGATTCCAGATGCAGTAATCATGTTGATTTTTAACTGCTCTCTGATACAATGGCTTGAAAACTATTTGGATTTATCAAGCTATTAGGAAGTCTAAAAGAAATGAAGCTGCATGGCACACCCAGTGTCAACCTAAACACTCGACACAATCCTCGATAAGTCCCCCTTAGTAACAGCTGGGCGCTTGTGCTAATATTGAGCGAGTTGTCCCATAGACAAGTGAAGCTGTGGCCTGAAATGGTCTGTAATACATCATTCTGTATCACAATATTGCACATCACCAACCCTAGGTATGTCCTGTCTCACCAACCGGACAGGTCCTACTACCTAGTACTGCAGCGTTTGAGAAAGGCAACTTGTCATAACCTTTCAAGGTTAGTTAGGGATAGACAATAAATGTTGGCCCAGCCAGTGAAGCCTACATCATATCTATGAATATGAAAAACACAAGTACACAGTGAATTGTAGGGTATTTTAGCACAGTGATAGTAAACGGTTTTTTAGGCCCCACCTGTCCTAGAAGTGTGTCATATCATGTCTGAACAGGGCAGTTAAAAATAATTACAGGCCCATAAGTATAAAAGTGTTCAATTTGAAAAAATACTGATCCATATTAATAGTAACCTGGAACCCAAAGCTAACTGCCTTTGGATCTGTATTTGCAAATTGGAAAAATGTCATATATTTCTGCATTACTACAGTCATGAAAACTGTGTTAATGTTACACTGCCTGGAGTCAACATTTATTTGTCCAAGATGGTCTTTGTAATTTAGGTCTCTAAACAGCTGAGTATTTTAGTATTTGACCCTTTTGTACTGTCCTCCAGCCTTCACAGCATTTTTTCATGCAGTTAAGTGCATCTTTGTGGAAAAGTCTTAGAAGTGGTGGATGTGGGTACAATTACAACGTTTAAAAGATATTGGTTGGATACATGAATAGGAAAGGTTTGGAGGGATAAGATCAGAAGCAGGCAGGTGGGACCAGTTTAGTTTGGGATTGTGTTCAACATGGACTGGTTGAACCAAAGGGTCTGTTTTCTTGCTGTTGACTCTATGACTCTATAAATATTAGGTGTAATCTACTGCATCTAACTGTTTTAGAAGTGAATCCAGAAATCATTCAATCGTAACGATGTATTATCGAAAATCTCATGAACACAAATAAAGCAATCGATTCCTCAGCCAGTGGCTCCTTGCATTCTGCCTCGAGGCACTCTTCAATGATTAGTTTTGTTGGAATGCATGCATGGGTGATATGTGGAAATATTATGCATGGGTGACATCACATTGGAATGTATTCAAGCATGAAAGCAATTTATCTTAATGTCATAGCTCTTTTAAGTATTTACACAGTAATCTTTTACAAATGTGGCAATAAGTCTGTAATTCTATATTTTATCTTTCTGTTTCAATTGTTAATCAGGCTCTGGTGTGGATGACCCAGTGGGTGAAGTCTCCATACAAATAGATCTTTTCACCCATCCAGGAACAGGCGAGCATAAAGTAACAGTGAAAGGTAAGAACAATATCACAAACAAGCATTCAAATAGCGAGGTTCCCCCAAAATACTTAACAAGAATCCAGGCTCCAATGCAACAATCTGGAAAACATTTTCACAAGCACATGGTTTAAAGTCAGTTTTTCTGGCTATTATTGCTTGCAGTTCAAAACTATCTCCTAATAATTTGTTAATTTTTATTACAATTTTACTCTTTTAAATCCATCCCTTAGCTAATACATCTGATTCTTACTTCCATTTATTCTCTCTGTATGTATTTCTGGTAATAATTATTTTTAACTTTGTGATTTGTGGTATTTAAGAAGCTAGCAGATCTCTTGTGGCATTGCTCATAAATTAGATTACAATGTTCTTTGAAAGGCAGAAATATTATATCATGTAGTTCAGCTTTCCCTGGATTTTGTGGTGCAATGATGGAGAAACCACTAACGTTCATAATCTTAAGATCCCTGATGAGGCCACCAAATTTTGTGTTACAGTTTGGCTCAGGACTGGTCATTTATTTATGAAGTAGTCAAAATGTGAGATTCCAGGTACTTGAAAAGAGAATAAAGCCACAAGATTCAACAGTTTTGAACAAATAGAATAAAATGTACTGTATAAGATTAGAATAGTAATGCAATCTGCAACATATATTTGAAAGATAACTGGATGGGTATATAAATAGGAAAAGCTTAGAGAGATGTGGGCTAAATGCTGGCAAGTGGGACTAGATCATATTGGATGTCTGACTGGCATGGACGAGTTGGACCAAAGGGTCCGTTTCCATGTTGCATGACTCTGTCTGCAACCTGTATTCAAACATTCAGAAATAACATGAAGTGAACATGGATAATGGACAAACTGTAGTTGAACACCCCTCAGCACATTAAATAGCAAATGCAGTCAATCCAGGGTCCTATGTACAATTCACCAAATCTCAGTGAAAGTTTACAAGGGATTCCAAGTCTTCACTTTGGAAGACGTGTCTTTGGAACCACATCAAAAGTCACAGAATTATTATACTGTAGCAGAAGGCCTTTTGACATTCTGTTTGCACTCATTAGTAATGAATGAGCATCATGATGAATGAGCAATCTGCTGCCCTTTCCTTTAGCCCTGCACATTATTTAAATAATCATCAAATGCCCTCTTGAATGTCTTGATTGAACCTGCATCTGCACAATGCAAGGCAGTGCATTCCAGATCCGAATGCTTGCTGCATGAAAAGGTTTCTTCACACATCATGTTTACTTCTTTTGCAAACATGTTAAATCTTCACCACCTCCTTCTTGATCCAATTGGGAGCAGGGCCAGTTTCTCCTTGTCTACTCTGTCTAGAATCCTTATGATTTTCAGAACTTCCTTGTAAATCTCCTTGTAGCCTTCTCCTCTTGAAGGAATATAATCTATCATTGTACTAGACGTTTCTCATGCCTGGGGGGGCCATTCTCATAAATCTCTTTTTCACTCCATCCAATGCAATGACATCTTTTCTGAAGAGTGAGGTCTAACCAGATGTATAAAACCTTTGACACAGCGTCAGTTAGACTCAAAACATCAGCTCTTTTCTCTCCTTACAGATTTTCCAGCATTTTCTCTTTTGCTAACCAGGTGTATGTTCAACGTAACAAACCTGCTCTTAACTCTCTACGATAGTTAAAAAATCTAAGATACTGTATGCTTTGTCAACAGCTACCTACCTGACCTGCCACATTTAATAATTTATCTGGCAAAGTCTCTCTGCTTCTGCATATCTTATAGTGTAGTAGCCTTTACCTTATACTGTCTCTCCATATTCTTTCTACCAAAATATATCACCGCTATTCTCCACATTGAACTGCATGTGCCACCTACCCACCCAATCCACCACCATGTCAACATATTTTAAAGTGTTTGCACTGTCTTCCTCAGGTTATAATGCTTCCAAGTTTTGGAAGTGTTGAAATTGTCCCCTCCAAGTTTAATTAATTAATATAAATCATTAAGAGTAAAGATCCCAATACTGACTCCCAGAGAGTGCCACTGCAAATCTTTATCCACTATTTCTCTTACTTTCCTGTCACACAACCAATTTTTGTCTCCATGTGCTATTCGCCTTTTCGTCCCGTGAGCTACAGTTTTTTTTTCACCAATATGTTTTGTGGCATTGTATTAAATGCCTCTGGCAGGCACATCAACAACATCACCCATGTCAACCCTCTCTATTATCATTCAAAGAACTCCAGAAAGTTAGTTAAACTAGATTTTCCCTTAAGAAATAAGTGTTGGTTCTCTGTATTTAGATCATTTGCCCATGTGACGATTTATTCGATCCTGAATATTATTTACAGAATTTGCCCTCCTCCCAAAGATAAGCTGACTGCTCTGTAATTGTTGGGTGTTTCCTCACAACCATTTTTCCACATAGACAAAATGTTTGTAATTATCCGGTTCTCTGACACCACCCTACCTGACTCCAGGGAAGACCCATAGATAATGGCCAGTGCCTCTGCAGTTTCCACTGTCATTTTATGAGGGAGTTTGTTTGAGAGGGGCGTCCACACGTTTGTCAAGTATTGATCCTTTGCGAAATTTTGTTTTTTCCTTCCTCTGTTTTAAGCTTTTATATTTCTAAAAAATATAGGTCTGATAAAAAAGTTTTAAAAACTCTCCTGCGAAGGAGAGTTTATTTTACACTTGTGAAGGGGAGTTTTTTACAACAGCTTTTTTTTCAATAGAGTTTGTGTTTGTCAAGTTTTGATCTATGAAGTGATTTTTAAAAAAATATTACATAAAAATAGTACATGAAGAAGAAAATATTGTTTATATACAGAGCTTGTGGAGAGGCCTATATGTGGATGGCTCTAGACAGGGTTTTTAAAAATCTGGACATGGAAAGCTGGATGTTGGATTATTTGAATTGTTTTTTCATTGGTTCAGCCAAGTGTTTGATTTATTTTAAATATTTATATGTTTCAATTATTTTTCTGTTTTACATCCTTAATAGCAACGCCGCAGGGAAGGAAAGGTAGTTTATTTTCATATAAAGGTGCTATTGAGAGCTATTTAGGATTAATGTCGCTGAGGGCTTGCAAGAGGCACTGTGTATGATGACTAGTAGATTTAGAGAAGTCATTACACAGCATGATCAGTCAGATAGATGGTTGATTGTCAGGAAAGGTAACAAGGTAATTCAGAGGTCTACTGTTGATATTCCACTCTCAAATAGGTATTCTGTTTTGGGTACTGATGAAAGAGATAGTATCTCAGATGAAAATAGATGTGGTAGTCAGATCTACTAAGAATGAATCTTATCTTAAATGGATCTGTCAAGTTTTGAAAGAATAATTGTTATAGTGGACTCTCCTGTCAGGGCCACAGACAGAAAATTCTGTGGCAGTGAGCATGTCTCTGGGATAGTGTGTTGCTTTCCTGGGGCTTGACTTAAGGGCATCTCAAAACGTTTGAAGCACATTATCTAAAGGGAGAGTGAGAAGCTGGAAGTTGTACACATTGATAAGAATGACATAGTTAGGGAAAGGGTTAAGAATTTGTCAAGTGAATATAAGAGGTTTAGGTTGAAGGTTAGAAAACAGAACATCAAAAGTAATCTCTGGTTTACTTTTGGTACCAGGTTCTAATGAGGGAAGGAATAAAAGGATAAGGCAGATAAATAAGTGGCTGAAGAGGCATACAATATGCAGGGATTCAGTTTCTTGGATCATTGGGCTGTCTTCTGGAACAGAAAAGATGAAAAGGATGGGTTTCACTTAATCTGGAAAGGGACCAATATCCTGCTGGGGAGACTTGCTAGTTCTATTTCAGGAGCCTGTAAACTTATAGAGGTTATGGTGGTGGAGGTAGGGTTGGGGATGGTTCCTAAGTAACAGTAAAAGTAGAAAGAAAGGTGAAGATGGTCCTGAAACAGAAAAGAGCAACTTAACAACAAATGTCAGATGAGCAAGCCAGGGAATGCAATAATTGTGAAGAATTAAACTGCATTTGTTTCAATGCAAGAGGTATTAAAGGTAAGACTGGTGAACTCAGGGAATGTATGGGAATTTGGAACTGACACATTGCAGCTATTACAGAAACTTGGCTGAGGGAAGGACAGGACTGGCAACCCAGTGTTCTGGGTTTGAGATGTTGTAGGAAGAATAGAAAAAAAGGCTAGAGAGGATGGAGAGTAGCATTTTTAATTAAGGAAAACATTAGTATTGTAGTTAGAGAAGATATTTCTGAGTGATCATTTAATGATAATATATGGGTTGAAATAAGAAAGGGATGATCACATTGATAGGATTGTGTTAGAATTAGCTTTATTATCACATGTATTCAAATGAGTATAGTGAAAATTGTGCAAGTTGCTGCTTATGGCACCATCTGAGGAACAAAATTCACTAGGTGCAGCTTTTTTAGTTATAGTTCATGGAAAAATAGAGAAGTTTAAAAAAATGTCCAGCATTGCAGATTTAGGAATAAATTATAAAATGCAGAAAAAATGTACAGAAGAATGGTCTTCCGAACCAGTCCATGTTGATCTATCCGCCCCGAGATCAGCAAGTCACATTGAGACCATACCAGGCCACAGACCGTCACGTACCCCCCCGAAGATGGCCACAGTTGGCCACTGGGAGATTGCCACGCCAGGCCAAGAGGATGTCACGTACCACCAAAAGACCACCACACTAGGCTGCTTGGAGATTGCCATGCTGTGCTGAGAGGATCTCTTGCTGAGCTGGCAGGTTGCCATGCCGGGCCAACAGACTACCATGCTGGGCTGAGAGGCCACCTCGTCAGGTATGTGCTGAGGCCAGGAGTTCCAAGGCCAGGAATTCTGAGACAGCCAGGTCGGAGGCCAGGTGTTCCGAGGCTGGGAGGTCCCACCCCCCACCCCAATAGTCAAAGGGAAATTGAGAAGCAAATATGTAGAGAGATCTCAAATATGTAATATGTCACCATCTTCAAATTCCCCTCAAGCCACTCACCGTCATACCTTCAATATTGCTGGGTCGAAATCCTGGAACTTCCTCCCTCATGATATTGTAGGTCGACCAATACCAAATGAATTGCAGCGGTTCAAGAATATAGCTCACCCGCTTCTCAAGGGCAACTGTGGATAATAAATGCTGATCAGAATTCAACATCTCTGCAGCAATGCGCTCCGAAGCCTCAGCATTGTGAACCCCACCTCACCAGGGCCAGCTTGATCCCCAGATCTCATTGCTAGTCTTTGACAACCAGTGCATTCATTTCCTAAATAGTCTGTAATTCATCAGGTTCAACTGGTAGGAGCACAGGAAGAGTACTTCTTAAGTGAGACTTGCAGACTCAGAAACCTTTTGTGAAACTGACAAGCTGCAGTTGTGCCAAATCGAAAGACTGCCGCTCACTATGTTTTTCTCTTCATATAAAGTGTTAACTGGCAAAACACTCTTCATTCCTCTTTTCCATTTACAAATTGGTTATCAATGCTAATACCTTAGCCCTTAAGTGGTTTATTAATCTTTTGTGTCGCACCTAATGGAATGATTTTGGAAATCTGCACTGCTTCTACTAATGCCTTTCTCTTTTTTATTATATGTTCGTTGTTCAGCCAGCATTTAATGCCCATCATATTTGCCCTTAAGAAGTTGTTGAGATCAAGCACTCGATCTCCTTTCTTCCAAGGAGAACAACCCTGAGGTCCTTTAAGCTAACCTTCTGGTTAGATTTCTTTGTCTCCAGAGCCATTATACTAAATCTGCTCTTCAGCCTGTAAAGTAAATTCACATCCTTTCTAAAATGTGGTAACCACAACTGGATGCAATATTTTAGTTGAAGGCGAAATCTCCTATTTATTTCATGGGAGTCAGTTAGCTCAGTTGGCTAGACCACCTGTTGGCTGGTTTAGAATGCAAATGGTTGCCAACAGCATGGGTTCCATTCCTGCACCGGTTGAAGGCTATCCATTTCAACTTGCCCTGTTGCCTGAGGTATGGTGAACCTGAGATTAAGCCACCACTTGTCATCTTTCTCTAATGAGAAAACAGCTCTGTGGTTTGGTAAGACTATAGCAACTTTATCTTTTACCTTTACGATTTATTTTACACTGTTAACCACACAGCCAATTTTTGTACCACCAGCAAGATTTTTAATCGTGACACTACATTTAGTTGAGCTCCTAGATTTTTCTGTAATTAGTTTGTGTCATTTGTCTTTGTGCACTCTATAGTGCCCCAACTGCAGATAGACGATGTCATCAAGTTATGACTTGCAAATAACACTTTTTTTGATATATTTGTGTTAGAGATATGTAAAACAAAAGAAAAAATGCATTTAGTTTTTATCTTTGATTCACTGATTTTCTTTTTTATATATCTCACCTCAAGTCTGCAGCTAAAATCTGACATTTCTTTAGAAAATGATTGGTTTGTTTTATCAGTCTGTTTTAGTTAAAATCAATAGCACTGAATATTTTTGGTGCAGTTTCTCAGTATAAAGTGACCAGCAGAGTATAAAGTTATGTGGTGATTCTGCATGTTGTAGTTAAGGTACACACAGGAGTATTTTGCTGATAATCACCACCAATTTTCTAACATTACTTATTTTGTGTTTTTCTTTTTATTACTTTTGGGTGCAAAGATTCAAAGTTCAGGAAATAGATGACTTTTAAAAACAGCAATCTACAAGTCATAGTGATTTTTCTAAAGAGCTCAATATTTTTTCTGGGATTTGATGTGAGATTTGTTGAACCAGTTAATACAGTGTGGGGATGATTGGTGTTTTACAGTGGTAGCGGCCAATGATCTAAAATGGCAGACAAATGGTATGTTTCGGCCATTTGTTGAGGTCACGATGATTGGACCACACCTCAGTGACAAGAAAAGGAAGTTTACCACTAAATCGAAGAGCAACAACTGGGCTCCAAAATACAATGAGACATTTCACTTGTGAGTAAATATTGGATTTAGATGCAATAATTTTATGTCGGCATTTTCAAAATTCATACACTTAAAATACAAACAGCAACAAAGATAATCCATGTAAAAGTTTTTTGTAATCTATGTGTGCTTAGGGAATAAACATGTACTCGGGGAAGGATTGAATCATTTCAAACTCAAAAGAGACTATATTACACTTGGGCATAAAATAAAAACAGAAAGTGCTGGCGGAACTCAGCAATTCAGGCAGCACCTGTGGAGAGAAGCAGAGTTAATGTTTCAAGTCCGAAATGACTTTTCTTCAGAATCTACACAGAAAGCGCTGGATTGACAAAGAATACAGTGGCTCATTTTTTATAAAGGAAGGTGAAAGAATCCACTGCTGAAGAGACAGGATCCAAATTTCGTCTGACCGGTATTCCTCCAAATGGGGATCTAAGGCACAGGACAACCAGCAGAAACAGGATTTCTGCAAAGAACCAAAGATATCGGGTCTCCCTAGAACTTAATCAGGTTGAAATTTGCCCAGGACACAATTCACTTCAAACATAACCCTTAATGGAAAAGTGGTAGGGCCAAGAGAGCAATTTCCACACTGGGAATTACACCAACCACAGTCACATGATCACCAAGCAACTTGAATGTTGATCTGTTGGTAGAAATTGGCATCTTTAGATCAAGCACAATCTAGTTGAATGGCATATTGGCATAAGGAGCTGTATAGGCTACTCCTCTTAAATTTATTCAAATATCTATTTGGAACGTGCTGGGTCTTTGTGCTACATGTGAACTGCCTTCCATTATACTTTATCTAATCCTATTTGTGTATTTTTCTATTCCTTTCACCCTTACGTGTTGTTAACCCTTATATAGGACATAGGCATCGCTGGCAAGCCCAGCATTTATTGCCCATCGCTAGTTATCCCTTAAACTGATTGGCATATTAAGCCTTTAAGAGTCGATAACATTGCTGTAGGTCTGGAGTCACATGCAGATTCACCTGGGTAAGGATAGCAGAATTTCTGCTCTAAAGACAGTAGTGAACCAGATTTTTTTTACGATAATCAACAACTGTTGGTTTCGTGGTTGCCGTTAAGCTACTTTTTAATTCCAGATTTTTTTTAATGGATCTAAATTTATGCCTTTGTGGAATTTGAACCCTTGTCCCCACAGCAGTAGCCCAGGGCTCTGGACTAGTACTCCAACGACGTAATCTTTCAACCATCGCTTTCCACTTGCCTAGTTTCTTCTTAAGTTCACTGATACTACTTAAATTAGCTACTCCATGTGGCCAATATTACCTCATACTCAAAAGCCAACATTCCTTATCTTATTCATTGTATCAGTCTCCAGTAATATATAGGATACACCATCTCATTCCAGGAAACAGAAGTAGCCAGCAAAGAGAATCCTTCTCACCAGGATTGTATTTCCCCTTTAATGAAATCGGTAAACTTCAGTATCTTACACCGAAAATACTGGAAATGACAGAAACACAGCACATCTGAGTACCGATCTTTTTTTTAATATGTTACACCTGGATTATAATTGGATAGTTGGAACCCCAAGAAATTTCAGGGGCTATATTATGAAAAGTTTAAGATTAGAACATAAATTTAACGTGTCACTCATTGTCTTCAATAATTTTTGATGCTTTAAAGCAATGTTAATATGTCGCAACAAATCTGAATAGAATTTTTTTTTGTTCCTCTCACAGTATATTAGGTAATGAGGATGGTCCAGACTCATATGAACTGCAAGTCTGTGTGAAGGATTATTGCTTTGCCAGAGAAGATCGAATTATTGGGATTGCTTTAGTACAGCTACGAGATATTGCAGAAAAAGGCAGTTGTGCTTGCTGGTGTCCACTGGGCCGCAGAATGCATATGGATGAGACAGGACTAACTGTTCTTCGTATACTATCACAAAGAACCAATGATGAAGTAGCAAAAGAATTTGTCAAACTGAAATCTGAATCACGATCTGCTGAAGAAAGCAGTTGAATCTTGGATTTTGCGAGGAATGTTTCTTTATTTCAATGCCATTGGCCATTGCATTTTTTTTGGTTTCTAATTTATACCTCGTGCCAATATGTGCAAGTGTTCAACAAATTCTCTTTTGTAAATGGAACTCTGTGCACTACTTTGTTTTGTTAATAAGCATGTGTTGTACACCAATCAAAGTATAGATCTTTATGTGAATTTTATTTATTTATAGAAAGCAGAAATATAAATCATGTTTAGAATAAAATGTTATTGCTTTTAAAAAATAGGATGCTTATATTCATGTAAATAATTTTATGAACTGACTGGAGGCTGGAAGTCCCAAAGTATTTTTTCACTTTTATTGAGCACTGTGACACCACCCTTCAGAGTGAGATGTAAAACTGAGAACACAAACCTACAGTATATCCTAGTTTACATGTCCCTCCAATCAGATTGCCAAGGATTTCTTTACACTGTTGATGAAATCATGCATTTCACATATAGGAGTACAGATACTAAAACAGTTAAATCTTTTCCGTGAAAATACAGTGCTATATACAACAAAGTTCCTATAAAGAAAGAATAGTTTATGCTTAGAATCTTTTAGCCACACTGTCAAGCTTGAAACTTGTAATAGTTTAATTAATGTTTCATGAAACAAATCAGTATGACTTTAGTATGAAAGTTATGTTCTTGATTTTTTTTAAACAAGTGTCACTTTGTTATAACATGAATAGTTTTTAGAAATTAAAAAAACAAATTAATTTGGCAATAAGTGAATAAGGGTGTGGAAGAAAGGTTGACCAAATGTTTATTCTATGATTTTTTTATTAGATTTCTGATAAACTGTGAAACTTATCCTGAATTTGTTACCAATTTTGTTTCTGTAGTTTCTTAGCTATCTGAAGATACGATCCTTAGAAACTAAATATTTTGAAAATTATTACAAATGGCTTTGTGCAATGGTGATATTTGTTGAGCTTCATTCAGGAATACATGAAATACTGTGTATGCATTTCTGTTAACATTTTAAGTGACGGCTGTACAAAATAATCTCCTTTGTAATTCATATTCATTTTTTTGGTTTTGTTGGGGAAATAATTATTTATCTCTAGGCAATGAATTTCTCATTGTTCATCCAATCATCTGTTGTAACTTTGGTGAAGTATCTGCAGAAGCCTTGGGGAAAAAAACCTAAATAGCATTTACTCTGCTGAAGTTACAGTGGGTAATTGAGAGAACCCCTACAGAAATTCTACATTCCAATATTTTGTCTGTGCTACCTGTGCACCTATCATTGGGGAAACCATTTGTATCATTCTTATATATACATGTAACATGCCATTTCTACAAGGTATCATACTATAATAAAGTCACCTGGCAAAGCACAGAAGTATTGTCACTGTTAGATTATCTAGCAGTACTTCAAGATTGAAAAAAGGGGCAGTAAGTTAATTGTATAATATAATTATAAAGTATGAATTTTTCATTTTTTCACTAGAATGTGTTGGGGCTGCTGATATTCCTATTTTTGGCAATCTTAGATTTCTCACTATCCTACTTATAAAAGATACAAAAGAAGTTGGTTCTTACTGCCATAAAATTCATAACTTTAGTTCCACTATAAATTTAGTAAAGTTTTATATCTACCCCCACTGTTTGCATCCTTTAGCTGATGAGTTGTGAGCACCCCTACCTTTATCCTTGTGTTTCAGGCCACATCCCACTGTCTGCTAGTCTTCTGTGCCTGGTTCATTTCATGCTTTTAATGATAAGGGAGCTGCTGTACTGTCGGCGACTGGTTAACTTTCATATTTGTATTTGAATCTTTTCCTAAAATGCTTTGTGTTTTTTTTATACATATGTGTATCCATAAGTACTATAATCTATCTCTGTGATTATCTGAAGAGTCTTTAACTAGAACCTAATTAATTATTGTGAGATGTCTTTATCTGTTGTTTTTGCAGCTGCACTTTGACCTATGCTGATCACATACTGTCATCTGGGATGAGATTTACTGCATCTGTCCTGATTTACTCTTTTCACCTAATGGAACAACGTCTTTCTCATTGATAAGATTGAAACTCAAATCAATTTCACAGCTTGATGAACTTGTTTAATCTTCTAGATTTTTACAAGCCATAATCCCATACTTTTCTTTTCAGTGTTTGTTACAAATTTTCAAGCTGTCTGTCCTTGGACATTTCTTATCAACCTGTCTCCAACAGACCTTTTATAGTTGCTATTTATGCTCTTCTACCTCAGAATAACACCTGCTCAAAGTTACCATTGTATTAATTTATGATCTCACTTAAATGCTGTTTATCTATTGTCAGCCATTTTCTGCAGGGCTAGAGGGACAGCTTAGCTGTCAGCCATTTTGTGTATCTTAGTTATGGGCAGCCCTAACAGATGTGTAGGTTAGGTTCATTCGTCATGGGAAATGCAGGGCTACAGGAATAGAAGGATGGGTCTGGGTGGGCTGCTCTTCAGAGGATCAGTGTGGACTCGTGGGCCGAATGGCCTATTTCCACACTGTAGGGATTCTATGCCCGTTAATAAATTTAAATATCAAATTAAATTCCTGTCATATATAGGGAGTCAAATACATGTATAGCTTGGAAACAGACTCTTCGGTCCAACATATGGGACCAGATATCTCATATAAATCTAGTCCCATTTGCCTATATCACATGGCCTACATCCCTCCAAATACCACCCCCCCCCCCCCCCCCACAACATAAACCCATCCTGCTGCCCTTTAAATGTTGTAGTTGTACCATGATTGCTGTTTGACACAACTGATATTAATCGATAGCTGAATAACTGCATTTTGATGCAAATGAGATCAAGTCCTACCTGAATTATTGTTTTTAAGAGTGAATGAAAGCTGAGAAAAGTGAATTAAGCAAAACAAAAATCAGACATTTCTAGTATGGCTTACACACTGATCACACATTCAATTTGGTTTCTTCCCGGGTCACTCAGTTCTTGACTTCATTATAGCCTTGGTCCAAATGTGAACACAAGAGCTGAATTCCAGAGGTGAAATTAGAGTAAATGTCTTTGACATCAATGTTCCATTTGACTCATTATGGGATCATACAATCTAAAGGTATCGTCAACAAGAAGTGATTGATTGGAGGCATACCAAGCAAATAGGAGATTGGTTGGAGGTCAACCATCTCTGTCCAAGGACATCACTGCACGAGTATTTCATGGTAGTGTCATAGGCCTAATCGTCTACAGCTCTTTCATCAATGGTCGTCCTTTGGTCATAAGTGTAGATGTTTACTGATGATAGCACAATCTTCATCACCATTCATGACTGTTCAGATACTGAAGTCCAAATCCCAATGCAGCACAGATTCGAGCCTTTGCTGACAATTTGCAAGTAATATTACCACCATGCAAGTGGCCGGTGTAGGCAATTTCCAACAAGAAAGAATCTAACCATCAACTTTTACCATTCGATGGCATTAAGATTGCTGAATCTCCCACTGTCAACATCCTGAAGATTACCAGAAACTGAAGTGGACTTGTGATGGGTATGATGTCCACCAGACAGAGCCCAGAAAGGAACATCTCATCATCCTCATGAGGCCATTGCATCCTTCAGGACTTTATTGATTTCAATCATTTTAGTGTCTGATCACCTCCTTCCACGTCTTTTACCATCCCAATGTCCCAGGTCCTGTCATGACATGGGCTGCTTTCAGTACAGTGAATGCATTTTCACCCAATCATAGTGGGAGAAAGTGAGGACTGTAGCTGCTGGAAAAGCAGAGCAGGTCAGGCAGCATCCAAGGAGCAGGAGAGTTGACGTTTCGGGCATAAGCCCGATGATGAATCATAGTCTCCATTCTCGCCTATCAGGCTTTTCTTCTTCCCTGGCTTATTATCAACAATCCATTTGCATGCACAATGTTTTTTCCCCCTCTCTCCCTGAGCACTTACTCCACTTATCTGTTCACTCCTTTCCCCCCACCCCAGCCCGTGTCATCAGCATAATTATTTCTTCCTAGCTGCTATGAGTTCTGAAAAACTGGACTCAAAATGTGAACTTTATTTTCTCTCCACAACTGCTGTCAGACCTGTTGAGTTTCTCCAGCAATTTCTGTTTTTTTCAGTACATTGAATTGTTTTTGTAGTTTTGTCTGAAAGCTTGTAGGAATAGCATCAAGAAACACATTAATGTTTGTTTGACAGTCTTGTCATTGAATGTAGAGGATACAGTCTGGCTGATGAAGTTTCTTAAGTGTCACTGATGCACAGTCTAAGTCTCAGTGCAGTAAAGGAATGACAACGATGATGGCAACTGTTCAGTGCAGTAGGACACTTGTTGACTTTCCATAATTTTTGTTTTAACCAACAATAATCATGATCTGAATGTCTGTAATCTTCTGCTACACATCAAGTGGCACATGACGATTTTTAAAAAAATAAATGACAAGTGAAAGACATTCAGAAAAATTTAGAAACAGCTACAGTACATTTGATCATGTTACATGTGCTGACATACGTCATGAGGAAATGCTTAATTTGATTACTGATAGGTATTACACAATATTTATGGCTGGTGTATTAAAAAAAAAGTTAAGATCAGTTAAGCACTAAGCATGCAAATACCATTTGTTCAATGTGTCCACATTACAGGTTTTGAAATTCTCAGTGTGATGTGTGAAAATGCATAAGTTCTGGTGGAAGAGACTGTTTAAATTATAAAGAGGTCCTGCTGATTATACTTTGTCAGCAGAGGATTTCATTTGCATTGTCTTTTCCCAGTCCATTTTACCTATTAGTTCTGTTTGAGACATTACAGTAAGAACCGGCCATGTGGTCCCAGTTGCATGACCTTTCCTTCTTTTGGGATAGCAGTCAGTATTTCATCAAAGTCAGAGTAAAACATATTACATTCAAAGATTAATAACTTGCAGGTGAAGATTCATGAAACTTTAAGTTGCATAATTTGGAAGTTCTGGTATTGCATCCAAGACCCTACTCTAATTAACTATGTGGATACAAAAATCACTGCCAATCTTCCTTCAGCTGCTGATAGCATTATTCATGGCACTGCCAGGATGTCCAAGCATCTCTGCTACATCAAAGTACTGACACATGAGAGGACCATAATTGTCAGTGGGAAATTGAGACATAAATATTTAAGGGGATCTCTGATATTTGAGATAATAATAGTAATGGTAGGGGACTTTAAGGTAGGGAAACACTGGGACTGTCAAAGTGTTAAGGGCTTAGATGAAGAGGAATTTGTTAAGTGAGTACAAGATGTGGATGTATCTACAAGAGAAGAGCATTTTTGATCTGTTGGGAAGTAAGGCAGGGCGAGTGACTGAGATGTCAGTTGGTGAGCACTTTGGGGCCAGTGACCATAATTCTACTAGTTTTAAAATATTTAACATAACTTTTTGATTAGTTCTATACTTTTAAGGTTATTTGGTCTGTGGCCAACTTTGTAGGTATTAGCCAGGAGCTTTCAAAATTTGATTGGGGGAAGCTCTTTACAGGTAAAAGGTCAGTTGGGAAGTGGGAGGCCTTTAAAAATGAGATTACGGAAGTTCAGAGACATTATGTTGCTTTTAGTGTGAAGGGCAAGGCTGGTCGGTGTAGGGAATGCTGGATGACTAGAAAAATTTAAGGCTGTCATCAAGAAGAAGGAGGGATATGTCAGGTATAGACAGCTAGGATGGTGTGAATTCTTAGAGGAGAATAAGGGCAGTAGAAACATACTTAAGAGGGTAATCAAGTGGGCAAAAAGAGGACATGAGATAGCTTTGGCATATAGAGTTAAGGAGAATCTAAAGCGTTCTTTAAATACACTAAAGAAAAAAAAACTAAGGAGAGAACAGGAACCCTTTAAAGATCAATATGGCATATTTTGCATCATGGAAGCTAGGGAACTTGGGAAATAAATAATGAAGTCATATTATAAAAGGATAAGTACTGGAGGTCAGAAAACACATATAGGTAGGTAAATCCCCAGAACCTAATCAATTGTTTCCCAGAACTATGTGGAAAGCTAGGGAAGATTTTGCTGGGTCCCTTGCTGAGATATTTGTATCTTCAATAATGATGGGTGAGGTGTCAGAACTGAAGGTTAGTTAATGTGATGCCATTATTTAAGAAAGGCTGTAAGGAAAATCCTTGGCGCTACAGACTGGTGAGTCTTACTTTGTTGGAGGGGATTCTGAGGCACAGGATTTCCATGCATTTGGAAAGGTAACAACTGATTAGGGATAGTCAATATGGCTTTATGCATGGGATGTCTCACAAATTTGATTTGAGTTTTTCGAAGAGGTGACAAGATTGATGAAGACAGAGCAGTAAATGTTGTCTATATGGACTTCAGCAAAGTGTTTGACAAGGTTCTGCATGGTGGTCTGGTTAGTAATGTGGGATCTAGGGGAATCTAGCTAATTGGATACAAATTGGCTTGACGAAAGGAGATTGGGTAAATGGTAGAGGGTTACTTTTCAGACTGGAGGCATGTGACCAGCAGTGTACCACAGGGATCAGTGCAGGGTCCACTGCTTTTCATCATGTATACAAATGATTTGAATGTGAATATAGGAAGCATGGTTAGTAAGTTTACAGATGACATCAAAATTGGTGATGTAATAGACAATGAAGAAGATTCTCAGAGTACAATGGAACCTTGATTAGATAGGCCAATGGGCCATTGAGTGGGAGAAGGAGTTTAATTTAGACAAATGTGAGGTGTTGCATTATGGTAAGGCAAACCAGGGCAGTAATTATACACTGAATTAGTGGTGCTGGAAGAGCACAGCAGTTCAGGCAGCATCCAACGAGCAGCGAAATCGACGTTTTGGGCAAAAGCCCTTCATCAGGAATAAAGGCAGTGAGCCTGAAGTGTGGAGAGATAAGCTAGAGGAGGGTGGGGGTGGGGAGAGAGTAGCATAGAGTACAATGGGTGAGTGGGGGAGGAGATGAAGGTGATAGGTCAAGGACGAGAGGGTGGAGTGGAAAGGTGGAAAAGAAGATAGGCAGGTCGGACAAGTCAAGGAGAAAGTGCTAAGCTGGAATTTTGAAACTAGGATGAGGTGGGGGAAGGGGAAATGAGGAAGCTGTTGAAGTCCACATTGATGCCCTGGGGTTGAAGTGTTCCGAGGCGGAAGATGAGGCGTTCTTCCTCCAGGCGTCGGGTGGTGAGGGAGCGGGCGATCAAGGAGGCCCAGGACCTCCATGTCCTCGGCAGAGTGGGAGGGGGAGTTGAAATGTTGGGCCACGGGGTGGTTTGGTTGATTGGTGCGGGTGTCTCAGAGATGTTCCCTAAAGCACTCTGCTAGGAGGCGCCCAGTCTCCCCCATGCAGAGGAGACCACATCGGGAGCAATGGATACAATAAATGATATTAGTGGATGTGCAGGTAAAACTTTGATGGGCCTTGGATGGAGGTGAGGGAGGAGGTGTGGGCGCAGGTTTTACAGTTCCTGCGGTGGCAGGGGAAAGTGCCAGAATGGGAGGGTGGGTCGTACGGGGGTGTGGACCTGACCAGGTAGTCACGGAGGGAACGGTCTTTGCGGAAGGCGGAAAGGAAATATATCCCTGGTGGTGGGGTCTTTTTGGAGGTGGCGGAAATGTCGGCGGATGATTTGGTTTATGCGAAGGTTTGTAGGGTGGAAGGTGAGCACCAGGGGCGTTCTGTCCTTGTTACGGTTGGAGGGGTGGGGTCTGAGGGCGGAGGTGCGGGATGTAGACGAGATGCGTTGGAGGGCATCTTTAACCACGTGGGAAGGGAAATTGCGGTCTCTAAAGAAGGAGGCCATCTGGTGTGTTCTGTGGTGGAACTGGTCCTCCTGGGAGCAGATACGGCGGAGGTGGAGAAATTGGGAATACGGGATAGCATTTTTGCAAGAGATAGGGTGGGAAGAGGTGTAATCCAGGTAGCTGTGGGAGTCGGTGGGTTTGTAAAAAATGTCAGTGTCAAGTCGGTCGTCACTAATGGAGATGGAGAGGTCCAGGAAGGGGAGTGAGGTGTCAGAGATGGTCCAGGTAAATTTAAGGTCAGGGTGGAATGTGTTGGTGAAGTTGATGAATTGCTCAACCTCCTCACGGGAGCACGAGGTGGCGCCAATGCAGTCATCAATGTAGCGGAGGTAGAGGTGGGGAGTGGTGCCGGTGTAATTACGGAAGATCAACTGTTCTACATAGCCAACAAAGAGACAGGCATAGCTGGGGCCCATACGTGTGCCCATGGCTACGCCTTTGGTCTGGAGGAAGTGGGAGGATTCAAAGGAGAAATTGTTAAGGGTGAGGACCAGTTCGGCCAAACGAATGAGAGTGTCAGTGGAAGGGTACTGCTGGGGACGTCTTCCCTGATAATCAACGATAATGAAGGCTGTATTTGGCAGGCTTGCCTTCATTTGTCAGAACATTGAGTATAGGTTTAGGGTGTAGGTTTGCTCGCTGAGCTGTAGTTTTGATATCCAGATGTTTCATTACCTGACTAGGTAACATCATCAGTGGCGACCTCCAAGTGAGGCGAAGCTGTTGTCTCCTGCTTTCTGTTTATATCTTTCTCCTGGATGGGGTTCCTGGGTTTGTGGTGATGTTATTTCCTGTTCGTTTTCTGAGGGGTTGATAGATGGGATCTAGCTCTATGTGTTTGTTTATGGCGTTGTGGTTGGAGTGCCAGGCCTCTAGGAATTCTCTGGCATGTCTTTGCTTAGCCTGTCCCAGGATAGATGAGTTGTCCCAGTCGAAATTGAGTATAGGATTTGGGAAATCATGTTGAAGCTGAACAGGACATTGGTGAGACCACATTTGGAATACTGTGTAGAATTCTGATTGCACCTCTGTAGAAAAGCTATTGCTAAACTTGAAAGAGTTCATAAAAGATTTACAAGGCTATTACTGGGACTGAAGGGATTGAATTATAGAGAGAGGCAGAATAGACTGGGTTTTTATTTCCCTGGAGCGTTGGACACTGAAGTGTGACCTTATGGAGGTTTGAAGTCAAGAGGAGCATAGATAGCCAAGGTCTTTTTTCTGGAGTGGGTGAGTCCAAAATTAGAGGGCATACATTTAAGGTGAGGGGTCTGAGTTATTGGGAGAGGTTGGACAAGCTAGTACATTTTTTTTCTTTAGAGCATAGGAGACTGAGGAGGGATCTTAAAAAGTGTGTAAGAACATGAGAGGCAGGATAGGGTGAATGCATTCAACCTGATGCCTTCTAGTCCTTGATTCCACAAATCTGGGAAAAAGACTAAGGCTAGAAGGGAAAGAATAAGAGGGAACCTGAAGGGCAACTTTTTTATACAGAGGATGGTAGCACGTATGGAATGAATTGCCAGTGGAAGTGGTTGAGGCAGGTACATTAACAACATTTAAAAGGCATTTGGACAAATTTGGATAAGAAAGGTTAAGAAGGATATGGGCCAAGTGCAGGCAAATGGGTTTAGCTTGGATGGACATTTTAGTTGGCATGGACCAGTTTGGGCCAAAGGGTCTGTCTCTGTGCTGCAGAACTCTGACTCTCAGTGAAAGATTTAAAAAGGACCTGAAGGACCATGCAGAGGATGGTGCATCTATAGACGAGCTGCCTGAGAATGTGGTGGAGGAGTGGGTATGGTACAATTGCAACATGTAAAAGGCATCTGATTGGGCATATAAATAGGAATGGTTTAGAGGAATATGGACCAAATGCTGGCAAATGGGACGATTTCGGATTGGGATGTTGTTCAGCACAAACGAGTTGGACCAAAGGGTCTGTTTCCATGCTGAGTGAATCTATGACACAATGTGTAAATTACTAGTCCATTAGCAGAATCCATACAATAATGTTGTGCAAGGCTTTCAGGATGCTTGAGTTATCTTGCAATGATTTCATGGAATTGCACAGTACCAAATATAAAAAGCAAGGTGTGGGTGGAGTTAAACTATACTGAACTCTCTCTAGAAGGATACACAGAAACAATATTCTCTAGTATGATAGAGACTTGAGAGTACACAGTTAAGAACTTCTGTAGATCATCAAGCAGTCCTTCCCCAATGTAACTACAAGATCACAGCCTGATTTGTCTTTGGTTACCACATATAGTAGCATTTAATATTAAAGTAAGTCGTATTACTATAAATTCTAAGTTTAAAGATACTTCTTGGCTTTGCCTTCTTCTCAACCAGTCTATCTTGAACCCAAACTCTCAGTGCAGCAACAAGCCTCATGAGAAAAGAACTACCATCTAGATAAAAAACTGTTTAACCTTAGTCACCTCTGTCAAAACAAAACTAGCATAGACATACATAATCTCCAGATGCAGATGACTGCTGTATCATTGCTCACTCTGCATGAAATTTGCAAGTTACTCTTAAGTTTTTCAATTCTGGATACAAGAAACTAGCCTAGCCTTGAATGTTGTTAAATGGGATAAGCAATGCCTTAGTGATATCATTATTACACTATTAATTCAGAAATCCAGGAAATGTTCCAGGGACCTGGGTTTGAAACGTGCCATGACAAAATGTAGAACATGAATTCAATAATCTGGAAGTAATTATCTAATGATCACATCAATAATGAAATCATTGTCAGGAAGAGCCCATCTTGTTCTTTAATTCCCTTAGGGAATGATATCTGTCATCCTTAGCTGGTTTGGCGTACATATCAGTCCTGACTCAAAGCAATGTAGTTGACTCTTAATTGTCCTCTGGGACAATAAATGATGCCCACATCCCATGAATGAATTAAAAAAAAGACATAAGTTATGTATCAGTGCACACTGGCTCAACAAAACAAAGGTTTCACTATACATTGCATGCACCGCACAGCGTCCTCAGGCAAGACAAGAGGTAGTGGTATCTGCCTCCTCATCAACCTACTGCTCAGACGTGGTGATTCTAGAAAGTTACTGTTCCCCTAACCTATAATATCTAAAGTGAAATGCCATCCCTACTACTTGCCATGCAAGCTCACCTCCGCTATCCTGACGGCAGTCTACATATCACCCCATGTGGAAGTGAAGAGTGCACTTTATAAAATATACAGTGTGTTGCAAATTTGGGTAGAGTATTTGTGGATTGGAAGACAGCTTTTTAGAATTTGATGTTTGTAAAGTGATATGGGGGGAAAAGTGTGTAATCCCTTTAAAGGATTGTGTTTTTTTCTATACTTGGCGATTTGAAAATGAGTGAGTGTGGGTAGCATTGCCAGTGGCAGGTGCTCAAATTCAAACATTTGTATCAAAAAGCTATACCATTAGCAAGCAAAGCAGCATTTTTACCAAGGTAACAGATCTTTAAATTTAGCCAATTAATTTAAACCAGGCACTTGGAAACTAAGGACCAATTCAATTTAAATCTGATCATTTTGACAACCTACAATTAATCCAATTGTAAAGAAATTAATAGCAACAGTGTAAAAAGATGATGGGATTTGAAAATCAGTGGAGAGCAAACTGCCATCTGAAGAGATCAGCTCTCCCAGTTCTCAGAGTAACCATCATCTGACTAAAGGTACGGTGACAATCTTAGCTACTATTCCTGACACATGAATTTGGCAGAGAGAGGCATTCTTGATGCAAGAATTTGAAGGAAGAGGCTTTCCTAAAAGGTGATCAATGGGGAAGACACAGAAGTACAGAAGACATAACCTGGCTGTAATTTTGAGAGACTATATTCTATTATTTTGTTATATAAGTAGGACTGGTATTTATTATCAGTTTGAATACCATACCATTTGAATTTTGTTTTATTTGGGAATAGTTAGTTGTTAGAGGGGAATTGTTCTGTTTGTTAGTGGTTCTGTTAATTTGTTCACTGTTGGAATTAGATAAATAAATTGTTACTTGTTCATATAGAGTGAGTGAAAGGATTTTATTTCATTTAACCATTCCTTTATAACAGATTATGTATGAGGGGTAGGTTATACCACTTGTCACACTTCTTTAAACAGATTATGAGACATAGTGAGCCTTTCTGGGTGTTTGTTTTAGTTATCATGGGGGAGGGGACGGTTGACCTCCATTGATAACAGATACTGCAAATAGACTTCAGACAGATTGCCCCAAGGCTTTGTTGATCATAGCCATGACTTTAACCAGGCCACCTCAACAGTGTAATACCAAAACACCATCAACATGTCTGTTGTCCCACCAGAGGTCTGAACGTCATTGACCATTGCTACATGAACATCAAAGATGTCTACCACTCCAAACCCCATCCACATTTTGGAAAATCAGATCACAAACACTATGTTTTTCCTACTGGCCTACAAGCAGAAATTGAAGCATAAGGACCCAGTACAGAAAGTAGTACAGTGCTGGTCTGAGCTATTGGAAGAGCTTCTAGAGAACTGCTTGGAATTGGTGAACTGGTCCATATTCAAGAACTAAATGAGGATGCCACCATCATTACAAACCTCATTAGCAAGTGTGTAGAATTCTGCACACCAAAGAAGTTAATCCAAATGTTCCAGAAACCACGGATGAACTGGGAGATCCATTGCCAACTGAAGTCCAGGTGCGTGGCATTCAAGTCAAATGACCTTGACCTTTATATATATCCTAATACAAACTTTATAAAATCACTGAGATGCCAAGAAGCAAAAACAGTCTAAACTGGAGACCCAAACAAACCATACATAGACCCACCGTTTGTAGCAAAGCCTATATGACATAATGGGCTACAAAACAAACCAGAACAGAACAGCAGACAAAAACATATCCCTCCCTGATGCTCTTAATTCATTGAATGCTTGTTTTGAACAAAATGTCAGCGAAACGATGTCACTTGCCTCGACAACGTTCGATGCACCTGTTCTCTCAGTCACTGCTACAGACATCAGATCGGCCTTGAGAGTGAACCCACGGAAAGTGACTGCCCAGATAAAGTTCCTGCTGTGCACTCTCATCCTGTGCATACTAGCTTGTGGGTGTATTCACTGACATGTTTAACCAGTCCTTACTATTATCTAAAGCCCCACCTACTTCAAGAAGCCCACCATCATTCTGGTGCCAAGAAAAAGTCATGCAAATTACCTCAATGACTACTGCCTGGTGGCTCTGACCTCCATAATTACGAAGTGCTTCAAGAGGTTAGTCCTGGCTAACATTGACTCTAGCCTCCCCAGCCTGCCTTGATCCCTTGAAATTTGTCTATCATTGCAACAGGTCCACAGCACGTACCATCTCCCTGGCCCAACACTCATGGAACATCTGGATAATAAGGATACCTACATCACACTCCTACTTATGGACTACAGTTTCACCATCAACACCATAATTCCAACTAATCTCCAAACTCCGAGACCTAGGCCTTTACTTCAACCTCTGCATTTGGATCCTCGACTTCCTGACAGACAGGCAGACAGACAGACAGACAGCAATCAGTGAGAATAAACAACACCTCCTCCACGATAATCCTCAACACTGGCGCTCCGCAAAGCATGTAATCAGCCCCTTACTATGCTCCCTACATCTTCAGGAGTGTTTGACCCAATTTTGTCCTAACTCTATCTACAAGTTCACTGTTGACACCACTGTTGTAGGCCAGATCCCAAACAATGGCGAGACAGAATATGGGAAAGAGATAGAGTGCTTGCTGGTATGGTGTAAAACGAACAATCTTTACATCGGAGTTCAGCACAATAAAAGAGCTGGTCATTGACTTCAGGAAGCAAAGTGAAGGGCACGCCCCTGGCTACATCAATGATCCTGTGGTAGAGATGGTTGAGTGCATCAAGTTCCTAGGAGTGATGATTACCAACAATCTGTTCTGATCCACCTACATTGAAGGGATGGTCAAGAAAGAGCAACAACGCCTCTTATCCTCAAGGAAATTTGGCATGTTTGTAAAGATTCTTTTTACAAAGCTTTTTTTATACATGCATTGTAGAAAGCATTCTGTCTGGATGCATCACAGCTTGGTATGGCAATTGCTCTCTGCAGAACTGTAAGAAACTACAGAGAGTTGAGAACACAGCCCAGTCCATTAAGCAAGCCAACCTTCCATTCATTGGCTTTATCTATACTTCTCACTGCCTTGGGAAGGCAGCCACCATAATGAAAGACCCCTCCCACTTTGGTTATAATCTCTTCCAACCTTTTCACAGGCAGAAAATACAAAAGCTTAAATACAAATACCAACAGATTCAAGAACACTTCCTCCCCACTGTTATCAGACTTCTGATTTGTACTCTCAAATTTTAAATGTTGATCTTACTTTTTGTGCACCTTCTCTGAAGCCATTGTTATGACACAGGGTAAACCCCTCTGCTTTTTACACCTGCAACACAGAAATGATTCAACCCATGCTATAATCTGTTAATACTCGAGAGGCAAAGAATTACCCCAAAAGTAACTATTAAAAGTAAAAATTAAAAACTTTAATTTTTTAAAGCCCAACAGAGAATAATAAACTAACAACTTTTTACAACTCATTTATATAAACCTAACTTTTACCTTCAACTCTTCAAAACTGGTCCAATAAAATGCCCAATTAAGATTTAGAGAAAACTTCAAATTTCAAAACCAGCCAGCTGCTGAATCTTCTCTTGGCATCCTTCTCTGTAGATTTGCTCTCCTGGTCGGTGTTGATCTTTTTTTCCTGCAAACCCCTTCTCCAGATAGGTACCTCACAGGGAGTTCTTACTAGCAGACTACATCTGCTGGTCTTTTGGCAGTTCTCCCCCAACTGTTCAATTTTTCCCGGTCTTATACCCCAAAGCATTGGATCGTTTCACTGGTTTTAATATTGTCAAACTACCAAATTCAAACTTGATTGGAGATTAGGATCTTGGGGCATAATTTAAACTAATTGGCTGAATGTGAATTTGTTTTTTGTCTCATAGCAACCCAGGTACAGCTTGTTGCTGGACCAAATGTTACATTGTAAATTCACCAGCACTGTGTGTGCTTGCTAAGTACTTCATCTCTCTTAAAGGTACAATACATCTCTACACCTTCATAACAACATGACATTATATTCTTCGCTCTGTTCTATTACCTTAATGCGCTTTGTTTGATATGATTTGCCTGTACTGATGCAAAACAAAACTTTTCACTATATCTCGGTACATGTGACAATAATAATTAAACTCAAAATTGATCCCATAAATCTTGAAGAAGAGAGACTGTGGATGATAATGAATGCTTCTCACAGCTTTGTTGTCACCACTCTCAAAAGGTCACTACTGAGGAGGAGATTCAACCTCCATTCAGCAATGGCTTAGACTCATACACTGGGATGAACTCAGAATCCAGCAAAGGAGGACTAAAGAGAGAGAAATAACCTCAAAATAACTAGTGATGAATATAAAAGCCAACAATAAGAGCTTCTCTAAATTTATAACAAGGAAAAGAGAGGTCTGAGTGAATATAGGCCCCTTAGAAAATGAATCTGGGGAAATAGTTACGAGATAAAAGGAAATGCAGAAGATTTAAATGGATATTTTACACCAGTCTTTATGGTGCAAGATATTTCAAATACAGCAATAATACTAAAGAATATGGGGGAGAAATGAATTACCATGACTATAATTAGTCTTAGGTAAAAACCACAGAATACACTAGATGGCCTCCTTCTTTAGAGACTGCAATTTCCCTTCCCATGTGGTTAAAGATGCCCTCCAACGCATCTCGTCTACATCCCGCACCTCCGCCCTCAGACCCCACCCCTCCAACCGTAACAAGGACAGAACGCCCCTGGTGCTCACCTTCCACCCTACAACCTTCGCTTAAACCAAATCATCCGCCGACATTTCCGCCACCTCCAAAAAGACCCCACCACTAGGGATATATTTCCCTCTCCACCCCTTTCCGCCTTCCGCAAAGACCGTTCCCTCCACAACTACCTGGTCAGGTTCACGCCCCCAAACAACCCACCCTCCAATCCTGGCACTTTCCCCTGCCACCGCAGGAACTGTAAAACCTGCGCCCACACCTCCTCCCTCACCTCCATCCAAGGCCCTAAAGGAGCCTTCCACATCCATCAAAGTTTTACTTGCACATCCACTAATATCATTTATTGTATCCGTTGCTCCCGATGCGGTCTCCTCTACATTGTGGAGACTGGGCGCCTCCAAGCAGAGCGATTTAGGGAACATCTCTGGGACACCCGCACCAATCAACCACACCACCTCGTGGCCCAACATTTCAACTCCCCCTCCCACTCTGCCGAGGACATGGAGGTCCTGGGCCTCCTTCACCGCCGCTCCCTCACCACCAGATGCCTGGAGGAAGAACCATCTTCCGCCTCGGAACACTTCAACTCCAAGGCATCAATGTGGACTTCAACAGTTTCCTCATTTCCCCTTCCCCCACCTCACCCTAGTTCGAAACCTCCAGCTCAGTAACTGTCTCCATGACTTGTCCGGACTTGTCCTACCTGCCTATCTTCTTTTCCACCTATCCACTCCACCCTCTCCTCCTTGATCTATCACCTTCATCCCCTTCCCCACTCACCCATTGTACTCTATGCTACTTTCTCCCCACCGCCACCCTCCTCTAGCTTATCTCTCCATGCTTCAGGCTCACTGCCTTTATTCCTGATGAAGGGCTTTTGCCCGAAACGTCGAGTTCGAAGCTACTTGGATGCTGCCTGAACTGCTGTGCTCTTCCAGCACCACTAATCCAGAATATAATTAGTCTTAGTCAAACTAATTGAGCTAAAGACAGATAGGACCACTGAATGTAATGGCTTACATCCTAGGAACCTAAAAGAAGTAGCTACAGACACAGCAATGTATTAGTTGTAATTGTCGACGATTCCTTGGATTCTGGAGGAAGTACCAGAAGATTGGAAAAATGCTAAATTCAAATAGGGAGGGAGACAAAAAGTGGTAACTATAGGTGGATTAGCCCAGCATTTATTGTTAGAAAAATGTTGGAATCAATTATTAAGGAAATAATAGAATATTTGGAAAATCATAGTCTAATTAAGCAGACAGCACGTCTTCATGAAAGGGAAATCATGTTTGACTAATTTATTATTTTCGAGGAAATCTTAACCAGAGTGGATAGAGGGGAATCATACAGTAAGATATCTCTGTACCATAAAGGAACATGTCCATCCCTTTGACTGTTCAGTACTCTGAACTATGACCAACTGCTGCTCTCCCCTTTGTCATGATCCTCGCTGATGTTACTACTGGACAAGCCAGGTCCCAGACTGAAACCAATTTTGATTAATCATATTTTGATTTATTTTGGTTTTGCTGAAGTGGACTCTCACTAAAAGTTACTCACAATGCCACAGATATTGCTTTAATAGTAAAACAAAGGCTGATTCACAAAAAGAGAGTCACAGTGAGGCTTCCGAGTTAAAAGGTCAACAGTAGACATGATCTTCTCCCTTTGCCAACTGCAGGAGAAGTGCAGAAAACAGAAAATAACCAAAAGAGAAATGCTGGAAAATCTCAGCAGGTCTGGCAACATCTGTAAGGAGAGAAAAGAGCTGACGTTTCGAGTCTAACTGACCCTTTGTCAAATGCCCCTATATGTCGCTTTCATCGATCGGCCTTTTCAAGGTTCTCTTGAAGATCAGCTGCCCACCGAAACTGCTGAGCGTGATAGAATCCTTCCACAGTAACATGAGGGGGACAGTGCAGTTCAACGGCAGCTCTTCTTAGCCCTTCAACATCCGCAGCGGCGTCAAACAAGGCTGCGAACTTGCTCCCACATGCTTTGGGTTTTTTTGCTGTGATCCTCGAACTCAATGTCATCCATCAGTTTATGTACCCTGGTTCTACCACCACTGACAACTTCCCCTTGGACACACAGATCAACAAGAGGATCGGGAAAGCAACCTCAACTCTTGCTTGCCTCACGACTCAAGTATGGACAAATCCCAAGCTGACAGTGAAGACAAAAAAGTGAAGACAACATCTGCGTCTTTAGCACACTACTGTACGGCAGTGAAACATGGACTACTTATGCCAGACAGGAGAGAAGACTGAACACCTTCCACTTGAGGAGTATCCGCTGTATCGTTACGGAGACCTGGGAGAGGATTGCAGCAGACTGCATGACATGGAACAGCATCCTGGACCAACACCTCAAAACAGGGCAAAAGAAGCTGATGAGCACTGCAGCAGACAAGCAGGCACATAGGAAGGAGTGCAGCGGCTCTAGCAGATCAATGACACATACAGATATGACCTCTGCGATCGGGACAGTCACTCCAGCATTGGTCTCTTCAGTCACAAGCGACGTTGCTTCAGGGAAGCAGTAAGCCAGAACAATGAGGATGCAACCCATGGTCAGCCATGACTGAAAGGGGCCTTGTGATTAACAAAAAGAGAAAAAAAAAGCACAAACCAAACTATCTACTTACAACACATTAATTTAAAAAAAGTTCAGTAAACGTGTAGTTCTATTAGTGCCAAAACATTCCATTACAACTTGGACAGAAAAACAACAGTTTTTGTATAGTACCCAAAATACATCTCTGGTACTGTACCATTTGTATAGTGCTCAGAGTCCATGTCTCTAGCAACTAAGTAGGTTTAAGTCACTTGTGATGTTAACTTATAGATTAGAATTCAGATGGCTTCTTCCTGGAACTATTCAGTATGTGAGTTTAAATATACTCAGCTTGAAAATACCTGTCCAGGATTTTATCTTGATACTTCTAGTCTGAAACTAGCATTAACTCTTTCCTTTGAGGTAATCTAATTTCACTATATGCAACACACAGACTTGTGCAAAAAAAACCCAGAAAGCTAGCATACAGGTGCAGGTAATCGGGAAGGATAATGGAATGTTGGCCCTTATTTCAAGGGTTTGGAGAATAGGAGTGAAGATGTCTTACTTCAACATTACGAGGCACTGGTGAGACCATATCTGTCATACTATGAGCAATTCTGGTCACCTTATTTCAGAAAAGATCCGATTTACTTGTAGGTATTTCAGTGATGGTTCACCAGGATGATCATGAGTATGGGGGGAGTGTTTTATGAGCAAAAGCTCAACGTGTTGGGACATTGCTCACTGGAATTTAGAAAAATGAGACATGATCTAATTGAAGCATATAAAATAAAGCTCTTAAGGGGCTTGGTAGGGTAAATGCTGAGAAGACTTATCCTCTCATGGAAGAGTCAAGGACCAGAGGACAAAATGTCAAAATTAAGAGATGCCAATTTAAAATTGAGTTGAGGAGGAATTTCTTCTCTCGGAGGGTGTGAATCTTTGAGAGCTGTGGGGGCAGAGTCATTATGTATATTAAAGGTTGAGATAAATAGATTCTTGATCAATAGGGGAATCAAGGGTTATGGGGAAAACGCAGGAAAGTGGATGTGAAGAATGTCGGATCAGCCATGATCCCACTGAATGGTGGAGCAGGTTTGAGGGGCTGAATGGCCTACTAGTATTTCTATTTCTTATGAACTTACGATCTAACAGCTCTTCCTTAAAAATTATCAAATAAATCACCATGAATACAGAAAACTTCAGACATGCAAATGTCTCTCATTCACTGAGAATCAAGAACCTCATGGAATATATGAGATTAAAATATATATATAATACATACACATTATATATAATCGAGAAGCATGTATTTAGCACAATAATTGCTAAAAATCAAGCAAGTAAATGCAAAGTGAGCCTGTGCTAAGTAATGAAACTAGAGCCATAAAGAGCATCCATTGTAAATGCATGAGATGTCTATTCCCTGTGTGAAAAGCTAACTGGCAGAACAAGTCATTAGTGTCCCTGAGCTGATGTCATGTGTGAGTTGATCCAATAGCAGGCATGATGTTGTGATGAAATTTGTTGTATACCTAAACCCACTTGAGTGGACAAAGGATGGAAGAGTAAAACTTTCTTGGCATTGTTCACATTGCTCAAGGGAGTGGAAAATTCTGCCCTATGTTCCTATACATGCTATTTGCAAGAATCAAGTTCCTCATATTGTCCATTTTTGAAGAAAGAATGAACAAGTCACATACTACTAAATGGAAAGCGATCACAGAACTTTAAAGTACAGAGGAATATAGGTTCCCTGGTACATTAATCTCAAAATGCATGTACAGCAAGTGATTTGCAAGTCAAGCTGGATGTATCACCTATTGCAATGGGAATGCAATATAAAAACAGGGATGTTTTGCTACAGTTGTACAGAACCTAAAACTACATTTTAGAGTACTATGTACAATTACTATTTTGTTATTTAAGAGAGGACATAATTTCATTAGAAGCTGTTCAGAGAAGGTTCACTAGATTAATTTAATGTTGGGCTGATTGAACCTAGAAGAATGAAAGATGATCTGATTGAAACATAAGATCCTGAGGGGACTGGAAAGGGGTACAATCATTCCTCAGACTGCAATGGCTGGGTCATTCAATGTTTTAAATGTGGCATGAGACAGATAATTGACTAACGAGGTATAAAGGGATATCAGGGATTCACAGTAAAGTGAAGGCAATGCCAGAATCAGAGCTTTCTCTTTGAATGTGGAGCAGTTTTTGAGGGGCAGGATTACCTACACCTCCTCTTAATCATTACTCTGTTCATAAAACACGATGAAGAAATTCCAATGCAAAGGACACTACCATTAATCAATTGTCTTGCAATAATTGTGTTGCACCCTTATTTTGAAGTGAAATACAACTGTTAGATTGAATTAAATTGAATTGAATTGAATTGAATTGAATTTATTGTCACGTGTACCAAGACACAGTGAAAAGCTTTGTCTTGCAAGCAATCCAGGCAGATCACAGAGCGAAGTAGCATAGATAAGTAAATAATAGATAAGCAGCGGCAAAAACAAAAACACAGGTACAGGCGAATGCTAAGAGTTTATGAATCCATTCACTATTCTAACAACAGTAGGGTAGAAACTGTTTCATAACCGGCTGATGCATGTTTTCAGCCTTCTGTACCTTCTCCCCGATGGTAAAGGTTGTAGAAAAACATTGCCAGTGTGGGATGGATCTTTGAGAATGCTGGCGGCCTTTCCTTGACAGTGGGCCTGGTAGATGGTTTCTATAGGTGTTCCACCTCTGTGCTGTTAACATATAGGGAGGCAAGAGTAACATCCCACCGAAAGTCAATAATGAATTCCTTGGTTTTGCCAGCATTGAGAGCTAGGTTGTTCTCAGTGCAGCTTTTTTCCAGGTCTTCCACCTCCCGTCTGTATCTGTTTCATCACCATCTGAGATTCAGTCGACCATAGTGGTGTCATCAACGAACTTGTAAATGCCATTAGTTTGGTATTTGGTGACGCAGTCATGGGTATACAGTGAATACAGTCGTGGATCTGTTGGTCCGATAGGCAAATTGGAATGGGTCAAAAGTAGTGGGGAGGCTGGAGTTGGTTAATGCCATGACCAGCCTTTCAAAGCACTTCATGACCGCTGCGGTTAGGGCCACTGGGCGGTAGTCATTCACGCATGCTGCATGAGCCTTCTTCGGCCCAGGGATGATGTTGGCCCTCTTGAAACAGGCAGGGAAGTGGCCTGATGCAGGGAGAGGTTGAAGATGTTCAAGAAGACCTTTGCCAGTTGATCTGCGCATGCTCTGAGTGCACAGCCTGGTACTTCATCTGGTCCTATAGTTTTCCTTGGATTCACACAAAGGAAAACTGATCTAACCTCTGATGCAGTGACTGTTGGGATAGGTTCGTCAAGACTTGTCGGAATAGGTGTTACCTCTCTGCCAAAATTCTGCTCAAAGCAAGCATAGAAGGCATTGAGACGATCTGGGAGAGATGTGTCATCTCTCAAGAACCAACTTGCTCAGCAAAATTGTATAGTCCTAACAATCCTTCCTTAGTGACAGAATATATTTGATATGTTTCCGTACAACTTGAAACTGCAAAGCATTAATGCCAGGAATGAAGAGTATATCTTTGCCAAAGGTTTAAATTTAATAAGGGATGATATGATGGCTCAGTGGTGAGCCGTCCTGCTTCATAGCACCAGGGACCCAGGTTTAAATCCAGCCTCAGGCAATTATCTATATGGAGCTTGCACATTATTCCTCTGTCTGTGAGTTGCCTCCTGGTGCTCCAGTTTTCTCCAACAGTCCAAAGATGTGCAGATTGGGTGGATTGACAGTGTCTGGGATGTGCCAGCTAGGTGGATTAGCCATGGTAAATGTGGGGTTACAGGTATGCTCCTCCCCTGTTTACATCCTCCACTTCCCTAAGACTGGCCCCATTACTCCTGTTTATCTCTTGCCTTATCCTGCCTTGTCTGTGACAAAATGCTTATTTCTGGCCTCACAAGGCCGTTTGACCTCATCCCACTGTAGGTCATTGTTAGGCATATTCTTTCTTCATCATTATCTACCCCCTCCATCTGTACCTTTCCCTCACAGCATAAGCCCTTTTAATTGGGTTTTGTTCCTGTGTTTCTGTAAAAGTGGGAAACAGATGTTTATACCTACTGTTTATACAGGCATATGTAATTTAACTGCCTCTCTTCACAGCATTTTATCTATTCGCCCGTAATATTTACCATTGTTTTGCAGTCCCGTTTCTTTCGTGCATACATTTTTAGCTAATACTAAAACAATTATATATTTCCTCCACATAGTTTCCATTCTTATTGGCTCAGCTCTTGGCTGAAACAATTACACACTGGTGTGAGTTCATTCACTTTGTATCAGAAATTATAATTGCAGAATTGCAGAAGTAACATTCATTTACCTATATCCCACAGGTATATGGTAGTGTTGACTCGATGGGCTGAAAGGCCTGTTTCCAGACTGTAGAGATTCCATAATTTCCTGGGTGTGGGGGAGTAAATTAATTTTTCAAAATTCTCAAACTGGCACCCAGAATGAATTAAACTTAAACAAATACATAATCCAAACATTGACTCTTCGCACCACCTGCATTTGCCCAGTGAGAGAAGGACACGTGGCCTTCAGACGGCATGTTTTGCATCTTCACATAGGAGCGACGAAGGGGCGGGGTCATGTGACGGCAGCAATGCAGTAAGAGGGCGTGGCATGAACGGGGGCGGGACACTGAGCGAGGGGGTGGAGCCAAGTGAAGGGGCGGGGCTGTGTACATAGGTTGGGACAATGAAAAGGATGAGGAGGTGCAGAAGGGCGAAGCCATGTGCGAGGGGAGGGGCCATGATGATGTGCCCGGGAAAAGGGGGTCGCGACACGTGCGGGTGGGGTTGTGACCGCGAGGGGCGCGAGCTGGGTTTTCAAACGTTGGGTCCCGGGCGGGAGTCGGTTTGTGGAGAGAGCGCGAGGAATGGAGGCCAATGTCGGTAGTGAGAGCCCTGCACTTGGTGAGAGATAGGGACAGGGTTAGAATTGCGACGATGGAACGGGAGCGGGGGTGCAAAGCTTCTTTCGGAGTTTCATGGAATTGCTCATGTGGGTGAGAGTGAGTGATTGAAATTGTGGTTGTTACATGACATCACTCCAACACACGAAAAAGGGGTGTGTGAGGTGTGACTTTCCTGTCGATCTTTGGCTGTTACTTTGGCACGAGCTAGTTGTGAAACGGTGACCCTTATGCAACAAGCATAAACATAGTCAAAATTGAAAAGAACAAAAGTATTTTTTACTTTCACGGGGTTGAGGACACCCATGATTCAAACGGGCATGACACAAATCTCAATCATTCTTTTAAAATCTTTGCTTAAACGTAAGGTGCAACGTGAGAACCTGCAAAGGGCGTTGATGCACACATAACACGAGTTAAATTTGAATTTTACAAATAATGACAACACCGTGGAAAAATGTGCCATTGACATTAATGTGGAATTTAAGAGTTTGATCTTTCTCCTATGTATGTACAAAATAAAGTAGACATTTAAACTCCGTGATCTTCCTGGGGCATTGCCTGGTTTAAGATTCAGATTAGAAATACCAAGCAAACACAAGGTGGAAAAACTGGGAAGTGCGAGGTTAGATGTAGGATCTTGATGCTTTGCTTGATCTACCAACAGGAAGACGGTTTTCCTGGGAGGGTTGGAGTTAAAATTTACATGGCTGATGAAAAGAGCTGGTTTGTTACCCTGATCACTTATTTCCCCTTTTTGAAAGCAGTTTTGCATTCTGTTTATTGTAAGCCTCGTAAGTAGGCATGAAGTTCCTCTCTAAAACTCATTCGTTTCTTTAGTTTAAAAAAGATGATTCTGAAGGATTTAATGAATTAGGAACTCAGGTATCAGAATTAAAAATATATAAATGATTATTTATACACAGTTGCCTGTTGTAATCGCACAGCTCATTTACTGTATGGAGTCTGTATTCTTTATCAAAAAGTTGTATTGAGAAGAAAGGATTGTGACAGTAAAAAAGTTTAGATTATGCCTAGTCCTTCAGTTTCTCATGCATTGACATAGAATTCTTGTTTGTATATAGAATTGAATTTCTTCTAAAAAGGAAACTTCCCTGACAGTAAACAATTAATAAATCTATAGTTTTTAGGTAATGACATGATATACTATGATGTTTAATAAACAATAACTGAATAATTGCAGTAGTACCATTTCCTTAAATTTAGACTCTACATTGGAACAAAGGGCAAGCCTTCAAAATTACAACTGCATCAAACTAGGGATTTACTTTGCCCAATAGTGGATGAGTGAAACTGATCTGATGATTAAGTTAGCTAGGTATATTTTATCCCAAGTGCACATTCACATGAGACTACATTCATTGAGATGTTGTTCTGTTTACAAAGTGGAGTTCTGCATTTTCTTAGTATTAAAGTCACAAGATAAGCTTTGTAGCATCTCGAGATCCCATGGGGTACCAACACATTTGGTATGCTTAGTGTTATATCTGTTACCATCTGGATTAGAGATCCACAAAAACGACGTTAAGAAAAACAAATTTAAAAGGATGTTTTAAGAACACCCCTGAGAGATGAAACAATATACCTCATTAAACATTAAAGAAAATTCCATTAAATAAGGATTCAATTAATAAGTTTATTTATTTAGTCACATATATTGTTCAGAGGAGATTGTTTTATTTTGAGTAGACAGCGAAGAGGGTTACCTCAGATTACAACAGGATCTTGACCAGATGGGCTAATGGGCTGAGAAGTGGCAGATGGACTTTAATTCAGATAAATGCGAGGTGCTGCAGTTTGGGAAAGCAATTCTTAGCAGGACTTGTACACTTAAAGGTAAGGTCCTAGGGAGTGTTGCTGAACAAAGAGACCTTGGAGTGCAGGTTCATAGCTCCTTGAAAGTGGAGTCGCAGGTGGGTAGTATAGTGAAGAAAGCGTTTGGTATGCTTTCCTTTATTGGTCAGAGTATTGAGTACAGGAGTTGGGAGGTCGTGTTGCGGCTGTACAGGACATTGGTTAGGCCACTGTTGGAATATTGCATGCAATTCCTGTCTCCTTCCTATCGGAAAGATGTTGTGAAACTTGAAAGGGTTCAGAAAAGATTTCAAAGGATGTTGCCAGGGTTGGAGGATTTGAGCTGGAAGGAGAGGCTGAACAGGTTGGGGCCGTTTTCCCTGGAGCGTCAGAGGCTGAGGGGTGACCTTATAGAGGTTTACAAAATTATGAGGGGCATGGATAGGGTAAATAGGCAAAATCTTTTCCCTGGGGGCGGGGAGTCCAGAACTAGAGGGCATACGTTTAGGGTGAGAGGGGAAAGATATAAAAGAGACCTACGGGGCAACGTTTTCACACAGAGAATGGTACGTGTATGGAATGAGCTGCCAGAGGAAGTGGTGGAGGCTGGTACAATTGCAACATTTAAGAGACATTTGGTTGGGTAAATGAATAGGAAGGATTTGGAGGGATATGGGCTGGGTGCTGGCAGGTGGGACTAGATTGGGTTGGGATATCTGGTTGGCATGGACGGGTTGGACCGAAGGGTCTGTTTCCATGCAGTGTATTCCATGCCTCTCCTACTCTCTGAGTAAAGAAACTACCTTTGGCATCTCTCCTGTATCTGTCACTCCTCAATTTAAAGCTATGTCCTCTCGTGAGAGCCATCACCAGCCGAGGAAAAATGCTCTCACTGTCCACCCTCTGATTATCTTATGTGTCTCAAATAAGTCTCCTCTCAACCTTCCCTCTAATGAAATCAGCCTTAAGTCCCTCAACCTTTCCTCGTAAGACCTTCTCTCCATACCAGGCAACATCCCAGTAAATCACTTCTGAACCCTTTCCAAAGCTTCCATATCCTTCCTATAATGCGGTTACCGTATGTTTTCTCAACAACCCTATCAACCTGGGTGGCAACTTTCAGGGATCTATGAACATGGACACCGAGATCTCTCTGCTCATCTACACTATCAAGAATCTTACCATTGGCCCAATAATCTTTATTCCTGTTGCTCCTTCCAAAGAGAATCACCTCACTCTTTTCTGCATTAAACTCTATTTGCCACCTCTCAGCTCACTCTGCAGCTTATCTCTGCCCTTTTATACCCTGCAACATCCTTCAGCATTATCCCCAATTCCACCAACCTTAATGTCATCTGCAAGTTTACTAACCCATCCTTCTACGCCCTCATCCACGTCATTTATAAAAATGACAAACAGCAGTAGCCCCAAAACAGATCCTTACATTACACCATTAGTAACCGAACTCCAGGATGAGCATTTCCCATCAACCACCATTCTGTGTCTTCTTTCAGCTGGCCAATTTCTGATTCAAACCACTAAACCACCCTCAATCCAATGCCTCCATATTTTGTGCAATAGCCTACCATGGGGAACCTTACTGAAATCCATATACACCACATGAACTGCTTTACTCTCATCTACCTATTTGGTCACCATCTCAAAGAACTCATTAAGGTTTGTGAGGCACGACCTACCCTTCACAAAATTGTTGACTATCACTAATCAACTTTTCCTCTCCACATGATTGTAAATCCTATTACTTAGAACCTTTTCCAACACTTTACCTACAACTGAAGTAAGGCTCACTGGTCTACAATTACCAGGGTTGTCTCTATTCCCCTTCTTGAACAAGGGGACAACATTTTCTATCCCCCAGTCTTCTGGCACAATTCCTGTGGACAACGTCGACATAAAGATCAAAGCCAAAGGCTCTGCAATCTCCTCCCTGGCTTCCCAGAGAATCCTAGGATAAATTACATTTGGGGACTTATCTATTTTCACATTTTCTACAATTGCTAACACCTCTTCCTTGTGAACCTCAATCCTGTCCTGTCTAGTCTAGTAGCTTGTATCACAGCATTCTTCTCGACAACACTGTCTTTTTCTAGTGTGACTACTGACGAAAAATATTCATTCGGCATTTCCCTTATCTCCCGGACTCCACGCACAACTTCCCACTGCTATCCTTGGTTGGCTCTAATATTTCACTTGTCATTCTTTTACTCCTAATATACCTCTAGAAAGCTTTAGGGTTTTCCTTGATCTTATCTGCCAGTAACGTTTCCTGGCTCTTAGCTCTCTTTAGGTCTTTGCTGGCTAACTTGTAACTTTGAAGTGCCCTAACTGAGTCTTCATGTCTCATCCTAACATAAGCCTTTTTCTTCCTCTTGACAAGAGATTCAACTTATTTACTAAACCATGGCTCCCTTGCTTGACCACTTCCTCCCTGCCTTACAGGTATACACGCATCAAGGACACAAAGTAACTGTTTCCTGAATAAGCTCCACATTTCAATTTTGCCCATTCCCTGCAGTTTCCTTCCCCATCCTATGCATCCTAATCTTGCCTAATCACATCATATTTGTCTTTCCCCCAGCAATAATTCTTGCCTTGTGGTATATACATACCCCTTTCCATTGTGAAAGTAAACATAACAGAATAGTCGTCACTATCACCAAAGTGCTCACCTACCTCCAAATCTAACACCTGGTCAGGTTCATTACCCAGTACGAAATCTGATGTGGTCACAATGTCGAAGTTCCAGGTACCAACCCATGCTGCAAGTTTACCCACCTTATTCTGGATAAGGTGAAACAGACACACTTCAAATCGCCTTCCTGCTTGCCAATGAACTCTTGCAACCTTGAAACTTCATTTCTGGCCTCACTGTTCTCAAAGAACTCATTAAGGTTTGTGAGGCACGACCTACCCTTCACAAAATTGTTGACTATCACTAATCAACTTTTCCTCTCCACATGATTGTAAATCCTATTACTTAGAACCTTTTCCAACACTTTACCTACAACTGAAGTAAGGCTCACTGCTCCTGAACACTGGAACTACAATTTAGGTTCCCATCCCCCTTCTGAATTAGTTCAAATCCTCCTGAAGAACATCTGCAAATTTCCCATCCAGGATATTGGTACCTCTCAGGTTCAGGTGTAGACCATCCTGTTTGTAGAGGTCCCACTTACTCCAGAATGAGTCCCAATCATCCAGGTATTCAAAACTTTCCCTCCTGCACCATCCCTGTCACAACATGTTCAACTCCCTTATTCCTCGCCTCGCTAGCATGTGGCATTGGCAACAAACCAGAGGTAACAACTCTGCGTGTTCTAGAGCTAAGCTTCCACTCGAGCTCCCTGAATTTTTGCCTTCAATCCCCATCCCTTTTCCTTTCTATGTCATTAGTGTCTATGTGGACCACAACTTGGGGCTGCATCCCTTCCCCCTCAAGGATCCCAAAAACACAATCTGAGACATCACGAACCAACCATGAGTCTCTCTCATTCGCACAGAACCCCCTATCTGTCCATCTAACTATGGAGTCCCCAATGACTAATGCAGATATATAAAAGGCTGCTTAACCCTGCTGGCCAACACATTTCATGGCCCCTGTAGCCCTCTAAACTCCCCATTTGAGCTCCTTCCTACTTTCTCTATATTCTTCAAGGACTTTGTCTGTTTTTAATTGCATAGATCTTGGGTATGCTTCCTTTTTTTTTGACTAAGCTGATAATTTCCCCTGTCATCCAAGGTTCTTGAATCTTGCCATTCCTGTTCTTCATTTTCACAGGAACATGCCTGTCCTGCACTTTAATCAACTGGTCTTTAAAATACTTCTACATGTCAGATGTGCATTTATCCTCAAACAGCTGCTTCCAATCCACATTCTCCAGTTCTTGCCTAATTCCGTTATTGTTTAACACCTTTACCCATGGTCCACTCTTGTCCTAATCCATAAGTATCTTAAAACATAGAATTATGGTCACTATTGCCAAAATGCTTATCCATTGAAACTTTGATCACTTGGCAGGGCTCAGAGAGGTGGTGTGGACATGGACTGAAATGCCTGTTTTGATGCAGTAGGGATTCTATGATTCTCTGAAGCAAATACAGTTCTAGTCTCCAGTTCTGTTGAGCTCAGCAATCTCCCTGACTGCTTTATTTGCCTTAGTCTCAAGCTCTTCCCCAGTCTCTATACTTAATGATCTGCTGCTCTGGTTTCCATCCTCTTGCCACACTAGTTTAACCCTGTCCTCTGGCACTATCAAACCTCCCTCATTACATCAACTCTTCAGCTACGTGTTCAATTTTGCTATGTGTCTGTTCCTAGCCTCAGTAGCACATGGCACAGGGAGTAATCCTGAGATTACTACCCTAGATGTCTTGGTTTTTAGTTTACTAGCTAACACCCTGATTTGTCGTTGAAGGACCTTGTCACTCTTCTTACCCATGTCATTTGTGTCAATATAGACAATGATTTCTGTCTGTTTACGCTCCTGTTTGAGGATGCTGTGTCCCCACTCAGAGACAACCATGACCAAGGCAGCAGGGAGGCAACATACTATTCTGGAGTCTCTTTCTAGAGGTGTTGGATAAATACAAACTGTTACAGAGAAAAGGTTGCTGTTTAATGCTTCATTTACATTTTACATAAGTTACAAGGACTTTCAACAGGAGGTACTCTTCTGAAAGCTGTCAGTGCACCCGCATTATTGATTTGCATGACTAACACATATATTCTGTATATATGAACAATTTGTGTAGAGTGACTAGAAGGATACATTTGTGATGAGCATTAGAGATAAAACATTATAGATTAAATATTCTCACTGCAAAAATGCAATAGCATTCAGTCTTATGAAATGTGCGGTAAGATTTGCTTGAAATCCTTATGTTATTCAGTTTGCCCATACCTGACCTCACTTAACTACCAACTATTTTTCTGAATATCCAAATGGTATACCTTTGTTTTATTGTAAATGCTGAAATATAGTTTACTTCTGACATTTTGGATGTCTATGAAATACTTCCGCTGCATCTATTTTAAAACAACATAGTTATATATTCTTCTATATTGAAACATAGTTTTACAACAGCTTGCATAATTGTGGGCGGCACAGTGGCGCAGTGGTTAGCACTGCTGCCTCACAGCGCCAGAGACCTGGGTTCAATTCCCACCTCAGGTGACTGACTGTGTGGAGTTTGCACATTCTCCCCGTGTCTGCGTGGGTTTCCTCCGGGTGCTCCGGTTTCCTCCCACAGTCCAAAAATGTGCAGTTTAGGTGAATTGGCCGAGCTAAATTGCCCGTACTGTTAGGTGTAGGGGTAAATGTAGGAGAATGGGGTCTGGGTGGGTTGTGCTTCGGCAGGTCAGTGTGGACTTGTTGGGCTGAAGGGCCTGTTTCCACACTGTAAGTAATCTAATCTATTCACTAACCTCTAAAACAATAGTAATTCTTTATGTCAGGTTTTGACTTGGTGTGTCTTTTTTGGAGTTTTTTAAACTCGTTAGAAATTTATATTATAATATTTTTGCAGTGATGTTGTGTTCTGACCCACACAAAAGACTGTTGAAGTGCCTTATCAGAGAAATGATTTGAGTCAGTGCCTTTTCAGGTGTTATGTACACATGATGTAATAGACAGACAGGTCCAACGATCAATTAACTTTGTTTGTTTAGTGCTACCCGTACCAGCTTGATCCACCCACCTCGTCACTAAAATTGCCCTGTGTACCTATCAGTTAAGGGTTCAAGCCAGATCTTTGTAACAGCCTCGTCCTTGTTTAGTTAAATATCTGGAGTTATTCTAGCTTTTGTGTAACTTTCAAGGCTTATTGAATTTTCTTTTTCAGTTTTGAGAGCACGAGAGCTAAAACGATGTTTGATGGATTGAATTACTGGGTAGTTCTGCGCTGTCATTGACATTTGTTGACGGTAACGGAAGAAACAGCTTGTGGTGCTAAGGTTTGAAGTTACAATTTCCCTTGTGTGAGTGAGCACTGAAGAAAAGCTGAACTTAAAGAACCATACAAGAATTGTTACGGTGAGAATTATTTCCACTTATTTTTTATTTGATAATGTATCCGCAATTGGAAGGATTGTTTACTCATGACAAAGATGATATATGGTCATTTTAAAAAAAATACAGCTTGTCATAAGGGACTCCTCATTTAGGACTTAGATAAGACATTTTCTCACTCATGGCTATGAATCTTTGCCATTTTACCCATAGATTCGTGGATACTTCATTGTTGATTATATTTAAGATTGATGTTGATGTTTGATCTGTCAGGGCGCCGACGGACAGGGAGTGGGCAGGAACAAGGGTATGAGGTATAATATTAGCTATGATTATATTGATTGATGGAGCAGTCTTGAGGGGCCAAGTGGTCTACTGCTACTCCTATTTTATGTGTACTTATGTTTTTGTAATGATCATAGAAGCCTTAGATGATTTTATAAGAACATACATGATAGTTGCTGCTTGGTTTTGAAACGTCAATGAATCATTTATAAGCAAAGCAAATTTAGAAACTACTTTTCTCTTGTAATCTGTGCAAATGTGTGCATCATATGCCTTTTTTTTTATTTTACCTGTATCAAATGTGATATTTGCTAAATGAATTAAACTATCCCAATTATATAAAGGTGTTTGGGTGGTCAAATGTAAGAGGAAAATGTACAGTTAGTGGCAGGATTCTTGGGAGCATTTATACACAGAGGGATCTTGGGTACAAGTCCATAGATCCCTGAAAGTGGCAACAGAAGTGAATAAGGTAGTTTTAAAAAGTGTGCGGCATGCTTGCCTTCATTGGTAGGGACGAGTGTAAAACTTGACAAGCCATATTGCAGCTGTATAAAGCTTTAGTTAGGCCTTATTTAGAATACTGTGTGCAGCTCTGATTGCCACACCATAGGAAAGATGTGGAGGATTTAGAGATGGTACAAAAGAGGTTTACCAAGATGTTGTCTGGATAGCTATAAGGAGATGTTGGGCAAACTTGAATCATTTTTGCTAGACCATCAGAGGCTGAGGGGTGACCTAATTGAAGTAAATAAAATTATGAGAGGCATGGATAGGGTGGATAGTCAAAGTCTTTCTCCCTGCGTGGAATTGGCAAATACTGGCAGTCATAGGGTTAAAGGTGAGTGAAGGAAAGTTTAAAGGTGATGTGGAAGGAATGTTTTTTACACAGTGGTAGGTGGTAGAAGCAGATATAATAACAGCATTGAAGAGGCACCGAGACAGACGCACAAGCAGGCATAGAATAGTGGGATACATGTGCAGGCAGGTGGGATTAGTTTAGAATGGCATGATAGACAGCACAGAAATGGTGAACCAAAGGGCCTGTTCCTGTGTTATACTGTTTTATTCAAAGTCAGAGATCACACAACAGCAGGTTATAGTTCAACAGGTTTATTTCAAATCAGAAACTTTCAGAGTGTAGCCCTTTCTCAGGTGAAATCACCTTCATCTGACAAAGGGGCTACACTCCAAAAGCTTGTGATTTCAGATAAACCTGTTGGACTATAAGTTGTCGTCGTGCAATTTCTGACTTTGTCCATACCAGTCCAATACTGGCATTTCCACATCTTGGATACTATTTTATGTTCACTTACTTAACACACAAGTCTCATGGAGTTCACACAAAAAACCTACCAGCTTCTTCTATATTGAAGCCCCAAACATTTTATGATTCCTTGTTAGTGGTTGAAAGCTTTTGTCTAGGTTCACATATTGGGTGGATGGATGGATACCATTGAGTATGGTGATGGGAATCAAAATGTATCTGCAGACATTTGCTTTTGGAAATATTAAAACAACTGGCTTCATGTTCTTTATATACTTTATAGATTTATTTTTAAAAACATTTCTATGCTTTCAACACTGTGAGAATTAGGCTGCTGTATTATGCCTTATCTTATTTTCAGGTACCTCCTTAAACAAGATCTGGATTGGAACCAATAATCAAGGGAACCAATTTGTTTTAAACAAAAGTATAAGTTTTTCTCCTGATTTGTTTTTCTAAGTTTTTAATCCTTTGTGGTTACTTGAAAAGTTTAGTTTTAAAAGGTATTTTACACATGCCAAATATTTTAATGTATGCCACGTTGTCCAAGACTTTGTCCAAAATATTTTCAGATAAGTTGCTTGTTTGCAATGAGTCAAATTACTTTAAATATGTAGACTTTTTAATTGTAGGAGAAAAACTGGACATGCAAATGTGCATCAAAATATTTTTCATGTTTATCAAAATGGTATCTTCGATGGTTTCAATCACTAAAGTTAGAGGAAAAAATTGAGAATATGAGGGAAATTGTGATCATGGAAGAATTACATAAGAACTAAGAACAGGAGTAGGCCATTGGCCCTTCAAGCCTGCTCCACCATTCAGTACGATCATGGCTGATCTTTTTGTGGCCTCAGCTCCACTTAGCCGCCCTCTCACCATAACCTTTAATTTCTTTATTGTTCAAGAAAATATCTATCTTAGTTTTAAAAACATCTACTGAAGTAGCATCAATTACTTCACTGGGCAGGGAATTCCATGGATTCACAACCCTCCGGGTGAAGAAGTTCCTTCTCGATTCAGTCCTAAATCTGTTTCCCCTAATTTTGAGGCTATTTCCTGTTGTCCTAGTTTCACCTGCCAGTGGAAAAATCCTCTCTATGTCTATCTTATCTATTCACTTCATAACCTTGTATGTTTCTGTAAGATCTCCCCGCATTATTCTAAATTCCTATAAATATAATCCCGTTCTACTCAGTCTATCCTCCTGAGTCTACTCCCTCAAGTCCAGAATTAACCTAGTGAACCTCCTCTGCACCCTCACTAATGCCAGTAAATCCTTTCTCAAGTAAGGAGACCATAATGGGGTGGCATGTTGCCTCAGTGGTTAGCATTGCTACCGCAGCACCAAGGACCTGGCTTCGATTCAAGCCTCAGGCAACCGTCTGTGTGGAGTTTGCACATTCTCACTATGTCTCTGTGAGTTTCCTCATGGTGGTCCAGTTTCCTCCCACAATCCAAAGATGTGCTGGTAGGTAAATTGGTCATGCTAAATTGCCTATGGTTTTCAGGAATGTGTAGGTTAAGTGCATTAGTCAGAGGTAAAATGTAGAGTAGTAGGGTAGGGGAATGGGTCTGGATGGATTACTCTTCAAAAGGTCGGTGTGGACATTTTCGGCTGAAGGGCCTGTTTCCAAACTGTAGGGATTCTGTGATTGTATAACTGCATGCAGTACTGCAGGTGTGGCCTCACCAGCAACTGATACAGCTGCAGCATTACCTCCCTGCTTTGAAACTCAGTGCCTTTAACAATGAAGGACAAAATTCCATTTGCCTTTTTAATTACCTGTTGCACCTGCAGATCAACCTTCTGTGATTCATGCCCCTCTGCATAGCAGAATGCTGTAACTTTTTACCATTCAAGTAATAATCCTTTTTTCTGATATTCCTACCAAAATGGATGACTTCACATTTATTAACATTATATTCCATCTGCCAGACCTTTGCCCACTAACTTAAACTATCTATGTTCCTCTGCAAAGTTTCACAGTCCTCTGCACACTTTGCTCTACCACTCATCTTAGTGTCATATGCAAACTTTGATACACTACATCTTGTCCCCAACTCCAAATCATCCATGTAAATTGTGAATAATTGCAGTTCCAATACTGATCTCTGAGGTACACCACTAGTTACTGATTGCCAACCTGAATAGCACTCATTTATCCCCACTCTTTGCTTCCTGTTAGTCAGCCAATCCTCTGTGCATGCTAATACTTTACCCGTAATGCTCTGCATCTTTATTGTTTGCAGCAGCCTGTTGCAAGGCACCTTATTGAAGGCCTTTTGGAAATCTAGGTACACCACATCTTTTGGGTCCCCGTTTTCCACCATGTTCATAATGTCGTCATAGAATTTCAAAACATTAGTTGATCCTGAACTTTCTTTCATAATCTCATGCTGCTTAACATAGAACATAGAAAAATACAGCGCAGTACAGGCCCTTCGGCCCTCGATGTTGCGCCGACCGAAGCCTACCTAACCTACACTAGCCCAATAACCTCCATATGCTTGTCCAATGCCTGCTTAAATGACCATAAAGAGGGAGAGTCCACCACTGCTACTGGCAGGGCATTCCATGAACTCACAACCCGCTGAGTAAAAAATCTACCCCTAACATCTGTCCTATACCTACCACCCCTTAATTTAAAGCTGTGTCCCCTGGTAACAGCTGACTTCATTAGCATGACTGTCAACCCTGTCTAAACCCCTAATCATCTTGTACACCTCTATCAAATCTCCCCTAAACCTTCTTTTCTCCAATGAGAAAAGCCCCAAGTGCCTCAGCCTTTCCTCATACGATCTTCCTACCATGCCAGGCAACATCCTGGTAAACCTCCTCTGCACACAATACTCCAGATGAGGCCGCACCAGAGTCTTATACAACTGCAACATGACCTCAGGACTCTGGAACTCAATTCCTCTACCAATAAAGCCCAGTACCCCATATGCCTTCTTCACAGCACTATTTACCTGGGTGGCAACTTTCAAAGGTCTGTGTACATGGACACCAAGATCCCTCTGCTCATCCACACTACCAAGTAGTCTACCATTAGCCCAGTACTCCATCTTCTTGTTACTCCTACCAAAGTGAATGACTTCACACTTAGCTACATTGAATTCCATTTGCCACCTTACTGCCCAGCTCTGCAACTTATCTATATCCCGCTGTAACCTGCCACATCCTTCTTCGCTGTCCACAACTCCACCGACTTTCGTGTCATCCGCAAACTTGCTCACCCAGCCTTCAAGCCCCTCCTCCAGGTCATTTATAAAAATGACAAACAGCAATGGTCCCAAAACAGATCCTTGTGGAACACTGCTAGTAACTGCGCTCCAAGATGAACCTATACCATCAACTACTACCCTCTGTCTCCTTCCAGCCAGCCAATTCCTAATCCAAATCTCTAATGCACCCTCAATGCCATACCTCCGTAGTTTTTGCAATACCCTGCCATGGGGTACCTTATCGAACGCCTTGCTAAAATCCATATACACCACATCTACTGCTTTACCCTCGTCCACTTCCTTGGTCACCTTCTCAAAGAATTCAATAAGGTTTGTGAGGCACGACCTGCCCTTCACAAAACCACGCTGACTATCCTTGATCACATTATTCCTATCCAGATGTAAATAAATCCTATCCCTTACAATTCTCTCTAAGACTTTGCCCACAACAGAAGTGAGACTCACTGGCCTATAGTTACTCGGGCTATCCCTGCTCCCCTTCTTGAACAAGGGGACCACATTCGCTATCCTCCAGTCTTCTGGCACTATTCCTGTAGACAATGACGACATAAAAATCAAGGCCAATGGCTCCGCTATCTCCTCCCTAGCTTCCCAGAGGATCCTAGGATAAATGCCATCAGGCCCAGGGGACTTATCTATTTTCATCCTTTCCAGAATTTCCAACACCTCTTCCCTACATACCTCAAAGCCGTCCATTCTAATTAATTGTGACTCAGTATTCACATCGGCAACAATGTCCTGTTCCTGAGTGAATACTGATGAAAAGTATTGATTTAGTGTCTCACCGATCTCCTCCGCCTCCACACGCAACTTCCCACTACTATCCTTGACTGGACCTATTCCTACCCTAGTCATCCTTTTCTTCCTGACATACCTATAGAAAGCCTTTGGGTTTTCCCTCATCCTACCAACTAAGGACTTCTCATGTCCCCTTCTCGCTGCTCTTAGCTCTCTCTTTAGATCCTTCCTGGCTACCTTATAACTCTCAATCGCCCCAACTGAACCTTCACGCCTCATCTTTACATAGGCCGCCCTCTTCCCTTTCACAAGGAATTCCAATTCCTTATTAAACCACGGCTCCCTCACAAAACCCTTTACTCCCTGCCTGACTGGTACATACTTATCAAGGACACCCATTAGCTGTTCCTTGAACAATCTCCACATATCATTTGTGTTCTTCCCTTGAAGCCTATTTTTCCAATCCACGCATCCTAAGTCATGCCTCACCGCATCATAATTTCCCTGCCCCCAGCTATAACTGTTGCCCTGCAGTGCACACTTATCCCTCTACATCACTAGAGTAAAAGTCACCGAGTTGTGGTCACTGCCCCCGAAGTGCTCACCTACCTCCAAGTCTAACACCTGGCCTGGTTCATTACCTAGAACCAAATCCAGTATAGCCTCACCTCTTGTTGGCCTGTCTACATATTGTGTCAGGAAACCCTCCTGCACACATTGGACAAATACCGACCCATCTAACGAGCTCGAGCTATAGCTTTCCCAGTCAATATCTGGGAAGTTAAAGTCCCCCATAACAACCACCCTGCTACTTTCACTCTTCTCCTGAATCATCCTCGCAATACTTTTCTCTAATTCTCTCAGACTATTAGGAGGCCTGTAGAAAATTCCTAATAGGGTGACCTCACCTTTCCTATTTCTAACCTCCGCCCAAACTACCTCAGATTGCAAGTCTTCCTCCATCACCCTTTCTACTGCTGTAATACTATCCTTGACAAGCAATGCCACACCTCCCCCTCTTTTACCCCCATCTCTGACCCTACTAAAACATTTAAACCCTGGAACCTGCAACAGCCATTCCTGTCCCTGTTCTACCCACGTCTCTGTAATGGCCACAACATCGAAGTCCCAAGTACCAACCCATGCTGCAAGCTCACCTACCTTATTTCTTATACTTCTGGCATTGAAGTATACACACTTCAAGCCACCTTCCTGTTTACAGGCACCCTCCTTCGAGATCGATGCCATGTTCCTAACCTCCCTACACTTAAAGTCCTGTACCCTAAAGCTACACTCCAGGTTCCCATGCCCCTGCAGAGTTAGTTTAAACCCTCCCAAAGAGTACTAGCAAACCTCCCCCCAAGGATCCTGGTGCCCCTCAGGTTCAGGTGTAGACCATCCTGTTTATAGAGGTCCCACCTTCCCCAGAAAGAACCCCAGTTATCCAAATACCGGAATCACTCCCTCCTGCACCACCTCTGTAGCCACGCATTTAACTCCTCTCTATCCCTATTCCTTGACTCTCTATCACGTGGCACGGGTAACAAACCAGAGACAACAACTCTGTTCGTTCTAGCTCTGAGCTTCCAACCTAGCTTCTGCCCAATGGGACAGTTTCTATCTAGATGTCTTGCCATTTCTTCCTTGATAATAGATTCAAGCATCATCCCCATTACAGAAGTTAAGCTAACCGGTCTATAGCTCCCCAGCTTTTCTCTAGCACCTTTTTAAACAATGGCATCACATTTGCTGTTTTCCAATCTGCTGGATCTGTCCCAGAATCCAGCAAATTTTGGAAAATTACCACAAGTGCATTGGAATGCATTCCATTAGGGCCAGGAGACTTGTCCATCCTTAGCTCCATTATCTTGTCCAACACTACTCCTTCCATGATAATGATTGTTTCCAGGTCCTCATCTACCTTCATCTGCTTGTCAATTACTGGCATGTTATTCGTGTCCTCCACTGTGAAGACTGACCCAAAATACCTATTCAATGTCTTGGCCATTTCATCATATCCCATGACTAAATGCCCTTCTTATACTCTAAAAGACCAACATTTACTTTAGCCACTGTTTTTCGTTTTATATATTTATAGAAACTTTTGCTATCTGTTTTTACATTCTGTGCTAGTTTTGTTTTCTTATAATCTATCTTACATTTCTTCATTTCTATTTTTGTGGCTTTCTGTTGGCCTTTAAAGCTTTCCCAATCTTCTAGTTTCCCGCTGATCTTGGCCACTTTGTATGCCTTCTCTTTCAATTTGATAGCCTCCCTTATTTCCTTAGACACCTATGGCAGATTACTCCTTTCCTTACAGTCCTTCCTTTTCACTGGAATATACTTTTGCTGAGTACTTTGAAAAATTGCTTTGAAAGTCCTCCACTGCTCGTCAGCTGTCTCACTATAAAGTCTTTGTTTTCAGCCTACTTTAGCCAACTCCTCTCTCAGTCTGTTGTTGTCTCTCTTGTTTAAGTACAGGATCCTGGGACTGGATCTTATCTTCACACTCTCCATCTGTATTCTAAATTCAACCATACTGTGATCACTCCTTCCAAGAAGATCCCTTACTGTGAGGTCATTAATTATTCCTGTCTCATTACACAGGATCAGATCTTAAGGATAGCTTGCTCCCTTTTCGGTTTCGTTACACACTGTTCAAGAAAATTATCATGGATACACTCAGTTAACTCCTCCTCAAGGCTACTCTAATCGAGCTGGTTTGACCAATCAACATGTAGATCAAAATTCCCCATGATAATTGCCATACCACTTTTACAGGCATTATTGTTTTTGTTTATTGCCCACCCCAGTGTGATGTCAATATTTGGTGGCCTATAGATTATGCCTGTCAGTGACTTTTTCTTCTTAGAATTTCTAATTAGTGCCCAAATGGATTCAACCTTATTCTCCATAGAACCTATGTCATCTCTCAGCACTGCTCTGAATCGTCCTTGAATATCAGAGCAACACCACCTCCCTTATCTTCTTGACTGTCCTTCCAAATAGTTTGATATCCCTGGATATTCAACTTGCAGTTGTGACCATGCTGTAATTCAGAAATAGTATTCCAGAAAATTTAAGACATATTTAGATGAACATCAAATATCAAAGATCAGAAAAGCAGTAATTCTTGCAGAACTTATGTTATATAAGTGAAGGGAGAGTGACAGCCATTGATAGCAAGGCTGCATTTGACCGAATGTGGCATCAGGCACTCCTAGCAAAACTGGAATCAACGGGAATTAAGGAAAACCTTAGGTTGATTGGAGTCATACCTGGCACAAAGGAAAATGGTTGTGATTGTTGGATGCCAGTTTTCTCTGTTCAAGTACATCTCTGCATAAATTCTTCAAGGTAGAGTCCAAGGAACAACCATCTTCAACTGCTTCATCAATGACCTTCTCTCCATCACAAGGAGATGCATAATGATCATTACCATTCATCAGTCCTCAGATACTGAAGCAATCCATGTTCAAGTGCAACAAGACCTGGACACTGTCTATGGTTGATCGGAAAAGTGGCAAATAACATTCACCCCACATGAGTGTCAGGCAATGACCATCTCCAATAAGAGATAATCTGGCTATTGCTCCTTGATATTCAATAGTGTTACCATCACTGAAACCCCCACATCAATATCTCAGGGTTACCATTGGCCAGCAACTCAAGTGGATTCACCATATTTGTACAGTGGCTACACGATCGGGTCAGGGGCTAGGAATACTGCAAAGGGTAACTCACCTCATGACTGTTAACAAGGTGCAAGTGAGGAGTTTGATGGAATACTTCCCATTTGCTTCGACGGATGCAGCTCCAACAACATTCAAGAAGCTTGACACCACCCAGGAAAAAGGTGCCTACTTGACTGGTACACACATTTACCAAAGGTCCTTACACAGCACCTTTCAAACATCATCTAGAAGGGCAGGGGCTGGAGATACATGGGACCACCAATACTTGCACATTCCCCTGCCAGACACTTACCATCTTGACCTATGTCACCATTCCTTCACTGTCACTCGGTCAAAATCCTGGAATTCCCTCCCTAACAGCATTGTGAGTCTCCTCACAACACATGGACTGCTGGAGTTTAAGAAGCTCACCACCACGTTCTCAAAGGCAACTAGAGATAGGCCATAAATGCTGGCCCAGCCAGTGATGCCCACATTCAAGAAGTGAATAAAAAAAACTGTAACAAGTAGCTACAGATGGGGATAAGGACATATGGGAATTGAGAAGGAAATTGGTAGAATTGAAAACTGTGGATGGAAGAGTTATTGGTTTTAGAGAAAAAAATAACAGAAGATGCCACAATATTAAAGAAGAATGGCTAGAATTAAAAATTGATATGAATAATATTCTTCCATTGTAATAAGACTGAACATACCAAAGCCAATTGTTGAGTCTTAAACAGGAGACCTATTGCAGTGATAGGAATATTTAAAGAATCATCAGAAAAGGGAGATAGATATTAAAACTATAGCAATAGTTGTGAAGGAAGTTTCTTTTTATTTTACTTTATTCTTGATTGCGGCCTGAACTGGAAAAAAGGATTGTTTTTAAAAAGAAGAATTGTGGAAGGAATTGCTACATATTTAAAAAACAAGTTTCTGAAACTCATTGTAAGTCATATTTACACTGTTGCTTTGTTCAAGCAGTGTGAGAAGCTGTTTGTCGGCAGGTTGACAACAGTGGACTTGGCAATGACACAACTTACTTTGAGGATTTGTAACCAATTGTGGATGTCAAAATCCACCTGCATGACAACAACTATCAGATTAGCCCCTGGGGAGTTGAACTGCTTTTGAATTTGAACGATAGTCAAGAAACCATGGCACCTTTGGAAAAGGAGGTGGTATCTCTCTCTTGCCGTCATAAAGACACCTGACGCCTGAAGTCAGACAGTTATTTTCTCCCACGAGTTACTGTAAGCTGTGCTATTAACCAGTAACTTAGTGACTTAACATACCAATTGTCTGTGCCTGCTGTGAAGAAATGAAAAAGACCAGGAGAAAAGAGATGGAAGAACAGAAAGTTATGGAGTTGAAAGGAGAATCTCAGTGACCCCTGTGGACTGATGCTATTGAACAGTGACTTTCATTATTTTTCCCTTTAGCCATAAAGCCAATGTATTTTCTGTTTGTGTGTTGTTCTGTGGATGTGTGTGTATGGAGTGAGGTGATGTGGAGAGGTTAGAAGGAGAAATTGATTTTATCTTGGCAAATCAGCTGGCTCATTTGAAAATATGGTCTCACCAAGGTGGTGGGGCAACCAGTGGAAGTAAAAGAAACTGAGATATTACAGGAATAACATTTTGGATTGTTTCCTGATTGTTGAGCTCTAGATCTCAGGCCATAGAATTAGATAGGAAGATGAAACAGTAAGATGACTTGAAAATTCAGTTATTGGATACAGTTTTTGAAAATTTAAATGATGGGGAAGAAGGTAAAGAAATATGGATATAAGCCACTATTTCTGCCACCACCAGACACACATTCCCCTCCACTTCCTTGTCAGCATTCCATTGTATCTCTTCCCTTTGGGACAACCTGGTCCATGCCTTTCCACTCTCAACAGCTCCCCATACATCCATGGCACCTTCCCATGTCATCATAGAAGGTAAAACACTTGACAGTTTACCTCTTCTTTCCTCACAATCTGGGGCCCTAGATGCACCCTCCAACTGAAGCAGCAATTTGTTTGCACTTCACTCAATCTAGTTCACTGTATTTGTGCTCCCAGCGCATTCTGCTTTGCACTGAGGAGACGCAGTGCAGACTGGATGACCACTCTGTAAAGACGATTCTAAGCTTCCAGTTGCTGCCACTTCAACACACCACTGTTGTTCCGTGTCATCATTTTTCTCTCGGGCCTGCTGTACTTCTTCACCGAGGCTCAACGCAAGCTGGAAGAATAGCACCTCATCATCTTCCACTTGAGGACCTTATAGTCTTCAGGACTCAACATCGTGTTTAATAACTTTAGAGCTTGAACACCTCCTTCCATGTTTAGCGTAGCCATTTCATTTTCATAGTCCCCATTATCACCATCCAACTTCTGTTCCTCACTGACTTACTATCAATATTTCCTTTGTCACTGTTTTTTTCTTACTGGCTCTGCCTCCACTTCTTCCCCAACACTGTCATCAGCATGAATACTATCTTTTCCTAGATGCTACCAGTTCTGAAGATAGGACACTGAACTCAAAATACTAACTATTTTCACTCCACAGATGCTGCCACACCTGTAATTTATGTTGTTTGTTTGTTTCTGCTGTCCAACATCTGTAGGTCTTTGTTTTATTTTCATCTACTCAGAATTTGAATCAGTTGCAATATCTGAGTGTTACTACTTGAAAGATGTATGATTAATGAGGAAATGAGACCACCATACTAATGATCTGTAAGGTCATAGTGCTGTCTTGAGTATCATAATAAAATACCATGAGTGCTTCCAGATCACTTGGGTATTACGAAAATATGGGATAAAATACGTTTTAAAAGTTATTGGCCAGGATTTCATAAACGTGGTCAAATTTTGCCAGGCGTGCAGTACATGTCAGCAAGTGAGAAATCCCAACCATCAATTAAATCTGTGCTTTTAAACCCAATACCAGCTTCCAAAGAATCTTTAGCACAGTCTTATTAGAACATGTAGAACATCCGACCTAAAACCAGGAATAGAAATCAATATATTTTAATAATTATAGATGTTTCAACAAAATTTCCAGAAGCAATGCAAGAAAATATACTATTAAAATGATAATGAAAAATTATTTCAGTTTAATACAAGATATGGATTATCTAGAGAAATGCAATTAGATCAAGGTTCAAAATTTATTATTCAAAGATATGATGAGTTTGGGAATAAAATAATTTACATCCGCTTATTACCCACAATCACAAGGTGCATTTGAAAAATGACATCAAACTTTGAAGTTTGATTAGAACTTATTGTCACGAATCGCCCTAATGATTGGGATAAAAGAATTCACTTATTATTATTAACCATCATGGATAGTCATTATGAGTCCACTAGATTCACACCTTTTGAACTGCTATATGAATGTGAGGTGTGGAGACCACTTAAATTGACGAAAGAAAAATAGATTATCAGAGACTGTGCATCTAGCCTAAGTTTTGTGTTTCTGGGAGAAACTAACCGAAGCATGTAAGTTGGCTGCAGTTCTTTTGATCTTTTTTCAAGAAATCTCAGACTTTTTAAGACTAGATAGACTTTACCAGAGTGAAGTCATGCCAATTAGATTGAAAAAATGCATCAGTAATGTTCAAATAATTGACCACTAAACTTATTGAAGGGCCATGTAACGACATAATTTGTTGCAATAAGCCAAACTTGGGAAGTACATTCAAAGCAATTGACTGAATTTTTTGGTTAGCTACAAAAAGCCAACTTAGTTATAATCTGAGTGAAAGTGAATTTTCTTGAGTAAAAGTGAATTATTTGAACTACACTGTGGGACAAAGCCAGGTAGCACCGTAGAAATTGAAATTGAAAGTTAGGGGTATTTTGGATTACCCTCTACCTAGGGCATAAGGTGGATTTTGATTTTATTGGAGGATTATTCCATGCATCAGTACTATCATGGGTCTTTTTAAAAAGAACTTGGATGGACACAAGAATGTCAGAATAACTTTGACAACTGTATAACTGTTATGACAACTGCACTGATTTTAACAGCACCATATTATAAGAAATCATTCAAACTCAATGTTGATGTCAGCAGCATTAGCGTAACTACTGTCTTTCTACAAAGTCTCACTATAAAGATTTGATGAAGTGAATCACATTTCATCCAACTTTCAACCTACCAATTGCTAGATCCCCAAATTAATGGATTCTGTCCAAAAGCGTTTTTCTTTCAGTGTATAACATAGTTGATGTTTTAACAAGAACACATATAAAGAAAGCTGAATGCTGTGATGCAAATGGGTTTACGTAAAATCTGGTTGCTGTGAAACTCTTATATTTCAGTATTGAGTATATAAGTATTTCTGTTAATATGACAGAAATAAGATATTTTGATTGGAAATACAAATGCTTTTTCATTCCTTTTTTTGGAGCAGGTATATTGAATAGTGTTTGATCTACTAATATGGAATTTAATCTAGTGGAATATAGGAGATGGTCCATTTTTGTGAAGGGGTTTAAACATTAACTGAGTCAGTCTTTCTGGAACCATGACTTTTTAATCAATATATGTCTCCTGGATTATTAATGGTAGTTTGTTTATATTGTGGAGTTAGGGTTGATAGAGAGTTGAGCTAGAAATTCAAGCAGCATCAGAGGAGGCGAGTTGACATTTCAGGTTGGGACCTTTCATCAGGTAGAACGTCAACTCCCCTTCTCGTCTGATGGTGATCAACCTGCTGTGCTATTTCCAGCTCAACTCTATCCACGATGAGTCTCCAGCATCTGCAGTTCTTACTCTCTCCAAATATACAGTGCAGGTTTACAACCAGAGAGAAAGTATTTAGCCATTAACTTAGACGAGTCTAGAATGAACAAGTATGGTCTCTCCTCGCAAAAGAGCTGTTCAGAGCAGTTAAGAAAATATGTTACCTTTGTGAAAGGGTGTCAGTTGTGAAAATTTCCAGGCAAGGAGTATTTTGTGAGAAAGCTGCATTGGTTATTTGAAACTGAGAAAGCATCAAATCTCAGTTGTGTGAGTCAGAGAAAAAGACTTCACTGTTCCTACTACTGGAACTGGGAAGAAACATAAAATATTTGTTAAGGGATATTAAGTGTAAAATGTTAGTGTTGGAGAGTAGATGAGACTTGGTTTTGCCATGTGTTTTGAAATTTTGAAAATTGTTATATGTAGATAGCTTATTTCTGCCGTGTAAAAAAACCCTTCTGTTTTATTATTAAAACCAAATCTGCAGCTGTATGCTGTGTTTCAGTGCAAGACTGTCATGTTAGATAAAAGAAACATAAAATACCACCTAGCAAGGCAGACCAGAGATATGATTGTCTAGCAGTAACATCTTCTGGGATTAAAACAACTCAAACATAATTTTGTTGTTATCTACAATGCTTAATTTACCCTGTGAGCACTTTGATTGCATTGCATCTGGGCCTCAATTGCAGTATCATGTTTAGGAATGAGTGGTACTTATATCTTCAAGGGATCTTCCTTGTCTTGTAGAATCCATTTGCCCCTTTCAGTAGTGAAATGAAGAACTGTGGCATCCTATATTGCTGAATGTAGGATAGTGGAGCACACATGGACGAAGTGTTGGAGGAAAATCTTTTCAATCTTTGCATTGAGATTCTATTTAAAATTGTACATCCTGCCTTGTTTTCAACACCTGTACGATACATTGGTCTGTTCATGTTTTAAGACAGTATCAAAGTCTGTTCCCGAACTTTTGTCTCAAGTGACATGCAATACGACAGTGTGTTTTGGACCAGGCCAGACCCCCTCAAAACGTTTCAAGAAAATAGCCCAGACACTAATCAAACCTCTTTTGTAAATAAATTCAGTTTTGCTGACACTAGAGTACCAAATGAAACACAAACAAAAGAGAACAGAATACACTTAACCTATCTGAGAGTGAAAGCAAGAGCAAGAAAAACAAAAACTAAATCAAAGAAAGCCTGAGCTGGGAGAACAGGTCACTCCCCTTTCATTGTATAATTTTCAAAAAAAAACTTAAAAGCCTTTTGCCTGAGGCAGTATCACTTGATCATAATCAAGTTAGCCCTAAAACCCTTCAAACTTAGACTTCTTGTCCTTAGGACTTTAGGTCTTTTACAACCTATCTGAAAAAAACCCAAGGATAACAGAACCGAGTTAAAGGCGCAGCATCCATTACAAGTGACTTTGATGATTGTTTAAGAACATTATTAGAGATGCTGTCACTCTGAGGTCTTCCTCAATGAGCACATAAATCACAGTTATAACCTGCATTAATAGATGCAGTCTTCTGTAGTACTAATTCTCTTGCTTGTCCAGGTAGCTTCTCCATAGTTGGTACACTTAATTTTGAAGGCATGACTTTCCTTGTATTACTGTTCCTTGTTCTTCTTTTCTACCCTGACACATATCTTTGCATTTGCACCAAAGGATTTTATTTCTCATCACTCCTCAACCTTATCACTAAGCACCTGAATCTTATTAAATATTCAGCAGTTGCCTTGTTTGCAGTCAGCTGCACTTCCAACTGTGCACTCTTTAATTGGGCAACCTACTTGAACGGTGTGATCATGACAAGTTAGAGTATTTTCTCCCTGCCTTGCTGTCATCACCCCCTTCCACTTGGTGCCTGATCCATTGTGTAATCTGTGTGTCCAGAATAATTCTAAATTGGTCCTTGAGCTGACAGCAAGTTCATTAATGAGCTCATTTGGCTGATAATCTAAATTGAGTGGGTCTCTTTCTTGCCTCAGTCCGAGCCAACATTTAGAACATATTGACAAACTCATGCAATTAATAGCACCAATAATTTTTCACTTTCCCACCCACCTCCATTATGGATGCAAAAATGTATGTGGCTGAATCTGTGCCTGATTAATGTTGTTATCGCTAGCAAGATCACACATGGTTAACCAGCCCACAAGCTAGTTAAGTAATTCCACACACTCTGAATGTTTTGGCCCCCATTTGTCTTCCTTATTGTGCAGTTGAGGTTGGTTTGAAAATGGTATGAAATCTGGTTTGTGCTCTTGAGAATATTATAAGCTGCATTTGATAGTCAGGATTATCCCTCATGTTCCCTTTCATGTTGCTGTCCCTGTCACGCTGCATCAGCTTGAGGTTTCCCACATTCCTACTTAACTCATTTATTTGACCTTAAATAGCCATTTTTTCCCTATAAGAGCATAGCTTGCCACATAGCTGCACCCACTATAGTTATCCTCTGTTCTCTCATTGAAGCCAGAGTGGTGGTAACTTGTGAAGCCTCCTGTGCCCCCTTCAGGTACACCATGACCTTCTGTGTGGTATTATTAGATTTCATCCTTATTTTTGGATTTGCCCGCCCCTTCACTGTCATTATTCACTCAGCATCACCACACAATGCTGCCGATTCTCAGACTTGAATTTCCCACTTTCTCCAAGATTCAATAGATTGTTCCCTAATAACCTTTTTGCCCACTATTGGTTCAAAAACTCGAGACTGACCATTTTCTACCTCCCTCAGAATGACTTGTGAGGCCAACCCCAATCGAACACAGCCCTTAAGTTGCTGTCTTCACAATTCCCTGACTGACATAAGTGTAAATTCTGGATTGATTAGCCTGCACTTGCAGAACTGACTGAGCATAGACAACTCTTTAACCTTAATACGGACTTTTCTGCTTTGACTTTCAGACTACTTCGTGGGAAGCCAGGGAAGTGATTGCTGGTCCTTTGCTAAGATATTTGTGTCATTGATAGCCATGGGTGATGTTTTGGAAGACTGGAGGGTGGTAAATGTGGTGCCATTATTGAAGAAATATGGTAAGGGAAAGCCAGTGAAATATAGACAAGTGAGCTTTTTGTCAATGTTGGGTAAATTATCAGAAGGCTTCTGAGAGACAGGATTTACATGTAATTGGAAAGCCAAGGATTGATTAGGGATAGTAAATCGTGTCTCATTAACATGATTGAGTTTTTTGAAGAAGTGACAAAGAAGAAGGCAAAGCGATGGACATCAGCAAGGTGTTTGACAAGATTCCACATGGTAGACCAGTTAGCAAGCTTATATCACATAGAATCTACGGACAGCTAGTCATTTGGGTACAAAAATGACTTGAAGATCGGAGACAGAGTGTGATGATGGATGGTTGTTTTTCAGATTGGAGGCCTGTGATCAGCGGTGTGCTGCAAGGATCGATGCTGAGTCCATACTTTTCAAAATGATTTGGATGTGAATATAGGAGGAATGCTTAGTAAGTTTGCAGATGACACCAAAATTGGTGGTGTAGTGGACAGTGAAGAAGGTTATTTCAGTGTACAATGGGACTTTGATCAGATGGGCTGATGGGTGGCAGATGGAGTTTAATTGAGGTAAATGTGAGGTATTGCATTTTGGTAAGGTAAATCAGGGGAGGACTTACTCCTAGAGCGTGTTGCCAAATAAAATGCAGGTTCATAGTTCCCTGAAGGTGGATTCACAGATAGTGTAGTGAAGAATGTGTTTGGTATGCTTGCCTTTATTATTCAATGCATTGAGTGTAGGAATTGGGATGTCATGTTGAGGGTGTATAGGACATTGGTTAGGCCACTTTTGGAATACTGTATTTAGTTCTGGTCTCCCTGCTGTAGGAAAGATGTTTTTAAACTTGAAAGGGTTCAGAAAATATTTACAAGGATGTTGCTGAGGTTGGAAGGTTGAGTTTTAGGGAGAGGCTAAGTAGGCTGATTTACTCAGTCTCTCACTGCAGAGCCGACCACTCACCCAAGAGATCACTCTTGTGAAGCTTTGCTGTCCTGCTTCCAATGCATCCTTCCTTAAATATGAAGACCAACATTACAGAGTATTCTAGATGTAATTTCACCAACTCCCAGTGCAGTTTCAACAAGATGTTTTGTTACTTTATACTGCAATATCCTTGAAAGTAAGATCAACATGCCATGTGGACATTGCTGGCTGGGCTTGTTGATTATTATCCATCTCTTATTGACCTTGAATTGAATGGTTTGCTTGGCCATTTCAGAGAGCTAGTCAGTACAAACCACATTGCTGTAGGTTTGGATTCACGAGTAAACTATAAGACCATAAGAAATGGAAAGGGAGTAGGCAGCTCAGCTCCTCATGCCCCTTCCACCATTCAATAGGATCATGGCTGATTTGAGCTTCCTTATGTCCACTTTCCTGCATTTTCCCATAAATGATGATTCCCCTACAGATTTTCCTTTCATTAAACCATGCTGGCCCTGCTTAATTTGAATTTGATTTTCCAAATGTTTTGCTATTACTTCCTTCCCAATTGATTCTAAAATGTTTCCACTGCCATTAAGTGAAAATGGCAGATTTATTTGCCTAAAGGAGTTTAATGAACTAGTTTGGTATATTTAGCAGTCTGCAACACTGGATTAGCTTCTAATTCTATATTTTGATTGAATTAAAATTTCACCATCTGCCAAATGGATAATTTGTCCAGACCAATCATTATTAGTCGAATGACATTACCACTACACTCCACTTCCCAAATAATTTTTAATTGCTCATTATGCTCACGTGCTACCTCTTGTGTTTCTTTTACAAGTACACCCAAGTCCTTGTGAATGTCAACATTTAAAAGTTTCAACTCTTTTAAAAAGTTCCACTTTCCTTAATTCTTATCGTTTCACGGTTTCTTAAATCATACATCTTATTTCCCATTCATTTAACCCATCACATGCCTAACCCTGCTCCTACTAATATGGACTGTCCTGCTGTCAGTTCCTATTATTTGCCTACTGCTTCTCCTGCTGGTGATTTCACAGGTCCCCTTTCTGATGTGGACTTCCTTGACCAGACACTGCCTTTAAATGGTAGGCCACCTCTCCACCCAGCAGGACAAAAGAAACCCTGCATGGTTAATACCCTGGGAACAATTGGATTAATAATAGTAGGGGCAGTATGAGACCCTTATATCTGTATTAATTGGGATGTAGATGGAAGGATGGTGGTGTTCTTACCTACTACCCAATTTGATGAAATGTGACCCAGCTATTAAACTCACCATGAGGAAGGTCACAAGTTTCCACCCACTATCTCTCCCAATGGTCCCAGTTCTCTTGTTTCTCACCTGCCATGGATTTTACTGCTTCTCTTTGAATTATGTTGTTTAGTTTTTAAGGATTTATTGCCACTGGTAGTGTCTAGTTGCTGGTAATTGTAAACTGTTGTTGATGGCTAACTAGCTTATGGTAATGAGTTGTGACCACTTTGTTTCTTGAAGTCGAGCGCTTATGACTGAGTAGTTCTGGTGTAATGTGTGTTTATAGATTCCACCCATCCCACAGACTGGACCAGGCTGCATCTTTGGATGCTTGCTTGCTCTCTTCGCACTTGCTCACTTATTGCCCACCTATATGTTCACACAACCTTGTCTTCTCTTGCTATACCATGTCAAGTGGCACAGTCAGTTTGCAGGCAGTTTGCATTGCTGCTAAGTAGTCCTCATCATAGGGATCAAATCTTACTGTATGTCAGTATGCTACATCAGTCTCTTACATGCCACCTGCTCCACGTGTGCGTGGCAAACATGCTGAATGTGTGAGCAGGAAGCCATGTCTTCAATTCTTTGGGGAATAGTCCTCACTGAAATCTCTAGAGGCACCATCATTCATGAACATTTATGAAATTCACTTCTTGACCCACTGGCACTCAGTAGTAGTAGTAGTAGTAGTAGTAGTAGTAGGTACTCTACAAGATGCACTGCAACAACTCCCTGAAACTCCTTAAATGGCTTCCAAATACATGGCAACTACTATATTGAAGCACAAGGGTAACAAATACATGGGAACGTCATCACTTACAGGTTTCTGCTCCAAAGCATTCACCATTCTGCCTTGAAAATATGTCTCCAAGTGTCACTGGAACAAAATCCTGGAACTCCTTCCCTCGGTGTATTTTGGTTGTATAAATACCAAATGGATTTCAGCGGTTCAGGAAGGCAGCTCACTTCCACCTTCTGAAAGCCAACTAGGGATAAGCAGTAAAGTTTGGCAGCCAGTGAAGCTTGTATTTCATGAATCAATAAAAATAACTTGAGTGGTGTTAATTTGCTGTACAATGGTTTGAGATGAAAAAGGTTCTAAATTATTCCACTACAAATTCTCTATTAATGTCACAGCTCTACATTATCAGAGCTAACCATTTACTGCATGAGACCAAATGACAAAACTTTTAATTTTGGTACGCAAAAGTACCATTCTGTCAGAAGAAACTAAGATGATTTGTTTATGTTTTTTCATATTAAAGAAGTTTGCATCTGTGTGTGTTGCTATCTGATGCAAAATAATTAATTACATTATTTCCTTATTTTCCATTTTGGTTTGCTCCGCGTTGCTGCCATCTACAGTCAGTTCTGAATGCAGATTACGACATTGTCACCACCCTTGTTTATATAACATGGTGTTTTTTTTATGGCAAGCCAGCTAAGTAGTCATAATGAAAGTCACTCGCTGTCTCAGAATACCTCAGTCTCCCAGATCCCGAATGTAGTAACCTTTTCCAAGTTCATCAAAAAATCAATATGAAACTTTGATCTCTTGGCATAGATATAAAGATGAAGTAACCATCTTATTTTTTTATCCAACGTCCTATTTATTCTCCTGATCACATGGATTGGGGGAGAAATCTAATAAAGATGGCTGATTTCAGTTTCTGTTACATTAAATCCTGAAACTAATATGAATATGTTGCAAGGAACTTCGATACCTTTACCAAAGCAATCAAAAAATTAATGGTGTAATTGACTATGGAGTTATTGCAGTAGTACCTATCTAGTGGTGACAGTTTACAGCTATATGACACCCTACAGAACTTGCGTACCCAAGAAATAAATTAGAAAATTAACAATCTACTTGTTAAACAGTAATTAACAAATACTGCGTCTGAAGAAAGGTACTGATCCAATGAAAAAAGACCTAATGTGTAAACATACTTGACTAAATCCTTAAGTAACTTTCTTGAACCATACTTGGAGTTGATTCATGCAACACTGACAAATTTCAGTTTTACTGTGGCGACTTAAATATTGTTTTCTCCATTCTGGATGTAAAGAAGAAAAGTATGGAAAGCCAGCTGTTTATCAAACATCATTGATGGAAATGTTTCTCAAATGTTTAATTTTAATGATTAAGCAGCTTGTGCTCATTCATTCTCCATGCAGGTTGCAGGAATTCAGGTTCACCAACATATTCTTGAGGGAAACTAAGGTTGGCAAAAAATTTGGACACACTTGTAGTCAGCCTCCCAACGGGGGTATTTAAAAAAAGTCACATTTCGCAAAGCTTTAACAAACCTGCTGCTTCCCATGTGAACTGCTCCCCTTAGATCTCCGGAAATGCTAAGAGAATGGCTGGCATTAGAGGAAATGATAGAATCTGGCATGAATAATTAAGATGCTTCTCAACTAAGACAGTATCAATGTTAGTTAATTATACAATTCAAATGACTGTAGATATGCTAGATCAAGTACAGGCAAAGAAAACCACCATAATAGTACTCAAGTCTTCTAGGCAGAAGAAAATGAATTATGTTTATCTAATGCTTTACAACCAGTAGAGGACTTTTGAACTGGAGTCATCATTGTAATGTTGGAAACATGGTAACCAACTTGTGTACAGCAAGTTCCCACAAACAGCAAAGTGATAATCACCATGTCTATATTTTTATGATGTTATTTCATCAATAAAAATTGGTCAAGAATATCAGGAATAACTCCCCTACTTTGAAGCAGTGCCAAAAGATCTTGCATATTTACCTGAGATGGATGCTCATACAGGATATCATCTGAAAGATATTACCCCTGTGTTTTGGACCAGACCAGACCTCCTCAAAACATTTTAAGAAGGTAGCCCAGAACCTAATTTCTTTAGTTTATTGTTTTTAATTATAATTATTGAGTCATACAACATGGAAACAGATCCTTCAATCAACCGGTCCATGCCGACTATAATCCCAAACTGTACTCGTCCCACTGTCTGCGCTTGTCCGAACATTTCTTATTGTTTTAAGCAGATGTAAGGTGATTATTCGAGGAGTGACACAGCTGGTCAAACCACTTGGTTTTAAACAAGTCAGGATTTATTTACACACGAAGAAAAGAAAACCACATTTAGAATGACATAACTATTGAAAACCCAAATGTCACAAAAACTCATGTAACCAAGAACTTTTACAATTTCTTGCAACACCTTACAAACATAATCCTTGGCAAAAGAGTAAATTCAAACACAGGTTCTTACAGGAGAGAGGTATCAGCGAGAGAGAGGATCAGCATGGAGTTTTTTCTTTGGGTCCCCAGCTAACCCAAAACTAGAAAAAAAAACCCTGAACTAGGAGAACTGGCAACTCCTTTTTCATTATAAAAGTGTTTTAAAAAAACCTGAAAGCCTTTTCTGATTGTTGATTTAGGCGGCATGTGTTAGCCATTATTAAAGTAGCCAGTTTAGACATTTTGGCACCTCTGTCTTTATGACCCCCCTCAGGTAAACATAAAATAAGGACAGAATAACCTTGTCATACCCTGACAGCACAACCCTTTAAATTTAAATTCCACTGGAATGGGTACTGAATCTATGGTTTTATACCATTGGCCTGGGGATCTGAATTATTAATCCTCTGACCTTATCCTCCTCTTCTGGCTATATCTCACTTCTTCCCCACATAATACCAAGTAAGCTATAGTTTATGGATCAGATAACATCCATGCTTATACTAATACCTAACAGTGATCCATCACCTTTCCTCCTCCAGAGTATAATGTGTGAAGGATCATATGAAGGGAAAATGAGAAATATCCATACAAGGTCATTTTTTTTTAATATAGAAGGATGCCATTAGATCTGTCATGCCTTTCATGGTTCTGAAGAAGAGTCATCTAAATTCAAAATGTTAGCTTGATGTCTCTCTACAAGTGCAGCCTGACCTGCTGTAATTTTCAGCATTTTTTGTTTTCGGGACAGATTCCAGCATCTGCACTAATTTACTCCCATCAAGCCTTTGTTGGTTCTTTGAAAGAAACATTCAGTTATGCCCACTCCCTAGACTTTTCCCACGGCTATGCAAATTCTATATTTTAGAAGTATAAAACTAATTCCCATTGTGAAGATATTGCATAGAACATTACAGCGCAGCCCTTCGGCGCTCAATGTTGTGCTGCCCTGTATTACTAATCTGAAGCCCATCCCACCTACACTATTCCATGCACGTCCATATGCCTGTCCAATGACGACTTAAATGCACTTAAACTTGGCAAATCTACTACTGTTGCAGGCAAAGCATTCCATGCCCTTACTACTCTCTGAGTAAAGAAACTACCTCTGACATCTGTCTTATACCTATCTCCCCTCACTTTAAAGTTGTGTCCCCTCGTGTTTGCCGTTCCCATACTTGGAAAAAGGCTCTCCCTGTCCACCCTATCTAACCCTTTGATTATCTTGTACATCTCTACTAATTCACCTCTCAACCTTCTTCTCTCTAACGAGAACAGCCTCAAGGCCCTCAGCCTTTCCTCGTAAGATATTCCCTCCATATCAGGCAACATCCTAGTAAATCTCCTCTGCACCCTTTCCAAAGCTTCCACATCCTTCTTATAATGCGGTGACCAGAACTGTACACAATACTCCAAGTGCGGCCGTACCAGAGCTTTGTACAGCTGCAGCATAACCTCCTGGTTCCGGAACTCAATCCCTCTATTAATAAAGGCCAAAACACTGTATGCCTTCTTAACAACCCTGTCAATCTGGGTGGCAACTTTCAGGGATCTGTGTACGTGGACACCGAGATCTCTCTGCTAATCTGCACTCCCAAGAATCTTACCATTAGCCCAGTACTTTGCATTCCGATTACTCCGTCCAAAGTGTATCACCTCACACTTGTCCACATTAAACTCCATTTGCCACCTCTCAGCCCAGCTCTGCATCCTATCTATGTCTCTCTGTAACCTACTACATCCTTTGTCACTATCTACAACTCCACCGACCTTAGTGTTGTCCGCAATTTACTAACCCACCCTTCTAAGCCCTCATCCAGGTCATTTATAAAAATGACGAGCAGCAGTGGATCCAACACCGACCCTTGCGGTACGCCGCTAGTAACTGGACACCAAGATGAACATGTTCAATCAACTACAACCCTCTGTTTTCTTTCAGCAAGCCAATTACTGATCCAAACTGCTATGTCTCCCACAATCCCATTCCTCCGCATTTTGTATAATATTTTCAAGGGTTTGTGGGATCTCCGTGTGCAGAAATTGACTGCCATCTCTCATTAAAACAGGGAGTGTGAATAAACAATGGGAGTCAGATTCCTATTATTATTATATTGAAACAATTTCTACTACTGTTTCAAGAAGTGTATTCTGTGTCATCACGTGGGATAAAATACACTTATAGCTCACACCCAAGCTTAAATAGTATTGATTAACTACTAAATAATTTCGGTTACAATTTTCATGTTATGATGGGGTAGCACCAAAGTTAAACCCCACTATTTCTGAAATTGTCAAAAAAGTTGCTTTTCAGGCAGGAGGCCTATTATCAGCAATGATCTACAGGGATCGGTTCTGTGTCGTCTTTTGTTCATCAATTATATAAATGATTTGGGTGAGAATATAGAAGACATAGTTAGTAAGTTCGCAGATGACACCAAAATTGGTAGCATAGTAGAGAGTGAAGAAGGTTTTGTAAGGTTACAAAGGAATCTTGACCAAATGAGTAAATGGGCTGAAAAATGGCAGATAGAGTCCAATTCGGATAAATGCAAGGTATTCTGTTCTGGTACAACATATAGGGGCAGGAATGGCAGTTAATGGTAGGGTCTTGGGAGTGTTGTAAAACAGATGGACCCGGGGTTCAGGTCCATATTTCTTTGACATTTGCGTCACATATAGGTGAGTTGGTTCAAAAGACGTTTGGTATCCTTGACTTTATTGCTCAGTCCTTTGAGTACAGGAGTTGGAAAGGCATGTTGAGGTTGTACAAGGACATTGGTGAGGCCTCTTCTGGTACAATGTGTCCAGTTTTGGTTGCCCCATTTATAGGAACGATATTATTAAGCTGGAAAGTGTTCAAAACAGATTTACCAGGATATAGCCAGGAATGGAGGGTTTGACTTAGAAGGAGTGGTGAGATAGGCTGGGACTTCTTTCACTGGTTTGGAGGAGGTTGAGAGGTGACCTTGTAGAGGTTTATAAAATCATGGGGGGCGCATAGATAGGGTTAACAGTAGGTGTCTTTCCTGATGAAGAGCTTATGCCTGAAATGTTGATTCTCTTGCTCCTCGGATGCTGCCTGACCTACTGTGCTTTTCAAGCACCACACTCTTATCCCCTGCAGCCAAGCCTTGCAGAACAAAGGATCTGCTCGGATGAAGAGGAACACAACGGACACCTACAGACGCTGAAAGACGCCCTCATAAGAACGGGATGCGATGTTCAGCTCATCGATTGACATTTTAACAGGCCACAGCGAAATACTGCAACAACCTCCTCAAACGATAGACAGGAAACATGACCGATTTGTCGTCCAGTACTTCCCAGAGTGGGGAAGTTACACATTCTTCACAGCTTTCAAAATATCATTGATGATGACAAACATCATGCCAAGGCCATCCCTGTGCCTCCACGTCTCGCCTTCAAAAGCTGCCTAACCTCAAGTGGACCATTTCTTTCACATCAAACTACCCAACCTTCAGGAGAACAGCAGCCACGACACCACACAACCCTGCCACGGCAACCTCTACAAAACATGTCCGATCATTGACATGGAATAGTAACATCACATGTGGGAACACCATCCACCAAGTGTATGGTATGTACTCATGCAAATTGGCCAATGTTGTCTGCAACATACGCTGCACGAAAGGATGCCCTAAGACATGGCACATTGGTGAGACCAAGCAGACACTGCAACAACAGATGAACAGACACCGTGCAACAATTGTGAGGCAGGAGCAATCTCTCCCAGTCAGCGAACACTTCAGCGATCAAGGACATTCAGCCTCCAATCTTCGGGTAAGTTTCCTCCAAGGCTGCCTTCGAGGTACACAACAATGCAGAATTGCCAAGCAGAAACTGATAGCCAAATTCTGTACCTATGAGGATGGCCTCAACCATGATCTTGGGTTCATGTTGCCCTAAATGGAACCTCACCATACTGTTTTGTGTTGTAAAATCTTCCTTACTATGCTGTTTGACACCATCACCTTGATAACTTGTTATTATCTCTCTACCTTAATTAGTTTGTACAATTTTGGTTTAGTTGTTACTTTAGTTAGACCCTCATCATGCAATCTGATACCTGTCATGTTATTCCAGCCACTTAATTTGTCGTTAGCAACATCCTAAATTTCACTTTTTTAATAATTATCTCTCTGCCTTAATTAATCAGTTCACATCATTCCTTTACTTGCTATTCAGCCATTTATTCACACCACTTGATACTGCCATTATCTTTCTGCTTACATATTCTATGCCTGTGTACTTCACCCCCACTTAAGCTAATGAAGGGGCAGCGCTCTGAAAGCTTGTGATTTCAAATAAATGCAATGGAAGAGGGTTCACTTCTTCAGCTGTGTATGTGAACTATAATCTGGTATAATATGATTTCTGACTTTGTCCACCACAATACGACACCGGCACCTCCACATCATCTCTTCCATCGGGCCGAAGATGCAAAAGTTTGAAAATACTTATCAACAGATTCAAGACCATCTCCTTTCCTGCTTTTATCAGACTTATGAATGGACCTCTCATGTATTTGAGTTAATCTTCTTAACCTTCTCTGTGGCTGTAACACTGTATACTTCATTTCCCCTGATGTACTTATGTAAGATTTGATTTATCTAGATAGCACGCAAAATGATACTTTTCACTCTAACTTGACACATGCGACAAGTCAAATTAAATCAAATTGGATTACATTGAAAGGTCACCTACATCACCTATGTGCCCTCAGAAACCTTATTTCTTTCCCTCCCCTAAGTCTAGGTATAGTGCCAGGTTCTGCAGCTGAGTGGAGGGAGCCTGCCCTACAGTGGAGCCTTGGGGTTTTGGTTAGGTAATCGCAGAGCCTGTGTGGCTCAAAGGCCCAGACTTTGACTGTGACTTGCCCTAAAGACAGGTGTACCCTTATCAGCACGAAATCCCACAGGGCTGAGGTTGTAGGCAGGGTGGAGATAGAAGCCCCACCACCTTAGAGTGGTACTTTAGCCCACCAAGTCTACGCCAACCAACAAACACCAAACTACACTAATCCCATTTAACTGCACTTGGTCTCTAGCCTACTATGCCCTATCATTTTAATTGGGCGTCCAGAAGCTTCTTAAATGTTGCTAGAGTACTTGCCTCTGCTACCTTCTCAGTCAAAATGTTCGATACTTCTACCAACCTCTTGGTGAAAACATGCTTCCTCAGATATCCTTTAAAAGCACCCACTCCTCACCTTAAACTCTGGACATCTGGTCTTAGACACATCTACCATGGGGAAAAGATTCTCGGGATCTACCTGTCTATGTCTCTCATAATTTTCATACTTTACTCAGATCCGCAGTCAGCCTCTTCTGATCCGAGGAAAACAAACACAGCCTACATAGTCTCTCCTTATAACTCCTTATAAATGAGGCTTTTCATTCCAATCAACATCCTGCATATCTCTTCTGCATACTTATTCTATGTGCTGTTTACATTGTTGCTTATTCAAGCAATGAGGACAGCTTACTGCAGATAGACTAGCACCAGGAAGAACTGATTGGTTTGTGGATTGATGATTAGTTTTCAATGACAAAAGCCTTCTGCCTGCCAACAGTTATTTAACTGACTCTCAAAGCAGATGAACAGCTTGTGAATGTGAATGGGAATGTGAATACTATAGCCAGAAGGGTGTTCTATTTCAGTAAAAACAGCTCAAGACTGAAGAAGGCCAGCTTGCTTTCCCTTACCAGTTGCTGTATGTTGTGGATTTTAACCAATAAATCAAAGGCTGCATAGTTTGTGAAACTGTTGTTCTATGCCTCCAGCAAGTGAAAACCATTCGAAGAAGAAAGATCGAGGAACAGCAAGTCCTGATAAACAAACCTTAGCAAACCTTGTGGACAGGGGCCAGGGAACATTGAATTGCCTTCTCAGTTTTCCCTCCATCTATGACACCAATGCCTTTTTGTCTGTGTACATCTGTCTACACTTGTGTTTGGGGGAGGGGGGAGAAGCTTTTTAATCTGGAAATGTCAATGTTGACTGTTCATACAGTCATGCAGCATGACTCTTCGGTCTAACCGGTCCATGCTGAACATTATCCCAACTAAACTGCCACCTGCCTGCTCCTGGCCCACTTCCCTCCAAAACATTCCTATTCATGCACTTATATAAATGTCATTAAAATGTTGTGACTGTGCTCATATCCACTTTGTCAGGAAGTTCATTCCACATGCGAACCACCCTCTGTGTAAAACTTTAGCCTCTCATGTCTTTTTAAAATCTTTATCCTCTCACCTTAAAAATATGCCCCCTCATCATGAAATCCCCATCCTAGGAAACTAGGGTATCTATTTCACAGTCAAATTTTACATAGTTTCAGTTTTCCAGTACTGAGATTGCTAGTTACTCATCTGACAGGTGCTTGTAAAATGGCATTCACTCTCTCTTAAAAGTACAGTATATGTCCTTCAACTTCATACCACTTTGCAGTAGTCTGTTGTATTCTGTATGAGAGCATGGAGGCATTGCGTTATGCTTAGATGATGTTCCGGGCTATCTTGTGAGCACAGCTGATGAATCTGCCTGTGGCCCATCTTCTGAAGCTAGGGCAAGACTAGGGCAGCAGGGAGGGGTCCAAATCTGGAAGGGTCCAATTCGACTCTTTCTTCTTTAGTTGCTGCACTGCAGACCTTTGTCACAGTGTCATACAGCATTGAAACAGACCCTTCAGTCCAACCAGTCCATGCTGAACATAATCCCAAACTAAACTAGTGCCACCTGCCTGCTCCTAGCCCATATCCCTCCAAAATTTACCTATTCATGTATCTATCCAAATGTCTTTTAAACATTGGAAATGGACCCACATACACCACTTTCTCAGGAAGTTCATTCCACACATGAACCACTCTCTGTGTAAAAAAATTGCCTCATGTCTTTTTTAAATCTCTCTCCTCTCACCTTAAAATGTGTCCCTTAGTCTTGAATTTCCCCATCCAAGGGAAAAACAACATCCATTAACTCAATGTACACTTCTCATTATTTTATAAACTTCTCACACATCACCTCTAAAGCTACTACGCTCCAGTGAAAAAAGTCCCTGCCTATCCTGCCTTTCTATATAACACAAACCTTCCATACCCAATGTTACAACACAGGGTAAACCCTCCTGCTTAACCTAAACCAGCAACACAGAAAAGAATTATCCCATACAGTAATCTGTGAAAATTTGAAAGGCCAAGAACTATTTAAAGTAAAAATTAACAACTTTATTTGTTAAGATATTACAGAGAATAATTAACTAAGAACATTTACAACACCTTCCTCTAAGCTGTCTTTTACCTTCTCTTCTATCATACCAGTCTGATAAAACCCCCGATTAAGATTTACCAAAATTCAACTTTCAAAGCAACCAACCATTTGTTGAATCTTCTTTTCTTTGTCTTAGGGATATCTGCTTCACAGGTCACAGATTGGTAAAGGTACCTTTAAGAGAGCTATTCTGTCAGTTTGCAGATGTCGTTGGCTTGGCAGTTCTTCTCTCAACTGTTAAATTTTTCCTGGTCTTATACCCCCAAAGCATCAGATTGTGTCACTGGCTTTTAAGATTGTCAATATACTAAATTCAAACTTGATTGGAGTTTTTTTTAGGGGTATAATTTAAACTGAATGGCCTAATTCGAATCTGTTTGGTCGTTTCCAGGCAACCCAGCTAATCTAGCGTTGGAACAAGTGTTACATTGTTACATTATTCAGAACTCTTGGTGTTGTCAGGTAGCTCTGCCAGCTTTTTCTCTTAAAGGTACAGTACACCCACATCTTCATAATTCCAAGCAATATTCTGGTAAATCTCTTCTGAACCATCTCCAGCTTGATAATATCCTTCCTATAACAGGGCAACCAGAACTAGACACCGTACTCCAGCAGAGACCTCACCAATATTCTGTACAACTTCAACAAGGCTTCCCACATTTATTGCTCCGGTTTGTTGGTTGCCTCATTGGGCTTGCTGCTGACGTCTTGTGGTTTGTGGAAGAATTCCCAGACCTTTATTCACCTGATGAATTCCTCTGTATCTGCTGTGACACCGATGGGGTCCATTTTGGTAGTGGGGCAGAAGTTGAACCCTCGGATGAGAACTTCGATTTTGTCTGGTTGAAGGTGGTGATCAGCAGTGGTTAGCACTGCTGCCTCACAGCGCCAGAGACCTGGGTTCAATTCCCGCCTCAGGTAACTGACTGTGTGGAGTTTGCACATTCTCCCCGTGTCTGCGTGGGTTTCCTCCGGGTGCTCCGGTTTCCTCCCACAGTCCAAAAATGTGCAGGTTATGTGAATTGGCCATGCTAAATTGCCCGTAGTGTTAGGGGCAGGGGTAAATATAGGGGAATAGGTCTGGGTGGGTTACACTTCGGCGGGTCGGTGTGGACTTGTTGGGCCAAAAGGCCTGTTTCCACACTGTAGGGAATCTAATCTAATAAGACAAGTTGATGATGGATTTCCCTATGATGATCATGTTTTAATTGTGATACCAGAGGAGGCTTGGTTACTGCTGGTAGTGATGCCAAGTTTCTCAAGTTTCCTGTTCTTGATGTGCATGTAATTGGCATAATTCCATTGCCTCATCTGGTTGGCAGTGTCTTGACTCTGGTCCACTGTGTACTGAGTGAAAGCTGAGAATATGGACTCCATCTGGATTTCAGGGTTGCAGCAACTGCTGTGGAGCTGGTATATAAGGTGGTCGAGGAGTGTGTGAGAGATGAAATGACAGAGTGTCTCAGCGTAGTCTGTGGGTCGGCTTGAGTGGATTTGCAATCAGTAGTTCTTTCGGAATCTTCTCTGCGTGGTATATCGGCGAGATCATCCAGATGTATAACAATGAATGAATGGATGCATATCAATTATGAGGTAGGAGTTTCCCTCCCAGTTGGGGACCACTTCAGCAATCAAGGACATTCAGCCTCTAATCTTCAGGTAAGCTTCCATCAAGGTGGCCTTCGAGATATGCAGAATCACCAAGCAGAAACTGCTAGCCCAATTCCATACCTGTGAGTACAGCCTCAACTGTGCTCTTGGGTTCATGTTGCCCTACATGTAACCTCGCCACACTTCTGTGTTTGTAAAATCTTTACTGTTCTGTTTTGACACCATCACCGTGATAACTTGTTATTACATCTCAAACTTAATTATTTTGTACAGGTTTGGATTAGTTGTTGTTTTGGTTAGACCCTTGTCATGCAATTCTGACACCTATTGTGTTATTTCCAGCCATTTGGTTTGTGTCTAGCACCATCCTATTTTTGATTTTTTATAATTATCTCTTAGCCTTAATTGATCAGTTCATAGGTCATCACTTCAATTGCCACTTAGCCATTTATTCGCACCATTTAACATTTTTGATCACCTGCAAAGATTTGTTATTCAGCATGTTGACAGTCCACTCTCCCTAGTTGTAGTTATCTGTTGATACTCTGCTTGCAATTATCTTGCCATTATCTCTCCACCTATATATTGTGGGCCTGTGGTTCCCCCACTTCACCTGATGAAGGAACAGTGGTCCTAAAGCTTGTGATTTCAAATGAACCCAATGGAAGAGGGTTCACTTCTTCAGCTGTATGTGTGAATGCCTATTTAGCTGAAACTACAATATTGAACGTATAGATCCAAGCCATCTTTGGCATTACATAATGTGCAATGGTCCAAGCTGAGGTGAGCAGTTTTTGCACCATGTGCACATTCTGGGAAAATGGCAGGTGATTGCTACTCCGGTAACTAAGGGTAATATTTCCGGGTATGCATCACAACTATTAATGGGATAGATTTCTATGTTGCATGATATGATACTTGGGGCAAGGATCTTGACTGCATACAGCAGGTTAATTGCCAAGGTTCACATAGTGTGTAGTGCTTACAGGTTTTTTTTTATTCTGTGTGATGGTGTGCATGTAGGTTATTCCCTTTTGGATATTGGTTGAAACTGAGACCCTCTTCCTCAGAAGAAAACTCTTAGCCTGTTCATTCCATCTGTGGCTTCAGTCATTTTCAATTCCATTGCATACTTGATATTTACAGCACAATGGAAAGCAGCAGATGTCCCTTACTAAGCAGTGAGTTTTAGACTAGCCTTTGGTGAATCCCCAAATGGAAATATTCCTAAGTTGGCAGTGCTCCCCATCAACCCATAGGCTTTGAACTTCCCAAAATTCCCATGTAACCCGTCTATCGAAACTTTGGGTTTCACCCAACTCAGTCCCAGGCATGTCGAGTAAACATACTAGATCTAGTAGTTCAGTCTCCCCCATCCACTCTATCAAAGTTAGGATGCTGCTTATAGTTGATGATTCACCCTCCGGCATTACCTCTTTCCCTTCAATGCTCTGTCTCCACCCCTTACTATATTACAATCCCTTCAGTATCCCAGCATTTTGACTCCAATCCCCACAATTAAATTCCCCAGCTATCCTCCCACAGAAGTGGCCTCTAGTTTTCCATGATGTTAAGTGGATGGACTCCAGGGGCTGACCTTGGTCCACCCCCTGAAGTGACAGCAGGACAGTCCCAAACGATGTGCGACCAAATCCCTGACTGATATCTGAGGAACCCCCTAACTGTTATCTTGGAAAAGCTGATTGATCATGACCAAGATATCAAGACTGCCCTTGACTTACTGTACCAGAAACCCCTGCCTAAAGGATGCTGCTGTTTGATGGCCATGTAGTGTGCTTGGTACATATGAATCTGTCACTCGGTATAGGTCAGAGATTGACATAGCACAGTGCCATACAGACTCATGTTCACCTTCTTGACTGAAGACTGCCGACAAGCATAACAAACTACCTGGCTTTGTGTCTGCTGTAAAAGCCAATGCAGGACAGAAAAGCTTTTGAGATATGATTGCAGGCAAAGCATCAAAATGAGTATAATACGAGTGGGTGCAAAGAGACCGAGTGAACAGCCTTGAGATACAGGCTGGAGCAGTCCATGAGCTGGGTGCCTGCTCCTGCACCAAAGTGTCCTTACAGCAACATTATGATGAAAGGTGTTGATGCAGTCCAAAGCGCAGTATTGAAGTACTGCTTAAGTCATTGACTGTAAGGGGGTGGAGGCAGAAACCCTCATTTAATATTTAAGTAGTTTATAGATGTATACTTGCAATGCCTAGACATAAAGGATTATGGGCTAGAGTGTTGGAAAATGGATTAGAATAGTTAGGTAATTGTTTTTGACTGGTGCAGTCTCGGTGAGCAATAGATCTCTATGACTCCATGACTAAGTGCAGAAATGTACTGTAAGTGAAATAGATATGGTAAAAACAATGACTGCAGATGCTGAAAACCAAATACTGGATTAGTGGTGCTGGAAGAGCACAGCAGTTCAGGCAGCATCCAACGAGCAGCGAAATCGACATTTCGAGCAAAAGCCCTTCATCAGGAATAAAGGATCACACATCACACAGGATGCTGCCTGAACTGCTGTGCTCTTCCAGCACCACTAATCCAGTGAAACAGATATGTCTGACACTGATGAGGTGAGGTTGGTGCAGGTTAAATGCCAATGTGGAATGTACATGGTTGCTATCCATAGAGTATGCCCTGATATGTTGATTCTAGGTATTCAAGATGGAGGTCCAGAGGAGCAAATGGAGAGCTTGAGTCACCAGGGACCCACTTTGATTCCATAATGAGAATTCTTGGTGGTTAGCTTCAGTCTGGTGAGTGGAAGAATGGGCGACTGCATATAATTGAGGTGAGATTGAGTTGTAACCATGGTAATCATGTGCAGTGATCCTTGCTAATAGACTTCTCACTGTTCACGAGTGAGAATCATTTCTCAACATTTAATTTTTAGTCGTGAAGTTGAAAAGGGCCTCACTGGACATCTCACTTGAATTTCCCAAATTTCCTGCTGTAGCCCATGTTGTTAAGAGGCTGGCATGTTTCTACACATTGTGACTGAATAACTGATTAATTTGTCATTCCTGGTCAAAACTGTTCTGCCACTTGTGGAAGCTGGCACTCTGCATGGCAATTTCCTTTTACAGGGGGAAGTAGTACTGTATGATATCCACAGGAGAAATAATGGAATCACATGCCCAACTAAAGAATGCTCTTAACAAAAGAAAAACAAAGATGCACAGATGCTGGACATCAGAAGCAAAAACAGAAATTTCTGGGAACTCTATTTCCCAGAAATAGTGTTAATATTTCTGTTAAGTTCTGAAGAAGCATCAGTGAACCTGAAATGTTAACTCAGATTTCTCTCCACAGATGCTGCCAGACCTGCAGAGATATTCCAGCAGTTTCTGTTTTACCTAAAATTGTTGAACTCAATATTGAATTCATAATGCTGCAGGGTTTCCAAGCAGAAAATAAGCTGTTCTTCCAGTTTGTACTGAGCTTCGCTGGAGCACTGCAGCAAGCCTGAGACAGAGATATTGGCTAATGAACATGATGGTGTGTTGAAATGACAGGCAAATGGCGGCTCAGAGTTGTTTTTGCAAACTGAACTTAGGTGTTCTGCAAAGTGATCACTTTGTCTTCCCATTGTAGAGGAAACTGCATTATGAGTAGTGAATACAGTAGACAAGATTGAGTGAAATGTAGGTAATTTGCTGCTTCACTTGGAGGCTGTGTGTGGCGCCTTGCATATCGAGGAGGGAGAAAGAAGTAAATGGACAGGTGTTACACATTCTATGATTGCATGGGAAGGTACCATGGGGATGTAGGGAGGTGTTGACGGTGGACTAAGGTGTGTCGAAGGGAATGGTTCCTGTTGGAGGCAGACTACAAAAGGGAGGGGACCATGTGTCTGGAGTGGGCAAAAATGGTTTCTAATGAACCTTTGCATGTGGTATAGTAGGTGGGGACAAGGCGACCCTATTGCTGTTGTGGGAGGAAGACGGAAGACAGCGGGTGAGGGCCTAAGTGCAAGAGATGGGTCGAAGATGGCTGAGGGCCCTTGTCAACCACAGTGATGGGGAATTCTCAATTGAAGAAGAAGGTGGACGTTTTGGAAGCCCCCTAGTTGAAGTTTGTGTCATTGGACAGGTGCGATGGAGATTGAGGAGCTGGAATTATAGAATAAAGTCTACACAGGAATCAAGGTTTGAGTTGAGTTAACTGTTTGAGTCAGTGGGTTTGTAGTAGCTATTGGTGGCCAGCCTATCCTCAGAAATGGAAACAGAGATGTCAAGGAAAGGAAGGGAGAAGTCAGAGATGGACCAGGTGAAGAGGAGACCAGGTAGAAGTTGGAAGCAAAACATAAACTTTTCCAATTTTGGAAGAGACAGGGAAGCAGCACTGATGATGTCATCAATGTATCAGAGAAAGAATTGAAGGTGGAGATATGAGTAGGACTGGAAAAGGAATATTCCATGTCCCTCACAGAGCCAGACATAACTGGGGCCCATGAGGGTAATCATGGCTACACCTTCGATTTGAAGAAAGTGGGAGCAGTTCAAGGAGGAGTTGCTCAAAGTGAGGAAAAACCAGGTGGTGGAGAGTGGTGGTGGATAGGGGTGGCTTTTTTCCAGAAAGAAGCGGGGAGCCTTCAGACCATTCTGATGGTGGACGGACATGTAAAGGAGTACAATGGACTTCTCTAATAAACCTTGGGGCTTTCTGCTATTATTTCGGAAATGTAACAGATTTTTTTTATGTCTATGAAGTAAGAAGTGCATTTGGATATGGACGCGTATGCCATTAATACTTTCCTAGATAATTAATTAATTTTTGAAGTATAGTTACCTACTTTCATTGCCAACTAAAACAATCAACATGCGTGTAAAGTCCACTAACAGAGTTAAAGCAAATTAATGATCAATTAATCTGTTGAGGTGATGATGCTTGAGAGGGAGAAACCTTTGTTCTTGACAAAAAGTAACATGGGATAGCTTACATCGTGCAAAATAAGTGCACAGAGCTCAATTTAGGGTCATATCTAAAAGGTGCCAACACTGACATTATACCACTCTCCTGCTATGTCAACTTTGAATATGAGTCAAGGAGACATTAAATCTTATCACTAGCTTGACTTAACGGCAGGAAACAGAGTTTAATTGTGGAGGGTTGCTTTTTGGACGGATGGCCTGTAACCAGCAGTGTTCCAAAGGGATCACTTCTGGGTCCTCTTTTATTTGTCATTTAAAAAAATTATTTGGATGGGAATATAGAAGGCATGTTAATAAGTTTGCAGACAATACCAAAATTGATGGTACTGTAAATGGTGAAGGTTTTCTAAGGTTACAAAGGGATCTTAATCAGATGGGTTAATGGGCTGAAAATGATAGACTGAGTTCAATCTGGATAACTGTGAGGTACTAGCCTGTTTTGAGATTTGTAACTCAGGTTGAGGTTTTGGATGTAGGTTTGCTCGCTGAGCTGGAAGGTTCATTTTCAGACATTTTGTCACCATACTAGGTAACGTCTTCAGTGAGCCTCCGAATGAAGCATTGCTGATGATTCCCTGCTTTCTGTTTATATACTTGGGTTTCTTTGGGTTGGTGATGTCATTTCCGGTTCTTTTTTCTCAGGTGGTGGTAAATCGGGTCCAAGTCAATGTGTTTATTGATAGAGTTCCAGTTGGAATGCCATGCATCTAGGAATTCTCGTGCGTGTCTCTATTTGGCTTATCCTAGGATGGATGTGTTGTCCCAGTCTAAGTGGTTTCTTCCTCATCTGTATGTAAGGATACTAGTGAAACAGGGTCATGACTAGCCACAAAACGGCATTCCAACTGGAACTCTATCAACAAACACATTGGCTTGGTCCCGATTTACCATCCCCTGAGAAATGTGAGAATGTGAGGTATTGCATTTTGGTTTAACAAAAAAGGGTAGTGTACACAATTAATGGTAAAACCTTGGGTAGTGTGGAACGGAGGGACCTAGGGGTGCCAGTACATAATTCTTTGAAGTTTGCACCACATATAGACAGGGTGGTTAAAAAGGCATTTGGCATGCTTGTCTTCATTGTTCAATCCTTTGAGGAGTTGAGAGGTCATGTTGAGGTTGTACAGGACATTAGTGAAGCCTCTTCTGGAATACTGCATCCAGTTCTGGTCACCTAGTTAAAAGAAAAATATTATTAAGCTGGAGAGAGTTCAGGAGAGATTTACCAGCATGTTGCTGGGTGTGTAAGGAAGATTTGAGTTATAAAGTAAGGTTGGATGGGCTGGGACTTCTTTCACTGGAGCATAGGAGGTTCAGAGGTGACTTGATAGAAGCTTATAAAATAATGAGACACATAGATAGAGTTAATGGTAGTTGTCTTTTCCACAGCATGGGGATTTTAAGACTGGGCGGTACATTTTAAAGGTGAGGGGAAAGAGATTTTAAAAAGACATAAGAAACAAATATTTTACACAAAGGGTGGTTCGTGTGTGGAATGAACTTCCTGAGAAAGTGATGGATTGGGTCCAAATCCAGTGTTTAAAAGACATTTGGCTAGATACATGAAAAGGAAAAGTGTGGAGGGATATGGACCAGGAGCAGGCATGTGGGCTAGTTTAATTTGGGATTATGTTCGGCATGGACTGGTTGGACGAAAGGGTCTGTTTCATGTTGTATGACTCAATGACTAGTAATACAGAGAGTGAAGTATTGTTTCAGAGACCTGGATTCAAATCCTGCTATAGAAGATGATGGAATTTGAAAGCAATAAAAATCTGGAATTAATTGCCTAATGATGACCATGAAACTGTTGCTGATTATTGGGAAATACTGATCTGGTTCACCAATGTTCTTTAGTGAAGAAAACTGCCATTCTTACCCAGTCTGGCCTACACGATGTAATTAATCTGCACGTGGAGAGGCAGGGATTAATCAAGAACAGTTGGTGTAGTTTTGTTAAACAGTGGTCACATCTGACCAACTTGACTGAATTGTTTTGAAGCGGTGACCAGCTGTGTAGGTGAGGGCAGTCATATGATGTAGTCTCCTTGGACTTCAGCAAAACTTTTGATAATGTCCTGCATGGAAGACTGATAACGAAGGTACGAGCCAAATGGATCCAAGGAAATTTTGCTAATTGGATCCAGAATTGGTGAAGTGGCAGGAAGCAGAAGGTGATAGTTGTGAGGCATTTTTGTGACTGGAAGCCTCTGTTCAGTGGGGTTTTGCAGGGATCAGTGTGGGTCTCTTTCTGTTTTTGGTTTAATGATGCAAACTTGAAACTCGGAGGGTTAATCTCAGATAATATGAAAATTGGTCATGGTTTCCTTTGGTTTTTTTTATTCATTATGAAATGTGAGTGTGGCTGGGAAAACACACATTTGCTACCCATTCTTAATTGCTTGTGAGAAGGTCGTAATGCCTCCTTCCACTGTTAGGTCCATATTGTATAGGTACAACCACAGTTCTTTTAATCCCTCCCTTTTATTTTCTATTTAGTTTGACCATATCATAATATGTATTTAGCTAGTAAGAGGAGTAATAAACTAAAGGTTCACTATTTACCTGTACTACATTAGAATCATTGTCCAAAATGTTCACAAGAATAAAAAGTATGAATTATGTTATGACTGATCTGTTGAGATTATTCCAAGATTTTGATCCAGTGGCTTTAAATGAATGAAATATATTTGCGTGTGACATAAAGGGGCAGTGGAGGTTTTAGTGTTCCCATGCGGATCTTGTTCTTTTCGATCATAGAACTTGGTATATATTTGAAGCCATGTTGTCTGTGGTCAAACTAAATAGAAAATAAAAACAGGAGAGACACACTGAACCAAATGGCACAGGCTTTATTAATTACTTTTTTTTCTAAACAGAAATTTCATTGATGTATACTGAACTTAAACAAGAATATTTGGGATGCCGCTATTTGGTAAAGATTGTACCCGGTCGAAACTTCAAGGTAAGCTCTAAGATAATTATATTATTTTGTATCTTTTTCAAATTCAGGCTTCGCTACAATGGTACCATTGTCTCTTTATGTCTCTGTATTAATGTCATTGTGATAGTGTTGAATGACTTTTACATCAAAATAATTTGTAAAACTAAGCACTTAAGGAAATATAAAAATGGGAGAAAATGTTTAGCCAAGTTAAGTTAGTGCTTTCATAAAATCCACAGATCATTTGAGTCAGAATTCCAAAACTAAGGTCTTAAGTGGTTGAAGGCATGACCACTTAGGTTGGGAGGAAGAGATAAGTGGCTGCGTATGTAGTAAGATTTAGTAAGATATGAACACAGGAGTATAAATAGGCCATTCAGCCCCTTGGACATGCTCCATCATTCTAAATCATGGCTGATCCTTTTCATCAATATCGTATTTCCAGCTATTTCCATATTTATTGATGTCCTGAGCAATTAGAAATCTATCAGTCCTTGTCTTGAGCTTAGTTAATGGTTGGATGTACACAGGTAGAGAATTTCAAACTTTCACCACCATCTGAGTGAAAAGGTTTCTCTTAGTTCTTAATGGCTTGGATTTTATTCTGAGACTGTCCCCTGGTCCTAGCTTCTTGAGCTTGAGAAAACATCCTTTCTGCATCGAGACTGACTATCCATTGGTTGTAGGTATGTTCGCCGAGCTGGGAAGTTGGTTTACTGATGTTTCGTCCACTTTCTAGGTGACATCTCTCAGTGCTTTGGATCCTCCTGTGTAGCGCTGCTGTACTGTTAATTGGAATTTATTTGGCTTTGTTCCTGCTGCTTCCAGTTGCTGGTTCCGATATTTTGTTGCAGTGGTCAGTATATCAGGTCTAGGTCAATGTGTTTATTGTTGGAGTCTGTAGGTGAGTGCCATGCTTCTAGAAATTCTCTGGCTGTCCTCTGTTTGGCCTGTCCTATTATTGTTCTATTGTCCCAGTTGAATTTGTGGTCCTTGTTGCCTGTGTGCATCGCTACTAGACAGCTGGTCAAGGCATTTAGTGGCTAGTTGATGTTCATGAATGCAGCAGGAATGAAACCAAACAAATTCCAACCAACACAGTATAGCAGTGTTTCCCAGGAGACTCCACAGCACTAAGGATGTCACCTAGAAAGGGGATGAAGCGTCTGCAAACCAAACTCCCAGCTCAATCAGACAATTATTTTCTTAATAGTTCGTACCACATATTTTATTATAGATGGTAATATTTTCCTACTACTGCCGTTCAGGCTAAAAGGTCTGTAGATCACTGTTTTCTCTCTCGTTACTTTCTTTAACACTGAGGTTTATTTACTGGTATCATTATAGTAGTAATAGAATTTTATAAGATGATCAATATGATTCTACTATCTCTGTAGCCATCTCTTTCAATGCTATTGGATGAAAGTTCAAGATCTCAGGGGCTCGTCATCTTTCAGTACTACTTTTTTCATTAATTGTTCCTTTTTTAATTTAATGTCTTTCTGTTCAACCCTTTGGTACTTAATTGTGAGAATTTTTTATGTCTTCTCTATTTCCTATTATAAACTCCAATGCCTCTGCCTATAATGGACCCACACCTGTCTTTGCTCATATTTTCCTTTTTTCAAAGATTTCTACATAAGCTTGGATAAGCTGTTTCTATGTTTCTTGTTATTTTGAATTCATATTCAATTGTGTTTTTATCATTCTTATAATAGTAATCTTGTAACGTCGGAACAGAAGTAGGCTGTTTGGTCCATTTAGGTTTGCTCTGCCATTTAATGAGGTCGTGGTTGATCTGATAATCCTCAACTCCACTTTGCCGTCTTTTCTTCATAACCCTTGATTCCCTTACTGACTAAAAATCTATCTCAGCCATCAATTTACTTAATGATCCAGTGTTGACAACCTTTTGTGGTAAAGAATTCTGGAGATTCACTACCCTCTGATAGAATAAATTCCTTCTAATTTTTGTCTTAAATGAACAACCTTTATTCTGGAATTTTAAAAAAACCCAAAATTTTAGTTCCGTAGAATTCTGCAGTTTTTCTCCATTCAAATAATAATAAGCTACTTTATTCTTTCTGCCAAAGTTCATAACCTCATATCTTCCCACATTATATTCCATCTGCCAATATTTTGTCCACTCGTGAAACCTATCTATATTGTTCTGTACTGAAAATGTGTTGCTGGAAAAGCGAAGTATATCGTTCTGTAGACTCTTTACACTTGCTTTCGCACCTATTTTTGGTCATGTGCAAACCTGACTAAAGTACGTTCAGTTTCCTTCATCCAAGTCATTGATATATATTATAAATAATTGTCGTCCCAACACTGATCTTTGTGACATGCCCCGAGTTACCATCCTGAAAATGACCTCCTTATGTAAACGTTCTGTCTTCTGTTAGTTAGTAAATCCATACTATTACATTACCCCAAATACCATGGACGCTTATCTATGCCTTGTGAAAATCTGATTATATTATATCCACTGGTTCACCTTTAGCTATGCTCCGCAAAGAATCCTAGTAAATTATTTGCCCTTCATGAAGCCATTCTGGTTTTGCTTGATCACAGTATGTATTTCTAAATGTTCTGCTATCATTTGTGGGCAGCACGGTGGCACAGTGGTTAGCACTGCTGCCTCACAGCGCCAGAGACCCGGGTTCAATTCCCGCCTCAGGCGACTGACTGTGTGGAGTTTGCACGTTCTCCCCGTGTCTGCGTGGGTTTCCTCCGGGTGCTCCGGTTTCCTCCCACAGTCCAAAGATGTGCAGGTCAGGTGAATTGGCCATGCTAAATTGCCCGTAGTGTTAGGTAAGGGGTAGATGTAGGGGTATGGGTGGGTCGCGCTTCGGCGGGGCAGTGTGGACTTGTTGGGCCGAAGGGCCTGTTTCACACTGTAAGTAATCTAATCTAATCTAATATCCTTAATTTCCTCAATGGCAGACATGAGGCAAACTGGCTTATAATTATCTTTTTTGTGTTTTTTTTACTTCTGCCTTTCTTAAATAAATTTGCAGTTATTTAATGTGGGACGTTTCCAGAATCTAAGGTTTTTGAGGAGATAATTATCCAGTGTGGCCACTATCTTGCAGCTACTCCTTTAATACCCTAGAATGCATCAGATCCAGAAAAAGTATCAGTCTTTAGCCTCAGTAAATTTCTTAGCATTTTTTGGCTAGTGATAATTGCCATCTTTTTTTCCTCTCCTCCTTTTGCCCCTCTATTATTAAGTAATTTTTGGATGTTATCAATTTCTTCCCCTGTGAAAACCATTGTTATTCAACCATTGGAGTTTTTCCTGGTTTCCTTTTATTATTTTCTCAGCTTCATTCTCTAAGAAGCCTATATTCACTTTAGCTTCTTTTTTATATATTTAAAGAAGCTGTTGCTGTTGCCCTCAAAGTTTGCATTCTCCCTTTTTTTTTGGTGGTCTCTTGTTGGCTTTTAAAACTTTGTTAATCCTGTGGTTCACAACTAAGTTTTGCCACATTGTATGTTTCTTCTTTCAATCTGATGCTATCCTTAACTTCAGTGGTAAACCATTGCTGGCTTATCCCCTTCTTAGAGCATTTTTTCCTCGTTGCTGTGATCCATAGAGTCATAGAGTTGTACAACATGGAAACAGACCCTTCAGTCCAACTCATCCACGCTGATCAGGTCTCCTAAATTAATCTAGTCCCATTTGAGCCATTTGCTATTTTTTTAAATGTCTTGCCAGCATTTGACAAGGTTCCACATGGTAGACTAGTGAGCAAGGTTAGATCGCATGAAATTCAGGGATAGCTAGCCATTTGGATACAAACTTAACTTGAAGGTAGGAGACAGAGGGTGATGGTGAAGGGTTATTTTTGGACTGGAAGTCTATGATAGGTGATGTGACACAAGGATTTGTGCTCGGTCTGTTGCTTTTTGTCACTTATATAAGTGATTTAGATGTGACGATAGGAGGAATGGTCAGTAAGTTTTCAAGATGATACCAAAATTGGTGGGGCAGTGAACTGTGAAGAAGGTTATCATGATGTACAATGAGACCTTGATCAAATGGGCCGATGGTCAGAGGAATGGCACTTCAAGTTTAATTTAGATAAATTTGAGGTGTTGCATTTTGGTAAATCAGTGCAGGACTTCTACAGTTAATGATAGAGTCCTGAGGAGTGTTGAACAAACCAAGAGATCTTGGAGCACAGGCTCATAGTTTCTTGAAGGTGGAGTCACAGATAGACAAGGTAGACGTGCCTTAATTGGTCAGTGCAAAAGATGTCTGCAGAAATTCACCAACGATCCTCAGACAGCATCTTCAAAACCCATGACCAAAAAGACAAGATCACCGGGTGAGGGGGAGCACATGGGAACACCACCACCTGCAAGTTCCACTCCAAGCCACTCACAATCCTTACTTCGAAATAAAGTTTGGGAGAAGATTTGTAGCTCGGGTGCTTGTTGTTGTGGTTCTGTTCGCCGAGCTGGGAATTTGTCTTGCAAGCGTTTTGTCCCCTGTCTAGGTGACATCCTCAGTGCTTGGGAGCCTCCTGTGAAGCGCTTCTGTGCTGTTTCCTCCGGCATTTATAGTGGCCTGTCTCTGCCGCTTCCGGTTGTCAGTTCCAGCTGTCCGCTGTAGTGGCCGGTATATTAGGTCCAGGTCGATGTGTTTGTTGATAGAGTCTGTGGATGAGTGCCATGCCTCTAGGAATTCCCTGGCTGTTCTCTGTTTGGCTTGCCCTATAATGGTAGTGTTGTCCCAGTCGAATTCATGTTGCTTGTCATCTGTGTGTGTGGCTACTAAGGATAGCTGGTCCTACATAGGACAAACAGGAAGACAGCTAACGATCCATATCCATGAACACCAACTAGCCACGAAACGACACGACCAGCTATCCTTAGTAGCCACACACACAGATGACAAGCAACATGTTTGCAAGACAAATTCCCAGTTTGGCGAACAGAATTACTTGGAAATATTTTGCCACTCCTTCACTAACTCTGAGTCAAAATCCTGGAATTCCCTCCCTCAGGGCACTGTGAGGCAACCTAATGCATATGGATTGCAGTGGTTCAGAAAGCAGCTCACTACCCCGTTCACAAGGGCAACTAGGGCAGGCAATTAATACTGGCCAGCCAGCAATGCCCATGTCCCATGAATAAATTTTTTTTAAATGACTGTAATAGAGTCATAGAGTTGTACAACACTATTCTACAGTTGAAACAGACCCTTCTGTCCAACCTGTCCATTGTGACTAAATATCCTAATTCATGTCATTCCGTTTGCCAGCATTTGGCTCATATCCCTCCTAAAACATTCCTATTTATGTACCGATCTAGATGACTTTCAAATGTTGTAATTAAATCACTTCCTCTGGCACCTCATTCCATACCACCCTCTGCGTGAAAAGTTTGTCCCTTAGGTCCATTTTATATCTTTCCCCTCTCAGCTTAAACCTATGCCATCTAGCTTTGCACTTGCCTACCCTGGGAAAAAGACCTTGGCTGTTCATCCTATCCATGCCCCTTTGATTTTATAGACATCTATATGATCACCCCTCAACCTCTGATGCTCCAGCGAAAGTATTCTTCCAGGGAAAATAGCACCCCCCACCCCCGCTGACCTTGTCTTTTTGGTTGTGGGTTTTGAAGATGCTGCCTAAGGATCTTTGGTGAATTTCTGCAGTGCATCTTGTAATGGGAACATTGCTGCCATTGTGTGTTGATGGTGTAGAAAGTGGATATCTGTGGATGTGGTGCCAATCAAGTGGGCCACTTTGTCCTGGATGGTGTCAAGCTTCTTGAATGTTGTTGAAGCTGCACTCATCCAAGCACTGGGGTATTCCATCAGTCTACTGCCTTGTAGATGGTTGAAAGGCTTTGGGGAATCAGTAGGTAAGTTAGTTGCCACCGTCGTTCCAGCTTCCATCCTGCTTTTATATCCACTGTGTTTGCAAGTCCGGTTGAGTTTCTCATAAGATTGTTGGTAGTGTGGGATTCAGTGATGGTAACACCATCAAATGTCAAGAGGCAGTGTTCAGATTGTCTATTATTGGAGATGGTAAAAACAATGACTGCAGATGCTGAAAACCAAATACTGGATTAGTGGTGCTGGAAGAGCATAGCAGTTCAGGCAGCATCCAACGAGCAGCGAAATCGACCTTTCGGGCAAAAGCCCTTCATCAGGAATAAAGGCAGTGAGCCTGAAGCATGGAGAGATAAGCTAGAGGAGGGTGGGGGTGGGGAGAGAGTAGCATAGAGTACAATGGGTGAGTGGGGGAGGAGATGAAGGTGATAGGTCAAGGAGGAGCCTGTGCCCACACCTCCTCCCTCACCTCTATCCAAGGCCCTAAAGGAGCCTTCCACATCCATCAAAGTTTCACCTGCACATCTACCAATATCATTTATTGGATCCGTTGCTCCCGATGTGGTCTCCTCTACATTGGGGAGACTGGGCGCCTCCTAGCAGAGTGCTTTAGGGAACATCTCCGAGACACCCGCACCAATCAACAAAACCGCCCCGTGGCCCAACGTTTCAACTCCCTCTCCCACTCTGCCGAGGACATGGAGGTCCTGGGCCTCCTTCACTGCCACTCCCTCACCACCAGACGCCTGGAGGAAGAATGCCTCATCTTCCGCCTCGGAACACTTCAACCCCAGGGCATCATTGTGGATTTCAACAGCTTCCTCATTTCCCCTTCCCTCACCTCATCCTCGTTTCAAACTTCCAGCTCAGTTACTGTCTCCTTGACTTGTCCGACCTGCCTATCTTCTTTTCCACCTATCCACTCCACCCTCTCCTCCTTGACCTATCACCTTCATCTCCTCCCCCACTCACCCATTGTACTCTATGCTACTCTCTCCCCACCCCCACCCTCCTCTAGCTTATCTCTCCATGCTTCAGGCTCACTGCCTTTATTCCTGATGAAGGGCTTTTGCCCGAAAGGTCGATTTCGCTGCTCGTTGGATGCTGCCTGAACTGCTGTGCTCTTCCAGCACCACTAATCCAGTATTATTGGAGATGGTCATTGCCTGGCATTTGTGTTGTGTGAATGTTATTTGCCACTTGTCAGCCTAAGCCTAGATATTGTCCAGATCTGAATAAGGAGAACTTACTTCTCTAAGGGGATAGTGACTCTGTGGTTGAGTACAATTTTAATCAATAAAGATTCAAGGAATCTTGGAAAAGGGGAAGCAAGTGGAGTCGAAGATTATCATATAAACCTTGATCTCATTGAATGACGGAGCAGATGTGATTGGTTGAATGGCCAACTTTTGTCTTATGATCTTCTGGTGATGAGTAATAGGTTGAAACTTTATTTTTTTGGGTGTTTTAAGACTTTTATAGTAACATTTTATGTATTTTATTGAGGTGTCCTTTTTTTTCTTGCTTTTGTCTTTTATGTAATAACTGTCTTTCCTGTTGTTATAAGAAAACCTACATCCTCATGTGAGTGTGCTTTAGTGAATGATCTTTCAGGCCAAATTTTATTCTGGGATCTGATTTACAAAGAACGTAAAAAGAACAATAAAAGACATAAACAGGCCCTTTGGCCCTCCAAGCTTACGCCAACACATTTTACCCTTCCATACTAAAAGCGCATTCACTTACAGGATCCGTGTCCCTCTCTTCCCTTCTTATTCATATATATTCATCCAGGTGCTTCTTGAATGCTACTATTGTGTCTACTTCCAACAGCACCTCTGGCAATGTTTTCCAGGCACTTGCCACCCTTTGTGTGGAAAAGTTGCCTTGCGCATCTCTTTTAAACTTCCCTCTAACACCTTGAACCTGTGTCCCCATGTAATTGAACCCTTCACCCTGAGAAAAAGCCTCATACTTGCAACTCTATCCATGCCATTCACAATCTTATTAACTTTTATCAGGTCACTCCTCAACCACCTGCGTTCCAGCGAAACCAAACCCTATTCATACCTAAAATCTCCCATACCAGATAACATTCAGGTAAACCTTTATTGTACCCTCACCAAACCATCCACATCCTTCTGATAGTGTGGTGACCAGAACTGTACGGAATATTCCAAATGTGGACTGACTAAAGTTCTATAAAGTTGCGGTATAACTTGTCTATCCTTATATGCAATGCCTCTCCCAATGAAAGCAAGCATGCAAGATACTACCTTATCTACCTGCGCTGCCTTCAGTGATCTGTGGACCTGTACAACAGATCCCTTCTGCATATCAATACATCTAAGGCTTCTGCCATTCACTGTATAATTTCTACCTACTCTTGACCTTCCAAAATGCATCACCTCACATTTGACTGAATCTGCTATGTTTCTGCGTCCAACTGATCTATATCCTGCTGTATCCTCTGACAAAACTCCTCACTGTCCACAACTCCACCAATCTTTGTATTGTCAACAAACTTACTAATTAGACCAGCTACATTTGCCTCCAAATCATTTATGGAGAAAGTGAGGACTGCAGATGCTGGAGATCAGAGCTGAAAATGTGTTGCTGGAAAAGCACAGCAGGTCAGGCAGCATCCAAGGAACAGGAGAATCGACATTTCGGGCATCAGCCCTTCTTCAGGAATGAGAAAAGTGTGTCCAGCAGGCTAAGATAAAAGGTAGGGAGGAGGGACTTGGGGGAGGGGCGTTGGGAATGTGATAGGTGGAGGGAGGTCAAGGTGAGGGTGATAGGCCGGAGTGGGTTGGGGGCGGAGAGGTCAGGAAGAAGATTGACTGAGACAAGGTGGGGGGAGGGGAAATGAGGAAACTGGAGAAATCTGAGTTCATCCCTTGTGGTTGGAGGGTTCCCAGGCCTGGCTGTGGTAGCGAGTCTGTTTGAGAATGTGGCTGAAGAGCTTCTGTGCAGAAACGCCTGGGAACCCTCCAACCACAAGGGATGAACTCAGATTTCGCCAGTTTCCTCATTTCCCCTCCCCCACCTTGTCTCAGTCAAATCCCTCGAACTCAGCACCGCCTTCCTAACCTGCAATCTTCTTCCTGACCTCTCTGCCCCCACCCCACTCCAGCCTATCACTCTCACCTTGACCTCATTCCTGAAGAAGGGCTGATGCCCGAAACATCGATTCTCCTGTTCCTTGGATGCTGCCTGACCCACTGCGCTTTTCCAGTAACACATTTTCAGCTCCAAATCATTTATGTAAATTATGAACAGCAGACATCCCAGCACTGATCTCTGGAAAAACACGAGTCACAGCACTCCATTCTGAAAAGCATCCTTCCACTGCTACCTCCGTTTCCTATGACTGAGACAGTTCTATATCCACCTTGCCAGCTCACCCCAATACCATGACTTCACTTTTTGTACCAGTTCGCCACCTCCTCAAAAAACTCGTCCAGTAGTACCATCAGCTGGGATCTTAATAATACTTTGAAATTGATAAAAAATCAGAGCTTATCGGTAAAATCTTTAATTTTGGCTGGGCATCTCACCTACTTGCTTAAGAGTTGGCAAGGCAACCAAGCAGATTATTCTGAGTAGGGCCTCAAGTATCTTCGTTCAGTCAGACAATTTAGCATGCAGCTGTCCTTTCGATGAAATTAAGTCTCGAGGGGCAGAAGCCTAGCCCAGCAAAATCTGCTGGCCATTCAGAGAGAATATTAAAAGTGCACCGGTAAATTGCAAGTGACAGTGATAACAATGATCAGCAGGCATTTACCATTTCCAAGATGAGAATCGAGCCATCTCTGCTTTGACATTCAACAACACCGTCACTGAAACCCCTTCATCAACATCCTGGTGCTTAGAATTTACCAGACAGTTAACTGAGCTGCCATCACTGCAAGAGCAGGTGAAAGACTAGGAAATTTATAGCAAATCGCTCCCCTCTGACAGCCACCCCAAAACTTAACTCTAAGTACAAGGTACGTGTGAGGTGGAATGCTCTTCACTTGCTTGGATGAAAGCAGCTCTGACATCACTCAAGAAGTTCAAAGTCACCTTCCACAATGTAAAGTGCTTCAAAAGCAGGTGAGAGGCTTCATCAGAACTGAGGGCAGGTGAGCAAGTTAATTGGCAATGGGGAGAGGAAGAAAATGTGTAGCGTCTCCCACCTGTCCTCCTCCTCTAACCAAAAAAAGACCATGTGTGGAAGGTTGGTAAGGTAAGGCTTTATTCTGTTATTCACTCAATCTCTCTTGGCAATTTAGAGCAGAGGGGATGGAAGCTAGGGCAGTTTGCATGCTTCTCTTGCAGGATGTGGGAGGTAAGGGTCAGCACTGGTGTCCCTACTGACTTCTCCTGCGAAAAGTGCACCTAACTGCAGCTCCTCACAGACCGCGTCAGGGAACTGGAGCTGGATGAACTTCAGGTCATTTGGGTGGCTGAGGGGATGATAGAGAGGGCTTATAGGGAGGTAGTTACACCTAAGTTACAAGGTAATCAAAACTGGGTGACCATCAGGAGAGAGAAAGGGAATAGGCAGACAGTGCAGAGACCCCCTGTGGCCCATCCCCTCAATACTAATTATACCGTTTTGGATACTGTTGGAGGAGACCACTTACCAGGGGAAAGCCACAGATATCCAATCCCTCTACACCCTCCATCCACCATGACCAGGGCCTCCAAGCCCTCCGTTTCTTCCTCTCCCAACGTCCCCAACAGTAACCTTCCACCGACACTCTCATTCGTTTGGCTGAACTGGTCCTCACCCTTAACAATTTCTCCTTCGAATCCTCCCACTTCCTCCAGGCCAAAGGGGTAGCCATGGGCACCTGTATTGGCCCCAGCTATGCCTGTCTCTTTGTTGGCTACATAGAACTGTCCATCTTACGTAGTTATACCGGCACCCCTCCCCACCTCGTCCTCCACTACATTGATGACTGCATTGGTGCCACCTTGTGCTCCCGCGAGGAGGTTGAGCAATTCATCAACTTCACAATACATTCCACCCTGACCTTAAATTTTCCTGGACCATCTCTGACACCTCCCTCCCCTTCCTGGACCTCTCCATCTCCATTAATGACGACTGACTTGACACCGACATTTTTTACAAACCCACCGACTCCCACAGCTACCTGGATTACACCTTTTCCCACCCTACCTCTTGCAAAAATGCCATCCCGTATTCCCAATTCCTCTGCCTCTATTGTATCTGCTCCCAGGAGGACCAGTTCCATAGAACACACCAGATGGCCTCCTTCTTTAGAGAGCGCAATTTCCCTTCCCACGTGGTTAAAGATGCCCTCCAAAGCATCTCGTCCACATCCTGCACCTCCGCCCTCAGACCCCATCCCTCCAACCGTAACAAGGCCGGCCCCCCCGCCCCGTGCTCACCTTCCATCCTACCAATCTTCGCATAAACCAAATCATCTGCCGACAGTTCCGCCACCTCTAAACGGACCCCACCACCAGGGATATATTTCCTCCCCACCCCTTTCCGCCTTCCGCAAAGACCGTTCCCTCTGTGACTACCTGGTCAGGTCCACGCCCCCCCAACAACCCACCCTACGGTCCTGCACCTTCCCCTGCCACCGCAGGAATTGCAAAACCTGCGCCCACACCTCCTCCCTCACCTCCATCCAAGGCCCTAAAGGAGCCTTCCACATCTATCAAAGGTTTACCTGAACATCTACCAATATCATTTATTGTATCCGTTGCTCCTGATGCAATATCCTCTACATTGGGGAGACTGGACACCTCCAAGCAGAGCGTTTTGGGGAACATCTCTGGGACACCTGCACCAATCAACCACACCGTCCTGTGGCCCAACATTTGAACTCCCCCTCCCACTCAGCCGAGGACATGGAGGTCCTGGGCCTCCATCACCGCTGCTCCCTCATCATTCGACGCCTGGAGGAAGAACGCCTCATCTTCCGCCTCAGAACACTTTAACCCCAGGGCATCAATGTGGACTTCACCAGTTTCCTCATTTCCCCTTCTCCCACCTCACCCAGCTCCAAACTTCGAGCTAGGCACTGTCCCCATGACTTGTCCTACCTGCCTATCTTCTTTTTCATCTATTCACTCCACCCTCCTCTCTGACCTATCACCTTCATCCCACCCCCATCCACCCATTGTACTCTTTGCTACCTTCTCCCACCCTCCTCCCTGACCTATCACCTCCATCCCCACCCCCACTCACCTATTGTACTCGATGCTACTTTCTCCCCACCCCCACCCTCCTCTATTTCACTCTCCACCCTTCAGGCACTCTGCCTGTATTCCTGATGAAGGGCTTTTGCCTGAAACGTCGATTTTACTGCTCCTCGGATGCTGCCTGAACTGCTGTGCTTTTCCAGTACCACTGAACTCCAGAAAGCCACAGCTGCCAAGTTTCTGACACTGAGCCTTACTCTGTGGCACAGAAGGGAATGGGGAAAGAATAGGAGAATGATAGTGATAGGAGATTCAGTCGTGAGAGGATCAGTCAGGAGATTCAGTTGTTAGAGGATCAGTCAGGGGAGTCTGTGGTCGCGAGCGAGACTTCTGGATGGTATGTTGCCTCCCAGGTGCCAAGGTCAGGGCTGTCTTGGAGCGAGTCCATTGGATTCTTAAGGGGGAGGGAGAACAGCCAGAAGTTGTGGTACACATCAGTACCAATGACATAGGTAGGGAAAGGGAGGAGGATCTGAAAAGAGAATATAGGGAGTTAGGTTGGAAGCTAGAAGGCAGGACAAGCAGAGTAGTAGTCTCAAGATTGCTGCCAGTACCAAGTGCTAGTGAAGCTAGGAATAGAGAGCGAGTGCAGTTGAACACGTGACTGCAGCGCTGGTGTAGGAGGGAGGGCTTCAGATATGTGGATCATTGGAGTGGCATGGTGGCTCAGTGGTTAGTACTGCTGCCTCACAGTGCCAGGGACCCGGGTTCAATTCCAGCCTTGGGCAACTGTCTGTTTGGAGTTTGCACATTCTCCCTGTGTTTGCATGGGTTTCCTCCTGGTGCTCCGGTTTCCTCCCACCATTCAAATATATGCAGGTTAGGTGGATTGGTCATGCTAAATTGCCCGTAGTGTTAGGTGCATTAGTTAGGGTTTAAATATAGGATAATAGGGTAGGAGAATGGGTCTGAGTAGGTTACTCTTCAGAGGGTCAGTGTGGACATGTTGGGCCAAGGGGCCTGTTTCCACACTGTAGGAATTCTATGATTTTATGATTGGGATATCTTCTGGAGAAAATGGCACCTGTACAAGAAGGACGGGTTGCACCTGAACTGGAGAGGCACCAATATCCTAGGAGGTTTGCTAGACCTCTTTGGGAGGATTTAAACTAGATTGCGGGGGAAGGAATTGTTAGCTGAGCTACAAATCAAATGATGGAATAAGTGGTGAACAGCCAGATGCAGCATGCAGAGAGTCTGTGAGGAGGGATAGGCATTTGATAGGGCAAAGGGCAGTCAGTGTGATCGGTTGAAGTGTGTCAGTTTTAATGAAAGGAGTGTCAGGAATAAGAGTGACGAATTCACAGCTTGGATCAGTACTTGGAACTATGATGTTGTGGCCATTATGGACACTTGTATATCACAGGGGTAGGAGTGATTGTTGGATATTCCAGGGTTTAGGTGTTTCAAAAGGAATTGCGGCGGGGGTGGGGGGTGATAAAGGAGATGGAGGAGTGGCATTGCCAATCAGGGATAGTATCACAGCTGCAAAATGGGAGGTTGTCGAGGAGGCTTTATTTATAGCAGTGCTTCTCAACGGGGGCGGAAGTGCCCCCTAAGGGGCGTTTGCCTTCCTTTGGTGGGCGTTGAAGTCAAAGGGGGTGGCAAGGGGGCACTGAGCAACTTTGTAGAGAGCTTACCAATCACTGGAAGACTGCCATGCCCTTGAAGGACATTGCTGTGTGCAGATGGAAAGTTGCATAACACGAGTCTGTTATTTTCCCTGCACCCATGGAGGCATGCACTCTGATTGGTTGCTGCACTATTATTGATAGTCTTCTCTTGAATGGCAAACCATTTGAACTCATTCGCAGTTGGCACTGATTCTACTGCCGAAATCAATTTCACCTAACTCGTGTTGCTTCTAGGAAGACGAACACAGCTTTTCAGCTGTTCTACCGGGTGGCAGAATGAATGCACATTACAGTTAATTAGCCAATCAAATTTTGCCACTTGTCCGAGCGTCTTAAAATTATTGTGATAAGGTATTACCCATGATTCCATCAGGTTATTCAAGCGACAGTGTAAAAATAGCCTCATCGAGTGAGAAAAAGTGCAGGCAGTATAGCATGGACTATTTGCGATATGGCTTTATTCAATCTCCATCTAATAAGCAGTTACCACTGTGCTTGCTCTGTGAACAAAGTTTTTCCGTTGAGGCCATGAAGCCTTCCCATCTTATTAAACATTTGGAAAAGAAACGCAGTGACAAAAAGGACAAAGATTTTGTCATATTTTCAAACATTAAAGAATAAATTCAATCAGCGACCAACGATTTCCACTGCTTTTTCAAAGATGGGTGCCACAAATATAGATGGCCTTGTGGCATCATACAACATAGCGAAGCTAATTGCAAAATGTGGTCAACCTCATTCCGTGGGTGAATCGTTGGTGCTTCCAGCTATTGCCGAAGTATTATCATCTGTGTTACATCAGGAACCATCAATGACTGTCACGCGTATTCCTCTTAGCAACGATTCTGTGAGAAGGTGCATCGATTAAATGGCCTCAAATGTTGAGGATAAATTATGTTCCCTTTTGATATCGAAAGAAATTGCCTTACAAACTGGTGAAAGTACTATATGCGGAAATCAAGCTTTACTTTTGGGGTACATACGGTTCATTGAAAAAAATGAAATACAAAAAGAACTACTTTTTGCTCTGGATCTACCGACAGATACCAAAGGTAAGACTATCTTCGACTGCGTCAAGGATTACTTTGATAAAAAGTCTGTTCCCCTCAAAAACATTGTTGCTTGTGCTACGGATGGCGCTTGTGCCATGACTGGCCAACATCGAGGATTTGTCGCGTTATTAAAGAGAAAAGTGCCACATGTTTTCATAATACACTGCATTATCCATTGGCAGCATCTGGCTGCAAAGAAACTTAGTGAAGCCCTCAATCATTCTCTTCAAGTGGTGATAGATGTGGTAAATTATATAAAGAGACATGCTTTGAATGAATGACTTCTCCGCCAACTCTGTAAAGATAATGAAGATGAATTTCTGCAATTGCTGCTACACACAGAAGTGCAAAGGCTCCCGAAAGGAAAATGCCTCAACCCTCCATGAATGCCTCCATGAATTGTTCGATTCTATCATCGAATTCCTACACTGAAATAATGAAAACCTCTGTATGAAAGCTGAAACCGTAAAACACAACTGTGCATATCTCGCGGATATATTCGATAAGTGCAATTCGCTGATCATGCAGATACAAGGAGATAATGTGAGTTTCATAAAAGCAAGGAATACTGTTACATCTTTTATTGCGAAACTTCATCTCTTTCATCGGAATATCAGTCGTCGTGAGTTTTACCAGTTCCCGAGTTTAAACAATATCGCGAAGGATGTTACTGATGATCAATTACTTATCTACTCAGCTCACATTCATGCACTGCAGGATGATATGAAAATACGATTTGCTGATCTTATTGAGATGGAGATCCCTACATGGCTGACTGACCCCTTTATCTCATATGCAAAAGAAATGGACATTCGCCTTCAGGAAGAAATGATAGAGCTCTAAAATGACACTGCAATGAAAATTCGGTTTTCACAAATGGGTGAGCCCCTTTTTTGGATTCAAGATGCCACCTGATGTCGTTTCCTGCTATTAAGCGAAGAGGCAAAGTGGTTTGCACTACCATTTCCTACCTCTTGTCATTGAATTCCTACACTGAAATAATGAAAACCTCTGTATGAAAGCTGAAACCGTAAAACACGACTGTGCATATCTCGCGGATATATTCGATAAGTGCAATTCGCTGATCATGCAGATACAAGGAGATAATGGTTCATTCAGAAAGTAAGGAAGCATGGGGTACAGGGAAATCTAGCTGTCTGGATACAGAATTGGCTGGCCCTTAGAAGACAGAGGTGGTGGTAGATGCAAAGTATTCAGCTCAGTGACTGGTTCTGGGACCTCTGCTCTTTGTGATTTTTATAAATGACTTGGATGAGGAAATGGAAGGGTGGGTTAGTAAGTTTTGTGATGACACGAATGTCGGTGGTTGTGGATAATGTTGCAGGCGACAGCATGACATTGATAGGGTGCAGAACTGAGCTGATAAGTAGCAGATAAAGTTCATCCTGGAAAAGTGTGAAGTGATTCACTTTGGAAGGTCGAATTTGAATGCAGAATACAGGGTTAAAGGCAGGATTACATAGAACATAGAACAATACAGCACAGAACAGGCCCTTCGGCCCACGATGTTGTGCCGAACTTCTAACCTAGATTAAGCACCCATCCATGTACCTATCCAAATGCCGCTTAAAGGTCGCCAATGATTCTGACTCTACCACTCCCACGGGCAGCGCATTCCATGCCGCCACCACTCTCTGGGTAAAGAACCCACCCCTGACATCTCCCCTATACCTTCCACCCTTCACCTTAAATTTATTTCCCCTTGTAACACTCTGTTGTACCCGGGGAAAAAGTTTCTGACTGTCTACTCTATCTATTCCTCTGATCATCTTATAAACCTCTATCGAGTCACCCCTCATCCTTCACTGTTCCAACGAGAAAAGGCCGAGAACTCTCAACCTATCCTCGTACGACCTACTCTCCATTCCAGGCAACATCCTGGTAAATCTTCTCTGCACCCTCTCCAAAGCTTCCACATCTTTCCTAAAGGGAGGCGACCAGAACTGCACACAGTACTCCAACTGTGGCCTAACCAAAGTCCTGTACAGCTGCAACATCACTTCACGACTCTTGAATTCAATCCCTCTGCTAATGAACGATAATACTCCATAGGCCTTCTTACAAACTCTATCCACCTGAGTGGCAACCTTCAAAGATCTATGTACATAGACCCCAAGATCCCTCTGTTCCTCCACCTGACCAAGAACCCTACCATTAACCCTGTATTCCGCATTCTTATTTGTTCTTCCAAAATGGACAACCTCACACTTGGCAGGGTTGAACTCCATCTGCCACTCCTCAGCCCAGCTCTGCATCATATCTAAGTCCCTCTGCAGCCGACAACAGCCCTCCTCACTGTCCACAATTCCACCTATCTTCGTATCATCTGCAAATTTACTGACTCACCCTTCGACTCCCTCATCTAAGTCATTAATAAAAATTACAAACAGCAGAGGACCCAGAACTGAACCCTGCGGAACTCCACTTGTAACTGGGCTCCAGGCTGAATATTTACCATCTACCACCACTCTCTGCCTTCGACCGGTTAGCCAGTTTTCTATCCAATTGGCCAAATTTCCCTCTATCCCATGCCTCCTGACTTTCCGCATAAGCCTACCATGGGGAACCTTATCAAATGCCTTACTAAAATCCATGTACACTACATCCACTGCTCTACCCTCATCCACATGCTTGGTCACCTCCTCGAAGAATTCAATAAGACTTGTAAGGCAAGACCTACCCTTGGCAGTGTGGAGGAACAGAGAGATCTTCGGGTCCATGTCCACAGATCTCTCCAAGACGCCATCCAGGTTGATGGGGTTGTTAAGAAGGTGTAAGGTGTGTTGGCTTTCATTAATGGGGGATTGAGTTTAAGAGCTGCAAGGTTATGCTGCAGCTTCATAGTGCCCTCGTTAAACCACACTTGGAATATTGTGTTCAGTTCTGGTCACCTCATTATAGGAAAGATGTGGAAGCTTTAGAGGGGTTGCAGAGGAGATTGACTAGGATGCTGCCTGGACTGGAGGGTATGTCATATGAAGAAAGGTTGAGGGAGCGGGGGTTTTTCTCATTGGAGCGAATAAGGATGAGAGGTGACTTGATAGAGATGTACAGATGTTGAGAGGCATAGACAGAGTGGCTAGCCAGAGACATTTTCCCATAGTGGAAATGTCTATCATGAGGGGGCACGATTTTAAGGTAATTGGAGAAAGGTTTAGGGGAGGTGTCAGAGGTAGGTTCTTTACACAGAAGTGGTGAGCACGTGGAATTCGCTGCCAACAATGGCAGTAGAGTCAAATACTTTAGATTCTGGATTAGTGGTGCTGGAAGAGCACAGCAGTTCAGGCAGCATCCAACTTTAGAGACAATTAAGTGACTCTTGGATAGGCACATGGAAGTTAATACAATGAAGGATATATAGATTAGTCTGATTTTAGAGTAGGATAAAAGGTTGACACAGCATTGAGGGCCTGTACCATGCTGCACTGTTCTATGTTCTAAAATAAGGGATAGACTCAATTAATCTCAAGTGGAGAGATTACTTGACAAGTGATTTTATGGTAATGGGTGAACTAAATAACCTTATTTAGCTATATATGGCTTGAAAGCAGCTGTCCGAATGCAAGATGAAAGAATAAAGAAAGAAATAAGAAAATCGAAGCAGTAACAAATATAATCAAGATAATGGCAGAGATTTTGATATAAAACTCTTGGATTGAGTGTTAGCTCCATTTGTGAGGTCTTTGGCGATGAGGGTTTATCTATTGACCTGGAAAGTCACAGTCTCTTACAACTGAGTAATCTCCAAGAAGCTTTGTCTTTAGTGGAAGATCCTGTGCTGAAAATATAATCTCCCAATCCCTCCTGCTCCTCAACTCATAACCTGACTTCCTGATGTCCTGGGCTGCTTTCTTCCTGTGGAATGTCTCATTCTGATTGCTGCTGACCTAAACTCTGATGACTATGCAATCAGTGCCAACGTCAGCCTTTCATAAGCTCATATGCTAATTACTTCTCCATCCATGAAGTTGGCCTCAGCCCAGATTATCACAGTCCAGGGGCATGATAACCTCCTGCAATGCAGGAGCAATTATTATTCACTGTTCTCACCCCTGCAATGTGTCAATGTCACCAGTTTTCAAAGTCTTTCTCTACTCTGCTCATCCTTTTTTAGGTCCAAAGTAATTTCTTGGCATTGACTGACAGTCACCCTATCTTGCCTTCTTTCACTTGTTTGCAATAAGCAGTCTGTAAAGTCTGTATGCTTCCATGAAAATATCCTGTTAATAAACTCTTACTAATCTCCTCAAACACTTTAATTAGCCATAATTCAGGGATTGTTAGGTTAATTAACATGAGAGTTCTGGAAATGGTGTCACAAAACACTCATACGAGCTAGTGCTGGTATTTCTGGGTCCATTGTCTTCCATTCCTGCTGTCGATGTCACCAGAAAATTCGGCCCAAAAGTAAGTCATCACGATAGAAAAATACGCAATATAATTTTGAGTGTAGACCTTTCACCAGCATGAACCTGGAATATTCATTTATCATCCCTCTTGTCTGGAAGCTGAAAGGAGGGGTATAAAGATACAAAGTTGCCTTGAAAGCATAATGGAAATAATAATTTTCTTGGAGGGGGCACAATTCAGTGTCATCCCGCATAAAGATTTTGGTGCTAGGGTGCATTTATTCAGGCCGGAGAGTGCTGTATGGAGACTCTGTTGCCCTCACACTTTCAACCCAATGAAGTCCTTTTGTGAGGAGCATGACAACTCAACAAACAAATTGCAGCGGGGCTGCTTGCAGGGTCCCATAGTTATGGTGCATCTGGTGTTGGAGTCTGGGAGGGGCCTTCTTTCTAAGCCATTCAGTCTTTGTATTAATTGGTCTGATAATGGGAAGGTGAGATCCATTGACAGAAACACCCCTCCCAATTTCACTTAACCTGAGGCCTGGAATCTATTGACAATACTGGGGCTCAGCTGGTTGTTTGACTGGCTACGCTGGCAGCTTTTGCCAGTGCTACTGCCTCATTAACATGCTTCCTATATCTAATCTGTCTAGCCCTGTTAAAATTTTATAGGTTTTGGTTACCACACTACCAGAAGGATCTAAAAGCTTTAGAAAGGGTGCAGAGAAGGTTCATCAAGATATTGCCTGGTCTCAGTATTTGCTATGAGGAAAGGATAAAATGACTAGGATTGTTTTCACTGGAAAGATAGTGGCTGAAAGAAGACCTGATAGATGTTTACAAAATTATGAGAGGCATAGATAGGGTGAGTAGTCAGAGGCTTTTTCCCAGGGTTAAGGCATCATTTACAAGGGGACACAGGTTCAAGGCGAGAGGGGGAAATTTTTAGAGAGATATGAGAGGGATGTTTTTCACAAAGACAGTGGTAGAAGCCTGGAATGCACTGTCGGAAGAGTTGGTGGAAGCAGGCACATTAGCGATATTTAAGAGGTGTCTGGATGGTTACATGAATAGGGAGGGAAGAGAGAGATATGGACTAAATTAGGGCAGAAGGTTTGTTTTTAGTTTAGTAAGGGTGTGATGATTGTCACAGGCTTGGAGGACCGAAGGGCCTGTTCCTTTGCTGTACTTTTATTCTTTGTTCTTTTGTTCTATGACATTGCCCCTCATTCTTCAAAACAACAATTCAAACTAACTAAATCTAATTGAGTGGAGGTAATGGTCTAGTGGTGTTATTGGTAGATTATTAATCCAGAAGCCCTGGTCATGTTCTGGGGACCTGGGTTTGAATCCTGCTGAGGCACCTGGCGGAATTTGAATTCAATAAATATCTGGATTGTTGAAAAAACCCATGTGATTCACTAATGCCCTTCAAGGAAAGGAAACTGCTGTTCTTATCTGATCTGAACTACATGTGACTGCAGACCCATAACAATGTCATTGACACTGGTAATAAATGCTCTCCTGGCCAGTGACATCCACATCTTGTGAATGAATAAAAACGCCTCTTCTCCTATGCCAGTCATGCCTTCCCAGGAAGCAATTTGGGAAGCCTTCATTGTACAAGAAAACCTTGCTCAGATTGTTTTAATTCATATCTGGGTGCCACTGGCTGGATCACCATTGTTGTGCATCCCTAATTGCTTAGAGGGAAGTTAAGAGTCAACCACATTGTTGTGTATCTGGAGTCACATGAAAGCTAGACCAGGTAAGGATGGCAGAGTTCATTTAGTAAAGGACATTAATGAGCCAGATTGCTTTTTCCTGACAATCAGCAATGGTTTCATGGCCATTACCAAACTTTTATTTCAGATTACTACTAAATTTATTCCCACTGTCTGCCATGGCCGGATTCAAACCCATGTCCACAGAACATTGCCTGGGTCTCTGGATTATTGGTCTAACAATAATACCACTGGGGTGCTGCCTACCCCTTAAAAGGATGGACACCAAAACCGTGCACACTATTTCAGATGTGGTCTCAACAATGTAATGTTGCAGCAAGACATCTTTGCTCTAATAGTCAAATCCTCTCGCTGTGAAGGCCAACAATAAGTTTGCCTTCTTTACTGCCTAACTGGCCACATATTTCTGATTATCTGTATGGGTATGTAGAATCATAGATGTTTATTATATTGGGAAAGAAAATTCAGCCAATTATGTCTGAAGAACTGTTCAATTTAATCCCAACCTTTTCCCTTAATCTTGCAAATTTGTTGTCTTTGAGTACATATACAGGTGTAGCAGTGCTGTTTGCTTTTGTTTTACAGAGGAAGAGAGATATTTAAAGGCAAATGACAGAAATTTCAATACGAAATTCCATTATGTGGTGAGTAGACTTAAACCTTTGAGTTTTAAAAACCTTTGAGTGGGTTATAATTAGTGAGTTTTGAGATGATTTGTAGCTCGGGTTGAGGTTCTGTATATAAGTTTACTCGCTGAGATAGAAGGTTCATTTTCAGACGTTTTGTCACCATACCAGGTAACATCTTCAGTGAGCCTCCAGATGAAGCATTGATTCCTGCTTTCTATTTATGTATTTGGGTTTCTTTGAGTTGATAATGCCATTTCCTGTGGTGATGTCATTTCCCATGGTGATGTCATTTCCTGTTCTTTTTCTTAAGGGGTGATCAATCGGGTCCAAGTCGATGTGTTTCTTGATAGAGTTCCATTTGGAATGCAATGCAACGAGGAATTCATGTGTGTCTCTGTTTGGCTTGTCCTGGGATGGATGAGTTGTCCCAGTCGAAGTGGTGTCTTCCTCATCTGTATGTAAGGATACTAGTGAGAGAGGGTCATGTATTTTTGTGGCTAGTTGATGTTCATGTATCCTGGTGGCTAGTTTTCTGTCTGTTTGTCAAATGTAGTATGCAAGGTTTGTGAAGGTTTGTAGTTCAGATTGAGATTTAGGGTGTAGGTTTGCTCGCTGAGCTGTAGGTTTGATATCCAGATGTTTCATTACCTGGCTAGGTAACATCAGTGGCGACCTCCAAGTGAAGCGAAGCTGTCGTTTCCTGCTTTCTATTTATATCTTTCTCCTGGATGGGGTTCCTGGGGTTTGTGGTGATGTCATTTCCTGTTCGTTTTCTGAGGGGTTCACAGATGCCTCTAGATCTATGTGATTGTTTATGGCGTTGTGGTTGGAGTGCCAGGCCTCTGGGAATTCTCTGGCATGCCTTTGCTTAGTCTGTCCCAGGGTAGATCTGTTGTCCCAGTCAAAATGGTGGCTTTTTTCATCCGTGTGTAAGGCTACGAGGGAGAGAGGATTGTGCCTTTTTGTGGCTAGCTGGTGTATCCTGGTGGCTAACTTTCTTCCTGTTTGTCCTATGTAGTGTTTTTGGCAGTCCTTGCATGGAATTTTGTAGTTGACGTTGGTTTTGTCCATGGGATGTACTGGGTCTTTTAAGTTTGTTAGTTTTTGTTTGAGAGTGTTGGTGGGTTTGTGTGCTACTAGGATTCCGAGGGGTCTTAGTAGTCTGGCTGTCATTTCTGAAACTTCTTTGATGTATGGTAAGGTGGTTAGGGTTTCTGCCTGTGTTTGGTCTGCTTGTCGTGGTTTGTTCTTGAGGAATCTGCGCACTGTATTTTTTGAGTATCCGTTCTTCTTGTATAGGTGGTTCTCCTCTGTTTTGCATAGTTCATCTGTGCTGCAGTGTGTGGTGGCTCGTTGGAATAGTGTTCTGATACAGCTTGAGCTACAAACCTTGCAAAAGCCTATGGGCGCAACATGCTACAGCTTGCCCGAAGATGGGAAAGGAATGCCATCTGAGAGAGTTCCACCGGCGAACAACTGTACTTACTGCATGAATGTTTAAGAAAACAGGTACTGCCAAAATGTCTCCAATATAAACCGCCGATAAAAACATCTCAAGCCAGAAGTTTAACAGAACAAAACGGCCGCAAAATGCTCCGAGAACTAATCAGTGACGCCCACCACAGACTCCGAAAACACAAATGGGAAATTGCGTGCCAAAAACCGTTATTCAAACAAGCAACAAATCAAGAATGGATAGACGCGATAGAACGAGCCATAAATACCAAACAACGACAAACACAGATAAAGAAAAATCGGGACCTGAAGAAAAAAACTGGACAAACTCACAAAAAAAAGACAAAACCGATAACACAGGGGCATGGATAAAGAACTTATCAGACCGGACCCTATCAGACACAGAAAAAGCGGTACTAGTCAAAGGATTAAATTTCAATTACCGAGACACTGATGAGAAGGATTTCCTAGCGACATTAGAAACTACATTGAAGGACAACACTCTCACGGAAGAAACGCAACAAACGATCAGACAGACAATTGCACCTACTCTGAGCTGAAAGAGGGAAGGAAACAAACTGAACACACAAGAACAGAAAGCCCTAGAAAACCTCAAAAAAGACAAAAAACATTGTTATATTACCTGCAGACAAAGGTCGGCTCACTGTCATCCTGAACAGAGGGACTACATCAAGAAAGCCAATGCACTACTCACAGACACCAACACCTACCACCAGGTGGTCCTAGACCCGACCCCACAACCAGGAAACAAAATTACATATCTCCTAAGAAAATTACACAATTCTGGACAATTGAACAAGACAGAATTCCAGAAAATGAAACCCGACGGGACTAACACCCCACGATTCTACGGACTACCAAAAATCCATAAACCAGGAGCCCCCCCCTCAGACCTATAGTCGCACTGCCCGGAACACCAACTTGCAGACTGGCCAAAGAACTACACGCAAGACTGAAATACCTAGTAGAAGAGTCACAGCAGTCCACCCAGGAATTCCTAAAAATCATCAAAAACACCAAAATAGAGGAAGACGAAGCAATGATCTCATTCGACATAACAGCACTGTTCACCTCCATCAACCTCGACCTGGCAAAGGAAACACTTACCACACTTTTAGAAGAGACCATCACACACACACCAAACACCACAATCACATTACCAACGAAAACATCATGAAGCTAGTGGACCTGTGCCTCACCACCCACTTCACTTTCAACAACATAGTCTACAAACAAACCAACGGCACACCCATGGGATCTACGCTATCAGGATTCATAGCAGAGGCAGTAATGCAAAGACTAGAACAATAAGCCCTACCAACCATCAAACCAAAAATTTGGGTCCGCTACATAGATGACGCATTTGTCATCACAAAACGAAACAAGATAGAAGAGACATTTAACATCATCAACAACACCCTCACAGGCATAAAGTTCACCAAGGAGGAAGAAACCGACAACAAACTCGCATTCCTGGATGTCACAGCCGAAAGAAAGGACAACAGAGAACTACAAACCTGCGTGTACAGAAAACCTACAAACACTGACCAAATACTTAACTACACCAGCAACCATCCCAACACACACAAACAAAGCTGTATCAGAACACTATTCCAACAAGCCACCACACACTGCAGCACAGACGAACTACGCAAAAAAGAGGAGAACCACCTATACAACGTATTCAAGAAGAATGGATACTCAAAAAATACAATGCGCAGATTCCTCAAGAATAAACCACGACAAGCAGACCAAACACAGGCAGAAACCGTAACCACCTTACCATACATCAAAGAAGTTTCAGAAATGACAGCCAGACTACTAAGACTCCTCGGAATCCTAGTAGCACACAAACCCACCAACACTCTTAAACAAAAACTAACAAACTTAAAAGACCCAGTACATCCCATGGACAAAACCAACATCATCTACAAAATTCCATGCAAGGACTGCCAAAAACACTACGTAGGACAAACAGGAAGAAAGTTAGCCACCAGGATACACGAACACCAGCTAGCCACAAAAAGACACGACCCTCTCTCGCTTGTAGCCCTACACAGGGACGAAAAAAGCCACCATTTTGACTGGGACAACAGATCTACCCTGGGACAGACTAAGCAAAGACATGCCAGAGAATTCCTAGAGGCCTGGCACTCCAACCACAATGCCATAAACAATCACATAGATCTAGAGGCATCTGTGAACCCCTCAGAAAATGAACAGGAAATGACATCACCACAAACCCCAGGAACCCCATCCAGGAAAAAGATATAAATAAAAAGCAGGAGACAACAGCCTCGCTTCACTTGGAGGTCGCCACTGATGATGTAACCTAGCCAGGTAATGAAACGTCTGGATATCAAACCTATAGCTCAGCGAGCAAACCTACACCCTAAATGTAGTATTGTTACAGTCCTTGCACAGTATCTTGTAAATGATATTAGTTTTGCTTGTTGTCTGTGTAGGGTCTTTCAAGTTTATTAGCTGCTGTTTTAGTGTGTCGGTGGGTTTGTCGGCTACCATGATGCCAAGGGGTCCGAGAATTCCTAGATGCATGGCATTCCAACTGGAACTATTATCGACAAGCACATTGATTTGGACCCGATTTACCACCCCATGAGAAAAAGAACAGGAAGACATCACCACAGGAAATGGCATCAACCCAAAGAAACCCAAACATATAAAAGAAAGTAGGAATCATCCGCAGTGCCAAGTCCGGAAGCTAGTACGGTGACAAAATATCTGAAAGTGAACCTTTCAGCTCAGCGAGCAAACCTACTTCTAGTGGGTTATTATATTGAATAGCTTGGTATGAAGTGAGAAAATGCATGGTATGGTGTCTTGTGCATTAGCAGTAAAATATTAAGCAGAAACATAGGGCGGCACGGTGGCTCAGTGGTTAGCACTGATGCCTCGCAGCGCCAGGAACCTGGGTTCGATTCCAGCCTCGGGCAACCGTCTGTGTGGAGTTTGCACATTCTCCCGTGTCTGCCTGGGTTTCCTCCGGGTGTTCCAGATTCCTCCCACAATCCAAAGAAATGCAGGTTTGGTGAATTGGCCATGCTAAATTATCCCATAACATTTAAGGATGTGTAGGTTAGGTGCATTAGTCGGGGAGGTAAACATAGGGTGGGGGCAGTGGGTCTGGATGGGTTGCTGTTTGGAGTGTTGATGTGGACTTGTTGGGCCAAAGGTCCTGTTTCCACACTGTAGGGAATCTATTCTATGATAATATTCCATGATTTCCTTAATAACCAGAAATCTATCAGTCTCAGGCTTGAATATACTCAATGACTGAGTTTCGCAAACCTCTGGGGCGTAGAATTTCAAATGTATCCAATTCTTTGAGTTAAAAGAAAAATCAATTCATTCTTAAAGCATTGATTCCTTATTCTGAGAGTATAACCCCACACTCTAAGCACTATAGCCAGGAAATCATCTCTCCACTAAATAACCTATCAGTCCCCTAACAATGTTACGTATTTGGGTGAGTGTACCTCTCACCACCTGTGAACCTGATCTCCTGGGAAGTACTCAATGCTACATGGATCCCAACAAATGGTGAATCCATGCAGTGACAGGGAGCTTTCAGCAATGGGGTAAGCATCCTTGATTGAGGCCTTAATTGACGTAGGAAGAGGAGGATTTTTTAAGGTCAGGGTGGAATGTGTTGGTGAAGTTGAATTGCTCAACCTTCTCGCCTTAATTGACGTGTCTACCCTCATGAGCTGATTTATCCATTAGCAACTGTAGCTATTCCCCAGAGGTAGTTCAGATTGTTGGGGGGGGAGTGGGGGTGGTTGGCATTCCATTTGGGCTTCCTGCTGCTTTTGTGCCCCACACAGGCGTCAAATCTATCTTCATGACGTTAGGAAAGTTCAGCCCATATTTGCTCATTTGTACAAAGCTAAATTGTACAAAGACAACAAAGCTAAATCTTACTTTTATAAGCATTAAATAGATAAGAAATAATAATTAATCAACTCCATTGTATGACAGGCAAAAACTGTTATAAGGTTTCTGTCAATAATTTACTACAAAAGTAAGGCGTCCATTTATTTGTCTGTTGGTCCTCACTTATTCTTTATTTATTACTGTGCATAAGAATAAATAAACAAAATTCTCTCTCCACTTTTCTATAGTTGTTAAATGACATCATATTGAGTCATCACTGGAAAATTGAACTTGTTGTGAGGCTACTATAATTTGAAATAATCTGCATTATTTATTTTCACACACTTAACAAAATTTCTTTTCCTTTGCAGAACAATCGAATTAAAACTTCCAAATACAATATTTTCACATTCTTGCCAATCAATTTGTTTGAACAGTTCCAACGAATTGCCAATGCTTATTTTTTATTTTTACTTGTTTTGCAGGTAAGTTTTCATCTACATCTGTGGTTGTGCTACCTTAAAATAGACAACCTTTGGTTTGATATTGATTTTTGCTTGTCAAGTTTTCTTTGAGTACATGTGATCTATCTCCCTCAATATGGGCATTGATGCTTGTTGTGGTCCATGAATGGGTTGATCACCTGGTTTCACATTTCACGGATGCCTTTTAATCCATGCTGTTTTTTTTCTTAACACCACACACCTTTCTAAGTGACATTAAATTTCTTCCTGTACTGATAAGTGACAAGTAGCACACGGGTTTCGTCTGACAGGCAGGATGTGATGATCCTGCAGAGGTCTATGCTGGGGCCTCAAAGTTTTGCAATTTACCTCAATGATTTAGATAAGGGGAGTGAAGGCATGGTGCTTCAACTGACCAAAATAAGTGACAGCTGTTTGCTGGTACTTCCTCAGACATGACTGGTTTAAAATTTCAACAAATCCTGGTAGTTAACTGTAATCAGCAACTTTTGGTGGATTCTTCATGACAACTCCTCTACTGTTCTGATTCCATTTGACAAACAATCAGCAAGGTCCTCTCATGCAGTATACAAATGTTGATTTTCTCATTGAATTCTTACAAATATCTCCAAAGAGCTCCAAGACAATAAAGCAATGACAAAAATGTGTCTTTTTTTAGCAAAAGTTGAAAAATGTACCTGATCCCAAGTGAGCATCCCTAATTCATTATGTCTTCAGGTGAGATATCCCAAACTGTTAAGCTCCTGGTTGAGCAGGAATGAACCATTGTGTGTGCAAAATATCAAATGAAGAACTATCAAAGCAGTTCCAGATAAAACAGTTGCATCAATTTGTTCTCATTTTAGTGACTCAAATATTTCAATGAATTGTCATGAAGGGATTATGCTGTGCTATTTTACAAGTGCCTAAATTAATCATAATACAATCAAATCTTATGTTGAAAAAGATCATTTGTCTAGAATTTGTGTGATATGACTCTAATGTAAATTAGATTATTTCAAACAAGTTCACCTACTTATTGTAATTTTATTATAATTTGGTGCTCCCACAGTATTATAAGTAATTCCTCTTTTAGCAGTTATTTGCAAGATATTTTGGTTATTTACTTTGGATGTATCAATTGTAATCCATTTATTTCTTTCAGTTTATTCCACAAATTTCATCTCTGTCCTGGTATACCACAGTTGTACCCTTAATGCTGGTGTTGTTAATAACTGCAGTGAAAGATGCCATTGATGATTATGTAAGTTCTTTTTACAATTCCACATCTTTACTTATTTTGTGAAAATAATCCCCAGATTCAGTGATTTAGCTGAATTTCATTTATCAATCTATTGGAAGTTCAGTGACATAAAAACTGTTTTCTGAGATTTTCATGGCTTTTCAGCTGAAGGTACATAGATTTTATACCACAGAATCTAGCCCTAAGTTCAAAAGAAAGAACTGAAGATCTGAAACAAAAACAGAAATTACTGGAGAAGCTCAGCAGATCTGATAGCATTAGTGGAGGGAGAAAGCAGAATTAAAAGGTTTAAAGTTCAGTGACCCATCTTCCATTGGACCTGAAGCGTTACTCTGCTTTCCCTCCACAGATGCTGCTGGATCTACTGAGCATTTCTAGCAATTACTGTTTTTGTCGCAGAAACCGGCCGTTTGGATTTTAAAACTCCATCCAAACCTACTAATCCTGTCAGCATATTCTTCTCTTCCTTCTTCCCTTATGTACTTTTTGAAAGAATTAGCTTCCCGATAAAACCATTTCTGCTATTCAACGCAATACATGGTATCCATTTGGAGCAAGATCCATATTCTAACTACTCTCTGAATAAATTACTTCCTCATTAGATTCATTATTGATTACCTTCTATTTTGATGTTCCCCCACTGGTGAAACATTTACACTATCTGGAGAATCTGCAGACTTCTCACATCTGGTCTTGAGTGGTGGTGGACAACTAAACAGTTCATTAGAAGAAGGAGATTCCATAAATATCCCCATCCTCATTAACATGTTGCCCAGCATGTCAATAGAAAAGATAAAGCTGAAGCATTTGCAAAAATCTTCAGCAATAAGTGTCAAGTGGATGGTCAGTCTTGACCTTCTTCAGAGGTCCCCAGTAACACAGGTGCCAGTCTTCAACCAATTTAATTTGCTACTCTTGATGTTAAGAAACCATTGGAGGCACTGGAGCTGCACAGTTTATGAGCCGTTATCATATTCTGGCAATAGTGCTGAAGGCTTTGCTCCAGAATATACCATGCTATTAGCCAAGCTGTTCTAGTACATCTACAATGTGGGTGCTGACATGATTATGTAGAAAATTGTCCAGGTATATCCATTACAAAAAAGCAGGTCAAATTCAACTCGGCTTATTATTGCCTCATCAGTCTACTCTTAATAATCTGTAAAGGGATGGAAGGTGTCGCCAACAGTGTTATCTGTTATTTACCTGCTCAGTGATGCCCAGTTTGAGTTCTATCAACTCCTGACTTCATAACCTTGTTTCAAACATGGACAAAAGAGCTGAATTCCAGAAGTGAGGTAAAAATGGTTGCTCTTGACCAAATATGGCATATAGGAGCTCTAGCAAAACTGAAGTAAATGGATATCAGGGGGAAACCTCTCTGCTGGTTAGAATTGTACCTGGCATAATGATTACAGTGGTTGGAGATGAGTCATCTCAGCTCCAGATCATCTCCGCAGGAATTCCTCAGGTTAGTGTTCTTAGCCCAACTATTTTCAACTTGTTTACTTTCTTTTCATCATAAGGTCAGAAGTGGAGATGTTCTCTGAATACTGCGCAATGTTCAGCACCATGTATAATTCCCCAGGTGCTGAGATAAATCATGCCCAATTGTACCAAGACCTGGACAATTTCCAGGCTTGGGCTGACAAGTGGAAAGTAACATTCATGCCACGTGACTGCCTGGTAATATACCATAACCATACCAACAAGAGAGAATGTAACTATCTAGGTTGGTAGTGGATCGCAAGAAAATGAATTTGTGGAATGTCTGCAAGTGGCTTTTTGAGCAGTTTGTGGTGGAGCAGGCAATTCTAGATTTATCGATGAGGCAGACATGATAAGGGAGCTTAAGATGAAGGAACCCTCAGGAGGCAGTGATCATCATATGATAACACTTACACTGCAATTTGAGAAGTGGAAACTGGAACCAGATATAATGATATTACAATTGAATAAAGGCAACTACAGAGGCATGAGGGAGGAGCTGGTGAGAATTGACTGGGAGAGGAGCCTAGCAGGAAAGACAGTGGAACAGCAATGGCAGGAGTTTCTGGGAGTAATTTGGAAGACACAGCAAAAATTCATCCCTCAGAAAAAGAAGCATACTAAACGGAGGATGAAGCAACCATGGCTGACAAGGGAAGTCAGGGATAGCATAAAAGCAAAAAAGAAACCACATAATGTGATGAAGCACAGTGGGTAGCCATATGATTGGGAAGACTACAAAGATAACAGAGGACAACTAAAAATAAATGAGGGAGAAGATTAAATATGAGGGTAAGCTAGTCAGTAATATAAAATAAGATTGCAAGAGTTTCTTTAGATATATTAAGGATAAAAGAGAGGCAAAAATGGACATTGGGCTGCTGGAAAATGATGTTGGAAAAATAGCAATGGGGAAGAAAGAATTGGTGGAACAACTGAACAAGAACTTTGTATCAGTCTTCATGGGGGAAGATATGAGTAATGTCCCAAAAATTCAAGAGAGTCGGACGGTAAGTGGGAGAGAGAGGTGAGTGTGGTCGTCATCACCGAGGAGAAGATGCTAGAAAACCTGAAAGGTCTGAAGGTGAATAAATCACCTGGACCACACCCCAGAGTTCTGAAGGAGGTAGCTAAAGAGATGGTGGAGATTCTTGTAGGAATCACTGGAGTCGGAGAGGGTCCCAGAGGACTGGAAAATCACTAATTTAACCCTCCTGTTTAAAAGTTAGTGAGGCAAAAGACAGAAAATTACAGGCTGATTTGCCTGACCTTCATTGTTGGTAAGATTTTGGAGTCCATTGTGAAGAATGTCGGAAATCACAGTGAGTCAGGTAGCATCCATGGAGAGCATCTGCAGTAATTTGTTCCTACTGTATAGAGGTCCTATTCTTTTACATTTTTTAAGAGTGCTACAACAAATAGAGTTATTTTTATTGAGACTGAGGAAATCCCTGTGTGTTTTGTTTCTTGAATAGAGTCAGTGAGTCGGCAACAAATCATGATTCATGTAATGTCATTAAATCTTCGCATTTGTTGCAACTCTTAGAATTGTGGCCTTGACTTCCAAGTGTCGGGGTATTTCATCACTTGGAAAGGTAACCAAACATAGCAGGAGAATTAAGGACTCCAATATTGGATAAAACAATTGGGGAGGAGTGCAAGGTGACTTGGATAAATTTGGATAGTTCAAATGACATTCCTCAATTGTAAATATCTTAAAATTGCATGTCGTCTTTGGCAGTAGTCCAAAGCTAGTGCTTCCAAATAGACCTATTGGACTATAACCTGGTGTCGTGTGATTTTTAACTTTGTGCCATGAGACATTTAGACATTTCGGATGTTATGCCACTTGTATCTATTACTTTTTAATCTCTTTAGTGTGCATTTGCTTACTTTGGGTATTAGTCTTGACTTGGAATGGTATCTGTTCCTTCAACCAAAAGGTATTTGGTTTAAATTCCACCTGGAGAAGTAAGTACACAATGTTTGGTATATTAGTGCTGAGTTGTGCAAGGATCAAAGGTTCTATTTTCCAGGTGGTTATCCTATCTGCCTGTTGCACTGTAAGAAAAATATACCTTCTCACTAATATCAATATATTCACTCGCATCTAAGACCAATTATATAATCAATTATTTAATCACTCTGCAAGGACCTTGCTTTAGCTGTCACTTCAGAGTACATTGCAAAAGAAAAGATGTTTCTGAAGTACTTAACTGGTCTTAATTTGATGGTAAAGCTTTCACCCATCTGCGTGCACAAACTTTGGAATTTATTTCCTAAATCCTTCCATTTCCTGATTTAGGAGCTCAATATTCACACAGTTAGGGAGGCTAGAAGAGGACCTGAGATGAATGAGTCATGGTTTTCCACGAGTTTGTACTAAATTGGAATAGGGCTACAGTGGCCATAGGGATGAGTCATGAATTAGCATTAATTTGACACAGGTTCTATAAGGTGCCATTGGAATTGGGTGGAGGGGCATGGGTTGACATGAAAAGTATGAAGGCCATTGGGGTGCTTGGCAAAGGTAGGTGTGTGTGAGATGCAGGACAGAGTGCCTAATATTTAACACCACAATAGTGGGAAATTCCCATTGAACTGAAGCGTACCTTTTAACCAGTTGCCTTGGCACTCGTCAACCCCTGTGACTGTCTCAGCCCTAGCTGGATGTTGTAGGTCCAATTCAATTCTGAGCTTAAAAATATGTTGCTGGAAAAGTGCAGTAGATCAGGCAGCATCAAAAGAACAGGGGAATCGACATTTCGGGCATAAGCCCTTCTTCAGGAAGAAGAATCTTTTGAGAATCATTTAAATATTAAAAGTGTTTCAGTGGGTTTCCTATGGGTGCTCCGGTTTCCTCCTACCGTCCAAACGTGCAGCTGAGGTGGATTGGCCATGCTAAATTGCAGTAGTGTGCAAGGATGTGCAGGCAAGGTGGATTAGCTGTAGCAAATGCATGAATGAACATTAAAAAAGTAGTTGTTGCCATAATTAGAATTTAATTGATATGAATTGATAGCTGTTAGAGAGAAATGTTTGTGAGGTAATGAACTGGGAACTTGATATTCAGAGATATGGAATGCTGCAGAAAAATAGACAAAAAAGAAAAGGAGGTGAGGTAATATTGTTTGTAAAGGAAGGTATTGTTATTACCTTTTACTTCTTGTGAAGAGTTCAGATTGCATTGGTGGCGGCGAGTTGTCCTGGCGTGGACTTGTGACGGAGAAGAGTGACTCCAGCATGGAGGAGAGTGAGCTCAGTACGGGAGAAAGTGAGTCCTGAGGTGACATCAGTGAGGTAGACCCAGCGGCACAAGATGGTGCTTGAGGATCGGTGACATTATTGGTTGGGTCTGTCGCTGATACGGCAAAGCAGTGGTGAAAGGGCATCATAGCAACATCAAGGTGGGCTGTGTCAAGAGATTCAGATATTAGTGGGTGTATTGGCCCAGTGGCGAAAGATGGTGCTGAAGGATTAGCGATTTTGGTGTTAGTTGGGCCTGGTGAGGTGGTAGTGGTTCTGAGCTGACTCAGAACATGAACATAAATGGGCTTCTCTTTATGCTGTGGTGTTCTGAGGAAGGGTCACTAGACACGAAATGTTAACCCTGATTTTTATTCACAGATGCTGTCAGACCTGCTGAGCATTTCCAGCAATTTCTGTTTTGTTTCTGATTTACAGCATCCGCAGTTCGTTCAGTTGCTCTTTAAACTATATCTTTTCATTTTTCTTTTGCTTTTAAACTATCAAAATAGCACCATAGTGTGGCGACAAATAAAGCTTTTCACTGTATTTTATTGTATTTCTCTCTGTAAAATACATGTGACAGTAAATGTCATAAAAAGCATTCATTGATGTGACGTCCATGTTCAAGAAGGAATGGAGACAGAAACCAAGAAATCATAGGCCATTTGATTCACATATTTGTTTGAAAGTGCTCAAGTCCATTATTATGGAAGAAGTGTAGGATTGCACAGCACAATCGGTTCTGATATAACGTGATAGTTCCGTTCTTGTGCGATCTCGTGTTGTAAGAAAACTGTGCAATACCTGAGCCATTTAAACTATTGGGGCTGGAATTGCGAAATAGTCAATACAGATAAGGAAAGTTTGTGTTCTGTAAGTAATGGTTGAAATTCTTTAATCACATTAAAGCCAATTCGTATAAAAAAGACACATACAACAGTAGAGCTAACTGTACAGAAGAGGACCTCAAGTTTTGGTGAGACTGCAACTGGAGTACTGTGTATAGTTTTGGTTCCTGTATTTAAAAAAGGATATATTGACATTTGAGTATTACCAACAAAAACTACTTTTTTAATAAATATTTTTATTGAAAGAAAGATTTTAGGTTTTTTAACAAAATTACAAAACCAGTACAAAATAGTATGACAACTTTATAATATAATAGCAATAATAGAAAACAAACTACTACTCGACTCCACAGACAACAGAAACTCACAAGAAAACCCTATAAAGACTACAGTTCAATAAATAACCAAGGAGAAAGAAGAAAAATAAACAGATAGAATAAAATTAAACCAAGTTATAACAAAGTAACTTAAATGATATTCAATTAAACTACTGCACTCAGCGTAATCTCATCATGGCTTCCCACCACTCAGAACAATAGTAAGTAGACCCGTATTTAGTAAGGATTCTTCCTCCCAGGGGCCCCAAACCGACAGACACAGTCCTCATGGCTAAATGAAGGCCCTGAATAGTAAAACTAATGTGTCTACATCAATATAATTCAAAAAGGGCTGCCATGTTCTGTAAAACAATTCTGTTTTCTGGTGCACCATACGCGTAAAGAAGTCCAGGGGTATGTGCTCCATGACTGTCCAATGCTAATCGAGAGTCCTGGAGGATTCTCTGACACAGCTCATTAGAATGTTCTTCCTCATGCAGAAAGAAAGGACGTTAAACAATTTCTTCCCGTGCATATCCAGGCAGGGAAGATTTGAGAGGCCGAAAAGGAGGGATATTGGATCCAACCTAACCTCAGTTCCCAAAACCTTTTCCAAAGCATAAGCTATGTCATCCCAATACCTGCGGATTTTGTGGCATGACCACAAGCAGTGAGCCAACCTCCATTTTGCACATGGGGCACATTGGGGACACTCCTGTGTTGAATTTCGCAAGCCGTTCTGGTGCCCGGTGAGCACAATGAAGTACCTTCAGTTGAATAACCTGGGTCCTATTACAAATAGAGATCTTCCTAATATTTTCCCAGATATCCTCCCACATCTCTGAGGAGTTGTGGATAGTGATGAAGGATGTAGTAGGTTGCAGAGAGACATAGATAGGGTGCAGAGCTGGGTTGAGAGGTGGCAAATGGAGTTTAATGTGCTCAAGTGTGAGGTGATACACTTTGGACGGAGTAATCAGAATGCAAAGTACTGGGCTAATGGTAAGATTCTTGGGAGTGTAGATGAGCAGAGAGATCTCAGTGTCCACGTACACAGATCCCTGAAAGTTGCCACCCAGATTGACAGGGTTGTTAAGAAGGCATACAATGTTTTGGCCTTTATTAATAGAGGGATTGAGTTCCGGAACCAGGAGGTTATGCTGCAGGTGTACAAAGCCCTGGTACGGCCGCACTTGGAGTATTGTGTACAGTTCTGGTCACTGCATTATAAGAAGGATGTGGAAGCTTTGGAAAGGGTGCAGAGGAGATTTACTAGGACGTTGCCTGGTATGGCAGGAATGTCTTACGAGAAAAGGCTGAGGGCCTTGAGGCTGTTCTCGTTAGAGAGAAGAAGGTTGAGAGGTGACTTAATAGAGACATACAAGATAGTCAGAGGGTTAGATAGGGTGGGACAGGGAGAGCCTTTTTCCAAGTATGGGAATGGCAAACACGAGGGGACACAACTTTAAAGTGAGGGGAGATAGGTATAAGACAGAATTCAGAGGTAGTTTCTTTACTCAGAGAGTAGTAAGGGTATGGAGTTCTTTGCCTGCAACAGTAGTAGATTTGCCAAGTTTAAGTGCATTTAGGTTGTCATTGTACAGGCATATAGATGTACATGGAATAGTGTAGGTGGGATGGGCTTCAGATTAGTATGATCGGTGCAATATTGAGGGCCGAAGGGCCTGTACTGCACTGTAATGTTCTATGTTTTATAATTCTTGAGTCAAGATTTTATATAGCCATTCAATGTCCTTCCAAACATTACTACCTAACAAGTGATAGAGTGCTAACCGAGAGGGTGCCAGTACACCAGTGCGCTCTCCTCTCCATGTCCGATTTGTAGGGATTAACCAGCAATGTAGTCTTTTTTTGTACGAAGTCTCTAACCTGGAAGTAATGAAAGAGATCCTTCCTAGGTAGCTCGTACTTCTGACTCAGCTGCTCAAAGGACATCATGACCTCCCCATCGAATAGATCTCCTAAACAGGAGGTTCCTCTGGACTCCCAGAGCTTAAAGCCAGAATCCATCGAACCTGGCTAGAATCCCAATATCCCCATTATGGGAGTGAAAGGGAAGTTTTTTTGTAAATTGCCCTCGCCCTGCCGCATCATTCTCCATGCTTTAACTGTGTTTAGGACAGTCGAGGTTTTACAGTGATCCATAACAGTTCTTATTTTGTCCATAAACAACAAATTAATGAGGGACATTTGTCCGGGAGGCCTCAATGTCTAGCCAAATTGATCGTGGATTGTGACAGGCCCCATTCAGCCACATAGGATAACAAGGAACTCAATTGGTACTTCCTGAAGTCTGGAAAATCTAGACACCCCCCCCCCCCCCCCCCCCCCCCACTTCCCTTGCAGAAGCTGCAACTCATCCAGCTTAATTAGAGGCCATTTGTGATACCAAATAAAATATACAAACCAGCTGTAAAGCCTGCGCAGTGTTTGCCTTGGCCGCCTCAAAGGGAGCATTCTCATGGGATATAATAGGCGAGGAAGAACCTTCATCTTAACCAGAGCTATTCTGCCCAATCAGGGTATTGGAAAATTTTCCCAGCGCTGAAGGTCCTGCCTGATTTTCTCTAGCAGCTGCCCATATTTTGCTTTATATACTTGATCGAGAACCAGGGTAATAAGAATGCCTAAATACATAGAACATAGAAAAGTACAGCACAGAACAGGCCCTTTGGACCATGATGTTGTGCCGAGATTTAATCTGAGTGTAAAATATAGTAACTTAACCTACGCAGCCCTCAACTCATTGCTATCCATGTGCATGTCCAGCAGTCGCTTAAATGTCCCCAATGACTCTGCTTCCATCACCACAGCTGACAGTGATTCCATGCATTCACAACTCTCTGCATAAAGAACCTACCTTTGATGTCTCCTTTATACCTTTCTCCTAATATCAGTCCATCCTGAGGGCCGAAGGGCCTGTATTGCACTGTAATGTTCTATGTTCTATAATTCTTGAGTCCAGATTTTATATAGCCATTCAATGTCCTTCCAAACATTACTACCTAACAAGTGATAGAGTGCTAACCAAGAGGGTGCCAGTACACCAGTGCGCTCTCCTCGCCATGTCCGATTTGTAGGGATTAACCATCAATGTAGTCTTTTTTTGTACGAAGTCTCTAACCTGGAAGTAATGAAGTAATCAGTCCATCAGTCCATATCGTACCGGTCCATCCTGCCCTGGGGAAACATCTCTGGTTATCTCTGGTTATTGACTCTATCTATTCCTCTCATTATTTTGTACACCTCGATCAGGTCCCCTTTTCTTCCTCCTTCTCTCCAGAGAGAAAAGTCCAAGCTTATTCAACCTTTCTTCATAAGGTAAACCCTCCAGTCCAGGCAGCATCCTAGTAAACCTTCTTTGCACCCTCTCCAAAGCCTCTGTATCTTTCCTATAGTAGGGCGATCAGAACTGGACACAATATTCCAAGTGTGGTCTCACCAGGGACTTGTAGAGCTGCAGCAAAACCTCGCAGCTCTTAAACTCGATCCCCCTGTTAATGAAAGCCAAAACACCATAAGCTTTCTTAACAACCCTATCCACTTGGGTGGCAACTTTGAGGCATCTATGTATTTGCACACCCAGATCCCTCTGTTCCTCAGAATCCTATCTTTAATCCTATGTTCAGCATTTGAGTTCGACCTTCCAAAATGCATCACTTTGCATTTAGAACATAGAGCGATACAGCACAGAACAGGCCCTTCGGCCCACGATGTTGTGCTGAACATTTGTCCTAGCTTAAGCACCTATCCATGTACCTATCCAATTGCCGCTTATCCAGGTTGAACTCCACCTGCCACTTCTCTGCCCAGCTCTCATCCCGTCTATGTCGCGCTGCAACCTGCAGTAGCCCTCTATACTATCGATGACACCTCCAACCTTAGTGTTATCTGCAAATTTACTAATCCACCCCTCAACCTCCTCACCCAAATCATTTATAAAAACTACTAAGAGCAGAGGCCCAAGAACAGAGCCCTACGGGACCCCACTCAGCACTGACCTCCAGGCAGAATACTTCCCATCTACAACCACTCTCTGCATTCTGTCAGCCTGCCAATTCTGAGTCCAGATAGCCAAACCTCCCTGTATCCCATACTTCCTGACTTTATGAATTACAGAAAACCTCCCTGTCCCCACCGGAAGGGGAAACGGATTCCATCCCCAAAGTTGGATATACTAGTAAGACTCCCCCCACAGGCATGGCCACTGATTTCATGAAATTCATTTTATACCCTGAAAACAAACCAAATAGATTAATCACTTGTATTGAGCGGGGCACAGATGTCATTGGATCAGTTAAAAAGAGAAGACATCATCCATATAGAGGATAATTTTATGCCTGCCTGACCCTGCCTCCTGGGCAGTTATATTGGGATCTGTCCGAATGGCTTCCACCAGTGGCTTGATCACCAATGTAAATAGTAGTGGAGAGAGAGGACACCCTTGACGGCAGCCCCTGCCGACACTAAAACTATCTGACCTTATGCCATTTGTGATCACTGCTGCTTTCAGATCACTATATAGCGCTGCCACCCATTTGGTAAAAGCATCTCCAAGACCAAACTGTTCCATGACATAAAAAACGTATGGCCAACCCACCCGATGAAATGTTTCTCTGCATCCAGGGAGACTACCAAACCCAGGATCGTTCTTTGCTGACATATTTGGGCCATATTTAATATTCTTTTAATATTATTGGTAGACCTACGACCCTTAATAAAACCTGTCTGGTCCTCCTTTACAATAAAAGGCAATACCTTCTCTAGCCTTAACACTAGCATTTTCTACAGGATTTTAAAATCTATGTTCAATAAGGATATGGCCTATCCCCGCCCCACCAGCTCCGGCCTTGACCTCCATATACACTACCGCATTTTCAGAAATAGCTATATTCCCTATTCTGCAGAACAGTACCAAGTTAAAAAGGCCGATGGGAAAAAAAATGTCAATTCTAGTATAGCATTTATGTTGATGAGAAAAAAAGGTAAAATCCCTACCTTCGGGGTGAAGACATCTCCATACATCCACCAGCCCCAACTCCTTGTTCAAGTCCACCAACTACCTGGATTGTGGAGACACACCCACAAGACCCCTAGGCATCCTGTCCACCTCAGGGTCAATAATGCAGTTAAAGTCTCCCCCTATAATTGTAAGACACGCTCCAAGGGCCATCAATCTAGAGAGTCCATGTGTTACGAATTTAATGGGGTGTGCACTATGCATTCAGAATCCCATATTCCTCTCCATGTATTAAAGCTTTAAGTATTATGAGGTCTGGGAAGTTCTTCCAGATGAGAATAGCCACTCCTTTGCTTTTCAAGTTAAAAGATGAGAAAAACATCTGGCTAAATCCTCCCTGTTACAACTTCAAATGCTCTTTATTGGTTAAGTGTGTTTCTTGTACCAAAGCTACATCGACCCTCTCTTTTCTAAGGCGTGACAGTATCTTTTTTCTCTTAATTGCTGCATGACTTCCCTTATCATTCCAGGTGCACCATTTAAACAAATGACTAGCCATGATCATCCAAAACTGTCCGAGATTCCCTAAGAGGAAGAACCCCACTCATAACATGCTGAGTGAAAACCATAAACAGATTGTATAAGTTTAAAAGTACAACATCCAAAACTCCTAAATCAAAATTTCTAACAACTACATCTACAACATAACAGTATAAAACATAACTGAAAAGAGATTTTCCCCATTGTCCACAGGGGTGCTCATACCACCCATTAATTCCACCATGACTCCTTCTAGCTGGAACCATGCCCTTGCCCCAGACAACACAAAGTAAGGGAAAAAAATTACCAATATCTTATGACAAAAACTTAAAAGTGGGCACCCAACCCACCCCCACCATACTGTAATCCTAGGGACTCCCGGTAGAACAGCAAAAAGACCTCTCCCCTCCCCCGGCTAGCCGGACATCTAACAGAATACTGGATATTCAGGTACCTCAGCCGCAATTTTACCGCATCAACGGTCTTCCTCTTGCGAATCACGGCCGGGAAAAAGTTCTGAAAAAGCATGATTCATGATCCTTTATATACCATAGCGTGGGGATCATTCCCCAGTGTTCTAGAGGCTTCCAGCATCATTTATTTGTTTTTATAATTCTGGAGTTGCACTAGGATCGATGGGGGTGGGGGGAGGAGGCAGTTGGTTCAATCCGGGCCTGCGCATTGTGACCTTCTGAGCCCACTTGACCCCCACTGGCATACCTCAATCTTCAGCCTGAGAAACTGTGGGAGCCTCGATTTTCGAAGTCGTCGACCTGTTCCTCCAAGGGAACATTCCAGGGCCTGTCCGCTGAGGATTCAGCTGCAGTCTCAGAAGCGGCGGCCAGTTGCTCCGCCGCAACCCCCCAGACACGCTGCCCGAGACGCTGGATTTCTAGGTCATAATCATGATTGATTCCAAGCTGGCCTGGGTCTCTTCCATCGACGAGTCGATCTTCTCTCGGAGTTTTGCGAACTCCGAGATCAGGCTCTGCTCAGTAGGTGAGTCCTCTGGTTGGCCACAGAAGCTGAAACTGCAGTCACGGGTGCATCCGTTGCTGCAGGGGACTCGCTGCCTGATGCGAGCCCCGTGCTCCTTTCCCCTTAGTTATCTTTTATCTGCACCAAACTGTTCAGAACTGGTGCTAAGTAGTTCTAAGGGTCAGGAAATAGTTATTTTTAACAAATTGGACGGTGAAGGAAGGGTGAGTTCTCCACTTTGTCTGGGTTCTGGTGCAGAGCTCAGCAGAGCAAACCTACTGGGTCCCTGCCATCTTGAATCGCCCTCAGCGAAAACGACTTTAAATCTACACAATTCCACTTTCCAACACTTGACCCACAACCTTGAATGTTTTGACATTTCAAATGCTCATCCAAGTACTTTTTTTAAAAATGCTGTGAGGATTTCTGCTTCAATTACCCTCTCAGGCAGTGCATTCCAAATTCCCACTGCTGTCTGACGGAAAATATTTTTCCTTAAAACCTGTCTAAATGGGAAATAGGAAATAACAGGACATTTAGAAAAGGCTGATATCATCAAACACATTCAATACTCTTTTGTGAAATGAAAATGACAAATTTTCTAGAGTGCTTTGAGGCTGAAACAATCAGAGTTGATAAAGATGAATAAGTAGATATTGTGAATTTCTACTTTCAGAAATAATTTATTAAGAAGCCACATAAAAGGTTATTGCACAAAATAGCAGCTTATGGTATTGGGGATATCACGGATGAGGATTGTTTGATATAGAAGACAAGGAGTTGAGACTAATGGGTCTTTTCCAGGTTCAGAAGAATTAACCCTTGGAGTTCCACATGGTTAGTCTTAGGCCCATTTTTTCCCTCTCCATATTAGTGATATGGAGGAGGGTCAGCGTGGATTATGTTCATATTTGCTTATGATACAAAAATAGGTGGGAAAGAATGTTATACTGAGCTGACAAGGAATCTGCAATGGAGTATAGATAGGTTGTTTCAGTAGCCAAAGACTTGGTTGATGTAGTTTAATTAGGAAGCTTCAGGGTCACTTTGGTCAGAAGAATCAAAAGCAAATTTTTATTTTAAAAGAGAGACACTCCAAAAAAGTGTGGTACAGAAAGATCTGGGCGATTTTGTGCATGAAGCACAAAACATTAGCATGCAGGTATAACAAGTAATTAAGGAAAACGGGTTTTTTTGTCTTTATTGCTCAGGTTTTGAATTTAAACATGGAACAAGTCTCGTTACAAATGTACAGGGTGTTGGTTCAAAGCAACTAATGTACTGTGTGCAGTTGTGGACCTTGTATCTAAGAAAGAATATACTAACATTGAATTGAATTAGCTCTATTGTCACATGTACTCAAATAAGTATAGTGAAAAGTTTACAAGTCATCACATTAGGATGCCATCTTAGGTACGAAGGTACCTAGGTACAGATTCTTGAGAATAAATTGTTAGGAAAAAGAAATTAGAAAAATAAAGAAAAGATCATGCAAATAAATTAGAAAAGTAAAGAAATAATAAGTTCAGAAGATTAGTTGTTCCAACCCAGTTCACGTCGGCACCTAGCCTGTAGTAACTGGAAGAGAGACCTCTACCACTTCGCCGCTGCCTGTGCCACACCTGCCCACATGGGAGTTGCCACACTTTAGCCGCCATCTCTTCATCACTCGCCATCTCGCCACCTCGTTGACACCGCTGAACCCACATTCGTCCCACAACTAGGAGTCCCCAGCTTTGCTGCTGCCGCTGCTTTGTCGATAACCAGAAGTCCCCTCTCAGGGCCTATCGTGACCGCAATCAGGTGTCTCTGGCTCTGCTGCTATCATTGTCCAAAAATCCCTGCTCTGGGCATAACACGTTCCTGCTGCCATCAGTGCTACCTCCCCAATTGCTGGAGGAGCTTTGCTTACGTTGCTGCTGCCACCGGCCCTGAACATGGGTAGGACTTCCTTGCTGCCAGTGCCATCAGCCCCAAAAGCTGGGAGGACGTCCTTGTTGCTGCTGCCTCCAAGCATGAGAAGAGGCTGCATTCGCCACTCTGCACATCGCTTGCTCTCCTGGCCATGCAGAAGTTGCTGACCAACCTGCCACAGCAAGATTAAAAGATAAGAAGAAAAGAAAAACAAAACCGAAAAAGAGTAGAAGCAAAAGGAAAGAAAAAAAGAAGGAAAGCAGATGTGATCAGATGAGACCACATGCAGCTCTCCTGCTCTGTTGTCATCTTGCTCATAGGCAGTTCAAAATAGATTGACTAGACTGATTCATGGAACGAAAAAGTTTACTTATCAAGAACAAATCAACACATTAGTCTTTTTTATGCCTTAGGATTTAACTGGATACCATCCTCAAACACCTTTGCTGACCAATTAGTTCATTGTTCTTCTCATCGATTCTACTTCCTGATTGAAATAAATGTTTGCTGTGTGTTATGAAACATTTGTTTAATGTTTTGCCACTACTCATCTCCTGACCTTCCCCTTAATCTATTTTCCTAGCTCATTTTAGACATTTTAGACTCATATCTCTGTAATTACCCTTATTTAAGTTGAGGACACTGATTTTAGACCTGAGTCACTCTCCCTGGGACTGCATTTGAAATCCTATTATGTTGCGATCACTACTCCCTGAAGGCTGTTAACTGTTGGATCTCTTATTAATCTTACCTCATTACATATGACCAGATTGAAAAAGCCAGTTCCCAGCTAAGTTCTGCAATATTGATTGGAGTTTAGAAAAATGAAAGTTGATCTCGTTGAAACATCCATGATTCTCAGAGATCTTGGCAGGTTAGATGTTGAAAAGATGCTTCAATTAGTGGGGGATCTCAAACTGGGGCACATAGTCATAGAATGAGATAATATTCATTTAAAGCTGATGTGAAAGGATTTATTTTACCAGAGGGTAGTGAATGTCTGGAATTCTGTACCCCAGAGAGTTGTGGAGGTTAGTTCACTCAAAGTATTTAAAGAGGATGTAGAAGCTTTTTGAAACATCAAGGAATTGAGGGCTATGAGGAGCTGTCATGAAAGAGTTGAAGCCTGGAGCCATGATCTTATAGGATGTTGGGGCAGACTAGAGGGGCTGAATGGCTTTCTCCTCCTATTTTTATGTTCTTATGTTTAATTGGACCATATTTTGAACCAAAGCAGTATGATATATTTTCTGTGACACATTCTACAGCAGTGGTTGTCATTACTGGCTAATGAAGACTGATTGTTACCAAAAATATATGTGTAATAGAGCAGAACATTTAATGTTTCTCTTACTTAGTGTTTCCCATGTCAGTAATGAAAACATTGTAACTAACTAACCTTTCAATTGAAGGGGACATACACAAATTCTTATGTCAAGAAAATCCAATCTGCTGCCTCTAAGGCATTTCTTTTCAGCTCAACACAAGAATTATTGGACAGAATTTTCAACTTGAGCAATGCTACAGTGAATGGATCATCAATCCATTATTCTCCCTGACTCATTTTGCTTCCTATTAACTTTAGTTGGGTAACAAGTGGTTAATCTTTCTGTTTTATGCCCTCTGAAGTTCAATGTTCTACTTACTATTTTAATATTAAAATGACAAAAGGGAAGTAGTTTACAATTTGAGCTGATCTCATTTAACTGCTCCCAGACAACTATAAAATTAGTTTAGATTATTTATCTTTTAAAATGTTAGTGTTGGCTGATCAAATTTGTCTGTCCAATTAATTGAGACTAGGGGCTGAAAATGACAGGATTGGGAGGTAGGATGGAGTTATCCCACACGAAAGACTGTCAGAATCAGCAGTCCCTTGGAATTGAGGAAGGCATCTCTCAGGTTGGATGAGTCTTTAGATGACTGAGGACCCCAATTTTAATCACCAAGTATTTCTGCAGTGGTTCATTGTTGCTTGAGGAAATGGAATTTGCATCACTGTATTTGCTTCTCTTTCCTCTGCTGCCACAGTTCCGCTTCACAGTAGAGCTGCTTAGTTTTGAAGCGATTTGCACCTTCATGGATCAGGAGGTGTTATACCTACTGAGTGGGTTGTCTTTTTAATATTTAAATCTTCCCATTCCAACTATTTATTGGCAAGGGTTGAGTAATATTGGGGCCAGTTGAGTTTTGAATCAGATATATTAATTCTTAGTTATTTACCTAAATGTGGGTTAACTGCTGATCTCGATGCTCTCCCATCCTCAGTATTTTGGGGGTGAGCTTAAAGGGTTGGCTGGGAAGGTGGTGGACTAGCCACGCAACCTAGTTTACATGCTCCCATGCTGAAAATACACCTAATAGGCTCTTATTGAGGGAAAATGTGCATTAATTTTATTGAGGCATGTATGAGTCAGAAAGCATCATTTTGCATAACGTGAATACAAATTGTTATGTGATATCCAGTTAGTTAACAATTCTGTCTGAACTTAACTAATTTTATAATTTGGTTAATTTTCCAGCATCGTTACAGGAGTGACAACCAAGTCAACAATCGGGAAGTTACGATTCTAAAGGATGGGAAGTAAGTCACAACCTTGTATTCTTCAAATTAATAACATTCTTCAAATTACTTTTTAATTCTTTTCCAACTTCCTCCTCTCCTTGGCTGTTGCCTCTTCAAAGGGCCAGGACCTAGCTGCTGTTCATGTTCACAATTCGAGCCACTTCACTGTTAAGGTTGCATCCCTGGAAATACCTATCAGCTATTGGCTGTTCCTGTCCCAAGCTATTGGTAGAACCAGAGCTGAAAATGTGTTGCTGGAAAAGCGCAGCAGGTCAGGCAGCATCCAAGGAACAGGAGAACTGCTCCTTGGATGCTGCCTGACCTGCTGCGCTTTTCCAACAACACATTTTCAGCTCTGATCTCCAGCATCTGCAGTCCTCACTTTCTCCTATTGGTAGAACCACCAAACTTCCCACCTTGAGTGCAAGCATTGCTCTAAAAGGCCCTCAGTAGCATAGCAACAGCAACATCCACTACTCGATGTACAAGACACTAGGAAATAGGTTTCTAGGAGTTTGGGTGAGATGAGGCATTGGTACTTCATTGTTGCTTGATGCAGAATACCACTCTCTCTTACTGCTTGCAACAAATTGGCATCGCATACATTGCCAAACCATTGGACTGCTGTATATCGAATGTAACCAACCAGTCCACTGTGTTGTGCATACAACCAATGCAGTAAAATACTGGGAAGGCTTCAGCATAAACTACAGGGAAAATGGAAGATTTATGCTACTTGTCACTGGCTATAAAATCATAAAACTGCTTTTGAAAAACAATTTGATAATAAAAGGCAGCAGTATTTTTTTATCCTTATACTTAATTAGCAGTCAGGAAATTAATGGGGATTTAAACAATGCCCATTTTTCCTTCGTGGTCAGACTTGATGCAGACCAGTTTTTGAATCCATGCATGTTTAGGCTGAAAAGTCATCTTGTATTTCAACCAGTAATGCTTTGACATCGAGCCCGAGGTTCTTCAAAGAACATTCACATAAGGGAGTACAACTTGGGTTTATAAGAATGATGCCTAGACTTAAGTTTAGTTTTTAACAAGAGATTATACAATTTTTCTCTAGAATTTAGAAGGTTAAGGTGTAATCTGATCAAAGTCTTCACGATATTAATAAGAAAAGACAGAAAAGTTAGTTATTTCCATTGGTTGGGGATTCTAGAACTAGGGAGCATAGTCTGCAAACTAGGGTCAAACCTTTCAGAGGAGATGTTCGGAAGCACTTCTACACGCAAAGAGTGATTGATGTTTGGAACTCTCTTCTACAAACAGCAGTGGATGCTAGGCCAGTTGGTAATTTTAAATCTGAAATAGATAGTTTTTTTTTAAAGCAAGGTTATTCAGGGATGTAGACCAAAGTTGGAGTTAGGCCACAGATCAGACATGATCTCATTGAATGGTGGATCAGGCTCAAAGCACTGAATGGCCTGCACCTGTTCCCATGTTCTTATGACTCCCATACATCGATCAAAGCAGAGAGGGAAAGACATACTCAGACTGCTGTTGAAGTTTTCCTTTTATAAAATTTGTTGAGCATTGTTGCTGTGTTATGTACAAATTCCGTGTCCTTGAACTGAATAAAAAGATGGGTGTTCTTCTCACATACATTAGTTTGGATTTGGCACCAGAGTTTATGTTTGTAAAAGTTTGTTGATTTGGTTTATTAAATGAAAACTTGAATCTAAGAGAAGATGCAAATAAATCACATTTGTAGAGCTGTTAGAGATCAATATCGCTTTTAAAAGAGACAGAAGTTTCGCATTTCCTGTTTGTAGAAATCATTTTTAATGTATTGTGCACATACATTTGCATGTATTGATGATGTATTCTCGCCGTATTGAAATTACTGTCAGTTAGTAGTGAATTGACAGTTAATACTGTCTAACTAATAATACTGGATTCAGTCGGGATGGCAAGTTTATGAACATGAAACATTTTTGATTTCCATAAAAATCTTTTTTTATGACTCTAAATTGTTATTTTAAAAACTTCCTTTTCACATTTTACGATTGTGGGATTTGAATTTGTGTTCTGAATTTCCAGTTCTGTATGCATCTGGAGGAGTATATGAATTGGAAGGGTTTAGAAGGATATGGGCCAAATGCTGGCAAATGGGAGTAATTAACTGAGGATATTTGGTTGGCATGGATGAATTGGACAGAAGAGTCTGTTTCTGTGCTCTATCATTCTAAGATCCTGCGCACTTTTTAAAAATAATTTTAGTCATGGCCAAAATGTATGTCCTTGTTAAATAAACAATTCCTAACAAATGTCATTTTAGCTTTTCTTCCTTCATCTTGGAATACCTTCTTAGTTCCTGTCCAAACTTGAACTGAGTTAAATATTTTGTAGGATGATACTTCAGCATTGTAGGTGCACAAAAGTAATGTTTATGTATCTTTGCTATTAAAAGGGCCAGGCAACATTGCTGAGGCCTGTGTCACTATCACTTCACTGCCCAGATCAGGCGACACTGGCCCCAAGGTTCAGATGTCTTGCTGGAGGTTCTGGTCCAGTCCAGGGTTCTCTAGGCTTTAAGCCCACAGAGAATGCCCACTCAAGACATCACAGTTGCTAGGTCATAGCAATCAGCAGGTTGCCTCCACATCGGTTGTGGATAGAAGGGCAGTATTTAGTTGTATTGGCAAACACAGTAAGAAGAAGAGATTTTGAGGACATTTGAGTGGCATGCAGGTTCATTGCCTGTATGTTATCTGTGCTTCTGTATATTTTTTTTTCATTGGGACTGTTGTAGCATTTGCCACATGTTGACATGACCATCTGCAATGAAAGTAATGGCACATCTTCCCTATCAAAAGGCGATACTAAACTTCCATTGGGACACATTTTATTGCCTCAGAACATCAGCATTGTGTGTGTGTCTAGAAGATGTACGACAGATATTCACCAAGGTTTCTTAGACAGCACCTTCCAAACCCATAACCAATACTGTCTTGGAGGACAAGGATAATACTTTACATGGCAATGCCATCACATGCAAGTTCCCCTCCAAGCCACTCCCATCCAGGCTTGGAAATATATTGCAATTATCAATGACCATGAAACCTTTGTCGTTTCTTGGAAAAACCCATCTGGTTCACTAATATCCTTCCTTCAGGGAAGGTCATCCTCACCTGAGTTGGCTGACATGTTTTGAATTAGCCCAGCAAACCAGAATTGTGATAAACTCTCAAAGGAATAAAACTAGACGAACTACATAACATCAAACTGGGCACTGGAAAAGACAAAGTCCTGCTGATCCTGCAAAATTCTCCTCACAAACATCTGGGAGATAGTGTCAAGTTGAGGGAGCTTTCTCACAAATTAGTCAAGCAACAGTCTGACATAGTCATACAGAATCATACGTCACAACACCGTGATCACCATCCCTGAATATGTCTGGTCCTGCCGGTAGGACAGACCAAACAAAGATGGTATACAGCCAGAAGCAAGTTTCCCTGGGATTCCTCAACATTGACCCTGGACCAAATGAAGTCTTCAGGTTAAACATGAGCAAGGGAACCTCCTGCTGGCTACCACATGCAACCTCCACAAATGAATCAGTACTCCTTCATATTGAACAACTTGTGGAGGAACCACTGAGGATGGCAAGGATGGACAGGGGGATTTCACCAACAGTGGCTCTGCAGCAGCACGACTGATTGAGCTGGTCAGGTCCTAAAGGACATAGTTTTTGGGAAAGCAAATCTTAGCTGGACTTATACACGTAATGGTAAGATCCTAGGGAGTGTTGCTGAACAAAGAGACCTTGGAGTGCAGGTTTATAGCTCCTTGAAAGTGGAGTCGTGGATAGATGGGATGGTGAAGAAGGCATTTGGTATGCTTTTCTTTATTGGTTAGAGTGTTGAGTACAGGAGTTGGGAGGTCATGTTGCAGCCGCACAGAACATTGGTTAGGCCAATGTTGGAATATTGCATGCAATTCTGGTCTCCTTCCTATTGGAAAGATGTTGTGAAACTTGAAAGGATTCAGAAAAGATTTACAAGGATATTGCCAGCATAGGAGGATTTGATCTATAGGGAGAGGTTGAATAGGCTAGGGCTGTTTTCCCTGGAGCATCGGAGGCTGAGGGATGGCCTTATAGAGGTTTATAAAACCGTGAGGGGTGTGGATAGGGTAAATAGACAAAGTCTTTTCCCTGGGTAGGGGGAGTTCAGAACTAGAGGGCATAGGTTTAGGGTGAGAGGGAGGAAAGATATAAAAGACACCTAAGGGGCAACCTTTTCATGCAAAGAGTGGTACATGTTTAGAATGAGCTGCCAGAGGAAGTGGTGGAGGCTGGTACAATTGTGACATTTAAATGGCATCTGGATGGGTATACGAATAGGAAGGGTTTGGAGGGATATGGGCCAGGTGCTGGGAGTTGGGACTGGATAGGGTTGGGATATCTGGTCGGCATAGACGGGTTGGACTGAAGGGTCTGTTTCCGTGCTCTACATCTCTGTGACTGTATGACTCTAAATGGATAGACTAGAAACTTGGGTAGAGAAATAGAGATGGCGTTTAATCTGGATTAATGCGAGGTGATGCATTTTGGAAGAACTAATACATGAGGGAAATATACAGTAAATGGCAAAACATTTAGTAGCAAACAGGCCCACAGTTCCCTGAAAGTGCCAACACATGTGAATAAGGCAGTCAAAAAGGTGTATGATTATGAGTGCCTTCATGGGTTGGGGCATTGAGTATAAAAGCAAGTCACATTTTAGCTGTATAGAACTTTATTTAGGCCACATTTGAAATATTGTGCACAGTTCTAGTCAGAAATGGTTTACCAGGATTCTGGCTGATTGAAGGGTACGAGTTATGAGGAAAGATTGGGCAAACTCGGTTTGCTTTCACTTGAACATTTAAGGTTGAGGTTGATAAGAGTGTATAAAATTATGAGAGGCATAAGTAGGATAGATTGTCGGAGTCTTTTTCCCAGGTAGAAATGTCAATTACTCAGGGACAAAGAGTAAATGTAAAGGGGGTCAATTTGAAAGAGACGTGAGAGGCAAGCTTTTTACACAAAAGGTTGTCAGTGCCTGGAATGCACTGCCAGAGCAGGTGGTGGACCTGCATAGAATAGCAATGTTCAATAAGCATCTTGACAGATCCGTTAATAGGCAGGAAATAGAAAGTTATGGACTGCATTGAGTCGAAAGCTTTTGACGTGAGACAGGCATCATGTGTTGGCACAGTCTTGGTGGGCTGAAGGGCCTGTCTCTGTGCTGTATTGCTCTTTGTTCTTTTTTCATTAAGTGTGAATTTCTGTAACAGAAGTATATTATGTATCATACATTACAGTAACCTTGTCATAAAATAGCATGAACAAAGATCACTGAAGATGGCAGCACACAGAGATATGGTAGTAAAAAAAGGCCTGTGACCCACTTGACTTCAGTAGGAGGGGCACTGAGTATAAGGATCGGCAAGTTGTGCTGCAGCTTTATAGAACATGAGTTAGCCCACACTTGGAATATTGCATACGGTTCTGGTCACCACACTACCAGAAAGATGTGCTTGCTTTGAAGAGGGTACAGAAAACGTTTACCAGGGTATTGCCGAGTGTGGAGGATTTTAAGTATCAAGAAAGATTGGATAGACTGAGTTTGTTTTCACTGGAACACAGGAGGTTGAGGGGCGACCTGATAGAAATTTATAAGATTGTGAATGGCATGGGTAGAGCTTTTTCCCAGGGTGGAGGGGTCAATTACTGGGGGACACCGGTTCAAGGTGCAGGGACGAGGGGTAAAGTTACTAGCGGCGTACCGCAAGGGTCGGGTGTTGGGTCCACTGCTGTTCGTCATTTTTATAAATGACCTGGATGAGGGCTTAGAAGGGTGGGTTAGTAAATTTGCAGATGACACTAAGGTCGGTGGAGTTGTGGATAGTGATGAAGGATGTATTAGGTTGCAGAGAGACAGATAGGAAGCAGAGGTGGCAAATGGAGTTTAATGTGGACAGGTGTGAGGTGATACACATTGGACGGAGTAATCGGAATGCAAAGTACTGGGCTAATGGTAAGATTCTTGGGAGTGCATATGAGCAGAGAGATCTCGGTGTCCACGTATACAGATCCCTGAAAGTTGCCACCCAGATTGACAGGGTTGTTAAGAAGGCATACAGTGTTTTGATCTTTATTAATAGAGGTATTGAGTTCCGGAACCAGGAGGGTATGCTGCAGGTGTACAAAGCCCTGGTACGGCCGCACTTGGAGTATTGTGTACAGTTCTGGTCACCGCATTATAAGAAGGATGTGGAAGCTTTGGAAAGGGTGCAGAGGAGATTTACTAGGACGTTGCCTGGTATGACAGGAATCTCTTACGAGGAAAGGCTGAGGGCCTTGAGGCTGTTCTCGTTAGAGAGAAGAAGGTTGAGAGGTGACTTAATAGAGACATACAAGATAATCAGAGGGTTAGATAGGGTGGACAGGGAGAGCCTTTTTCCAAGTATGGGAATGGCAAACACGAGGGGACACAACTTTAAAGTGAGGGGAGATAGGTATAAGACAGATCTCAGAGAGTAGTAAGGGTATGGAGTGCTTTGCCTGCAACAGTAGTAGATTTGCCAAGTTTAAGTGCATTTAAGTCGTCATTGGACAGGCATGTGAACGTACATGGAATAGAGTAGGTGGGATGGGCTTCGGATTAGTAATACAGGGCGACGCAACATCAAGGACCGAAGGGCCTGTACTGCGCTGTAATGTTCTATATTCTATGTTCTAAGATGTACGAGGCATGGTTTTCATACAAAAAGTGGTGAGTGCCTGGAAAGCATTGATAGAGGAAGTGGTGGAAACAGACACAGTAGCAGCATTCAAGAAGAACCTGGATGAGTACATGAATAGGAAGGTAAAAGAGGCATTTATCCTATAAATGAAGGCAGTTTTAGTATGGTAGGGCAAAATGTGATGGGGGTGAAAATGTGTTGCTGGAAAAGCACAGCAGGTCAGGCAGCATCCAAGGAACAGGAGAATTGCCATTTCGGGCATAAGCCCAAATGTGTTGGCACAGGTTTGAAGAACTGAAGGGCCTGTTCTCGTGTATATTCTTCTTTGTCTTTTGCTCTTCAAAGCCTTTATCAATCCACTATTATGTTTTTCATTTTGATGGTATCTAGTGGCATTTTTTCCTTGTAGGTTGCAGAGAGGAAAATGGATGCATGTTGAGGTGGGCGATGTAATTAGGATGGAAAATAACCATTTTGTGACGGTAAGTAGCAAATTATACTTTCTCCTCCCCTCCCTTCAATATTTTAGTGGTGGTGATGGAACTGGCCTTGCAGCCTGAAGCCCTGAATTTCAATCCCACCACAGCAAATTGAGAAAATTAGTTTTTAAAAATCTGCCAATTTATGGCCTGGGAAATGTCATGAAAGATATACTATTCCTGAAATGCTGAGTCAAGAGTGTGGTGCTGGACAAGCACAACAGGTCAGGTAGCATCCGAGAAGCAGGAGAATTAACATTTTGGGCATAAGCCCTTCATCAGGCATGAGGCTTGTGGGCCGGGGGCGGGGGGCCTCATGCCTGATGAAGGGCTTACACCCGAAACATTGATTCTCCTGCTCCTTGGATGCTGCCTGACATGCAGCGCTTATCCAGCACCACACTCTGGACTCTGATCTCCAACATCTGCAATCCTCACTTTCTCCTCTTCCTGAAATGTTATTGAGTAACATTTGTTTAATGTGTTGCAATTCTTTCTATTTTTACTGAGTGCTGAAGCTTCTGAATCTTATTGCCAGGTTATTCCCACCTCCCCTCCCAAAGCACTACTTCCAGCTCATAAGTTCAAATGATGAGTCCATAAGCAATAGGGGTAGGAATTCATTGAGCCATTCGATGCTACTCAATAGCACCTTAGCTGATTTAATTGTAGCTTTAACTCCCAATTTCTTGCCTGTTCCCTCTTAACTTTTGACTCCCTTGTAGATCTATCTAACTCCACCTTGAATATATTCAATAATTCAGCCTCACTGTGGAAGAGAATTTGAATGACCTTCTGAGAAAAATTCCTCTTTTGTGTATTGTGTCCACTAATTTTAGATTTTCTCTAGTGGGGGATAATGTTGTCAGAATCTACCGTGCCAAAATCTTACATATTTCCTTTGATTCCCTCTGATAATTCTAAACTCTATATTTTATTGGGAAAGAGAGTTTTCTGGATTGAAAGTCTCTTTTTGACTTTTTAAATTACCCTTGTTGCTTTCAACCAAGACTCAGTTCCTGATTGGACTTGCAATCCATCCCATTGGAAAGCCAGAGTAGTGTGGTATCCTGGCTTGACATTCATTTCTGGGATTTTGTCAATCTTGAGCTCTGGAGCCCATCTCCACCTGCCTGGGAAATCTCTGCCCAGCATTTCAGGTTGAGGACATTTGACAGAGAAAGTGAGGTAGAAGGAAAAGAACAAAAGACAAAAGGATTCATGGTTCAAAGCAAAAGTATTCATTTTTCTGCTTTATGCTGTCACCTCTTTTAGACCTTCCATTTTGTTTTCCCCACACGATTTTCCTTATTGTTTACTTGCGTAAAACCTGTATGTCTCTAACTTTTTTCCAGTTTCAAGGAAAGGTCATTGATCTGAACTTAAATTTTGTGACCTGGCCAAAGTATTTCAAACATGCCACTATTCTTTCTAAGTCAGTTGAGATTGTCAGATAGGAACCAATGAAGGTTGGTTTTGGAAAGTGAAGGTAAAGATTCATCCAAAAAAATCTAGAAATTGAATGGATATGTTCAAATTCATGCTTGGAATGATTATATTTGGTCCATGAAAGCACAATTGTTTAATGCTTTTTTTTCATTTCCTGCCCTATTAAAGCATAAAGCATTACTGTACCTGTGAAGAATTAGTGATACATGTTATATTATGTTCTTCATTACTTGTGTTTCAACTTAGGCAGACATGCTACTATTATCAAGCAGTGAACCATACGGCTTGACTTACATAGAGACAGCAGAGCTTGATGGGTAAATAAATTTCAAAGTTAAAAGCATTTCCTACTATGCCGAAGTGCAATTTAATAAGATTTATTTGGTATCAAAGCAATTTATCTCATGTATTTCTTCATGTTTTTTCATAGAAATATTGAATTCTACAACAGTGAAGGAAGTCAGTTCCCTGGAATTAAGAAAGTAGATCGGTTATCTCATCAGCTGTTTAAAGTTATTATCTAATTTATAGAATATATGCAGAAAAGCTATTTTTTATGAATAAAGAATCCAGGACCAACGGGATATAATCTTAGCATTAAAGCTTGGCCATTTAGGAGTGAAAAAAAGACGTGTCAAAAAAAGTTGAACTGTTTGCTGCAAAATCAATTAGGATATTGAAATTGAAGACTTTTTTGCGAGGTAAATGTATCAAGGACTCAATAAGGATAAATAATTGTAGTTCAAGTATTGGTCAGACATGACTTAACAGAATGGAGGAATAGTCTTGCGGGACTAAATGGATACTTCCTGTTCTTACAGTCCATTTGATACCCTGAACCAGACCTCTGAAAGGTTACCAATTTAGAACTGTTCCTATTCATTGATTATGTACAGCTTTATATGATTCATTTCTAAATATTTTGTTGTCTTCCCTTTTAAAAGCTTTTACAAACTTTGGTCAGGCTTCCTTTGTCCTGTCAACTATCTGCTTCAAAATAAATTGCTCCTAAGTTCTTCAAATGTTTTGATGCCCTCTGTGCAGAGTTAGAGATTTTCATAAATTTTTCAGGTTGCCACTCTGCTCAGGCATAGACATCAGGCAACATTTCCTGGACAAAATAGTGGTGCTCAATCAATTAGAGGTGGATAGGCTAGAAGGAAGGATGCCCTCAGAAAGGTATCGTCTCCATCATCATCTTAGCTCCACGACATCTCTTTCGGAATGTTCAGAAAATGTTCTTTCGGATAATGTCCTTGATCTTACCATCTTCAGCTGCTTTGTTAATGACTTTCCTCCATTATAAGGTCAGAAGTGAGGAAATTCACTGATGATTGCACAATGTTTTATATCATTCATGACTACTCAGACAGTAAGGCTGTCCATGTCCAAATGCAGCTCAACCTGAATAATATGCGGGTTTCGACTGACAAGTGAGAAATAACATTCTTATACTCAAATGCCTTTTTAATCACCCTGTCTATATCTGATGCAAACTTCAAAGAATTACATACATGCACCCCTCGGTCTCTCGAGCTAGATTAGATTACCTACAGTGTGGAAACAGGCCCTTCGGGCCAACAAGTCCACACCAACCCTTCGAAGAGTAACCCACTTCCCTCGTACTAATGCATCTAACACAATTTACCTGCCCTGCACATCTTTGTACTGTGGGAAGAAACCGGAGCACCCGGAGGAAACCCACGCAGACACAGGGAGAATGTACAAACTCCACAAAGACAGTCACCTGAGGCTGGAATTGAACCTGGGACCCTGGTGTTGTGAGGCAGCAGTGCTAACCACTGAGCCACTGTGCTGCCCATCTGACTAGCGCCCTTTGACATCAAATGGTGTTGCCATTACTGAATCCCCCACAATCAACATCTTGGAGGTTAACATTCACCAGAAATTGAACTGACTGCTGTATCAATACTATGGCATCAAAAGCAGGTCAGAAACTATGATTCCTAAACCACATGACTCATTTCCTGAATGCCCCAAAGCCAGACTGTCATTTACAAGGCACAGTCAGGAGCTGGAGTCTAATGCCACGCATTTAGAATTGGTCTGTTATTATTAGTCAAAGATGAGGTTCTTTGAAAAATGTTTATTAAATGGAGATAGACAGCTGAGAACCTAATCAAATTGCTTGATGACATAAAATGAAACTCAGCACTCAAAGGCTGCATCCATTGAAATTGTACAATAATTTACAGATTTTCCCATTGACAGATTTCAACTCCTGTTTGCTTTTTGAAGATCTGTCCCAATTCCTGCAATCCTAAAGGTGCCATTCTTTATTATCTACCTGTTCATTTATTCTTTCACAGGGCTTTGACCAAGGCAGTAATTAAGTCAGGAGCTGTGGCCCTGGCGGAACCCACATTGAGCATCAAGGTTATGCAGCGTGAGAGCTTCTTGATAGTGCTGTTGATGATGCCTTTCACCATTTTGCTAAAGATTTGAATGTAGACTGGGGTGATAGTTGGCTGGGTTGGATTTATTCTGCTTTTTGTGAAGAACACATATCTAGACAATTATCCTCGTTGCCAGGTAGATGGATTGTAGCTGCATTGGAACACATCTGGAGTGTAAGTCCTCAGTAGTCGTGTAGGAATGATGTTATGGCCCATAGTCTTTCAGTACCCAGTGCTTCCAGATGTTTTTTATTATGTGTGGAGTGAGTTGAATTAGGTCAGATTAAATTACTTACAGCGTGGAAACAGGCCCTCCGGCCCAACAAGTCCACATCAACCCTCCAAAGAGCAACCCACCCAGACCCATTCCCCTACATTAACCCCTTCGCCTAACACTACAGGCAATTTAGCACGGCCAATTCACTTAACTTGCACATCTTTGGACTGTGGGAGGAAACCGGAGCACCTGGAGGAAACCCATGCAGACATGGGGAGAATGTGCAAAATCCACATAGATAGTTGTCTGAGGTGGGAATTGAACCCGGGTCTCTGGCACTGTGAGGCAGCAGTGCTAACCACTGTGACACCGTGCCGCCTATGACTAGCATTTGTAATCCTGGTGACTTCAGGAGAAAGCTGAGATGGATAATTCACTCAGACTCTTTGGATGAAGCTTGTTGTAAATACTTCAGCCTTATTTTTTGTATTAGTGTTCTGGGATCTGTTATCATTGAGAATGTGTATATATGAGGAGCTTCATCCTTCTATTAGTTTTTTGTTGTTCACCATGGTTCTTGGAAGCACTAGCTTTCGGAACGTTTCGTCAGGTAGCTAGAGGAGTAGGATCACACGATACAGAATTTATAGCACAAGATCATAGTGTCATACAACTATTACAATATATTGAACATATCTAGATTGCTGTTAAGTCTTTCAACTTTTAGAATGGGTTGCAGGTTTTGCTTCATCAATATGTAAATTCCTGAACTTCTTTCAAGTCACATTCCCAAGATAACAAAGTTTTATGAAAAAAAGTGACATCTCAGCTTAGACAATTCATTAAAGGCGTGAGATTAGAGTCTGTATGTATTCCAATCTTGAGTCAGACTGGATCTGTTTTCAAAGTAGGAACTTATAAAATGTCACATGGATTATAAAAAATATTGACTACCTACTGATTGTGTGCATTTTGAACAAAATAGAATAGAATGTATCTCCAAACACAATTGTTGTGCAATAAGTGACAGACAGGGACGTTCCCTCCCAGTTGGGGAACACTTCAGTGGTCAGAGACATTAAACTTCGGATCTTCAGTGCCCATCCTCCAAGGCAGACTTCAGGATATGCAACAACGCAGAGTGGCCAAGAGGAGGCTGATAGTCAAGTTCGGTACCCATGAGGATGGCCTCAACCTGGACCTTGGGTTCACTATAGTTGACCCCACTACACTATACACTCTCTCTCTCACACACACACACACACACTGACACACACACACACACACACCCTTGCATACTCACACATTCACGCAGACCCTCATACACACACTCTCTCTCAGGCACACGCATGTACACACTTGCGCATATGCATATACTCCATCACACGCACACACTCTATCAAGTTGTATACACACACCTTCTCTTTCCATCCTCCCCACTTTTTCTCTCCTTCACATGCATGCACACACACATGAAAGTCAAGGGGGTCAATTTGCATTTGCAGAATTGCATTTGCAGATTCATTCTATTTTGTCCGAAAAGCACACAATCTGTAGGCAGTCAAGATTTTTTATAATTCCTGTGATAGTTTATAAATTCCTACTTTGAAAGTCGAATGAATCTGACTCAACATTTGGAAGTACCAGTGTTGGACTGGGGTGGACAAAGTTAAAAATCACACAACACCAGATTATAATCCAGTGGGTTTATTTTGAAGCTTTCAGAGCGCCATTCCTTCATCAGGTGGTTGTGGAGATTAAGAGCAGGCTCATAGAATTTATAGCCAAACAAGTCCAGTGTCATGAAGATGTGATACAGTAAACAATCTCAGATTAAAACTTTCATCTTTTATAATGAGATATGTTGGTTTCTGTTCTTTGATATGTAAATTCCAGAAATTGTTTTAAATTACATTCTCAAGATAGCTCAAGCTTTTAAACAGTAGGTGTGAAGCCTACTGCTCCCAATGCTATGACAAACCCTCTGCACAGTTCTACAGAGTTTTACATGGATTCATGGAGCAAAATAAAATGTAATCCTGTAAAATCAAATTCACCCCAGCTTCTGTCACGACACTACAGATTTCTTAGAGAAACTCAGCACCCACGGACCGGTTGAACAAGGAACATTCCTCGTCACAGTGGACATTTCAGCACTGGCATTCCCCATGATGATGGCATCAGGGCAATAGCCTCAGTACTCAATACCAACAACTGCCAATCTCCGAGCTCCATTCTACAACTCATCTGTTTCATCCGACCACAACGTTTTCACCTTTGACAACCAGTTCTTCATCCAGATATACGAAATGGACATGAGGACCAAATTGCACCCTAATATGCCAACATCTTCATGCAGAAGTTCGAATAAGATTTCTTTTCTGCACAGCACCTCCAAGCAACACTATACACCAGATATATCGTTGACATTTCCTTCCTCCGGACCTATCGTGAGGAGTCACTGAAACAACGACACAGTGATGTCAACGAGTTTCATTCCACCATCAGACTTACCATGGACCAAGCTTTGGTATCTGTATCATTCTTAGATATATGATACATTCTCCATCAAGGGCAGGCACCTCAGTACCTCACTCTACCCCAAACCCAGATAACCTCACGATGTTGCACTTCTCTAGCTTCCACCCAAAACATATCAAAACATCCATACCCTACGGACAAACCCTCTGCATACACAGGATCTGTTCGAATGAAGAGGAACATGACAGACAATTGAAAATGCTCAAGGATGTCCTCATATCGACCGCCAGTTCTGACATGCCACAGCGAGAAACTGTATTGACCTCCTCAGGAGACAGACACAGGTTGCAACAGAAAAGCACTTCAGCACTTCCCAGGTGCCAAATGATCAAGCCATGTTCTTTGCAGCCTGCAACACATTATCGATGAGGATGAATGCCTCACCAAGACCTTCGCCGCAGCTCCACTTCTCGCCTTGAAACAATCACCAAACATTAAACAGATTATGATTCGTAGCAAACTGCCCAGCCTTCAGAACAACATTGTACAACCCTGCCATAGCAGCCTTTGCAAGATGTGTCAGAGTATTGACACGGGTAAAATCATTACACGTGGGGACACCTCCCACCATGTACGCAGCGAGTACTCATGTGACTTGGCCAACTTGGTCTACCTCAAACACTGCAGGCAAGGATGCCTTGAGGCATGGTACATTGGCAAGATCAAGCAGATGCTATGACAATGGATGAATTGACACTGCTTAACAATCATCAGGCAGGGGTGTTCCCTCCCAGTCAGGGAACACTCCAGCAGTCCGGGACATTTGGCCTCAGACCTTCGGGTGATCAACCTCCAAAGCGAACTTCGAGACAAGCAACGACGCAGAGTGGCTGAACAGAAGCTGATAGCAAAGTTTGGTACCCATGAGAATGGCCGCGACCGGGACCTTGGTGACCCCACTGCACGATATTCTGTCTTTCTCTCTCATCTCTCTCTCTCCACCCCCCCAATACACACATACACACACACAAACACACCCATGCAGACCCTCCCTCATATGCAAGTTCTCTCACACACATGCACCCTCCTCACTCACACCAACACACCACCCTCTTAAACATGCCCCATCACACTCACACATACACTTAGCCAAGCTTACACACACACACAATCATGTGCACTGACACGCACATGCACACACTCACATGCACACTCGATCTGTCATCCCTACATGTGCATACATATGAGCTTATGGGGTGAATTTGTTTTTGCAGAAAATCAAAGCCAGTCCCTTGACTTTGGGGCCTTCTGAGTCTTCTGTTTATGTCTGTCGGTCAGGGCTCCCTGATTAGCTCAGGTTAACCATCCCAATCAAGGATCGCAAAGTCATGTCAATATGGAGGAATGCTAATGCATCAGCCGAGGAAGGATGTTTCCTACACCTATGTTTAATCTGAGGCTACGATACTTCATTGGGATTGGAGTCAATGTGAGGACTCCCACTGCAACTCCCAGTCAACTGTATACCACAGGGCTACCACTTCTGCTTTATCTGTATTGCTACAGCATATCCAGGGATGGTGATGGTTATGTCTGGGATATTGTAAGATATGATTCTGTGAGTATGATTGTGTGAGGCTGTTGTTTGACTTGTCTGTGAGACAGCTCTCCCAATTTTGGCACTAGCCCCCAGATGTTAGTGAGGAGGACTTTGCAACATTGACCAGGCAGTTTCAGCTGACATGCGGTCTATCCGGTTACATTTCTTTGTTGAGACTTTGTAATAATTGATACAACTGGCTTGGTAGGGTGTTTCAGAAAATCTGGAGTCACATGTAGGCCAGACCAGCTGTGGATGGCAGATTTCCTTCCCTGAATTTCCAGATAATCGACAATGGTTTCATGGTCATTCATGGATCCTTGATTCTGGATATTTCTATTGTATTAAAATTCAAACTGGGTTCCTCAGAACATTAGCTGAGTTTCTAGATTAGTTATCTGGGGATAATACCATTAGGCCATCGCCTCCTTGAGGCCAAAAACTTTCTGTTTCCATAAAATACATTGGGGAGAGTGACAAACCATTACCACGGTCAGGGTCGGTGTGGGGGGTGGAGGGCAGGGTACAGTGGCTCAGTGGTTAGTACTGTTGCCTCACAATGCAAGGGACCCAGGTTTGATTCTGGCCTTGGGCAACAGTGTGGAGTTTGCACATTCTCCCTATGTCTGCGGGGTTTTCTCCCACAGTCCAAAAATGTGCAGGTTAGGTGGATTGGCCATAGTAAATTTCCTATGTGTTGAAGAATATGCAGACTGGGTGGACTAGCCATGGGCAATGCAGGATTACAGGGATTTGGTAAAAGTATGGGTCTGAATGGGATGCTCTTCATGGTCAGTGTAGACTCGTGAGGCTGAATGGCCTGCTTCCACTGTGGGGGTTCTGTGAATTAAGATCTTGATAACTCTTGTGGCCTTTTCCCTGTTTTCATATAGAGATTTGTTTATATTTGCAAGAAGTAAGTTACAAATGTGATAAAGTTACATGAGGTCTAATGTTATATGGGAAATACCAAATATGGAATGTTGGTTTAACACAAGTTTAAAGGACACCCAGTTCTCAGTACCATGGTCAGCCACATTTCATTTTTTTCTCACTTAGAGGGAGAGGGGAGAGCAGGTGGGGTAATTTGAGCAAATTTTGGAAAAATATGATTTGACATAACGTGAATGTTATTAGAAATTACAAAACATTAAATTAATTGTTGAATAAATTAGTGATTAATAAAAATTACCATTTAAAAATACAAAGCAAAGATACAAGTAAAGCTTATTTTTGGCTTTTCAGTTCATAAGCAGGTATAGAAAGAGACATATTAAGCCAAGTCATCAATGAAGGGGAGGGGACCAGGAACAAGTGAAGTAGATGCATTTACTTGTTTTTGCCTCTGGTAGCACATATTCCAAGATGGTACTTGCAGAAGAGAGGAATTAGAAATAGGCTGCCTTTTCAGCCTTGGTTTTCTTCTTCTCCCAGCCTGTTTTCAGGACTATTTTATGCAAGGAGGAGGAGGAAGGGCAAAGTGGGAGTGCGTCGGTCTCACTGAGTTAGTGCTCAAACACACTTTCACTACCATGTCTCCCTCCCCCTTCATTCTTCCCCATTGCTGCCCCCACACACAGACATTTATCTCCCATAAATACACATACTTGCCCCTCCCTCGCTCCACACTACACTCTCTACTGTTAATCCATCCGTACTCTCGACTCCTTGCTTTTTCTTTCTATTCATTTACAAGACCTAGCGTTGCTGTCTCAGCCAGCATTTATTGCTCATTCCTTAATGTCCAGAGGGCAGTTAAGTGTCAACTGCATTGCTGTGGTTTTGGAGTCACATGTAGGCCAAACCAGACAAAGACAACAGTTTCCGTCCCTAAAGGACATTATTGAACAAGATGGGTTTTTTCGGACACTCAACAATGGTTTCATAATAATCATTAGACTCTTAATTCCAGATTTTTATTGTGCTCAAGTTGCACTATCTGCCATAGTGGAATGTGAACCCAGGTCCCCAGAACATTATCTGGGTCTCTAGATTAATAGTCAAGCAATTAATACCGCTAGACCATTGCCTCCCCTGAACTGCTCACACTAACTCCCTCTCTCTCTCCCTTCCCCTCTCTCCCTTCCCCTCTCTCTTCCTCATTTACTCTCTCCCTCACTTATTCCCTCATTCATACATTGCACATATTTGGGAGGCTTGCTACATGGGTTTGGTAGGTGTGTTCCATCATCTTGACTATGGCTATTCAGGAGACCATTGTCTGCATGTGATGGAGTTAGTCTCATCTTGTCTTCAAAACCATTGCTCACCCTGAAGGTTGTTTCCCTGACCGCTTGCAGTCCTGTACCACTCACAACCTGTTCCCCTGACGTGCTTGATAATTTGGCTCCTGACCCCCTCACCAAGTGAGTTTCTGATCCACTAACCAACTTCCAGCTTTGTCTCTTCATCTGCCCAGTAGACTTCCTGACCCATGCAGTCACACCCAACAACTCAGACTCACTGCCATTCCAGGCCTAAGGCTGAATGAAATTAGGTTCTTTCACATAGCTTGCTTGTTCCTCCAGTCAGAGCTCTTTTATATTCTGTATTTAGCTGCTGTTAGGCTTACTAGTGGAAAAATGGTTATGAGGTGTGAGACCAGCCATGATCTTGTTGAATGTTGGAGCGCTTCCATGGCCTATTTCTGGTGCTGTTTCCTATGTTTCTTTGTCTTACCAATGGGGCATTTGACAAATGCATGTTTAAAATTCATTCACAGGTTGTGGTCATTGCTGGCTGGGCCAGCATTTGTAATCTGTCCCTAGTGTGTCCTTGAGAAGGTGGCTTTAAAGTGTCTCTTTTGATTGTTACAGTCCGTCTGGTGTAGGTACAGGCACAATGCTGTTAGGAATGGAGCTCCAGCATTTAGATTGATGAGGTAAATTGATGGACAATGATTGGTAGATTTTCCCACTTTTTGGATCCCTGAGCACTTGCTGCAGACTCAATCTGTTAGCTATATCACTTCAGGACTTAGCTGGCTTGGTCAGTAATGATGCTATTGAACCTCTCTTTGTGATGGAGATTGAAGTCCTCCAAGCAGAATGTATTCTGTGTCCTTGCCACTCTGCATGGTTCTTCTAAGTGACGTTGATCAGTGGAAGAGAAAGGATTGCCATAGGTATGAGCAGGACATGCCCCAACCTGCTGTCATAATTGTATTTTCTATTTGTTTCTGGGGCTTCTGTTATTCTCCTGTACTGTTCACTGCAATATACAATATTCACTGTTCTCCTTCTGAAATGTAAAGTACAACTATTCTGTCTTTTTTATGAATGTTAATATTAATTTTTGTAGGGAAACAAATCTGAAGGTTAAACAGGCATTAACTGTGACCTCAGACATGGGCGAGAACACACAGGCTCTGGCATCTTTTGATGGTAGGTTGATTTTTACTACAAAATTTTTTGTCCATTTAATTTTAAAACAATCTCATCGCAGATTGAGTTTCTTATCTTGAGCATCCAAGTTCTTTGTTTTATTTCTTATCACACAAATGTTGATTTTAGGTGAATGTGACAGTTACACTAAATAACCTGAAGACTGAAGAAATTATCAAGGATATTCTGAGAAATTTACTCCCTGAATCAAAGGGTGCAGAGATTTATTTTTAACATTTTTTTTGTATTTTACAGCAATCTAGATTCAAGCCAATCAAGGATTTTAACATTTCCAACAGTTGTTTTTACCGATAATTAACACAATTTACAGATAGCAATGCTTACAAACTTGACATTTCTCTAACTCAAACTTCAGAATGGTCACATGCTTCTGCTCTAATCTCTTGTATCATTCTTTTTGGAAAAGATAAGCTTTGTGTCTTTCCATGAATTAACTACTTATGTTTCTCAAGACTTGAACAAAGATACAAGGTGAAATTGTGCTTTTTAACACCCAATATTGGAAGCCACAAGGCCTATCAGTGTTCCAAAATGACCTTTTCAGTGCATGCACACTGCTGGCATAAAGCAGATGACATACCATACTGGTAAAGGAGTTGTATATTTGCAATTTATATCTGCTAATATACTGAGGAGCCAGGTTATGTCACTGATTTGACAGTAATGTTGTCACGTTGAAACTTCAGATTCCAACCGGTGTCCTCTCTGAACCATGCATAGCTGAACATATTAAGCAACCTGAAAAGCCCCCTGTTAACCCCACAATAAGGAGATCATCAAAGTTTCACTTTTATTTCTTCTAGCTCCTGTTATTTCTTTTTGGTACTTTGCATAGTTGTTTGAATGTAGTCAATTGTGTGACCATTACTGGAACATGTTTTGCTGATTCCAAGACTTTTAATCAAACCAATTACTTACAAACAGGGAAACATTAGCAGGAATTCCACTTGGAAGACAACATGACCTGAAAATTGAATAGAGACTTGAAGGTTGAATAGCAGGATAAATTTTAGGATGAGGAGAAAAGCCCTCTTCCAAGGATGTTAAGAGAGCATTACTTTTACTTGAAACTCACTAAGGAACAATGTGTGAAATTTCTGTGCATCATTAAGGATATCTTCATTGAAATTTACCCCTGTTGAATTCAAGTGATGGCCTGTGTCATCATTATTATCTTCATGCAATTCTTTGCTCTGTGAAGGTTTCATTTTTTTTAGATTAGATTACTTACAGTGTGAAAACAGGCCCTTCGGCCCAACAAGTCCACACCGACCCACCGAAGCGCAACCCACCCATTTCCCTACATTTACCCCTTTACCTAACACTACGGGCAATTTAGCATGGCCAATTCACCTGACCTGCACATCTTTGGACTGTGGGAGGAAACCAGAGCAAACCCACGCAGACACGGGGAGAATGTGCAAACTCCACACAGTCAGTCGCCTGAGTTGGAAATTGAACCCTGGTCTCTGGCACTGTGAGGCAGCAGTGCTAACCACTGTGCCACCGTGCCGCCCACAATTGTCTCGATGTCTCCAAGGAAACAAAGTCAATGTTTTGATGTGAGAATTGGAGACACTGACAAGCATGTGTTCTCACCATTTGCAACTTGTAGTTCAGAAGAAGTTGTTGTATGAGGAGAAAATGGAAGTTGAGAAGGAATATTAGTTATAAGGATACCATCATCTTGAATTGAATGTTGACAACAGCTTCAGACATGGCCCTGCCCTCAGTGTCCAATTCCATCTCTGCCTTGGAGGTTAAGCCTTACTGCTGTGCCTCTCCAAATTTGGATTCTTCATGTGATGCACCCCATTTCATGCAAGAGAGAGAGAGACATTGGTGTAAGTGAAAGGGAAATCATGTTTGATAAGCATGATAGAAATGTTACAAACAGATTCGAAAAGGGAAACTGGTGGGTGTGATACATTTGGATTTCTGGAACACTTGATAAAGTCCAACACAGGAGAAGAGTAAACAAGATTAAACACATTGGTTAGCAAACAGAAAGTAGAGAGTGGGAATAACTTTCATTCTCAGCTTGGCATGAGAGGTACTGCAAGGGTCAGTGCTTGGATCAAGCTGTTCATAATCTGAATCAATTATTTGTTTGTAGGCATCAATTGTAATGTTTCCAAGTTAGCAGATGATATGAATCTCATTGGGAATGAGAGTTTTGGGGAGGATGTAGAGAGGTTTAAGAGGGTTTCAACAGGTTAAATGAGTGAAGAAGGGGAAAAGCATAACAGATGGAGTAGTGGAAGAGTATGATAGATGGAATATATTATGCTTAATAATGAGGTTATCCACTTTGAAAGGAGGAACAGAGGCATTCCTTGAAGAATGAGACACGTGATGACCAGAGGATCCTAAGTGTCCTTGCTCATAAGTCACTGAAAGCTGACATACAGGTGCAGCAAGCAATTTGGCAGGCAAACTATGAGTAAGCTTTATTACAAGAGATTTGAGTACAGGAGCAAGGTAGTCTTGCTTCAATTGTACAGAACACTGGTGAGATCTCACTTGAAGAATTGTGTGCAGTTCTAGGCGTCTTACCTGAGCATCGTAGAATCTTTGATATAAAATTCCCTTTTGCATAAAGCTGTTAATTTGGAAGTTATCCAATCCTCCAGCACTTTTCTAGAATCTAAGGATTCTTGGATGATTACTGCCAGTGCACTAACTATCTCTGTAGCTTTTTTCTTTTATGTTCTAGGAGGCTGATCAATCTTTAACCTTATTAGTTTCCATAGTACTTTTTCGCAGTGATAGCTACTACATTCATCCCCTCTTCCCCCTTTTTTCCCCTTAATGTTCCAGTAATTTTGAAGTTCTATTAGTTTCTTCTACTGGATCTCTTTTTCCCCTTGTTAATTCTTATTTTTCTTTATACGGATTCTGCTTTTTTTCCAATCAAAGATATCTTGATAGCATACTTAGTCTATGCTGTAATGACAAAGCAACCTACCCATCTTCCCTTTTCCCAAGTCACATACTCTTGAAAATTTGGTTGCCAGCTTACATCTCCTTGTTCCCATGTTTACATAATAGCTATATGATCACCTATATTAACCTGTATTTGTGTTGTTAATTCATTTATCTTGTTCCGAAAGAACGCATGTAAAAGTAAAGCGACATTTATTTTGCCTTTTACCATGTCTTTCCCAATTCGATCCTGCAATGCTCTTTTCCTATGTTTGCAGATCCTGTCCCTTTCTGTCACATTCTCTGCATCATTATCCTGTAATTCTGCTATATCCTTTTGCTTTGTAAGCCTACATTTTCTCTGTCCCAAACCCAAAACTGCACCTTTTTTACTCCCTGAGCCTCCTTTGTAGCCCCACTTATTCAATTCACCAGAATACTGATTTAAGTGAAGCCCGTCAGACTGGAACATCTCCCTTCTACCCCTAGTACTGGTGCCAAGGTCCCATGAACTGAAACTCATTTTCACCCCATCATCTTTGATCTATGTATTTAACTACTTGATTTTACTTATCTTGTGCCAGTTTGCTGTGTCTCAGATTATAATGCAGAGTTTATTACTTTGGAGGATTTACTTTGGATTCTAACTGTTTGAATTCAGTCATTCCTGATGAAGGGCTTCTGTCCGAAACGTCGATTGTCCTGCTCGGATGCTGCCTGACCTGCTGTGCTTTTCCAGCATCACTTTCTCCTCCGTGCTGCTGTTAGGACATCACATTTGATTCTGTGTTCAGTGATCTCAAGCATTTGTCATGATACCTTCTGTGGCACTGTTTTCATGATCTTGAGGCTAAACCTTTGAGTGTGACATTGTTCATGTAAAATCAACATGACAGCATCAGTTCTGGTTCTTTGTGTTCTATGATGCTGAGAGCTGTTTCTTGCATAGCTGAAAGGTCCTGTCTTTGTTTTCATATGGCTTGTAAGGCCAATATTTATTGCCCATCTCCAGTTACCCTTCAGGAGATCGTGGTGGTGATAGTTTTGGGCTTCACATTGAATTCCCACTTGCTCCTGATATTCCTTAATTTCTAAATGTAGAGACCAAAACTGCACATAGTTCTCTTGATTACATCAAATGCTGCAATGTCCAGTCATGAATGGTGGTGGACAATTAAACAACTTACTGCAGGAGGAGCGTCTAAAAATATCCTCACAGATGCCAGTCTTCAAATAATTCAATTCACTCCATACGATACGAAGAAATGGCTGAAGGCACTGGATGCTGCAAAAAGCTATGGACTTTCACCAACATTCTTACAAAACTACTGAAGAATTTTGTTCCAGAACTAGCTGCGCCCCAAGCCAAACAGCTGCATACATCTAAACAATAGCATTTACTCAAAAATGGGAAAAATTGTCCAAATGTTCTGTTTTCAGAATGCAGGACAAGTCCAACTTGCCCACGAGATGAAAGGGATCATCAACACTGTTATAAAGCAGCGCTCACAAACGAATAATCTGTATACTGACATTCAGTTTAGATTCTGCGGGACTATTTGGCTTCGGATCCCATTACACCCTTAGTTAAAAAATTGACAAAACAGAAGTTAGGTGATAGCGACTTGCCTTGACATCAATGCAGCATTTCGTAGGCCATCAAGGGGACCAAGCAAATTAGTGTCAGTGGGAATCAAGGGGAAAGCTGTGTGCTGGTTGAATCAAACCTAGTACAATGCTTGTGACTGTTGGAGTTCCATCATCTCAGTCCAAGGACTTTACTGGAGGAGTTCTTTAGAATAGTCTCATCGGCCCAACCACCTTCTTCAGCTTCATCAATGAACTTTGCTCCATCATAAAGTCAGAGGAAGGGACATTTGCTGATGATTGCACTATTTCAATGCCACTTTAGACTCTTCATACACAGTACCAGGCTTGGCTGACAAGTAGCAAGTAACATTTGTAAAATGCAAACAAGATGGACAGAAATCAGGAATACTGGTAAACATAAATACTCATTCAACTTCCATAATTCAAAATGGAAAGCCAGTACATTCATGTCCTGGTTTTACTGTTTTTTAAAGTTGTTTTTCATCTATGAATGCCAGGAATTCCCATCTCCAACACGAGAGAATCTAAAAACTGCTCTGTGACGTCCAATGGTATTGCCATCGCTGACTCCCCCATTATCGACATCCTGCATCACTGATAGAAATTTAACTGGACAAACTGTATAAATACAGTGAATAATAAAATCATATCAATATTGTAAATAATAAAATCATACAGTACAAAGATGTCCTTCAGCCCATCAGGTTTGCACTGTTAAAAATACACTACCTACACTATCTTACGGGATAATGGACTTTGATGTTATGACACTTCAAGTGCTCATGCAGTACTTTTTAAATGTTGTGACGCTTCCCAAGCAGTGCATTCCAGACTCCCACCACTCTCTGGGTGAAAAAGGTTTCCTCAAATCCTCTCCCTGTCTCCTGCCTTACAGTTTATAACTGTGCCGAATTGAAATTGACCCTTCTACTCAGAGGATAGTTAATTTCAATTCGTTCTGTCCATGCCCCTCATACTCCTACACACCTGAATCAGATCCTACTCAAACTTCTCTGATCCAAAGAAAGCTACCCAGGCTTATCCAGCCTGTCTTTTTCACTGGTAATACTCTGGTGTATCTCCTCTGCATCCCTTCAGTGTAGTCACATCTTTCTTATAGTGTGGTGACTGAAACTGGACACAGTACTTAAGCTGTGGCCTAACCAAAGTTCTCTACAGCTCCAACATTACCTTCTTGCTCTTATAATCACACTACAGTTATGAAAGCAAGTGTTCTGTATGCCTGTTAATCAGTCCTGCCACCTTCTGGGATCTGCAAACAAGCACTCCAAAATCCCTCTGAGCTTCAGAGTAACTTGCCTTGCATGTACACCTTTGTATTATTCCTTTTTCCAAAGTGTATTACCTCACATTTATCAGGCTTAAATTACATCTGCTGATCAGCCCATCTGACCAATCCATTTATATCCACTTGTAAGCTAATACTTTCCTGCTCGCTTTCAACCATCTGCCAAATTTTTCTGTCTTCTGAAAACTTATTCACCATCTCTTCCATATTCTCAGTTATATCATTTATGAATATCATAAACAATAAGGGACCCAGCACTGATCCCTGTGATGTGCCACTGCACACCAAGCTACAAGAGCAGGTCAAAGGATAGAAACTGAACTGGATAAGTATTATAAATACTGTGGTTATAAGAGCTGGTCAGAGTCTAGACATTCTGCAGCAAGTAGCTCACGTCCTGATTCCCCAAAGCCTGTTGACCATCTTCAAGACACAAGTCAGGAGTGCGATGGTATTTTCTCCACTTGCCAGGATTGGCACAGCTCCAATAATACTCAAGAGGTTTGAGATCATCCAGAACAATGTAAACAGTTTGACTTGCACTCCAAGATGCAAGGTGATAACCATCCTGAGGTTCCTTTATGTTTGATCTGATGCCATGAAATTCCTTGGGTCTGGAGGGAATGTTGAGCACTCCTATGCCAACTCCATCTTGACAATATATCACTGTGCTGTTATCTGTGTCCTATTGGTGAGAGAGGACATAGCCAGGGATGTTGGCTTTCGTGTTGTGGACATTTTTGTAAGGTATAATTCTGTGAGAATGGCTATGTCAGGCCATTGATAGTTTTTCCAATTTTGGCACAAAACCCCAGACCTTAACAAAGAAAACTTTGTGAGTCAATGTGGCTTTGTGTGCATCGTTGTCATTCTGATACCTTGGTCGATGGCAAATGGTCAGTTTGGTTTCACCTTTCTTATGAGACTTTCTATCAGTTCAATGCAACTGAATGGTTTAGTAGGTCATTTCAGAAGGCATTTAAGAGACCAGAACATTGCTGCAGATCTAAACTTACATGTAGGCCAAATCAAGTGAGGATGGCAGATTTGCTTTCCCTGAAGGACTTGAGTAACCTAGATAGCTTTGTACACTACTCAACCATGGCTTTTGATCATCATTAAGCTAACTTTTAATTTCAGATTTATAATTTGAATTTAAATTTTACCACCAGCCTTGGTGGGATTATGAATCCATCCCGATCATTTGCTTAGATCCCTGGATTACACATCCAGGGACAATACGTACCAGAGCTGTAGTCTGGTGTAATACTGTACAATTATATACCATGGCAATAATGTACTGCCTCCCTGTTTGTGAACTGGTTGTTAAATTATATGGCTAAAGTAATAAAAAGTCTCCTAACTTGAAGACAAAGTCAGAGGACACAGAACACCAGATTATATTTGAAACAGATTTATTTGAAACCACACAAGCTTTTGGAGCACACCCCCTTCGTCAGGTGCAGTGAGCACCTCCACAACTTGAAGATAAGAGAAAAATACTGCTCAGATAATGTAGATTGCAATGAATATAAAAACAGCACCTCTTTTCTATTTTGCTTCAAATTTCCATTTGTATCAAATTGTAACTTAGCATTTAGTGCTCTTTACCTTAAAGCTTCATTGTCGCACTCAATGCTCCTGCTCTGTAAACCTGTTTGCATTTAAAGGGCTGATGACTTACTCCCAAACTGCAGCTGCTAACATATGAGTCAGGAAAAGGACTAGGTCATTCAGTCCCTTGAGTCTGTTCCACTATTCAATACGATCATGGCTAATCTGATTGTGACCTCAAATCCACATTTCATCCTATCCTGGTAATCTTTTAACATCATGCTTACAAGAATATATCTCTCCCTGAAAAATATTCAAGGACTCCTTTTCCCCCACCTTTTCTGGAAGAGTTCCACCAGTCTCTGTTTTAATTGGGTAACGCCTGATTTTTAAACAGTCACTCAAATTCTGGATTTTCCATAAGTGGAAACGTCATCTCCACATTTATCCTCTCAAGATTCTTCAGGATCTTAGATGTTTCAATGAAACTGAACTCCAGCAAATAAAAGCCCAGAGTGTCCAGCCTTTCCTCATAAGCCGAGTTACCAATTATGGATATTAGTCTAGTGAAGGTAAAAACAATGACTGCAGATGCTGAAAACCAAATACTGGATTAGTGGTGCTGGAAGAGCACAGCAGTTCAGGCAGCATCCAACGAGCAACGAAATCGACGTTTCGGGCAAAAGCCCTTCATCAGGAATAATGATGAAGTGCTTTTACCCGAAACGTCGATTTCGCTGCTTGTTGGATGCTTGCCTGAACTGCTGTGCTCTTCCAGCACCACTAATCCAGTAATTAGTCTAGTGAACCCTCTTTGAACTCCCTCTAATGCATTTATATCCTTCCTTACATTAGGTGACCAATACTGTACATAGCACTGTAACTTTCTCAGCAGTGGTCTATATAGTTGAAGCATAACCTCCCTACAACATAATATATTTATACCATCAATGGACACAGATGAGGTACTGGAAGACTTAGAGGGTGGTTCATGTGATGCCATAATTTAAGAAAGGTGGTAAAGAAAAGCCAAGGAATGATAGACTGGTGAACCTGACATCAGTGGTCGCTACGTTGTTGGAGTGGATTCTGAAAGACAGGATCTACATATATTTGGAAAAGCAAGGATTCATTAGGGAGAATCAACATGTCTTTGTGTATAGGAAATTGTGTTTTCACTAACTTGATTGAGTTTTTTGAAGAAGTGACAGAGAAGATTGATGAAGGCAGAGCGATGGATGTTGTCTACATGGAATCCAGCAAGGTGTTTGACAAGGCTCTGCATGGTAGACTGGTGAGCAAAGGTTAGATCACATATAATCCAGGGAAAGTTAGCCATTTGAATACAAAATTAGCTTGAAGGTAGGAGACAGAGGTTTAGTGGTGATGGGTTGTTTTTCAGGCTGGAGGCCTGTGATAAGCAGTGTCCCACAAGAATCAGTGCTGCATCCACAGTTTTTTGTCATTTATATGAATGATTTGCGTGTGAATATAGGATGAATCGTTAGGAAGTTTGCAGATGGCATCAAGATTGGAGATGTAGTGAACAGTGAAGAAGGTTATCTCAGTGGACAATGGCACATTGATCAGATGGGCTAATGGGTTGGGGTGTGACAGATGAGTTTAATCTAGATAAATGTAAGGTGTTACATTTTGGTAAGGCAAATCAGGGTAGGACTTATACACTTAATGTTGGGGCCTGGAGAGTGTTGCTGAACAAAGAGACCTTGGGATGAAGGTTCATAGTTCCTTGAAGGTGGAGTCACAGGTGGACAGGGTAGTGAAGAAAGGATTTGGTGCACTTGCCTTTATTCGTCAGTGCATTGAGTATATGAGCTGGGATGTCATGTTGCTGCTGCACAGGACATTGGTTAGGTCACTTTTGGAATACTGTGTTCAGTTCTGATCTCCCTGCTATGGGAAGGATAATGTGAAACATGAAAGGGTTCAGAAGAGACTTACAAGGATGTTGCCAAGTTTGGAGCTATATGGAAGGCAGAATAGGCTGGGGTTATTTTCGCTGGCGTGTCAGAGGTTGAGGGCTGAGTTTATAGAGGTTTATAAAATCATGAGGGCCATTGATAGAGTGAATAGCCAAGGTCAAGATTAGAGTAGTGCTGGAAAAGTGTCATTCCTGATGAAGGGCTTTTGCCCAAAATGTCGATTTTCCTGCTCCTTGGATGCTGCCTGACCTGCTTTGCTTGTTTAGCACCATTTTAATCTTGACTCTGATCTCTAGCATCCCAGACCTCACTTTTGCTTGAATAGCCATGGTCTTTTTCCCAGGGAAGGGGATTCCAAAATGAGAGGGCATAGGTTTAAGATGAGAGTGGAATGATACATAAAGCTTCTAAATGGCAACGTTTTCACACAGAGGGTGGTATATATATAAGGAATTAGCAACCAGAGGAAGTGTGGTGGCTGGGACAATTAGAACATTTAGAAGGCATCTGGATGGTTACATGAATAGGAAAGGATTAGAGGATAATGGGTCAAATATTGGCAAATGGATTACTTTAAGATATCTGTCGGCATGGATGAGTTGGACTGAAGAGTCGGACTGATTCCATGCTGTACAACTCTTTAACTCTATGACTCTTTCCTAATTACTTGCTGTACCTGCATCCTTTGCAGTATAGGCATAAAAACACCTAGATCTCTGAGTTCTGAGTTTTCTCACTGTTTAGATAATCTGCTTTTTAATTCTTCCTACTAAAATGAACTTCACATTTTCCCACTTGATACTGCCATTTGGCATTTTACCACAATATATTCCAATACATTAAATAAACTTCATTTGACGGTAATTAACTCCCTTTCAGCTGACTGCTTTCAGTTGGTTGACAGAAAACTGCTACTTCCAGATAATTTCTGTTAACCAGGTTTCTTCACTAACTTGCAATTTTTAAGTTCAAGTCAGAGTCTGATTTGGGAAAGAACTTGCTCTGACAATCCCCACCTGCAGAAAATTCTTGGGTTAGCATTCATTTCTTGTGGTGCTCAGTTCTTACTACCTCAGTCTGATTCCAGTTCATTTTTGGCTGGATCCTTATTTGCAACCCAACCACTGGAAATACCATCTTAAGTAATTCCAATTGAGATTCTACTACAGGGCATTATGGTGCAGGTCGTACACTAAAATACTTGTGATGTTGTTATTCTGAATAAAACTAAATTGAATCTTGCCGATCATTACAACTAGGTTCAAATGAACTCCCCTTGGAACTCAGCAATTATCGGTGTATTAGATTAGATTAGATTACTTATAGTGTGGAAACAGGCCCTTCGGCCTATTGTGAGGCTTTACACAATGCTTATCTGTGGAAATATTACTGACAAAAAAAAATTATATGATTATTTAAATAAAGTTTTTAGTGTCATTGAGGAATTGTAAATGGTCTGAAGCTACAAAGAATGTGAAAAATGGATGTATTGCATTTTATTACATGCTCTGTTAAATGATCAGCACTATTAGATGGAGCAAAATGTTTCCTTGCATCCACATGACAAAGTGTGGATGATGCCGTGAATAAAAGCTCACTTTCAAAATTCCCATTGTGTCTTTCAAATTAGTAAATTTGAAAATTTTCCAGGCTGGTGGCATTAAGTGAAATGGAGCCAGAAAGCAGAATCAAGGACAATCGGTGAGAGGCAATAAATGCTAGCCTTGCCACTGACATCACATGAACTAATAGGAATAAATAAAACTCACGATACTTCCAAAATAGTGCATTAAAAACATTCAAATTCAGGAATGTGCTATCATGAAATACACTGAATGACTTCTGGCAGCTGTCAGTCACATCATTATATCATAGTTGAGAATGCCCAAGATGATCACTAAGTATTTGTAGATGCAAAATGTTTTCATCTTGGATGCATTGCAGATGATTTACAACAGCTGAATCCCTCCTTTTTAATGCCTTGATTGAACTTCTCTCCACCACACTCTCAAAAAGTGCATTCCAGATCCTCTGGCTGCACCAGCATTTATTGTGCATCACTTGTTGCCTTTGAGAAATGATGATGAACTTCCTTCTTGAACCACTGCAGTCCTTTTGCTGTAGATAGACTGGCAGTGCTGTTAGGGAGTGAATTATATGATTTTGACCCAATGATATTGAAGGAGTGGCAGGACATTCCAATTTTGAATGGTGAGTGGCTTTCAGGTGATGATGGTCCCAAGTATCTGTGGGTTTAGAAGATGCAGTCTAAGGAGCCTTGGTGAAATTCAGTAGTGAATCTTGTTGATGGTACATTCTGCTGCTATTAAGTGTCATTGGTGAAGGGACTGAATGTTGGTGGATGAGGTGGCAATCATGTGAGCTGTTCTGCCCTAGATGATGTCAAACTTTGTGAGTGCTGTTGGACCTGTTCTCGTCCAGGCAAGTTACAAATATTCCATCACATTCCTGACTTATACCATAGATGGTCCTCAAGCTTTGAGGACTCAAGACATTTCAGCGATAGTAATACCTTTGAGGTAATGGTGAAGTAATGTTGGTTAGATTCTCTCTTGTCAGAATTGGTCATTGCTTGGTATTTGTGTAGCGCACATGTTATTTGCCACTTGTCAGCCAAAACCCAGATATTATCCAGAATGGTGCTGGACATTGTGTGAACATCCCCACTTCTGATGTTACAATGAAACAAAGATCATGGATGAAGCAGCCTAGCACATTACCCTGAGGGGTTCCTTCAGAGATTGTCACCTACAGACTATGTATAGAGAGCTTTCCCTGATTCCCTCTGACTCCAGTTTTGCTCGAGCTCCTTGATGCTACATGTGGTTGAGTGCAGCCTTGATGTCAAGGGCAGTCTGTCTTACCTCATCTCTGGAATTCATCTTTTTGTCTCTTGTTGGAGCAAGGTGTTAATGAGTGTCACTGGTAGAACCAAATTGAGCCTCAGTGAACAGTTTGCTGCTACATAAGTGTTACTTGATAGCAATGGAATAGATAAGTGTGAGGTAGCAGAATACAGTGTATTACATTTACACTGGTGGAGTGGAGAAGGTCATTGAAATTTTTGAGTCAGTGCTTCCAAGTTCTTCTCACTTTGAAGATGGCACTGAACTGGGGGCGATCTCAGACCAGGCTTTCATGCTGTTGTGGTGTGGCCTCCTCTGCCGGTCCTCTGGAAAGAGAGGTCTTCTTGTCTTGCAGGGCTCTCCAGGTCCCTCTTAGAAAAGCATGGTCCGAGCTAACCTTTCTGTGCCATCTTTCTTGACTCCCAACACAGACGATCGGGATAACTTCCAGCCGGCAGCAGTCCTGCAATGGACTTTGAAAGGTGGCATGATCCCAATGGTTGCTAGTTTTATGAAGGACTCTACCAAATGGTGAGTTCCTCCGTGAGTGGCGCACAACAAGATGGGCTGGCAAAAAGGCATGATTCTTCTTGCTGCGAGAGATCAAACAGCAAATAATGCAACAAATTTGGTAAGATTTGGCAAGAAAACTCACTTGGCTCTGCAGCGAGAATCGCTGCACAAAATTGATGCTACTCACACTTCAACACAAAATGCTAAGATTCCGCCCCTTGTTTCTAGAAATTTTCAAACAATTCAAGTTAAACTCATTGATGTTTTTAGCTTATCCTCACACCCTGTTTTGAGCAAGGATGTAACAGTTTGAATACTCTCGTCCTCTGAGATCATCTCAGAGTCTAAGGAGGACTCAGTAATTATGTTCAGTGCCTCCATATTTTCAACTCTTCCCTCAGTATACTTGAATGCATCTCATCTAACCTCAGTGTCTGTCACCTGTTGAGTACAGACAACCTATCCAATATCTCCTTTCCAACTGTAACACCTTCTAGCAACTATATTACCTTCCTTCTCACCAAAGCCTTGGTTGCATTCTGTCCTTAATAAAGGTAGGTGCAAGGTATTTGTTTAATACTTCAGCAATGTCCTGTGCATCCATGAAAAAAAGAGATTGAAGAATAGAAAGTCCTTGCAAGCTAAAAGGAACTTCTCAGCGACCCTGTGGCATTTTGCTATTGGACTATGCTTTCCAGGTTTTTATTTTCCTTTCCCTTTTTGTTAATATACAGGAGTCTGCAGGAATTTTAGAAGGACATTAAAGTTTAAATTAGTGGAGACATACGTTGTTAGTTCATGGCTTTTTAGTAATGATAAGAATGAACTTATTTGTAATAAATAGCACTAGTCTGAGTTTTCTGTTAATTACTTTCCAGCAAACAGGTAAACTTGGGACTTTGACCCTGAAAATAGCTAGGCTTGTGAATCAATGAACTTTCCCAAATGAGTGATAACAACACTTATGAAATGTTTGGAATTCCCATTTATGTAAATTGCCGTAACTGCCACCCTTCCATACTTTCTTTTTGCCTCTCTACTTTACTCCCCATAGCTGCTTTTCAAAGATTCAGGCCCAGATTTCCAGGGAATTGCAGAACATGAAAATAATTGTCACCTGGAGCCTGAATCTGGAAGTAAATTTAGTAGCTATGGTAAAATCAGTTAAGGAGAAAAGTGGGCTCTGATTCGGACATTGGGGTGCCTGAACTCAGGAGGGCCTTTTTCAGTGCTGAATCCAAACTGACCCTATTTTCTTTGGACCAAGGGTTTTAATCTGTAGATAGTGAGTGCTAAACTTTGAGATTATATTTAAATGCTCATGAAAGGGAGAAAAGTATATAGAATTGTCACGCTGTCAAGATATTTAACTGTCCTGATCTTGAAAAATTGAAAATACAGCCTGTCTATGAGTTGAAAATAAACTGTTTTGTGATTTCAATAGCTGTTGATTTGATGGGGAAACTAACAAGGAAGACAGTGGAGCAACAATGGCAGGAATTTCTGGACGGTAATTCAGGCAACACAGCGGAAATTTGTCCCAAGGACAAAGAAACATACGAAGGGGAGGATGAGACAACCATGACTGATGTGGAAAGTCAGGGACAACATAAAATCAAAAGAAAAAGCACACAATGTGTTGAAGATGAGGGGGAAATCAGAGAATGTAGAAGCCTTTAAAATATAGCAGAGGACAAATAGAAAAGCAATAAGCAGGGAAATGATTAAATATGAGGGCAAGCTAGCTCGTAAATTTACAGAAGATTGCAAGAATACTTTTACACATAAAATGTAAGAGCGAGGCAAGAGTGGATAGTGAAATGCTGCAAAATAGGCTGGAGTAATGGAGAACAAAGAAATTGCAGAGGAATTGATCAGATGCTTTGTCTTAGTCTTCATGGTGGAAGACATCAGCAGCACACCAGAACTTCAATAGAGTAGGGGGTAGAAGTGAGTGTAGTTGCCATCACCAAGGAGAAGGTGCTGGGAAAGCTGAAAAGTCCAAAGGCCGATAAATCACCTGGACCAGATGGGCTGTGCTGAGGAGATTGTGGAGGCATTGGTCCTGATTTTCAGGAATCCCTGGAGTGAGGGAGGTTTCCAGAGGACTAAAAAATGGCTAATGTAACACTCCTGTTTAAGAAGAGAAGAAGTCAGAACAAGAGGAATGATAGGCTAGTTACCCTGACCTCAGTCGTTGATAAGATGTTAGAGTCTGTTATTAAGGATGAGATTGTGGATTACTTGTAAATGCATGGTAAAATAGTGCTGAGTCAGCACAGCTTTGTTAATGAGGGGGCATGCCTGACATATCTGACAAAGGAGAGCCAGTAGATGTGATCTGTTTGTATTCCGAAAAGGCCTTTGATAAGGTGCTGCACAGGAAACTGCTAATTCAGATAAAAGCCCATGGATGGAGTACTACCTGACTGGCAGAAGGCAGAGAGTGGGAATAAAGGGGTCTTTTTCACAATGGCAGCCCATGATAGTGGACTTCCACAGGAGTTAATATGAGGACCACAACTATTCACTTTATACATTAACGATCTGGACGAAGGAATTGAGGGTGTTGTTGCAAGGTTTACAGATAAGACAAAGGTAGGTGGCTGGACAGGTAGTGTTGAGGAAGCAAGGAGGCTGCAGAAGGACTTGGACAGCTCAGAGTGGCCAAAGAAGTGGCAGATGGAATACAGTATGGGAAAGTATAAGGACATGCACTTTGGCAGGAAAACTTAGAAGCGTAGTCTGGTTTCAAAATGGAGAAAGGCTTCAGAAATCTGAAGCACAGTGGGACATAAAAGATCTAGTTCAGGATTTTCTTAAGATTAATTTGCAGGTTTACTTGGCAGTAAGGAAGACAAGTGCAATGTTAGCATTCATTTCAAAACAAATAGAATATGAGAACAGGGATTTACAACAAAATTTATTGTAATGGTACCTTATCAACTGGCATTTGATAAGCTGGCAAAAATTTTATACCTGAAATAAGACCATAAGACATAGGAGTGGAAGTAAGGCCATTCGGCCCATTGAGTCCACTCCGCCATTCAATCATGGCTGATGCGCATTTCAGCTCCACTTACCAGCGTTCTCCCCGTAGCCCTTAATTCCTCTAGACAACAAGAATCTATCAATCTCGGCCTTGAAGACATTTAGCGTCCCGGCTTCCACTGCACTCCATGGCAATACTCCGATATACCGCGATGTCTTATTTATGCCATAAATAAAGTATAATAGCGATGCATTATTTTTCTGTTACTTACTTTTCACATTGATTTTAGGAGGTGTTTTGAAGTATTTACATCGATTTATTGAGGGCTACAGATGTCTCAAAATTTTGCTTCGCCAGCATTTACTGCGATTACCGCTTGATTATCCAGAATATTTCATCAACTGGTACACCCTGGTCCCATAGGTGCCAGTTAATAAAACATTTGCTGTATTGCTAAGGCTGTATAAAGCTCTGGTCAGATCACATCTAGAATATTGTGAACAGTTTTGGGCCCTGTTTCTAAGGAAGGATGTGCTGACCTTGGAAGGGGTCCAGCATAGGTTCAGAAGGATCATTTCAGGGGTGAAGGGCTTGACATATGAGGAGCGTTCAGGACAATGGGTCTGTAATCAGTGGAGTTTAGAGGGATGGTTGTGGACATGGAGATGATGTTTCCAGGAATAGCGGAGACTATGACCCAAGGGCATAGCCTCCAAATGAAGGGACATTCCTTTAGAACTGAGATGAGGAGGAATTCCTTCAGCCAGAGGACGGTAAATTTATGGAATTCATTGCTGCAGAAGGCTGTGGACGCCATGTCATTGAGTATCTTTAGGACAGAGATAGATACATTCTTGATTAGAAAAGGGGTCAATGGTTATGGGGAGAAGGCAGGAGAATGAGCTTGAGAAATGTATCAGCCATAATTGATTGACAAATGACCTTTTTCTGCTCCTATACCTTGTGGTTGTGTAACTCTCAGTATTTTCAGTAAACCATTAATACTGCATAACTACTTCCATAACCTGAATATTCACACCAGTGAACTATAAATTCACAGTTTGATTGAGAGCTCAAAGAGGTGAAGGGTTTTAGCTTGTATTTGATGTAGGATTATAAACACAACCACTTGTTGTTATGATGATTAAATACTTGAGGTACTTTAAATACATTGAATGTGATTTCAGGAATGGTAGTGTGTTTTTCTATATAATTTAATCTGGAGTAGATAATTTGACCTTTATTTCATCTCAGCATGGCTCTTGAGGTTTGCCTCTGGGTAGTAGGTGGCTTGCATCATGTGTACAAGAGAAATGGATGGTAGATTGGGACAAAGAAAGAGTATAATTTAATACCATGTTAACATAAGGGTTTTAAAAGGCCATGGTGATTTGTGGGGGGTTTGAATAGGGCATGGGTGGTGAAGAAGGGTGAAGCCTGGAGGACCTAATGTTTAACAAAACAACAAGTGAAACTTTGGCTAAGCTGCTTCAACACTCGACAGTCTCTGTGGCTACTTCTGACCTGCATCCAGAGATGGCAGGCCTCATTCCATCCTGCATCTGCCTGTACCAGAATTAAGATTCTGTCAATCAGGGCAATTTTTTTCCTGAGGTGGGTGTGGCAAACCTTGCCTATGCACTTACCTTAGAGGAAAGATTCTGGCCTCAGCGTCAAAATGCTTTGGATAGATCAGTTGGGGAGCAACTCTAACATTTCATTAACGCAAAATAAAGAACTATAGATGTTGGAAACTTCAAACAAAAACAGAAATTGCTGGAGAAACTCAATAGTCAAGCAGCATCTATTGAGAGAAAACGGTTAACAATTCGAGTCCATTGATTCTTCATCACAACTCAGGCCAATTGAATTTCTCCAGAAGTCTTTGCTTTTGTTTCTGGCATTTCATTGCTGTTTTCACTTCTCATGCCTTAAATTTCATTATCTTTTTTAAAATTTATTTTTGTCCAATGAGTCAGACCAGGAAGCAAGAGTGTTTGTTTCTGTTCATTCATATTAATAAAGATTCTGAATTACATTTGCCAATCTGAAAAGTTGTCTTGATATCCCTTAAGCCAAGTATTTTTAACGTTTTAGTTGAAATAATGGTGCAACCACTTATGTTGAAGACAAATGGAAAGAGATTCTCCTTTTAGAGTGAGTTATGTCCCATTCTTCACAGGATCCCCAAATTATGTTTCGTTCTGCCTAGTTCTGAGCACTTCTTGCCCAAAATTATGTTTTGACATGATGATGAAATTATCAAGAAAACATTTACTTATATATGCTTCCTTTTCTGTCCTAGGTGAGGTTAGATGTGAAGCACCCAATAACAGGCTGGACAAATTTAAAGGAACACTTACCTACAAAGAAAACAAGTATCCTTTAGATAATGAAAAAATACTATTACGTGGCTGCACTTTGAGGAATACAGAATGGTGTTATGGACTTGTCATCTTTGCAGGTAGGTGAAAAGCAAGAGGGCATTTTTAGTCAGTGTCCCAATAACAATGCTGTTTTGAAAAAAGTCTCTAACCTTGTATGAGCAAACCTAAATTATCCCAATTTACTTCTATCAAAAGCCTATGTAGTTTTTCACTTAATTGAATCTCCCTATAGCGTGCTCTGCTGTGCAGGAATTAATCTCTGCTTCACTTGTCTCTCTAACTGAATACTGTCATCCACATGGCTGGTACAATTCTAGTCAATGCCCTGCATCCTGTTCACATCCTTTCTTAAGTGGGTGTCCAGAATTGTCACAAAACTTGCAGCTGGAGAATGGAAAATTCCAAATGGATAAAAGTAGCCGAAAGCTGCAACACAAAGGGACTTGGGGCAGCCTGTGCATGAAACACGGACAGCTAACACACAGGTGCAGCAGATAATCAGGAAGTCAAATGGAATATAGACCCTTATTTTAAGGCGGTTAGAGTACAAGAACAGGGAAGTCTTCATGCAACTGTACAAGGTGCTGGTGCGATCATACCTGGAGTACTGAACAATTCTGGTCCACATATTTAAGGAATATATTGCATCATTGAAGGCAGTTCGGAGAACCTTGACTAGGATGGAATTATGTTATGATCATAGACCAAGCAGTTGGGGACTCTACTCACTGGAGGTGAGGAGGTGAAGAGGTGACAAAGATGGTGGACAGACGTATGTCAATGAATATGGACTCAGGGTCTTCTTTACAGGCAGAACATAGATGTTCTGCAGAGGAGGGTGGTGGTGTGTGTGGACGGTTCAGGCCTTTGCTCCAGGAAGAAGCCAAGAGCCCTGAGACCATCCAGGTGGGGGATGGACATACAAAGGGATTGCACATCCATGATAAAGAGGAAGTGGCTGGAACTTGCAAATTGGAAATTCTGAAACTGGCATAAAGCATTAAAGGAATCATTGATCATGGGCAGGGACTGGACCAGGAAGAAAAAACTAAGTCACATTTGGAAGAGATGGGTTCTCTGGGGCAGGAGCAGCTGAAACAGTGGGTCTGCCAGGCAGTCATGCTTGTGGATTTTCGGAAGGAGGTAGAAACGAGATGAGCGGGGCTGGGTGACCGTCAGCTTAGAGACAGTTGGGGGGAGGGGTTAGTGATCACTAGTTGAAATTGGGCAGTGACGGTCATTGATACAATGGCCTGATGTGCCATGGTGGGGTCATGGTCCAGGGGAAAATAAGAGGAAGCATCTGACAGCTGGCGCTCAGCCTCTGCAATGTAGAGGTCAGTATGCCAGACTGCAACCGTTGACAAACTGAATAACAGAGTCAAGGTTTGATCTAAGCACATGGAGTGTAATCAGTTTGGAGGGTGATATGTTGGATTAGGTGGGGGAGGGGGGGAGCAGGGTGCAGAGAAATTGAGGCTCATCTTGAAACAGTTCTGCTCCTCTCTCTGACCATGAGCTTCCAGTTGCCTGCCACTTTAACACACAACCCTGTTCCCTGGCTAACATTTCTATCTCCTGCTTGCTGCGGTGATCCAGCAAAGCTCAGTACAAGCTGGAAGAACAATATCTCATTTTCCACTTGGGGATCCTGCAGTTCTCTGGACTCAATATCACGTTCAATAATTTTAGGACCTGTACTCCCCCATGTCCTAACCCCCTACCACTCACATCAGGTCTTGTTACCACAGAGTCTGCCATTACACACTACCTATTGTTAGCCACTAACAGTCACCACTAATAGCTATTCACCCTCCCAGCCAAATCGTTCTGGACTCCTTTGTCTGTTCAACTGTTCTTCTCATTCTTTGAGCTCTATCTCTCCGATTGTTTCCTCCTTACCCCCTCCCCGACCCTATCTTCTGCATATAAAGCGACATTTTCTTAGCTACCATCAGTTCTGAGGAAGGGTCACTGGACCTGAAATATTAACTTTGATTTCTCTTCACAGATGCTGCTAGAACGGCTGAGCTTTAACAGAAAATTCTATCATTGTTCTTAAAGATGATATCTGGAATAAGGGGTTCAGTTATGAGGAGAGATTAGACAAATTAGGCCTTTATTCTCCAGAATTTGTAAGTTTAGGAGATGATCTAATCAAGATCTTCAGAATATTAATAGGGAAAAGACAGGGGAGATAAACTCATTCTACTGACTGAAGATTGTAGAACTGGGGGCATAAGAATTAGTGCTCAGCCATTCAGGAAAGATGTTAGAAAACGCTTCTCCATGCAAAGGTTGGGGAGATTTGGAACTTGCTTCCTCAATTGGTAGTCGATGCTAAATCAGTTGTTAAATCTAAATCTGAGACAATTTCGTCTTAAGCAAGAGTATCAGGGAATATAGACCCAAGGCAGGCATTTGAGTTAGGCACGGGAAGAATTTCTTCTCTCTGATGGTTACGAAATTTGGAACTCCTTGCTACTGAGCATTCTGAAATCTATATTTAAGGCTGAGATAGGTGGATTCTTGATCGGTAGGGGAATCAAGAAGTATGGGAAAATGCAAGAAAGTTATCAAAAGGAATATCAGATCAGCCATGATCCTATTTAATTATGGAGCAGGCTTGAAGGGCTGAATGGTCTACTCCTTGCCCTGTTTCTTACGGCCTCGTGGTCTTAGCTGAAGTCTAACAACTGATTTGTAAAGTTTAATCATATCTTCCTTGATGTCTGCCCTTTTTCATAATCTCTGCATCTTATAAAGCTAAGAATTCTAATTTTTACTTTTAACTGTGAAGTCAATGAACCATTCTGAACATAGTATTTCTTACATATAATTTATAAACTCTTATTTCAAGGACAAGACTCAAAACTAATGCAGAATAGTGGATTGTCAGCTTTTAAGCGAACTAATATAGATCGACTGATGAATATTCTTGTTTTGTGGGTAAGTACATGTTATAAGTCCTTTTACTTTCTTCAGGCTCAATCAATATAATATAAACAATCTGTAATGGGGTATATTGTGAAGTTTGCGGCAAATCTTTTGAATGGAACCAACTAAATGGTCAAATGCAGCCATGATGCCAAGAACAATAACCTCTCTGGAACTCAATTCTTTTTTTACCCGTTTGATCCAAGGCAATAAAAGGTCAGGAGCTGAGTGGTCTTGGACATCAGTGACCAGGTTATTGCTAAGTAGATACTGCTTGATAGCAATGTTGCTGACACTACCTCTTACTTTCACTAATGATTGAGATTAGAATTATGAGGCAGTAATTGGCTGGGCTGTATTTCTCCAGGCTCTTGTATCCAGAAATAACTGAACAATTTTCCACATTGCCAGGTAAATACTACTTTTGCAGCTGTGCTGGAACAACTTGGCTAGGGGTGCAACATGTTCTGGAGCACGTCTTTACTGCTATTTCAGGAATGTTGCCACAGCCTTCACAGTATCCCATGCCTTCAGTCATTTTTTGATATTACATGGCATGAATCAAATTGGCTGAAGACTGATACATGTGAATATGGAGACTGCAGTCGGAAGTGAGATAGATAATTCACTTGGCACTTTTGGCTGAAGATGATTGCGAATGCATCAGTTATCTCGTGCCCTGATGTGCTGGTCTCATTTATCATTGAGAAAGGGAACATTTGTGGAACTTCCTCCTCCAGTGGGTTCTTTAGATGTCCAGTACCATTCATGACTGGTTGTGGCAGGATTGCAAAGCTTATCTGTCATCTGTTTGAGGAGTTACTTAGCTCTGTCTGTTATTTGCTGCCAATGCTGTTTGGCATGTAGGGAGTCCTGTTTTGTAGCCCCACTAAATGCTGTATCTCTCTGTGTGCTTTATAACTTTATGACACCTCATTTTTACACGTGCCTCCTGCAGTCTTCAGATATGCAGAATAAAGGTCAGCTTTGAAAGCAAAAACATGAGAACAAGATGCTTACTTTTGGCGAAAGAATGAATATCAAAATGAATAATGGAGTTTATAACCTGAAGTAGTTGAACTCAATACTGAGTCAAATAGGTGCCTGAATGAAAAATGAATTGTTTTGGGTTTAACTAGAATACTGGAACAGTCCGAGGACAGAAGTGTGAGCATGAGAGCAAGATGGTTAATTGAAATGACAAGCAACCAAGGTTATGCTTGCCATCAAAAAGATGATTTACTGCAAATTATTGCATTGAGAGCAGTGAAGTACAATTAAATTACTGCTTCAACTAAAAGAAGTGTTTGGACCTTGGGCAGTGAGTAGGAAGTAAAAGGCCAAATGTAATATATCCTGTGGTTCCATTGGAAAATGCCAAAGAAGGGTGTTAAAGTATTGGAGGTGTTTTAAAAGTGGTCCAAGATATCATGGAGGAAATGTTCCTTCGAATGCTAACATGGGAAGGGAGGGAGAGAAATATTTAGAGTCATAAAGTCATACAGCAAGGAGACAGACCCTTTGGTCCAACTAGTCCATGCGGCCATGATCCCAAATTGCAGTTGTCCCACCTGCCTGCATTTGGCCCATATCCCTCCAAATCTTTCCTATTCATATACTCATCCAAATGGCTTTTAAATGTTGTAACTGTACCTGCATCCACCACTTCCTCTGGCAATTCAACCACCCACGAACCACTCTCTGTAAAAAAAAAAACTGCCTCTCTTATCCTTTTTAAGTTTTTGTCTGATTACCTTAAAAGTATGCACCCTAGTTTTGAACTCCTCCAGCTTAGGGAAAAGACCTTTGCTATTCACCTTATCTATGCCCCTCATGATTTTATAAACCTCTATAACCGTCGATAACGTGTTCTGCTACCTCAATGCACTTTTGTATGTATAATCTCTCTGTATAGCATGCGAAACAACACTTTTCACTGAAGCTCATTACAATCAATCAATCAATAAGTTAAACCCTCAACCTGCTATGCTTCAGTGGAAAAAGTCCTAGCTTATCCAGCCCATCTTTATAACTCAAACCTTTTATTCACGGCAACATCCTAATAAACCTTTTCTGAACCCTTCCTAATTTAATGATATTTAACCTTCTCCAATTTAGTAACATCCTTATTATGCAGAGCAACCAGAACTGCAAACACAACTCCAGAAGAGTAATGTCCTGTGCACCATCAATGTGATGCCCCAACTTCTATAGTCAGAGGTCTGAACAATGAAGGCAAACGTACTAGATATGATGCAAATTTCAAAGAATTATGTACCTGAACCCTTAAGTCTCTCTGTTCGACCCATGGTCCTACCATTAATTGTACAGGTCCCTTTTTCCTAGGATGATGACATCAGCTTGTACGAGAGGGCATAATTACAAATTGAGGGGTGATAGATTTAAGACAGATGTCAAAGGCAGGTTTTTTACAGAGAGTGTTGAGGGCGTGGAATGCCCTACCTGCTAATGTAGTCAACTCAGCCACATTAGGAGATTTAAACAATCCTTAGATAAGCACATGGATGTTTTTGGGATAGTGTAGGGGGACGAGCTGAGAATAGTGCACAGGTTGGCGTAACATCGAGGGCCGAAGAGTCTGTTCTGCGCTGTATTGTTCTATGCTCCCCCCTTGTTTGTTTTACTAAAAGCAAATACATTGCATTTATCCAAATTAAACTGCATCTGCCACTCCTCAGCCCATTGACCCAACTGATCAAGATATCTTTGTAATCGTAGTAAACCTTACATAGAACATCACAGTGCAGTACAGGCCGTTCGATCCTCGACTTTGCACCGACCTGTGGAACCAATCTGGAGCCTATCTATCCTACATTATTCCACTTTCATCCATATGTAGGGGAGTTCAAAACTAGGGGGCATATTTTTAAGGTGATCAGAGAAAAACTTAAAAAGGATGTGAGAGGAAGGTTTTTGTTTAAAGAGAGTAGTTAGCGTGTGTGGTTGGACTGCCAGAGGAAGTGGTGGATGCAGGTACAGTTACACTGACCACTTAAATGCCCTTAAAGTTGGCAAGTCTAGTACTGTGGCAGATAGTGTGTTCCATGCTCCTACTACTCTCTGAGTAAAGAAAGCTTCTTTACTGTCCACTATACCACCAATTTTGGTATCATCCGCAAACTTACTAAGTATACCTCCTATATTTTCACCTTATAAAGATGACAAAAGTGAACCCAGTACTGATCCCCATGGAACACTGCTGGTCACAGGCCTTCAGTCCAAAAAACAGCCATCTCCCACCCTCTGTCTCCTACTGTCAAGTCTTTTTTTTTATCCTATTGGCAAGCTCATCCTGAATCTCGTGTGATCTTAGTTTCCTAGTCAGACTACCATGCAGCATCTCATCAAAGGCTTTCCTAAAGTCCGAGTAAACAACATCTACCATTCTGCCCTCATCAATCTTTTTAGTCACTTCCTGAAAACACTCAATCAAGTTTGTGAGACTTGATTTCACTCACACAAAACCATGCTGACTATTCCTAATCATTCCTTACCTCTCCAAATGCATGTAAATCCTATCTTTCAGAATCACCTCCAACAACTTAGTCACCACCGATGTCAGACTCACAGGTCTATAGTTCCCAGACTTCTCCTTAATAGTCTTTCTTAAATAAAGGCACAACATTAGCTACCCTTCAGTCCTCTGGCACCTCACCTATGGCTATAGCTGAGATACGTATTTCTGATAGGGGCCCCACAATTTCCTCCCTAAATTCCCACAGCGTCTTCGGATGCACTTGATCGGGTCCTGGAGATTTATTTACCTTTACGTTTTCCAAGACCTCTAGCACTTCCCTGTGGTAGTGTAAACTGTTTTCAAAACATCAGTATTTATTTCCTGAATTCTCTAGCCTCCATTTCTTTCTCCACTGTAAAATCTGATGCAGAATATTCATTTCATACCTCTCCCATCTCCTGAGCTTCAAGACAAAGATGAAGTTGTGGATCTTTAAGGGACCCTACTCTCTCCAGTTCTTTTTTGCTCTTAATGTACTCATAGAATTTCTTTGGATTATTCTTAACCTTATCTGCCAAGGCTATCTCATATCCTCTTTTGCCTTCTTGATTTCCTTCTTAGGAATGCCCGAACCCTCTTCAAAAGATTAATTTGATTTCAGATGTCTATATCCAATACCTGATTCTTTCTTTTTCATGACTAGAACCTCAATATCATTATTCATCCATTGTTCCCTAAGCTTACCAGTCTTACCCTTCACTCTAACTGGAACATAATACCTCTTTGAACTCTCATTATCACATTTTGTCAGTCATGCCTTTACCTGCGAACAGTCCACTCCAATCAACTTTTAAAAGTTCTAGTCTCAGACCATTGCAATTCACCTTACTCCATTTAAGAACTTTAACTTTTATGGAAGACTTATCCTTTTCCATAACTATTTCAAAACTAATAGAGTTATGATTAGTAGTTCCAAAGTGTTCCGCAACTAACATTTCAGTCGCTTGCCCAAGAGGTCAGGCTTTGCTTCTTCTCTAGTAGGAACATTTACATATTGATAAATACAATTTTCTTGAACACATTTAACAAATTCTTCACCATGCAAACCTTTAACACTATGGCAGTCCCAGTCGATATTTGGAAAGTTAAAATCCCCTACTATTACAACCCTTATTCTTACATTTATCTGAGATCTCTCTAAATATTTGCTTCTCAATTTCTCTCTGTCTGGCGGGGTGGGGGGGTGCCTATCGTACAATTCTGTCAAGGTGATCATCTCTTTCTTATTTCTAGTTTCAACCTATCTATTTTCACTGGATTATCCCTCAGAGATATCCTCTCTAATTACAGTGGTAATGTTTTTCTTAATCAATAATGCCACACCCCACTCTCTCTTGCCTACCTTTCCACCCTTCCTATAGCATCTAAAGCCCAGAAAGGTGAGCTGCCAGTCCTGTCCTTCCCTCAGCCAAATTTCTGTAATAGCAATGACGTCTCAGTCTTATGTTCTGGTACATGCCCTGAGTTCATCAGCCTTACTTGTAAGACTCCTTTCATTGAAATGAATGCAGTTTAATTCTTTAGAGTTACCTGATTCTCTGACTTACTGTTGTCTGCCTTTTCTAAGTAACTTGTTCTTTTCTGATTCAGAACCATCCTCATCTGTCTTTCTATGTTCACAGCGAATTAGGAATTTCCCCACCTTCCTCTCTAATAATTTACAGACTCCTGAAATAGGACTAACAAATCTCCATGCTAGAATATTGGCCCCTTTTCAGTTCAGGTGAAACCCCTCCCTTTTGAATGAGTCTTTTCCATCCAGAAGAGATCCCAATGATTGAAGAGTGTGAATCCATCTCTTCAGCCGTTGACTTATCTGCCCTGTCCTTTTATTCCTTCTCTCATTAGGACTTGTCACTGGGAGTAAACCAGAGATTACTACTTTTGAAGTTCTGTTTTTTTAAACTTCTACCTAACCTCTCATGTTCACTCTGCAAAACCTTAAACCTTTTCCTAACTGTGTCGTTCCTACCAATACATACATCAATTTCCAGCTTCTCACTCTTCCCTTTGACAATATGCTTCAAACATTTTGAGACATCCTTAACCTGGCACCAGTAAAGCAACGTAACCTAGATAGGAGAGTCCCCTATAACAATTATTCTTTTAAATCTTGACAAACCCTGCTTAACGTAAGATTCATTCTTTGTGCTCAAGATCTGACTGCCACTTCTATTTTCATCGGAGAGACTATCTTCTTTAACAGTAACCAAAAAGGAATATCTGTTTGAGAGAGAAATAGCCACAGGAGATTTCTGAACTATCTTCTTACCTTTCTTGACAGTCACCTATCTATTTGACTGACCCTGCTATGTAATCACTTCTCTATGTCTACCAGTCATCACACTGTGTCTTGAATGCCGTCAGTGACATTAAGTCCAAAAAGAAGAAGCTCTCAATAGCACCTTATATATAAAAATAAATTTCCCTTTAATGCTGGAAAGATGTGTTTGGAAGTGTAAGAAATAAGAGTGGAAGATCCTTTGAATACAGAGGCAGGTGGTGTGAAAAGTTAGTACAAGAGAATACTGTCATGATTCTTTGAGGGAGGGCCAGGCATGAGGGCAGATGTGTTGGGGAATGGGTCAGGCATGGTTGTGGTTCTTGTCAAATATATGAGGGATAGGAGATATTCTTCGGTTGAAGTAAAAAGAAGACATGTCATGAGTGCCAATTTGGGGGGGGTGGCATCACCATAATAGATACGATGCTGAGGGAGAAACTGTGAGAATGAAATGGAGTCCTTATAAGAAGCAACATGTCTGGTGCAGTGTAGTTGAGGTAACTGTAGGAGTCACTGAGTGGTAATTAATGTTAGTAAACAGCATATTGCTGGAAATTGAGACAGAGAGGTCAAAGGAGGAAAGGTGGAGTCAGATGAACAAGATGAAGATGAGAGAAAGATTGAAATTGCAATCAAATATTTTCTTGATCTGGATGAGAGCTGGAAGTGACATTGATATAGTCATCAATTTAAGAATTTTGGTTGGTGGACCAGGTAGGATTGAAACAAGGAATATTTTACAATCCCTCAGAAACTTGGCTTAACTAGCGGATAGCCATAACCACATTCTTCATTTGGATGAAAAGTTAACCGAGAAATTGTTCCATGCAAGAACAAGCTCAGCTCGGCAGAAAATGGTGGTGTTAGGTAGTAACTGTTCAAAGATCCATTCAAGGGAAAAGCTAAGAGTCCTCGAACAGAACTGGTGGGAAATGTAGAGAGATTTGATGGCCATATTTAAGTTGAAATGACTAAGGATGTCAGGAAAATCATGAATGTAGGTTGGAGGAGGTCGCTCAAGGGGAGATAAATAGATTCAAGATAGAAAGAAAGAAATCTGTTGGGTCAGAAACAGGCAGAAATGATGGGTCCGTCAAAGATATCCTGTCAGTAAATTTTGGAAAGGGGTAGAAACAGACTGTTTGTGGTTTGAAAATTATGAAGCTGTGGAGGGAAGCTCCATAGGAGATGAGGTGAGTGACAGTTGTAGATGGAATGACATAATGTTTAGTGGTTGGGAAGTTGGGAAGAAGTGTCTTAGAGTTGGCATTCAGTCTTGAAAGTATATTAGTGAATGTGATGGGTTTTTGCAACAGTCAGTGGTAGTTGTCATGGTTAATGTTACTGAGGATATCTTTATATTCCAGATTTATTGATTAAATAGAAATGCCACAAGGTATCATGGTGAGATTTGAATGCATCTCCGGTTATCACCTGAGTTTCTGCATTATTATCCCAGTGACATTATCACTACTATCAGTATGCCACCATCTCCCCAGTGGTAGTATACAGCTGGGAGTAAGCTGCCCTGGAAATCTTCAACATTGGCTCTGAGCCACACAGAATCTCATTACATCAGATTAAATTGAGCAAGAAGGCCTGCTGCTGAGCACCATCTACTGTACCCCTCTTCGCAAATGAATCACTGCTGTTCTATGTTGTAGCTGAAAATGTGTTGCTGGAAAAGCAACATGAGTTTGAATCCTGCCTTGGCAGGTGGTGAAGTTTTAATTCAATAAATGGAAATGTTGATGTAAAACCCATCTGGTTCTCCTTTTGGGAAGGATGTATGCTGTCGTTAATTTCTTTGGTTTACACGTCATTACTGACGGCAACATTGTGGGTAACTCTTAACTGTCCCCTGAAATGGCTTAGTGTCATCCAGTTCAAAGATTAGTAGAGACTAGCAATAAATGCTGGTCTTGCCAGCAATGTCAAAATCCCATGGCAGAATAAAGAAAAAAACTGTATCTGTCCACCTGAACAATCCACAGTCCTGCACATACAAAGTTGCGCCCTCACATTGAGGATACTCTTTATTGTGGTGTGTGGCCCAATCACTGTGCTAAATTAGATAGATTCTGAAAAGATTGAGCAACTCAAAAACAGAGTATCCGTGAAGCCCACTGGGTCATTAGTAGCAACAAAATAATATTCAATCATAGTCTGCAATCTCATTGCTTGGCATTTTCCCCACTCTACTATTATCATCAACCAGGAGATCAACTCTGGTTCAGTGAAGAATGTAGGAACAACACCTTAAAATGAGGTGTCAACCTGGTGAAGCAACAACACAAAACTACTTGTATGCAAACAACTGAAGTGGCACATGATAAGCAATCCTATAACCAACACACCATACCTAAGTTTAGTAGTCCTGCCACACCCAGTTATAAATGATGGTAGGCATTTAAACAACTGTCAAGAGGAGATTGTTCCTCAAATATCCCTATCTGCACTGGAGAAAGAGCCCAGCACATGAGTGCAAAAGGCAAAGTTGGAGCATTTGCATTCATATTTTGTAAGAAGTGCCCAGGGATGATCCACGTCAGCTTCCTTCGAGGTTTCCAGCATCTGTGAGGCCAGTCTCTAGTCAATTCGATTCAGTCAACGTGATATCTGAAAATACTTGAAGTTGTGGATACTGGAAAGGCTATGGGTCCCGACAACTTCCATATTCTCACACATGTACCGAAAACCTCTGTTGAAGAACTAGCTGTGCCCCTAGCCAAGCTGTTCCGGTAAAGACACAAAACTAGCATTGACCAAGCAATGTGGAAAATTGCCTGGGTATATCCTGACCATAAAAGGCAGGATAAATCCAACCTAGCCAATCACCACCTTTTCAGGCTAATCTCAGCCATCTGCAAAGTGATGGAATCAAGCAGTGGTAACAGCACTAACACCCCACACCAGAATAAATAAATAAAGAAAAGCTGCAACTGGTCATAATAACATTTATAGGAGTGACCACCACACACTCCTTGTAGATACAAGATGGTGTTATCAGGCTGAAACTGCTCAGCTCCAGCTCGCTTACTGATGCTTAGTTTGGGCCATTTGGCTCATTACAGCCTTGTCAAAGCATGAAAAAAAAGAATTGAACTCTCGAAGCGAGGTGAGAGTGACTGACCTTTACATCAATCCGCAATTTCCAGAGGATGGCAGCAAGGATCCTTCGCAAATTGGAATCAATGAGGAGAAATTAGTTGGAGTCATACCTCACAAAAAATAGGATGTTTATGCTTGATGGAAGTCAATCATTTCAATCCCAGGATACTTGTATAGGAGTTCTTCAGCACAGTGTCCTCAACCCAGCCATCCTCAGCTATCTCATCAATGGCTAGCTTTCTACTATACAGTGAGAGTTAGGTATGTTAGATGGTGACTGCACAAGGTTCAGTACCACTTGCAACTCCTCAGAATCTAAAACGGTCCTTAACCATACTCAGCAAGACCAAGACAACATTAAAGCTTGGGCTAATAAGTGGCAAGTGATATTCACAACACAAAATAGGCAATAACTATCTCCAACAAAAAAAATCTAAAAATTGTGCTTTGATATTCAAGGTATTACCATTGTTGAATCCCTGCTTATCAAGATCCTGGATTTCCTTAATGAGGGTGATGGCCCACTGATATTGTTGCTAGATTATTTATCCAGAGACCGTGGCTAATGTTCTGGAGACCCGGTTTCAAATCATTCATCAACTGTCTTCAATTAACTCCCTGCACTACCAATGCACAATAGTAGCAGCGCGTGTCATATGTAGGGTGCATTGTAGCTTCTCACTAAGGCTTCATCAATAGCATCTCCCCAATCCACTACCACTACAACCCAGAAGAACAAAACACTAGAGGTATGGAAATATTACCACCTACAATTTTCCTTCCAAGCCACTCACAATCTTTACTTGGAACTATATCACTGTCATTAGGTCAAAATTCTAGAAAGCTTCCCTAACAGCCCTGTGGATGTACCTGCACTCCAAGAACAGCAGATGTGCAAAAAGGCAACTCACCATCACTTTTTCAAGGACAATGAATATTGGTCAAGTTATCGAAGCCCATATCTCTTGAATAAATAATATTAAAAAATTACATCTCCTGTCCTCATTGTTCTACTTTGTAGAGATCAGGAGGTGAGAATGCATTGGCAGGTTTCTATTGTGTATTTGCACACGATACATACTATTGAGGTTGGTGTGTTTGTGGAGCCTCCTTTTCTACTTAACTGTTTAATTGTTCACCACAATTCAAAACTGGAATGCAAAACTTTGATCCAAGCCATCGTTTGTAAGATTTCTTCATGCTGCATTTACTGTTTAGCTCTTTTATATACCAGGGTTGTAGCTTCACCAGGTTGCCCCATTCCCCAGTTTTAGATATGTCTCATACTGCTCCTCGTAATATCTCTCTTACACTTCTCATCAAACTATAATTGGTCCCCTGGCTTCATGGCAATGATAGCTTAAGCAATATTGCAAACCATAAACTATAGATTGTTGCTGAATATCTTCCTGCTGTTGCTGGCCAGCTGTGCTTCATGGACACCCAGCTTTGAGCTACTAAGTCCATTCTGAATTTATATCATTTAATACTGTGTTAGTACCACACATATGATTAACAGTGTTCTCAGTGTGATGACAATATTTGGTCACAGCAGCAATTGTGCAGCGGCTAAATATCAGTGGGATTTCACAAGCAATGCAATTAGTGGTGGCTGTCCCACTTCCCATTTAGTTAACTGAAGCCCTTAAGTGGCAGCCAAAGCTTTCTGCTTGTCCGAATCAAGCACCTTGTCAGGATGTCCCCAGCAAAATGCACATTCCTAGCTAGAAGAAATCACCCTCCCACTGTCCTCTTAATGATGCCCCCACTCCCACCCCCCTCCTCACTGGGGTTTGTCTGATTGGATCCAGTTATACTATACCCTGATTGGTTAGTAGCCCATTGGTGGGGAGGGAGGTTGGGGATTGGGGTTAGAAGCATTGTGTTTTAGAACAAGGGAAGCCTATTCAGTGTAAAATCCAGTTTGAACTTCCATGATCGGCAGAGACAAGGTTCTTCCTGATTTTCCAGCTAGTAGATGGGGCCATTAGCACTTCATATAATCCCATCATTATGCACTTAAGGCTGGTCTATTGCTACTATCTATAACTCTGGGCCTAGCAACACAGGTTCAACTCCTATCTGCTCCAGAGCTGTGTACTAATATCTCTGAACAGGTTGATATGAAATATTTATGCACTTAAGGGAAAGGCACCTCACAATAAATGCTGTTACAATTTAATTTGTATCTTCTGAATTTGAAGATCATAGGCTAGTTTAGAAGAACCTTTACCTGGGACATGTTGCTGAAAAAAGAGAGCTAGGGTGCAGGTGCATAGTTCCTTGAAAGTGGAGTTGCAAATAGACAGGATTGTGAACAAGGCGTTTGGCACACTTGCCTTCATTGGCCAGTGCATTGAGTAAAGGAATTGGGAGGTCATGTTGCAGTTGTACAGGGCATTGGTTAGGCCACTTGTGGAATAGTGCATTCAATTCTGGTCTCCCTGCGATCGAAAAGCTGTAATTAAACTTGAAAGGGTTCAGAAAAGACTTACAAGGATGTTTGGTTAGATTGGAGGGCTTGTGTGAGAGGGAGAGGCTGAATAGGCTAGGGCTTTCATCAGAGGCTGAGGGGTAACCTAATAGAGGTTTATACAATCATGAGGGGCATGGATAAGGTGAACAGCCAAGCTCTTTTTCCTAGATTAGGGGAGTCCAAAGCTAGAGGGCATAGGTTAAAGATGAGAGGGGAAAGAGTTAAAAGGGACCTGAAGGGCAATGTTTTCATGCAGAGGGTAGTGCGTGTGTGGAACAACTACCAGAGAATGTGGTCAAGGTGAGTACAGTTACAATATTTAAAATGAATGGGTTCATGAATAGGAAGGGTTCAGAGGGATACGGACCAATTGTTGGCAAATGTCACTAGATCAGTTTCGGATATCTGGTCAGTGGGGATGAGTTGGACCAAAGAGTCTGTTGCCATGTTATATGACTCTATAAAACTCTCTTCTAAAACAAAATTCATATACATCTTAATGTATCTATGTGCTCTAAATAGTCACTTGTTTTGGCTGGGCAGTAACATCCAATGGCAGTAATGTCCATGAGGGTTCTCTGGATCTTCAACCTAACTTTGGAAGATTAATGTAAGCAGCTATTTGTCTTCGGTTTCTGCGAGTATTTGAGAACCCCACCATTTAAATCCACATATTTACAGGTGGGTATTACCTACAACTGATGTCTAAATAATATTGGTGATTTGTCCTGTGATTTTCAGATTTTTGGCTTCCTCATCGTGATGTGTACAGTTCTGGCTATTGGAAATAGTATCTGGGAATCTCAAAAAGGATACTACTTTCAGGTCTACTTGCCATGGGACGTTGATACGCCAAATGCTTCATTTTCTGGATTTCTTATGTTCTGGTCGTATGTGATAATTCTGAATACAGTTGTCCCAATATCCCTTTATGTAAGGTAGGTTTATTTTTAAACTTTCAGTCCAGTTTTATTTAAAAGTTCTTTGAATGCATATCTCATTCAAAAATGTTGTAGGAGTATAAAATAAAACCAGTATCTGTTTTTATATTTTGATCTTTCTCAATGTCTAATTCTTTTAATCCTTTCTTCTCTTTCTTACTGACATACTTTTGTTACCTTTTTATCTGTTTGCCTATGAGTCTCTTTGTAATTATCTTCACATCTACTTTTCTGATTTCTGCACTCCTATCACAGTTGTATCGTCTATTCAATGCTCGACATCATCAAATTTTTTATTCATTCAACTTTCTCTTTCTAGAATTTGTTCATTCCTTTTATCTCCATTTCTTTAAAGCTCTCACTTTCTCTGAAAGTCACTTGAAACGTTTCTCGATATCTTTAAATCTGTTTCTTAGTTTCTCACCTTTTCGTGGATCTGTTTGCATTTTTTATATTTCTCTCACACTTTATTTTTTCATTCAACCTCCCATGTAAGTAACAAAGTTTTGTTGTCAGGCACCATTTATGTTCTGTGTAGCCACTTGAATTATATCATAAGGACATAAACCAATGCATTCTCCTAATCTTGCATTGAACATCACCTAACTAACAGAACATGTTAGTTAATGTATTAGTTAGTCACGGAAGCATGCACATGAGTCTCCAGATGTCCTTTAACAATAGAACAAGTCTATGCATATATAAAATCAACCAAGCTTTGTAATATGTATTACTGTTAGTAAGGTCTTAACAAAAAAAAATCAAAACAATGTTTCATCTTTTTTCCTAATACTATCTGATACATAGACTAATCCAGAGAATGATACTCCTGACTCATTTCCTTTTGTTTCGACTGAAGTCCTTCTGGTTTCTTCTTGAACTATAGAGACAATTTTACAACTCCTGCCTACATCTGATGGTATGAACAGTTCTGAGTGCCTGATATTTTTCAATTCTGACAACGTGATTATCTCTACCACAAACTATCCTGATTTATACCCTGCTGAGCTTTTCCAGCAACTTCTGTTTTTGTTTCTGATTTAGAAGTTTTACAAGATGAAAAAACACTGCTGCACTGACTGGTTTCCTCTGAACAAAACTGAAAAATTTCCTTGCTCTGAGAAAACCTGCTTTTTTTTTAACTAAAGACTTGTTTTCTTCTGAACTGAAGTCAAAACCGGATTTGTTCTGATTACTGTACACATCATAAACTCAAAAGCATTATCATTTTATTCCATGAACGCTGTGCAAGCCTGTCAGGCACTTGACTGCAGACATATATCTTATTGGAGCTTGTATATTTAGGTCATTGCTACAGAATCACTTTCTGATTTTTTTTCAAGAAAACTTTCGTAGCCCTAACCCATATTCATCTCTCTGTTTAAAAGAATCCAAATCTAAAAGTGTAGTATTTGTACTACAAATTTCATTATACCTCCCTGGAAAAAAAAGTGTATCCTTAAAAGGCATGTTGATTTTCCATCAAAAAGTCATTCTCAACACAATTTCCACCGAACATCTACAGTATTAATAAGTTTACATTAAATATGTAATTTTATGGTGCATGCTAATCAACAGTTTCTTCAGAGTTATTGTTAATTGTAAATGTAGAGTCAGCTCAAAATGGACAATTTTAAATTTTTAATTCAATTCAATTTTCAATGGACAGGGTATTTTTGGCCCTGAATGATAGGGCTATGGCAAGGAGTTTGGGGAAGTCAGATGAGATATCTAACGAGGCTCCACTTCATGTCAAAACTCAAATGTTGCATTTTCCAATGAAGTCCATACACCATAAGATGTAGGAGCAGAAGTAGGCCACTCAGCCCATTGAGTTTGCTCTACCATTCACTGAGATCACGGCTGATCTGATAATCCTCAAATCCACTTTCCTGCCTATCTCTATAACCCTTGATTCACTTATTGATTGCAAATTTGTCTATCTCTATATTAAATGTATGAAATGCCAGCCTCAACAGCCTTCTATGGTAAAGAATTCCACAGATTCACCACCCCCTGAAAGGAGAAATTCCTCCTCAACTCCATCTTAAAGGTGTGATCCCTATTCTGATATTATGCACCCTGATCCTAGATTTGCCCACAAGGCGACACACAACTGTGGTCTTCCTAGTGCCTTGTGTAGTTTCAGCAAAACCTCCCTATTTTTATCACATCCAAAAGCAGAACGTACTGAGAAACTCAGATTTGACAGCATCTTTTCGGAGAAAAACAGAGTTACCATTTTGAGTTTGTTCTGATGAATGGTCATTTTGTTGAAATACCAGCTCTGTTTTTCTCCCAACAGATGCTGCCACACCTACTAATTCTCTGCAGCACTTGTTTTTCTGTCAAATCTTCCCTGAGAAATAAAGGCCAACATTCCATTTGCCTTTCTTATTTCCTGCTGATGCCAGCCTTTTGTGACTCATGCACAAGAACCCTTAAATCCCTCTGTGCTGCAGCATTCTTAAGTCTGTTTCCATTTAATTAATATTTTATTATTTTATTATTCCTACCAAAATGCTCTCACATTTTTCCACATTATATTTATCCAGCCAAAGTGCTGTCCACTCACTCAGCCTGTCTATATCCCTGTGTAGACTCTTTGTATCATCCACACTGCTTGCCTTTCCAACTGTTTTTGAGTCATCCGCTAACTCGGCTGCTATATAGCCACTTCCTTCATCCAAGTCATTAATATGTATTGTAGTGGCTCCAATGGTGATCTGAGTAGCATTCCAGTAGTTACAAGGTAAAAGCTGAGGGGATGTGTCTCCTTAAGGGAGAGTCTTGGACCAGAAGGCATAGTGTCAGGATAAAGAGGCACCAATTTAAGACTGAGATGAGAAGGACTTTTTTTCTCTGAGGGTTGAGATTCTCTCAGAGAGCTGTGGGGACAGAGTATTTATGAATATTTAAGGCTGAGATAGATAGGTTCTAGATCAGTAGGGGAAAAAGGGTTCTGGGGCAAATGCAGGAAAGTTTCAGGTTGCCATCCTGAAAATGCCCCCTTAAGCCCAACTCTGTATTCTCTTTGTTAAGTAAACCTATACTCATGGTAATATACTACCTCCAACACCAAAGCTCATTTCTTATTAGGTAGCCGTTTGGGCAGTACATTATTAAATGTCTTTTTGAGATCCAAATATATTGTGTCTACTGATTTCCCCTTTATTCTGCTTGTTACGTTCTTAAATAACTTTGTCAGACATGCTTTCCCTTTCATGAAACTGTGCTGCCTGTGTTTGTTTTTATTATTTATTTCTAAATGCTATGCTATTATATTCTTTATAGTGGACTCTAATAGCTTCTCCAATGGCAAATTTTACACAAACTGGTCTATGGCTATCTGAAATGTCTCCTTTACGTTTTTGAATAAGGATGTTAGATTGCAGTTTTCTAATCCTCCGGGACTATACCAAAGTCTTAAGAATTTTGATAGGATGGCTACATGTGCAACTGAAATCTCTATAGCTACTTTCTTTAAAATCTAGGATTCAACTCACCAAATCCAGAGCTCCCTTTAGTTTCCTTAGAAGTGTTACTCTAGTGATAGTTGTTGTCTTCATTTTTATTCTTCACCACCACCTTGGACTCCTTGGTTATTTTGTAATTTTGGAATATTATGAGGGTCATCTATTGTGAAAATTGCTTTGCCATTTCTTTGTTCCCTGTTACTTTAATTTCCCCAGCCTCATTCTCGAAGGGACCAATGTATACTTTGGCCTCTCCTTTCCTTTTCATACATTCATGTTAAATAGAACAAACTTTGAATAGATATAGTAACTCAACAATGGGCATCATGAGGCCAGGTAGGCAATCCATAGAAGCAGAATTGTATTCCCAGACAAATGCAACCTCATTGCTCAGTATATCCCCTGCTATACCATTATTATTAAGTCAAGGGATCAGACTGACTCAATACAAATTGCAGGAGGACATGCCAGAAGCAGCACCAGACGTATGTAAAAATGAGATGACAACCTGCTGAAGCTACAAAGCAGCAAGTGATAGGTAGAGCAAAGAAGATTGAGGAAGGCAGGGCAGTAGACATTGTCTACATGGATTTTAGTTAAGCCTGATTAGTAAAGTTAGATCACATGGGATTCAGGGAGAGCTTGTCAATTGGATACGTAATTGGTTTGACGGTAGGAAACAGAGGGTGGTGATGGATGGTTATTTTTTGGACTGGAGGTCTGTGACCAGTGATGTTCCACAGGGATTTTGGTGCTGCATCTACTGTTTGTTATTTATTTAAACAATTTGGATGAGAATTTAGGAGACATAGTTAGTAAGTTTGCGGATGACACCAAACTTGGCGGTATAGTGAGTAGATTACAAAGGGATCTTGATCAATTGGGCCAATGGGCTGAAGAGTGACAAATGGAGTGTAATTTAGTGCCTTAGGTAGTGTTGTAGAACAGAAAGACCTGGGATTCAAGTTCATACTTCTTTGAAAGTTGCATCGCAGGTAGACAGAGTGGTTAAGGAGGTGTTTAGCACACTTACCTTCATTGCTCAGAATATTGAGCATACAAATTGAAACGTCATGCTGAGATTGTGCAGGACATTATTGAGGCAATTTTTTGGAGTACTGTGTACAGTTCTGGTTACAGTGCTACAGTAAGGACATTATTAAATTGAAGAGGGTTCAGAAAAGGTTTACTAGGATGTGAGCACGACTAGAGGGTTTGAGTTATCAGGAGAAGCTGGTTAGGCTAGGACTTATTTCACAGGGTTGTAGGAGATTGAGCGGTGACCTTTTAGAGGTTTGTAAAATCATGAGGGGTATAGATAAGCAAACGTCTTTTTCCTAGGCTGGGTGAGTTCAAAACTAAGGGGCCTATTTTTAAGGTAAGAGGAGATTTAAAAGGGACCTGAAGAGCAACTTTTTCACACAGAGGGTAGTTGGTATGTTCAATGAACTGCCAGAAGAAGATGCATTTAAAAGACATTTGGATAGGTACCTGGATAGGAAAAGTTTAGAGGGATATGGCCCAAACTCAAGCAAATGGGACTAGTTTAGTTTGGGAAAATTGATCAACATGGATGAGTTGGATTAAGGGTCTGTTTACATGCTTTATGACTCTCCCACTCTTTAAGTTATTGCAAAACTAATAAATCAGATCTGAGTTAATCCAATCAGTTCTGCAAAGTTTAGTTATGAATAGCAATGGGCAATTAAACAACTGACTGGAGGAGAGTATAAATGTCATCATCCTTAATAATAGGGATGCCAAACACATCAGTGCGAGATAAGATTGAAGCATTTGCAAAAATCTTCAACCAGATGTGCCATGTGGATAATCCATCTCTGCCTCCTCCAAAGGTCTCCAACATCATAGATGCCAGTCTTTAATAAATTTGATTCACTCTACATGATATTGCAAAACAGCTAGAGCCACTGAATAGTATAAAGGCTGTTTATAATATGACAAAGAATATTACCTTGATAACATTCTGGTAATAATACTGAAAACTTGTGTTCTAGAACATTCTGCACCCCTAAACAAGCTGTTCCAGTACAGCTACAACACTAGCATCAAACCAGTAATGTGGAAAATTGCGCTGCTAAGTCCAGTGCACCAAAAGGATGAATGCAACCAGGCCAATTATTGTAAATCATTACTAAAGGTTTTGAGGGTGTAATCAACAATGTTATTAAGCAGCACTAGCTTAGCATTAACCTGGTCACAGATGCTCAGTTTGGGTTCCACCAAAACCACTCATCTCCTGACCTCATAACAACTTCCATCAAGCATGTACAAAAGAGCAAAATCCCTGAGGTGATGCCAACATGACTGCCTTTAATATCAAGACTGCATTTGACAGAGTGTGCCAACAAAATGCAAGTCAGTGGGAATTGGGGCAAGACTATCTGCTGGTTGGAATCATATCTGAGACAGAGCAAGATAAGTGTGGTTGCTGGAAATCAGTCATACACACTCCAGGACATTTCTGCAGGAATTCTTTAGGGTGATGTCCTCAGCCCAACCATCATTAGCTGAGTCATCAATAACCTTCCCACTATATCAGATTAGAAGTGTGGATGTTGCTAATAATTGCACAATGTTTGGCTACTGCTCAGATATTGAACATAGAACATAACAGTGCAGTACAGACCCTTCGGCCCTCGATGTTGCGCCGACCTGTCATACCAATCTGAAGCCCATCTAACCTACACTATTCCATGTATGTCCATATGCTTGTCCAATGACGACTTAAATGTACTTAAAGTTGGCGAATCTACCAGCATTGCAGGCAAAGCATTCCATACCCTTACTACTCTCTGAATAAAGATTGAAGTAGTTGTTGTTCAAATGAAGCAAGACCTGCACAATGTCTAGATTTGGAATGTCATGGGGCAAGTCATAAAATTGTCTCAATGCTTCAAAAAAAGGATACTAGAAAGCATTAGTTATATAGAAAAGTAAAGAATTGAGAAAAAAGAATCTTTCCACAAAACTGTCAGGCAGTGACCATCTCTAAGAGATAATCTGACATTCAATGGCTTAACCATTGCTGAATCTCCCACTATCAAAATCCTGGGAGGTACTGACCAGGAACCGAATTGGATGAGCCGTATGAACACCCTGTGACTATAAAAGCAGATCAGAGGCGAGGAACCTTGCATTAAGTTACCCATCTCCTGTCTCCCCAAAGCCTGCCAATCTTCTATAAAGCACAAATCAAGACTGTGATAGGATACTTCCCACTTGCTTGGGTAATGGAACTGCAAGTACACTCAAGAAGCTTGACACGATCCAGGGCAAAGCAGCTTGATTGGCACCATATCCATAAACATTGAGTCACTTCACCACCAATGCTCAGTCGCAGCAGTGTGTACTATCTGAAATGCACTACAGGACTTCACTGCAAAAATCCTGAGCACCTTCCAAACCCATAACGACTACCATCCAGAGGATAAGGGCAACCAACAGATACAGGGAAACAATACTACCTGCAGGTTCCTGCCCAGCCAATTCACTAGTTGGAAAGATGTTAACAACATTAAAATAATGCTTCAACCTGTTTCCCAGTGCTACTGTTGTGGAGACTCAAATCCAGAGAAAGGATACTTCTTTCTCAATTCTTTACTTTTCTATGTAACTAACACTTTCTAGTTTCCTTTTTTTGAAGCATTGAGACAATTTTATGATTCCACTCTGATTCTGATGGCATGAATCTTTCCAGTTCTGATGGCCCAAATGCTTTCAATTCTGAACTGAAAAAAGTTCCTGCTGAGAAAAAAAAACTGTTCTCCTTTGAACTAAATCATCTTCTTCTGAACTAAAAGCAAAACAAAATGAATCGTTTTATTCTCTTTATTCTGCCCATCATAAACATAAAAGTATATACCTTATTTCATTATCGCCCAGGACTTTTCTACACCTTCCCAATCAAGCTTCCAGGCTTAATTGCTTTTATATGTCTTCTTGGAACTGTTGCATTTCAGTCACTGTTGCAGGATATTTTATGATACTTTTAAAAAAAACCTTCACTGCACCCATGCACATTCATCTGCTTCTCTTTTTTGAAAACAATCAAATCCAAAATTACAACATATATCATTACACATTGGCTTTTCATCCCATTGTTCTTTGAATGTTAGAAGTACATTTTTGAGAGTTTGGTGTCTAAATGCTGTCCAGTTGAGCTTGGACTATCCACTAGGCAACTCTTAAGAAATTTTTTTCTAGCTGTTTAACATTTCACTTCTTCCAATCATCTAAAGAAAAAATAGCAGTTGGGGTCTGAAACAGATTCTGATAAAGAACTTTTGCCAAGAACCAGAGAGAGTAGAGAAGGACATGGAAAAACTTAGAATTCAAGAGTGAATGCAGAGGAAGTAGCTGTATAAGGAGTAGGTGAATCTGGTTGGTAAATATTACAAGCAAGTGGTCAGAGTTTACTTTGTGTATGATTAAGATCTTTTGAGTTGGCTGCATGAGAAAACATTGAGTGAGAGACAATGATTTTTGTTCAGAGGACATTGGAACAGTTGACCATTCAACTGTGGGTGCACGGTGGCTCAGTGGTTATCACTGCTGCCTCACAGCGCCAGAGACCCGGGTTCAATTCCTGCCTCATGTGACTATCTGTGTGGAGTTTGCATGTTCTCCCTGTGTCTGCGTGGGTTTCCTCCGGGTGCTCCAGTTTCCTCCCACAATCCAAAAATGTGCAAATTAGGTGAATTGGCCATGCTAAATTGCCCATAGTGTTAGGTGAAGGGGTAAATGTAGGGGAATGGGTCTGTGTGGGTTGCGCTTCAGCGGGTCGGTGTGGTCTTGTTGGGCCGAAGGGCCTGTTTCCACACTGTAAGTAATCTAAAGAAAAACCTCTCTCTTCTGCCTCCGACACAATTTAGTATGATGCCTAACTTAGTGTCACCAGCAAACATATGTTTATTTCTCTCTATTCCTTCTTCAAATTTAAGGAGAAACTGAGGCCCTAATGTGAATCCATGGAGGACACCACTATCACCATACTGGTGATAGCGTGCCTTCTTATTGTTTCATTTCTTCATTTCTGATCTCCTTTTGCATAAATGTAAAAAGAAAGAGATTAGCAAACGAGAAGAGAAATTAGAAAAGTTAGTAAAAACATCAAGGAATGATGGTGAACTTGTGGATTCTGCAAGGTTGATGCTTCGGCTTCAGCTACTTACAATCTATATTAATGCTTTAGTTAGGTGGCAATACAGAACCAGTGAAATAACACAAAGAAGCTGCAAAAAGGATCTAAACTGGTTAAGGGATTGGGCAAGAAGGTGGCAGACATTACATAATGTTGGGAATTGGAACATAGCTTAAAATTCAAAGACTAGTAAAATTGATTTTTCACAAAGAAAACTGTTGTTTACTTAGCACGTTCTAGGACCAACAGGTGTTTCAAAGTGCTCTAAAGCCAATAAAGTACTTTTAAATTGTATTTACATTGTAATAGAGTCATAGAGGTTTGCAGCACAGAGAAGAATCTGTCCTGGTCAAAAATAACCACCTAACTATTCTAATCCCATTTTCCAGCACTTGGCCAATAGCATTTAAATGCTTTGTCATCGCAATTGCAATCTAAATACTTTTTCAATGTTATGAGGGTTTCAGTGAGTTCCAGATTCCCACCAACCTCTTGGTGAAAAAAGATTTTCATCACATCCTCTCTAAACCTTCTGTCCCATACGTTAAATTTATGCCCCCACTCATTGATTCCTCCACCAAGGGAAAAAGTTTCTTCCTGTCTACCTCGTCTATGTCCCTCATAATTTTATACATCCCAATCATGTTCCCACCTCAGTCTCCAATGCTCCAAAGAAAACAACCCCAGACTATCGAAGCTTTCTTACAATTAAAACTCTCTATACCAGGCAACATTCTGATAAATCTGCTCTTCAGCACAATCACACTCCTTCTCTAATGTGGATACCAGAACTGCACATAATATTCTACCTGTGGCCAAACCAATGTTTTATACAGTTCCAGCATAAACTTCGAGCTCTATATGGATGTTCTGATAAAGGCAAGTATCCCATATACCTTCATAACCACTTTATCTGGCTGTCCTGCTAACTCAAGAGACTGTTGTGCATGCAAACTAAGGTCCCTCTGATCCTTAGTTTTTCCCAGAGTTCTACCATTCATTATGTATTCCCTTGCCTTATTTGTCCCGCCCAAGTGCGTCACCCAGTACTTATCCAGATTGAATTCCATTTGCCACTTATCAGCTCATCTGACCAAATCACCTGTCTCCACTTTTAATCTAAGGCTGTCCTTACTACTTACTACCTCTCCAATTTTTGTATCATATGCAAACTTGCTGAAGAGCCCTCCTGCATTCAAGTCTCGAAATCATCTATGTATATCACAAACAATAAGTGCCCAAATACTGATTCCTGAGTAACATCACTGGACCAGGCATCCAGTCACAAAAATACCTGTTGACCATCACCTTCTACTTCCTGCCACTTAGCCATTCAGTATCCAATTAGCCAAATTTCTTTGGATACTACAGGCTTTTACCATTCTATTACAATCCCACATGACCCTTACCAAAAGCCTTGCTGAAGTCCAAGTAGACTACGTTAACTGTATTTTCCTCATCTACACATCTGGTTATCTCTTCAATAAATTTAGTCAAGTTGGTCAGGCATGACGTCCCCTTAACAAACCCATGCTGATTGTTTTTGAGTAATCCCTGCCTCTCCAAGTACAAATTAATTTATATCCCTCAGAATTGCAAATAATAGTCTTCCCATCACTAGAATTAGGCCGACTAGCCTGTAGTCTGTTTCGTAGTTTAGTTCTTGTTTCCTTCTTGAGTAGGGGTACTACATTGACTGTCCTTCAGTCATCTGGCACCTCTGTACCGGCCAGGGAAGAATTGAAAACTATTGCTAATGTTGACTCCCTTGCCTCACTCAACATGCTGTAATACATTTCATCTGGTTTCAGATGTTTATCTACTTTTAAGCCTGCCAGACTACTGAGAACCTCTTCTCTGTCTCTGCTAATTTCTTTAAGTATATCATAGTTTTCCCTGATTTTGAGCTCCACATCATCACTCTCACTAGTGAGCACCGACACAAAGTATTCCTTTAAAACACCACCTTTGGCCTATGGCTACACATACTGATTATCACTGTGGTCCTTAATGGGGCATAGGTTTTCCCTAGTTATCATTTTATTCTTAATGTATTTGTAAAATAACTTAGGGTTTTCTTTTCTTTTACCAACCATTATTCTTTCATGCCCCCTCTTTGCTCCCCTGATTTCCTTTTGAAGTTTTCCCTTGTATGTTCTGTATTTATCTAGGACTTCTGCTGTTTTTAATCTTTGGTATCTGCCATAAGCTTCCCTTTTCTCTTTATCCAATCCCGTATGTCTCTTGATATCCAGGTTTCGCAGCAGTCATTGGTTTCACCCGTTGTCTTTTTTGGAACATGTTGACTCTGAATTCTCCCAGTTTCCTTCTTGAATGCATCTACTGCTCTGACAGAGATTTAAAAGTATTGGCTCCCAGTCCATCTGGATAAATCATACCTGATCTTATTAATCACCTTTTCACACTTCAGAACTGCGATTTCAGGCCCATTCTTGACCTTTTCCATAACAATCTTGAATCTAAAGGAGTTATGATCACTATCTGCAACATGCTTCTGTACACTGATAGTGGTCCATCTTCATTACCTCAAATTAATCTAGGATTGCTCCTTCCTTTTGGGCCTTCTGCATACTAACTTAAAAAGCTCTTCTGGATGCATTTTAATAATGAGCTCCCTCTAAACTTTTCATATTAAAAACTACCCCAGATAATGTTAAGTAAGTTGAAATCTCTGACTATCACTACCCTATTACTTCTACACTTCTGAAATCTGTCTACATATCAGCTCTTCTATTTCCCCCATACTGTTGAGCCTATTGCATGATGTATCAGCTAATGTTTGCTCAGAAAATTTGCACAAACAGAAATGTGATAATGGCCAGATAATCTATATTTGTGATGTTGATGGAAGGATAAATATTGGGCAGGACACTGGGGATACCTCCCCTGTTCTTCTTCAAAATAGTGCCATTGGATCTTTTGCATCCACTTGAGCAGGCAGATGAGACCGCCATTTAACGTATCATCTGAAAGACTGCACCTCTGAGTGTGCAATACTCCCTCAGTACAGCACTGGAGAGTTTTGGATATTCTTGCAAACAAGTCACATGAATTTAATTTGTAGGTAAGCAAACAGTTAGGACTGCAAATGACATGTTAACATTTATTGCAAGGGAGTTTGAGTGTAAGAGTAAGCTAGATATTCACCAGTTGTGCAGTTTTGACCTTGTTAAGGAAAAACATGCCTTTGAAGGAGTGGAACAAAGGCTCACTAGACTGATCCCCGTGCCACATAGGCTGTTCAGTGAGGAGAAAATGAGCCAATATTCAATGAACAATGTGTGGTAATCTTATTAAAATGCACAGAATTCTTAGAGGATTCCCACCTCAATATGCTTGGTTAGTTACTCTTAACTCTGCCTTTACAAATGTACATTGTTTGTTCCTAATCAATTCCGAAGGAATGATGAATAGTTCAGAGTGGAGCTTGTAGGTAGTGGTGTTAGCCTGTATCTGTTGCTCGTGTCTTTATAGATGGTCATAGTGTAGGGTGTGGGGAGTTCTGTTTCAGGAGCCTTGGTGAATTTCTGCAGTGTATCTTGGAGCAACTACACACGACTGCTATGGCAAATTGGTGGTGGAAGGACTGAATATATGTGATGCGATGCCTATCAAGTGGGCTGCTTTGTCCTGGATGGAGTCATGTTTCTAGAGTATTGTTGCAGCTGCACTCATCTAGGCCACCAGGAAGTATTCCAACACATTCCTGACTTAAGCCATGAAGATGATGGACTACTCCTTCGGAAGTAAAGAGGTAGGTTTCTAGTCAATGGTAACTCCTAGGATGTTGATAGTGGAGGATTCAGCAAAGCAATGCCATTGAATTTCAAGGGGTAATTTTTACATTCTTCTTTGTTGAAAATAGTCATTTCTTGGCAATTTTGTGTACAAAGATCACTTGCCACTTCTCAACCCAAACCAGGATATTGTCCATGGATTGCTTCGGTATTGAGGAGCTTCGAATGTTGCTGAAAATTTGCAACCATGAGCCAACATCACCTAATTTTGACTTTAGGATTGAGCGAAGGTCATTGAAACAGCTGACAGCGGTTGGGCTTAGGACACTACCCGAGGAATTCCTACGGAGATATTCCATAGCTGAGGTGACTGACATCTAATACCACAGCAATCTTCCATTGTGCCAAGCATAACTCCAAATAGCAGAGAGTTTTGCCCTGATTCCCATTAATTCCAGTTTTGATTGAACACCTAAACCAATCTCAGTCAAATTATTGTCAAGGTCAGCTACTCTGGCCTCACCTTTAGAATTCAGCACTTCCATCCATGTTTGAACTATGGCAGGCAGAATCCAAACTGAACATCAGTGAGCAGGTTATTGATATACTAGTGCTGTGTGAAAGTACTGTTGATGACTTCTTCCATCACTTTACTGATGATTAAGAGTAGACTCAATCATCAGTGTGGGGCAGTTATTGGCCAAGTTGGATTTGTCTTTCTTTTACCTAAAGGATAATCTACTCAACCTTTCCCCATAATCTTAATTCCTGATACCAGCCTAGTAACCTTCTCAACCAAGTGAGCCTTCAATGCCAGCATGACTTCTTTACACATGAGCAACAAATTGTTCATAGTATTCCAGGTGTGGTGGCTGACTACTGCCTTGCATAGTTTCAGCAAGGCCAGCACCTTCCTCTCTTTTATATTCCATTCCCTTTTGGACATAAAAGCCAACAGTCTATTTCCATCACTAATACCTGCTGAACGTGGATGCAAGCTTTTTGTATTTATGCTCGAAGAACCCCAAACTCCTTTTTTGCTGCAGTTCTCTGCAGTCTTTTTCATCTCTGAGACTTCCTATCAAAGTGTCGTCATGTTTTCCCATATTATAATCTATCTGCAAACTTTTTTCCTGCTCACTAAACCTATCAGTATCCCTTTGTAGACTCTTTATATCATCCTCATCATAGAGTCATAAAGACATACAACATGGAAACAGACCCTTTGGTCCAACTCATCCATGTCACCCAGATATCCTAACCTAATCTAGTCCCATTCGCCAGCACTTGACCCATGTCCCTCTAAATCCTTCCTATTCATCTACTCATTCAGATGCCTTTTAAATGCCACAATTGTATCTGTCTCCACCACTTCCTCTGGCAGCTCATTCCATACACACACCACTCTCTGCGTGAAAAAGTTGCCCCTTAGGTCCCTTTTATATCTTTCCCCTCTCACCCTGAACCTATGCCCTCTTATTCTGGACTCCCCCAACCCAAAGGCCTTGTCTATTTATTCTATCCATGCCCCTCTTAAATTTATAAACCTCATAAGGTCATCCCTCAGCCTCCGATGCTCCAGGGAAAACAGCCCCACCTATTCAACCTCAACCTTTAGCTCAAATCATCCAAACTTGGCAACATTCTTGTAAATCTTTTCTGAACCCTTTCAAGTTTCACAACATCCTTCTGATAGGAAGGAGACCAGAATTGCATGCAATATTCCAAAAGTGACCTAACCAATGTACTGCACAGCTGCCAACTCCTGTGCTCAATCACTGACCAATAAAGGAAAGCATACCAAACGCCTTCTTCACTATACTACCCACCTGCGACTCCACTTTCAAGGAGCTATGAACCTGCATTCCAAGGTTTCTTTGTTCAGCAACACTCCCTCGGATCTTATCATTAAGTGTATAAGGCCTACTCTGATTTGGTTTTCCAAAATGTGGCAACTCACTTTTTAAAGATTAAATTCCATTTGACACTCCTCAGCCTATTGGCCCATCTGATCAAGATCCCATTGAAATCTCGGGTAACCTTCTTACTGTCCACTGCATCTCCAATTTTGGTGTCATCTGCAAACTTACTAACTATACATCCTATGTTCACATCCAAATCATTGATATAAATGACGAAAAGCAGTGAACCTAATACTGAACCTTGTGGTACACCACTGGTTGCAGGCGTCCAGTCTGAAAAGCAACCCTCCACCAGCAACCTCTGTCTTCTACCTTTGAGCCAGTTCTTACTTGTCTTTCCAGCTATTTTTGTGTCATCGGGAAACGTGGCTATAGTCACAGAATCACAGCATTATTACAATGCAGAAGGAAACCTTTTGGCTCACTGTGCCTGCACTGGCTCTGCTATCTTGGGCTAATCTGCCTTTTTCCCCATATCTCTACACTCCACTACTTAGCGAAATAATCATTCAATGTATGTTCACTTCCCTCATTCAAGTCATTAATATATATTGTACATAATTGTGGGCCCAACACTGAACCACATAGTCCACCACTGGTTATAGGTTACCATTCTGAAAAAAACACTCTTTATCCCAATGGTCTGTTGGTCCCTTATTTCCTCTAGGGATCTAACTCTCCAACACATTTCCAGTTCATAGTCCCCCAACTCTATTTGACCTGCTTTTACCTCCTTCCCCTTCAACTCATCTGGAGACCAACCCCACCCCCAACAGCCTCCCAGCTCACAGTTCCCCAACCCATTCAGCCCACTCCTCCTTCTTCCCATTGTGAAGTAGGGTCATTGTCTCAAAATGTTAACTCTGTTTCTCTCTGTATATGCAGCCAAACCACAGCAGTTTTGGTTTTATGTTTCAAAATTTCAGCATTTGCACGCCTCTGTTTTATTTTTGTGTCTTCCATTAGTTAGTTAATCCTCTGTCAATGCTGATATACTACTCCCAACCCCATGGTCTGATGCTCGTCACCTTTGGAAGTATCCATGATGGATTAGGTACTTGGAACTTCTGGCTGAAGGTTGTTGCAAATGCTTAGCCTTTTCATTTGCATTGATGTACTGTGCTCTCCAATCATTGTGCAAGGGAAATTTTGTGTAGCCTCTTCCTCCAGTGAGACATTTGGATGTGTACCACCAATCACTACTGGATATGGCAGGACTGCAGAGCTTAGATCTGATCCATTGGTTATGAAATTACTGAGCTCTGTCTGTCTTTTTATGCCTATGTTGTTTGATACAAAATATTCCTGTTTTGTAGCTTCACAAAGTTGCACAAAATTTTTAATATGCCTGGTACTGCGCCTGGCATGTCAACCTGCATTGTTCTTTGAACCAGAGTTGATCCTGTGACTTAATGTTAGTGATAAAATTGCTTATTAAGTGTATATATGCATGGGATGTGGATTCAATGGCTTGGCCAGCATTTATTGTGCATCCTTAATTGTCCCTTAAACTGAATAGCTTGTTGGAGCTATTTCAGAGGACAGATAATTGGTATTTCCAGATTTTTATTGGACTCAAGTTTCACAATCAGCTATGGTAGGATTTGAACCCATGCTCCCAGAGCATTAGTCTAGGTCTCTGGTTTACTAGTCTAGCAGCACTACCATTGTACCAACATCTCCACACAGGGAGACAGTGGATATGCAGAGCCACGAGGTTGCACATTGTGTTGAAGCACAGTTCGTCTACTGCTGATGACCCACACGACTCTTTGATACTCAGTCTTGAGCTGCTAGATCTGTTCATTTAGTGATGGTGCTATACCACATGATTAAGCGTATTCTCACTATAACCCACAAGGATTATGCTATGGTCATTCTTACTGACACTGTCACGAACAGATGCATTTGCAGCTGGCACATTAGTGAGGATGAGATAAAGTATGTTATTTCTTTCTGTTTTTCCCACAGCTTCTAGCAGCTATGTCATTTAGGACTTTTTTTAGATTAGATTAGATTACTTACAGTGTGGAAACAGGCCCTTCGGCCCAACAAGTCCACACCGCCCCGCCGAAGCGCAACCCACCCATACCCCTACATTACCCCTTCCTAACACTATGGGCAATTTAGCATGGCCAATTCACCTGACCTGCACATCTTTGGACTGTGGGAGGAAACCGGAGCACCCGGAGGAAACCCACGCAGACACGGGGAGAACGTGCAAACTCCACACAGTTAGTCGCCTGAGGCGGGAATTGAACCCGGATCTCTGGCGCTGTGAGGCAGCAGTGCTAACCACTGTGCCACCATGCCGCCCACTTGACTAGTTCCATCAGTAATGGTGATCATATTTACTAGCAATGTCCCAGATAGTGCCATTAGCATTTCTGGTATTTACTGTCCCACAGTGGGACTGGCTCGGCATTTGTGATGGCATAGGAGTATACAGTCAGGAAGGAGATGCCCTGTGAGACCTCAACATTGACTCTGGATCCCATGAAGTCTCATGGCATCGGTTCAAACATGGACATGGAACCTCCTGTTAATTTACACTCCTTTGCTGATGAGTACAACTTGGAGGAAGCAGTGAAGGTGGCAAAGCCACAGACCCTTTTGTTTATCGATTTTAATATCAATCACCAAGAGTGGCTTGCAAGGCCATTTCAAAGGGCCATTCAGAGTGAGCCATGTTGTCATCAATCTGGAGTCACATGTAGGTCAACCAGGCATAAGCAGCAGACTTTTCCTCCCTAGATTACGTATTAAAGTACATACTAGATTCGCTATTAGTGAACGAGATGGGTTTTTACAAAATCAACAATGTTTTCGTGGTCATTAGACATGTATTTTCATATTTTTATTGAATTCAAATTTCATTGTCCTTGTATGATTCAAAGCAAGGTCCACAGAACATGACCTGGATCTCTGGATCCTCTGCCATATTTGCTCCCAGGAGGACCAGTTCCACCACAGAACACACCAGATGGCCTCCTTCTTTAGAGACTGCAATTTCCCTTCCCACGTGGTTAAAGATGCCCTCCAACACAACTCATCCACATCCCGCACCTCCGCCCTCAGACCTCACCCCTCCAACTGTAACAAGGACAGAACCCAACTGGTGCTCACCTTCCACCCTGCCAACTTTCGCATAAACTAAATCATCCGCTGACATTTCCACCACCTCCAAACGGACCCCACTACCAGGAATATATTTCCCTCCCCACCCCTTTCCGCCTTCCACAAAGACCGTTCCCTCCGTGACTACCTGGTCAGGTCCACACCCCCCCAACAACTCACCCTCCCATCCTGGCACCTTCCCCTGCCACTGCAGGAATTGCAAAACCTGCGCCCATACCTCCTCCCTCACCTCCATCCAAGGTCCCAAAGGAGCCTTCCACATTCATCAAAGTTTCACCTGCACATCCACCAATATCATTTATTGTAACCGTTGCTCCCGATGCGGTCTCCTCTACGTTTGGGGGACTGGATGCCTCCTAGCAGAACGCTTTAGGGAACATCTCTGGGACACCCACACCAATCAACCACACCGCCCTGTGGCCCAACATTTCAACTCCCACTCCCACTCAGCCGAGGACATGGAAGTCCTGGGCCTCCTTCACCGCTGTTCTCTCACCACCCGACGCCTGGAGGAAGAACGCCTCATCTTCCGCCTCGGAACACTTTAACCCCAGGGCATCAATGTGGACTTCACCAGTTTCCTCATTTCCCCTTCTCCCACCTCACCCCAGTTCCAAACTTCCAGCTCAGCACTGTCCCCATGTCCTACCAGCCTATCTTCCTTTCTACCTATCCACTCCACCTTCCTCTCTGACCTATCATCTTCATCCTACCCCCATTCACCCATTGTACTCTTTGTTACCTTCTCCCATCCTCCTCCCTGACCTATCACCTCCATCCCCAACCCCATTCACCTATTGTACTCTATGCTACCTTCTCCCCACCCCCACCCTCCTCTCATTTATCTCTCCACCCTTCAAGCACTCTGCCTGTATTCCTGAAGAAGGGCTTTTTGCTTGAAACATCGATTTTCCTTCTGCTCGGATGCTGCCTGAACTGCTGTGCTTTTCCAGCACCAGAGCTGAAAATGTGTTGCTGGAAAAGCGCAGCAGGTCAGGCAGCATCCAAGGAGCAGGAGAATCGACGTTTCGGGTATGAGCCCTTCTTCAGGAATCCTGAGGAAGGGCTCATGTCCGAAACGTCGATTCTCCTGCTCCTTGGATGCTGCCTGACCTGCTACGCTTTTCCAGCAACACATTTTCAGCTCTGATCTCCAGCATCTGCAGTCCTCACTTTCTCCTTTTCCAGCACCAGTCTAATCCAGAATCTGGTTTCCAGCATCTGCAGCCATTGTTTTTACCTCTCTGGGTTACAAGTCCAGCAACAATACCACACCGTCACATCCCCTAAAAATACCTTCCCAGGTGAAAGTTCTCTATTTGGTCAACTCCAACTTATGAATTCTCATAAGTCAGCAGGGATGTTTTCTGAAATGCTTTGAGAATATCCCTACAGCATTTTTGTTGTCCTCCTGGTAGTCTTCTGCCATGATAGCATTCCGAATGGAGCAGTTGCTTCAGATGTCAGATCTCAAACATTCAGGCTATATTTCCCACACAGCAGACCTGGTTTTGTGTAATTAACTCCACAATACTGGGCAAATTGACTGGGGAGAGAATGCAGCCGTTGGACTGCCTTTCTTATACTGAATTTGGATGAACTTATGGGGGCCTCACTGGTGTTTTCTGCAATGCTTTGAGGTGCTGCTGTAGATTGTCAAAGTATTACTATAGGAGCGTGAAGGTCTTGCTTCTGCTAAGCCATGACCTTAGTCTCAGATTTGATATCCTGGTCTGCAAATATTCTTTCCTTCAATTAACCAAAGACAAAGCATGCATGTTGCAGTACGTGAGGAATTTTGTCATCTATGTGCCACTTCATTGAAAATATGCTCCCAAGATAAGGAGAATCATCCAAATTTTTCAAGATCTCACCATTGATCTCAATCAATGGAGAAAGGTGTTATTTTCTTGGAATTGGTTGGGAAAGGACGTAGTGAGAGTTAGTGCAATGACACAAACTTCTGTAACACAGACTTCTTTGAGACAGTGTAAGTGGTGGTTCTTTTGCTGAGGACCTCAGCTTCCAAGTAATCCTGAAGTAAGGAGAGGATTGTAAAATAATTCCGAGGGCGTCAGATTTGAGGAGGATACTCAATGAGCCTTTGAGCAATCAACAGCTTTCGTGAGATCAAGAAAGGCCATGTAAATTGCAAAGTGCTGTTCCTTGTATTATTCATAAAATTTCCAACCAAGGATGACTTGGAAGTCACTTTGCAGTTGGTGGTCCATGCATCTGCTGCGTTGTAGTTCTGGGTGGAAAGCGTTTGGAAGGTGTTGTCGAAGGATTCTTGATGCATTGCTGCAGTGCATTTTGAAAATGTATTTTAACTGGAGTGTAGGAATAAATTGTGTTTTGCTTCAAGCCTGGTAGTTTGACCAATAGAATTGCGTTGGGAACACAAATGCCTAATGCTGGCCTTTAAAAGTAAGAAAATGTTGGGGTTTAGGCTCTGCTCAATATAAATTGGGGGCTTTTGACGGGATCAAAATCTCTAATTCCAGGTTGGGTTTAGGACTATTGAATTCAAAGTGGTGAGTGTTGATGTTTTATGGGGTCTTGTATTCAATTGGTTTAAATAGGGTGTTGTGTAGTAAACACCCTTTCAGTCACTAAGTGTTTCCTTAGGGTGAAAGAAGTCTCTTCTGGAGTTTTACAGAAAGTGAGCAAGGCAAACTTTTTGGAATTGGGAAACAAACTGGGGTTGGGGTTGCCTTTGTCCTTGCAAAATGGGGAGATAATTGTCACAATAGTTCAACATTTACAATTGCCAGAATGGCTAAAATTCAATTGCAAATGAAGCTGCTTGAATTAGAGGCAATGGTCAAGGAAAAAGAAAGTGACAAAAGAATAAGTAAAAGGAAGAATAGCTCTGGCAGAAGAAAAACAAAGAGAGAGAGAGAGAATGGGAAAAAGAGAGATTTTTTGTACTTTAGAGGTTGGAGCTGAAAACTCAAAATCAACCTAAAATGATAGGTGTAGAGGTGAAGCGTAGGAGTAGTGATGAGGACAGTGATTGCAGCCAAAGACCTGGTGGGGACTGTTTAAATATGTCCAAGCATTGCCTAGGTTCAACAAGATGAATGCAGAAGCCTTTCTCGTTTCATTTTAGAAAGTAGCTAAGCAAATGAAATGGCTGTTGATCCAATAACAATTGGTAGGTAGAGCTAGTGAGGTATTTGTATCTCTATCAGAGGAAGTATCTGGGGTGGATGATGAGGTGATGAGGTGAAAAAAGCTAACTTAAGTGCAAATGAGCTCGTACCAGGAATAGAGTCATAGAGATGGACAGCATAGAAACAGACCTTTCAGTCCAACCCGTCCATGCCGAACAGATATCCGAACCCAATCTAGTCCAACCTGCCAACACGCAGCCCATATCCCTCCAAACCCTTCCTATTCATATACCCATCCAAATACCTTTTAAATGTTGCAATTGTACCAGCCTCCACCACTTCCTCGGGCAGCTCATTCCATACACGTACCACCCTCTGTGTGAAAAAGTTGCCCCTTAGGTCTCTTTTATATCTTTCCCCTCTCACCCTAAACCTATGCCCTCTAGTTTTGGACTCCCCGACCTCAGGGAAAAGACTTTGTCTATATATTCTATCCATGCCCTGCATGATTTTGTAAACCTCTATAAGGTCACCCCTCAACCTCCGACGCTGCAGGAAAAACAGCCCCAGCCTATTCAACCTCTCCCTATAGCTTAAATCCTCCAACCCTGGCAACAGCCTTGTAAATCTTTTCTGAACCCTTTCAAGTTTCACAACATCTTTCCGATAGGAAGGAGATCAGAATTGCATGCAATATTCCAACAGTGGCCTAACCAATGTCCTGTACAGCTGCAACATGACCTTCCAACTCCTGTACTCAGTACTCTGACCAATAAAAGAAAGCATACCAAACGTCTTCTTCACTATCCTATCTACCTGCGACTCCACTTTCAAGGCGCTGTGAACCTGCACTCCAAGGTCTCTTTGTTCAGCAACACTCCCTGAGACCTCACCATTGAGTCTATAAGTCCTGCTAAGATTTGCTTTCCCAAAATCCAGCACCTTGCATTTATCTAAATTAAACTCCACCTGTCACTTCTCAGCCCATTGGCCCATCTGCTGAAAATCTTGTTGTAATCTGAGGTAACCTTCTTCACTGTCCATGACACCTCCAATTTTGGTGTCATCTGCAAAGTTACTAACTGTACCTCTTCTGCTCACATCCAAATCATCATGACGAAAAGCACCAATCCTTGTGGCACTCCACTGGTCACAGGCCTCCAGTCTGAAAAACAATCCTCCACCACCACCCTCGTTCTTCTACCTTTGAGTCAGTTCTGTATCCAAATGGCTAGTTCTCCCTGTGTTCCATGAGATCAAACTTTGCTAATCAGTCTCCCATGGGGAACCTCGTTGAACGCCTTACTGAAGTCCATATAGATCACATCTACTGCTCTTCCCTCATCAATCTTTTTGTTACTTCTTCAAAAAACACAATCAAGTTTGTGAGAAATGATGTCCCAAGCAGAAAGCCATGTTGACTATCCCTAATCAGTCCTTGCCTTTCCAAATACATGTACATCCTGTCCCTCGGGATTCCCTCCAACAACTTGCCCACCGCCGATGTCAGGCTCACTGGTCTATAGTTCGCTGGCTTGTCCTTACCACCCTTCTTAAACAGTGGCACCACGTTAGCCAACCTACAGATTTCCGGCACCTCACCTGTGACTGTTGATGATACAAGTATCTCAGTAAGAGTCCCAGCAATCACTTCCCCAGCTTCCCACAGAGTTCTAGGGTACACCTGATCAGGTCCTGAGGATTTATCCACCTTTGTGCGTTTCAAGACATCCAGCACTTCCTCCTCTGTAATATGGACATTTTACAAGGTGTCACCATCTATTTCCCTACATTCTATATCGTCCATATCCTTTTCCACAGTAAATACTGATGCAAAATACTTGTTTAATATCTCCCCCATTTTCTGCGGCTCCACACAAAGGCCGCCTTGCTGATCTTTAAGGGGCCCTATCCTCTCCCTAGTTACCCTTTTGTCCTTAATGTATTTATAAAAACCCTTTGGATTCTCGTTCATTCTATTTGCCAAAGCTATCTCATGTTCCCTTTTTGCCCTCCTGCTTTCCCTCTTAAGTATACTGCTACTGCCTTTATGCTCTTCTAAGGATGCACTTTATCTCCCCTGTCTATACCTTATGTATGCTTTCTTCTTTTTCTTAACCAAACCCTCAATTTCTTTAGTCATCCAGCATCCCCCATACCTACCAGCCTTTCCTTTCACCCTAACAGGAATATACTTTCTCTGGATTCTCATTATCTCATTCCTGAAGGCTTCTCATTATCCAGCCGTCCCTTTACCTGCGAACATCTGCCCCCAAATCAGCTTTTGAAAGTTCTTGCCTAATACTGTCAAAATTGGTGTTTCTCCAATTTAGAACTTCAACTTTTAGATCTGGTCTATCCTTTTCCATCACTATTTTAAATCTAATGGAATTATGGTTGCTGGCCCCAAAGTGGTCCCCCACTGACACCTCAGTCACCTGTCCTGCCTTATTTCCCAAGAGTGCGTCAAGTTTTGCACCTTCTCCAGTAGTACATCCACATACTGAATCAGAAATTTTTCTGGTACACACTTAACAAATTCCTCTCCATCTGAACCCTTAACACTATGACAGTCCCAGTCTATGTTTGGAAAGTTAAAATCCCCTCCCATAACCACCCTATTATTCTTACGGATAGCTGAGAGCTCATTACAAGTTTGTTTCTCAATTTCCCTCTGACTATTAGGGGGTCTATAATACAATCCCAATAAAGTGATCATCTCCTTCTTATTTCTCTGTTCCTCCCAAATAACTTCCCTGGATGTATTTCCGGGAATATCCTCCCTCAGCACAGCTATAATGCTATCTCTTATCAAAAAGGCCACTCCCCCTCCTCTATTGCCTCCCTTTCTATCCTTCCTGTAGCATTTGTATCCTGGAACATTAAGCTGCCCGTCCTGCCCATCCTTGAGCCATGTTTCTGTAATTGCTATGATACCCCAGTCCCATATTCCTAACCATGCCCTGAGTTCATCTGCCTTCCCCGTTAGGCCCCTTACATTGAAATAAATGCAGTTTAATTTATGAGTCCTACCTTGTCCCTGCCTGCCCTGACTGTTTAACTCTCTTCTGTTCTCAACTGTACCAGTCTCAGACTGATCGCTTTCCTGACTATCTCCCTGGGTCCCAACCCCCACCTTACTAGTTTAAATCCTCCCGAGCAGCTCTCGCAAATCTCCCTGCCAGTATATTAGTCCCCTTCCAATTTAGGTGCAATCCGTCCTTCTTGTACAGATCACTTCTGCCCCAAAAGAGATTCCAATGATCCAAAAATGTGAATCCATCTCCCATTCACCAGCTGCTCAGCCATTCATTCATCTGCTCTATCCTCCTATTCCTGCCCTCACTAGCTCGTAGCACTGGGAGTATTCCAGATATTACTACTCTTGAGGACCTCCTTTTTAAATTTCTGCCTAATTCTCTGTAATCACACTTCAGAATCTCAGTATTTTTCCTTCCTATGTCATTGGTTCCAATGTAGACAATGACCTCTTGCTGGCCCCTCTTCCCCCTTGAAAACATTTTGCACCCTCTCTGAGACATCCTTGATCCTGGCACCAGGGAAGCAACACACCATTCTGATTTTTCGCTGCTGGCCACAGAAACGTCTGTCTGTACCTTAGACTAGAGAATCCTCTCACACAATTGATCTCTTGGAACCCGACGTACCCCTCATTGCACTAGAGCCAGTCTCAATACCTGAAACTTGGCTATTTGTGCTACAAGACAATGTTTTAGGAATCTAATGAGGGAACCTGGTCAGACGTACATAGAGTTTGAAAGGATCAAACAAAGCAACTTTAATAGGTGGATAAAAGCATTGAAACTAAATTAAACATATGATGCTCTTGGAGAGACAATTATTTTGGAAGAGTTTAAAAATTCAGTTCCTGAAGTAGCGAGAACTCCGTGGAAGAGCAGAGTTCAAACTGTAAGTTAATAGTGGAAATGGCAGATTGGTTCAGAGTTGGTTCAGAAATCAAAGTTTGGCTTCTGATATCAACTTGGATCTGTGAGGGATAGAAATTGGGGAAAAGATAAATCCTCAGGTGGTAAGGGATAAGGAGATCTCATTGAAGATAATGAGGATAGTTTATCTCACAGTAAAACGGAAACACGTGAGGGGAAAAGAGAAGTTAAAAAGCTCAGGTACTTTCACTGTCATAAAATAAGCCACATGAAGTCGCAGTGTTGGTGGTTTTAGAAAAAGCAGTGGAAACACAAATGTGAGAAAATAGCATACGTCAGTGAGCTTTGTTGAAGTGGTAAAGGAAAGCATAGTGGAAGCTAACAAGCTGCAGAAGAATGTACAACCTGATCAGGAGTTGGTTGAAAAGAAAGTGCGAGATCTTTTTAAAGAATTTTCTTGCATGGGTGGGGTTTACTCATGTGTGCCAGGAAGTGCAAGTAAAGAAATTTAAAATTAAAGAGATATGGGAGCAAGTCAGTCTTTTGTGTTGAGAGTTGAAAATATACGTAATTCAGAAGGAGTGTTGTCAGAAAAGGTGGTGATATTTGGAATTCATGGTGAGAAGAATAGTGATCCATTATATAAAGTGAGGTTGGAGAGTCTGGTGAAAAGTGGTGAAGTTGTGGTCTGAGTAATAGAGAAATTATTGATTTAGAAATACAGTTTATCCTTGGTAATGTTATAGCTCGATCACAGGTGGGAGTGATGACAACTGTGGTTGAAAAGACAGTGGAAAATCAGGCAACTAAGGTGTTACAGGAAGTGCATCCTGGAATTTTACCTGACTGTGTGGTAACAAGATCACATAGCTACAGATTGAAACAGGAGTAGAAATCACGGAATAAAGATAAGGAAATTGAAGAACAATTACCAGAGACGATGTTTGATCAAATTGTTGAGAAAAAACAAGGACAGGTAGAGAACAAGATGAATATTTTTAGTTCAGAGAAGCGAGCTAAATTACAACAGAAGGATGAAACACTAAAGCAGTTGTATCAAACAGCATACACAGAAGTATAATCTGAATAAATCCCAGACTATTACTATCTTAGAAATGAAGTGTTGATGAGAAAACAGAGACTAATACATGTTCAGGTGATGAAAAATGGGCAAAAGTTCATTAAGTTTTATTACCAGTGGTTGTAGAAAAGTGGTAGCTCATGAGGTACCTGTATAAGGTCATTTAGGAGAAAGGAAAGCTCTAGACAAAATGAAAAAACATTTTTTCTTGGCCTGGACTGCACAGATATGTGGTTGATTCTTACCAGATATGTCATATATGTCAGGTAATTGGAAACTTTCAGGCAGTGATAAAACCAGCATTCTTGATATATATTCTCACATTTTAGGAACATTTTACAATAGTATTAATTGATTGAACAAAGAACAAAGAAAATGTACACCCTCCAAGCCTGTGCCGATCCAAATCCATTGTCTAAACCTATCACCCAATTCCTAAGGATCTGTATCCCTCTGCTCCCCACCTACTCATGCATCTGTTCAGATGCACCTTAAATGAATCTACCATGCCTGCCTCTACTACCTCTGCTGGCAACGTGTTCCAGGCACCTACCACCCTCTGTGTAAAGTACTTTCTGTGTATGTCCCCCTTAAACTTTTCTCGTCTCACCTTGAATGCGTGATCTCTCGTTATTAAATCCCTCAACCTGGGAAAAAGCTTATCTCTATTTACCCTGTCTACACCCTTCATGATTTTGTAGACCTCAATCAGGTCCCCCCTCAGTCTCCTTTTTTCTAATGAAAACAATCTTAACCTACTCAACCTCTCTTCATAGCTAACACCTTTCATACCAGGCAACATCCTCGTAAACCTTCTCTGCACCGTCTCCAAAGCGTCCACATCTTTTTGATAATATGGCAACCAGAACTGTACACAGTAATCTAGATGCGGCCAATCCAAAGTCTTGTCCAATTTTAACATGACCTGCCAGCTCTTATACTCAGTACTCTGTCCGATGAAGGCAAGCATATCATATGCCTCTTGACCACTCTATCTACCTATGCAGCTCCCTTCAGGGTACAATGGACCTGAACTCCCAGATCTCTCTGCTCATCAACTTTTGCCAAGGCTCTTCATACAGTATAGCTCGCTCTAGAATTAGACCTTCCAAAATGAATCACTTCGCATTTGCCCAGATTGCATAGGTTTGACCAGGTTCCACATGGTAAACTGGTTAGCAAGGTTAGTTCACATGGAATACAGGGAGAGCTAGCCATTGGCTCAAAGATAGGAGACAGAAGGTAGTGGTGGATGGTGGCTTTTTGGACTGGAGACCTGTGACCAGCATTGTGTTGCAAGAATCACTGCTGGATCTGGGTTATTGGGGAGTTTACCAAACCATTGACGAAGAGGGAAGTACTATGATTCCTGGGACTAACTAGCTTATATCGGAATTACGTACCGAATTTTAGCAATGTGGTTGATCCACTGACTGACTTATTGAAAAAGTGTTGAAACTTTCAATGGACGGAGAAATCTCAGAAGGCATTTGACAACTTGAAAGCTGAATTGACCATTGCTCTGGCATTAGTCACCTAATTACTCAAAGCTATTCAAGGTGACTATCATAGAGTCATAAAGATATACAGCATGGAAACAGACCCTTTGGTCCATGCCGCTGAGATACCCTAACCTTATCTAGTCCCATTTGCCAGCACTCATATCCCTCTAAACTCTTCCTATTCATAGACCCATCCAGATGTCTTTTAAGTTCTGTAATTGTACCAGCCTCCACCACTTCCTCTAGCAGCTCATTCCATACACGTACCAGCCTCTGTGTGAAAACGTTGTCCCTTTGGTCCCTTTTATATCTTTCCCCTCTCACCCTGAACCTATGCCCTCTAGTTCTGGACTCCCCCATCCCAGGGAAAACACCTTGTCTGTTTATCCTATCCATGCCCTTCATGATTTTATAAACCTCTGTAGGGTCACCCCTCAGTCTCCGACATTCCAGGGACTATTGATAAAAACTGATGTTGGCGTTGGTGCTGTACTTTTTCGAGGAAGTGACAAGAAGATAGAAAGGCCTATTGGGTATTTTTCCAAAAAGCTGAATAGTCAGCAACAGAAATATTCCACATCATATTTCACATCATATGAGATGTTGCATTTTGGAAAAGCAAATCAGGGCAGGATTTATACACTTAACAATAAGGTCCTGGGGACTGTTGCTGATGTAAGAGATCTTGCAGCGCAGATTGATAGTTCCTTGAAAGTGGAATCACAGGTATGTACGATAGTGAAGAATGTGTTTGTTATGCTTGCCTTTATTGGTCAGTGCATTGAGTATGGGAGTTGGGAGGTCATGTTATGGCTGTACAGGACCACTTTTGGAATGCTGCATGTAATTCTGGTCTCCCTGCTATAGGAAGAACTTTAGAACATAGAACATAGAAGAATACAGCGCAGTACAAGCCCTTTGGCCCTCGATGTTGTGCCGATCCAAGCCCACCTAACCTACACTAGCCCACTATCCTCCATATGCCTATCCAACGCCCGTTTAAATGCCCATAAAGAGGGAGAGTCCACCAGTGCTACTGGCAGGGCATTCCATGAACTCACGACTCACTGAGTAAAGAATCTAACCCTAACATCTGTCCTATACATACCACCCCTTAATTTAAAGCTATGCCCCCTCGTAATAGCTGACTCCGTACATGGAAAAACGTTCTCATGGTCAACCCTATCTAAACCCCTAATCATCTTCTACACCTCTATCAAGTCACCCCTAAACCTTCTTTTCTCCAATGAAAACAGTCCCAAGTGCCTCAGCCTTTCCTCATACGATCTTCCTACCATACCAGGCAACATCCTGGTAAACCTCCTCTGCATCCGTTCCAGTGCCTCCTCATCCTTCCTATAGTATGGCGACCAAAACCGCACACAATACTCCAGATGCAGCCGCACCAGAGCCTTATATAACTGCAACATGACCTCAGGACTCCGGAAAGCAATTCCTGTAACAATAAAAGCCAGTACGCCATATGCCTTCTTCACTGCACTATTTACCTGGGTGGCAACTTTCAGAGATCTGTGTACATGGACACCAAGATCCCTCTGCTCATCCACACTACCAAGTATCCGACCATTAGCCCAGTACCCCATCTTTTTATTACTCATACCAAAGTGAATCACCTCACACTTACCCACATTGAACTCCATTTACCACCTTTCTGCCCAGTTCTGCAACTTATCTATATCCCGCTGTAACCTGCCACATCCTTCCTCTCTATCAACAACTCCACCGACTTTCGTATCATCCGCAAATTTGCTCGCCCAACCTTCTAGCCCCATCTCCAGGTCATTTATAAAAATGACAAACAGCAATGGTCCCAAAAAAGATCCTTGCGGAACACCGATAGTAACTGCACTCCAAGATGAACCTTTACCATCAACTACTACACTCTGTCTTCTTCCAGCCAGCCAATTCCTAATCCAAACCTCCAACTCACCCTCAATGCCATACCTCCGAATTTTTTGCAGTAGCCTACCATGGGGAACCTTATCAAACGCCTTTCTAAAATCCATATACACCACATCTACTGCTTTACCCTCGGCCACCTCCTTAGTCACCTTCTCAAAGAATTCAATAAGGTTTGTGAGGCACGATCTGCCCTTCACAAAACCATGCTGACTATCCTTGATCACATTATTCCTATCCAGATGTTCATAAATCCTATCCCTTACAATTCTCTCTAACACTTTGCCCACAACAGAAGTGAGGCTCACCGGCCTATAATTACTAGGGTTATCCCTACTCCCCTTCTTGAACAAGGGAAGCACATTTGCTATCCTCCAGTCTTCTGGCACTATTCCTGTAGGCAACAAGGACATAAAAATCAAGGCCAATGGCTCTGCAATCTCCTCCCTTGCTTCCCAGAGAATCCTAGGATAAATGCCATCAGGCCCAGGGGACTTATCTATTTTCACCCTTTCCAGAATTTCCAACACCTCTTCCCTACATACCTCAAAGCCGTCCATTCTAATTAATTGTGACTCATTATTCACATCGGCAACAATGTCCTGTTCCTGAGTGAATACTGACGAAAAGTATTCATTCAGTGTCTCCCCAATCTCTTTAGCCTTCACATGCAACTTCCCACTACTATGCTTGACTGGACCTATTCCTACCCTAGTCATTCTTTTATTCCTGACATACCTATAGAAAGCCTTTGGGTTTTCCCTAATCCTACCAACTAAGGACTTTTCATGTCCCCTCCTTGCTGCTCTTAGCTCTCTCTTCAGATCCTTCCTGACTACCTTATAACTCTCAATTGCCCCAATTGAACCTTCACGCCTCATCTTTACATAGGCCGCACTCTTCCCTTTAACAAGGGATTCCAATTCCTTATTAAACCACGGCTCCCTCACACGACCCTTTCCTCCCTGCCTGACAGGTACATACTTATCAAGGACAGTCAATAGTTGCTCCTTGAACAAGCTCCACATATCAATTGCGCCCTTGCCTTGAAGCCTACTTTTCCAAGCCACGCATCCTCAGTCGTGCCTCACCGCATCATAATTTCCCTGCCCCCAGCTGTAACTCTTGCCCTGCAGTGCATACTTATCCCTCTCCATCACTGGAGTAAAAGTCACCGAATTGTGGTCACTGTCCCCAAAGTGCTCACCTACCTCCAATTCTAACACCTGGCCTGGTTCATTACCCAGAACCAAATCCAGTATGGCCTCACCTCTTGTTGGCCTGTCTACATATTGTGTCAGGAAACCCTCCTGCACACATTGGACAAACACTGACCCATCTAACGAACTCGAGCTATAGCTTTCCCAGTCAATATCAGGAAAGTTAAAGTCCCCCATAACAACCACCCTATTACTTTCACTCTTCTCCTGAATCATCCTCGCAATTCTTTCTTCTACGTCTCTCGGACTATTAGGAGGCCTGTAGAAAACTCCTAACAGGGTGACCTCACCTTTCCTATTCCTAACCTCAGCCCAAACTACCTCAGATGGCGAGTCTTCATCCATCGTCCTTTCCACCACTGTAATACTATCTTTGACAAGCAATGCCACACCTCCCCCTCTTTTACCCCCACCTCTGACCCTACTAAAACACTTAAACCCTGGAACCTGCAACAGCCAATCCTGTCCCTGTTCTACCCATGTCTCCGTAATAGCCACAACATCGAAATCCCAGGTACCAACCACGCTGCAAGTTCACCTACCTTATTTTGTATACTTCTTGCATTGAAGTATACACATTTCAAGTCACTTTCCTGTTTACAGGCACCCTCCTTTGAGATTGATGCCATGTTCCTAACCTGTTGTGAAACTTGGAAGGGTTCAGAAACGATTTACAAGGATGTTGCCAGGGTTGGAGGGTTTGAGCTTTAGGGAGAGACTGAATGGATTGGTGCTGTTTTTCCTGGAGTGTCGGATGCTGTGGTTTATTGAGGTTTATAAAATCATGAGGTGCGTAGTTTGGGTAAGTGGACAAAATGTCTTTTCCCCGGGAATGAGGAGTCCAAAACTAGAAGGCATAGGTTTAAGGTGAGAGGGGAAAGATTTAAAAGGGAACTAAGGGGCAACGTTTTCATGCAGGGCGTGGGTGCATGTATGGAATTGCTGCCAGAGGTAGTAGTGGAGGCTGGTGCAATGATTACATTTAAAAGGCAGCTGGATGTGTGTATGAAGAGAAAGGGTTCAGAGAGACATTAGCCAAATACTGGCAAATGGGGCTAGGTCAGTTTAGGATATATGGTCACCGTGGATGATTGGACTGAAGAGTCTGTTTCTGTGCTGTACATCTCCATGACTCTAATTGAGAAGGAAACATTGAGTTTGGTGTTGGCGTTGTAATGTTTCAACAATTAAGTTGCCTGGGTAGTGTCTTAGACAATTGAATGTACTAAGCATAATCCCTAAAAGTTTTAGAAAAAATTAAGGATAAGAATTCCAGGCTGTTTAGTTGGAGCTTATTAATGCAGCCATTTAATTTTAAATTTATATACGTGGCAGGACAAGAAGCAGAATTGCTGACTCATCACGACTTTGATGAGTGGAGATGGAGATGTTTGGTGGTGGGAAGAAATGGACTGTAGTATTGAATGCTTGCATGCTTAGAGTCAGTGTAATGTATATATATTGTAGTGCATTGATCATGTAAAAGTAAAGGTTTTTAAAAGTGAAGCCATCTCTGTATATTGATGGTTTTCTTTTAAAAGGGGGAGGTTTGATGCCACTATGGCTTTAATAGGTGTAAGAAAGGTTCTAGGAAGAAAATAAGTCAGAGCAATCTGGTCCAAACCAATAAAGTAAACAGCTTGTGAGGCCTTGGTTTTTTTCTTTAAGGTTGGAACAATAAAAGCAGCATGAATGGGGTGGGGGCAAGCACCCATAGAACTAGGATTTTAGTTTAAGCTTTCACTAGCTTTTGAGGTTTGAAAGCTGCTATACAACTATCCCTGCTACAGCAAAACACTTGTGTTCTCTCTGAAAATTTTCTCTTGATGTTCTTTCCTCCTGGTCTGGAGAAATGTTGCCTGTGAGACAATCGATTTTACTGAATGTGTTATGAAGGGAATGATTCCTGTGGAATGCTGACAGAGAAGGGGAGGAGAAAGTATGTTTGGTGGTGGCCTCCTGCTGGAGGTGGTGGAAATGGCAGAGAATGACTTGTACCTCAAGAATTGCTTGTTGAAATAGCAAGCAACTGGGAGGTGACAAAATATAACTATACTTCAGTTCCATGTTTTGGCTCACAGACAAATCAATGTGGCCCATGTTTCTTAATGTAACCTAAACATGCTGACAATGAGAAACTAGATGGCTATGCCATGGAAGACAACACGTTTTTGACGCTTAAGAAGAATAATTGTAGACTCAACACATTAATCCTCTTTCTCTCCACAGATGCTGCTAGATTGATTGAGTTTCTCCACCACTTTCTGCCTATTTCTGATTTCCAGTATCTGCAGTATTTTGCTTTTCATGTTTTGATCCACCTTGTGATTTATTCATCAGTTTATCTTATTATTTTTAATTTCTTCATTGACATCTTTAGTTTCATCATGAACAAGATGGGCTGAATGGCCCCCTTCTATGCTGTTTAGTTTGTCTGGTTCTCTTGTTCTAACTGATGGAAGTATGAGCACTTCAAGTATATCTTAAGAGCATGGCTTATTGTAATGAAATATGTATCATTAAAAGGAAAATTAAATTTAATTGTATGTTTAAGCAGTACCCCAATGGATATTTGTTTCATTTTTAAGGTAAATTGTCAATATTTTAAAGAAAATAAATGATTGATTTTTTGAACTGTGTTTTTTACACTAGCATTGAAGTTATCCGCTTGGGCAGCAGCTTCTACATTGATTGGGATTCCAAAATGTATTACCCAAAGAAGGACACTCCTGCATTAGCACGTACGACAACATTAACTGAGGAGCTTGGACAGATCCAGTATATATTCTCTGATAAAACAGGGACCCTGACACAGAATATCATGATATTCAACAAATGCACAATTAATGGCAAAATGTATGGTAAGGAATTGCAACAAGTTTTTTTTTACTTTTATTCAGTTATATGGACTTTGCTGGTTCAGCCATTGCCATTGGGAAAGTGATGATGAGCTGCCTTCTTGAACAGCTAGAATCCATTTTGTTTAGGTATGCCTCCAATGCTGTTAGGGAGGAAGTGGGGTTGAAAAGTGTGGTGCTGGAACAACGCAGCAGGCCAGGCAGCATCCGAGGAGCAGGAGAATTGACGTTTCGGGCTGATGCCCGAAACGTCAATTCTCCTGCTCCTCGGATGCTGCCTGGCCTGCTGCGTTTTTCTAGCACCACACTTTTCAACTCTGGTCTCCAGCATCTGCAGTCCTCACTTCCCCCCTGTTAGGGAGGAAGTTCCAGGATTTCGACCCTGTGACATTAAAGGAGTAGCAATATGCTTCCAAGTCAGGATGGTGAATGGCTTCTCTGTCTATTCTATTCAGCCCACTAATGGTTTTGGAAAACCTGTATCAAATCACCTTTTAGTCTTTCTCTCGAAGGAGAATCAGTTCCAACTTCTTCAATCTGTCCTCATAACTGCAGTTTCTCATTCCTTGAATCATTCTTGTAAATTGTTTCTGAAATTCTGTAAATCTTTTTAATGTTTTCACATCTTTCCTATAATATGGTCCAGAGTTGCACAGAATTTTCCAGATCCCTTTTTCATTTATTCATGGGATGTGAATGTTGCAGGTCTGCCAATATTTATTGTCCTCTATAATTGCTCTTGAAAAGGTTGTCGTGAGGGTCCTTCTTGAATTTCTAGAGTCCGTGTTGTGTTAGTAAACCCACAATGCTGTTAGGGAGGGAGTTCCAAGATTTTGATTCAGCAACAGTGAAGGAGCAGTGATACATTTCTAAGCCAGGTTGTTCTGTACCTTGGCAGGGAATTTGTAGATGGTATTACCCCCATGCATCTGCTACCCTGGTCCTTGTAGTTGGTAGCGGGCACAGATTTAGAAAGTTGAAGGAGCCTTGGTAAGTTGTTACAGTGTGTCATATATAGTACACATTGCTGCTACTGTGTGTCAATGATGAAAGGGTCGAATGTTTAAGTTGATGAATTGGGTGTCAATGCAGTGGGATGCTTTATTGAGCATGAATGGTGGTAAACTTCTTGAGTGTTATTAGAATCATAATCTTCCATGCAAGTCAACAGCATTCCATGTAACCAGACCTTCTTCATTATAGATGATAGGCAGTTGTTGGGGAAAATGAGTCAATTATATGACAATTTCTGCTAACAGTAACTCCATGATGTTGAAGGTGGAGTATTTAATGATTACAATGTAATTGAATACCAAGAGGGGATGGTTAGGTTATCTCTGGATGGAGATGGTCACTGCCTGGCAATTGTTAGATGTAGATGTTACTTATCTCTTGACACCCCAAAGCCTGTACTCTCCATATTTATATAAGTAATTCATACCCAATTAACCCTTAATCAGTATTTTAATCCCTGCTCCTTATTCCATGAAGTCTCAGGCATCCCTTTAGATCTTATTAGATTAGATTACTTACAGTGTGGAAACAGGCCCTTCGGCCCAACAAGTCCACACCGCCCCGCCGAAGCGTAACCCACCCATACCCCTACATCTACATTTACCCCTTACCTAACACTATGGGCAATTTAGCTTGGCCAATTCACCTGGCCTGCACATCTTTGGACTGTGGGAGGAAACCGGAGCACCCGGAGGAAACCCACGCAGACACGGGGAGAACGTGCAAACTCCACACAGTCAGTCGCCTGAGGCAGGAATTGAACCCGGGTCTCAGGCGCTGTGAGGCAGCAGTGCTAACCACTGTGCCACCGTGCCGCCCACTAAGTTGATTAGTTGATTTCATTCTTTTCTTTTTAAGTAAATTAATACATATATTTTACATATAAAATAAAAACAGTCAAAACAAAATATATGAAATGACAATGTACAGGTACACAATCCTTTATCCGAAATGCTTGGGATTAGCTGGTTTTTGGATTTTTTGAATTTCGGAATAAGTGACAGTTCAACGGTGGAATTTTGAAAAATCTTACCGAACAGCAGACTCACTGTGAGTAACAGGCCCTGAGACAGAATTGAATCCTGCCAGTGCTGGGCCATGCCAGCATCGACTGACATGCATCGAGTGGGTGTGGAGTTGGGTTAACTGTTGCGTGCCAAACAACCTTGTAAATGAGATTAAAACTTCACAAGAAACCTTCGGATTTTGGAGATTTTCGGATTTTGGGAGTTTGGATAAAGGGTTGTCTACCTGTATTCGTCATAGAGTCATAGAGATGTACAGCTTGTCCATGCCAACCAGCTATCCCAACCCAATCTAGTCCCACCTGCCAGCTATTCCCATTATTTTCTTTGCAATTTAAAATTCTAAGTGTCCTTTTTCCATGATGCGCTACAGTTTCTTAGAGCTTGCTATTTCCTTGTAAAACAGTCAAATATCTGACTGCAGTTACCCACCCATTTCAATTTGGAGCTTTGTGTATTCACTAGTATCTGTTTTAAAAATGTGATATTGATGCTTAGTCATTTTTCATTCACATACCTTGTGAAATGTATGTTATTCCATCATGACTTAGTATCTGTGTCGAACTCAATGGGTATTACTGCTGAATCCCTTACTGAAATTTCTTCCGATATTTTCACTAAGAAAAGCACTATACCTACCACTACACCAACAACGAGGGTTTCTGTTGCTAAGGTACTTTTTCCTACTCTTTTAATCTTTTTAGCTTCCCAGACTAAAGGGTTACATTTACCTCCTTTTCCTACAAGAAAAATAATAGACACTCCTGTGCTTGAGAACTCATCACAGAGATTTGCATAAGAAGCATCACTGAGAACCAGTTTCATTTTCCTACTATTTCTCAGTAATAAATTTTTTTTAAAAACCGCTGTGTTTTTAATTTTTTCAGTGTTTATTTGCCCAAATAATACCTTACACCCTGGGATTTTCCATAGTTGTACTCAACTCTAACACTGGCATTTGGCCTCTTTTGGGTGCCCAAGCAATTTGAGTATGAGCAGCATGATGGCTTAGTGGTTAGCACTGCTGCTTTGCAGCACCAGGGATCTGGGTTCAATTCCAGCCACAGGTGACTGTCTGCATGGAGTTTGCACATTCTCCCCTTGTCTGCGTGGATTTCCTCCCACTGTCACAAAGGTCAGGTGAATTGGCCATGCTAAATAGTGATAGGTGCATTAGTAGGGAGTAGGGGAATGGGTCTGGATGGGTTGCTCTTTGGAGGGTCGGTGTGGACTTGTTGGGCTGAAGGGCATGTTTCCACACTGTAGGGAATCTAATCTAATCTTCCCAGGCAAATCCTCACCGGTGTGTATTCCACAGATTCCCCATGAGCAAATCTCATTTGGAAGAATGACTCTGGGGCATTATAGCAAAACAGGTGAGAAGCTAGGAATGCTTTGTTGAGTAACTCACTTCCTATTTGTCCAACGTCTTTTTACTATCGATAAGACGTAGGTCAAGGAGGTGATGCAATACTCTCCATTTGCCATGAGAGCCAGAATAGATCTGTAAAATGCAAATTACTTGATTAATTTAGTTTTTTAATGAAGTAAAAGAGAAGTTAGATGAAAGGAAAACAAGGCACACTGTTTATATGATTTTTTTGAAAAAGATATTAACTGAGTATCACATTTAAATTTTAAAAATTGAGACTTATAAAACAGAAGGATCACTTTCACTTTGGTTAAAAGGTTGATAGAGATGTAAAAAAACAGTGAGTTGTGATCAATGGTCATTTTCTAATGTGGATGATAGTATGTGCTATTCCCAAAGGTTCAGTGTTGCAATGGCTGCTTTCATGATGTATAAAATTACTCAGATGTAGAGTAAAACTTTAAAATGTGCCAACATTTCTAAGTTTGGTGGTGTTGCTAACATCCAAGGTGACACCAATCAACTGTCATAGGCCATAATTAGCAGAATTGGCAGTCAAGTTACAAATGGAATTGTAGGGAGAAGTGTGAGGTGATGCACTTTGGTAGAAGAAATATTGACCTGCATTATAAACTAAACTAAATAGTTTAGGATGGAAGCATAAGGAAGTTCGCCTTGTTAGGATTCAGGTAGATATCTTTTTTTTAAAAAAATCAGTTTCCCAAACAACCACCCAAAATTCCTGAAGGAAAATATTTCTCATCTTAAGAAAGCATTGTAACAACCAAAATCAATATAATCAAAACAATACTTAAGAGGCAGCAAATACTGAAGGAAGTGCACTCTTCTATGAATTAATACAATCAAGATATGTCTTATTACTTTAGTACACTTCTGTCAGATATGAAATATTACAATGAGAGGTGATGACCTAGTGGTATTATTGCTTGATTTATTAATCCAGAGATACAGATAATGTTCTGGGCACCTGAGTTCGAATTCTGCCATGGCAAAGGATTTTATATTCAGTAAAAATCTGGAATTAGAAGTCTGATGATAACCATGAAACCATTGTTAATTTTTGGGAAAGCCCATCTGATTCACTGACGTCTTTCAAGGATGGAAACTGCTGTCATCACATGGTATGGCCTACATGTGAACTACAGCAATATGGTTGATTCTTAGCTACCCTCTGGGCAATTAGAGATGGACAGTAAATGCTGTTTAACGGTGACGTCTCTGCCCATGAATGAATAAAGAAAATTCCAAAGTTGTACCTAGTTCCATTTGACTAACTTTTCCCTGCAGCACTATAGAACACAGAACATAGCACAATGAAGCGCAGAACAGGCCCTTTGGCCCTCAATGTTGCGCCAACCTGTGAACTATTCTCAGCTCATCCCCCTACGCTATCCTATCATCATCCATGTGCTTATCCAAGGATTGTTTAAATCTGCCTAATGTGGCTGAGTTAACTACATTGGCAGCTAGGGCATTCCATGCCCTTACCACTCTCTGAGTAAAGAATCTGCCTCCGACATCTGTCTTAAATCTATCACCCCTCAATTTATAGTTATGTCCCCTCGTACAAGCTGACGTAATCATTCTAGAAAAAAAGACTTCCACTGTCTACCCTATCTAATCCTCTGATCATCTTGTATGTCTTTATCAAATCCCCTCTTAGCATTCTTCTTTCCAATGAGAATAGCCTTTCCTCATAAGAGCTTCCCTCTAGACCAGGCAACATTCTGGTAAATCTTCTCTGCACCTTTTCCAATGCTTCCACATCCTTTCCGAAATATGGCAACCAGAACTGTACAAGCCAAATTAGCGCTTTGTACAGTTGCAGCATGATATTGCAGCTCCGGAACTCAATCCCTCTACCAATGAAACCTAATAAACCGTATGCTCACTGAGCTGGAAGGTTCATTTCCAGATGTTTCGTCACCCTACTAGGTAACATCTTCAGTGGGCCTCAGGCATAGCGCTGTACACGATTCCTGCTTTCTATTTATATGTTTGGGTTTCTTTGGGTTGGTGATGTCATTTCCTGTGGTCATTTCCTGTTCTTTTTCTCAGGGGGTGGTGGGTGGGGTCTAACTCAATGTGTTTGTTGATAGAGTTCCAGTTGGAATGCCATGCTTCTAGGAATTCTCGTGCGTGTCTCTGTTTGGCTTGTCCTAAGATGGATGTGGTCCCAGTGAAAGTGGTGTCCTTTCTTATCTGTATGTAAGAGAGGGTCATGCCTTTTTGTGGTATGTTAGTGTTCATGTATCCTGGTGGCTAGTTTTCTGCCTGTTTGTCCAATGTAGTGTATGTTACAATTCTTGCATGGTATTTTGTAAATGACATTACTTTTGCTTGGTGTCTGTATAGGGTCTTTTTAAGTTCATTAGCTGTTGTTTTAGTGTGTTGGTGGGTTTGTGGGCTACCATAATGCCAAGGGGTCTGAGTAGTCTGGCCGTCATTTTGAAAAAGAATGGGTACCCAATGAACAAAGTCCGCCGATTTCTCCGCAACAAACCCAAACAAGCAGACAAAACACGTCGAGAAACCCTAGGTACTCTCCCCTACATCAAAGACATCTCGGAAATGACTGCCAGACTACTCAGACCCTTTGGTGTCACTAACCCACCAACACACTAAAACAGCAGCTAATGAACTTGAAAGACGCTATACAGACACCAAGTAAAACTAATGTCATTTACAAAATACTGTGCAAGAACTGTAACAAACACTATATTGGACAAAAAGGCAGAAACGAGCCGCTAGGATACATGAACACTAACTAGCCACAAAACGACATGACCCTCTCTCACTAGTGTCCATACATACAGATGAGGAAGGACACCACTTCGACTGGGCAACACATCCATCTTAGGACCAGCCAAACAGAGATACACATGAGAATTCCTAGAAGCATGGCATTCCAACTGGAACACTATCAACAAACACATCAGGTTAGACCCCATCTACCACTTCCTGAGAAAAAGAACAGGAAATGACATCACCAACCCAAAGAAACCCAAACATATAAATAGAAAGCAGGAATCATGTACAGTGCTTTGTCTGAGGCCCACTGAAGATGTTACCTAGTAGGGTGATGAAGCGTCTGGAAATGAACCTTCCAGCTCAGCAAGCAAACCTACATCCAGAACCTCAACCTGAGCTACAAATCTTCTCAAAACTTGCTAACACCATATGCCTTCTTGACAGCACTATCAACCTGGGTGGCAACTTTCAGGGATCTATGTACATGGACTCCAAGATCCCTCTGCACATCCACACTACCAAGAATCTTTCCATTGACCCAGTACTCTGCCTTCCTGTTATTCTTCCCAAAGTGAATCACCTTACATTTAGCTGCATTGAACTCCATTTGCCACCTCTCAGCCCAATTCTGCAGTTTATCCAAGTCCCCTGTAACATTCTTCCAACTGTCCACTACTCCACCGGCTTTAGTGTCATCTGCAAATTTACAATCCATCCACCTATGTCTGCGTCTAAGTCATTTTATAAAAATGACAAACAGCAGTGGTCCCAAAACAGATCCTTGTGGCACACCACTAGTTATCGGACTCCAGGCTGAATATTTTCCGTCGACCACCACTCGCTGCCTTCTTTCAGAAAGCCAGTTTCTAATCCAAGCTGCTAAATCACCCTTAATCCCATGCCTTTGCATTTTCTCCAACAGCCTACCATGTGGAACCTTATCAAAGGTTTTACTGAAGTCCATGTACACCAAGTCAACTGCCCTACCCTCATCTACATGCTTGGTCACGTTCTCAAAAAACTCAATTAGGTTTGTGAGACATGACCTGCCCTTGACAAAACCTTGTTTCCCTTGATGAAACTTGGAAAGTCCAGCCACTCAAACTGAATTTTCCACAAGGAAGGCTCAATTTGATGATATATTGCTCCATTAATATTCAGAAGTCTTGTCTGCTCTGTACCCTTCTATTCAAACAGCAAATTTAATTGTTTCAAGTATCATAGTTTTCCACAGTAATGTTTTCTTCTTTTCATCTTCACAGCAGTATTATCTTCATCCTCCTCTTCCCTATCCTCCCCACTAACACCATGTCTCACAAAACAATTTTTCCTTTACTGTGAGTCACTGCATGCAGGTATAAAGATTGTCTCTTGACGTTAATAGATTCCTTTTCGAGCTTCACTGTGATGGCAGCCAGACTGCATGGACATATTTCCACCATTCCCCATTTTACTGCAAGTTAAATGAGACATTTTAAATTATACTTGTCGTACAAAGTCTAGCATTCAGAATAATTTGCACAGATCTTAAAGATGACAGTACATATTGAGGGGGCAGTTAGAAATGCATCTGAGTTGTTGGGCTTCATAAGTACTTGCAGTAGTAAGAGCAAAGTACTGCAGATGCTGGAATCTGTACTGAAAACAAAAGTTGTCAGAAATCAGAGCAGGTCAGGCAGTATCCATGGACAGACAGCAAGCTAACATTTCATGTCTGACACTGATATCAGCTGACAACATTGACAGCGTCTGTCAAGAGAAAAAACTATTTCAGATCTTTGGCATTTCATAAGAATATTTTGGACCATTATATATGTTTTATCTCTCCACGTATACTGTCCAACCTGCTGAGTACTGCCAGCATTTTATGCTTTTATACTCCTTCTGTGCCATAAAGACTATGACTTTGACTCTATGGTAACTGGAGCACCTCAAAAATAGATAAATAAAAGTAGAAAAAGAAGAAATTAAGAGCAAGTTGTTATTAACACCAGTTTATCGGTAATTGAAATTGCTATCTGCCTGTTAGTGGAATTAAGTTGTACAACTTGAATGTGATACTTTTTAACATGTGAAGGATCCCATTTCGAAGAGTTTTACCTTTCCCAGCTGAAAACATTTCTTGCATTTATGTGTTCACAGGAAACGTGCACGATTTATCTGGGCAAAGGATTGATATTACTGCAGTAAGGAATTTTCTCCTTTATTCTACATTTATATCTTTCATGTAAGATAGCATAAAGAGTTAAGTATGCAGTTATACAGCTTGACTTATAAATTATTGTCTTCAAAATGTTTAGAAATGTTGCTGAGCTATTAGTGCCCTAAAATTTCATAACCAAAGAACTATCACAAAATTATGTTAAATTCAATTGCAGTGTCCACAGCAGAATTTTGAAAGTGTTTGTTTGATATTTAGGGTGGAACTTTCTCAGCCCCTGAATAACGAAAGTTTTGGCAAGAATTTTGAAAAGTTGGGCGAGATCAGCAGTAATTACATTTTCGATATTAAGGGCAAACAGTCTTACACTCTAAGCAAGTGTTGAATGGCGAGGTGAGAACATCACCAGTGAGTGGTGATAGGGTTATTTGCGACAAGTAACATCTCATTATTAGTTAATCTGGCCTCAATTATATGTTGTTTCCTATTTTCCCTCCTGCCAGGGAGTTAGCATTGATTCCTGAAATATAATTCAGAATGTGTCTCAGCGACTCCTGCTCTCTGCTTATTCCTGTGACTCTACATCTTAGACAGCAGTCACCAACATCTCAGGGCATACTCCATGGGCAGTGACTGAATGAACTCCTCCCTGTGGACATTGGCATGGAACATATACCAGCCTCTCTGCATCATCATGGCACGTATGAGTCATGTACAATACATTTCTGAACATCAGTGCTGCAACTTAGAGCACACCAATATCTTTCGTTAGAATCCTTCTGTCAGGACACTTTGTGCGTACAGATAGGCACCCGATTTGCTGGCAGGGCTTCTAAGTTGTTCACTCGCTCAAATGTTTTTCACATAGTTGAATGATTGCAGTACCTCTGCCTTACTTGTAATGCTTTGCCTTGGCTTTTCTGTTCATGCTATGCCACCATAGCAAGACCTTAAAGGCTCACAGTGTTTGTCTTGACTTGCTTTTTGGCACAGATACAAAGCTGGGCAGCTTGTCATGCTTATCAGCAGTTACTGGTTAAGGGAGTGGGCCTGTTGCTGTATGGCATCATGGTTTGTCAATCTCATACCTGCACAATGTGCACTTCAAGTGGTTGCACCTTGGTGTACAGGAGGTACAAGAGGCCCAGAATCTATTATCCTAGATTCCATTTCTTCCAAATGAACAAGGCGCAATATCTCCACAGACTTCGGTTGTCTCAGGCCCCTGACAAAGTGTGTGCCAAATGCTACATGAAGAAGTGGATGGCCATGAGGGTGACAGTTAATCTAAACCTTTATGCAACTCGCTTCTTCCGAGTTACTGGGATCTTAGTGGGGTCTCAACCTTCGACCTATAGATTTGTTAAGGCTGTTACCATTCCCATTTGCACAAGATCGTACTGCTTCATCTTGTTGTCCGATGATGAGGTCAGTGCTGTGCCTCAGGTAATAGACTTGTCCAACATAGTTCATTTCCCACAGGTGCTGGGAACTATAGACTCTAAACATGTTGCATTGAGAGGGCTGCATCATAACGCAACTGACTTCACTAATAGAAAAGGATTCCAGTCCATCAATTCGCAAGCCATCTGTGATCATTTGTGTTGTATCTTAGAAGTCTGCACCAGTAACCCTGGAAGCTGCCATGATGCCGAGATCCTTAAAAAGTCTCATGTCCCTTCTTTGTTTCAAAGACAAGATACCTTACAAAGATGGTTACTGACAGACAAGGACTACGCTCTGTTCAGTTGCTGACGGCTCTGTTAAGTAACTCCTGACTGAGGCTGAGGATACATGCTGCCATTTGTCAACCAGGGTCATTATGGAGCAGAAAATATGTCTGCTGAAGTTGATGCACATGCTTGGATTTGTCCGGGTGGATACAGTAGTTCAGTCAAAAAGTGTGGTGCTGGTAAAGCACAGCAGGTCAGGCAGCATCTGAGGAACAGGAGAGTCGATGTTTCAAGCATAAGACCTTCATCAAGAATGCATGACTCTGAATAACCCACCCTTGCTAGTTCTTATATTATTAAAACATGGTTTCACATCAAAGCATATTGCTAAAAATAACAGCTAATGATGTTGAGAATAACATATTGATATAGATCGAAGGTGGCCAGCTTGTGGAAATAAAGAATCAGCATAAGTGAGTAGTTTTATGGTTGGCAGTATATACCAAGCGGAATACCACAGGGATCTGTACTGAGGTCTCTATTTGTTATAATTTAGTGAGGAACAATCTGAAAAATGGCGTGTTATACAGGAAAGTATGAATTTGACCACTTTCATGGAAGAATAAAAAGGAAACATTGTCTAAATTCTGAGAGATTGCGGAGCTAAAATGGAGAGGCAACACAAGTTAGTATGCAGATACATTGAGTAATTAGAAAAGCTAGTAGAACATTATTTTTTTATTGTGAGGGCAATTGAATACAAAAGTAGGAAGGTTATGCTTCAGCTATATAGGACATTGGTGAGATATGGAGTACTAAGTACATTATTGCTGAATTTATTCAGGAAATACATAAATGCGCTTAGAGCAGTTAAAGATGATATACTAGACTAACATTTAGAATGGGTGTGCAATCTTATGAGGAAGGGTTTGACGTTCTAGTGTCTGCTGGCATCAGCCTAGGTGCTGGAAAAGACAATGGCAGAAACAGCCCTGTCAAACCTGCAAAGTTCCCCTTACTAATATTTGGGGGCCAGTGCCAAAATTGGGAGAGCTGTCTCACAATCTGGGCAGGCAACAATCTGACATAGTCATACTCATGGAATCATACCTCACAGACAGTGTTCCTGTCGTCACCATTACCATCCCGGGATATGCCTTGTTCCACCAACAGTACAGACCCAGCAAAGATGGTGGAAAAGTGCACTCAACCATTACCATCAAGCAAGGGGATCAATCCCTAGGTCAATGGAGAGTGTAGGAGGGCATGCCAGATGCAACGCCAGGCATAACTAAAAATGAGGTGTCAACTTGGTGATAAAACCAAAAGGACTATTTGCAAGCCAAACAACATAAGCAATAAGCAATAAAGGTAAGCTTATCCACAACCAATGGATCAGATCTAAGCTCTTGATATGCCTTGTTCCACCAACAGCACAGACCCAGCAAAGAGGAAAAGTGATACGAAGTTGGGAGGATGGTACCTGAGGAGCCCTGCCGCATCCAGTTGCGGTGGTGGACAATTAAATAACTCACTGGAGGAGGAGGTTACACAAGTATCCCCATCATCAATGATTGAAGAGCCCAGGAAAAGATAAGGCTGAAGCATTCACAGTAATCTTCAGCCAGAAGTGCTGAGTGAATGATCCAGCTTGGCCTCCTGCAGTAGTCCCTCGTATCACAGATATCACTCCATGTGATATCAAGAAACAGTTGGAGACACTGGATACTGCAAAGGCCGTGGGCACTGACACCATTCCGATAATAATACTGAAGACTTTTGCCCCGGAACTTGCCACTCTTCGAGCCAAACTATTCCAATATTATTACAATACTGATATCCAACTGACAATGTGGCAAATTGTCCAGATATGTCCTATATATATAAAGCAGGACAAATCTAACCAATATTGTCCCATTAGTTTACTCTTCATCATCAATAAGGTGATGGAAACTGTCTTCAGTAATGCTATCAAGCTGTACCTGCTGAGCAATAGCCTGCTGTCTGACGTCCAGTTTGAGTTCCACCGGGGCCACTCAGCACCTAATGTCATTACAGTCTTGGTTCAAACATGGACAAAAGAGTTGAATTCCAAAGGAGAAGTGAGAACGACAGCGCTTGATATCAATGTTGCATTTGACTGAATGTAGCATCAAGGAACCTTGCAAAACTGGAATCAGTGGTTATCAAGGGAAGAACTCTCTGCTGCTTGGAGTTATGCCTGGCGCATAGGAAGATGGGTGTAGTTGTTGGAAGTCAGTCATCTCAGCTCCAGGACATCTGCAGGAGTTCCTCAAGATAATGTCCTAGGCCTAACCACCTTCAGCTGCTTTATCACTGACCTTCCTTCCATCAGAAGGTTTGCTGATGATTGCACAATGTTCATGACTCCATTCATGACTCCTCAGATACTGAAGCAGTCATGTTCAAATGCAACATGATCTGGACAATATCCAGGCTTGGACTGACAAGTTGCAAGTAACATTCAAGCCACAAAACTGCCAGGCTATGACCATAAGAGACAATCTAATAAGTACCCCTTGACAATCAATGGCAGTAGCTTCACTGAAACCCCATGATCAACATCCTTGGGATTACCATTGATAGAAACTCAACTGCACTTATGATATAATTCATGACTATAAGAGCAGGTCAGAAGCTTGGAATACTGCAGTGAGTAGCTCATGTCTTGACTCCTAAACCTTTCCTCTATCTGCAAGGCACAAGTCAGGAGTGTGATGGAATACTTCCCAACTCCTGGATAGGTGCAGCTCCAACAAGACTGCAAAAGCTTGACACCATCCAAGACAAAGTGATTTGCTTGATTGACAACTCATCCACAAGCATCCATTCCCTGCAACCGACGCTCGGCAGCAGTGTATGCTATCTACAAAATGGACTGCAGAAGTTCACCAAAACTCCTTAGACAGCACCTTCTCCATGACCACTTCCATCTAGAAGGACAAAGGCAGCAGATTCATGGGATCTCCACCACTTGCAAGTTTCCTTCCAAGTTGCTCACCATCCTGACTTGGAAATATATCATCGTTCCTTTCCTTTGCTGCGTCAAAATCCTGGAGTTTCCTCTCCAATGGCATTGTGGGTCAAGCCACAGCAGGTGGATTGCAGCAGCTCAAGAGGCAGTACACCACCACCTTCTCAATGTCAGCTAGAAACAGGCTGTAAGTGCTGGCCAACCAGTGTCCACATTCCACAAATGAATTTTTGAAACTTTAAAAGAGTAGGATACAACTCGCTGAAATATGCAAGATACTGAGGAGTATTGGCTGGGTCCATGTGGAAAGGATATTTCCTCCTGAGGAAGATTCAGGAGCTCAGGGTTACTGTTTAAAGAAGGGTTCATCCCTTTAAGATAGCTGAGGAGAATCTTTTCCTCATAAAGGGTCATTTCCTTTGGAACTCACTTCCTCAAAATGTGACGGAAACATATTTTTCAATCATTTTTAAGACAGGGATATATAGATAATTGATAAGTTGGGGGAAGGTAGGGGATAATTTTCATTTGTAGATAGAAATGTTAAACAATATCAGCCATGACCTCACTGACTGGTAGAGAAGGCTCAAGAAACTGAGCCTTACTCTTGTGACTGTTCATACATCCATATGTAGAGAGTTTAAATTATGCTGAGTATAATGACATCGCGCTTAAAGCTCCAACTTTCCAGGTGTTATATTCCTCCCAGAGGATAACAGAGAATTATAGACTCAGTGCTCTTGTGCTGCTGTACTAGATGTGCCTGAGAGCATGTGAGGTGATCCACAAGGAAAATGTAAGTAGTCAGTCGCCTTAACAGATTGAAAAAAAACACAATCTGTTGTAAAATTGCTATATTTTTGTCGAGTGTAAGATTGTATAGAATATTGACACCCATGCATGGGTAATTTCAGTGTTGGTGATCTTTCTTTTCCTAATGTCACCTTGGCAGCTGAGCTTGTACAAGCCTGCTGACTACCAGCTTCTTCAGATAAACTTTGATGGGTGACTTCTGGTTGTTTAGTGCCTATTGGTACTCTCTTTGGCATGATTTGTTGAAGGCATTTGGATCCTGGGCAGAGAGAAAGTGCAGCAGGACACTTCTGGAGATATCACTTTGTTGCCCCTCTTTCCTGTCAGTGAGTAGTTTCCCCACCCTCTTCAATCGAGTGGATGGCATACTCGGTGGGAGTCCAGTGTCCCACATCCACCTCTTACCTAGAGAGCAAATGAACCATCCATGGCTTGAGTGGTGGAATTAAGATCCATGCAAATCTTAAAGATTCTATCTATTCTGCTGAGCATAGCTTTCTCTAGCTGCTGCTACCCATTCCACAGAGGCAGCATGTGTGTCGGATTCAGAACATTGCGAATTCCTCTGTCCATTGCGCCACTTTGAACATGGTCTCTGGCAGATGCCTGATGTTCCCTGATGCTTGGATATGTATCTCCATCTGCTCATTAACGGTCATGTTGAGTGGATTACAAACTGTACTGGGCTAAACAAGGGCCTGTGCTCCAACAATCTTCCAAGTGACAGAGACCTCAGCTTTTTTTTAACCTCCTCTAACTCCAAGCTTGTATGACTACTGTGCTCACTTAAATGTGACCCCGAGACAATTCTCAATAGATTACTCATCGAAGTTTAAAAATGTGTTGCTGGAAAAGCGCAGCAGGTCAGGCAGCATCAAAGGAGAAGGAGAATCGATGTTTCATCAAAGTGAATGGTTCTGCATTGGTGGAGGCTAGGTTAAGGCTTTAATAGTGCATTTCTTTAAACTTGTGATTGTTGTTCTTTAGAGGTATGGTTTGAGGGGCTTTTGGAGATGGGCTTGGACTTATTTTTTTCTGTCCTGGCTTGGGAGTATGATCTGGATGCTGCATAGAAAAATATAACAGTTTATTTGTGTAATGAGCCACCATCCTTACCCAAGATTTACGTAAGACGTTGGTGCTTGATATTTGGCTGGTAGTAGCAGAATGGAGGTTTCACACAAGTTATCTGTGATATTCAACCTCTCCTTCAGCACCATCATTTTTTCTTTAGTTCCATGCCAGCACATGGAACAGTGCTCCTAAAGCTAGTGCTTCCAAATAAACCTGTTGGATCTGGTGTTGCGTGATTTTTAACTTTGTTCATCCCTGTCCAACACTGGCTCCTCCACATTTGGAAGGTAAATCAAGGTAAATGAATATGGTGTCATCATCATGACAGAAATATGGAGATAAAAACTGGAGACTTAACATTGAGGGATACTTAACCTTTGGAAAGACTGAAGCGAAAAGAAAGGTGGTTGGGTGCTCTGTAAATAAGGGACAAAATGAAGACAGTTGTGACAGCTGATTTAAGTTTGGGTGATGTGGGGTCCATTTAGGTGGAAGCAAAAAAAGAAGGGAAAGAATGCATTGTTGGGAGTAGTGTACAATCCCCAAACAGTTGCCATTCTGTAGGAAAAGCAACAAATCAACAAATTTTAGGAGCATATAAAAAGAATATAGCAATAATTCTGGGTGAATTTAATCTTCATGTCTATTGGGCTAATCAAATTCAGACATCTAATTAACAAGTTCACTAGGGCTAGTTTCCCAGAACAATAGGTCATGGAGTCAATCAGGGAGCAGGCTATTTTGGATCTGGTAATGGATAATGAGGCATGTCTAATAAATGGGGTCAGAGTAAAAGATTCCCAAGGAAACAGTGATTATAACATGATAGCATGTAATATTTAGTTCTAGAGTGAGAAACTTGGGTTGGTACCACCTGTGTTTAACTTAAACAGAAGAAATTACAATGAAATGAAGAACGAAGTGGCTAGATCAGCAGGAATGACAGTAGCCAAGAGTGACAGGCATTTAAGGAGGTAATTCATGACCCAACAGAAATATATCCCAGTAAGGAAGAAGGATTCCAAGAGAGGTATAAACCAACCATGGCTAACCACGGAAGTTAAGGAGAGTATTGAGTTGAAAGAAAAAGCATTTAAGGAGGCAAAAGTCTCCAAAGATTGGGATAAAGTCGGAATCCAGCAAAAGACTAAAACGTTAATTACGACAGAAAAAGTAATAAAACTTGACATTTTATGCATATGTAATAAGCTAAGAAAAACATCATCATGTGGGAAACCCAACCCGTCCCACACAAAAGTACCTCCTGCTTTTAGGTGAGCCTCCACACTTACTCTTAAAATCAAGATTCTGCTAATGAATTAGACTAATTAAGTAAAAATCACACAACACCAGGTTATAGTCCAACAATATGTTGAAGGTGTTAGCCCCCTGTGTTCTCTGTCTATGCCATGATGTTTAGATTGATTCTAATCTAAAAAGTGAGATAACGGAGTTTTACATCACACTGTAAATTTTTGCTATAAATTCTGTGTTTTAGGATTGAGCCCTCCACTATCACCTGATGAAGGAGCGACGCTCCGAAAGCTAGTGTGCTTCCAATTAAACCTCTTGGACTATAACCTGGCGTTGTGTGATTTTTAACTTTGTACACCCCAGTCCAACACCGGCATTTCCAAATCATGACTAATTAAGTAATCTAATATGTTTTGTAATCTAGACTAATTGCTAGTGTGGAACATGCATGCTCTGTCAAAGAGGCTGGTATGGTTCTTTTTTTTTTACTGAGGACAGGATCACACAAGATTGGGAAGGATATATGAAAGTGAATGCACTGCCCTTCTGCTCATTGCCCCCATCCACTAGTACCCCCTGGTCCCATCAGCAGAGCAGAAGGCAACCTTCCCTTTCTGGGCAATGTCCATCTCTTGGCATGTCCTTAGCAATGAAGGTCATGTACCATAGTGTGAAGGATCATTCCTGGCTTGCAGCATGTGAAGTGGTGCTCCGAATGACTGTTGGAAGATTTTGGTAATGGCAAGCATGACTGCCTCTCATGCATTGCACTTCCATGAGAAGGGTGCAGTAAAACCCAAATGCATAGCAAATAAGGTGAAGGGTGGAAGATTATGTGAGAAAAGTCGCTGTGATCATGGTTGAGCCATGAATCTTACTTGACAAAACTTTAATTCAAAATGGGAAAATTGAGCTCAACATTTTTTCTTAAATGGTGAGTATGGGAAGTCTTGAACATCAAACAGACCTGGGTGTCCGTATTGATGCGGTACTGAAAGTTACCATACTAACACAGGTTGAGCTTGGATTTTTCACTCACTCATTTCTATTCCCAGCAAAAATGCAATCTGTCAGAAATGGGGATAGGATTTAGTGAATTTTTAAAGGAAAATCTGATGCCATGAGTAGCATCAAAGGTATTTAAAAGATTAATGTCTTCCCGGTAAAGAATATAAGATTCAGTTCAGCATAACATCACGAGAAACTGATTCTTCCAGACACATTTAGTCTAATTTTACTCTCCACTGATGTTAATGGTTAGTATGTAAATCAGCGTTCCACCTGACATAATTGATTTTTGACACAGTGAGGTTTGGTACCAGCATTGTACCACATTGGTGTATTTTTTACATTTGTTTGCTCTTGTATTTATTGCATAAATGTTTTATCATGTAATAATTCACATTGTATAATTTTGTATTATTTGCAGAACAGGCCCTGTGTACACTGCACATCAATATTGTGTGCTATTGTTAATTAAAATGATCAACTAATTTATATTGTTGCATTGAATTACATATATAACTATATTTTATCATCTCCAAATGTGAAGTCTTGAGCAAAAGATACCATGAAACAGTGGCGATGTTGCATCTTCCATGAGAACATTCATGAGGCTTTGAGAATGTCCTGGAAGTCTTTTATCTATCCTCCTAGTAACCGCTTGCTGTAATGAAGCTAATTGTAGAGAACTAGTTTTGGAAATCTGTGTTAGGATTTGTGTTACTGCTTGACTCACGGGAAACGGGAATGATCCTTTTCCTGTAGGCAATCATGGAGTTCACATGTCAGTAGTTCTGTATACCTGATGCACAAGGAATACATATTGATTTAGAAAAAGCTAAAATGTTTTCATATTTCATTTCCAAAGAAAACAGAGAAGGTGGACTTTTCATTTAATCCTATGGCCGACCCAAAATTTGTGTTCTATGACCATAGTCTCCTGGAAGCTGTTAAAATTGGTGATCCTGAAGTCCATGAATTTTTTCGTCTGCTTTCACTTTGTCATACAGTCATGCCTGAAGAAAAGCAGAAAGGTAAGAAATGTTTCATTCTTGAGAAAGAACAGGTTCACTAATAAAGATGAAAGTTATTGAATTTTACTTTTTCCTTTGAAGGTTACTCATTGAAACATTTAGTCTTCTCTTTTTAACATTGAAAATAATGATAGTTATGTAAACAAATAATAAATAAACATGCAGAGACAGTTTTAAACTATAAAATATTACTTATAGTTCCTTGAGACTGAGGACTAGCGACATTAAGGCTGAACAATGTTGGAATTGCTCATACGTGATGGGTAAGGAAGATTGTGTTTGAAGAAACGAGTGGGTGAGATGCTCAGGTTTTCACCTGCTCTTTTAGCTGTTTGGGTTTAGACTCTACCTGGGCCTGCCAGAAATGTTCAAGATGATTGGTGCCTTTGCGGCTGCTGCTTCTCCAAATGTGCAGTCTTGAGCAAAAGATACTGTGAAACAGTGGCAATGTTGCATTTTTTCATGAGAACATTCATGAGGTTTTGAGGATGTCCTTGAAGTTGTTTATTTATCCTCCTAGTAACTGCTTGCTGTAACAAAGCTCATTGTAGATAACTAGTTTTTGGAAATCTTATGTCAGGCATGTAGATCATTCAGCTCACTCAATGCCTTCATGTTCAGGATGTTGGTCTGAGGGAGGACATTGAAATTGGAGGCTTTTTTATTCATCCACGGGATGACGGCATCGCCATTACTGCCCATTCCTATTTTCCCAGCAAGATGTTAGGAGCCAACCATATTGCTGTGGGCCTAGGGTCACATGTAGGCTAGAACAGGTAAGAATGGCAGTTTTCTTCCCTAAAGGACATTAGTGAGCCCTATGGGTTTTTTCCAACAGTTGACAACGGATTCATGATCATCTTTGGACTCTTAATTCCACATGTTTTTTTGAATTCAAATTCCACCGTCTGTTGCGTCAGGATTCAAATCAGGACAGGACATTACCTGGGTCTCTGGATTACCAGTCCAGATAATACCACTAGGCCATTGCCTCCCTATATGTATAGACATAAAGGTGAAGTCACCATGGTCCCAAAGATATCATAGAATTGTTCTCTCATTAGAGAGAAATGTCTGGTGGTGAGTTTAACCTGTGGCTCACCAAGCCTCATGTGAAGGACAAAGTTGAGAAGGCAAGACCTGAAGTTCCTATCCTGCTACTGCAATTGCAGGATTTTGTGGATGCTTGCTATACATAGTTTATGTCTTTGAACATTACTTTCCATGAGCTCAATGTTGGAATTAAGGTCTTTGTCATCAAGCATTCTGTTTCTCAGACAATCAGAGACTGTCTGGAATGACACACCTTGAATCGACTCCTAGTGGTGGGAGCAGAGCCTGTTTCTGGTCTTACTGTTTGCTGCTGGAACCTTGCTGACCCTCTCGCCCCTCAATGAAAAAATGTTGCAGGTGTGGTGAGAACAAATTGGGGAGCAGTGGGAAGGAGCAAGACCAAAGCATTGTATAGAGCAGTAGTGCCGGATTTACAGAGACTCACAGAATCGTTACATTGTAAAAGGAATTCGTTCAGCACATTATGTCTACATTGGCTCTCTAAGTGAGTATTCCACTTTATGCTATTCTGTCTTCTGTCATAACACTACACATCCTTCCTTTTCAAATAAACATCTATTTCCCTATTAATTACTTGAATTGAACCTGCCTACACTACCCTCTCGAGCATTGCATTCTAAATATTAACCATCACTGGGTGAAAAGTTCTTTTAATTTAATTTACTTATGCTTCTTCAGATTTCCTCTTGGCTTTCTGTTCACTGACTGTCATGCTACAAGCTGATGGACCTGGAAATCATTGGAGTTCCATGGTGGTCAGCTCAACATAATTCTATGGCAACAAGGTCATGGATGCAGGTGCCATGGTCTTGTCACTGAATCATGTGGGTTGGGGTTCTTCTGAAATTAAGAAACCTGCATTTCCTGAGGGCTTTGCAAGATCATGGACTATTGTTAAAGCCCTTGGTTAATTGGAGGTGGGCTTGCTGGCTTATTAACAAAGCTCCAAAACAAAAGGTGTTTTAAGCTCCAGGGTGAATATTCCTACATTATCACACAAAGTGATTTAGAGGCATCAAGAGGTTCAACTGAGGTTGGAGTTGTCACATTCCAGCATGCACATGCCTTCAAAAATGAAAAACAACATTGAATATAGGAGTTGGGAGGTCAAGTTGCAGCTGTACAGGACATTGCTTAGGCCACTTTTGGAATATTGCGTGCAATTCTGGTCTCCCTCCTATAAGAAGAATGTTGTGAGACTTTAAAGGGATCAGAAAAGATTTACAAGGATGTTGCCAGGGTTGGAGGATTTGCGCAATCGGGAGAGGCTGAATAAGTTTGGGCTATTTTCCCTGGAGCATTAGACGCTGAGGGGTGACCTTACAGAGGTTTATAAAATCATGAGGGGCATGGATAGGGTAAATAGATAAGGTCTTTTCCATGGGACGGGGGAGTCCAGGACTAGAAGGCATAAGTTTAGTGTGAGAGGGGAAAGATTTAAAAGGGACCTAAGAGGCAACTGTTTCACGCAGATGGTGGTACATGTGTGGAATGAGCTGTTAGAGGAAGTGGTGGAGGCTGGTACAATGGCAACATTTAAAAGGCATCTGGATGGGTACATGAATAGGAAGGGTTTAGAGGGATATGGGCCAAGTGCTGGCAAATGGGACTAGATTAATTTAGGGTATCTGGTCAGCATGGAGGAGTTGGACCGAAGAGTCTGTTTCTCTGCTGTACATCTCTATGACTCTATGACATGGTGGATGATTCCTTGCTACTACTATTTCTTCCTTTCCTTAAAGGCAACCTCCCTTAGAGACTTAGAGCAGTGTTTCAATGAAAGAATTCTTCTGGAGACTAAAGCTCCTATCTAAAGCCAAGCTCTCAGAATGTCAGGTCAGCAAACTTTAGCATGTAGAAAATGTCTCAAGTTAAATCCAGTAACCTTGAACCAGTTTCTTGGAAGTCCAAATGACTTTCTCAGTGAACCAAGACTGCCACAAATAAGTTTCGCTGGTCAGGATTCCAAAGTATGCATGACAAGAATAAATTTTATTAATTTACGTTTAAGTCATTTGTAAGTTGGCAGTTAATCATGTCATAGAACTTCCACTGCCAACAGATGAGTTTTCTACTTTTTGACCTTGCTGCACCTGACCTCATGACTGATAGTTACCTGCTGCGAATCTGGCATGTGGCCTCCAAGTCACTTCTCTGTGTCCACTCACCACCCTGTTCATTCCAGCAGATACTATGAAGTAAAGTTTGTGGACTGGAGAAGAAACAATTTAAAGGCAATAAGAATAAATAATTCCTAAAAGTATATTGAAAGTTCTTTTAATCAGTGTATTTCTACTACAAAGAGAAAGGAAGCAATGCTCGATCTAGTTCTGAATGAAACAGACACTTTTGAATGATGTAGAATATGTTTCCATGGGAGAACATCTGGTAAATAAAGAGGTTTATATGATTAGGTTTAAAGTAATTACAGAAAGGACCTAAGGAAAATGATTAAGTATCCAACCGGAAGGAACTAATATTAATGTTTGAACTGCAAGTAAAGATCAGGATTTTACATGGAGACATTTGGTCCAGCCACCAGATAGAAAGTTCAACCAGCTAGTTGTGAGAAGCCGTGGCTTCTGGTCCTTTCTGGTGCTGTGTCACTTCCTAGAACTGTGTGCAGTGGTCTTGTTGGGATTGTCATGGGTCCTGTACCAACAGAAAAATTAGACTAAAGGGAAGTGGAACTGAGGCAAGTAGGGTGAGAGAAGCAATCAAGAGCCTAGAAAGAATGCTTTAAGTGAGTCAGCCCTTACCACTGGCGGCCGTTCACTGGCCCACCTGGTTGCCCCGTGGCCCAGCCAGAAGGCATGGACTCTCCCATGGGAGAGCATTAGCTATTGAGCATTTTATCATTAGGACAGCAGATGTAAGTTCCTCCTTGCTGTTGATAAAATACCGTTGGCAGTGGGATGAGATCCCTTAGTGGCCAGGAATAAGCCCCACAATCCTTATAACTTGCCATTCCTCTAATAACCATAGTGTAACATCATGCTTTTACTCAATACTATTAACATGTATGTGGATGCAAGTGGATCGCAGAATTTCAAGGGCAACTAGAGACAGGCAATAAATGCTGACCAGCCAGTGATGCCCACGTCCTACAAAAAAATTTTCTTGATGTGGATTATACTGATAAAGGTTAGTATGTAAACAAAAGAAGGACGAAAGTCAAGAATAGATGGTTCCTAAACATAGCAGTGAAAAATTAGAAAGAGAAGCCATTGCTAGATAAGCTTTAATAGTGAAACCTAGTGAGGGCCAACCCACTAAACTAGACACTAAACAAGAAGTATAGAACATGAAACTTGTAATATCTCTGTCACTAAGCACATCCACTCAGCCCACCTCAAAAGCAAATTTCAAAATCATTTGTTAGACTTGGAAGACAGTGCATATGATAGGATACATTCTGATGGTTCATTAATCTGTTTATATTTGGGCTTCTGAAGACACACAAAATTGATGTCTTTTTATGTCATACTTAGCTATGACAGGTTTTGCACAATGTGAATCAGCCAAGCCGTGGAGTTAGTTGCAACAAGTCCTGAACAAATCTTCCAGTTACAAAGACTATATAATGCATGCATATCAATAGCAGTGGAATGTCCAAGTGTTCATTCGACCTTATGAGCCTATTCACTAACATGCCACTCGAGAAAACCATAGTCATTGTGCTTGGCACTATGTCATGACCATCTAGATGTGCCTCCATTGTCTGAAACTATATTAACTTAATTAGCTTATCAACAACTCTTGCAGTTATTATGTATCCCCAGTTAGATGGTGTTGTCAGTTGATCCAGTTTAGGTTCAGGTCTTGCTAACATTTTCATTGGCTTGATGAGAAATGCATTTTCATTGGAGTGACCCCTAACTTACCTGATGTATCTTTCTGATATGTGGATGATATGTTTGCTATATTTGTAACTGTAGCTACTTTAAGAAGTTTCTTCTGCACCTTCATGGCTCCAACCTATTTCAGATTCAGTTTTAAAATGGAGCAGTCTCACAAGGTTTTTTTATGTGGTAGCTGAGAAATTTGTTACTGTGATTTCTACTACAGTCTCCCTTCACTGGTCAGTCTACATGTTGGGATTCCTACTAGTTCCATGCATTGCTAACTTGGCCTTATCAGCAAACCCATAATTAGAGCCCAAAGTCTTTTGCACACTGGGTGAGATTGATGATGTCAAAATAGAATGCATCAGAGCTATCCTATGGGGTTAGTGGCTATCCCAATCAGTTTAGTGCTTGATAAATATCACTCATGAATAAGCCATAAGCTATCATTTTTGCTCATGGAAAGTGTCCAGTCTCTTCAGATTACTCTCAAAGGCTAAGGTATGTCAAAACTTTGAGCAAAGATGAAACTAACAGTTTAATACAATTACGCCACAGTGTTACCTCTTAAGAGAATGCTGCTATCAAGCCCAAAAGTCATTGCACCTACCACACAAATGACTAATGTAGCCTATGAATTTCAGTTCAACTGTGATGCAGGCATGTAGACAGTATGTTTCAATGAATAGTGGATTAAATCAAACCCCATTTGGTCTGTTCACAGCAAACAGAGTACTGATTGTACTCAACCAGTCCTTACTTGCAAAACTCAGAATGTGGTGGCCAAAATGAGATGTGATTCCATAATTAGATAGCACTTAGATGGCACAGTGGCTCAATGGTTAGCATTGCTGCCTCATAGCGCCAGGCTCCTAGGTTCGATTCCAGCCTTGGGCGACTGCCTGTGTGGAGTTTGCACATTCTCCCTGTGTCTGCGTGGGTTTCCTCCCACAGGCCAAGGAAGTGCAGGTCAGGTGAATTGGCCATGCTAAATTGCCCATAGTGTTAGGTGCATTAGTCAGAGGAAAATAAGTCTGAATGGGTTACTCTTCGGAGGGTCGGTGTATACTGGTTAAGCTGAAGGGCCTGCTTCCACACTGTAGGGAATCTAATCTAATCTTACCAAACAATCCCAAGTATACGAAGAATTATATTAATGTTTAAGACAAGCTCACAATGTGGCTCAGTTATCACAAAAGATAACAAAATGAATAGGTCAAAATACTGTACTTTTTTCAACTAAATAGAAGTATGGGGGCAGCTCTTTCCTAGTGTATTTGGAGAGAAGTGGCAACCTGGTACTATTATTGCTGAGCTATTAATCCAGAGACCTAGGTGATGTTCTGGGCATCCAGGTTCAAATCCCACCATGACAGATGGTGGAATTTAGATCCAATAAAAATCTGTATTTAAGGGTCCAATGATGACCATGAAACCATTGTCAGTTGTTGAAAAAAACTCGTCTGTTTCACTAATACCCTTTAGGGAACGAAACCTGTCATCCTTACCTGATCTGGCCTACATGTGACTCTAGAACCACTGCAATATGCTGCACTCTTATCTGTCCTCTGGGAAATTAGGGATGGGCAATGAATGCTAACCTAGCCAGCAACGCCCTCATTCCATGAATGAGTAAATAAAAAGAATACCCTGCAGCAATGCCTTGATCAACCAAAGACATGTTGCATTTTTAAAATTTAAGTAAAATCCTGCCGGATAACTTACTGGTATGTTATTCACAGTAACACCTCAACCAGAGTCCATTTGCCAACCTTAGAGCACCCTTTTCTCATGTAATATAATTTATTGTTCTGTTTGGAATTTGTATTCTTACATCTGTTGTGATGAGTGCATGACAAAAAACTTCAACAGTGTGTCTCCTTTCCAATGATATCCAATGGAGCCTCCTAAAATTTGTGCCTTTATGGAGTATATACCGTGAGATGGTCATACCACAAATAATGAGTGCGTGTGCAGAAAGAGAAAGTGTGACCACCAAACAGTGTAAAAGCATTAGGCAGGTAGTACAGCTATCCTGAGATTCATCTCCCTTTTTAATAGATTTTCCATTTTGGATAGTGCTCGGAGATGGTTTCCCAGGGGACTGCAGTAAAGGCCAAATCTGTTGGACTATGCTGCTGCAGAGACTGAGGGGAAAAAATAGAGTGGGAGAACAATAGCTATTGGGAATTCTAACATAGGGGCAACAGATACAACATACAACACTAGTATGGTATGTTGTCTCTCTGCTGCCAGAGTCAAAGATGTCATTAAATATCTACATTCAGACTCTGAAGGGCAAGGGTAAACAGGCAGAAGTCTGATCCATGTAAGTTCCAACAAATTAGATAAGAGTATTATGGACCATATGAAACCCCCCTTAAATATATCAGGACATAGCCTAGAATCTAACTTTTATCTCACTTAAAGGTAAGTGTAAGGTGCTGTGTTCCAGAGATAATTCAATTGGTTACACTACTTGGCTTTAAGCAAAACATGCTTTATTCTTACTCTATATTTAAGCTACAAACAAATGAAAGAAGAATTGGTATAACTTTAACTCTATTGGAAAACTTAATACAATAATAGATTATTTAACTACTAATCAGCAATATTGTATACTATACAATATTGTTCCAAAGTAATAACTTCCCATAAACTCCTCCTTGACAAAGGCAAATTCAGTAGATTGTCTCACACTCAATGTTTCTCCAGTCCAGTAGGAAAGAACATCAAGAGAAACTCCTGGCAGAAAGAGAGAATTCAAGTGTTTTACTATAGCAGAGAGAGATGTATGACAATAGACAATAGAGAATAGGTGCAGGAGTAGGCCATTCTGCCCTTCGAGCCAGCACCACCAATCATTATGATCATGGCTGATCATCCTGAATCAGTATCCTGTACCTGTCTTATCCCCATAACCCTTGATTCCACTATCCTTAAGAGCTCTATCCAACTCTTTCTTGAAAGTATCCAGAGACTTGGCCTCCACAGTCTTCTGAGGCACAGCACTCCACACACCCACCACTCTGTGGGTGAAGAAGTTTTTTCTCATCTCTGTTCTAAATGGCCTACCCCTTATTTTTAAACTGTGTCCTCTGGCTCAGTACTCACCCATCAGCGGAAACATGCTTCCTGCCTCCAGAGTGTCCAATTCTTGAATAATCTTTTACGTCTCGATCAGATCCCCTCTCAGCATTCTAAACTCAAGGGTATACAAGCCCAGTCACTCCAATCTTTCAATCTTTCAGAACCCCAATAACTACTGAAAGCTGAATCAAAATCTTGGTTCTGTGCAAGCCTACTCTACCCATTCATGCTCTTTCTATTTTTTTACAACTTTAAAAAAAACAAGCCCCAATACCCCAAGGTTGTTTATTGGCTTGGAACAGACTGTTCGACACATCTGCCTCAATCCAGAACAAAATATACCTCTTAAAGTCATAGTATCATCACAAGAGAGGGATGGAGTCCTTCAGGAAAAACATAGAAAGTTAGGAAATAAATTGAAATGCAAATTCATAATTTCAGGATTATGTCCCATACCATATGCTAGTGAATTAATTAATAGGATTGCATGACTAGGAAGGTGATGTGGATGGGAGGCATTTGAATTTCTAAGGCATTGAGTTTGATTCTGGGGAAGATGGGGCCTGTTCAAGCTGAAGAGGCTTCACCCCAGGAGGATGAGGACCAATATCCTGGCAAAGCATTTAGGGACATGTGTTAGTTCTGTGTGGGAGAAAAGAGGAAGGAAAACAAAGATGGAAATGAAAGGTAGAAAAATAGAAAGCAAAAATGGAGTCAGAGGAAATGAAGGCTGGTAACATGTAGGGCTTTTGTATGAAAAATTTATGTTAAAAATGCATTAGGAAGAGAAATGTAAAGTTACAGTATCTGAATGCATGTAGCATTAGCAGTAAAGTTGCTAAATTAACACAGCTAGTAATTGAAAACAGGTATAATGTGATTACAATTACAGTGTTAGGGCTACAAGGTGACCAAAGCCAGCAATCAACATCCAGGGGTATTCAATCTTTAGGAAAGGTCTGATGGAGTGATATTGTTAGCAAAAGACAAAAGTGTAATAGTGACAAAGGATATTGAGCTAGCAAACAAATCTGTGGTAATGTCACTGGACTAGTGATCCAAACTCGCGAAGATGGACATGAACTATGGCAGATAGTGAAATTTGAATTTAGTTAAAATCTAGAATGAAAAACTAGCCTAACGGCAACCATGTAACTATTGTTGATCGTTGTAAAAACCTATCTGGTTCACTAATTCCTTTTACAGAAGGAAATCTGCCAATTTTATCTGGTCTAGCTTACATGTGTCTTGAGGCCAAAAGCAATATGGCTGACTCTTACCTCCTGGAAATTAAGAATGGTCAATAACTGTTAGCTAAGCCGTTAATCCCCACATCCTTTGAGCAAATTAAAAAAATGTAGGTAGAGCTAAGAAGCAACAAAGGTGGACATTAGTGGGATTTGGTTATGGGCCTCCTCCAAACAGTATTAGTAAGATGAACAGTACTAAAACAAAGGAAATTAGAGAAACATGTAATGGAGTGCTACATATCATGGATTACTTTTATCTATAGAGGCTTGGCAAACCACACCAGTAATAATACTGTAGTGAATGAATTCCTTGTGTTAGCAAAAGACAAGATGTTTTTATAGATCAAGGCATTAAGGAACCAACTAGGGAACAAGTTATCCTAGATTTGGTATTGTGCAATGAGCAGGGGTTGATTAGCTGTTTTGTTATGCATCTTCTTTTAGAGAAGGGCGACCATAGCTTAATGCAATTCTTTATTGGGATGGAAAGCGAAGTGGTCAAATTCAAATCTAGGGTCCAAAATCTAAACATAGCATACCGCAAAGGAATGAGTGATAAGTTGTCTACAATATATTAAATTCAAAATCACGCAACACCAGATTATAATCCCAACAGGTTATTTGGAAGCATTAGCTTTTGGAGCGCCAATCCTTCATCGGGTAGTTGTAAGGAAGGAGTAATGTTCCAAAAGCTAGTGCTTCCAAATAAACTTGTTGAGCAAGAACCTGGTGTTGTATGATTTTCAACTTTGTCCTCCCCAGTCCAACACTGGCACTTCCAAGTCATTACAATATATTAGATAGTTTTTAAAAAAGGCATGATGTTGGATAGGCAAATTGACAGTATTTAACAAAGAAACACATCTATTGCAACAGTTGTGCATTCATTTCTGGCACAAAAACACAAGAAACAATGGCTCAACCATGGCTAACAAAATAAATTAAGGATAATATTAGATCAAAGTGGAGCCATATAAATTTGTTAAAAGTATTGGTTAGCCTGCTAGTTGGGAATATTTTAAGTTCAGCAAAGGTGGACCAAGAAATTTATTAAGATGAGAACATACAGTATAAGAATAAACTTGCAAGGAACATAAAAGCAGACTGTAAAGTCATTTATAATTATGTAAAAAGAAAATGATTAGTGAAGACAAATGTAGGCTCCTTACATCTGAAACAGAATAATTATAATGGAGAGCAAGTAAACAGGAAAGTAATTAAGCATTTACTTCAAGTCTCTGTTCATGGAAGAAGACACTTATTATTTCCTAGAAACGCTAGGAATTGAAGAATCTTATGAGAAAGTGGAACTAAAGTGCTGAATAAACTAATAGGGCTGAAAGCTAATAAAACCCCAGTGTATGATAATTTACATCTCTGTGTTCTAAAGGAGGTAACCATGGAATTACTGGATGCATTGGTTGCCTTCTTCTGAAATATTGTACATTCTGGAACACTCTCAGCAGATTGGAGAGTGTAAATGTAACCCCACTATCTGAAAAGGAGGGGAGAGAGAAAATAAGGGATTGCAAACAGGTGAGCCTAACATCAGCAGTTGGAAAGTGCTAAGCCCTATTGTAAAGGATGGGATAACAGGACACTTAGAAAACGTCAAAAGATTCAATAAAGTTAATCAATGTGAATTTATATGTGCTTGGATTTTCACAAAGCTTTTACACAATCCCACATAAGAGGCTAGTGTACAAATTTAAGCACAGGATATTTAGGGTAGTGTACTGGTATAGATTGAGAACTGGTTAGTCGACAGGAAGCAGAGTAGGAAAAAAATGGGTGTTTAGAGTAGAAGACGGTGATAAGAAGAGTACCGCAGTAATCAGTGCTTGGGCCCTTGCTATTCATAATATATATCAATGATTTAGATGAGAGAATCAAATGTAATATTCCCATATTTGTTGATGTCACAAAAGTAGGTGATTTGTACGTGGTGAGGAGGATGTAAAGAGGCTTCAAGTCAATTTAGACAAGTTAGGTAAGAGGTCAAATACATGGCAGATGCAATATAATGTGAATAAGTGTGAAGTTCTATACCTCAGTCAGAAAGAAAACAGAATAGCAGTGTATTATTTAATGATAGCTTGGGAAATGTTGATGTACTCTAGACCTGAGTGTCCTCGTACACAGTTACTGAAAGGAAGCAGGTAGGTTCAGCAAGCAGTTTGGAAGACAAATGGCATGTTGGCCTTTATTGCAAGACGATTTGAGTACAGGAGCAAGGATGTTTTACTAGAGATGTATAGGTCTGTGGCGAGACCACACCTGGAGTGTTGTGTGCAGTTTTGATCTTCATGACGAAGGAAGGATACAATTGTCATTGATGGAGTGCATCAAATGTTCATCAGCCTCGTTCCTGGGCTGACAGGACTGTTGCGGGAAAGATTGGGATGATTAGGCTTGTATTCACTGGGCTTTAGAAACTACTGAGTATGTGTTGACTTATGAAGCAAAAGCAAAAAGATATTATTGCAATATAAAGAGAAGTCAATGACAAATGAGACTTTAGGACAAATGAATGAACCGTTTTCTTTATTTCTCTTTTTTCTGGCTTTGAAAATGTTCCTTTCTAATTTTAAATCCAGTCCTTTTATATACATTAGAATTCCACCATTCCTGATGACAGTATATTTAGCTCATAGCAACTCATTATATTAAAACTCTGTCACCTGTCCTCTGGTTCTGTTGCCAGTTACATTAAACTTTGCCGTCTGATCACTGGACCTACCTGCCTGCCAGCCAATGATATCAGTTACTCTTAACTCTACCAGAAGCCTTCATTATATTGAATACTGGTACTCTGAGTCTTCCCCGTTTCTTCCCTTCTGTAGGATTTAGGTTTTTATTCGCTTGTGAGATGTGGGTATTGCTAGCTGAGCCATATCCCAATTTCTCTGGATAATTGAAGGTTCTGATCCCTTGTATACTTCTGGTATGTCTGCCTTGTCAGGGGTCAAACCTATATGTCCACGTTATTTGAATCTGTTTTCAGGGAATTCAGGAACTTTGCAATTCATGTAGTTAAATTCTGTTTCAATGGTGCCATATATGTACAAATAGCTAGCATTGCCATGGGATCCTGTCTAGGCCGAACTCTTGCTCAAACCTTTGTTGCTAACTATGATAGTGTGTCTTAAATGAAATGACCACTAATTTGTATACTTTTGATATATGACCATTGTGATATTTCAGTTCAGAGCTACATTAAAGAATTTCTTTGCATAGCTTAATAAACCTTATCCTCACTCGCATCTACCATTGAAATGCAGCAATCAAATAGGCTGCCTATCCTTGGTATATTAGTCGAGAAATCAGCCAGTAGGGTTCTGAGCTACTATACTGGGTGACATACACATTGGGATTCATGCAGTTCCACTGGCTATAGGATCAATCTTATTGATAACCTTGTGAGACATCTGTGCTCCATGTATCCACTATTATCTATGATTCTGCTATTGATACCATTTTTTAAATAATCTGAACAATACCAAAAATCAATTTAAAGATTATCTGCCAGGTTTGTAGTGTAATGCATTTGCACATGCTAGACCTACATATATTAATAAACTAGACTCTGTTTTATGTTGGCAAAAAGAATTTGTACATAAATTGAACAAAAGTGAGACATGGAGACTGCCGATATTTACTGCACTCGCATGGCAATACCATGACCAATCAGTATCTACCTGCCTATCCTGACAATGATAATTAATAGTTATCTCTACCTGCTGCCATTCCAATGGTTCCCCAATCAATGAGCACCACCTTCTCATGCTGTATAAATTGTGGTCCCTTTTTTTCAAGTATATTTCTTGCATTCTAGTCCTGATGAATACAAGATTAAATATTTATTTCTTGTCTCCTTTTAGCAATGTTTACATTTTGTTCAGACCACTGCAGTACCTTAAAGGCCTCATATTTCATTATCACTCTCCGACCCACCTCAGCCTTGATGGACCAAAGAGGGCTTGAATAATTTTGTCTTACATTCATCAGGATAATTTACAATGGGAAAATAGTATTTTTTTAACAGGATGAGAAGAGCAGGCTGATTGATTAGCAAGTGGACCTTCATTGGTAGAGCTGTTGCCATGGCCGTTGCACTAGTTATATGATTACTGAGAGCTAATTTCCAATCTTTGCTCAAATTTAAACAAGGCATGTTGACTTTGATCGGAAAAGGTGGAAGTGGGTACTGCAAATGCTGGAGATTAGAATGTTTTGTTTTGCATTCATCAGAGTAATTCTCAAGAATTTCAAAGAGAAAACAATCTTTCTATCCTGCAATTCTCTGTTTCATTTATCAGGGCAATGCCTTTCCCAATCAAAGTCAAGATTAGAATGGTGCTTGAAAACCACAGCAGGTTAGGCAGCATCCGAGGAGCAGAAGAGTCGACGTTTCGGTTAAAAGCCCTTCATCAGGAATGAGGCCTTATTCCCAATGAAGGGCTTTTGCCTGAAATGTCGACTCTCCTGCTCCTTGGATGCTGCCTGACCTGCTGTACTTGTCCAGCACCACTCTAATCTTGACTTTGATTGGGAAAGGCATTGCCCTGACAAATGAACCAGAGAATTGCAGGATAGAAAGATTGTTTTCTCTTTGAAATTCATGAGAATTACTCTGATGAATGCAAAACAAAATATTCAACAAAATAGGTCTTTTTTCAGCAATAATCAATAAACGACAAATCATACCATTTACAGGGCTTATAGTGAGATGGTGATTAAAATTTAAAAATAACAGCTTGATGGCTTTATCAACAGCATGACTTAAACATAACCATAATTAAGGAGGTGGCCGGCAGCAAATCTGAGGCAGAAACTACTGATTGGATATGGCAAGTGCTGAGGTTCAGCTTCTTTTTACTTTCCTGTGGTGAGAAGAAGCAGGATATTTAGATTTAGGTTTTATTATAATGTGTACACAAGCACAAGGTACTAGAGTATAACAAAAATTATACAATGTCACCTCACACGGCACCATCTTAGGTACAAAATCTTAGTTACAGAAATTGAGAAATAAAGAAATCAAAGTTAAAATGGCAAACATTATGGTCCCTTGAGTCATGGGACTGCAGATGTTCCAAGTTGGGCTTCCCCAAGAGGGCTTGCTCCCTCCTGCGCAGAGCATGCTTTCATCCACATGGGCTAAGGGGCTAAGATCTACCTGGGCATGCCAGACTTTGCTGCCACTCAAAGTTTTAGCCCTGACTACCACATCGCTGCTGCTACTATCCCTCGTGGCCCTGACTATTGCCGCCCCCATCTTTCAGTGCCACCTTACCGCTTACTACCACTGCCCTCATCCTTTGCCACCGCCATCTGGCATATCCCGACCATTTCTCAGATTAATCTCCTTACTTACCTTGTGTTAACAAAATCTCAGATTTTATATGTGATAATTAGCATAGCAGAACTGCAGGAAACGGCAGAATGCCGTAATGCAATCAAATTAACATTTTAAAGAAATGCTATCTATTGAACAGCCAGGCTTGGAGGATTTGAGCTATAGGGAGAGGCTGAACAGGCTGGAGCGTTGGAGGCTGAGGGGTGACCTTATAGAGGTTTACAAAATTATGAGGGGCATGGATAAATAGAATAGGATAAATGGGGTCGGGAGTCCAGAACTAGAGGGCATAGGTTTAGGGTGAGAGGGGAAAGATATAAAAGAGACCTAAGGGGCAACTTTTTCACGCAGAGGGTGGTACCTGTATGGAATGAGCTGCCAGAGGATGTGGTGGAGGCTAGTACAATTGTAACATTTAAGAGGCATTTGGATGAGTAGATGAATAGGAAGGGTTTGGAGAGATATGGTCCGGGTGCTAGCAGGTGGGACTAGATTGGGTTGGGCTATCTGGTCAGCATGGACGAGTTGGACTGAAGGTGTGTTTCCATGCTGTACATCTCTATGACTCTATATAAAATCTACTGTATTTTTGTAAGAAATAAATTATATTAGAACATGGAACATTACAGCGCAGTACAGGCCCTTCGGCCCTTGATGTTACGCCGACCTGTGAAACCAGTGTGAAGCCCATCTAGCCTACACTATTCCATTATCATCCATTTGTTTATGTAATGACAATTTAAATGCCTTGAAAGTTGGCAAGTCTACTACTATTACAGTCAGGGTATTTCACACCTGCACTGCTCTCTGAGTAAAAACATCGATCTCTATTTAATTAATTAACCCCTGAGTAATCAATTTTAACCCTTTGGTATTAGATGTAACTGCAATTTTCTCTGATGTATATCACTTTATGACATGCTTTCCTTTTTCCTGAAGGTATCCTGATATATCAGGCTCAGTCTCCAGATGAAGGTGCACTTGTCACTGCAGCAAGAAATTTTGGCTTTGTTTTCTTGTCCCGTACCCCTGAGACAATAACTCTAGTTGAAATGGGTAAAACTGTAGTCTATGAACTGCTTTCTATTCTGGACTTTGATAATGTAAGGAAAAGAATGTCTGTTGTAGGTGAGTTTGTTATTTTTGAAATAAATATAAATCATTTTACCTTCATTGAGGTTATGAGTAATGTGCAATATTCATTTGTTTACCTCATGTTTTATTTTGTTGTTTAGTTCGACATCCTGATGGGAAACTCTATTTATACTGTAAGGGGGCTGACACCATTGTGTTTGAGAGACTTAGTGCTTCATCTCAACAATTAAGAGACATAACTACAACACATCTTGATGTAAGTGAATATATAATACATCATTAAAATCAGTAGTAGTAATATTCAGTTTTAAACTGTTTAAATTATTTTGATTTGTTAATTTATGGGTGCCTTTGTTGTTATTTGGTGAATGGTGACCTTGTCATGTCGATATACATGAGACATGTGGAGCAAAGGAATGCTGTACATATGTGTAACTCCAACAACAGATGGGGCGATTGGTGGAGATCACAAACAGCAGGAGATAAAACAATACAATTTTGTATGGCACACTGTCAAGAAGGTTGAGTACAATTCATCCTGAAGACAAGCACATTGCCTTTGGCAATCCCTGTCTTCTGTGTGTACCATTTTGCCAATGCCAACATTTTTCTGGTCCGTGATCTGACTATTACCATTACACACTCCACCTTTACTACGATATTCTGCAGAATGGGTGTCTTTTTATCTATTGGATTCCTTCCACATTTTCAGGGTATTATGTGCCTCTTTCTCCTGCAAGGACAGGAGAAAGTGCATGGTAAGGCACTTCTTTTGATGATGCATGTGTTAATATTGGCAGATAATCAGCAGCATCATGCTCAGAATCATTCTCAGCAGTCAGTATCTTTGGCGCGCACCCCAACCCTTTTAAAGCTACTCATGAGTACCCATTATTCCAACCTAGGATTGTGAGTTGTATTTATCCTGTCAGAGTTTTTGAGATCATTGAGCAGTATGTCTGTTTTATAGGATAGCTTTGTTACCATGTAGTCACAGACTAAAGTCTAATTTCAAAATTATAGGAGTTTGCAGGTGATGGTTTACGCACATTAGCCTTGGCATATAAAGAATTAAATAAAGTATATTTTACAAACTGGCAAGAACGGTACCAGGAAGCAAGTACTTCATTAGAAAATCGTGAAGAACTACTGTCTGAATTGTATGAAGAAATTGAAAAAGACTTAACGGTAAACTACTTAATATTATCTACATCATTTGTGGCATTATTCTCTTAATAAGTACCTGGATCTCACACCTTGTTATCTTTAAAACCAAAGATCACTGTCTGGTTGCCATCTGGTCCAAGGTCCAAGCTTACCTGACTAATAGTCCCCGGTTCTTTCTGAAGGTTGCCCTTGCAATGTTTGGCTGAGCATGGATGCTCATTTTTTATGCAGGACTCAAGTGCCTACTCCTTGACAGTCCTTTGAGTGCCAGAAACTTTGGGCATTTCTTCTTCCATTCAAGCCAGTGACATGCTCAAAGATAATGTCTCACCTCATCTCACCAGAGTTCCCAACAAAGCAAATGTCCCTATGCTGGTTGAGGGTGTGTCAATGCATCTTCTGCGGGTTCACAGGCTTCCTTCTCAGAGGCATTGCTGTTGCAGAGGCTCAAGGTGTTTTGGACATTGTGCAATATGCCACTTGAACCTTCCCAAGAAACAGAAAATAGTTGATGAAGAGATAGAGTAGATCAATGTGTTTGCCGTTGTGCTTACCTAGAGCGTATGGCTGCTCACCATGAGAATGATCCCGATAAGGCCTATCCTCACCAAGATGTGGCCTATCCTCACCAAGATGCCTGGTGACATCTACTTGGAACCACAATTGAGAGCTACATGATCATGAGGTCCACTACAGAATGAGCCATTCCAAACAATGTACTGCATCCGCCTGTGTAAAGTGTTACATTCCTGACATCTTTCATACCCCTAAGCTCATTACTAAACAACAGAGTAGAAATTGATATCGATTGTGCCCACTTTTAACATACCAATACAGATTTGGAACTCCTAACATTAGGCCCATTCGATGGCCCATCTGGGCTTTAGACTCCTTGCATATATTAAATAGCAGCCTAATGTCTACTTCAGGAATTCTGTAAGAAATTTGTTCATGATGAGTAGAACAAAGTAAATTCATTAGTTTGTGTAGAAACTGCCAGAGTGTGGCATCTCACTGCATGGACTGTTAGGCTTTTTTTTCCTCTGCATCCCTCAGTTCTAAAAAAACTTGCAGTGTAACTTATTAGATGTACAAGCGTGTAACCGCATAAATTTGCCACCAGGCAATTGGCATCTTAATGAATAGGAGCACAGTGTTTTTCCTTCACCAGTACAACTTAAAGATGGAAGTAGGGAAAATGATCAGAAATAACGATACACATTATATATAAAATAAATATTTGGAATAAAAAGCTGAAAACTGTCACATAATTACTGTCATAAAACAAACTTAAAACAGTTCCAATGACATGATAGCAAAACACTGCCAATACTGGCCTTCAAACACAGTGATAGAACATAAGACATAACAGCACAGGTAAGAAACAGGCCCTTTACCCCACCATGTCTTTGATAACCATGATGCCATTCTAATCGAGTCACATCTGCCTGCACATGGTCTGTATCCCTCTGTTCCCTGCTTGTTGATGTGCCTGTTCAAATGCCTTTTAAACATTATGATTTGGAGGTGCTGGTGTTGGACTGAGGTTTACAAAGTTAAAGATCATACAACAGCAGGTCATGGTTCAACAGGTTTATTTGGAAGCACCAGCTTTCGGAGCACTGCTTCTTCATCAGGTGGCTGTGGAATATAAGATTTTATACTCCACAATCACCTGATGAAGGAGCAGCGCTCCGAAAACTAGTGCTTCCAAATAAATCTGTTGGACTATAACCTGGTGTTGTATGATTTTTAACTTAAACATTGCTATTGTATCTGCTTCTACCATCTCTCTGGCACTGCATTTCAGGCACCTACCACCCTCTGTGTAAAAAGAACTTGCCTTGCTCATCTCCTTTAAACTTTTTCCCTTCCCCGTTAAACCTATGCCCCCTAGAATTTGACATTTCCACTCTAGGAAAGAGACCCCAACTATCCACCCTGTTCATGCCTCTCATAATTTTATAAACAAGGACAATTATATGAGAGATATTTAGGAAAATTTATTTTCCAACATGTTTCCATCAGCTTTTCTTTTTGCAGTTGTTGGGTGCTACAGCAGTTGAAGATAAACTCCAAGATGGTGTTCCACAGACAATTGAAACACTCTCAAAAGCAAATATCAAGATTTGGGTCCTTACGGGTGACAAACAAGGTATATACATTTTATGATTTGCTACTGAAAGAAAGAAATAGCTAGCATTTCAAAAGTATTTTGATTTCTGACAGTTTTTTTTAATGATGGTTGTCACGACTCCATGGGATAGTGCATTGGATTTCAAACCTACTATTTGCAAGGGGGAAGTTGCAGCAAATGTGAGATTTAATGAAAGTACTAAAGGTCCTCATTTACCTTTGACTGATTGCGATCTAAAGGCAAACAACACCATACAGTAATAGTGAAAGTAGCTTCTGTTGTTCCTTGTTCCACCTCTCTTAAACTAGAACAGTAAATAATAATCATTGCTTTTGGTTATTACAATTATGGGCTGAGTTTTACCAGACATAGACCAATTGTCAATTTTATTGAGTTTCATTGAGTTTCTCTCACAAAGCGAGATTTCTCACTTTATTGTTGCCTGATTTCTGTGCACCACAACCCATGGCATCCCACTCATTGTATCAGTTTTACCCACAGTACTCACCACTACCAGGACCTCCAAGGCTTCCTATTGCCAGCTTCATATTTAAAGCCTAGCTGTGCATCCAATTAAGGGATGCAAACCAAGAGTTGCCCTTCACCATCAATATAGGGAGAAGGCAGGGAAATGGCACCAATTGAAACTTTATTCAGAGAGCCAGTGCAGATGCGATGAAGCAAATGGCCTCCTTTCGAGCTGTCACAATTCTGTGAATTAAAGTCAGTGAAACAAGAAGGATATTGTTAATTCAGAGGGTTTAAATGAGTGTGGCAATGGATAGGAAATAGAACAGTACATCAGCAAATGTATTGAGGAGAAGATAGAAGTTAAATCAAGCAAGTCTGATAGGAAGAGCAGGCAGGGCCAGGTTAATTACCATGGCAGAACTGGCGATCTGAAATGCATTTCCTTTAATGCAAAAAGTACAACAGATAAAGCAGATTAACTCAGGGCCTGGACTATAATGTGGTAGCTATTACAGAAACTTAGTTGAGAGAAAGGCAGGACTGGCACCTCAGTGTTCCAGGGTTAAATATCTCAAACATGATAGAAAGAGATATAAAAGGAGTGAGGAGTTGCATTATTAATTAAGGAGAATTTCACAGCTATACTGAGAGAGGATATCTTGGAGGGCTCATCCAGCAAGGCCATATGTGTAGGACTTAAGAATAAGAAGAGTCCAGTTACTATGATGAGGTTATTCTATAGGCCTCCCAATAGCCAGGAACCGATATGTAAGCAGATCAGGGATTGATGTGAATACAACAGAGTTATAGACAATAGGTGCAGGAGTAGGCCATTCTGCCCTTCGAGCCTGCACCACCATTCAATATGATCATGGCTGATCATCCTTAATCAGTATCCTGTTCCTGCCTTATACCCATAACCCTTGATTCCACTATCCATGAGAGCTATATCCAACTCTTTCTTAAATGAATCCAGAGACTGGGCCTCCAGTGCCCTCTGGTCTATAACTAACTGGTCTATAATTTCCTGCTTTCTCTCTCACTTTCTCTTAAAAAGTGGTACAACATTAGCCACCCTCCAATCCGCAGGAACTGATCCCAAATGTATCGAACTCTGGAAAATAATCACCAACGCATCCACGATTTCTCGAGCCACCTCCTTCAGTAGATCCTGGGATGTAGACCATCAGGCCCCGGGGACTTATCAACCTTCAGACCTAACAGTCTCTCCAAAACCAATTCCTGGTAAAAATAAGTTCCCTTAAGTGCAGGTCCTTCAGCCACTGTCACCTCAGGGAGATTGCTTGTGTCTTCCCCAGTGAACACAGATCTGAAGTACCAATTCAATTATTCTGCCATTTCTTTGTTCCCCGTAATATATTCCCCTGTTTCTGTCTTCAAGGGCCCAATTTTAGTCTTAACCATTTTTTTGCCTTTCACATACCTAAAAAAGCTTTTATTATCCTCCTTTATATTTTTGGCCAGTTTACTTTCGTACCTCATTTTTTCTCTGCGTACTTCCTTCTTAGTAATCCTGTTGTTCTTTAAAAGCTTCCCAGTCCTCCGTTTTCCCACTTATCTTTGCTATGTTATACTTTTTCTCTTTTAACTTTATATTTTTCTTAACTTTCCTCATCAGCCACGGCATTCCATGCCTCCTCCTAGGATCTTTCTTCCTTTTTGGAATGAACTGATTCTGCATCTTCTACGTTATGCACAGAAATATCTGCCATTGTTCCTCCACTGTCATCCCTGCTAAGGTATTGCACCACTGAACTTTGGCCAGCTCCTCCCTCATAGCACCACAGTTCCCTTTATTCAACAGAAATATTGTCACTTCCGATTGTACCCTCTCCCTCTCAAATTGCAGATTGAAGCTTATTGTATTATGGTCACTACTTCCCAATGGCTCCTTCACTTCGAAGTCCCTGATCAATTCTGGTTCATTGCACAATACCAGATCCAGCATTGCCTTCTCCCTGGTAGGCTCCAGCACCAGCTGTTCTAAGAATCTATCTCGGAGGCATTCCACAAAGTCTCTTTCTTGAGGTCCAATACCATCCTGATTCTCCCAGTCTCCTGCATGTTGAAATCCCCCATAACAACTGCAGTAACATCTTTGCGACAGGCCAATTTCAGCTCTTGATTCAACTTACATCCAACATCCAGATGACTGTTTGGGGGCCTGTAGATAACTCCCAAGAGGGTCTTTTTACCCTTAGAATTTCTCAGCTCTATCCACACTGACTTTACATCCCCTGATTCTAGGTCCCCCCGCACAAGGTACTGAATATCATCCCTTACCAATATGGCCACCCCACCCCCTCTGCCCGTCAGTCTGTCCTTATGAAAGCACGTGTAGCCTTGAATATTCATTTCTCAGGCCCTGTCCACTTGAAGCCACGTCTCAGTTATTCCCACAATATTGTATCTGCCAATTTCCAAAAGAGCCTCAAGCTCATCCATCTTATTTCTAATTCTTCGTGCATTCATGTATAGTATTTTTAATTTGTTACTGCCCTCACCCTTCCCATCAACTCCTATTTCACTCAACCTTACAGCATGATCCCCTTTTGAGTTTTCTGCCTCATTGGTACAGTTGTCTTTGTTGACTTCCCCTGTTCTAACTTTCCCCTCAATTTCCTTAAACATCCAGTTTGTCCCCCCCCCCCGCCGCTACTTAGTTTAAACATAGCTGTGTTGCAGTGCAAACCTGCCTGCCAGAATACCAGTCTCTAACCTATTAAGGTGCAAACTGTCTCTCTTATATAATTTATGCTTACCACAAAACATACCCCAGTGATCCAAGAATTTAAGTCCTTGCTTCCTGCACTAGTTCCCCAGCCACACGTTCAAGTCCATTATCTCCCTGTTTCTGGCCTCACCAGCCCAAGGAACTGGTAGCAAACCGGAGATAACCACCCTGCACGTCCTGCTTTTCAGCCTTCTTCCTAGTTCTCCAAAGTCTCGCTGTAGTATGTTCTTCTTCTTCTTCCCGACATCATTTGTGCCGACATGTACCACCACCTCTGGCTCTTCACCTTCATCCTTGAAGATGTCCTGCACTCTGTCAATGATGTCTTTAACCCTGGCACCAGGAAGGCAACACACCATCCTTAAGTCCCGCCTGCTGCCACAAAAACCTCGGTCAGTTCCTCTCACTTTGGAGTCCCCTATTACCACGGCTCTGTGCGATGTCCAACTCTTCCGGGCTGTCTCCATGCCAACCTTTGATTGACAGACCTGGCGGCCTCGCAGACTGGCAGTGTCATCTGTCTCTACTGTTTCCAAAAGATTCAACTTGTTCCTGACAGGTACTTCCCCCGACGTCTCTTGCACCTGTCTCCTCTCTGCCCTCCTCTTCGTCTGCTCTCTTCTGGTATGGTCGGTGTAATAACCTCGCTGAAGATCCTTTCCAGAAAGATCTCGTTCTCTCGGATGAGCCTAAGGTCCTCGAGTTCTTTCATCAGTGCTGCAATATGCTCTGTCAGTAGCTGAACGTGCACACACTTTCCACACTTATACGAGCCAGACACACCAGAGTCGTTGACATCTTACATCAAGCACAACGCACACTGAACCAGCTTGGCAGTCATGTCTTCACCCTCTTCAACTGTGGCGTAATCACATCACTCAATTTCCTTGTCAAAGACTCCTGAGCTAAAGCCTCATTCTTCAATCCACAGGAACTTCCTTGGACCCTCTTTTTGGGGCAAGTCTGTGGACTTTTAATTTAGGTTAGAGGAGGAGGGTGGGAGAGAGGCCCTACTTTGTAAGACCTGGGTCTAGAACACACCCACTCAAATAACAATCACTTAACTTCCCAACCGGCGTTGCGCTCTGACTTTACTTCCGCCCAGCTCCCACCGTTCTCTGCTGCGAAAAGAGTTGTTGTAGTGGGTGATTTAACTTACCTTAGATTGACTGAGATTTCCTTAGTGTTAGTGACATAGATGGACCAGAGTTTGTTAGGTGCATCCAGGAGTGTTTCTTGAAACAATGTGCAGATAGTACAATGGAAGGGACTGTACAAGACTTTGTAATGGAGACTGAGCCTGGCCAGGTGATTGAAGTTTCAATGATGATTATAATTCTGTGAGCTTCAAGGAAGTTATCGGTAAGGATAAATCTGATGGAAGTGCTAAAATGGGAGAAGGCTAATTACAACAATATTAGACAGGAACTGGAGAAATTAAATTGGAAGTAGCTGTTTGAGTGTAAATCCATATCTGATGCTGTGGGTGATAAGGATGGTAAGATTTAGGAACCTTGAATGACAAGAAATATTGGAAGCTTAAGTCACAAGAGCAAAGATGTACATGTAAGTTTTGGAAACTGGAATGAAACAAGGCTCTTAAGGAATAGAAAGGAAGCAGAAAAGAACTTAAGAAGTTAGGAAAATTTGCCAGGGCCACAAAATATCCTTGGCAAGTAAGATTTTATACATATTTTAGGAGCAAAATATTAACTAGGGAAATGGTATATCCACTCAAGGACAAAGTTGGGAATTTATTGATGGAGCCAGAATAAGTGAGTGGAAGTTGTTAATGAGTACTTCTCATCAGTATTCACTAAGGTAAGATTAGGGAGGAGTATGTTGATATTCTGAGGCTTGTCGATATTAAGAAGGGAGGAGGTGTTGGATTTCTTGAAAAACATTAAGGTAGAAAAGTCCCCATGGCCTGATTGGATCGATGCTGAAAATGTGTTGCTGGGAAAGCGCAGCAGGTCAGGCAGTATCCAAGGAACAGGAGAATTGACGTTTCAGGCTTCAGCCCTTCTTCAGGAATGAGGAAAGTGTGTCCAGCAGGCAAGGATAAAAGGGAGGGAGGAGGGACTTGGGGGAGGGGCCTGATTGGATCAATCCCAGGATATTGAAGGAGGTAAGGGAGGAGATTGCTGGGGCCTTGACAGAGATCGTTGTACCCTCGTTAGCCACAGGTGAGGTCCCAAAAGTGTGGAGAATAGCCAATGTTGTTTCTCTGTTTAATGAGGGAAATAAGGATAATCTCAGAAATTATAGACCAGTGAGCCTCACAGCAGTGGTATGGTAATTATTAGAGAAGAGTTCTAGTGACAAGATTTACACTCATTTGAAAAAAAGTAGACTTATTAGGGATGGTCAGCATGGTTTTATGTGAAAGGGATCTTGTCTCACAAACTTAATTGACGTTTTTGAGGAAGTTACAAAGTTGATTAATGAAGGTGGGGCAGTGGATGTTGTCCACATGGACTTTACACAAGCATTTGAAAACTTGCCTCATGTTAGACTGGTTCAGAAGATTAATTTGCATGGAATCCATGGAAAGTTAGAAAATTGGATACAAAATTAGCTTGATCACAGGAGACAGAGGGTAGTTGTGGACGGATGTTTTTCTGGCTGGAGGTCTGTGACCAGTGGTGTTCCACAAGATTCAGTGCTGGGATCTCTGTCGTTTATAATATAAATGACTTAGATAAAAGTGTCAGTGAACCAACCAGAAAAAACCCAAAGAACTACTGGTGCTGAAAATCAGAAATTCTTGAAAAAAAGCAGCAGGTCTGCCAGCATCTGTGGAGAGAAAACAGAGTTAATGCTTTGGGCCCAGTGACCCTTCTTTAGATCTAATTGGAGTTTGGACAGATTGGTGTATTTTCTATATAAGGGCTGGGGGAAAGGGGAAAGAATAAACAATAGGTGGAGATGGAGCCCGGAGAGAGAGAAAAATAATTGGGCAGACACAGGAATGGGTAAAGGTCAACCTGAGAGAATGAATAGCTGTTGATGGGGACAGTTAGTGGCTGACAAAGGGTTGTGATAGTAGTCCATGTGATGACAAGTCTGGTGTGTGGAGGTTCTGGTGAGGACAATGAAGAAGGTGCTCAGGCCCTAAAATTATTGAACTTGATATTGATTCCAAAAGTTACATGGCTCCCAAGCAGAATGTGAGGTATTGTTCTTCCAGCTTGCACTGAGCTTTGCTGGAGTATGGTAGCAAGCATGAGACAGATGTTGGCCAGGAAACGAGATGGTGTGTTGAAATGAAAGAAAACCAGAAACTCAGAGGCATTTTAGTGGACAGAACATAGATGTTCTACAAAGCAGTTGCTCAGTATGCATTTCATCCCACCAATGTAGAGGAGACTACACTGAACAGCGAATACAGTAAACTAGATTGAGTAAAGTGCAATTAAATTGCTCCTTCACCTGAAAGGTATGTTTGGGATTTTGGATAGTGGAGAAGGAAAGAGTAACTGAGTAGGTTTTACACCTTCTGCGATGGCATGGGAAAGTGCTGTGAGCCATTGGGGGTGGGGATTAGCGAGGAGGTGTTGTGAGTGGAGGAGGAATGGTGTTCCAGAGTGAATTGAACTGAATTGAATTACCTTTATTATCCTGTGCACTCAAATCAGTGCAATGAAAAGTTTATAATCTTGCTGCTTTGGCACTATCTTAGGCACAGGGTACCTAGGTACAGAATGCTTAAGTATTTAGAGTCATAGGGATGTACAGCTTGGAAACAGACCCTTCGATCCTACTCGTCCATGCCAACCAGATATCCCAACCCAATCTAGTCCCACCTGCCAGCATCCAGCCCATATCCTTCCAAACCCTTCCTATTCATATACCCATCCAGATGCATTTTAAATGTTGCAATTGTACTAGCTTCCACCATTTCCTCTGGCAGCTCATTCCACACACGCACCACCCTCTGTGTGAACAAAATTGCCCCTTAGGTTCCTTTTATATCTTTCCCCTGTCATCCTAAACCTATGCCCTCGAGTTCTGGACTCCCCCACCCCAGGGAAAAGACCTTGTCTATTTACCCTATCCATGCGCCTCATGATTTTATAAACCTCTATGAGGTCACCCCTCAGCTTCTGACACTCTAGGGAAAATAGCCCCAGCCTATTCAACCTCTCCCTATAGCTCAAATCCTCCAACCCTGACAACATCCTTGTAAATCTTTTCTGAACCCTTTCAAGTTTCACAACATCTTTCCGATAGGAAGGAGACCAGAATTGCATGCAATATTCCAACAATGGCCTAACCAATGTCCTGTACAGCCGCAACATGACCTCCCAACTCCTGTACTCAATACTCTGACCAATAAAGGAAAGCATACCAAATGCCTTCTTCACTATCCTATCTACCTGCAACTCCACTTTCAAGGAGCTATGAACCAGCACTCCAAGGTCTCTTTGTTCAGCAACCCCCCCTAGGACCTGACCATTAAGTGTATAAATCCTGCTAAATTTGCTTTCCCAAAATGCAGCACCTCGCATCTATCTAAATTAAACTCCATCTACCACTCAGCCCATTGGCCTATCTGATCAAGATCCTGTTGTAATCTGAGGTACCCTTCTTCGTTGTCTGCTACACCTCCAATTTTGGTGTCATCTGCAAATTTACTAACTGTATCTGTTAAGCTCACATCCAAATCATTTATATAAATGAAGAAAAGTTGTGGATCCATCACTGATCCTTGTGGCACTCCGTTGGTCACAGGCCTCCAGTCTGAAAAACAACCCTCCATCACCACCCTCTGTCTTCTACCTTTGAGCCAGTCCTGTATTCAAATGGCTAGTTTTCCTTGTATTCCATGAGATGTAACTTTGCTAACCAGTCTCCCATGGGAACCTTGTTGAACGCCTTACTGAAGTCCAATAGATCACGTCTACCACTCTGCCCTCATCAATCCTACTTGTTACTTTTTCAAAAAACTCAATCAAGTTTGTGAGACATGATTTCCCACACACAGAGCCATGTTTACTATCCCAAATCAGTGTTTGCCTTTCGAAATACATGTACATCCTGTCCCTCAGGATTCCCTCCATCAACTTGCCCACCACTGACGTCAGCTCACTGGTCTATAGTTCCCTAGCTTGTCATGACCATCTTTCTTAAATATTGGAACCACATTACCCAACCTCCAGTCTTCTGGCACCTCACCTGTGACTATTGATGATACAAATATCTCAGCAAGAGTCTCAGCAATAACTTTCCTAGTTTCCCATAGAGTTCAAGGATACACCTGATCAAGTCCTGGGGATTTATCCACTTCTTTGCGTTTCAAGACATTCAGCACTTCCTCCACTGTCAAATGGCCATTTTTCAAGATGTCACCATCTATTTCCCCACATTCTATATCTTCCATGTCCTTCTCCACAGAAAGCACTGATGCAAAGTACTCGTTTATTATCTCTCTCATCTCCTGCGGCTCTACACAAAGGCCGCCTTGCTGATCTTTATGGGGCCCTATTTTCTCCCTAGTTACCCTTTTGTCCTTAATGTATTTGTAAAAATCCTTTGGATTCTCCTAAACTCTATTTACTAAAGCTGTCTCATGTCCCTTTTTTGCCCTCCTGATTTTCCTCTTAAGTATACTCCTACTGCCTTTGTGCTCTTCTAACGATTCACTTGATTTCTCTTGTCTATACCTGACAAATGCTTCCTTCTTTTTCTTAACCAAACCCTCAATTTCTTGTCATCCAGCATTCTCTATACCTACCAGCCTTTCCTTTCACCCTGACAGGAATATACTGTCTCTGGATTCTTGTATCTCATTTCTGAAGGCTTCCCATTTTCTAGCCGTCCCTTTACCTGCGAACATCTGCCCCAATCAGCTTTTGAAAGTTCTTGCCTAGTACTGTCAAAATTGGCCTTTCTCCAATTTTTGTCAACTTTTGGATCTGGTCTATCTTTTTCCATCATTATTTTAAAGCTAATAGAATTATGGTCGCTGGCCCCAAAGTGGTCCCTCACTGACACCTCACCACCTGCCCTGACTTATTTCCCAAGAGTAGGTCAAACTTTGCACCTTCTCTGGTAGATGCATCCACATACTGAATCAGAATTGTATTTTGTACACACTTAACAAATTCCTCCCCATCTAAACCCTGAATGCTTTTGAAGTCCCAGTCTATGTTTGGAAGGTTAAAATCCCCTACCATAACCACCCTATTTTTTTTTACAGATAACTGAGATCGCCTTACAAATTTGTTTCTCAATTTCCCTGACTATTAGGGGGTCTATAATACAATCCCAATAAGGTGATCATCTCTTTCTTATTTTGTAGTTCCACCCAAATAACATCCCTGGATGTATTTCTGGGAATATCCTCCCTCAGTACAGCTGTAATGCTATCGCTTATCAAAAACACCACGCTCCCTCCTCTATTGCCTCCCTTTCTATCCTTCCTATAGCATTTGTATCCTGGAACATTAAGCTGACAGTCCTGTCCATCCCTGAGCCATGTTTCTGTAATTGCTATGATGTCTCAGTCCAATGTTCCTAACCATGCCCTAAATTCATCTGCCTTCCCTGTTAGGCCTCTTGCATTGAAATAATTGCAGTTTAATTTGTCAGTTCTACCTTCTTTTCTGCTTTGTCCCTGCCTGCCCTGACTGTTTAACTCACTTCTTTTCTCAACTTACCAGTCTCAGATTGAGCTCCTTCCTCCGTATCTCCCTGGGTCTTCCTCTGCCTCACCTTACTAGTTTAAATCCTCCTGAGCAGCTATAATAAATCTCACTGCCAGTCTATTAGTCCCCTTCCAATTCAGGTGCAATCAGTCCTTCTTGTGCAGGTCACTTACACCCCAAAAGAGATGCCAATGATCCCACAATGTGAATCCGTCTCCCATACACCAGCTCCTCGCCATGCATTCATCTGCTCTATCCTCCTATTCCTACCCTTACTAGCTCATAGCACTTATTACAGAGAATCATAAATAAAATTCAACATTAGAACAAAGAATAGAGAAGTTTTATTTTTTGAAAAGCCCTCAGTTTTTGTCTGTACACCACGTCCTTGAGAGTTGCCTGTACTCACCGCCCAACCTCCCCCACCCATAGGCCCCACACACACATTCACACACACAGGCGTGGTCTCTGTGGAGGGCTGACAAGAGAGAGGAGGGGAATATGTCTAGTATCCTGCTGGAGGTGGAGAAAATGGTGGCTAATGATCCTTTGAATGTGGACCGTATTGAGATAGTAGTTGAGAACAAGGGGACCCTATTGATGTTATGGGAGGGAAGAGAGAGAGTGAGCGCCAAAATATGGGTGATTGATCGGACTGGCAGAGGGCCCTGTCAACCATGATGATGGGGAAACCTTGTTTAAGGCAAGAAGCAGGCATTTTGGATGTGCCCTTATTGAAGTTGGCATCATCAGAATAGATGTAATCGAGATGGAGGAACTGAGAAAATGGAATGGACTCTTTGCAAGAAGTAGGGTAGGAGGATGTATAATTGAGGTAACTGTGGGAGTCGGTGGATTTGTAGTGGATATTGGTGGCCACCTTATCCCAGAAATGCAAACACATATGTCGAGGAAGGGAGAGGAGGAGTCAGAGATGGACCAAGTGATGGTGAGAGCAGGATGGAAACCAAACCGAAATTGATGAATTTTCCAATTCCAGACCATAGAAGGAAGTGGCGCCGATGATATTAGATGTACCGATATTGTGAATGGTGGCCAGAGTAGGACTGGAACAAGGTATGTTCCATGTACTCCATAAAGAGACAGGCATAGCTGTGTGTCCTGCAGGTACCCATGGTGACCCCTTTGATCTGAAAAAAGTGGGATACGTTAAAGGAGAAATTGTTCAAAGTGTGGACAAGCTTAGCTAGGTGGAGGAGGGTGGTGGAGTTTGGGGATGGTTTAGGCCCTTTTTGTTTTAGGAAAACGTAGAGAGTGTTGAGACCATCCTGATGGTTTTTCAACTTATCGAAAAGATAGAGAGGTGGGCAGAGGGGGTGGGGTTGCCTTGTTAGTTAAGAACAAAATTAAATCTATGGTATTGAATGACATAGCGTCGGATGATGTGGAGTCTGTGTGGGTGGAATTGAGGAACCACAAAGGCAAAAAAACCATAATTGGAGTTGTGTACAGACCTCCTAACAGTGGTCAGGACCAGGGACGCAACATGTACCGGGAAATAGAGAAGGCATGTCAGAAAGGCAAGGTTACATTGATCATGGGTGACTTCAATATGCAGGTGGACTGGGTAAATAATGTTGCTAGTGGATCTAAAGAAAGGGAATTCATGGAATGCTTACAGGATGGCTTTTTGGAACAGCTTGTCATGGAGCCCACAAGAGAGCAGGCTATTCTGGACCTAGTGCTTTGCAATGAACCAGACTCTATAAAAGATCTTAAAGTAAGGGAACCCTTAGGAAGTAGCGACCATAATATGGTAGAGTTCAGTCTGGAGTTTGAAAGGGAGAAGGCAAAATCTGATGTAATGGTGTTACAGTTGAATAAAGGTAATTATGAGGGCATGAGAGAGGAACTGACTAAAATAGACTGGAAGCAGAGGCTAACCGGGAAGACACTAGAGCAAAAATGGCAGGAGTTTGTAGGTATAATTGAGGACACTGTACAGAGGTTCATTCCCAAGAAAAGAAAGATTAACCGGGGAGGGATTAGACAACCTTGGCTGACAAAGGAAGTCAGGAAATGTATTAAAGAAAAAGAGAGATCCTATAAAGTGGCTAAGAACAGTGGGAAATCAAAAGATTGGGAAGGATACAAAAGCCAACAGAGGATAACAAAGAGTGTAATAAGAAATGAGAGGATCAAATATGAAGGTAGGCTAGCCAGTAATATTAGAAATAATAGTAAAAGTTTCTTTCAGTACATAAGAAACAAACGACAGGCAAAAGTAGACATTAGGCCACTTCAAACTGATGCAGGGAGCCTAGTGATGGGAGATAAGGAAATAGCAGGAGAACTTAACAAGTACTTTGCGTCAATTTTCACAGTGGAAGACATGAGTAATATCCCAAAAATTAAAGTATGTCACGGGGCTGAGTTGAGTATGGTTGCCATTACGAAAGAGATAGTGCTAGAAAAGTTAAAAAGTCTTAAAATTGATAAATCTCCTGGCCCCGATGAGATACACCCTAGAGTTCTGAGAGAGGTTGCTGAGGAAATAGCAGAGGCATTGGTTGAGATCTTTCAAGAGTCACTGGAGTCAGGAAAGGTCCCGGATGATTGGAAGATGGCTGTAGTAACCCCCTTGTTCAAGAAAGGATCAAGGCAAAAGATGGAAAATTATAGGCCAATCAGCTTAACCTCGGTTGTTGGTAAAATTCTAGAATCCATCATTAAGGATAAGGTTTCTAAATTCTTGGAAGAGCAGAGTCTGATTTGAACAAGTCAACATGGATTTAGTAAAGGGAGGTCATGCCTGACAAACCTGTTGGAATTTTTTGAAGAGGTAACAAGTAGGTTAGACCAGGGAAACCCAGTGGATGTGGTCTATCTGGACTTTCAAAAGGCCTTTGATAAGGTGCCACACGGGAGGCTGCTGAGCAAGGTGAGGGCCCATGGTGTTCGAGGTGAGCTGCTGGGATGGATTGAGGATTGGCTATCTAACAGAAGGCAGAGAGTTGGGATAAAAGGTTCTTTTTCAGAATGGCAGCCGGTGACGAGCGGTGTCCCGCAGGGTTCGGTGCTGGGGCCACAGCTGTTCGCATTATATATTAATGATTTGGATGAGGGAACCGGGGGCATTCTAGCGAAGTTTGCCGATGATACGAAGTTAGGTGGACAGGCAGGTAGTACTGAGGAAGTGGGGAGGCTACAGAAGGATCTAGACAGGTTGGGAGAGTGGTCCAGGAAATGGCTGATGGAATTTAACGTGAGCAAGTGCGAGGTCTTGCACTTTGGCAAAAAGAATAAAAGCATGGACTACTTTCTAAATGGTGAGAAAATTAATAAAGCCAAAGCACAAAGGGATCTGGGAGTGCTAGTCGAGGATTCTCTAAAGGTAAACATGCAGGTTGAGTCTGTGATTAAGAAAGCGAATGCAATGTTGTCTCTTATCTCAAGAGGGTTGGAATATAAAAGCAGAGATGTACTACTAAGACTTTATAAAGCTCTGGTTAGGCCCCATTTGGAGTACTGTGTCCAGTTTTGGTCCCCACACCTCAGGAAGGACATACTGGCACTGGAACGTGTCCAGCGGAGATTCACACGGATGATCCCTGGAATGACAGGTCTAGCATATGAGGAACGGATGAGGATACTGGGATTGTATTCGTTGGAGTTTAGAAGATTAAGGGGAGATCTAATAGAGACGTACAAAATAATACATGGCTTTGAAAAGGTGGATGCTAGAAAATTGTTTCTGTTAGGCGAGGAGACGAGGACCCGTGGACACAGCCTTAGAATTAGAGGGGGTCATTTCAGAACGGAAATGCGGAGACATTTCTTCAGCCAGAGAGTGGTGGGCCTGTGGAATTCATTGCCACGGAGTGCAGTGGAAGCCGGGACGCTAAATGTCTTCAAGGCCGAGATTGATAGGTTCTTGTTGTCTAGAGGAATTAAGGGCTACGGGGAGAGTGCTGGCAAGTGGAGCTGAAATGCGCATCAGCCATGATTGAATGGCGGAGTGGACTCGATGGGCCGAATGGCCTTACTTCCACTCCTATGTCTTATGGTCTTATGGATGGACATGTAAAGGGATTGCACATCCATAGTGAAGAAGAGGCAGCTGGAATCCGTGACCTGGGAAGTCTGAAACTGATGTAAAGCGTCAGAAGAATCACAGATGTAATCACAGGAAGAGACTGCACTCCAGGAGAAAAACAATCAAGACAAGGTAGGACACGGTGAGTTCTGTGGAGCAGGAGCAGGCAGTCTTGTTTGTAGATTTTGGGAAAGAGGTAGAAGGGGGCTGTGTGGAGTTGGGGGATTATGACCAGGCAGTGGAGAGGGAGAGGAATGCAAGAGAAAGGTATACAGTTAATGGCAGGATCTTTAGAAGCATTGATATACAGAGGGATCTTGGGGTGCAAACCCATTGCTCCCTGAAAGTGGCAACACAAGTGAGAAAGGTGGGTAAAGAAGGTGTACAGCACCCTTGCCTTCATCAATCAGGGCATTTAGTATAAAAATTGGCAAGTCGTGATAGACCACATTTGAATTATTAGGTACAATTCTGGTCCCTCCAATATAGGAAGGATGTGGAGGCTTTAGAGAGAGTGCAAAAGAGATTACCAGGATGTTGCCTGGTTTGGGGTGTATTAGCTATAAGGACTGGTTGGACAAACCTGTTTTTGCAAGAGTGTTCGAGGCTCTTGGACGACCTGATAGAAGTATGTGAAATTATGAGAGGCGTGAATACAATTGATAGTTGGAGTCTTTTCCCAGGTAGAAATGTCAAATACAAGGAGGCATTAGGGTAACATTAAGGTTACAAGAAGAGTTGGATGAGGAAAAGTTTTTATACTGTAGGTGCCTGGAATGTGTTGCCAGGTGAGATAGTAGAAGCAGATACATTCGTAAGGTTTAAGAGGCATTTAGACAGACACATGATCTGGCAGGGAATACAGGGATATAGAACATGTAAGGGCAGATGTGATTAGCTGAAAATTGTATCACGGTTGGCACAGAAATGGTGAGCCAAAGTTTCTGTTCCTTGATGTACTGTTCCATATTCTATATTCATACATTGTATTTGGGGAGGAACCAAAAACAGATGCTTTTCAGGAAAGATTGTTGGCATTGTCACAAATCAGGTGCACATTTGTAAATGTATTCCTACATAAGTTACTTGTCTTTAGCCTCATCCCACCATAGAATTCTGTCTAAGGGAGTGCTTCTTTTTCCCCAATGCCCAATGTAATGCATTGTTCAATGTGTCACTATCAAAAAAATCAATTCAAGGTAAGTCAAGGTGAGTTCTATGGGGCTGGGGCAGGAGCAGGCAGTCTCTGGAAAGCTGTTCAAAAAACAGTTCAAAATGTGTATTTTTATGTAGCAACAGCAAAATCTAACAATAAACAAGCAGAAATTGCATTTACTCCTACCCCATCCCACATAGCACCCCAAAAAAAGGCTTCATTATATGTACGAGCGTTGTGGTGAATACTTACAGTTCAAGGTGAGGAAATCAATTCCATAACCCTGTACAGCCTACGAGATCTTGGATTATCTTTGTGAGTAGTGGCTTGTAAATTCAACTTTTAAGGTCACCTCTGCTTCACATAGATGGCTGTTTTCAATCTTTAATCACCACTGATATGGTTAAGATTGTTTGTGACTTGTACTTGTACCACACACAATTAGACACTGCAGCATTTCACGTGTAGGGTACTATTGATTGCAAATGATGTTAGCCTGTAGTGTGGAAGTGCCTGACTCACAAATGGAGTAGGTAAAAACAATGACTGCAGATGCTGAAAACCAAATACTGGATTAGTGGTGCTGGAAGAGCACAGCAGTTCAGGCAGCATCCAACGAGCAGCGAAATCGACCTTTCGGGCAAAAGCCCTTCATCAGGAATAAAGGCAGTGAGCCTGAAGCGTGGAGAGATAAGCTAGAGGAGGGTGGGGGTGGGAAGAGAGTAGCATAGAGTACAATGGGTGAGTGGGGGAGGAGATGAAGGTGATAGGTCAAGGAGGAGAGGGTGGAGTGGATAGGTGGAAAAGAAGATAGGCAGGTCGGACAAGTCCGGACAAGTCAAGGAGACAGTTACTGAGCTGGAAGTTTGAAACTAGGATGAGGTGGGGGAAGGGGAAATGAGGAAGCTGTTGAAGTCCACATTGATGCCCTGGGGTTGAAGTGTTCCGAGGTGGAAGATGAGGCGTTCTTCCTCCAGGCGTCTGGTGGTGAGGGAGCGGTGGTGAAGGAGGCCCAGGACCTCCATGTCCTCGGCAGAGTGGGAGGGGGAGTTGAAACGTTGGGCCACGGGGCGGTTTGGTTGATTGGTGCGGGTGTCTCGGAGATGTTCCCTAAAGCGCTCTGCTTGGAGGCGCCCAGTCTCCCCAATGTAGAGGAGACCACATCGGGAGCAACGGATACAATAAATGATATTGGTGGATGTGCAGGTCAAACTTTGGATGTGGAAGGCTCCTTTAGGGCCTTGGATAGAGGTGAGGGAGGAGGTGTGGGCACAGGTTTTACAGTTCCTGCGGTGGCAGGGGAAAGTGCCAGAATGGGAGGGTGGGTCATAGGGGGGTGTGGACCTGACCAGGTAGTCACGGAGGGAACGGTCTTTGTGGAAGGCGGAAAGGGGTGGGGAGGGAAATATGTCCCTGGTGGTGGGGTCTTTTTGGAGGTGGCGGAAATGTCGGTGGATGATTTGGTTGATGCGAAGGTTTGTAGGGTGGAAGGTGAGCACCAGGGGCATTCTGTCCTTGTTACGGTTGGAGGGGTGGGGTCTGAGGGCAGAGGTGCGGGATGTGGACGAGATGCGTTGGAGGGCATCTTTAACCACGTGGGAAGGGAAATTGCGGTCTCTAAAGAAGGAGGCCATCTGGTGTGTCCTATGGTGGAACTGGTCCTCCTGGGAGCAGATACGGCGGAGGCGGAGAAATTGGGAATACGGGATGGCATTTTTGCAAGAGATAGGGTGGGAAGAGGTGTAATCCAGGTAGCTATGGGAGTCGGTGGGAGTCAGTGTCAAGTCGGTTGTCACTAATGGAGATGGAGAGGTCCAGGAAGGAAAGCGAGGTGTCAGAGATAGTCCAGGTAAATTTAAGGTCAGGGTGGAATGTGTTGGTGAAGTTGATGAATTGCTGAACCTCCTCGCGGGAGCATGAGGTGGCGCCAATGCAGTCATCAATGTAGCAGAGGAAGAGGTGGGGAGTGGTGCCGGTGTAATTACGGAAGATCAACTGTTCTACATAGCCAACAAAGAGACAGGCATAGCTGGGGCCCTTATGTGTGCCCATGGCTACGCCTTTGGTCTGGAGGAAGTGGGAGGATTCAAAGGAGAAATTGTTAAGGGTGAGGACCAGTTCGGCCAAACGAATGAGAGTGTCAGTGGAAGGGTACTGTTGGGGACGTCTGGAGAGGACAAAACGGAGGGATTGGATATCCATGGTGAAGATAAGGCGTTGGGGGCCGGGGAAACGGAAGTCTTGGAGGAGGTGGAGGGCGTGGGTGGTGTCTCGAACGTATGTGGGGAGTTCCTGGACTAGGGGGGATAGGACAGTGTCAATGTAGGTAGAGATGAGTTCAGTGGGGCAGGAGCATGCTGAGACAATGGGTCGGCCAGGGTGGTTAGGCTTGTGGATCTTGGGAAGGAGGTAGAACCGGGCAGTGCGGGGTTCCCGGACTATGAGGTTGGAAGCTGTGGGTGGGAGATCTCCTGAGGTGATGAGGTTCTGTATGGTCTGGGAGATGATGATTTGGTGATGGGGGGTGGGGTCATGGTCGAGGGAGCAATAGGAAGAGGTGTCCTCGAGTTGGCGTTTGGCTTCAGCGGTGTAGAGGTCAGTGCGCCAGACTACCACTGCGCCCCCTTTATCCGCTGGCTTAATGGTGAGGTTGGCATTGGAGCAGAGGGATTGGAGGGCTGCGCGTTGTGAGGGTAAGAGGTTGGAGTGGGGGAGGGGGGACGACAGGTTGAGGCGGTTAATGTCCCGACGGCAGTTGGAAATGAAGCGGTCGAGGGCAGGTCATTGGCCAGCGCGGGGTGTCCAGGTGGATGCAGTGTGTTGGAGGTGGGCGAAGGGGTCCTCGGAAGGTGGGCGGGAGTCCTGATTGTGAAAGTAAGCTCGGAGGCGGCGGCAACGGAAGAATTGTTTGATGTCACGTCGTGTATTAAATTCATTGATGCGTGGACGGAGGGGGATGAAGGTGAGTCCTTTGCTGAGGACTGATCGTTCGTCCTCAGTGAGTGGGAGGTCCGGAGGGATGGTGAAGACTCGGCAGGGCCGGAAGCTGGGATCTGGTGTGGGTGTGGAGCTGGGAGTGGGGTCGGAGCCAGTACCTGGAGTGGGTGTGATGGTGGGGAGAATGGGGGTGGAGGCATGAGCTGGGGTAATGTTGCCCTCGGGGTTCTGGGGTGTGGGAATAGTGACAGTGGGGTCTGTGGGGGGGCGTGTCAGCAGAATGCAGGTGAGTGGCGCTGGTGGAGGCAGAAGTGGTGGTGATCATGGCAGTAGGGGTGGCGGAAGTCACTGAGCGTGTGGCATCAGCGATGATGTGAGGGCCGGAAGTGGCTGTGGGAGTGGCCATGATGTGGGCGGAAGTGACATCATCGCTCAGCGTGGGGGTGGTAGCTGCGTCAGCCGCATGGCTAATGGCGTTTCCGAGGCCCGGGGAATCTTCTGGAATGTTTGAGGAGCGCTGGTTATGGAGGTGGGTGGATAAAAGTTTGTTGTACTTACAGTTGTTGATGTTTGAGATGGAATTGAAATACTGTTTGTTGAGAGTATGAATTCTCCTGAGGATGTAGTAAAGAGTGGGTCCTTTGCGATTCTGAGAGAGTGTGGCCCTCAGCTGAGGCAGGGATGACTGGAGAGAGGTTAGGTGACGGCGCATTGCTGCAAGCGTGGAGCGGAGGATCTTGAAGGAGAACTGTTGCTGGTGTTTTTGAATCTGTAGTCTGTACTGTTTGTCCTGTTCGGGTCCGAACTCTGCTGGTTTAAAGGTGGTCTGGAGTCCGTGTGGGATGAGTTGGTTACGGAGGCATGCACTGAGGAAGCAAATGTGGCTGTGGTACAAATGGAGTGCATTTTCTTCGACAGTAACAAAACACTTACTAAGCCCATTCTGGGCGTGGTCGCAGCCATTGTCCATTTCCAGCATTTCCATTTTTGAGTTGCATGAGTATGAAGGCAACAAAGTAATCAAGACTTTCTTCCTCACATTCCCTGCTGAGCACATCACTCCTGCGTTGCCAGTATGTTTTCATGTTATGAGATACTTCTAACTCCTGTTGAAAACATTCAGTATTTTGGGCTCAACCACTTTCTGCGGCAGAAAATTTCACAGGCTCATCACTCACTGAGTGAAGACATTTCTTCATATTTCAATCCTAAATGGCCTAGACTGTAGTATTCTTAGTATTCTTAGACTGTGATCCCTAATCTGAACTCCCCAGTCCTCAAGAACATCCTGTTTCTTTCCAGAGTCTGCAAGATTTCCCTACTTCCTCCCATTCCTTTAAACTCCATTGTATCAATTCCTAGCCAATCTTCTCTCTTCATATGTAAGTCCTGCCATCCCAGGAATCAGTCTCATAACCACTCCATCAATAGCCAGAGCATCCTTCCTCAGATAACGAGACAAAATCTGCAAACACTAGTTTAGGTGTGGTCTCACGAAGACAATGTACAATTAAAGCAAGATGCCTCTGCTCCTGTGCTCAAGTCCTCACACTGTGAAGGTCTACATACTACTTGCTGCCTCCACAGCCTGTTGTACCTACATGTTTACTTTCAGCTACTGGTTTACAAGGAGACCCAGATCTTGCTGCACCTCCTCCTTTCCCAATCTTTTGGGATTCAGTTAATAATCTGCCTGCCTGTTTTTGCCGTCAAAGTGGATAACTTTACATTTATCTACATTGTACTTCATCTGTCATGAATTTGACCACGTACTCAACTCTGCAGCCTCCTCACAGTTCACCCTCTCACCCAACTTTGTGACATCTACAAACATGGAAATATTACAATTATTGACCTTACCTAAACCATTAACATATACAGAGGAATCTTGATTATCCGAATATCGGATTATTCAAAGGAGATCTCGAGGTCCCGATAGAAACATTATGTCACAGAGTTGTTTCAACCTTGATCGTGTCTTTTGTTTACAAGTACAATGATTAAAACCGAACTTGGCTCATTGAAATACTGCCGAGAACAGTCCTGGACAGTCCAAGTACCATCTCCAAATGGTTGACCTCCCATCCTCTGTCTCCCACACTTTCCCTGGAATTCTACACAGGGGTGTACCCTGAACCACCTCCCTTCCTAGAAAATCTCCCCAACATTGCCCTCGTTTGGGGGGTGGGTAGGTTCGGATGGAATTGTGGCCAGGCAGGGGGCGGGATGGAGGTGGACAGGGTTGGGGGAAGGGGTGGGAGCAGATGGGGTTTGGAGGCGGGTGGGGGCTTGTGCGCCGTGTGCTGCTGCCTAGTCTCTTGAATGGGGAGCAGGCTTCACAGGAAACTCTAAGCCCCAGAGAAAATCAATTAACCGAATAATAAATTATGTGAACGAAATAGTACCCGCCCATCTCATTCGGATAATTGAGGTTCCTCTCTATTGTGAATATCTGGAATCCAAATGCTAATCGCTGTGCTTTCCCACTAGTCACGGACTGCCACACAGAAAGTGAACCATATTCCTACTCTCTTTGTTTTTCTGTCTTCTGACCAGTTCTCTATCCGTGTCATTAATCTACCCCAGTCCCATTCACTTTAATTTTACTTACTAATCTTTTACATGGGACCTTATCAAAAGCCTTCAGAAGGTCTAAGTAAATCATATACACTGGCTCCCCTGATTAATTCTCCTCGTTACATTCTCAAGAAAAATAACCAATTTGAATGGACAGATCCAACATATGGGTGACTAAACCTCGAACTGACCTCTGTGCAGTCCCCGACTGACTCACCAATAATTGCAATCTGATTCACTATGCTCATAGCAGCATCCCAATGAAAGCTGCTGGTGCATACTGTATCCTCAATACAAAAGAACTGCATTGTAAGTTGATTGTCGATGTGCCATGAGGGAGCGATAAGACTGACGTGTCTATGCCAAACGGTGGTGAATACAGGTGGTTACTGCCAATTGAGTATCCCTGAGTTGTTTGTGATTGGTGGCCAAGATGGATGCCCGGTAAAGCAAGCGGCAAGCTGGAATTGCAGTTATCCACTCTGACTTTCAAGTTAGTTTTTAATCCAGCTTTGGTAGAATGGGAAACTACATATCAATGAGACAAGATTAGATAACTACGGCATGCTAATGCATTCAAAAAGAATGACGTGACAGTCACTGCTGAGATTCGCTTGTTGCCATTCAAAAACCTGGTAAGTCTGACTTTTATCTCTCAATATTTAGAATCAAATTTCTGCCACTGTCTCAACTATCTTGACAATGCATAATTCATTCAGAAGCTAGGTAGGTTCTGTATATTTTCTCATACACTTCAGTTAGATTTTCCAAGTGGCAAACCATTTTGCAGTCTCCCCTATTTCAAACACAGTGTACCTTTTTCTGATTTTCAAGGTATGATCCAAAAAAATCGTACACGGCACAGTGGCTCAGTGATTAGCACTGTTGCCTCACAGCACCAAGGTCCCCAGTTTGATTCCAGCCTCGGGGGACTGTCTGTGTGGAGTTTGCACATTCTCCCTATGTCTGTGTGGGTTTCCTCCGGGTGCTCTGGTTTCTTCCTATAGTCCAAAGATGTGCAGGCCAAGTGAATTGGCCATGCTAAGTTGCCCATATTGTTCGGTGCATTAGTTAGAGGGGAATGGGTCTGGGTGGGTTACTTTTTGGAGGGTCGGTGTGGACTTGTTGGGCCAAAGGGCCTGATTCCACACTGTAGGGAATCTAATCTAATCTAATCTAAAATAAATGTATATGGTCTCTTATGTGTATTCCTTTTCCAGTTTTGCAAGCAAACTTGAATATCAGGACTTTTTAAATGTTCTTATGTAATGATTGTGTTGCCAATGCTCCTGACTTTGCTCATTTTTTTATTTGGGTCTTTTATTAGAATGAAATGTATGTCAAAGTTCTAACAGATGATTGAAATATATTTTCAAAAATGTATGAATGAACATGTATGTAATGAGGGAAAAAGGCCAAATTTGAGAAAGTAGTGGATGCGGGGACAATTACAGTGTTTAAAAGACATTTGGACGGATACATGAAAAGGAAAGGTTTGGAAGGATATGGACCAGGAGCAGGCAGGTGGAACTAGTTTAGTTTGGGATTATGTTCGGTATAGACTGGTTGGACTAAAGGGTTTGTTTCTATGCTCTATGATTCTATAACTCTGTGTAGCATTTTGGGAATAGCTGGAATGTGTGGTATTTGCCCCAGGCTGAACCTGGCTCTAATGAGTTGAATGAAAGGAAGATTTTGGTATTATCATCGGTGGTCCCTTGCAGACGAGCACGACTCGGTGACCCTTCCTCAGAACTGCCAGTTCTGAATCAGACCTGAAATGTTAACTCTGATTTCTCTCTGCAAATGCTGCCAAACCTATTGAGCTTTTCCAGGAATTTCTGTTCTTGTTTCTGATTTACAGCATCTGTAGTTCTTTCAGTTTTTATTCTGTTACACTTGGCGTAAGTGGTGGTCTCAGAAAGGAGTGGGTGGGGTATGGGTGTGGCAGCGCACTCCTTTAGCTGTTTCCGCCTGACTTCCATTTTTTCCCAACAACAAGTCTCGAGGTGCTCAATTCCTTTCCAGATGCTCCTCCTCCACTTTGGTTGGTCTTGGACCGATGATTTCTAGATGTCAGAATGTTGCATTTTGCCGGTGAGGCCTTCAGGGTATCTGAAGCACTTCCTCTGTCCACCTGAGCTCACCTGCTGTTTTGAAGTTGGGAGTAGAGCACCTGCTTAGAGAATCTTGTGTCAGTCACATGGATGATTTACCCAGCTCATTGTAAGTGATCAAGGGCCAATGCCTCAATGCCGGTGATGTTGGCCTGGACACTAATGGCCAAACAATTCCATCATCCCATCACATCCCAAATGTATCTGATTTTGTCTTCCTTTGGCAGTTAAAATTCTGCTGAGCTATTTTAATATTCTAGATATTTAATTGGAGGGCCAGTCACATTATTGTATTTCTCGAATAATAATTAAGAAGCCTGTGCTAATGATATGGAGATATGAGTTGAAGTTCTGTTAATAAATAAATCTGGTATTAAATAACATAGCTTTAATAGAGGCTTTGTAACTATCTGGACTTTGCTGTGAAAAAGCATTTTTTAAAATAACTATGAAATAGAAAAGAACATTTTTTTCTTACAGAGACAGCTGTAAATATTGGTTATGCATGTAATATGCTGAATGAAGACATGAAAAACATATTCATCATTGACGGCAACAATTCAGAAGAAGTATGTGTAGAACTGAGGTAAATACGCTAAATTTGACTCTTTCTTGTGACATTGGAAAATAATATGAGGAATATGTGGCAAAATTCCAGATTTGTCCAAGAAACAAGGCCAAGAATTCAATGTTGCAAATATACTTTAATTGTGTAAATTCTTTCATATAGTTAAGGATTCTAAAAAAGCTTAACAAAAGAAAGTTAAGGATAGTGTAAAATTGAAAGACAAATGTGCAGTATGGCAAATGGTAATCTGAAGGATTGGGAACATTTTAACAATCAAGATGAACAAAAAGAAATTATAGAGACATAAGATATAAACTTTGAGGGTAAACCAGTATAACACCCTCATTCACAAAGAGAGTGAAACTAAAAAACAAGTAACAATAGGCCAATGAGCTTAACAGCTATCATTTGGAAAATCTTAGTGTCTATTTTAAGAAATATAATAGCAGGATGTTTCAAAATACCTAATACGTTCAAGCAGAGTCAGCATTTTGCCTCCCAAAGGGGAAATTATGTATGGCAAATTTATTAAAATTCTTTGAGGAGGTAACAAGCATGAAAGGTAAAGGGCAATCAGTAGCTTTAGTATGTTTGGATTTCCAAAGTGTTTTTGATAATACACCACGGCACGCTGGGGTTTGTGTGTCAGCATGGATAGACTATTGGCTAATTTATAAAGACAGAGAGTTGGGATAAAGTGGGCCTTGGTGAGCTACAGCCTTGGTACAAACATGGGTAAAAGATTTGAATTCCATAGGTGAGGTCTGAGTGGCTGCTCTTGCCATCAAACCACATTTGACCAAGTTTGACATGAAGGTTCCCTTCAAACTACAGTTGATGGGAAGATGCTTTGACCATTGAAATCATGGTCCATAGTGTGGTTGTGGAAAAGCACAACAGGTCAGGCAGCATCAGAGGAGCAGGTGAATCGATGTTTGAGGCATAAGCCCTTCATCAGCAATGCCTGACACAAAGGAATATGGTTGCAATATTTTGGAGGTCTGTCATGTCGGCTCCAGAATCTCTCTGCAGGAGTTCCTCAAATTCAATATTTTCTCTTCAACTTGGCCAGAGATGATGTGACACAGTGCAGATGGGTCTTGAACCCAGACCACAGAGATAGGGACACTAAAATTGCACCACAAGAGCCCCTCAGAACAATCTCCTTAACCAAATCATAGAAACACTACAGTTTGGAAACAGGCTATTTGGCCCAAAAAATCCACACTGACCCTCCAGACAGCAACCCACCCAGACCCATTCCCCTACCCTATTACTCTATATTTACCCCTGACTAATACACCTAACTTACACATCCTTGAAAACTAAGGGCAATTTAGCATGGCCAGTTCACCTAACCTGCACATCTTTGGATTGTGGGAGGAAACCGCAGCACCCGGAGGAAACCCAAGCAGACACTGGGAGAATTGCAAACTCCATATAGACAATGACCCGAATTGAACCCAGATCCCGAGCACTGTGAGGCAGCAGTGCTAACCACTGAGCCACTATGCCACCCAACATTTTCAGCTACTTCATCAATGACTATCCCTTCATCTTAAGATCAGAAGTGGAGATGTTTGCTTGTGATTGGGCAATATTCAGCAAAATTCACAACTTCAGATACAGAAACATCCCATGTTCAAATGCAGCAAAACCTGAACAGTATCGTGGACTGACAAGTAGCAAATAAGTTTCATGCCAAGTAAGTGACAAAGATTGGCCATCTCCAACAAGAGACAATCTAACTATTTCCCCTTGATGTTCAGTGGGATTACCATGACTGAATTCCCACTGTCAACATCCTTGGGGTTACCATTAAACAGAAACTCACTGGACTAATTATATACATACTGTGGTTACAACCAGGTCAGAGGCTTTGAAAACAAACAACTCACCACCTGCTCCTGACTCGCCAAAGTCAGTTCAGCACCAACAATGCACAAGTCTGGAATAATATGGAATGCATCTACTTGTGCTGATGGTTGCACTTGAAACGACACTCAAGAAACAGTCCAAAGCAGGTCATTTGATTGGTACCACATCCACAAACATTCAGTTCTTCCACTACCAACGCTACATAGCAGCAGCAATCTGTGGGAAGTGCACCCAACTCCAGCTCCTCGAAAACCGCATTAGGGAACTGGAGCTGGAGCTGGGTGAACTTCAGATCATTCATGAGGCAGAAGGGGTTATTCCCTTGTTGTTGTTCCCTTGTTCAAGAAGGGAAGAAGAGACCTGTGAGCCTTACTTCAGTTGTGGGTAAAGTGTCGGAAAGGGTTACAAGAGATAGGATTTATAATCATCTACAGTTGAATAATTTGATTAGAGATAGTCAACAGAGTTTTGTGAAGGGTATGTCATGCCTCACAAACCTTATTGAGTTCTTTGAGAAGGTGACCAAACAGGTAGATGAGGGAAAAGCAGTTGATGTGGTGTATATGGATTTCAGTAAGGCATTTGATAAGGTTAGGCAAAAGTGAGGACTGCAGATGCTGGAAACCTGATGAAGGGCTTTTGCCTGAAACGTCGATTTTCCTGCTCCTCTGATGCTGCCTGACCTGCTGTGCTTTTCCAGCACCACTCTGATCTAAACATTTGATAAGGTTCCCCATGATAGGCTATTGCACAAAATACGGAGGCATGGGATTGAGGGTGATTTAGTGGTTTGAATCAGAAATTGGCTAGCTGAAAGAAGGCAGAGGGTGATGGTTGATGGGAAATGTTCATACTCGAGTTCAGTTACTAGTAGGGTACCACAAGGATCTGTTTTGGGTCCACTGTTGTTTGTCCTTTTTTTGAATGACCTGGATGAAGGCATAGAAGGATGGTTTAGTAAATTTGCGGATGACACTAAGGCTGGTAGAGTTGTGGATTGTGATGAAGGATGTTGTAGGTTCCAGAGGGACATAGATAAGCTGCAGAGCTGGACTGAGAGGGGGCAAATGGAGTTTAATGTGGAAAAATGTGAGGTGATTCACTTTGGAAGGAGTAACAGGAATGCAGGGTACTGGGCTAATGGTAAGATCCTTGGCAATGTAGATGAGCAGAGAGATCTCTGTGCCCAGGTACGTAGATCCTTGAAAGTTGCCAGCCAGATTGATAGCTTTGTTAAGAAAGATGTGTTAGCTTTTATTGGTAGAGGGATTGGGTTTTGGACCCATGAGATCATGCAGCAGCTGTACAAAACTCTAGTCCGGCCACATTTGGAGTATTGTGTACAGTTATGGTCACCACATTATAGGAAGGATATGGAAACTTTGGAAAGGGTTCAGAGGAGATTTACTAGGATGTTGCCTGGTTTGAAGGGAAGGTCTTATGAGGAAAGGCTGAGGGACTTGAGGCTGTTTTCGTTAGAGAGAAGAAGGTTGAGAGGTGACTTAATTGAGAGGTATAAGATAATCAAAGGGTTAGATAGGTTGGACAGTGAGAGCTTTTTTCCTCGGATGGCTAGCACGAGGGGGCTTAGTTTTAAATTGACGGGTGATAGATAAAGGACAGATATCAGAAGTGGTTTCTTTACTCAGAGACTAGTTGGGTGTGGAATGCACTGCCTACAACAGTAGCAGACTCACCAACGTTAAGGGCATTTTAATGGCAATTGGATAGGCATATGGGCGAGAATGGAATAGTATAGGGTGGATGGGCTTCAGACTGGTTCCACAGAACAGCGCAACATTGAGGGCCAAAGGGTCTGTATTGCGCTATTATGTTCTGTGTTCTGTCTACAAGATCCACTGCAGAAATTCACCAAGGTGTGAAATTCAACACCTTCGAAACCAACAACCACTTCTATCTGCAGGACAAGGACCGTAGATGAATATAAATACCACTATCTGCAAGATCCCCCACCCCCCAAGCAACTTCCCATATGATTTTAGTGTTGCTGGGTTAAAATCCTGAAACTTCCATCCTAACAGCATTGTAGGTCTACCTTCCTGAACTGGATTGTAATGGTTCAAAAAGGCAATTTAACACTACTTTCTCAAGGACAGCTCGGAATGGACCATAAATCCCACGTCTCACAAGTGAATAAAATTGTATTTTTTTAGAGGTCTTTTGGTCAAATGAGCATTGGAAATAAAAAGGGGGCATTTCCACACAGAAATAAAACATAATTCATGGAAATAAACATGCTGATCGTACTGGACCTCCAATTTGAAGTATGCAAGATTAATTGGACAGTATGCATCATACATAAGATTTACTCTTTTTAGTCTTTTACTCTTTTTTATTCTTCTCTGGGATTTGATCCCTCCTCCAGTGATGATAGCATGCAGATTGAAAGAGATGGTTGGAGATACATAATATGCAAAGTGCGCAACTGTCCAATGACTTTTATTTATACCCCACTGCCTGGCTGTCCAAGTTCTAACAATGGCCAGAGAGAAGAAATTGTTATTTTCTTAAGCCTGCAATCTGTCAGTTTACAAAACTGTTAATAGGCCTGACCGAGATGCAGTGTTTGAAATTTGCTTTGAACTCCCTAAAATATAAATGCTTACAGGAGGTTTTTACCATCATGTTATTGAATTGGCCATTCTATCTTTTTGGTAGATTGGGGCTCTGTAGCCTCCATGTTCCAGCTGAAACAGGTAATTCCCACCAGGATTATTGATCTCTTCAGGCTGGTGGGTACCTGAAGTGGCTTCCCATACCAAAGGAGTATTACAATCATCTTTCAGAAATGTGCAAAGTAAGGATTCTCTTCCTCAGCACCACTTATTCCAGATGGGGTGGTTACTGGAAAATTCCTGGAGTTTGTCCTGTTTATGTATTTAGGTATTAAAGTTAACTTATAGAATAGACAAATAATTGGCAATTGAATATCAACACTGATTTTTTTTAAGAAGAACTAGAGGCCACTTTTTATTTGAAAGGTGCAAGTCGACGTGAAGCAGAGAAACAAGGGAATCTTGGAATGTAAATATACCAAAATCATCACAGGTTAGCAAGACCATTAAAAAGATATTAAGCACTTGGCATTTTTTTCCAGAGGAATACAATTAAAAAATAGGAAAGTCATGTTAAATAAAAACAAAATACTGTGGATGCTTAAAAACTGAAATAAAACAGGAAGTGAATTTTGAGAAGATTTGTAGCTCAGGTTGAGGTTTTGGATGTAGGTTTGCTCGCTGAGCTGGAAGGTTCGTTTCCAGATGTTTCATCACCCTACTAGGTAACATCTTCAGTGGGCCTTAAGCCAAGCACTACTGATGTTTCCTGTTTTCTATTTATATGTTTGGGTTTCTTTAAGTTTGTGATGTTATTTCCTGTGGTGAAGTCACTTCCTGTTCCTTCTCTCAGGGGGTGGTAGATGGGGTCTAACTCGATGTGTTTGTTGATAGAGTTCCAGTTGGAATGCCATGCTTCTAGGAATTCTCATGTGTGTCTTTGTTTGGCTTATCCTAGGATGGATGTGTTGTCCCAGTCGCAGTGGTGTCCTTGTTCATTCGTGTGTGAGGATACTAATGAGAGAGGGTCATGTCTCTTTGTGGCTAGTTGGTGTTCGTGTATCCTGGTGGCTAGTTTTCTGTCTGTTTGTCCAATGTAGTGTTTGTTTCAGTTCTTGTATGGTATTTTGTAAATGACATTAGTTTTGCTTGGCATCATGGTAGCCAACAAACTCACCAACACACTAAAACAGCACCTAATGAACTTGAAAGACCCTATACAGACAACAAGCAAAACTAATGTCATTTACAAAATAAAATGCAAGAACTGTAACAAACAGTACATTGGACAAACAGGCAGAAAACTAGCTACCAGTTTACATGAACACCAAAAAGACATGACCCTCTCTCACTAGTATTCTCACATACGAACGAGGAAGGACACCAGTTCGACTGGGACAACACATTCATCCTAGGACAAGCCAAACAAAGACATTCCTAGAAGCATGGCATTCCAACCGGAACTCTATCAACAAACCCATTGAATTAGACCCCATCTACCACCCCCTGAGAAAAGGAACAGGAAGTGACTTGGCCACAGGAAATGATATCTCCAACCCAAAGAAACACAAACATATAAATAGAAAGCAGGAATGTTCAGCAGTGCTTTGCCTGAGGCCTATTGAAGATGTTCCCTAGTAGGGTGACGAAACGTCTGGAAATGAACCTTCCAGCTCAGCGAGTAAACCTACATCTGTAAAACAGAAAGGTTTAGAGAAACTCAGCAGTCTGGCATCAAATTTGGAATGTGGAATAATTAACATTTTGAGACCAACATAACCCTTCTTCAGAACAGTTCAAAGCTGAACCCAGATGCGTCCAGACCTGCCGTGTTTCTCCAGCATTTTCTGTTTGAAACTTATACCTGTATTGAACCTTTTTCAGGCCACATTCTTCTCCATGCACTTCTAGCACTCTTATTAGTTTGTAATATTATAAGCTTGGAGAAGGAGGAGAGAAGATTTACAAGAATTATGCCAGAAATGCATGGCATAATCAACAGGCTTCTGTCTTAAAAGAAGATGACCTCGTGAAGGTATTTAATTTTATAGCAAGTTTCGATGGAGTGGAGACAAAGAGAATACTTCTTCTTTTGAGTTCAAGCATATAGACCATCATTATCATAGTCACCAAGAAATCTAATAGGACATTCAGAAACTAACTTCTTTACTGTAAGATTTATGAGAATGTGAGCTTCCTACGAGAGAGAGTGGTTGAAGATATGGTATAGATGCATTGAAGGGAAAGCTGTATCTGGGAGAGAAAAAAAATGCACAGTGTCTTCATGCACCAGCTAGCGAAAGTAAACATGTATGCAGGTGCACCAGGTGTTGAAGAAGGCAAATGATACTTTGACCTCTATAGTGAGAAGGTTCAAATTCAGGTGCAGGGACGTTTTACTGCAGTTGTACTGTACCTTGGTAAGACACACCTGGATTATTGTGTGTAGTTTTGATCTTATCCAAGGAAGGATATATTGGCTATTGAGAGAGTACAAAAAACGTTTACCAGACTGATTCCTCAGATGGCAGTACTGACCAACAGGAGGAGACTGAATTGATGAGGACTATATTTTCCGGAGTTGAGAATAATACAGGGGGTTGGGGAAGGATCTCATAGAAACTTATAAAACTCTAACAGGTTAAGAAAGGGTAAATGTTGGATTGATGATCGATAACTGGGGAGCCCAGAACCAGCGGTCATGGTCTAAGGATAAGGGGTAGATCTTTTAGGATAGGATTAGGAGAAATGTCTTTATCCAGAAAGTGATGAGCTGTGGAATTCTCTGCTGTAGGAAACTATTGAGGCCAAAGTATTGAAGAATTTCAAGAAAGATGCTGATGTAGCTCTTGGGACTAAAGGATCAAAGAATATGGGGAGAAAGCAGGAATACAGGAATACTAACTTGGATAATCAGCTATCATATTGAATGGTGGAGCAGTCTGGATGAGCCAAATGGCTGACTCCTGATTCTATATTCTATGTTTCTATTGATTTAGATTAAGTAATTCTCAATTTGTGTATAAACACTGACTTGAACTGGTTGGACCAAAGGCCTATTTCTATGCCTGTATCCTATGTAGATAAAGTAAAATTAATGATTTAACATTTTAAGGTGGAGAGAACTTAATCTATATCTTATATCAAATCAAATTACTACTTCTCTGTGTTCAGAAGGATGACACATTTTTGTAAGTTTTCCTTCATCATGTATTTGGTACATAATTCATACTCTTCTATACATAGAAAAGCTTCAGCAATAATGAGAAAGGAGGACCAAACAGAAATCAGCATCAAGCAGTTAAAGAAACCAACTTTCATACCTGAAGAAAATGTTGATGGGGAGTATGGGCTAGTCATCAGTGGAGACTTACTGGTAAGAAACCCTTGCATCGCACCTTTAAGGTGGTGTAATTTACCTTTGTTTATTGAAGAGTAATATTTGAATGTGATTATTGAGAAACTTGGCAGAATTTCCATGATAGCTCATGCTATCCCAGAGAATATGATGAGGTTGAAAACATTCTAGTCATCTTGTGGAGATATCTGATTAGAGCTATAACATATAGAGCTTACTGTGCAGCTTGGAATTGCTGTGCTGCTTAACCCACTAATAATATGTTGACAAGTCTGGCGGAGGATTTGAGATCAGTAGGAAAGTCTCCGAGTGTTCTCAGTTGAAGGTCTGGGAGGAGGAAGGTGAGAATTGGTTCGTCAAGAGGAGGAACAACTGCCAGAAACAGGCTACTAAGTAGGTGGACCCCATCCAGGCAGTCTGAATGTGATTGTGATCTGTTTATAATGGTGATCCCTCTCGATGGTGTGGTCAGCCATTCTTGCTTCCTAACTGGGAAATCGTCTTCTGTCTCCTGACTGTCCATCAGACATTCTTGATAAATCAGTCTTAATATTTGTGCACAATGTAGCACACACTCCACTGATTTTTTTGTATACAAAGTTTCCATAAAAGCAAGAATGATATCTCTCACAGTGGGGAAGAGTTCAGCTATCCGGCACCTTCCTAGCACTTGCAAAATATCTTAGCACCCTAAGCAAAGCACAAAAAAAACTGAATGCTGGAAATCTGAAACAAGAACAGAAATAGCTATAGAACAGCAGCAACTGTGGAGAGAAAGCGGAAAATCATTTTGGGTTCAGTGAACCACCTTCAGAACCATTAGCAAATTGTAAATGTTTCGGTTTGGGATTGATGAGTCCTTGGCAGCATAGGTTAGAAATGAGCTAAAAGGTAGGAAACAGAAGGTAGGTATGGATGGGCATTTCTCAAACTGGAGACAAGTTGAAAGTGGTGTTCCCAACGATTTTGAGATGGACGTTGAGAGCAAAATTTCTAAATTTGCAAACCCTACTAAGTTAGAGAGAATAATGAATTATAAGGATGACACTGAGTGACTTCACAGAGACATTGACAAGTTGGCCAAATGGACAGACACCTATCTGGCAGATGAATTTCAATACAGAGAAATGTGAGATAGTACTTTTTGGTAGAAGAAATATGGAGAGATATTACAGAGATTTGAGGGGAGAACTGGAGCAGAGAGACTTTGAGTTTCAAGTGTTTGATTCCCTGAAGGTGGCTAGGCTAATTGAAACAGTTAGATGAAAGTGAAGACTGCAGATGCTGGAGTTTAGAGTCGAGAGTGTGGTGCTGGAAAAGCACAGCAGGTGAGGCAGCATCCAAGGAGCAGGAGAATCGACGTTTCGGGCATAACGGTTTATTGGATCCTTGGATTTATAAATAGAAGCAAGGAAGCAATGCTGCACTTCTACAAATCGCTGGTCAGACCACATTTGGACTATTTAGTTCTTGGACATTTAAGGAAGGTTGTTAAAGCCTTGGAGACTGTGTAAAGCAGATTTATTAGAATGATATCAGGAATGAGGGATTTTAAATGCAAAGAAAGATGAAAGATATTGAGCTTATTTTCCTTGAAGCAGAGAATTTGAAAAGGTGAGTTTATTGACATGTTCAAAATTATGAACAATTTTGTCAGGGTAAAGAGGGAAATTCTGTTTCTACTAGTACTATGTTAGTAACTAGAGATCATAATTTCAAGATTGTCAGCAAGACAGGAGTCAGATGAGGAGAAACTTCTTTACTCAGAGAGAGTTGTTAGGATTTAGAATGCACTGCCTGGGAGAGTGGTGGGGGCAAATTGCAGAGGAGGTTTCCAAAAAGAGTTGGAAATATATTTGAAAGTCATGAATTTAGAGGGCTACAGAGATAGGACTGGTCAGTAGGACCAGCTGGGTAGCTCTTTTAGGAACCAGTACAGACACAATGGATCAAATGGCCTCCTATTGTACTATAAAATGATTGTATGTTTCTAAAAGTCACTGGACCTGAAATGTTGATTTTGCTTTCTCTCCACAGATGCTGCCAGACTTTTTCCAGATATTTCTGTTTATGCTAACCTTAGCATCCTGTTCTGTTACTTTCACGAGTGTTATTGAATGGGATGTACATAGCAGACAATAGGTAGTTAAAGTAGTATCGGAGTCCTACATACAATACTGGATACTAATTTTGATTGATTAATAATTGAGTTTGTGCAGCACAACCAAATCTGGGATATAGTGTGGATGATCAGGCACAAGAAGTCAAGTTTAACACATCCAGTATTACTTCTGCTTCACCGTCTCTGCCAAGCAGAGGGAAATAAAATATATCCCACTGTTTTTTTTTCTGCTGAGGCATACATGTTTGTAAACAGGTGTGTCCCTTTAAGGATGCAAATTGCCATTCTACATTCCTGTAATTGCACTTCTGAAATTAATTAAAGATCAGAAGAAATGCTTAACTAATAAGTACCTTTCTAGGGGTCTTGTCGTGCAGTGGTCATGCACCAGTCGAAGGTCTGGATTCAAGTCTGACTTCAGGCTGTGGAGGTGTGTCATAATATATCCCAGCAAGTTGATTAAATAAGACCTTCCTTTCACTTTTTCTAGATAAATAGGAATAGAAGTTCAAAATACCACCCATGATTCAATTTAACATTCTGATTTGCTGCTGTTACAGAAACCACTCAATTTTATTTTTTTTAAATCGAATCACAGTATCAATTTAACCATCACACCATCCAATAAAAGTAATATAGGAAAGATTAAAATCGATTAAAGTAGACTTACAAACCTAATTCGTACTAGTTCTACTCAATCCTAATTTATCTTGACTAACATAGGCAACAGTCCATGCCCTAGGTTAAAAAGACTTGACCATGTGAGATCATTGGAATCAATAGCCTGAAAAGGAAGACAACTTCATAATCTTTTCTACTAAAATCTGTTAAAAACAGTACATTTCTTCACCTTGGAAAATGCTAGTGATATAATAAGCTTTTTGAGTAAAGAGTGGATGGGACAAGGGCATGGAAGGTCTGTGATAGGGTGGAAGACAGGAAAGATTGACTGATTTAAGATTTAATCTTGGGCAAAGGGAATGTTGATAATGAAGAAAAGAAAAAACCAAAACAAAAGATATGCCTCAGGAAGGTGTGCTACGGTGTGAAAGCAAAGATAAGAGAAAACCAAAGCATGAAAGAAAAGGAAACTAAATGGAAGGGGAGAATTTATGGTCTGAAATTATTGAACTTAATGTTGAGTTTGAACGGCATGGAAAATGCAGTGCTATTTGTTGAGCTTCATTGGAAAAATCAGGAAGAAATGTCAGCGTGAGAGCAAAGTGGAGAATTAAAATGACCAACCTCTAAGAGTTTGGAATCATGCTTGCAGATTGAACAAAAGTGTTCTGTAAAGCTGTCACAAATCCATATTTGTTCTCCTAAATGTAAGGGAGTCCACATTGTGGTCAGAACTTGCAACAGAGTAACTTGAACAGAAGTACACATACATCACCACTTCATCTGGAAACAACATTCCCTCTATTTTGTCTAGGCTAGTATAGTTTGAGTGGTATACTGTCTACACTGAGCAGAAGTGATATTGTGATTTTCTTCAAAGTTTGTTTATTATATATATTACATTTTAAATTTATTTGTGGACATCCCTGACATACACAGGCATTCTGACTGCACATAGCAGTATTATGCAATGTGAAATATTAAAAATGTATATTCATATTATTTCACAGTTATAGATATTTACTTGTTATAGGTATTCAGCTGATAATCTGAGGACTGTTTAGTGAGGGCAGTGTGTACACCACATATACTGAATGACCAAAAGAGATACTAGTAATTTATTTAATCCTTTGTTGGGAACTTTTCTCTCCTGTCTTTAATTGTATTGATATTTTGTCCAGATGAAATATACAAGTTAATTGACATCAAGTTGTGTAAGTGGCCTATTTCTAATCTATTTCTGGATTTGCACTTAATTAAATTGCTGTGGCTAAATCCACACTCTCAGTCAGCATTTAATGACTGAAATGTTGTACAAATGTCTAGAAGAATGGACATTTCTTGAAACTGGTCATTGTTTTAGGGCACAGTTCATTAAATGACTAAATGTCTGATTTTTTCACAACTATAAATTTGAACTCAGAGTATTCTTCACATATGTCTTTGGCCATATGTTCATCATAGTTGGGTATAATGAGTGGCACGGTGGCACAGTGATTAGCACTGCTACCTCACAGTGCCGGAGACCTGGGTTCAATTCCTGCCTCAGGCACGTTCTCCCCATGTGTGCGTGGGTTTCCTCCCACAGTCCCAAAATGTGCAGGTTAGGTTAATTGACAATGCTAAATTGCCCCTAGTGTTCGGTGAAGGGGTAAATATAGAGGAATGGGTCTGGGTAGGTTGCTCTTCGGAGGGTCAGTGTGGACTTGTTGGGCTGAAGGGCCTGTTTCCACACTGTAAGTAATCTAATCTATAAAAGTGGACTATTTTGATATCAGTCCCATAATATTGTCTTTTCAAAATTCATAATTGGTTGTGTCAGCGATTGCAGCCTTAGCAAATACATGTCACTGTCATAATTCCTCTTCTGGAAATCTGCTTTCCAAGTGGTTACATAGCAGTTGAATCTTGAAGATTTGCAGCAATATCCACATCACAGATGAGAGCAGGCAGAACCTTCTTAATTGCTTCACTTCAATAAACACATTTACCTTGATACTAAATATTCAGTTTATTGATCTTGGTCTTTGAAAATAGCATTGCCTGAGTTGTTGTTAAACTGTTTATTCTGTTCTACTGTCACGCAGTGTTGCATTCTCATGCAAGCTCGTGTTATATGAAATCACGCAATAGAAATAACGGGGTCTATGGGAAAAACAGAGTTGAGCAAACCACCTAGCCTAACACAAGTAATAGCACAGTCTAAGTAAATGTTAAAATCATATATTTTAATGAAATAATGCAATAAATTTAACTCTTTCAGGAGTTTCTGAGTTTGCTGAGTTCCAGTACTATATTAAGGGGCTGAGGGTCATCATCAGCATCATCATTACTTCCAGTGCAGTTATGGATGCAGAGTTACGACGAAAGAAAATATTTATTTCAGAAATGGGTGGCTGTGGTTCATTGTCCTCAGACTGTTTCTTGGGGGTTGGCTTTAAAAAGACGTCTAGTTTTTGCTGCTTTGCCACCTTTCTTCTTTCACAAAGAAGCCAGATAAGACTTTATGCTATGATCTGTTATCCTGCGGCGTTCTGCATAGTCATCATTATCTTCTAAGAGCTGCAATTGCTTCTCAACTTTCCCCAGAATCAAAGACAAAAGAGAAGTGCAAAGAAGAACTTCATCCTCTTTATTTTGAGCTTCAATTTCCTCCGCAGCCACAAGTTGTTGTAGATCAGTCTCCACTTCTTCAAAACCAACTTGCTTCGCAAGAACTCCTCTGACAATTCAACGCCTTCAAAATCATGAAGAAAATTTGGGAGAAGATTCTGCAAAACATGCAAGCAGTCCTTATTGACATCACCCCATGTCTCCACAATGATGTCAATAACATTCTTAATGTTAAAGCTCTTCCAAAATTGAAGAACACTGTCCTTATTATCCTGCTTAGTAACTGCAATCAGCTTCCTGAATTTGCACCTTAAATAATAAGCTTTAAAAGCTGCTATTGCACCCTGGTCTATGGGTTGAATGAGGGAGGTTGTGTTCAGAGGTTGAAATAGCACTTTGATGTTTTTAGAAAGCTCACCAATAGTGAGAGGATGGCTTGGTGCATTGTCCAGAATGAGAAGAATCTTGAAATCCAAATCCTTTCTCCTGCAATAATTTCTAAAAATGTTCTTGAAAACATCAGCAATAAAGTCAGAAAAAATTTGGCCCAACATCCAACCTCATTTTCTTGACCTGAAGCAAACACTTCGAGTGGATTTAAGGTAACCAGGAATGGAATCACTTAAAGCCAACGGGAGTTCGCGTTTTAAAAAAAAAATCATTCCCCAATTCGCCCAACTAAATTGGGTTGACAAAATGTGCATGATAGGAGAACGACCTGTACTTCAACACATGATCATGACTTTCTTGTACAGAAAACAAGTATGCATTCATATTTACTGCAAATATGACATTATCAGTGAGAAATTCCACCATATCAGAATTTGTCTTTATGTGCTCTGTATGCTTCACCCTCGTCTCACAATTTCCTGGTGTTTTGATGAGCATTCGTAAAATTTAACCTATGCTTTGGTTTCATAAACTAATTAATGGCATCTATATTCACTTTTTGGCTTAAATGTTGTTTTCAGTAGTCCAATATCCTGCCATTTTTTATCAGTGCTGAACTAAACTCCGGTGTTTGCTTCAAAGCAAATAGTGCAAATGACATTATCCGTTTCATAATAAATGAAAATCTCACTGATTTGTATGTTATATTTCTGTGTTGAAGGTGGCATTTTGATCTTGATGACCTTGGAAAACATTGCTTCTTGAAATGTGCACGGGATTTCTTTTTTAGGGAACTTGAAGACTTGAAGCTTTTCTTTTGGACATATTTTAAATTTGTCTATATACATTGATATATTTACTTCCATGGAATGGCAGCCTGCTTCTCAGGTCTCGTGCCTTGTTCCTATAACTTTTGACCTCAAGTAGAGGTGATGTGACCTTACATTCTTCCCCTTCCCAGAGCATGCTCGACAATCAGTAGTTTTTACAATTTGTCTAGAGCTGGAAGCAATTGTATAGCAGAGTAGTGAATTCAGAAACCTCGGCTTTGTTCTGGCACATGGAAGATCCTAGGATTTATAGCTGTCTGTACGTGCCATTGGGAACATGTTGTGTGGAGGTCTGGGAAGGATTCCTTTATTGTCTCTCTATGTCTGGCCATCTGGCACGTGAAAGAATAGGGGGCGTGTGTAGGTTTTGATTTTCTGGGGCACAGTTGCACATGCGCAACTTTTAGGGAATATTACATAAAAAGTGTTTGATTCCTTGGATGGTGAGAAGAGAATGAGAGATTAAAAGAACAGATGTTTAATCTGCGTTTGTGTGGAAATTGGTCATGGAAAGGAATGGGCATGGGGGAATTCTGGACTGGACCAGGATATCACAAGGGTGTGGTGCCTTGGAATGCTAGAAAGGGCAGGGAAGAGAAGATATGTTTGGTGGTGTTATCACACTGAGGTGATTTCGTTAGGTAGCAGGACTTCACTATTATTACAGCGATGTCAGGATGAGAGATGCCTTTAAAATCATTGCTACACAATGATTGTGTCATTAAACCCTTTGAAAAAAGAATCATTTTAGATAGTTTCTATCACTTGATAAAATTACGAATTTCTACTGAATCACTGGTAATGTGTATTTCTCTCCAAATACAGGCATATGCTTTGGAAGATATGGAAATAGACTTCTTAAAAACAGCTTGTCTTTGTAAAACAGTTATCTGTTGTCGTGTAACACCCCTTCAGAAGGCTCAGGTGATAGAACTGGTGAAAAAGTACAAAAAAGCAATAACATTGGCAATTGGAGATGGTGCAAATGATGTAAGCATGATCAAAGGTAAGTGAGAATAACACTGAATTGGATATTCAGATTTTTTTGCAGAAATTTCACTTGATAACTTTACATAAATGGAAAGTATAATTGTTGAAACAAAAGAAAAGGTCGAGCCTAGGGAATCACTAAGGGATCAGAGAGAACTTGCTATGCATGTCTTCTAATCCTTAAGGAAGAATGGTAGATAAAGTGGTTAAGATGTTTGCCTTTATTAGTCATGGCATAGACTTTAAGGGCGGGGAGATGATCCCATAACTGTATAAAATGATGGTAAGGCCACATCTAGAGTACTGTGAGCAGTTCTGGAATCCACGTTTATAGGATGGATGTTATAGCTCTGGAGAGGGTGTGGAGGAGATTTACCAGGATGTTGCCTGGGCTGGGGATTTTCAGTTATGAAGAGAGACTAGATAGACTAGGTTGTTATCCTTAGAGCAGAGGAGGTTGAGAGGAGACATGCTTGCGATGTTTAAATTATGAGGAACATAGATGACAGAGAGAAACTGTCTCCCGTGATGGAGGGTTCAATGATCGGGGGCATAGATTTAAGGTAAGGGACAGAAGAAATGTGAGAAAAATATTTTATATCCAGAAGCTGGTGGAAATCTGGAACTCACTGTCTGTAAGGGGTGGTCAAGGCAGAAACTGTAAAAACATTGAAGAAGTTTGGATTTGCACTTGTGATGCCAAGGCACACAAGGCCAATGCAAGAAAATGGAATTAGTGTAGTTAGAAGGTTATTTTTGGCTATTCTTTGTGGCACAGAATTCCATAGGCTCTCTGGGTGAAGACATTTCTTCTCATTTTATTCCTAAATGGCCTACCCTGTACCTTATGACTGTGACCCTTGGTTCTGGACTCCCTTGCCATGAGGAATAGTCTCACTGGTCCTGTTAGAATTGTATCGGTTTCTATAAAAATCTCACCCGCCCATTCTTCTAAACTCCAGAGAATATATTCCTCAATGATCCAGCTAGTTATTTCAACAATATTGAGGTTCTGCACTACAAAATGTCTAACTGATTGTGTGATTTGAAATTCGCCATTTCTCTGGTACTGGCCCATATTTTTTTTAAAAATGAAGGTTTGTGGGCAGAATCTCTACAATTTGCATTCTTCCTTTGACTGAAACATATAAAATCCTGAAGGGTCTTGACAAGGTATATGTGAAGGGGATGTTTCCTCTTACGGGAGAATCAATGGGAGGTGTCAATGTTTTAAAAAATCGGTGTAATCTATTTTAAGGAGAGATTAGATGATTTTTTTTCTCAGAGAGTCATGGCTCTTTGGAACTCTCTGCCTGATTAGGTGATGCAAGCAGAATTCTTGAATCTTTTTAAAGCAGGGTTAGATAGATTTGTTAAGCAAGGTGTTGAAAGATTATTGGGTAGGTGAGAATGTGGATTTGAGGTTACAGTCAGAGCAGTCATGATCTTATTGAATGGTGGAGCAGGTTTAAGGGGCTGAATGACCTGGTCCCACTGCTGACCGTGAATGTTTTTCCTTGGAGATGTTCAGGCCAAGAAAGATCGATAAAAGTATTCAAAATCATAAGAGGTTTTAACATAGAAGTAAAGAGAAAATGCCTCCAGTTGTGAAAGGATCAAGAATGAGAGTGTGCAGCTTTAAAAGAAGCAAATGTGATATGAGGAAGATGTTTTTCACACACCTAGTGGCTAGACTCTGGAATGCATTGTTAGGAAGTGTGGTAGAGACATTTCAATCAAAGCATTAAGGAAAGAGTTAGACAATTATTTGAAATGGAACAATCTGCAGGGTTAATGAGAGAAGGCAGGAGAGTGACACAAAGTGAAAATGCTTGCTTCGTGATTTTAGATTTTGGTGTTCGTGGTCACAGTTATCTAATATAGGCTGTAGATTATATGTAGGAATTTTCAGACAGTTTATTGAGTGTGTTAAGAAGTAACAGTTTAATGTGCTACATTACTTAATTAAACAAAGAATGGAAAAATATGACCCATAGCAGATGAGAACACTTTACTGATTCCTAAGCCATTCTGTAAAATGGAGAAAGTGATGGTGAACCTCTGCAGTTTGGAATAGTGTGGTGTTTATCCCTGATGGTTCATACTTGTTGGTAGTAACAATCTTTGTTCTCCCCTCAAATTTGCGGTCTTGTGTTAGTAAGGTCATGGCTCGTTCTTCTGGACACTATCATGCGCTTGCTGTCTGTCTCTGTCTCTTGCTTAACACACTCACTTCCCAACTACAGCTTAATGTATTTTATTTTGGGGGCTGGCAATTTATGTGTCAAAGACCTGTCTAAATCCTTTAGGCCAATGATCATGGGCAGCTCGCATGATACAAGGATATCCATTGTCTGGTGACCTGCCTTCACCTGAGGGTTAAATTACTACTCTTTCTATGAACAAACATTTTTTTGAAGCAGTACTTTGATTTTAGAGTACATATAGTGTTGTGTAAATCATAAGTTCAGTGGTACATCATGACCTCAATAATTTTTGTGAATCATTGGCTTTAAATTTGGGAAACTGAGGAGCGACATGCTTAGATTGTGGTGCTCAGGACCAATTGATTTCCACACCAAGGTATTTGAGGTCTCAATAGTATTGAATGCAAAACTATTGGATTGTCTGGCTCTCTTCTGGCTCTCCAATGTCCATTTAGGGAAGGAAATACCATCCTAACCCAGTCTAACCTACATGCGACTTCAGGTACACGCCACTGTTTGACTCTTAACAACCTTCTGAAATTGACAGAGGAGCCACTCAATTGTATCAAACAGCTACGGAAAGTCAAAAGGGAATAAAGCCAGAAGGAACACCCAGCATCAACACAAGCATCAGAAGGGCACACCCTGTCAACCCTTTCTCACATCTGAGGCTATTGGCAAAACTGGAAGATCTGTCCTACAGATTGATTGAGCAGCAGACTGACCTAATCTTACTCAGTAAATCATAGCTCCAGCCAAAGTCCCAGAATCCTCCAAGTCTATTCCTGAGTATGACCTCCCTCAAAAGCAGATTAAATCCACCAAAAGTAGGAGCAGATTAATTAATATTAGGAGGGAGTTGTATTGATTTTGCGCCTAATGATTTTAACTCTCAGAGGTGTTCATTTACCAACATAGGATATGCAGTTAATGAGAACACCATACCTTAGTTAACATTTTGAGGAGCATTTTACCTTGTCAATTTCACAAATCAGTTAAGAGTTGTTTGCATGCTGGTCCACCAAAGGTGACAGAACTATCAGTTCAGCCAGTCTCTGAATCAGACTTGGAAACAAGCTGGCAGGTTAGAACACATAACATGTGTCAGTGTAAAGCTATGAAATCTGCAGGAAACTTCAATATCTCCTATGACCCCTTTACAAGACTCTCACTTTAACTTTAAAGTGTCAAATGTATTCAAAGACCATGCCGTATGAACATCGTAGATCAGAGATTGTGATCAATATAATTAGTAACAATGCAATACTTTAATCTGTATGCTCTATGTGTATGGATATACGTATTTGTGAGGCTATGTGAATGAGATCAGATGTTTTTGACCCTGTGTTTAATTCAAAGGAAAAGTGTGTGATAAAATTGCTTTTATTTTTGACGTTTACAAAATGTTCCTGAAAACTATTTAACCAGGATACTCCATCAAAGTGGGACGGTAAGAAATAGGGACAGGAATAGGCTGTTTGGCTCTTCGGCCTTAAATATACGTAAAGGCTCAGCCCTACAGCTCTCTGTGGCAAGGAGTTCCCAAGATCCTCATTCCTCTGTTAGAAGAAATTCGTTCTCATCTTAGTCTTAAATTGGCACCCTTTTGTTTTGAGACTATGCCCTTTGGTTCCAGACTCTCCCATGAGGGCAAATATCCTCTCCACATTTACCCTGTCAGTGCCTTGAAATCATATGTGTTTCAATGAGATCTTTTTTCATTTTTCAAAATGAGTAGAGTCCAAACCTGTTCAACCTTTGCTGATAAGATAATCCTTCTAGTGGACCGTCTCTGAACTACCTCAAATGAAATAATATCTTTCCACAAGACCATAAGATATAGGAGCAGAATTAGGCCATTCAGTCCATCAAGTCTATCCTGCCATTTGATCATGACTGATATGTTTCTCAACTGCATTCTCCTGCTATCTCCCTAAAACCCTTAATCCCCTTACAAGTCAAGAAGTCATTTATCTTTGTCTTATATGCACTCAATGACTTGGGCTCCACAGCTTTCTGTGGCAGTGAGCTCCTAAGAGTCACCACCCTCTGACTGAAGAAATTCCTCCTTATCTCTGTTCTAAAGGACCATCCCTTCCCCTGAGGCTGTGCCGCCAGTCCTAGTCTGTGCTACTAGTGGAAACATTTTCCCCATGTCCACTCTATCCAGGCATCACAGTATTACCCCCACCACAAATCCTTCTAAACTCCATTGAGTACAGAACTAGACTGTTCCACATTCTACAAGCTCTTTATCCTCTGGATTATTCTTGTAAACCTCCTCTGGACCCCCTCCAAAGCCAGCTCACCTTTCCTTTAATTTGGGGCCCAGAAATAATGCTTACAACATTCCAAATGTGGTCTGACATGAACCTTATACAACTTCAGTAGTATAGCTCTGCTCTTGTATAATGTATAACCTGACAATTTGCCACATTGTATTCCATCTGCCATTTTCTTGCTCACTGACCTAGCATGTCCAAGTTCTTCTGCAGCCTCCCACCTCCTCAATATTACTTCCCCCTCCAACCTATTGTTGTTTCATATATACAAATTAGCAAAAATCCCCTAGTTCCTTCATCCAGATTTTTAATGTATAATGTGAATAGCTGGGGTCCCAACACAGACCCATGTGGAACTCCACAAGACCCCTTATCCCAACTCTCTGCCTTTTGCCAATCCTCTATCCATGCAGTACCTTACCCCTAATACCATGGGCTCTTATTTAGCAGCCTCCTGTGCAGGACCTTGTCAAGGTCTTCTGGGAAATCCAAATAGATCATGTCCACTGGCTCTCCTTTGTCAAAGTTGCTCGTTACCCCCTCCAAGAATTTTAACAGATTTGTTAGGCATGACCTCCCATTAATGAAGCCATGCCGACTCAGCCGTATTTTGTCATGCACTTCCAAGTACTCTGCAGTTTCAACCTTGATAATGGACTTTTAAAATCTTATCAATGACAAGGTCAGGCAAATGGCCTATGTTTTCATTAGTTTCCTGTCTTCTGCCTCCCTCCTTTCTTCAAGAAAGGGTGTTACATAAGCCACTTTCCTATCCTCTACGACCCTCCCTGAGTTCAGAGATTCTTGAAAGATCACCACAAATGCCTCTGTGATCTCCTCACCGATTTCCTTCAGAACTCTGGGGTGTAGTCTATCCAATCTGGGTGATTTAACACATTAATAATGGCCATTGTTCACACCTCTGCCCCCGACTGTCTTGAAGTTCTGGTATGTTGCTGATTTTACCTATTCTGTTCAGCTCCGTTTCTTAGTTCTCCATTGCTAATTCTCCAACCTCATTTTCCAGCAGCCCAATATCCACACTTGCTTCTCTCTTACCTTGTAAATATCCACAAAAAAACTCTTGAAATCTTAAATTATTAGCTAAATTAATCACATTTTATCTTCTCCCATTTATTGCTTTTTTAGTTATAGTCTGCTGGTTTTTAAAGGCTTCCCAATCAAGTGGTTTCCCACTAATCTTCACCACATTGTGAGCTTTTTCTTTTGCATTTATGTTATTCCTGATTTCCCTTCTTCATCCTGGGGAAGAACTTCTGCTGTGCCTCCTGAATTACCTCAGAAACCCCTGCCATTGCTGCTGAACCGCCTTCCCTGCTAGGCTTCCATTCCAATCAACTCTGGCCAGCTCCTCCCTCATGTCTTTGTGGTTACCTTCACTCAATTGTAATATTGTTACTTCTGATTCAAATCTTCTCCCTCTCAAGCTGCAAGTTGAATTCTTTCATATTGTGGTCACTACCCCTTTGGGGTTCCTTCACTTTACATGCTCTAATAAAGTTTGCCTCATTAAATCCAGAATTGCCTGTTCCCTCGTATACTCCACTGAAAGCTACTCTAAAAATAATCATTTCATAGACATTCCATGAATTCCTTTCTTGACACCCGCTACCAAGCCAGTTCACCTACATATCAAAGCCACCCCGTCCTCAATTATTGTACTGTTGTCTTTCTTACATGCCTTTTCTAACTCCTGATTTATTTTCTTCCCCACATCCTGGCTACTACTCAAAGGTCTATACACAGCTTCCATCATGGTCTTTTTTCCTTTGCAGTTTCTGAACTCTACCCACACAGATTTCTGACTCCATATCACTTACTATTAATTCAATTTCATTTTTTATTAATAAGACAACCCTGCCCCATCTATCCATCTGCCTGTCCTATTAATAAGATTTGTTTTTTGGATGTTTAGTTCCTAGCCCTGATCCCCTTGTAGCCACGTCTCTGTGATATCCGCCAATTTCAATCTGTGCTATAAGCTCATTTACCTTTTTTCATACACTGCACACAAAGTGGTTCCCTTATCTGCTGTGCCTGAAGTTAAATTCATGATGTTTTTTTCATACTGCCTGTCCTGTTACTTGTTCTGGAAACTTTAACCACTGCTCAGCCTCCACGCTTCTTTAACTCTTACCATAATCTTCCACCTGCTGACTATTTAGTTTGACGCCTTACTCACAGTCTTAGTGATTTGTAAGGACTTTGACCCCAACAAGATTCAGGTGAAACCGTCCCATCGAACAGCTCCCTCCTCCCCCGCTGTTGAAGCCAATGTCGTCTTTCCTTTGCTAAGGAGACGAAACAGCTCACAATGTTACAGATATGGTCTCAACAGCACCGTGTAACTTGCAGTGAAGACTTCCTTACTCTTATACTCCAACCTCCTTGAAAAAAGGTCAACATTCAATTAGCCTTTTTGATTGCCTGTATGCCAACCTTCTGTGTTTCATGCACAAGTACTCCCAAGTGCCTTTTGGTTGTAGCTTTCTGCAGATATTCTCCCTTCCAAAATGAAGAAGTTCACATTTTCCCACATTGTATTCCATTTGCCAACTTTTTGCTAACTTATTTAATATATCAACAGCTCTGCGTAAACTGTTTGTATCCTTTTCACAAGTTTCCTTTCCACCTATATTTGTGTCATCCAGGAGTGTATTCAGTGTCTTCCTTCACATCATTAACTTATATTGCAAACAGATGTAGGCCCAGCACTGATCCCATTAGAACCCAACTACTTACAGGTCACCAACCTGAAAAAGAATCCCTTATCCCCACTTGATATTTCCTATCCATTGGCTAATTCTCTATCCATGCCAACACCATAGGCTCTTATGGCAACCTTTTGTGAGGTACTTTGTCAAATATCCTCTGGAAGACCAAATGCAACACATCTACTAGCTCCACTCTATCTACTCTGGTTGAGACTTCCTCAAAAAACTCTAATAAGTTGGTTAGAAGTGGTTTTCCTTTCATGAAGTCTTGCTGATTACATGATGATTTTCCAAATGTACTGTTATTACTTACTTAATTATTGATTCCAACATTTTTCCAACAATAGATATTAGGCTTATTGGCCCATAATTATCTGCTTTGTGGGTCCCTCCCTTTTTGAATAAGGGTGTTACCTTAGCAGTTTTCCAAACCTCCAATACTTCTCCAATGTCCAAAAGGTTTTGAAAAATTTCAACTGCATCCATTCACTCTGGAGCTTGTTATTTTACGAACCAAGGATGTAAGCCATCAGGGTCAGGGGACTTACATGTCTTCACATCAGAACAAAACATCCTTTAGCTCTCACTGTCCCTCTGCCCCCCCCCCCCCCCCAACCTTCGAAAGAAAAAGCACACCTCTTTCTAAACATAATCTACAGATCACAGGCAATAAAGGATCACATACATTTAAACTGTGACAGCATTTTGTACCAAGCTCCCCAACCTTGACGATATAAGAGCTTGGTGATTTTTTTTATGTTGTTCGTGAACTTGAGCCATAAGCCCATTGACAGCTGGCCTCCCACAACAAGCATGAAATGGCAGCTTCCAAAAGAGCTAATTTTTAGAGGCTGGAAACAATCAAACAGGATCAGAGAAACAGTTAGTGTCCTAGGTACATTATTCTGAGGAGATTTCGGCAGGATTTTGATTCATGAAGCTGGAGGCTAGGCTGGGGGTGGGCTGAATGTTTTTGTGTTTCTTAAAGGAATACTCCTGTATGGACGAGAAATTACATGACTGGTAGTCATTTCAGAGATTCTGATTTATGATCCCCTGGTTAGTTATTCCATTCCAGCTTCAATGTTCCAGATTCTTTATGAAGATGCAAAGTTATTCAAATAATATCTAATTCATTTTTCCACAGCTGCTCACATTGGAGTTGGTATAAGTGGTGAAGAAGGAACACAGGCTGTCCTTTCAAGTGATTTCTCCTTTGCTCAATTTCGTTATCTACAACGTCTGTTATTAGTCCATGGAAGATGGTCATATTTTCGCATGTGCAGATTTCTCAGTTACTTTTTCTATAAAAATTTTGCCTTCACATTTGTTCACTTTTGGTACGGATTTTTCTGTGGATTTTCTGCACAGGTAAGTCTGCTCCAAAATCTATGTTTTGCACTCATATAATTCATGCAGAAATGTGAATTGATGATTCTCAGGGTAAGGAGAAATGTCAATTGGAACATTACACCTTTAAGAAAGTAATTTCTTCATTACACAAGTTTACCAATTGAAAGCAGCCAGTAATAATAATCTCAGAATAACAGAATGCACTTTTAAGACTGAGATAAGGAGAATTTCTTCTCATAGATGGTAGTGAATTTGTGGAATTATTTACCACAGAGGGATGCAGAGGCTGCGTTGTTAAGTAGTTTCAGAGATTGACAGATTGTTAATCAGTAAAGAAATCAAGGGTTATGGGAAGAATGCAGGAAAAGAGAGTTGAACATTATCAAATCAGCTATGATCTCATTGAATCGTGGAGCAGATCGAATGGGCTGAATGGCTTGCTTCTGCTCCTATATCCTATAACTTAGAGTCTCCCATTTGCCAGCATCTGTGCTATGTTATGCATTATTGCAGGTTTTCTTTTCTAATTTGATGATGTCCCTTCCTCATAAGTCATCTATGGCTTTTTTGAGGCAAGAGAAACTGGACCTCTTGTCCCTTAAAAGAATAAATCTGTTTTATATCATGCTAGATTAGTTTTTCAACATTTCACACCAAATGTGCATAATTTTTAACCAGTAATGGATTTGTCTAGTTTACTCTGGGCAAACTCAGTCTTGTCCTGTTGGCCTTATGTAATTTTAGTATTGTGTTGCCCTTTCCCTTTTTCATGCAATGCATTGAATTCAATCAATTTCTGGTCACTGTGATATAAATATTAACACACCAGAAGCTTGTTATCCAAACCTGGCTCATTGCTTATTATTAATTATTGGAACAGAGCATGCTATTCAGCCTACCAAGGTTGTTCTGCCATTCAGTGAAATCAAGGCTTATTTGTTGCCAAATTCCATATATCTGCCTTTGCTGATCAAAACATCTATCTCAGACTTAAAATAAACAATTGATCCGGCATAAAGTTCCAAATCTCTACCTCCTTTTGTATGTAGAAGTGCTTCCTAACACCACTCAAGAATAGTCCGGTCTCTATTGTTTACTGTCTTCAGGCTGCCTTAGCATTATCTGGCACGTCGGTTTGTGGGGGTGACTATTAAATGTGCTGGTGAAAGCTGATAAATGGTGCTCAGATTATGTCCCTAGTTCCAGAATTTCCAACTAGTGGCAATAGTTTATCTTTAATTGTGTTGTTTTTTCCGGTTATCAGATCACCCATAACCTTCTAAATTCTAGAGAAATCTAATTTCTCTTCCATTCTTGATGGTTCCAAGATATATTGCAGAAATCTATCTTGAACACACTCAAAAAATGTATATTTCTGATGTGAACTTAGCTGCTTACCCCATTCCATATGGAAATTAAAATCACTTGTTAATTCCACACTGCTTTTATTCCATATTCACCTAATCTCTACATTAATACACCCTGCCACTTCACACTGTCTTATCAACAATTATGTGATTACGGTATTGAATTTTAGGTTTAATCAAAAATTCAAATGCAAATAGTATATTATCTCCTCTCCTAGCTATTTGGTGCCTAAATAAAATTTCAGTGGAAATATACATTGTAATCTAAATAACTTGAGAACTGACATGATTTCTATTTAGTTCTCAGTTTTATTTTGGAATTATTTCATGAAAATCTGTGTATCTGAATGTGCTATATAACTAATTGTTCATTTTCAGGCTTAATAAATCTTAATAGTGCTATTCTTTTTTTTCTACAGACTGTATATGATGAATGGTTTATTACACTGTACAATTTAATGTATACATCTCTTCCTGTATTAGCAATGAGTCTGTTTGATCAGGTATGTCACTACATTTTTTTAACTCTCTTTGGGCTGTCCTTACATTATCTGCCACAACAGTAGTAGGGGTGACCATTAAATGTACAGGTGAAGCACTGATGACATCATCAGGTGTCATTTGTGATTTTAACTTGAGGTCTGAAAAGGGGAGCAGTGATAAGACCAATAATTCATCAACTCTCCTAAGTTTCTCATGGTCCATAAAGGAACTAAACAAAAGTATCTTATTGAAGCCATTATAGTCCTGAGCAACAATCTCCCCAATTTCTTTTTGCAGTATTCAGCAAACGTGCAGGTTCTTTCAAATTCTTTCCACAGCAATGCACATGCAGTAACTCGACCTGTGGTCAGTTTATGTAAGAACTTCTAACTTCCATAGCTTGGAGGAAACGAGGGCTCTGACTCCTATTCCTCACTGGTTTGGCCTGTTAGGAATCCTGAAGAAGGGCTGATGCCCGAAACGTCGATTCTCCTGTTCCTTGGATGCTGCCTGACCTGCTGCGCTTTTCCAGCAACACATTTTCAGCAATAAGGGATTAGCCCTTATTGAAATTTAAATGAAATTTAAAAAATCAAAGTTTTCCTGTCAGCTTGACAGATAAATTATTTCTTGTCACATATTTTCTTTTCCTGACTTAACACTCCATCAGAATTTCCAACTCATATTGTTCCAATTCCATTCCTTCTAGTCACTGGTAATGTCCCCACCTGTCATGATCTTAACAGGTGGCCCACTATTTCTTGTTGGCTGTTTTATACAAGATGTCAACAAGTTCCATGAAAATGTAGCCCTGGCTATTAAACTTATGCAAGCATACCTGGTATTATGCCTACATTGCTCACTTAAGTGCTTTCCTACCCAGTAGTAAATATTGAAACTAGCATTTCTGAAGTGGTTGTTTGAGATATTATAAAACATAATTTGTTTGTTGAATATAAAATATTTTAAACAGTTATTTAATTGATGATAGAAAATCAAGATGTAAAATGATAAGTTTAAGAATAATATTGCTTCAGCAGTTTCACTACAGTCCCTTGTGTTGCAGCGGTAGAGTCCCTGCCTGAATAGAGTCATAGAGATGTACAGCACAGAAACAGACCCTTCAGCCAGCACTCGACCCATATCCCTCCAAGCCCTTCCTATACATATACACATCCAAATGCCTTTTAAATGTTGCAGTTGTACCAGCCTCCATCACTTCCTCTGGCAGCTCATTCCATACACGTCCCACCCTCTGTGTGAAAAAGTTGTCCCTTAGGTCTTTGTTATATCTTTCCCACCTCACCCTAAACCTATGCCCTCTAGTTCTGGACTCCCCGACCCCAGGGAAAAGACTTTGTCTATTTATCCTATCCATGCCCCTCATAATTTTGTAAACCTCTATAAAGTCACCCATCAGCCTCTGACACTCCAGGGAAAACAGCCCCAGCCTGTTCAGCCTCTCCCTATAGCTCAAATCCTCCAACCCTGGCAACATCCTTGTAAATCTTTTCTGAACCCTTTCAAGTTTCACAACATAGAGGGATGTGGGCCAAGTGCTGGCAAATGGGACTAGATTAAGTTGGGGTATCTGGGGATGTTGCAGCTCCAACATCACTCAAGAAGCTTGTCGCTATCCAGGTTAAAGCAGCCCATTTGATTAGCACCACATCTACAAACATCCACTCCCTCCACCCCTGACACTCAGTAGCAGCAATGTGTACAATCTACAGGATGCAATGCAGAAATTCACCAAATATCCTCAGAGAGCACCTAACATACCCATGATCACTTCCATCTAGAAGGACAAAGGCAGCAGATACATGGGTGCACCACCACCTTCAAGTTCCCCTTGAAGCTACTCACCATCCTGATTTGAAATATATTGCTATTCCTTCATTATCATTCCGTCAAAATCCTGGAGTTCCCTTCCTTAAGTCATTGTGGTTGACCACAGCATATAGACTGCAGAGGTTGAAGAAGGCAGTTCTCAAGGGCAACTCGGGACAGGCAATATAAATATTGCATTTATATAAATATGGGGTGAGTACAGAGTCTGCTTCAGTTATGTTACCCCACATGAATGAATAGGTTTCTAACCATCACACTTAGGGTTAATTCATGATTGTGGGTGCTAAAGATCAGTAATTGTAGCCCCAGGACATGTCTGCAGGAGTTCATTAGAATAGTGACCTCGGCCCAACCATCTGCGGCTGCTGGAGGCAACAGTCAAGTGATATTATCTCTGGACTGTTAATCCAGAGACCCAGGTAATATTCTGGGTACCCATGTTTGAATCCTGCTATAGTAGAAGGTGGAATTTGAATTCAATAAAAATCCGGAATTAAGAGTCCAATGATGATCGTAAAACCATTGTCAATTGTCAGAAAAACCCATTCTGGTTCAGTAATTCACTAATGTCCTTTAGGGAAGAAAACTGCCATCCTTACTTGGTCCGCACTACATGTTCCCTGATAAGATACAACAAGATTTTGATAATATCCAGGCTGACAAATTGAAGTAACATTTGCACCCATAACACAATAACAAAATGTAAATGTCAGGCAATGACCATCTCCAATAAGAGACAATCCAACCACTTCCTCTTGACTTTCAATGATGTTACCATCACTCACTATCAACGCCTTGGGGTTATCATTGACTAGAAACACAACTGGACTCACCACACAAACTAGTGTCTTTAAGGGCAGGTCAGAGGCGAGGAATGCTATGGTGAGTAACTCCCCTCCTAACTCTCCAATGCCTGACCGCCATCTACAGACCCAAGCCAGGAGTGAGATTAAATACTTTCTGCTCGCATGGACAGGTGCAGCTCTAACAACACACATGAAGCTCAATACCGTACAGGACAAAACAGCCCGCTTGACTGGCACCTCATCCACAGGCATCCATTCCTTCCACCACTGTAGCAGTAACGTGTACTATCTATAAGATGCACTTCAGAAATTGATCAAAGATCCTTAAGCAGCACCTTTCCAACCTTCTCTCTAGAAGGACAAGAGCAGCTATTGTGTAGAAACACTATTATCTGCAACTTGCCCTCCAAGTCATTCACCATCCTGACTTGGAAATATATTGCTGTTCCTTCAGTGTTTCAATGTCAAAATCCTAGAATCTCCCCTTTAATGACATTGTAGGTCTACCTACAATATATGACTGCAACAGTTCAAGAGTGTAGCTCATCACTACCTTGTCAAAGACAACTAGGAATGGCAATAAATGCTGTCAGCCAGCAATACCCATGTCCTATGTGTGAATAAAAAAGAACATGAAAAGTAAGCAGCTGGCTGAAGTACTGTTGGCTTCAGAATTATATTGCAGTTTTGGGAGAGGAGGATGAAATTCAAGATAAAAATATGTAGATATATAAGCAAAATCTAACATAAAAGAACACATGCCAAGGATCTATTTATAGCTTGTCATTCAATATTGATTGGAACTGATTTTGTGTTGCAGGATGTAAATGACCGCTGGAGTATGGCATATCCTCAACTTTATGAACCTGGACAGTTTAATCGTTATTTCAACAAATTGGTTTTTGTGAAATGTATTATCCATGGAGTTTATAGTTCCTTGGTTCTTTTTTTTATTCCCTATGGTGCACTATTTGAAGCAGTGAGAGATGATGGAGAGACAGTATCTGACTATCAGTCTTTTGCTTTAATTGCTCAGACATGCTTGCTTGTGGCCGTTACTCTACAGGTAACTGAGTATTCACATTTTTTGTAAAGAAACCCTGGATATTTATGTTATTATGAAAACAAATGATAATATTTACTTTTTTTGCCAACTCAATATGCCTCAGTTGTAAATACATTTAAATAGCTCACACTTAATGTGATGGCACTTAGGTAGTGCCATCACATGTGACAATTTCTGCATGCAGGATTTCAAAAGTGGTTGGCTTTGCACATATCACTGTGGCTCCATCAAGCTGTCGTTCACCACTGATGTAACAATAAGCCAAGATGGTATTTCCATTTTACAAATCTGCCACGTTTTACCAAGAAAGTAAAGAAACAATGTGATTTACTGGCATACTGAGGAAACTCCATGGAGACTCCAAAAAGCCAACTGACCTAGATCCTGAAGTCCTGCTCAATATTTTTGCCAAATCAGATTTTCAACAGTAGGACAAATGGAGTTGGATGAGAGTCATTTCAATACAAAATCAGCAGGGCAGATCCCATTTTCCTGCAGCAAGGGCCGTAATTTGCAGTGTGTCTATTGCAATCCTTTTGAGAGATTATAATACTCTTGAAGAATGGATAAGGTCTGCAAAATGTCAAGCTGTGAAGTTATTTAAATACTTAGCCTTTAAAGATAAAAAAGAATCTACATACTCAGTATGTAGATTGTCCGACTTTCTAACTCAGTATGTAGATTGTTCGACCAGAGGGGAGGCCATATTGGATTTGGTACTTGGTAACAAACAGGGACAAGTGATGGGCTTGTTAGTGGGTGAGCATTTTGGTGATGGTGACCACAATTCTGTGACTTTCACCTTGGTTATGGAGAGAGATAGGTGCGTGCAACAGGGTAGGTTTTATAATTGGGGGAAGAGTAAATACGATGCTACAAGACAAGATCTGAGGAGCATAAGTTGGGAACATAGGCTGTCAGGGAAGGATGTCGTTGAAATGTGGAACTTTTTCAAGGAACAGATACGATGTGTCTTTGATATGTATGTACCTGTCAGGCAGGAAAGAGATGGTCATGTGAGGGAACCTTGGTTGACAAGGGAAGGTTGAATGTCTTGTAAAGAGGAAGAAGGAGGCTTACATAAGGTTGAGGAAACAAGGTTGGAGGGATACAGGATAGCCAGGAGCTGTAGAAAGGGATTAGGAGAGCTAAGAGAGGGCATGAAAAATCTTTGGCGGGTAGGATCAAGGATAACCCCAAGGCCTTTAATGAGTATGTGAGAAACATGAGAATGACGAGAACGAGGGTAGGTCCGATCAAGGGCAGTAGTGGGAGACTGTATATTGAGTCGGAAGAGATAGGAGAGGTCTTGAATGAGTACTTTTCTTCATTGTTTACAAATGAGAGGGACCATATTGTTGAAGAGGAGAGTATGAAACAGACTGGTAAGCTAGAGGAGATACTTGTTAGGAAGGAAGATGTGTTGGGCATTTTGAAGAACTTGAAGATAGACAAGTCCCCCGGGCCTGACAGGATATATCCTAGGATTATGTGGGAAGCATGAGAGGAAATTGCAGAGCCGTTGGCAATGATCTTTTCGTCTTCACTGTCAATGGGGTGGTACCAGGGGACTGGAGGGTGGCGAATGTTGTGCCCCTGTTCAAAAAAGGGAATAGGGATAACCCCGGGAATTATAGGCCAGTTAGTCTTACTTCGGTGGTGGGCAAAGTAATGGATAGGATTCATGAGTATCTGGAAAGACACTGCTGATTAGGGACAGCCAGCACGGATTTGTGAGGGGTAGGTCTTGCCTTACAAGTCTTATTGAATTCTTTGAGGAGGTGATCAAGCATGTGGATGAGGGTAGAGCAGTGGATGTAGTGTACATGGATTTTAGTAAGGCATTTGATAAGGTTCCCCATGGTAGGCTTATGTGGAAAGTCAGGAGGCATGGGATAGTGGGAAATTTGGCCAGTTGGATAGAGAACTGGCTAACCAGTCGAAGTCAGAGAGTGGCGGTAGATGGTAAATATTCAGCCTGGATCCCGGTTACAAGTGGAGTTCCGTAGGGATCAGTTCTGGGTCCACTGCTGCTCGTAATGTTTATTAATGACTTGGAAGAGGGAGTCGAAGGGTGGATCAGTAAATTTACAGACGATACGAAGATTGGTGGAGTTGTGGATATTGAGGAGGGCTGTTGTCGGCTGCAAAGGGACTTAGATATGATGCAGAGCTGGGCTGAGGAGTGGCAAATAGAGTTCAACACTCAAGTGTGAGGTTGTCCATTTTGGAAGGACAAATAAGAAAGCGGAATACAGGGTTAACGGTAGGGTTCTTAGTAAGGTGGAGGAGCAGAGGGATCTTGGGGTCTATGTTCATAGCTCTTTGAAAGTTGCCACTCAGGTGGATAGAGCTTGTAAGAAGGCCTATGGTGTATTAGCGTTCATTAGCAGAGGGATTGAATTCAAGAGTCGTGAGGTGATGTTGCAGCTGTACAGGACCTTGGTAAGGCCACATTTGGAGTACTGTGTGCAGTTCTGGTCGCCTCATTTTAGGAAAGATGTGGAAGCTTTGGAGAGGGTGCAGAGGAGATTTACCAGGATGTTGCCTGGAATGGAGAATAGGTCGTATGAGGACAGGTTGAGAGTGCTAGGCCTTTTCTCATTGGAACGGCGAAGGATGAGGGGTGACTTGATAGAGGTTTATAAGATGATCAGGGGAATAGATAGACAGTCAGAGACTTTTTCTCCGGGTACAACAGAGTGTTACAATGGGACAAATTTAAGGTGAAGGGTGAAAGGTATAGGGGGGATGTCAGGGGTAGGTTCTTTACCCAGAGAGTGGTGAGGGCACGGAATGCGCTGCCTGTGGGAGTAGCAGAGTCAGAATCATTGGTGACCTTTAAGCGGCAATTATATAGGTACATGGATAGGTACTTAAGCTAGGACAAATGTTCAGCACAACATCGTGGGCCAAAGGGCCTGTTCTGTGCTCTATTGTTCTATGTTCTATGTAAGGCCTCCCTGTGTCAGAGAAGGATGAAGAAAAACTTGAGTTGTCAAGTTATTTAAATCTGCAACCTTTTCAAATAGGTTGCCTTTTCACAGAGGTAAAATAAAGACATGTTTGAGCAGTTACAAAAGCTATTACTGATGTTACCCTAAGGGTTATCAAAATGACATTATTAATAATTCGCTGTTCTCCGCTGTTCAATTTTGAGGGTTTGTAACCACTGTTCCTTAATAATGACAGTTCACCATTTGTAAGGAATTTTCAGATTATTGAGTTTGTCGAGAAGCAGCAGTTTAGAAATGATATGTTAAGTAATCAGACAAAATAACATATACAACCCATGTAAATTACATGTGACTTGAACACATGATAACCCAGAAACGGGGATTCTTTATTCCACAGGCACCATGTACATGGAATGAAGCGTATCACCTATATTGGGCTGAGAAATCTTTTGTTGATGTGCCCTCCTCTTTCCCATCAGCCCTCCTTCCACCAAAACATCAGTTTTTTTTCCCCAGCAAGAGACCATTTGAATGCTCCAGCTGCTCTCCCTAACTGATTACCACCTCTTGGTGGAAGTCCCAGTGAACTGCTCAGCTCCCTTGTTCAGTAGCCTCCATCACTATCACCACCACCTTCCTGGCAATTCTGTTACATCTGGATAGTTCAAGATGAACAGACAATTGGCACAGTGTGTGTCAATTTCATTAAAATTGTGAAGACAACATCTTGCTCTTTAGCTAAAGTGTTCGGGATTTCTTGCCTTGGTCCTTTCCATCCTCTCACAATCCACTTTTGATCTAGAGGAGGTAGCTATCTGGTAAGCACTGCCATCTATCAAGAACAACTCCTCTGAGTCTGACCTCTTATTGACATAAACTATCTTAGGGAATGATAATTTATGCTGTGTCAATAGCTTGTTTAATGTTTTAAAATCAGTGAGCACAGGACAACTACTGACATGTTAGGATAACTATTGCCTCCTCTTGTGTAGTACCATCTTAAAATCAGTCTTCATTTTTCTGAAGAAAAGATTTCTGTTTTTCCTAAACAACTTGGGGCACCAATAAATTAGTGGCCTGATAGTCTTTTTATCTATTATCTTTAACTTGCCTTTGTAATTGCTGAAGAAGTTGTTTTTTTGGGATTATGTGGAAGTGTCGGTGTTGGATTGGGGTGGAGAAGATCAGAAGTCACATGACACCAGGTTATTGTTCAACAGGTTTATTTGAAATCACCACCTTTCAGAGCGCTGCTCCTTCATCAGGTGATGTCAGGTGAAGGAGTAGCCTTCCAAAAGGTGGTGATTTCAAATAAACCTGTTGGACTATAACTTGGTGTCATGTGACTTCTGACCTTCTGTTTTTGGGAACAGAGGCATGTGTTACAGCAGCCATAAGTGAGTTCTCATGCTACATAGAATAAAATAGATGAAAATCAGTTTTATAAGGACCCAACTTCCAACACTACAAACTATTGATATCCACAGTACAGTTTCATAAATTCATTTTGTTGATAGCTCAAAGAGGTAATTGAAGAATTAGTTCTCTTTGAAACTGATTAAGAGATTAAGTACTTGAATAGATTAAATATTTTCAGTGGGCTTTCACAAATGAAAGTGTGTTTTGATAGTGAACTCAAAAGTAGACGTTGATTTTGTTTTACTTCACCAAGACTACTATTAGCAATGGACTGCCTGTTAGTAAATTCTGGGTGTGTTGGCGTGAATAGTCAAAGGGCAAAGATTGGTGGGTGGGTTGGCATGAGTTAGCATTATGTTGGCATAAAGGATATGAGGGGCCATAGTGGTGGAGAGGTGGACATGGATTGACATATGGGGCTATGAGGGGTCCTGGTGGTGGTCGGGGGTGGTGGTGGGGGGAGCAGCACAGGTTGGCATTAGCTTAACATTTGGGGTAATTGGCAGAATGAGTTAACATGAGTTGGCATTAAGTTGGGATATGGGCTATGGGGCCAAAGGAATGAATTGAGCATGTTTTGGTAGAAAGGTATGAACAGCCTTTGGAAGTTGCTGAGGGAGGCATTAGTTGGCATTGGAGAATGGATGGGGGGGATGAGGCATAAGGACTGGATGGCTTAATGTTTAACAAAATGGCTGGGATAAAGTCTCACAGAACTATGGTGGCTCTTTTAAACAGCTCAACTCTCCCAGTGGCTGCTCCTAATCTTTGTACTGGTGAGTAAGAGCTTGACTGTCCTGTCATCCTTGAACATTCCATCCAATGTGGACATGGCAAGCCAGCTACATCTCTCCTCAACTCAGAAACACAAATCCAGGCCTACTATACTAGTTTGTGAAACTCTGTTTCTCTCCACAGAGAACTATTTATGTAGAATTTTACCAAAAACCTTCTGAAATCTTGATATACCACATCCTCTGCTTCTTTATCTATTCCACTTACCTCCTCAAAGAACTCCTAATAGATTTGTCAAACAGGATTTCCCTTACATAAATCCTGATGACTGCTCAATCCTACCATTATTTCTAAGTGCTCTGCTATCACAACCTTTATTATAGATTCTAGCCTTTTTCCCTGTGGTTGACATTAGGCTAGCAGGTTTTCAGTCCTTCACTTTCTCTCTCTCAAATAGTGGGGTTACATGTACCACTTTCCAACTTGCAAGGTCCACTTCAGAGGCCACAATTTTTTGAAAGGTGATCGCCACACATTACATTTACAGTCACCTATTTCAACACTCTTAGAAGTAGATTATCAGGTTCAGGGGATTTAGCTACTTGAAGTCCCATTAATTTCTCTAGTAAAATCAGGTAGAGTGTTGAATGGGTGCCTGATCAACATTGATTATTACATGTTCCCACCAAACTTGTATGTTCTGGAATATATTATCACGTATGAAGTTCAGCAATAACAATGGTTGATAAAATTGTAGTTATGTACTAGTCTGTGTGCATTCGTTGTTATGAAGAGTTACAGGCTTGTTGCTGGCATTGCTAATGTGATTCTTTTCTATCCGGGGGTTTCAGTTGCAATATTGGCTCAGATGTTTGCTGATACAGTCATTTTGTATGTTGTATGCATCAAAGTAAAGGCCTGTTAGGCTTGTTTCTTTTTAGGAGTTTGTTTGCACTTATAACAGGGCTGTCTTTATATTCGCCTTGATTGTACCTTCAGTGGTAAATTTCCTGATGGTTTAATGTGGTTAGCAGAAAGGATTTTGTGGCAAAATTCATCATTATAGCTCATGAATTATTTAATAGAAATAATTCAATTTCTGAAAAATAATTGTCTTTGTACCAATTACTTTGTGTTCAGAGGCCTGGACATTCTAGTGCAAGAATCACAGAAAACTAATATATAAGTGCAGCAGGTAATTAGTAAGGCAAATAGAGTTTTGGCATTTATTGCTAAAGAGATTGAGTATAAAAGTAGGGAAGTGTTGCAGCGACTATACAAGGCATTAGTGAGAATGTATCTGCAGCATTGTGTGCAATTTTGGTCCCCTTAGTTGAGGAAGAATGTAGTTGCATTGGACACATAGGAAATTCACTGGATTGATTCCAGAGGTGAGGTGTTTGTCTTATGAAGAGAGGTGGAGCAGTTTAGGCCTGTACTAGAATTTAGAAGAATGAAAGGAAATCTTATTGAGATATATAAGATGCTAAGTGCAATTGATAAAGTAGACATGGGGAGAATGTTTCCTCTTGTGGGCAGTTCCAGGACATTGAGTAAATTTAAGCAAGAGACAGAAAGATTTTTAATGAATAACGGAGTGAAAGGTTATGGAGAGTGGGTAAAAAAGTGGAGCTAAGGATGAGATGAGATCAGATATCGAATGACAGAGTAGCATTGAGGGCTGAACCACCTATTCTTGCACCAAGTTCTTATGTTAAGTAATATCTTGGTTACAGCACACAAATTCATGTTGAAATGTTTTTCTGCTTTTTGAGATAATGCTGAATAATGACCAATGTCTCATCAAATATCTTAATGTAAAGTACCAAAGATATTGCAAAATTATTATGTGTTGGTTTTCAAAAGACGTAGGCTGGTATTTTCCTGATTTCAGCCTAAGGCTGAAAGTGAGAAAGAATAGTGGAGGTAAACTAACTCCATGTTAGGATGTGCAATCCATCAGATCTTCCAGCAGTCAGGTTTCTACAGAATTAGAACCCAGGTTGAGAAAGACCCAGCTGCCAGTGGCTGTTGCTGCTCCAGCATCCCAAGGATAGAGCAATAGTGGAACAAAAGAATGTCATTGGTAGGGATTTAGGTGGCTATAGGGTGGGGTCCTAGGAGTCAGAAGCAAGGGCAGGAGATAAGTTTTCACAGCTATTACTCTGCTTTAAGACCCATCCCCAGCTTCACATACAGTCCCCTAGTCATGTATAGATTAGTGCAAATCAACAGCCCCAATCCTCCAAAATCAACAGCCAATCATATTGGTTGTCAATCAGTTGGCTGTCCCTTTTTGTTGTCCTGGCTGAGGCTGAAATAGTCACAACCAAGTGGAGATAATTCCTTAAGTGGCTCTCAAGTGGTTAGTTGGTGGCAGGGAAAGAAAGTAGAACTTAGGCCTTCCTGTCTACAATGTAAATATAGTGGAGACAGGAAGGTGGTGCCATTCCGATTGGCCACAGTTCTACCTAATTAAGTTTGTGTCCCATGCACAGGATTACTGCCTTTGAGACTGAATGACTCTGCCCTAAGTTTATAAATGTTTATTTAATGATGAATAATTGACATAGAAATTTGACTGCAATAACCTTGCTGTTTGGTAACAGATCGCACTGGATACATCATTTTGGACAGCTATCAACCATTTTTTTATCTGGGGAAGTCTTGCTGTCTACTTTGCAATAACTTTTACAATGTACAGCAATGGCATGTATCTGATGTTTCCAACCTCATTTCCTTTTATTGGTATGTACTTTTAATAGTTATCACTTCTGTTACAAATAATTTTTATGTTAAAGTAATTGATAGTTATGCACTATTCCTCTAAGATATTCCAAACAATCCCTTTCACCGTTTTCAAGAACAATTTTTTTTATTCTATCGTCTGCGGCTCGAATTTTTTTTAGCTTTGTTTGTGGTGGGTAACCCGCTATCAGCTGTTCCATATATAAATCTCGCCCCTTTTGCACTTTCATTAATGTTCCAATAAATTTCCATATGGTTGGGTGGTGAGCTCCGAGTTCAAAAGCAGTTCTCCAATGAGCAGCTTCAGTGTGATTATTTGTGCGATCTTCATCGTTTATTGTTGTCTCATAGACCGACCACATATCATAGGGAAACAAAGGTGCCCTTCGGCTACTGCCACGTCTATTGTAGAGTCCAATATAATTAAGTTCAAACCAATCTAGTATTGGTTGTAGTTCTTGAGGCAAAAAAATCTGCGAGTGCTTCTACTTAGGTATCAAGGTCAGTAAGTGGCACAAAAGCCAAAGCAATTATCATTTTTGCTTTTAAAGCGTAATCAGGATTGGTGTTGTATTGACAAGTTGCTTCAACTGCAGCAATATATCTATGCATTTTTTGTGCCAAATGAAAGAAACAGCTCCTACTTCTAACTTCAGGAAAACATTCTCTCATAGTACTGATAGCTGCCTGCTCAAAGTCACAATGGATATACTGCAGTCTGGGATTAGGTACCAAGGACTTCACCATTTCAAACATGCATACATACGTTAAACGCTGCTTATTTGGTAGAAGTATATACAATATTAGATGAACCCCAGCAAGTCTTTTTGCTAAAATACAATATACCTGAGAGAATAAAATAAGGGCTACATTGAAGGCACCATCCACAAACCACATCAATTCTGCTAAATGATGTATCATTTATAAGGCATCAAATCATATTTATAAGGCATGGCCAACCACAGCACCATAAGATTATCTGCAGGGCTGAGTCAGTATGTACTGACTCTTGCCTTTTGAGCATTTTCAACTTTAATTGTTCCACAATCAGCAGCCCTACCTTCAGCTGACCACTATCCGCCAAAAGAAATTTTTCTTCTGCTCTGTTATCCAGCTTATATACTTTGTATGTAATTGGAATCACCAAATGCTGAAGATCAGTAGGGTTTGGTGGTGCTAAACTAATATCATTCCTTTTTTGTCGAATTATTTTCTTCATGCTGCTTGTCATCGGTAAAGATGCTTGGACTGACTGAGGGACATCAGCTACACATTCTAGATGCTAGATACTTCCTGCGATTCTTCTACACAAAGTTTTAAGTTTGTTTTCACTTTCGCAACTTGGACACTTGCTGCGGAAGGGGAATGTGTGTGTTCATTTATTGTTTATATCACAGTGCCACTCTTGGTGTGGATCTGTCCATTACCTCGGCCCCTTTGTTCACATTGCCAAAACTTAATACTTGAATCACTCTTGGATAGTTTATCAAAAACATATATAAAACCATCATGATAAAAATTCTTATTTCCACGTTTATTAATAATTTCTGTTTCCGTTTTGAAGACTTGAGGGTAAATGAAAAAAAATACAAACTTAAAAAAAACTCTCCTGTAACAAAAATAAGTTGTTACTGAAACAATGCAAACATTACCTTAACCAATATAACAATAATTTTATTTAGTTTAGATATGCTCGGTGGTCAAAGGGCAGTGGCTAATCATTGGCGGTGAATCTACTTATTTGTGGAATTGTCTTCAGTGGCCAATGGGCAGTGGCTAAGCGTCCTCGGCGGTCAAAGGGCAGTGGCTAATCATCGGCGACGAATCTGCTGTGGCAAATGGTCCCATCCCGAAGTGATCACCTTCACAAAATACGAATATAATCTGTGCAACACATGTATATTTCTATTTTTACAATGGGAGATAACAGGACATCCAAATGACTCTAGAGGTCAATGTATTATCAGAAAATTTAAATAAAGCAGCAACAGGTTCCATTTTTATGTTAGTTTTAACACTGAGCCACATAAACAGATGTTAAATTAGATTACTAAAACTTTGATCAAAGAAATAAGCTTTTAAGCAAAATCTAAAAGGAGGTAACAAGTTAGTAAGATGAATTTAGAGCAAAAATTTCAGAGTTAAAAGCCCCATCAGCTGAAGGTAGAGCTGCTGATTGTGGAACAATTAAAGTTGAAAATGCTCAAAAGGCAAGAGTCAGTACATACTGATACAGTCCTGCAGATAATCTTATGGTGCTGTGGTTGGCCATGCCTTATAAATGTTTAAAAGGAACACTAAGTTAAGCTTGTTAACCCTGACCCAATTCAAATATGTGTCCAAACTTCTACAGTATGCAGGAAATTATAGTACCTCATCTCCACCAGTACTAAATCTAAGTTTAAATTTTCTTAACAAAGGTTATTGAAGACCACATATAAGTGCCAAAAGCAGAGCGTGAGATTTAATCAGGGACGGGTGGGAGCATTATTTGTTCAAGAGTAGAACACTGTTTGTGCAGGTTTGAAAGTGTGGATCTTGCAAAAGTTGTTTTCCTGGGAGTCTGAGGCAATGGCTAGAAAGGGAGTGTCAAAGGGAAATGGCTGTTCAGTATATAGTCCTCTTTGTAAGAAACTCATGTGCAGTGATGTGTTTGGCAGTAATTTCTCTTGGAGAGGGTATGGTCACTGTCTTGGGTGAGTTTGATCTGATAGGATGGTGTTTGATAAGACAAGGTTGGGGAGAGTATCAAGGAATGTGATAGTACAGGTGATCATAGTTATGGGAGGGTAAATGATCAGGTGGGACATTAGGACCTGAGTAGCAAAGGGCTCGTGGATAAAATGGAAAATTAATTTGTGACATGGAAGGGATTGGCTGAAGTAGGGACAATTGCAGAGTAGTGACAAGGCTTGCAAGACTTGATGGGCATGAAAAAGGGGAATTTGGAGTGGTAAACATTTTTGTTCACAAGTCAAAACTAAATCTCACTGTCTTGTACAACTGCGTAATTTTGTTTTGATTTTGAAAAGGCTATACCTAAACTAGGAGGATGTCTTTGGCTGGGAGCAACAGACAGTTGCTCAAAGTGGCATGCCTGTGCAGTGGTACAGTTACACTGAGTGATATGAGTCTCTTTCCACTGAGTAGATGTGGCACCTAACCTTACGAAGTGCAGGGATCATTCATCCCTCTTCTTGTTCTGGATCCGGGTCTGCTGGTACTGGCATCCTCGGCCATAGCCATCCACTTCTGATGGGAAGGCAAACAGCTGCTGTGCCTGGGGAAGCAAGCCTTCCTTCTTTTCTGGACAGCCTAAAGCAGAACATGTAACAAGGTGCGGTTGAACTTTGAAGGTAGTTATTGCTTACTTAGGGACAAATAGGATGATGGGTGTGGTGGTTAGGAGCGACTAACAGTGCCTCCAAATGATTCTATAAAGGTTAGCAGTGAGTGAAGGTTTGTCCAGATAGCCTTTAAATATGGCAACTAGATATTTAAGCCCAGAAGGTCCCAGCAAAGGCAAGAACCTCCTGGCTGTTTCCTGAAAACAACTGGCATTTTTCCATAATCAGCTGAAAAGCACTTGATTATTCAAGGCCTTGGTGGAAGTAGAAACATCACAAATACCAATACCATGCTTCAAATGCATACAGACCAGTTACTTTAACTTTGGTGGTAGGGAAATTTCTAGAAACAATTATTTAGGATAGAATTAGTAATCACATGGAAAAAAAGTAGGTTCGTTGGGAAGAGTCAGCATGAAGTTCTAAAGTGGATATTGTGTTTAACTAACTACTGAGGATCAACTAAGTTGGGTGTAGTTTAACCAAGAACAAACCAATTACCTATGTTAATCTGGTTTTATTTCATTACAACTATTTGTTACATAAAAGTGGATACCACAATACTTAACTAGTTGTCTGAATGTTTTTATCCTCAGCACTCAACTGTTCCCCCAGAATGTCACAGAAATGTGGCAAACAGACTGCTGAGGAACATTTGGTCAGTAAACCCTCTGCAATCCCAGAAAAACTGAGCAACAGAGGCATAACTAAAGAATAGGAACATAAGTTTGATTATGGAGCAATTATTAGGCTGTTCGGTATCTCAACGGCGTAAAAACCCTGGTGTATCTCTCCAACATGCATCACAAAGTTTCTCCACATTAGAATGAAGTGCTGAATATTCCACAGTCTCACCTACATTTAGATTTGGCCCAGCAGCTACAGTTCTCATCAAGCATGGACCATCACATGGAAGTAAGGAAGCAGCAAAAGAAAGAGGATGACTCACACCTTGCAGCAAAAAGAAGCTGAAAATAACCAACTGAACGAGTTTATAAAAATTCCATTGAGAATACATTAGAAAATATTATCATTGACCAAGTAACTGCATAGAATATTTTAAATTGACCCTGCTATTTTATTTTATCTTGTACAGGTACTGCAAGGAATGCCTTGAACCAACCACATGTATGGCTGACCATCTTTCTATCAGCAGTAATGTGTGTCCTGCCAATTATAATTGTGCGTTACCTCAGCGCTGAGCTAAGACCTACCTCCATTGATAAAGTATGTTCTTAATGAGAATAGAATAGAATGACTTAGAATAAGGCTATCTGAAAGAAAACTGTTTGTTATTCGTAATTACATCTTTAACTATTACTTGAGAGAATATTCCACAACAATAATACAATCTTCATGATTTCAACTTTAAAAATATAAACTGGGTTTTAGTTTAAATCTAGCTATGTTTAGAATTGAGGTGGGATAGCTCGAATCATAGGAGAATAATTTTTTTAGTGTTTTTGAGACGCCTGGGGGGCAGCACTGATGATTAGGTTTTGTAAATAGAGTGCATGGCTACAGTGCCTAGAGAGAAACAAGGAAAGGCAAACAAAGACATTGCGATGAAAAGCCAAGAAGGCGATTATGCTTGTTAGAGTACTCATGAGAAGTATAAATTGTTGAAAATGGGTTGGCTGTGTTGGGAGCAACTCATACCAAATAGGAACTAAGGGTGTAGGGGAAAGTTAACAAACATGGAAGAGAACATGCTCTGAAATTGTTAAAATTGGTAATTCCTGAAGATTGTAACCTATCTAGGCGGAAGATGAGGTATTGTTCCTCCAGCTTGCATTAAGCCTCACTGGAACACTACGGTGGGCCTGAAACAGAAATATTGGCATGCCGCTTTGTTGAAGTGGTAGGTACCTGGAAGTTTGGGGTCATCTTTACAGACAGAGCTAAGGTATTGGGCAAAGCAGTCACCCAGTCTGTGGTTCGTCTCCCCAGTGTAAAACAGACCTAGGTTGGAATCCACTACAACAAAATGTGAAATTTGAATTCGGAATAAATTTGAATTCAGAATAAATCTGAAATTTAAAGATGATCTTGAAACCTGTTGGATTGTCGCAAAAGCCTATCCATTTAATAATGTCTGTTAGGGAAGGATGTCTGTCCTCCTTACAAAGGGTCAGCACTCAAAAAGCTTGTGATTTCAAATAAACCTGTTAGACAGAACCTGATGACATGTGACTTTCAACCTGATTCAGTTAAGGAAGAGGGGTATGTTAGGAGCAGCACCAGGTGCATCTAATATTGAGATGTCAAGTTGATGGGAGAAAGTGAGGGCTGTTAAACTGGTGAAGCTACAACATAGGCTTAGAAGCATACCAAACATGGTTTAGTGGCTAGTGATAGACAGGACTAAGCAATTTCACAACTAGTGGATCTGTATTCCTGCCACAAGGATAGGCATTACAACTTGAGAATACCCTGATGTACTTTCGTAAGGTATGATTTGTCTGGATAGCATGCAAAACAATGCTTTTCATATAGCTCAGTAAATGTGACAATTATATGTCAAAATAAATCAGACTTAACAGGTATTTTAAATGATTCATTTCACCTTGTGGACTTCTACGCACAAAGTTTGCATCAATAGTTTCACCTTTTATCCTGACATTTTCAGACCATACTATATTGGTATGAATTGTTGACAATGGCAAATACAGTGGTATTTGTAACACATAGAACATAGAACATAGAACAATACAGCACAGAACAGGCCCTTCGGCCCACGATGTTGTGCCGAACTTCTATCCTAGATTAAGCACCCATCCATGTACCAATCCAAATGCCGCTTAAAGGTCGCCAATGATTCTGACTCTACCACTCCCACGGGCAGCGCATTCCATGCCCCCACCACTCTCTGGGTAAAGAACCCACCCCTGACATCTCCCCTATACCTTCCACCCTTCACCTTAAATTTATGTCCCCTTGTAACACTCTGTTGTACCCGGGGAAAAAGTTTCTGACTGTCTACTCTATCTATTCCTCTGATCATCTTATAAACCTCTAGCAAATGTTTGACACTTTAACTTTCAAATGGTGTACGTGGAAATTTATTTGAGGTAAACTTGCTGTTTAATCTATTTACTGTATAATTATGAACTGACACTGAATCAATTGCAATTTCTTTTCAGCTGCAACTTAAAATTAGGAAAATCAAAACACTTCCTCCAAAACCAGTGGTTAGGCGTTTGAAACGGCCTAGTGCACGTCGATCTGCATATGCTTTTGCTCATCAACAGGGTTTTGGTGCCCTCATTACTTCAGGGAAGAATATGCGAATAAGGAATATCAACTATAAGCCTTCTAAGACTGTTGTGTAACTAAATATTGAACAGAAAATATAAATCTAGTTTAATATATGTAGCCAAATTGCAATGAAACCAAACCAACTCCACATGGAAATGTGACAGATGACTACAAGCAAAGGGAACATTTAATATTTGTGCATCTTAAGATACTGACTGTACAATGCCATGTTATATGAATGCACAAGTTTTGTTGGTCTACACTTCAACAATACAAAAATGAAATCAAGGTGAATTATGCCTAATTTAAAATATCAATAATCAATCTTCAGCTATGAAATTATTTTTCACTTTTAGGAGCATGCTAATTTGAAAACTCTTTGCAAATGGAGACTGAATTCAAAATGTTTACAGCAGATGAATCAAAGTAACAGTAAAATCACAATGTATCTATTGGCAAAATTTCTCAAATGCAGCCTGTTTTAAAGATTTGTTTACAGTTTTCTATTTTGTACCCAGAAATTTTGGAATTTTCATTATAGGAATTAACATCTGTTTTTTTTTACTGTAGGTAGATAGCAGGTCATCTACATTTTGATTAGAATCGCTTGAGCTAGGTAGTGAGATAGAATCATACAGCATGAAAACAGACCCTTTAGTCTAACCAGTCTATGCCGACCATAATCCCAAACTAAACTAGTCCCACGCTAAACTAGTCCCACTGTTTACTCCTGGTCCATATCTCTCCAATCATTCCTTATTCATGTACTTATCTAAATGTTTTTTTAAATGTTGTAACTGTACTTGTATCCATCACTTCCTCCGGACATTCGTTTCACACACCAACCACACTGTCTATGTAAAAAATTGCCTGTGATGTATTTTTAAAATCTTTCTCCACTCACATTAAAAATATGCCTCCTCGTCTTGAAATCACCCACCCTAGGGAAAAGACAGCTGCCATTCATCTTATCTATACCCTGTATTATTTTATAAAAGTCCCAGCCTATCCAGCCTCTCCTTATAATTCAAACCCTCCAGTCCCAGCAACGTCCTGGTAAAATGAAGATCTAGCTCATTTTTGTTGTGTTCATCGCTACCGACAATGGCTCATGTTTTATTCCCCAGAATCACTTCTACTTCTTTCCTGCATTAGTAGAGTTGGGAAAAATGGATCCACTTCAGGTTTGACAGAAATTATTCCATTCCAAGTGACACTCATGTTGTTATAGTGTTAGTTGAAAATTGAAGAGCACTATAAATTGGAAATATTATGTAATTGTCAGTATAAACTTGACATCCGACTTGCTGTATTGAGCGACTTCAACAGATATTAAATGCTATTTTCTAGTTAAGCTTTCAAATTGAAGTTCGAACATAGTACCAGTGACATGAGCTGTTAAAGGATGCATTTGTTACAGTAGTACTGTGAAACATTCTGACTAAGAGGGGTTATCATAAGTATTTGAGACAAATCACCTTCTGCAAACCTTCCACAAGTATCTCCAGAACGGAGTTAGAATTGGAGATTTCAGACAGTTTGTGTGTACTAATGTGAACAGTTACCCAGAAAATGTTAGACATATTAAAACTTAGACTGCACATAGCGTAACAACTTATTTGGGTCCACAATCTCACCCCAACCCCAGATCTCTGACTACTTCTCCCCAACCACCTAGCTGAAAACCTGACTCCCCCAGAAATTAACTACCTCCCACTGAGTTGGTGCAATACTTCTCTAATCCACTAAGTACCTTCCTGACATGACTAATTCTTATGATTAATTCCTGACATGACTCAACCCTCTCTCACCCGCATTCTGAGCATCTGACAACTCACCCACCCAACTACCCTTCCAACCATCCAACTTACCATACCAATTTAACCTGACTATAGCTGATTCACTGCCATTTGTGACCACCTGACTACCCTCCTGACCACCTAAATACATACTCTCCTGGACCCAACTTATCCTCCCAACCACAGAATAACTCACTGACTGGGACACAGTTTCCTCCATTATCCAGCAACTACTTTCTCAACCATACAACTACCCTCCTAACCATTTGACCAATTACCCAGACTACCCCTTACTCACTTACCCATTCACCCACATACTTACATACCTATTTGCCGTTCCATCCACTAAAATTCCAATTGGATATTTAAATATAGCAGGTAGGGCTGTAAAGAAAAAAGACATAACTTATCTTTCCCAAGTCTGCTGCTGTCTAATGGAGTTCTGTGAGTGCACACGTGTTGGAATGCATGGATCTCAGATGTCTGTGCAGTGGAAAAAACATAGAAGAAACATTGCTCAACTCTGTTTTAAGTCTTTTATCAGTTGCTTTACTTTTATGTCACTGGTTATTGGCTACTTTGCTCAGGGAATAGGTCCTTCCTTCCCACTCTAGGTACACCTCTGATAATTTTACATATTTCTGTTAAATCTTTTGCAGACTTCTCTGTTCAAAACAAAGCAACCACAGCCTTACCAAACTTTCTTCATAGATAAAATTCTCAATTTTTGGCATCAATTTGGTAAATTCCCTCTCTAGCATAATCATATCCTTTATGTAATGTGGTGATCAGAACTATATGTAGTACTCCATCTGTGGTCCAACAAGTATTTTATACAGTTCTAGAATAATTCTTGCTTTTATATTCTGTCTGCTATTAGAAAGATATGTGCTATTATATGAGAGAAACAGAGGGATAATAAATTTGCAAAATACAACTCCATACCAAATGGATAAAGTATATTATAACTGCAGAACACAATCAATGACAACATGACATTACATACACACGACACCTGGCCACATGCATGTCTTCTGAACTTCTCCACTTTCTTTTAATATACCTTCTTCACAATTATTCTCTGTACATCTTTAAAGCTTCTGCAATACTAGTCGCCAGACTAAATATGCACTCTGTGATCATGTTAAATATTTTGTATAATTTTGGTCTGTACTTCTAAATGGCATGCCTGTGTCTTATAAATTCGATACTTTTCTCATGTTTCCTACCCAACATTTTAGCACTGAAATATATTTAAAAGGGATGTTAAAAGAAAATGGTGGAAATGTCTTGCAAATCAGGCCACAACTGTGGCGAGAACTGATAAGTTGATATTTCAGCTTGGACATGTCGTCATGGTCTTTGTATTCACAGTCCACTCATGGACATTACATACACACGACACCTGGCCACATGCATGTCTTCTGAACTTCTCCACTTTCTTTTAATATACCTTCTTCACAATTATTCTCTGTACATCTTTAAAGCTTCTGCAATACTAGTCGCCAGACTAAATATGCACTCTGTGATCATGTTAAATATTTTGTATAATTTTGGACTCATGGACTGTGAATCGTCTTCTATTACAAGTGCAAATATATACTTAATTGAAACTGGAACAGCAAATGCACAATGTATCTTAGAAATGCAGTTCTTCCATTAAAACTACCCATGCCATTCTCATTTCTTCTGTTCCATTAAAAGTAAAGGTGGCTTATTGTGAGCACTACTGCTCACAGCGCCAGGGACCTGGTTTTGATTTCAGCCTTGGGTGACTGTACATGTGGAGTTTGCACGTTCTCCCTGTGTCTGTGTAGGTTTCCTCCAGATAGTTTGGTTTCCTCCCACCGTCCAAAGATATGCAGGTTAGGTGGATTGGCCATGCTAAATTGCCCATAATATCCAGGGCTGTGCAGGCTTAGATGGATTTGCTATAGGAAATGCAGGGTTACAGGGATAGAGTGAGGGGTTTGGTCTGAGTGGAATGATCTTTGAAGGGGCAGTGTGGACTCGATGGGCTGAATGGCCTGCTTCCACAAAGTAGGATTCTAAGATCTGTCCTTTATTTATCAGTTAATCCATTTGGAAAATTAGAAAATCAACAGCTCAGGATTTCAGAAAGTGTGCAAAATGTCTCCTCTGGCTGCATCATGTTGGCACATGACTCAGAATGGCCTTAAATAAAAGCCATGATGTGGAGGTGCCGGTGCTGGAGTGGATAAAGTTAAAAATCACACAACACTATGTTCTAGTCCAACAGGTTTATTTGGAAGTACAAGCTTTCATAACACTGCTGCCTCGTCAGTCTAGCTACCTGACAAAGGAGCAGCACTCCGAAAACTTGTACTTCCAAATAAATCTGTTGGACTAGAACATGGTGTTGTGTGATTTTTAACTTAACTAAAAGACCCTATTTGATTTAGCTCTAAACACAAATCAGTATCACAAAGATTAGGATTAGAACCATACCTGATTTTGAAATAAATTTACAGCAAGTGGTTATGGTCTGAAATCCATGACCTTAAAGGATGTTTTTCAAAAGGGAATTGGTTAAACATATAAACATACATGTATATAGACATGACTAAGAAAATAAGGCAGGGAAATAGGGCTAGCTAAATTGTTCTGGGGAGTGTCTGAAAGGACGCAAGGGATAAACATCCTTCTATGCTATGTGATTCTATATTTGTTTTTTGCTTCAGGCCGTGTCTTGTAATGCTATCTCTGCATAACCACTGACTATTCTTCAATTTCATAGTTCAGTTTAGTGAATGTTGAAATGAAAATGATCAGCTTGTTTACATCTCTATGACTGTAATTTCTTGAAATGAAGTATTAGGTTGAGCATAATGTCTTTGAAATGATAGTCATATGAGGAACTTCTGGAACTATGGCCAAATACCCAGGAATTTCTGTAAATTTTGAAAAAAAGAGACAGATTTCTCCATAAGAGAATAAATATATTGTTTTGCTAGAAGAAAATATGTATAATTTTACATTTAATTTGTCTAATAATTTGAAAACACAGAGCAATATTTTTTCGATGATGGAACTTCTAACTCCTGTCACATGAAGAATTCAGGGTTAAGCATACTTAGCCCTGGAGCCATTTAACACTGACAAGTTTATGGTCAGATTGCATGTTTATGGATGAATGTCAATGTCGCTGTACCTTCTAGGTTTAATACTATGCTTTTGCAGTACTTGCTGAGAACACACTAAACCTTCCCCACTTTTAAGATAAAACAGTTTGAATGCAGGTTTATATGATTAAAATTCATTATAATCTTACTGCCTACTGACAGTCCCAGGAGCTCTCCTTTCAAATAATTGGATGGTATGTGCACACAAACATGCATACACCCTTTCTCTCATTGTTTTCATTAATCTAATTCATAAGCACTGTTCTTCACAAGACAAATTCTCAAGCTAATCCATGCTGTTTTTTGAAACAATTTAGACAAGGTTCTTTGAAACATGCTAAACTTATGCATATATAAGAATCTTGCTCAGGTAGATGAAGAGCACCTTGGAGAAGGTTGTCAGTCATTTTAATCAAAAAATTAGATTGAGCTTCAGAACAATGCCAGAAGTAAGCTGGACATCTTAATATAAAATAAGGAAAGATGTTAGTACAGAAAGTTTTGGAAATACTTAAAGTGGTTTCTTTAAATGGAGGTTGGTACAGCAAAAGTTAGGAAGGTAAATTAATTGAGTTAGTGGCATTAAAACTTTTTCTTAAGAGGTCTAATTACACCAGCTTTATTGTGCTCTTAATAAGTGATGGTAACATGACACCAAAGTAGCGAAGAACTTTCTACTACAAATCTTTTTATAGTTAGATAAGTATGTATTCAAGAAGTCTATATACTTACTCCAATTAATGAAACTTAAAATGATCATATGCAATGAATTATATAAAATAATGACAGATTGTAATGTGACACTATCACACCATTGCACATGATATCATCATGCCAAAACACTGCTCTTGTTGTACCCCATCCTTTAATAATGATAGGTTTGTCAAATGTTTTCATGTGTTGTTTTGAAAGGAATACTATGTATCATTGAATATATGGATGGTAAAATTATTTCATATTTTTATATGTGAGATGAACACCAAAGATAGAAAAAGATTTAAATGTATATTTTTAGTAATTGTGTTTTTATCAAATCACTTACAATTAAAGTAATACATGGTTACATTTCTTTTATATACATTCATATAAATCTTGCTATGTCAATTGTAACACATTGTAAAAAAAAATATTTTGTCTCAATTCAAGTAATATTCATTCACAACAGAATAACTATTTTCTGGCTATAATGCTGTACTATAAAGCATTATAGTCTATGATCTCAGGATTTCACCTCTCAACAATATTTCCTATATTTTCTTTAATTAACAGAATGTTTTAATTCATATTGTTGCAATGTTTCAATGAAAAATATCAGTTCTAAGTGACTACCTAATGATTTACATAAATTTATGATGAGTAGATTAGTTAGCTGCCTTACATCTGCGCATAGAAGTCGTCCATAAAACAACCTGTGGAAGAAATTCCAAAGCCTGAATAGAGGCATAGAGTATTTTCTAAACTTGCTTCAGGTATCTGAAGCATAAAAGGATTTAGGAGTCCCGAGTTCAGGATTCTCTTAAGATTAACATGCAGATTCAGTTGGCAGGTAGGCAGGCAAATGAAGTGTTAGCATTCATATAAAAGGATTAGAATACAACAGAAGAGACATACAACCTCAGCAGTACACCACTCTGGTCAGACCACATTTGGAACATTGTGAACAATTTTGTGCCCTGTATCTAAGGAATGATTTGCTAGCATTGGAGGGAGTCCAGAGGAGGCTTCGAAGAATAATCCTAAGGATGAAAGGTTTGTCATATGAGGAGCAGTTGAGGACTTTGGGTCTGTATTTGATGGAGTTTAGAAGGTCAAAGAGGGGAATCTGATTGAAACTTACAGCATCCTGAAAGGCCTGGATAGAATGAATGTGGAAAAGATGTTTCCACTAGTAGGATAGTCTAGGACCTAAGGCCACATCCTCAGAGAGAAGGGATGATTAGGAATTTATTCAACCAGAGGATGATGAATCTGCGGAACTCATTACCGCCAAAGGTTGTGGAGGGCAAGTCATTGATGGTATTTAAGACAGATAGGTTCTTGATGAGTAATGTGATCAAGGGTTATGGGCAGATGGCAGGAGAATGGAGTTGTGAAACATATCAACCATTGAATGCTGGTGCAGAATCGATGGGCTACAACAAGTAATTATGCTTCTATACCTCATGATCTAAAGAGTCCAGAAGGGAGCTCAATTATGCTATAACGCCTTAATTGTTCACTTTGTTATGACCAGGTCAGGTTACCTCCCTGGTTAGCCGGAACTAAGGTTTCTGTTGTTTTCAGCAGAAAGTTCTGTCTCTCTTCAATTAAAATGTAGTTAATTAATTTCTACAATAACAAGAAGGTGTTAATTTTAAGGTCTTTCTGCGTGACAGAAAGAGCAATTTTGCTAACTGCTGACCCCACCAAAATGAATAGAAGTGTTACACCAAGCATCCACACAGGCACAATGTCAAAAAAGGATAATGTCCAGTATAAAAAGATTAAAGGAATGTACAGTTTAAAATCCAAAGGATGTCTTTGAAGTATAAAATTTTAACCTGAGACCATTGTTGCTTTGTTGGTATCTAAGATCATTTAACTTATTCTTAGTGTTCTGATATTTCTTAAGGCATGAACTTAAATCCTCTTCCAGTGAAAGCCAATACTTTATTTGTCTTCCTAATTGCTTGCTGCACCTCCCAGTCTACTTTCATTGGGCAAACAAATTCCTTTGTACATCCACATTTTCCAATGTATCACCATTTTCCGCATTTCTGTTTATGACACTGAAATGTATAATTTGACATTTAACGATGTAGTGATGTATTTACCATGTGTTTGCCTACTTACTCAATTTGTCTAAATCAATTTGAAGCCTGCTTGCATTCTCCTCTCAATAAGTGATTTCAGTTTTGTTTTGTCAACAAACTTGGAAACATTGCATTTGGTTCCCTCATCCAGGCCATTATTTCATGAATAGTTTGAGGCCCATCTTTGCACTACCTCTTTCTTCAGCTACCTGGAAAAAGAAGTATTTATTCCCACTCTCTTGTTTCCTGTCTGTCAACCAAATTTTAATCCATGACAATGTAATATCCTTATCCTCTCTTTGTTTTTGGCTACAAACCACTTTTAAGGGAACTTATCAAAAGCCTCCTGAAAATACAAACATACCACATTCGCTTATTCCCCTTTATCTAATTTATCAGATACAACTTCAAATAACACAAATAGGATCTGTTAAGCATGATATGCCTTTCATTAACTCATGTAAGTTTTGTCCAATATTGTTAGTGCTTTATCATGTCTTTTGTCATAAATTCTAGCGTTTTCCCTACTACTGATGTCAGACTAATTAGTCTGTAATTCTCTTTTATTTCTCCCTCCTCACTTAAATCATGGGGTTACATTTCCTACCATTCAATCTCTAGGAATTGTTCCAGCAGTCTGTTGAACTTTGGAAGATGACCATCAATGCATCCAACATTTCCAGAGCTGCCACCTTTCATTTCTCTGGAATGTAGATTAGCAGGTCCTGGAGATACTGATTTCCTTCAGTTCCACCCTTTGGCTAGGCTGTTGGTTCCTTAACATTTCATTTTTGTACTATTTTTTGTGCAGACAAAAGCAAAGTACGTGTTCACTTATTCTGCTATTTCTTTATTCCCCATTGGTTAGGCCACTGTTAGAATATTGCATGCAATTCTGGTCTCCTTCCTATCGGAAAGATGTCGTGAAACTTGAAAGGGTTCAGAAAAGACTTACAAGGATGTTGCCAGGCTTGTGGGGATTTGAGCTATAGGGAGAGGCTGAACAAGCTGGCGCTGTTTTCCCTGGAGCGTCAGAAGCTGAGGGGTGACCTTATAGAGGTTTACAAAATTATGAGGGGCATGGATAGGGTAAATGGGCAAAGTCTTTTCCCTGGGGTTGGGGAATCCAGAACTAGAGGGCATAGGTTTAGGGTGAGAGGGGAAAGATATAAAAGAGACCTACGAGGCAACTTTTTCACACAGAGGGTGGTATGTGTATGGAATGAGCTGCCAGAGGAAGTGGTGGAGGCTGGTACAATTGCAACATTTAAGAGGCATTTGAATGGGTATATGAATAGGAAGGATTTGGAGGGACACGGGCCAGGTGCTGGCAGGTGGGACTAGATTGGATTGGGATATCTGGTCGGCATAGACAGGATAGACCGAAGGGTCTGTTTCCATGCTGTCCCTCTTTATGACTCTATTATAATCTCTCCGGCTTCTGATTGTAAGGGAACTACACTTTTGTATTTGCCGATCTTTTTCTGTTTGCATTTTTATAGATGCTTTTTCACTTTGTTTGCATATTCTCTACAATTTTGCTCTCATTCTATTCTGCAGTCAAAACTCAATTTCTCACTCACTACCAAAAACAACTTGAAATGCAAACATGCTTGTGTATTTCTATGTCCGAGTTCAGTGTTTCCAAGCTTAATCAAGGCAGTTGTTTTTTTCATTTCTAAAATGTGAACATTCGGATCAAGATTATGTTCTTTTCATCCTAGTCCTGGGTGACCAGCTTCTTTGCCTTTGAATAAAATGTAATTTATGTTTGGCTGTCTATCATCTGTGTAATTTATGTTTGGCTCTTTGTGATTTAAAACAATGAAGGGTAGAGATGGAGGAGAATCTTCCTAGCTCCTCAACAATGTTGGCATTGGCCAATCTCTTGGGAAAATAAAGTGACATCAGAAATGAGATTCTTGATGCTGAGAGGAAAAGTACAAATTTTTAACCAAGTTTTTAAAGGCAGGATTTGGGACATCATTGTTGAGGTTGTATGGATGTTGGTGAGGCCACATTTGGAGTTCTGATCACCCTGTTAACAGAAGGATATTAAATTGAAGAGAGTTCATAACAGATTTGCCAGGATATTGCTGGGCTTGGAAGGTTTGAGTTATAAGGAGAGGTTGAATAGACTGGTACTTTTTTTCATTGGAGTGTAGAAGGTTGCAGGGTGTCCTTATAGAGGTTTATAAAATCATGAGGGACACAGTTAATGCGAATAGCAAATATCTTTTCTTTATGGTGGGTGAGATAAATACGAGGGGCAGATCTTTAAGGTGAAAGGAGAAATGGACCTGAGACACAATGTTTTCACACAGAGGGTGATGCGTATATGGAATGAACTTCCAGGGGAAGTGATAGATGCAAGTACAGTCATATGAATAGGAAAGGTTTAGAGGGATAAGGACCAAACATAGACAAGTGGGATGTGTTTAGTTTGGAAAACTTGGTTGGCATAGACAAGTTAACATTATTGAATCTCACTTCATTGGCAGCCTCCCTCCCATTCTCCCACTCACTGAACAGAAACTACATGATGACAATGCCCAACATGAAATAATGGTTTCCTAGTGACTCAAGATTGCTGTTTGCTTCTCCAGACCTCCATTTTGGACAGTGTCACCATCATCTTGGAATGTTCCATGGGCAGCAACTACTCCAACACCTGGTCATTAGAGAGTGGCATTGGACATATGCCAGCCATACTGCACATTCAAGGGATACCTTCCTCAGAGTTAGAGATTAAGATGACTTGTGGGCCCAATCTCTTGTGCAGATTCCATTGTTATCTATAGTAGACAAACAAGGAATGAGCAACAAAATAGAAGTTGTGCCATATTAAGAATACTTTCACCATGGCATTATGAGAGATCCACACAGAATTAAATAATGCGTTTTACTTGGTTACTGGGTCATGGGAAACAGTAGTCATGGCCTTAACCAGCAAGAGCCAGTACCCTTTCCTCAATAAGGTGAGGATATGAATGTCTGGCATCCCATCACCCATCGTGGCTCTGTCTGCCGTTTTACAGGTCATTTTCTACTAGCATGAGAGATAGGGTGGGATTGAGTAAGATGAAAATGTCTGGCATAGTTGTTAAGAGCTGATGCAGGTGGAAGAAAGGTAGTACAGTATCTTGAGTGAATGAGAATGCAGTGCAGAAGCTGTGCAGGGTTAGTAACATGGTGGTTTGGGTGGCTGAGACCTAGTGAGGAAAGGTATAACAGTGAGAGTGATAGAGCATGAGGCTTGGTGTGAGGTGGGTGCAGTAGCAGTGTTAGAATGAGTGTAAGGTAGCAGACAAGATTGTGGCACTTACATTTATGAGCAGAGAAAGCACATTCTTAAAGCATAGAATGTTCCTCTGATCCACTGACACTAGGATTAACCTGGCACTAACTTTGCACCAGGCTGATAGTGTATGGTACTACGTCAGGACTAATATAGTAAATTAATATTAATAATTCAAAGTAGGATAGCACAGTGTAGCTTAGTCATGTAAATGTGGAACTTGTAATATGTGGGAAATCATGTACCCAACTGGCATATGGGGTGTTAGCTGCAAAAGCTTGAGCTTTGGGTTTCAGAGATTAAGCATTGGCTGGAGACACCATGGTGCATCTGTGAGGGTGAGAGTTAAGTGGACATCATGTTCAGAGAGATTGTCACATCGCTGCTCAAGGATCTGGAGGCAGAAAAGGAATGGATGACTGCCAGGCAGTAGAAGAGAAATCAACAAGTAGTCAGGAGGTCCTGTTCACAAATTAGTTTTCCATATTGGAAATTGATGATGGTAATGCTTCCTTGAGGAATTGCAGTCAGAGAGAGATTTATGGCACTACGAGCGGCTCCACACTTCCAAGTTTGAGGTTGCACTTCAAGGAAGGTTGCTCTCCCGAGTTTTTAGTGATGGCACACTAAATCCTTTATTCTTATCTTTTTCCTAATCTTCCCGAACAGTGGTGTCTTGTTCTTGTTCGCTCAGTGCATCTTCCCTACAGGCTCACTTCAAGGATACCTTTAATATTACTTCATCCTAAAGATTATGTCATCCTCAGACCTGGTTCAAGTCAGCTTAAGCCAGTGGCTAGGGCTTGGGTAACTTCAGTTCACATGGGTAAGCAGCATTTGGCCAACAATGGTTATTAAGATTGGGGAACTACAGGCATGGATTGCTGTATGCAAATATGATGTTGTGGCAAAACCAGAGAACTGTCTCAAAGAAGGGCAGGATGGGGTGTTAAATATTCATGGGTTATAAGATGTTAGAAAAGGAAGGAAAGGCAGAGGGATGGCAGTATTGATTAAGGAGGTCATTGCAAATGTGGACAAAGAGGATGTTTCAGAGAGTTCAAGGATAGAATCAATTTTACTAGAGCTAAGGAACAAAATGAGGGCAATTACATTACTTGGTTTCGTCTGTGGACTACCAAATAGTGGAAAGGATATAGAGGACTAAATCTGCAAGGAAATTACAGAGAGATGCCAACAAGTAATTATAAATAGAGGACTTTAATTACCTGAACATAGATTGGGATAGTGTAACATAAGGGGTAGAGAGGACAAACATTCTTGTAATGTGTTCAGGAGAATTTCCTACAGCAGTATGTGTCCAGTCCAACAAGGTCTTTGCACTGTTGGACGGTTCAGAAAAGATTTACAAGGATATTGCCAGGGTTGGAGGATTTGAGTTATCGGGAGAGGTGAATTGGCTTGGGCTGTTTTCTTGGAGCTTTGGAGGCTGAGGGGTGACCTTATAGAGGTTTACAAAATCATGAGGGGCATGGATAGGATAAATGGAGAAAGTCTTTTCCCTGGGGTCAGGGAGTCCAGAACTAGAGGACGTCGGTTTAGGGTGAGAGGGGAAAGATATAAAAGGGACATAAGGGCCAACTTTTTCATGCAGAAGGTGGTACGTGTGGAATGAGCTGCCAGAGGAAGTGGTGGAGGCTGGTACAAAATTGCAACATTTAAAAGGCATCTGGATGGGTATATGAATAGGAAGGGTTTGGAGGGATATGGGCCAGGTGCTGGCAGGTGGGACTAGGTTGGGTTGGGATATCTGGTTGGCATGGACGGGTTGGACCAAAGGGTCTGTTTCCATGCTGTACCCCTCTATGACTCTAAGAAACACATTTAATCGATAAGGAGCACTTGGAAGTTACAGCAGGGTTCAGACAGGTGTTTTTCTCATCCTTTAATTCGAAAAGTAGAGGATTTGCTACACTTATCCAGAAGAATCTCCCATTTTGACTGTTAGACCAAATTAAGGATGAATATGGGCGGTTTATGATTCTTAAAGCTTTAGTACATGAAGAGGAATATAGGATTGTGAATGTATATTGCACCCCCCCCCCCCGGCAATACCTTTAAATTTTTAACGGATACGCTTTCCAGATTGATGGCCTTGTGGCCTTGGGGTGTGTCATATAACTATAGGGGGAAGACTTTAATTGACTTATTGACCCCGAAGTGAACATGATGCCTAGGGGCCTTGTGGGTATGTCCCCGCAATCCAGGCAGTTGGTGGACCTGAACAGGGAGCTGGGGTTGGTGGATGTGTGGGAGATGTCTTCACCCCGAAGATAGGGATTTCACCTTTTTCTCTAATCCATGTAAATACTAAACTAGAATTGACATGATTTTTGTCCCATCGACCTTCTTGAATTCGGTGCTGTCTTGCAGATTTGGGAACATCGCCATTTCTGACCATGCAGCAGTGTACATGGAGGTCAAGGCCGGTAGTAACAGGGCAGGCTCGCGGCACTGGCGCATGGATCCTTTCCTCTTGAAGGATAGCAAGTTTATAGAGCATTTTTCGCAGGAATTTAAAATCTTTTGGGATGTTAATTTGGGTACAGCCAGTAATCTGTCTGCTTTGGGAGACAGGCAAGGCCTATGCACGTGGTTGATTATTTCTTACTCCGTAACCCAGAAACAACAGAGGGGAGAGCAGCAGCGTTTGCTTGAGGCTCATCTGAAGGCACCTGAGACAGCATACTTTGACAAACCGTCTGTAACCAAAATGCAGCAGATTACAGTCCTCAGGGCTACTTTGAATGCTGCGCTCACCCAGACAGCAAAGAGGGAAATCTCTGTTGCGAAACTGAGGTTATTTGAGTATGGGATCAAACTTGCCAGAAAGAAGAATGTCCCCCCAGTCTATCACATCCATCAGAGAGAGTGCTGGTACTCTTACTTGCAATGCCAAAAAGATTAATGCAGCATTTAGGAAGTTCTACTCTGAGCTGTACCGGTCGGAGGGCTGTGAAAACAGATTGAAGAAGATGGAATTCTTTTTTAAAACCCTGGATCTTCCAGGTGTAACTTCAGAGCAGGGCGTCTCTTCTGAATGTCCCCTGACAATCCAAGAAATACAGGAGGCGGTGAGACAGCTCCAGCGTGGTAAAGCGAACGGCCCAGACGGATTTCAAAGTGAATTTGATAAGGAGTTTGTAGACATGCTGGCTAAGCTACTGTTGAATATGTACAACTGCTCGTACAGTCAGGACTGCCTCCCATCCTCTGAGAGAAGAAAATACTTCTCTTATCCTCAAGAAAGGGAAAGCCCCAGAGAATTGCATTTCATACAGGCCCATATCGTTACTGAACGTGGATTTTAAAATTCTGACAAAAATGCTGGCGTTAAGGTTGGAGAGGGTTTTGCCCTTCATTGTAAAGGAGGACAAGACAGGTTTTATTAAGGGTCATGCCAGCAAGGGTCGATTCCAAGCTTGGTAGTCTCCCTGGATGCAGAGAAAGTGTTTGATCGGGTGGAGTGGCTGTACCTCTTTTATGTACTGGAATGATTTGGTCTTGAAGGTGTTTTTGCCAGGTGGATGGCAGTGTTACATAGTGACCTGGAAACAGCGGTTCTTACTAATGGTATAAGTGTATCAGCAGAGGCAGTCTACAAGGGTGCCCTGTCTTGCCGCTATCATTTACATTAGTGACTGAGCTGCTGGAAGAGATCATCCAGAGGGACCCCAATATAATTGCTCCGAAGGTGGGGTCAGGCAGGCATAAGATCACCCTTCACACGATGACATTCTTCTCTTTTTAACGGATCCGATGACATCTGTGCCCTGTTTAATACAAGTGATTGATCTATTTGGTTTGTTTTCGAGGTATAAAATTAATTTAGTGAAGTCAGAGGCTATGTCTATGGGGGGGGACCTTACTAGAATATCCGATCTTGAGGTTGGAACCCGTTTCCCTTTCAGGTGGTCACAGGGAGGTTTCCTGTATTTAGGCATTTTTATCATCCCAGCCTTCAATCAATTATATAAAGATAATTTTGTGCAGTTGCTAGAGAAGATAAGGCAGGACCTTCGATGCTGGGTGGATCTTCCAACAAGAGGGAATTTTGGTTGGGTAGAATAGCTCTGGTGAAAATGAATGTTCTTCCTCACTTATTATATCCCATGCAAATGCTCTCTTTGATGCTGCCTAGGCAAGCACTACAGAGGCTTTGCAGTTGGTTTGGATCTTTCATTTGGCATCATAGGTGGCCTCTTATTAAGCTGGCCAATTACAGCGTCCGCAGGGGATGGGAGGTTTGGATTTCCTGGACTTTCAGAAATATCAATTGAGTTCCTTACTATCCTATGTGGCTGATTAGGCTTGGCAGGACTGGCAGCCAAACTGGTTGGACATTGAGGCCTCCCATCAATTTGTTGTTTATGGACAAGGTAAGGACTGTTATGGACCATTGTGGAAACCCAATTGTCCTTAACACAGTTAATGCATGGAGAATGATGCGACAAGGTGAGGGCAACTTTCAAACAACTTCCTCTTTCACTCCCATAATAGGAATGTTAGGATTCCAGCCAGGGTCAATGGACTCTGGCTTTAAGCTCTGGGAGTCTCCTGTTTGAGAGATTTATTTGATGGGGAGGTCATGGTGTTTTTTGAGCAGCTGAATCAGAAATATGAGCTATCTAGGAGGGACCTCGGTCGTTACTTTCAGGTGAGGGACTTTATACAGAAAAAGACTACATAGACGATTAGTCCCTATAAGTCGGATATTGAGAGGAGAGTGCTCTGGTCTATGGGAACTCTCTCGGTCCGTACCCTTTATTGGTGATGTATACTTTGTTCCACAAATCCAGACGATACAAGTTTATGTACAATGGTAGATGCTTTATTATCGGACAGCCGGTGAGAGATTCTCAATGTCCCCAAAAGTAGTCCTGTGTCTACTTGTAGTGACACTTCTCCACAAATTTCTGCCCTACACACAAAGGCAGTATTTTTTAATAGGGATTAAACAAAACATTTGTCAGATACATGGTTGATTGTCATTACATAGTTTAAGATAGGTAATTATGAATTTATAAAACCCGACAAATGTCGATGTCCTTGATAACTTACATGGACTGATTATCATATTCTTCATGATCGTGTGTTGTTGGGAAGAGCTTATAACACAAGGGTTTTGCCTGTTCTTAATGGGGGATTCACAAACCTATGCTAATATTGAGAAGTAAGACAATGGGAGTGGGAGGCAGTTTAACAGGGTTGTGGCCAAGGCTATCAGTCTTGTCTGGAAAGGACAAATACCTCTGTCTGAGGCTGCAGAGGAATCCACATGTGTGGCTCCACTGGGCTCCTTTTCTGGGATACAGTCAGCCTCCTCCCTACTGAGATGTTCTGTCTGTACTGTAAGAGGACAGGCTTCCAATTGATACTGCAGTGAGTCTCTTTGGCAGTGGAATGTTTAACACTTGCTTCCCCAGTATGTCTTGAAAGAGAAGTAAAACATGGAACTGATCCATTTGTGGCTTTCTAACTTTCTTATTCCCTCCTATTGATCATTCGATGATCAACTAGGTCCCCTTAGAGCCTATAGAGAAGGCATTCAGACAACAGTGGCCATAAGCACCAAAGCACTAGAATGCAGGAGATTACAATTAGTATTGTAATTCTGATATTCACCAGCAGTCTTCCAAGAATGACCCCTAGTGACCACCCCTCCATGCCATTGCTAAACTCCTTGTCAACAGTTTGGAGAGTCTGGATTTCCTGTGTGATGTGGTTAGAGCGGTCAGTGATGTTAGTGGACTCGTCAGGGGTGTAGTGCAGCACTCTGTCCCAACAATAGCATAGGTACCACCCTCCTTGGCTGGCAGAAAGTGGAGGGCCACAGTCCTAACTGCAAGTAGCTCTGCATTAATTTCAGTGAAACAATTAGCCATATTATTGGCGACCCTTTCACATTCAGTGACAAAGTTCTTGGCACTGGTACACTAGGGTAACGTCCCCATTCCCCCTCTGCCTTGGTATCATTCCCTCCCTCCTCAAACAGGGTTGGTATTCCAGACCTGAGCTTGGGATCCCGAGAAGTGCTTAGGTTCTCTCTTCAGCTTTGTTGCTTCTGAATAGATTCCCGTTGGGAGAGAGAACATTCCCACCCAGATGAGGAAGCTTCTGGGCCTCAGGGGTGAGGGCAAGTTGCCCGAAACTCTAATGCCAGGTACTACATACTCCGTGTAGCTTGACCCCTCCCAATCGGAGGGAAGCCAGGGGTAGGCTTTCAACCCACAAATAAAGTATATGCCATTGTAAGCTGTCAGAACAGAAACAGCGTCTCCCCCCAGCCTGGGAGCAGGATCATTCCAGAGGTGGCCTGAGGTTCTGTTGTGGATGGCAGACCAATCACATATAAAGTATCCATATTCTGTTAAGTTCTGAATAAGTTCGATCCAGGGGATGGCAGAAGAGCATTCACTTGTTCCCACATAAGTACCTTTACAGGGTTTCCCTTCCTGCCTGAAAAAAATGCCGTAGTCCATAAGATCATAAGACATAGGAGTGGAAGTAAGGCCATTCGGCCTACCATGTCCACGCCGTCATTTAATCATGGCTGATGGGTATTTCAATGCCACTTACCAGCACTCTCCAGTAGCCAAGAATTTATCAATCTCTGCCTTGAAGACATTTAACGTCCTGGCCTCCACTGGCAATGAATTCCACAGGGCCACCACTCTCTGGCTGAAGAAATGTCTCCCACTTCTGTTCTAAACTGACTCCCTCTAATTCTAAGGCTGTGCCCACAGGTCCTGATATCACTGCCTAACAGTAACAAATTCCAAGCGTCCACCCTTTCTAAGCCATGCATTATCTTATAAGTTTCTATTAGATCTCCCCTCAACCTTCTCAACTCGAATGGAAACAATTCCAGGATCCTCAGCTGTTCATCGTACCATTCCAGGGATCATCCTGTTGATGGCATTGTTGACAACAACAGGGGAGGGAGGCCTATGCGATTTGTTGTAATTAGGGCGATACCAGTCCCTGAATGAAGTCAGGTTATACCCTGCCAACTGCCACTTTCGTGCATCATTGTTGTTAGCAAGATCACCAGAAAGGCTTCAACGCAGTAGCCATTCGGCCAATTCATGCCAGCGAAGAGGTACAGGCCACAAAGGGATTCCTCCCACCGAGTGGGGTGGCATGTGGGCAAGTACCCAGCAGTGGATGTCTCTGCTCATTATGCAGACTCTCTGATAGGCTGGGTGCAAAAAGGTATTATGCTGAGGGGTGTCAATTTGGAAACCATCTATTCCCAAGGCCCTATTTCCCAAAGTCACAAGTATGGAAAACATCTTTGTCCTTAGTTGGTGTTGGCTTCCACGCTAATTCTTATGCAGTCAGTTTGTATATCCACTGGGGGTGCCCTTGTACTTTCATAGCCACAGGGGTGGTCAGCAGCACCTGGAATGGTCCTTTCCATCCTAGTCCCAGCTTATTCCGTTCCCAGTCTTTTATCAGGATGAAATCCCCTGGCTCGGCAGCTGGGTATTCCCTTCAGGCAGATCGTTGCTCTCTCGGTAAGCCTGGCATACCTGCGAACGCAAACTTTGGAGAGATTTGGTTAGCCCCTGCAGGTACGCCCCACCTCCCCTCCCAGAGTGTTCATATCTAGTCTCTCAGGGAGGAGGGTGTTGGACTACCTCAGGTCCCCATGGGATCCTCACGGGCTTCCCGTAAACCACCTCAGCAGGAGACAGACTGGTTTTGCTTGAAGGGGGTAACCCTCATGTGGAACAGGGCCAAGGGGAGGATCTTCAACCAACATAGGCCTGTTTCCTGTTTTAGCTTTGTCAGCTTCCCTGCAGATCCCTGACTAATTTTAGTCCATTGTCTGAGCTTATTGTCTCTGGGAGTCCGTAGTGGGGAACTATTGCCCTCAACAATATTTTTACCACAGTTGCAGGAGTGTTGTCCCCTGTCGGGATTGCCTCAATCCATCTGCTGAAAACACCAACTATTACCAAAACAATACTTATAACATTGTACCCTGGGTAGCTCTATGAAATCTCATTGTAGACAACTGAAAGGTCCACCAGGCAAGGGAGTAGTCCCAGAACCGTAAGGCATCCCTTTTCCAGAATTTGTCTTTTTGTGGATCAAGCATGCTTTGACTCGTTTCTCAGCCATTGTTTTGGGAATCAGAGTGCCACCAGGTTTGTAGTAAAGTGCTGACCATTCCCTCCTTGCCTAAGTGTATACAGTTATGTACATAATCCAGCATGATTGGTAAAAGCAAAGAAGAAACACAGACCTGTCCCACAGTTTGGTATGAACATGAAGGGTGCACCCCATCTGTGACCCACAGTCTGTGTCCCTCTGCAGGGCTGTCCCCCTGTAAATGATGTATCTCACCCAGGTCTGATATACCGTCCTCATACTTTTTGTAATGAGATGTTGCTGTGAGCCCAATGGAACCAGGAAAGTGGGGTATAAGGCTGCCTGCTTGGTGGCGGCAATGTCTACTTCCGTCAGCAGCACCAGTGTGAGCTGAACATTTGATCACCGCTAGGCTGGACAGTAATTGTGAGGCCTGCAAAAGACTATGCACAAAAACAGTGTTCCTGATGGGTTGCCCCGTGGAGGTTAAAAATCCCCTATGCTCCCGTAAGGTGCCGTGGTCGTGGGCAAGGCTGAAAGTATAGCAAGAGTCCGTATAAATATTGGCCAAACTCTGTTCCGCCAGGATGCAAGCCTGAGGGAGGGTAAATAATTCAGCCTTCTGTGCTGACAGTGGAGTCTCAAAACCTGCACATTCAATCACTTCAGAATCTGTAGCAATCGCTTATCTGGAGCATCGCTGACCTGTGGGTGAAATAAAGGAGCTGCCATCCACATAAAAAATGAATTCTGCATGTTCAAGTGGCAGGCCTGTGGTATTCCGGTCCCAATGAAATTAATCAGTATTGGCTGAAGGTGCATTGTGATCGTGGGGCAGCTGAACAAACTCAGTTTTTGTATGACCTTTAGAGCACAGCTTGGGATTGTTCTGGCCATCCCAGTAATAAACAAGGGCTCTCCTTATCTGTGTCTTGGTGTTCTCAGACCAATCCATGTTATATGTGCGTACCATGTCCGCGGACACTCGAGGTGTCTCCTTTGAAGCTGTCGTTTAAATCATCATATCTGTGGACTGGTCCCTTTCCGTCACCCTTGCCCATTTGTTCCTGCCACTTAGGAACATCTTCTGGTGACAAGATCATACAATAAAGGGCAAACAGATCCTGGGTTATTGCGTTGTCCATTTGAATTGGACAATGCATTGAGCGAATCGGACAGGTTTATCTTTTGCAATTTGGAGCCTGAATCATTATCATGATCATCTCCTGGGGTTTCCGGGGTACACAGAACCCGATAATTGGTGGCTCATCTTCCTCATGTGCTTGGGGTTCAGTAGCAGTCTTATGGGGAGCATCGTGTTTGGGTGGGTGGGGAGGGTGACATGGAGATGGTGAACTTCAGTGCAAAGGTAACAGGGTGCCGCTGGTTTCCTACAACACATCTTAACCCGATCAGTTATACAGAGACTCGGGTACAGCAGCGGGGACAGAGTCATAGGTGGCTCAACAGGAGGCACCAGTGCACTAGGGTAACATCCCCATTCCCTCACTACCTTGGTATCATTCACTCCCTTCTCAAACAGGGTTGGTATGCCAGACCTGAGCTTGGGATCCTGAGAAGTGCTTAGGTTCTCTCTTTAACTTTGTTGCTTTAGCCCCTCTTGTCTTATTCAGCTTAAACTTCTTTATGTTGTTTCTCCTATTGCCTTTTTAAAAAAAAATGTCATTAATACATCCAATTTCAACTTTTAAGAGATGTATTACCTCCATACTGTCCAGAAATAGTAGTGTAAAGAATCCCATCAATTAGATTTTCCAGTCCTAGGCAAGTTTATTGAGTAAAAATAAAAGTGGCTCCTGCAAAGAACCTCTTGTTTTAGTGCCAGTGCTTTGCATGAGGAACACAAAATCTCACTTTCCCTTAATGGTCCCTCACTTGCTGTGCTACCTACATGTTTCCTCATATTGCCATCACTTCTGTCACCACCTGAACATTAATCAATGTAGCCATGCTTTAAAGTAACTGTGAGGCAATGACACCGATCACTGACAATGTGGAAACAACTTCCCCTCCCACTCTGCCGAGGATATGGAGGTCCTGGGCCTCCTTCACCGCCGCTCCCTCACCACCAGACGCCTGGAGGAAGAACGCCTGATCTTCTGCCTCGGAACACTTCAACCCCAGGGCATCAATGTGGACTTCAACAGTTTCCTCATTTCCCCTTCCCCCACCTCACCCTAGTTCCAAACTTCCAGCTCAGCACTGTCCCATGACTTGTCCTACCTGCCTATCTTCTTTTCCACCTATCCACTCCACTCTCTCCTCCCTGACCTATCACCTTCATCCCCTCCCCCACTCACCTATTGTACTCTATGCTACTTTCTCCCCAACCCCACCCTCCTCTAGCTTATCTCTCCACGCTTCAGGCTCTCTGCCTTTAATCCTGATGAAGGGCTTTTGCCCGAAACGTCGATTTTACTGCTCCTCAGATGCTGCCTGAACTGCTGTGCTCTTCCAGCATCACTAATCCAGAATCTGGAAAGGTATTAAGCCTTGCCATTTAATTAATTAACTAACTGTGATAATGCAGTTCAGGATTGTACAAATTGTTTTAAAATATTGAGGAGTAAGCATATTTAAGGAGAGATGGAAACTGAACAAGTAACTAGACATCGCATTGTGAAATAATAAGAACAAACAAACAGATTCCAAAGTCACAGAAATGATTCAAATCAACTTAGTGTTGTATATATGAAATTGTAGCAGGATTGTTCAATTCCATGCGTATCCCACTCAACTGACCAAATCACAAGTTGTATCCTATCAATTAGGAGTTTTGTTAACAGTCTTCAATATAAACTGGAAATTCAATTAATCAAAATCCAGTGCTATAATGTAGAATGTGCAGTTTCTAACTCTGAACTCCATTATAATTACGCGGTTCTAGTCTTTAAATTTAAATCTCCAAATTGTTTTTTTTCAAGCAGTTCTGGTCAGTTATTGCTCATTTATAATGTCCTAGGCTGTCAAATGACTGTGGCACCAAAATTAAAATCTTGTCAAATGCCTCATTCTGTATGCACAAATAATGACAAACCAAAAGATACAGGTATTTACAACAGTATCTTAACCTTTGTTACATGGTTTTGTTTCACAAGATAATGTTGAACTAACACTTCAGTTCTCAGTGAGGAGGGGAAATTGACATGGAACAAAGCTATGAATGGCATTCCATACTGATAAAGGAGAAGCAGCAGTCTGAAAATTAAGTGGAGGTAAACAAGTCCGAAACAAAGATTCAATTCAACCAGTATCATTTTCTGAAAACAATATTGTTGGTTTGGTATATCCAGATACACCTTTACACTCTGTTCTACAATTTTTAAATTAAACTGCATAAAGTTCACTGTAATTCCTCCACTTAATGAACAAATGTTAAAGTCTGAGGTGACTTTCTTCAATGTTAGGTTTAGATTTTTTTTGTTAAGGAATGAGCAGATTAGCTTCACAAATCACCAGCACTTTCCGTCCAGACTCTAGGACCCCGTTGAATACTGACACAAGTAACATGTAGCCCAGTAATTGAGAATTGTAACAGCCTTCCGCTACGTGGCCAGGAGTGACCAAAGCAGTGACCTGGTCCACCTGAGGGTCAGATTGCTCAGCACTGATGGTAACTATGGGGATACTGAGGGGAATTGGGCGACAGGATGGTGGGAGGGCCTCCCAAAAGAGCCCTCGGGATGCTGTCTGCGATCTCTTTAATTTTAGGGGACCGATGGCCCCCAGCCACCTTCCCAAACGCATCCAGGCATTGGATCACATGAATCCTACCCCACAAAGGGTCTCTGCATCTACCCTCTATATTTCCTCTCCCCCCACCTTACTGTTGCAACAGGACGCTTCTGTGTCTTCCGTGAGATGGCAGACTGATCCTTGACCACCCTTCTCAGTGAGACAAGACTCACTTGACCCTGGGAGCAGCCTTTATCTGGCATTTTAGAGTTCAGCCTAGTGTTCTGTAAGCAAACAAGCAAGAAACAAAGAACAAACAACAACACAAAATCCACACAGACAGGACTAAACACTGGCACCCTGGTCAATTATTTTAATGCAATTGCAATTAAAAGTGCTAAGTCATAGTTTTAGAATCAATTCACCATTCAAATGAAAGCTTTCACCACACATACCATCATAGTCACTCAAAAATTCAAACGGGATATCCCTTAATTTATATATAAAAATTTATCAAAATGACCAATCTCTCAGAAGGGCCTACAACCCCTTTAACCACTTTCCTGATCAGGTATTTTCGCACAGATTGTCCCCCTTCCCAACTACATAGAGGGACTGTCCCATTTTACCTTATGACTCCCTGCTCTGCTATTAACAATTTCCACCGGCTGTATTATTAGTGCGGGGTGAGAAATTTACCAATCCTGCCCTCTTTCCTTATTATATATTCATTTTCACAGGCCATATCTGAAAGAGGCAGTTCGCTAAACCAACTCCATCAGGTAGTGATGAACACTTCCCTGACCAGGGTCCCCAGCCCGGACCTTTTTCCTACAGGAATAATAGAGTAGTCAATGTCACCCTGCATCAATTCAGAGCAATCTGACAAAACTTTCCTACCGTACAATCTGGATTTGGGCCGTTCGTTCGCCCTCTTCAGGTACCAGTTCCACTAGGCGAGGGACAGATTGTCTGGTTGAACACAAGCAGCAGTCTGGGATAGAGTACCCCGGGATGCCCTTACCACACTGTTCTGTTCAATTCAGACTTTTGTGTCACTTACCCAGCCCAGTGAGACATTCCCTATGTTGAGGTCAAGTCACGGCACGAAATGTTGATGTATATTTTGTTCCACAAAACTGGACGACACAAGTTTCTGTACAATGGTAGATGCTTTATCACTGGACAGCCGGCGAGAGATTCTCAATGCCCCCAAAAGTAGTCCTGTGTCTACTCGTGGTGACACTTCTCCATGAATCTCTGCCCTACTCACAAAGACAGCTTTTAAACAAAACGTCAATCAGTCACATGGGCAATTGTCATTACATAGTTTAAGATAGGTAATTATGAATTTACAAAACCCAATGAATGTCATTGTCCTGTGATAACTTGTGAATGGATTACAGGGGCTGATTATCGTATTCTTCATGATCATACGTTGATGGGAAAAGATTAAAACAGCAAGGTTTTAAAGGGGGGATTCACAAATCTATGCTAATATCGAGGAGAAGACAATGGGAGCAGGAGGCAGTTTAACAGGGTTGTGACTAAGGCTATCAGTTTTGTCTGGGAAAGACAAATACTTCTGTCTGAGGCTGCAGAGGAATCCACATGTGTCTCCCCTCATTCCTGGGCACCAGTTGTTAATGGTTCTATTATTTTCACCTCATAGCAAGATTAAACTCATTCAAACTTACTGCCAGCTTAATAACTCCATGCAGAGAAATTTCAGACCATTAAAGGGACTGACACTGTCAGCTTTACCAGCTTAAGAAGGGGTCCTGAAACGAAATATCCAGGAATTTTCAAAACATAATTTCTTTACTCAGGGTAAAGTATTTCTGCAGGTATATTTTAGCACAAACTAATTTTTAAGTTTACTATTTTCAGCACTTAGAATCTTAAGAATTTTGAGATATTGTTATCTAGATATAGGCTTGTGATAATATAAGGATCAAATAACAATCTTCTATACTTGCTTATAAATATGTATTGTAAGAATCAATTTTAGATTACACTACAGGAATGAATACCGTATGACAGAATATACACTGCTCAAAGACAATCACCATATATGGACTGTAACTACTACAAGAAATGGAAATATTCAAAGTTGTATTCACTTAATGCTGAGTGGCAATTATATCGTCAATGGTTGTTTTACAATGCTCTTATACTTCAAATTTATTGACAATGTTAAGCCCACTGTTGTCTTGGTCCTCCTCAAAATAAGTTAGACAACTCCAATCAGAATGTTCTGAACGAAATTGCCCAGGTATCCCACAATACCAAAGCAGGCAAATCATGACAAACACAAGCTTGTATCAATGTAAAACAGTCCCAACTTTATTATCAAGTTACAATTTGTGAAAAGTTTAATACTAAACAACCTCGCTCTAATCCAGTTTGACCCTTAAGTTTACATTACTTCCCGAGTCTCATGTAGATTTATGCAGTTTCTCTCTCTCTCTCTCTTTATGGATGGTCAGCTGTTCTCTTTGGAAGGTCCCCACAACATTCAAAAGAGATTGGTCTGCAGGTGGACCTTGTTTTTATATCTTTTTGGAATTTCTTTTGCAACTTTGTTTGTTTCTTTGTGTAGCAGGACGCGGTGCCTTTCTGTGAAGGCCCTCCTTTATTTGGTGGATAAATTGTTAGTTAGATGTCTATCCATGATACCTGTTGTCTTTTATCTTATGCTAATGTTATTAGCATCTAGCTGGTGTTTAGCACTGTGTGTGGGTTTATGACTTCAAAGTTTTACTTGACCAATGTACCCAACATAACTTGCTGTTTGACCTAGTTAGCAATCTGCGTTTTAGCAGCCAGGAGACTGCTCCACAACCCTAAAAATTCTTGCAAATCAATCAAATATACCTTGAAGAAAACTACGCTTATACTCCAGGGTGTTTTTCTTTTGACCTTGAAGGGGGAGGGTTGGTGGTAAACTTGACCTATTTGTGTCCTAAGACGGCTGACTCCTCTGTGTGTGTGTGTGTGTGTGTGTGTGTGTTAGATTCATTTTAAGACTAGTGTGTCTCTGTGGATTTTGAACAGGCTCTCATTGCTCAATATTTTTCGACAAAAGTTTTATTTTTGATAAATCTTACAACTTTTTGCACAACTGTTTGTATAACTGTTCCCTATAAATGCTGTGGTTCAGTGTTTACTTTTTTTTGAAGGCCTTTGACTATTTTCAAGCAGCAGATGTTGAATGTCCACACTACTTTACAATATTTTGTTACTAATTTCCTCGTTCTTATTCAATTATTGCATATAATATTTTTATTTTCACTAGTTCCTTTTAATTAGCACTTTAATTTCATCCTTAAATTGGTTACTTCTTCTAGAGGGAGTTGGGATGATATTTGCTTTGTGCTATGAAAAACAACTTCCATACATGCTTTCAAACACAGGTTCCAAACCAGAAAATGTGCTTGCTATTCTGGCAGGGACTGAGGTAAAACTCATTCAATAGTTTCATTTATCCCGTTATTTAGTTGAAGTAAATTTCTGCTTTTCCAGGATTGTCAGGTGATGGAACAGCAACTCAATTGGATATGGGATGTTGTTCAATTAAGAGAGGGAGAAAGAATCAAAGAATTATTAAGGTTCAGAAGGAGATCAGTCAGCCCATGCAACGTGCTCTGGCTCTCTGAACATTTTAACTCAGTACCAATCTCCTGCCTTTTCATTGTAACCCTGCACATTGTTTCTATTGAAACAATCACCCAATGACCTCCTGAATGCTTCAATTGATTCCACCTCCACCACATTTCCATATCTTAGCTGAAGACGAGTTTTAGAATTTGCTGGAAAATTGTCCATGGGGTGGGAGAGGATGTCCCAGATCAGATGATGGGTTGGAGGGGTTGGGGAGGGAGGTGCTTATTCTTGATCTGGTGTTGATGGAAATGGGGTGTACAACAGGAATATGCCATGAAGTGACCTGAGCCAGTGCAACCATTCAATAGGATCGTGGCTGATCCAACATTCCTCACATCCACTCTATGCCTTTTTCCTGCAACTGTTGGCTCCCCTACTGATCAAAATCTATTATTTCTGCCTTAAATATACACAAGGACTCTTACCCCAAAGCTCTCAGTGGCAAGGAGTTCCAAAGACTCAAACATTCTAAGAGAAAGAATTCTTCTTACCTCTGTCTTAAATTGGTGCCCCTTTATTCTGTGATTATGCCCTCTGATCCCAGCTTCCCCACAAGGGGTAAATATCCTCTCTGAATCTACCCCTTCAAGCCCTTAAGTGTGATTATCACATTCGTCCAAACTCCAGTGAGTAGACTCCTAACTGTTTAGCATTTATTCATAAGACTTCCTCCACACTGAGATCTTCCTAGTAAACCTTCTCTGAACTGTTTCCAATGAAATTATATTTTTCCTGAAGTGGAGGGACCAAAACTGGTCACAGTATTCCAGATTTATCACACCAGCACCTTGTACAGTTGCAGTAAGACTTCTCTACTGTTATATTCCAACTCATTGAAATAATGGCCATCATTCCTTCCTGATTACCTGCCACATCTATACGCTAGCTTTCAATGTTACATGCACAAGTACCCCCAAGTCCCTTTGTGTTTCAGCTTTCTGCAAATACTCCTGTTGTTTTGTTCTCTGAGCCAAAATGAACAACTTCATTTTCCCACACTATACTCCATTTGCCAACTTATTGCCACTTACTTCACCTATCCATATCTCTCTATAAACTGTATCCCTCTCACAACCTTCCTTTTTCATCTATTTTTGAGTCAAAGGAAAAATAACCCCTTATCCCCAATTTGTTGTTTCCTCCCCATTAGCCATTTCTTTATCCATGCCAGTATGCTATGTCCAACACTGCAAGCTCTTATGATTTAAGCTTTCATGAGGTACCTTGTCAAATGCCTTCTGGAAGTCCAAATACAACACATCTACTAGTTGCCTCTATCCACTCTGGTTGAGGTTTCCTCAAACATGTATAATGAATGAGTCAGACATGATTTCCCATTCATGAAATCATGCTGACTACTTAACTAGATTAGGATTTTCTAAATGTGCTTCTACTATTTCCTTAATAATTGATTCCAACAGGCAAGGTGGCTCAGTCGTTAGCACTGTTGCCTCACAGCGCCAGGGACCTGGGTTCAATTCCTGACTCAGAGGACTGTCTGTGTGGAGTTTGCACATTCTCCCCGTGTCTGCGTGGGTCCCCTCTGGGTGCTCCGGTCTCCTTCCACAGTCCAAAGATGAGCAGATTAGGTGAATTGGCTATGCTAAATTGACCATTGTGTGAGGTGCAGTGGGACCTAAATGTAGGGGAATGGGTCTGGGTTGCTCTTCAGAGGGCCAGTGTGGACTTGTTAGGCTGAAGAGCCTGTTTCCACAGTGTAGGGAATCTAATCTAATAGATTTAAGCTAATCATCCTATAGTTATCCACTTCTTGCTTCCCTCCCTTTTTGAAAAGGGGTGTCACATTATAGGTTTTCCACTCCTCTGGTACTTTTCCAGAACCCAGGTATTTTTGGAAAAATATGACCAATACATCCACCTTCTCTTTAGCTACCTCTTTTGGGATCCTAAGATAAAAACTATCAGGAAGGGCAGGGGACTTATCTTCCTTTAGTCTCATTAGTTTGTCTTGTATACTTCTCTCATGATGGTGATGGTACTTAATTCTTCCCCAGTTCTCGCTAGTATTAACAGGACATATGTCATCCATCATAAAGATTGATATCTTTCGCTCTACCATTTCTTGTTTGCCATAACCATGTTCCCAGATTCATTTTCTAATTGGCCTATATGTATTTCAATCTTTCACTTCCTTTTTATATATTTTAAGAAGCTCAGAATGTGATTTTTATATTTTTCGCTTGTGTGCCCTCAGTTTATTTTCTCTCATTATTATACCTTTTACATAGAATCTCTACAGTATAGTTAGTTGCAGGCCATTTGGTCCATTGAGTCTACACCAACCTTCTGATGGATCCCACCCCGATCCTATCCCTGTAACCCTGCAGCACCCACTGATAATCCACCTCATCTGCACATTTTTGGATTGTGGGACGAAACCCACACAATGTGCAATCTCCACACAAACAGTTGTCAGAGGGCTGAATCCTACCTGGGCTCCTGGCACTGGGAGACAGCAGTGCTAACCTCTGAGCCAGTCCAGATTTTAATCCTGTTTGGATTCTGAATTTATCCCAGTCTTTAGGGCTGTCACTGACTTTGACCTGCTTTCACACGCTTTTTCATTCAACTTGAGAACACCCTCCCCAACATCCTTCGTTAGGCACTGTTGGTTTATCCCTCTCTTAGAATCTTACGCCCTGACCGGATTTTTGTTTTTTTTGTTGAATTATGAATTACCTCCTTAAATATCTGCCATAGTTTACTGTTGTGGTGTCGGACTAAAAGGGGTTGTATCCCGGATGTGGTGACCGTTATGTGCCCGTGACCGTGTTGGCGAATTCCTGCAACAGGATCCAAATGTGACGGCTGGGGGGACAGTGACGCGGTTTGGGAGGGGGCGGAGCCAGTGGTGTCGGGCAGGGGGCTGGGGGAGGAGCCAATGGTAACGGTCGGGGGACCGTGACGGGAAGGGGAAACTTACGGAGGGGGGCGGGACGATGCGTTGTGGATCGCTCTGTGATTGGTATTCGGGCAGAGATATTGTGACGTCCTGCCGGGTTCTTGTCACCGGGGAGACGGCGGTCGCCGCCGAGGGGCTGGTGAGTGAGGTTAGGCACCGGGGGATTATGGATCAGGGGCGCGGATGGGGTTGGGGAGGGAGAGGGTTCCGGATGTCTTTGTTACCTCTCCCCCTGGGATAGTCTCCGGCCTCGGACTGTTTCCCCTTGTTTATTCGAGCTGAAGGCCAGCTTGGACACGGAGCCGGGGTTGCAGGCTCACTCCCGCCCGCTATGTTTTGAAATTTGTTGGGACTCAGCACATTGTGGAGTTCTGGATGACAGTGAACTATTTCACCAGTTATCTTTGCACAATGATTTCATTTTTATTCTGACGGAGGTATGCATACAAGAAGAATTGAACAGACAATTGATCGGAATGACTGGATAAAAACATGTACTGGATTAGTGGTGCTGGAAGAGCATCTTTGTTTCAGTTTATTTCAGTTGATATTGCTGCTGGGTTACCCCATCAATTTGCTGTTTTTGTTTGCTCCGGGCCTCTAATCAGTTCACTGCTGAACCTAGGGGCAGACTGCTATCAGATAATTTTCAGAAAGGATTTGCAATTGAGCAACTTCTATTCTAATACCAACCAGATATTAAATTGAATTTTACAAATGGGTTTAAATGTGGGGAGCAAGACATTTTTAAGCCTGCACATTTAGTCCCCGTATTTATGTATTTGGCTCACTTCACCTTTTGTGATTGAAAATGGTCAACTGATTGATTTGGAGGAATCCTACTGTTGTTGTAAAAGACAGGTTTTGCTGCAAATACTCATATTTGGTCCCTTGACATAATGTAGCAATATAAAGGCCTGATGACGGTTTCAGAGGGATAACCATTGGATTTGCACCTGCAAATTCCTCATGTAGATATAATAGTCCAGGACAGGAAGTAGTTAGATTGTCTGTCATGGGAGATGAACATTGATTGATATTTTTGTGGTATGAATGCCATTTGCTACTTATCAACTCAAGCTTGAATGCTGTCTAGGTCTTGCAGTTTATACAGTTGGACTCCGGTTCTACTTTTGCTTGCTGAGCTGGCAGGTTTATTTTCAGACATTTCATCACCCTGTAAGGTAACATCATTATTGAACCTACGGTGAAGTTTTGGTGTTCTGTCCTGCTTTCTATTTATGAGTCTTGGTCTCTTAAGGTGGGTGGTATCATTTCTGGTTCTTTTTCTCAAAGGTTGCTGAAAGGGTTCTAAATCAATGTGTTTATTTATGGAGTTCAGGTTTGAATGGCAGGCCTCTAGGAATTCCCATGCATGTCTCTGTTTAGCCTGTCCTTGGATGGATGTGTTGTCCCAGTCAAAGTGGTGTCCATCATCATCAGTATGTAAGGATACTAGTGGTTAGTGGGTCGTGTCTTTTGGTGGCCAGTGGTGTTCGTGTATCCAGTGGCTAGTTTTCTGCCTGTCTGTCCGATGTAATGTTTGTTACAGTCCTTGCAGGGTATTTTGTAAATGACATTCGTTTTGCTGGTTGTTTGTGCAGGGTCCTTTAGATTCATTAGTAGCTCTTTCAGTGGGTTGGTAGGTTTGTAGGCCACCATGATGCCAAGGGGTCAAAGTAGTCTGGTCATCATCTCCGAGATGTCTTTGTGTGATAGTGTGGCTAGAGTTTCTGGGTGTATTATGTCTGTTTATTTGGGTTTGTTGTTTAAGAATCGGCAGACTGTGTCTATTGAGTACCCGTTCTTCTTGAATACACTGTGTAAGTATTTTTCTTCTGCTCATAGTTCCTGGGTGCTGCAGTGTGTTGTGGCCTGTTTAAACTGGCATTCAAACCGGAGCTCCATCAATAAACACATCGATTTGGACTCCATTTACCAACCTCTGAGAAAAATGATATCACCCACCTTAACAGACCAAGACCCATAAATAGAAAGTTGAACAGAACACCAGTGCTTCACCAGAGGTTCACTGATGATGTTACCTAGCATGGTGATGAAAAAACAAACCTGCCAGCTCAGTGAGCAAGCTTATAACCTGAGTCTCAACCTGGGCTACAAATCTTCTCTAAAATCGCAAATACAGTGAACTATTTGAGTATTATGGAGTTGTGAATGGTACTGTATGTTGTGTCATGATCAGTGAATATCCCACTTCTGATGGAGGGAAGTAGCTGAAGATGTTGGGGCCAATGGCACCAGCCTGAGGAACTGTTGTGATCTCTGTGACTGAAATAATTGACATCAAACAACCAAGACTATCTTGCCTTGTGCTAGTTATGACTCCAATGGATGGATAATGTTCCCCCGAATTCCATTGACTCTAGTTTTGCTGGGACTCCTTGATGAATTGGATAAAATATTTAAACTAAAACAAAACCAAAAACTGCAGATGCTGGAGATCTGAAACAAACAAAAGCAGAAATTGCTGGCAAAATGTAGTGAAATCTGTGGTGAGATAAACAGAGTTCATGTTTCAAGTCCAGTGACTCTTCTTCAAAACTAAGGATCACTGGCCTCGAAACTTTAACTCTGTTTCTCTCCACAAATGCACCCAAACCTATTGAGTTTCTCCAGCAATTGCTGTTTTTCTTTGAGGTATAGGTTAGTGTCTATAATCAGTATCTGTATTCCTGGAACAATTTGTGCTTTGCAGATATTGAGTGATTTGTGCATTTCCAATACCTCCTTTTTTTTTATTTCAGCATTTCAGTTTGTCATTTTCTTTTCTTCTACTGCTACAGAGTTTTGTTATGTTGGCAATTTTGTGATTTTTTTTCAATATTTATAAGTTTGATATTTTAAAACAATATTTTTGTAGTTTTTGAATGTAAGTAATAGAATGTTAATACAGTCAGCGAGAGTAATAAAATGGGAATACAGAAATTATTTTAATAAAGGTTCACCACTTCTCATGATCATTGCAGTAATTCATCTAGTATTTCAATACAATTCATTTAAATTTATTTTACTGTATAACTTGTAATATGGTTGTGATATGGAAGCACCCACTGTATACCCTCTGTTCAATCACTGTATTTAAAAATCATTATACTAATTTAATAAATTGTAAAATAACTGTTGCTACTTATGCCAATATTAGTTCTGCTGCCTCTGGCCTTTGGAAACTCAGTAAAAAGTAGTTTTTGAATGAGAGAAAAATGAAAATACTCAAAGAACTCTAATATCTGCATGATAGCATCATGCCAGTCATGCTTTATAGTGCTGCTGTTGCACATGAATACAAACAGCAGTACAGACTAATGCCCAGTTGCAGCATACCTAGGAAACCTGGTTATTCCTCTGGCCTAATTGACGCTAAGGCCTCTAGGCACTGTCCATGTTCTCATGCCCTGAATAATAGGGGGGCTAACCTGGCCAGATTTGAAAATAAGGATGTCTCTGTAGTGTGCTAGGCCTTTCCCTGGCCTGAGCCCAAAATTTGGACCAGCATATTCCTTGATGTACTCTTGAAACTGGCAAACATATCTGATCTTGGTAGCAATCGACAGTTTGATTTGGAGGAGTCATAATGTTGTTGTAAAATACTTGGGTTTATCCGAAAATACTCTTATTTTGGTCTCTTCACATAATCTAGCAACATAAAGATCTTATGACAGTTTCAGAGGAACGACTATTTGATTTACACTTGCAAACTCCTCATGTAGATCTAATAGCTTTGAAGAGTTGGATTTTTTTTCTCACAAGAAATATTGAGGTTTAAAATGTTAAAATGGATGTGGTCTTGAATGGGGAACCAGACCATTTCTTGATTTAGAATATTGACAGTAGAATATTAGATGAACTCAAGCCAGTGTGAGAATAAAAATTGGAAACTAGCCGGGAATAGATAAATCCTGAAATAAGGAAATGATGAATGAGGAATTTACTGGTAGATAAGCTGAAGCAGGGGCATAGTTGGGCAATGTTATGAAGCTGGAAGCTGATGATCTTCACCTTTATTCACCTATTTAGCTCGAAGCTTAATATAGGGCTAAATGTGCAGCCATGATTGCAGGCAATTTGGTTCAGCTTGTGTCAGTTAGCAATAGAATGAAGTCAGCCACGAAAGAACTAACACGACTTGTTGGGAAGATTGCCACTGTCTTTAGTTGTTAGCACAAGCAGTGACTGTAGAGAGTGGTAATCTTCCCCACATTGGAGGAGAGAATGCAGTTCTTTCCGTACTGAATCCCAGATAATCAGTATGACATAATAAGACTGAGACAACTCAAGTATTTGATTAACATTAATTGGTTGCTTATGTGAAGTCACAAAATTTATTTGGCCTGTGATTAACTTTTTGTTGGAAGTTATTATGAAAAGAACCCAAAGCAGCTTTGCTTTTAAATTTTTTTCATTCCATACAGCCCACTGTTTCCTGGCTCTCACTCCTCCTGTTTAAAGGAAAACAGCGTTTTCAAGTCTAAGACTGCTGAATGTGGCTGCCATTTAATTTAAAAGCCCTGTACTTAATAAACCAGTTATACTCAGTGCCCCGACTACAGTTCGGTCCTGGCAGTGATGAACTCTATTGTGCATCAACTGGATCATTGTTTCGAAACAAATCATGTTCATGTTTGTTGGCTTTAAATTTTGTCTTTGTACAATAGATACAATTGACCACAGTCAGTTCAGGGTTCTCTCATTCTCAAACACGTTGACTTCAAAAATAACAGACGGCCAGACTGGTTAAGGCAAAGTCTCTGAAAACCTTTAGCATTTGATGTTCACAGATAAATGCCAAAATCCGCAAGAAGACTAAAGAAATTGAGGGGTTGGTTAAGAAAAAGAAGGAAGCATATGTCAGGATAGATCGAGTGAATCCTCAGAGTATAAAAGCAGTAGGAGTATACTTAAGATGGAAATCAGGAGGGCAAATAGGTGACATGAGATAGCTCTGGCAAATAGAGTTAAGGAGAGTCCAAATGGTTTTTAACAATACATGAAGGACAAAAGGGTAACTAGGGAGAGAATAGGGCCCCTCAAAGATCAGCAAGGCGGCCTTCGTGTGGAGCCGCAGGAGATGGGGGAGATACTAAACAAGTATTTTGCATTAGTATTAACTGTGGAAAAGGACATGGAAGATATAGAATGGAGGGAAGTAGATGGTGACATCTTGAAAAATATCCAGATTACAGAGGAGGAAGTGCTGGATGTCTTGAAATGCATAGTGCATAAAAGTGGATAAATCCCCAGGACCTGATCAGGTCTACCCCAGAACTTGGTGGGAAGCTAGGGAAGTGATTGCTGGGCCCCTTGCTGAGATATTTGTGTCATCGATAGTCACAGGTGAGGTGCCGGAAGACTGGAAGTTGGCTAACGTGGTGCCACTGTTTAAGAAAAGTGGTAAGGACAACCAGTTAATCTGGTGTCGGTGGTGGGCACGTTGTTGAAGGGAATCCTGAGGGACAGGATGTATATATATTTGGAAAGTCAAGGACTGATTAGGGATAGTCAACATGGCTTTGTGCGTGGCAAATTATGTCTCACAAACTTGATTGAGTTTTTTGAGGAAGTAACAGGATTGATGAGAGCAGAGCGGTAGATGTGATCTATGTGGACTTCAGTAAGGCATTCGACAAGGTTCCCCATGGGAGACTGGTTAGTAAGGTTAGATCTCATGGAATACAGGGAGAACTAGCCATTTGGATACAGAACTGGCTCAAAGGTAGAAGACAGTGGGTGGTAGTGGAGGGTTGTTTTTCTGACTGGAGGCCTGTGACTAGTAGAGTGCCACAAGGATCGGTGTTGGGTCCACTACTTTTCATCATTTATATAAATGATTTGGATGTGAGCATAAGAGGTTTAGTTAGTAAGTTTGCAGATGACACCAAAATTGGAGGTGTACTGGACAGCAAAGAGGGTTACCTCCAATTACAATGGGATCTTGACCAGATGGGCCAATGGGCTGAGAAGTGGCAGATGGAGTTTAATTCAGATAAATGCGAGGTGCTGCATTTTGGGAAAGCAAATCTTAGCAGGACTAATACACTTAATGGTAAGGTCCTAGGGAGTGTTGCTGAACAAAGAGACCATGGAGTGCAGGTTCATAGCTCCTTGAAAGTGGAGTCGCAGGTAGATAGGATAGTGAAGAAGGCATTTGGTATGCTGTCCTTTATTGGTCAGAGCATTGAGTACAGGAGTTGGGAGGTCATGTTGCGGCTGTACAGGACATTGGTTAGGCAATTGTGTGCAATTCTGATCTCCTTCCTATTGGAAGGATGTTGTGAAACTTGAAAGGGTTCAGAAAATATTTACAAGGATGTTGCCAGGGTTGGAGGATTTGAACTATAGGGAGAGGCTCAACAGGCCTTGAGTGTTGGAGGCTGAGGGGAGACCTTTATAGAGGTTTACAAAATTATAAGGGGCATGGATAGGGTAAATAGACAATGTCTTTTCCCTGGGGTGGGGGAGTCCAGAACTAGAGGGCATAGATTTAGGGTGAGAGGGGAAAGATATAAACGAGACCTAAGGGGCAATTCTTTTCACGCAGAGGATGGGACATGTATGGAATGAGCTGCCAGAGGAAGTGGTGGATTTTTATTTAGATTCAATTCCCTACAGTGTGGAAATAGGCCATTCGGCCCAACCAGTTCACACCGACCCTCCGAAGAGTAACCCATCCAGATCCATTTCCCTCTGACTAATGCACCTAGCACTATGGGCAATTTAGTATGGCCAATTCACCTGTCTTGCACATCTTTGGACTGTGCGAGGAAACTGGAGCACCCGGAGGAAACCCACGCAGACACTGGGAGAATGTGCAAACTCCGTACAGACAGTCGCCCAAGGCTGGAATTGAACCTGGGACCCTGGTGCTGTGAGGCAGCAGCGAGGCTAGTACAATTGCAACATTTGAAAGACATCTGGCTGGGTTTATGAATAGGAGGTATATGGGCCAGGTACTGGCAGGTGGGACTAGATTGGGTTGGGATATCTGGTCGGCATGGACGAGTTGGAGCAAAGGGTCTGTTTCCATGCTGTTCATCTCTATGACTATGACTTTTGGGTCTTTCGCTGTGTTCCTGAGTGGTTTTTGTCACCTGTTTTAAAAACCAAAATCGAAATTGTTTGTGGATCTTGAAGAAGCTCAATGGTTTTAATAATGTTCAAACATATCTGTAAAATTTGGAAATGTCCAAAATTTAGTCCTGTGCAAAAATCACACGTCCAGGTACATGTAAAGTGACAGTTTTAAAAATCTTCTAACTCGTGAGAAAGAATTAACTCCGAGGAGGGTTGAGGCAAAACATTCACTAAATTATGTCATGTTGCACTTCATTTTGGTTTTCTTTTTTGCTCACCTCTTCATAGTTTGTTTTCCTCCTGGAAATTAAAACAAATGTTGCATTCAAATTCCATGTCGGTAAAACCTCCGCTTATTTATATCGTTTGGGAACATGCTGAATTTTTTTTAACAGCACTTAGAAATTCACTTTTTAAATAGATGTTCATCATTTTTTCATTGTTTGTGAACAACATCCTGTTTTTGAAAATACTTAGTTTGTGGATGAGCCTTTTGTGGCATCTGGACAGGGGTCCTGGATAATGGTTGCATGGGAGTCAGCTAGCATTAAACCTGAAGGCCTTCCCTATCAACCGGACAAACTACTGATCTTCCACAACCATTGTATAGGAGAGAAGACCTAGGAGGCCTTTACAGTCTTGACTGCAGTAATCCTACTAAGTATCCTGTCTGATCCTCATGGCCTTTATTGCTATCTCTCGTTTGTCTTAACACAGTTAGACTGGGTAGAACTGGTACGTACAAGAGGGGAAGGAGGTGGACATCAGAACATGTTCTCTTTGTTAGGCTCTTCAACATCCTGTTTACGATGGTAATTATGAGTGTCAGGACCCAGCTGATTGCAGTGTAAGCAATAAATTTTGATATCAATTTTTTGCACAAGGTTGTTAGGTGATCCTGATTTCTGGTTGGACAAGGGGTGCTCAACATCTGATATGTGAGCATTTCCAGAACTCCTGCAAAAGTTATTACCTAGCTGTTCTCAGGCTATGTGAGCACATGATCAACTCATCCCAGACTTTTAGATTTGGGCATTTTAGCATTGACATTGGTGGCTTTGATGTCAGCGCTGGTTCCAATGGTTACACACTTGCATTTGTTCAGGAAGGTTATGGACTCTGACACTTCAAGTGATTGCAAGATTGTGCTGTTGGCAAGGTGGGCCCAGCAATGTGTAATGGTGCCAGAATGTGGTGACCTTGACATTGTTGGGTCTGATGCAGGTGGTGGTGAGGTGGTAGCAATGGTGGGTCCAGTGCAGGTGGTGTTGGTGAGCCCAGCTCAAGACTCTTGGCTCGGGAGGCAAGGGTGATCTGGACATTTTCATTTTCATTTGTTTTGGTTTCTTTAATTTCTGCTAGTTTTTAATTCTAACTATTGTATTCTAAGATGGCGCAGGACAATGGTGACTCTGTATGGTTTACTTGTTCTTGGGTTCATGTGACAATACAACTCCGATTTGATTTAATGTCCAGATCTTCTCTCATGGTCCGAGCTTCTGCTGATGACAGGGGTTTGAGGACTCTGGCTCTATATTCGATGGAATTTAAAAGAATGAGATGGGGTACTAATTGAAACTTGAATACTAAAGAGCCTGGATGGAGTGGATGTTGGGGAGATGTTTCCATGAGCAGGTGAGACGAGAACCCGAGGGCACAGTATTAAAGTAAGGGGAAGGCTCTTTAGAACAGAGATGAGGAGAAATGTCTTCAGCTGGAGTGTGGTGAATCTTTGGAATTGTTTGCCACAGAGGGCTATGGAGGCCAGGTCATTGAGTATATTTAAGACAGATAGATAGGTGTTTGATTGACAATGGGATCAAAGGTTATGGGGAGAAAGTGGGAGAATGGGGTTGGGAAAGTTATCAGCCATGATTGAATAGCAGAGCAGACTCATTCCCTAATTTCTGCCTCTATGTCTTCTGATCTTATGGACCTGGATTATTTGTGAACTCCTCTTTAACTGTACCCAATGTTCCCTTTTTGTCTCTCTCTAGCTTAGTTTTTGCCATGGCTCTTGTGATCACACAAACCAGTTTTGCTTCACTGTGCAAGGGTTTACTTTCAACTACACTGTCACAACAATGCCTGAAATCACCAGGGAAACCATTCTTGCACTTGCTTTCTTAACATGTATCAAGGTCACTTTTTCCTACTAGCTGAGAATACATAAATAACTGCTCATTCTTGACTAATTTCTGTCTGGAGATCTTAAAGTTTGGCTATATAAGGGATGTGGTCTGCTTCAGGGGAAGCAAGTTTGTTTTTGGTTGAATTAATTCTCTAATTTACTTATCCTCTATTTTTGTTGAATTTCACATTCTCTGCGTGTAACTCTGTCTTGTTCAAATGTTTTTGTTTCTTTAATAGTGTACCTCATTGCATGTTTCCATCTCCTATTTTCATTGAATGTGTAACTTTTATAACTTGTTCCCAAGACTCCTTGTCTTTTTTTATTATTCAGCTGTACATTGCACATATGGTGGAGGAAGTCCACTTTATTATGGACTTTTTAAAAGTTTGATCTTGCCTTTCTGAGTATTCATCGAGTCTATAAAAGAATAGACTTGTAATTCGCATCACTCTTTTGTTCCAGCTGCATTGATTTTCAGAATCAAAGTTTTTAGGAAACAGCTATCTCTAGCAAACACAAAATCACATGGAACATTAAAACATTACAGTGCAATACAGACCCTTTGGTCTTTGATGTTGCACTCACCCATGAATCCAATCTGAAGCCCATCTAATCTACACTGTTCCATTATCATTCTTATATTTATCCAATTACCAGTTAAATGCCCTTCCAGTATGGCGAGTCTACTATTGTTGCAGGCAGGACATTCCATGCCCTTCGTACTCACTGGGTCAAGAACCTACCTCTGAAATCACACTCAGTACAAAGCTAGCCATCGTGCTAGTCATCAACTGTCTGAGGAAAAAGGCTCTCACTGTCCACCCTATCTGATCCTCTGATCATCTTGTATGTCTATTAAGTCACCTCTGAACCACGACTCCACTGACTTTAGTGTCATTCGCAAATTTACTAACTAACCCATCTTTCTACGCCTCATCCAGGTCATTTATAAAAATGACGAACACCAGTGGCCCCAAAACCGATCCTTGCAGTACATCTCTAGTAATTGAACTCCAGGATGAACATTTCCCACCAACCACCACCCTCTCTCTTCTTTCAGCTAGCCAATTTCTTATCCAAACTGCTAAATCACCCTCAATCCCTACAATGTATACAGAGGCCATTTGGCCCATCGAGTCTGCAGTGCCCTTCCGAAGAACATCCCATCCTATCCCAGTTAACACATATTTACCATTGAGGTAAAAACAATGACTGCAGATGCTAAAAATCAAATACTGGATTAGTGGTGCTGGAAGAGCACAGCAGTTCAGTTGGATGCTGCCTGAACTGCTGTGCTCTTTCAGCACCACTAATCCAGTACATATTTACCATTGTTAACTCACCATGCCCGCACATCCTTGAACACTTACGATTCAATTTAACATGTCAGTTTGGCCAATCCATGTAATATGCATATATTTGGACTGTGTGAAGAAACTGGAGCACCTGGAAGAAACTCATGCAGACACAGGGAGAATGTCCACACAGACAGTCACCGAGGCTAGAATGGAACTTAGAATTGATGTGCTAACTACAGTGCCACTGTACCGCCCCAAGACATTGGTTTACTTGAGAATTATTCAACAATGTTTAATTACAATCTAAGATTGCTGCATCTCAAAATAAAACCTCAATGTCTGTGATATCCCACTGCTGATGGCACTGTTGATATTTTTTATTTTTGGGGTTGCTATTCTATACAGTGTCAATCACGCATCTAAACTCTCTCGGCCAATGATCATGGGCAACTGCTCGTGATGCCAGGATGATTGTTGTCCCCTTGTCTACTTCTGTTCCAAATTTAGTTCTTATTCTTTCTAAGAATGAAAACTTACTTTCATGGTTCTCCCATGTGACAGCAATAGCTATTGGAATTCTATCATAAGGACGACAGATATTAGTTTCTCTTTGCTGCTGACAAAATACCATTGGCAGTAGGAAGAGATCCTTTAGTGGCTAGGTCTTGGCCTTCCATTCTTATAACTTTCAAATCCTCTAATAACCATAGTGCAATATCATGCTTTTACTCAATATTATTGACTTATATGTGGAAGCAGGTAGACCACATCAGCTCAAGAATGCAGCTCATCATCACCTTTGCAAGGGCAACTATGGATGGGCAATAAATGCTGGTCCAACCAGTGATGCACACATCCCACAAATGAATAAAACATTACATTTGTGATTTAGTAGTGTGGCACCTGATACATTTTTTGTTTAATTTGTAGAAAGCTAATTTTCCTGTAAGACAAATAAATGAAAACTTATGCAGGATATACTAAATATAGAACACTAAGAGAACATAGTTTTAAAAAGGATTCCAATTTCCAACAGGCCAAGACAATGTTTTAAAAATATTCATTGTTACTTTCTTTCTTTCTTTTCTTAGCCTGTGTTCTTATTTGTAAAATCCAGGATCCTGTATGCCTTTTTACCCACCTTCAATAATTTGTCCAACCTCAGTCTCTTTCTTACATCTCCTTTAGAATTACATTCTTCAGTTTATCTTCCTTCTCCTTGCGTTTCTGAAGAAGGGTCACTGGACTTGAAACACTAACTCTGTTTCTCTCTGTAGATGCTGCCAGACTTGCTGTGTTTCTCCAGCAATTTCTGCTTTTGTTTTCAGGTTTCCAGCATCCACAGTTCTTTGTTTTATATCTACTGCTTACTATGGGTAGCCTGAGCCGGACTCCGATCAGTCTGGTTTGGTACAGAGTTGAAAAGGATTTGGAGAGGCCTTTTGTTTATATGTAAACAGATGAGACTTCAGGCCAAAGTGGCCATGCTTTAGAAATGACCAGTGTAATGAAAGGGAAGTGGTCCGCTCTCTAGTTGAGCTGAGCAGTTTTAGTTCAGTCTTGAACTGATGAGAAGTTCAGCAGGGAGCTGTGTGGAAACTCTCTCTCTCTCTCTCTCTCTCTCTCTCTCTCTCTCTCTCCCCAACTTCAACCTGTAAGCATGTGTACCATTTATACTGGTTTTTAACACGAGTTTGCTAATTGAGACTGTTGTGTATATTCGGAACAGCATAATGAAGTCTAGTTAGATCGGTTGAGTTCTGTAGGGGTTCCTTATTCTGTTCTTTGTGTTTCATTGTGTAATTTTGTGAATAAATTCTTGTCTGTTTTAAAATCTAGTAGTCAACCTAGTTATCTTACTTTGGGTAATTCGCACTGTACACTTACCAAAACAAACTGCAAAGTTATGGTCTGGGGCTACCTTCTTAATGTTTTGAGTGGTCTGGCCTAGTTCATAACACTTGTGTCACAAATTCATTGTATGAGTTTACAAAGTGGTTTCACTTGTGAAGCTGTAGTTCATTCACTTTGTAGTGACATAACCTACCATGCTGTAATTCTGCACAGGCATGCATGGTGCTGCACCCAGTGGTGGTTGGTCTTAAACATAACCTTTAGTTGAATACAACTTGCCTTTAACAATTCCATGCTGGTTTTTCTTGAATAAGCACAGATGAGGTTCGAGATTTTGCTGTGAGTAACTTGCCTTCTGTCCGTAGTGTCTATCTATCCTTTGCAAAACATGAAAGTCAGCAATATGATAAAATGGGTGGTTGTGACTCCAACAGCTCAAGCTTGAATCTATCTAGGACAAAATCACCTGTTCAATTGGTAACCCATACACCACATTCACAATCCACTCAGTTTAGCACCAGCGCATAGTGGCTGCAATGCATACCATCTACTTGGTGCACCACATTAAATATAGCATTCTCAACTTTTGTTCACATCCCTCCCCAGCTTTCCCTTCCCTTTTTATTTATAATCTCCTTCCTTAATTCCTACAATTCTCTGGAAGGTCTTTGTTCCTTCCAGTTATGCCCTTGTGTACTTCACATTTTTTGTCCCAGTAGTCTAGTTTGAAGCTGCTTACAACATGCCTTTATTGGTATTTCCCAATGTGTCTCCTTTGTTGGCTTTGTTTCAATTTTTGACAGTATATGTCACTGTGATGTTCCTTTGAGATATTTTGCCATGTCATGGTGGTGTATGATTACTAGGTCTTATTCATAACTCCATAAACCTCTTTAGCTACCTACTCGAATCGAGGATAGCATACAGCTTTAGTGCTTATTGAGACCTCACTTTCTTCTAGTTGATTTCAACTTTAGTGCTCAGTCTACCTAGAACTGAAAATTATACATAAATTCCTCCTGCTGATTCCCTATTGCCCTATACATGATGGCCAAACTATGTAATTGATATCAATTCTTGAATTGAAGACCCTTAGGAGGTACAGTTCGTTGGTGCTGGTAATTCTATTGATGGGAGTATAGAATTGATTCTTGGCATCTGAGATGGAGCTGGGTTTCAGGGTTATAGATGCACAATGGAATTAATCTGATCCAGGCTTGTTGACAAGTGAAGGATAAGAATTCTCTCTGAGCCTTCTATGGGAGGTTTCAGTCATCCAGAGTGAACTGGTTCTGAGTGGTGCAAAACCCACTCCATGCTCCTATGTTGCCTTTTGAGTTTTTCCCTGCCAGAAGAATGTTTGATATTTCTCTTTAACGGATATACTTTGAGTAACACAACTGTGTCGGCCTTGAGACTTGTAAGTTATATGTTGATCACAGCTGTATTTCGTACATCAACAACCTGAAGAGGGTTATTGGTAAGGGCAAGTGCCATGACCCTTACTTTCTAGCTTTTATCGCAAACGACTGGTATCGCCTTTGATTGAGTTTAGCTTGTCTGGTGCATTGGTTGTCCACAGAGATACAGTGGCCCTGGTTAATGGCTTCGCTAATTAATAAAGAAATCTGAGTGTTAAGATAAGTCTTAGTAATGGTGCTGGAAAATTATCATTGACTGCTGTAAAAACCCATCTGCTTCAATAATGCCCTTCATGGAAGGAAATCTGGCTTGCATGTAACTTTGGACCCCCAGCAATGTGGTTGATTCTTAATTGCCCTTTGAAAAGAGTGGGTATGCCACTCAGTTCAATTTGCAATTAGGAATGGACAACAAATTCTGGCCTTGCTAGCACACCTGTTCCCCATGAAAGAATAAAATACAAGATTAGTGACTTACAAGACCATAAGAAATAGGAGCAGGAGTAAGCTCTGCCATTCAATAAGACCATGGCTGATGTGACATTCCTCATGTCAATTTTCATATCTTCTCCCTGTAATCCTTGATTCCTCTACTGATAGTGAATTGCTGAGAGATGACTCTCTATGCTCCAAACATCCATTGAAGCAAACCAGCCATGGCAGGACAGCACAAATTGAGCTGTGCATTAACTATTCAATAAGATCCCATGATATCCCCCACCATTGGAAGTGACTCCTGACATGCCTTTGAACAAGCGTTTACAACCTGTGATAAAAGATTAATGTTATTGTTGTTTAGGCATTTGGATTCTAAAGTAAAGGATTTTGGTTTTAGTTCTATAAAGCTAACTTGTTTTTAAAAGATCAGCATTAGCTTCAACAAGGAATTCAAAATAGTAGTTTTGGAAAAGCTCGTAACTTAAGCTTCATGACTGGAAAAGCAACTTGGGGAAATAATTGTTGGAGTGTTTGCTTGGCTATCGTTCAAGGCTGGATGAATAGTGCAAGTCCCTTGAGTTGTCGAAACATTGGAATCCGCTTCTTTGTATTGTCAATAATGGTCAAAGGAAAGGGTAAATGAAACCAGTTCTATTTGGTACCACATCTACTTGCCATTAGACCCATTAAAGTTGGAGATGAAGAGACTTTTTCCTGAGGGTAGTGAATTTGTGCAATTCTATACAGGAAAGGGGTGTGTTTTAGAGTATATTCAAAGCTGATTAACGGAATAACCAAGTTATGGGGATAAGGCAGGAAAATGGAGTTGGGGATTATCAGATCAATCACTATCTCACTGAATGGTAGGAGAGCTTGTTGGTCTTAATGGCCCACTTCTGCTCTTGTGTCTTATGGTCTAACTTTGGATGTAATTAGAGAAAACTTGGAAGTAACCTGAGCTGCCACTTAAGTATGAATGATGTCAAGAATACTGGAAAATTGTACTAAAAATAAAAATTGCTAAAATGTCAGATTGTCTCGATAAAGATAAGGGATGACTGTTCATTAGAGATAATTCCATTTGTTGTAGGTTTACACATAAAGTTATTTGTTTTTGTCTTTCAGATACAAAGTGGTCTACAGTATTACAATGATGTAGCATTGGATGCCTGGCTGGGAGATCTTTGATAGAATCCCTGTCCAGATTGAGGTGAGATTACCAAACACAAATGAATCATCAAAATGAAGGAAGGAGGTAGTTCCCTACTTCATTGTTTCTGTATTTGCTTGATAATAGATTGCACAGTTGATGAAAATCTCCGAAATGTTTTAAGTTTTTACTTGTCAATCTTTTAAGCATAAACAATGCAGATGAAATTCCGAAGAACTTTGCACTGTACCCAGTGAGGCAAATTTATGAATTGTGCTCTCCTTGTATGTGTATGTGCACAGTTGACTTGTTATTAAAAAGTCCCTAGAATTCAAAAGAGTAATAACTTCACTAGCGTGTTATGAATTAAGTAAAAGAAACATCATGTCAAATGTTATTATCCAGTTTGTTTTGTTGAAAAGTGTTTTTCAAGGTTGTTTGTTGAATTTAGGTACTTGTACTCTGCACCGAATTGTAATCTTTGTTGTTAGTGGACTCATGTTTCAAAACAGATTACCAATATTACAAGTATTTGGCATATACAAGCAAGACGGCTGTCAGTATTTTTAAATAAAAGGACATAGGTTGCCGTTATGTTTTGTAACAAATAGTTCTATAGAAAATTGCATGAAGATTTCTTCCAATCCAAATTTGTGCTTGAACTAACTACTAGATCTCTAAATGCCAGAAATAAACAACTTTATCATGCACAATATTTCTGAGAATGGAACAGTACAGGATCTGTGCATAAGACCATAAGACATAGGAGTGGAAGTAAGGCCATTCGGCCCATCAAGTCCACTCCGCATGCATGGCCAGGGCAGTCGCTTTCCATATGCTCACTTTTGAGAAGGCTAATCTGACATCTAATGCAGGAACTGTGGGTATGGGTGCACCTGAGGCTGTTGGCTCAGGTGGCATCATTTCACTGACCTTCTGTTCAAAACGAGCATAGGATGTATTGAGCTCACTGGGGAGGGATGCATTGTTGTTAGCAGTTCCACTTGACTTTGCTTTGAAGCCCATTATATTGTGGAAGTCTTGCCATAGTCAACATGTTTGTATGATTGGTCTGGGGCTCTACTTTAGTCTAGTATTTTCCCTTGACATCGCTGAGGTTTTGTGAAGATTGCATCTAGATTTCCTGTATATGCCAGGGTCACCTGACTTAAACATATCCGACCTGGACCTCTGATTAGCTTCTTTGGCATGCAGTCCTCTACACCCTTACTGATGAAGTTTGTGACAGTGTTGGTGTGCTCATTTAGGTTGGCCACGGAATTCTTGACTCTGAACCAGTCCACCGATTTGAAACAGTCACACAGGAGGTCATCCACTACCTCAGATCAACACTGCATGACTTTCTGCGCTGATCCTTAAGCTTCAGTTAATGCTTGTAAGCCAGGAGAAGGGGCATTGCCTTCTTGTTTGATTTACCAAAAATGCGGGTGGGGGATGGAATGGTAGGCATCTTTGGCTTTGTTGCAATGATCAAGGGTGTTTGTGTCTCTGGTGGGACAGGAGATGTGTTAATGGTATCTTGGTAGCACACTCTTGAGGTTGGCATGATTGAAGTCACCGGTTACGATGAAGAAGACCTCAGAGTATTGCATCTCAAGGCTATTTGTGGCAGTGTATGTGTCATTAGGTGGACTCTTCACTTCCTCATGGTGTGGGATGTAAACTGCTGTTAGGATAGCAGAAGTAAACTCCCCCTGCAGGTAATAGGGATGACATTTCACCATTAGATAATCCAGGTCTGGGAGGGTCATTAAGGTCATTACATCCAAGCACCAAGAGATGTTCATTAGGAGGCAGACCCCTTTGCCCTACCTAAGGACACTGTGCTGTCCATGCAGTGAATTGAGAAACCCTCCAGTTATAAGGCACAGCCAGGTGAAGCAGGAATAAACCATACCTCTGTTAAACTGAAGACACAGCAGCCTTTCAATTCTCTTTTTGGAGAGGAGTCTAGCTTTAAGTTCATACAGCTTATTTTCAATTGCTTGGACATTTGGCCCGCATATGCTGGGGAGGGAGGACTTGAAACCACGATGTCTGAATCTCACCTGCAGGCCAATGATTCTACCACATTTCCTGGGGAAGTGGCTGCTTCTGGGATAGATCCCATCATGTGCGAGGGATTTGTATACTTAATGCTTTTCAAAACACCAAACACCTTTTTTCCTATGACATGCCCCAGAATATCAACATACCCCTCTGTAGACTTTCTAACCACCATGTCCTTCTTCTTCATGAATAGTGATACAAAGTATTCATTCAGGACCTCACCCAGATCCTGCTGGCACCACTCATAAATGCATGTCTTGATGTTCTTGGTAACAGAAACTTGTTTGTATGTTATATTGCAAATATACTGGACTTCATGGATGAAAATAGAAAATAGTATTTATTGCAGTGTTGTCCTAAACTTTTCCTTACATTTGATGTCAGTCCAATTAGTCACCAAACTGTTTGTCCTTGAGTTGTTCACATACTTGCAAGAAAGTTTGTATCCAAAGATTCAGTTGTTCTTGATCCTTCAGATGATTTGATCTTTTAAATTTTCAGAGTAGTTGCTTCTTGAGGACCTCTCACAATTCATCGGAGTTGATTTCCATCACTTGGGTGTGTTTGGGTATTCGTGAAGAGCAGTGTCCAGAGTGAAAGGCAGCTATGGATCCAGGTTGATTTATAAATTCTTGAATCTCTGTGATAGCTGACTATCACAGTAATCTAATCTATCTGATTTTTAGTTTTGCCATTGCAAGCAAAAGTTTACACCAAACAACAGCAGTTGCTTTTAGAGAGATACTGGACCAGAGCTTTATTAAAGGCTTAGTCCATTATCTTAAAATAAAATCTAAAGTAGTTATTTGCTTTTTTTCAGTTGAAAATGGTTTGGGAGCAATCAAGTGATTCCAGACCTAAAAAAGGGAGATTTTCAAAAAATAGAAGCATTGAAAATGCTTAATGATTAATTAAAACCTCATTTTGCAAATAGCATTTTCCCTATTTTACTAAAAAAAGTTGTAGCCTTTACCATTAAGACCTATCAAATAATTAGCAAATAAAGACAGAAGTGAAAAGTGAATTGTTTTGTTTTGGCTGATCAATATTAAATAATGTCTCTATGCTGATACTCCATTTTCTGCTATTTTTTAGGTCCAGTGATAGATAGTTGCAGTGAAGATTAAGAAAATGGTGATAAATGGCCACCAGGAAACAGACTGGTGGTTAGATCTGATGTACCTTTGCTATCCTACATGAAGATAACAGCTGTGTATATTTACAAAACCTGAGTTTTATAATGGTAGAGACGTTCGCTTTTGCAGAAGCTCAGACTAAATAATTTAAGCAGGCTGAAAGTTTGTCTGTCTGGATTCCGTATTCTAAGCTGCAATTGGCAACATTAAAAATGCTTGGCTGGAAATAGTACTTGAAACAGTTAAGGTCTCCAATAAGATGCTAATGCTTCTGAGCTGACAACAATTGGGTCCTTGTTAATTTCAAACCCTGTGTAGGCTTCTCTGTTGAAAACTATTGAGGGTATTTTTGTGTAACAGCTGTTCTCTGAAGACCACATATGGAAGATTTGAAAACTGGAGAGCTAGAATACTTGGCACATATCTTGACGAGAATTCAAGCTCCTCACGCCCATCCTGTTTGCTGACTCACTATTCATGCCTTCTAAATCCAGAGGTTTCCATTTTTGAAAATGATCAGTTGAGATCATTAGATCACAACAACACATTTTATAATAATCTCCTTTAACAGCAAAATGCCAAAATTATTGGATGCTAAGTGATTAGCACATAATGCAGTTGTAAAAGTCATAGGAATATCATACCCACAGCTTACATATTAGAATATGTTTTCACATTGCGTATATATACAAGAAAACTCCGTTCCAATCTAGTTTCCTAATTAATTTTAAAATGCAGCATTCCAGGCGGTCATGAGCAGCTGCTTCAGTGGGCAGACTCTGGTTAGCTGCTCAGTAGTAGGGAAAGCAATAGTAGAATGTTGTTATGGTGTAGTGGTAATAGTATCCCTACCTCTGAGCCAGGAGGCCTGTGTTCAAGACACACCTGCTCTAGAGGGTGGTGTGTCATATCATCTCTGAACAGGATGAGTTGAAAATAGGAATGAATGAATGAATGATATATTGTCACATATACATAGGGAAATACAGTGAAAAGTGTTCTGTCATCACAATCGGTGTCTTTTGACATACAAAAGAAAGAAAATACTTAAATGGAGTTCATCTTCATCGGCCAGGTCCCAAACATGACTGCAAAACTAATGCCAGGTCTCAGCAATGTTCCCACTCTGGGCCTACTGCGGCCAGGAATCCCCACTCTAGTCACTGTCAACACCACTCTGGCCTCCCCTTGATGTCAGAAAGATGAAAGTAAGAAGAAAAAGAAAAAGAGATGAAAAGGAGAGAGGGAGAAAAAAAAAGAACTTGGTTGGCCTGGAGTGGAGGAGGATAACGTGCTGGTGCTGCTATCTTGAATAGTAGGGCTCAGTCTCTCCTCCATGCTGCTGGGCTCACTTTGACCTGTTGCCACTGCTGCCACACATGCTCAAGAGGCTGAGTCAGCAGTCACCCTGCTGAAGATACTGAAAAAGGCTTTTAAAGAGGGGAACAAAAAGGAAAACAGCAAAAGTAAAAAGAGAGAAAAAAGAAACAAAGAAAGTAGACAAAGGTGGACCAGCCTTGGACCAGAAGCTCGAACACAACACTGCTTCTCCACCGTCCTCTTGGAGTATTGCAGTGTCTTAAACTGTGAAATTTAATCTGAAATTCTCTGTGATGGAGGCTTGAGCTAACAACCCTTGGGCATGTATTCAGTGGCATAATTGTTTGGCTGCCATACCTTTAATTATTCCTGAGGTTGTTTTGGATTTGAAGAGTTGGTTTGTGTTTCCATTTCCAAAACATGGTCTTACTGTGTTTCTATTAATTTGAAGCGAGTTAGATCCATCTTGCACTCCACTTACAATCACGTCTCTGATGTAATGTTTCCATCAGGACCTAGAGCTGTCCTTCGGATAATCCAATTTTTAGATAATTGGTATTTGGATAATCGAGGTTCCTCTGTTATCAAGTTTGCAGATGACACAAAAGTAGGTGAAAAGGCAAGTAGTCAGGACAACACTGAGTCTGCAGGGGACATAGGCAGCGATACTGAAAGAACTGGATATTTCGAAGACTGGATTGTGACTGGTTTGGATGGAAAATTGTAGGTATGCCATTCCTCATATATCTGCTCTCAAAGCTGCAAGGCTGCCGTGTTCATACAGTCTTGGGCACATGTGGACAAAAGGTCTGAACTCCAGAGATGTGATAAGAATAACTGTCCCCTGACACCAGGGCAATACTTATTCAAATATGGGGTTAAAGAGCTGTAGCAAAATTGGGATCAATGGGAATGGAGGAGGGGGAATGTCTCTACTTGTGAGAGTCATACCTAATAAAGTGGAAGGTAGTTTTGGTTAAGACCATAAAGATATCGAGCACAAGTAGGCTGTTTGCCCTGTCAAGTCTGTTCCACCATTCAATGAGTTCATGACTGATTTGATATTCCTCAAATCCATTCTCCTACCTTTTTCCCTATAACCCATGATTCCTTTACTGATTAAAGATGTATCTTGGCCTTCAATATAGTTAAAGACACAGCCCTAATAGGCTTCTCTGATAAATATTTCCACAGATTCACTTCCCTCTAAGAGAAGAAATTCCTCGTCGGCTATCTTCAATGTGCAATCCCTTATTCTGAGATTCTGCCGTCTGATCACAGGGCAGAGTTGTGCTCTCATTGCTTTGTAATTACCATTCTGTAAGTTTAGCACAGTTGTTTGCAACCCAAGTTGGCAAAATTAACTTGCCCTGATACCTTTGGAGCATTGGGTGTCCTGCTGGTGTATTCTTGTGTATGAGGCCATCTTGCTTGCTGTACACCTTCAGGGATTGTGGACAAATACATAAAGATCCTGCTACTCCTTTTGTCCCTCTGAGCTTCATAGTGTTCTGCCATTTATTGAGCACTCCCTTTCTATCTATATTGAATTTATTTGATATAGATAAAACCATCAGTGTCTCTTCGCAAATTATAGCTTCCATCTGCATGACTTCTGTATGCATTTATCTTTGTGTTTTCATTAAATTTAATAATTGATCTTCTATATTATTCAGATATTGAAAGCTGTCAATATGTGTGAAAGCCAAGGTAAAAGTGCAGCATGCACAGAATTCTTGGCATCACGAACTAAGAATACATCAGAAATGAACTTATTCTTTACAGGGTAAATGTGCCAAATATGGTAGTGATAATCAAGGGAAGGAAGTTTTGTTATCTTCAGTAAGATTTGTATAGTAAGCGAGATGGCCATTTGCTCAAGGATATGCTATATGGGAGGTAACCCATGGCAAGACACCCAAAGCTCTGATTCAAGGATGTTATGAAAAGAAAACATAAACATTTTCGATATCAATCACAGCAAATGGGGAACACTGGTTGACAATCAATGCAAATGAAAATACCAGCTGTGGCAGATGTTTGTCACTCACTGCCCTGTGATTTCAGAAGCTCCAAAGCTGATGCTAACTGCTCAACAAATATCAGCAGCAATCATCATGCAGTACCCTTCACAAGTGACATTTCTGGAGGACACAGCCATTCCAGAATTGGCTAGTTCGGCCTACAATCTCATCATCTCACATAGATGAAAGGATGTCAACCAGTTGTCTTATCATCTGTCTTGAATAAATATGGTGAAATGCTGAAGTCCCTGTGGGACACTGCTATCTACATCCTGCCAATTAGAGTATTGTCATTAACTCCAATCTGTCTCACGCCGCTCAGCCAATTTTCTAGCCAAGTCAATAAATTGCCATCAAATCCATGGTCTTCAACTGCAGCTAATGGTTTCTCTTTCGCTATATTCTACAAATTGTCAAAATTGAGCCTTTCCAAACTTACATGACTGGATTGAGGATTTTTGCTTCAGCATTGGTGAAATTCAAAGGTTTTGTTCAATGCATTGAAAAATAAGAAAGATTGCCAGTAAGGCTGCTGTGGAGGGTTCTTAGTTGAAATTGGACTTGTTAAACTAATTAACTGAAAGACAAATCCTGTCAGCTTTAGTCTGATTACGTACACAGCCACCAAGACCAACATCAGGTTGGCATCTTGTGACTCAAATTGAGAAATTTCCAGGCATGCATTTAAATGATTCATGACCCTGATGTTTCAATGTTATAGCATCCAATTGGAAAGCACATAAATGTCTAGCCTTTGGCACTCATATACTCAATCTGCTTTAAATTCTACTGAATTTAGCATTATCATTAAAATGAAATGTCCTGTATGAGCATTAAAGGGTCACACCTTTTTTTTCATAATGTTTCATAGGTTTTGACTTTAACCTGTGGCAATTGCATTCAAATCAATCTCAAACATACTAGTGAAGAAATTTCCTCTCCCAAGCTGCACAGTGGCTCAGTGGTTAGCACTGCAGCCTCACAGAATGAGGGACCTGTGTTTGATTCCAGCGTTGGATGACTGTCTGTGTGGAGTTTGCACATTTTCCCCCTCTCTGCGTGGATTTCCTCCAGATGCTCTGGTTTCCTCCTGCAGTTCAAAGGTGTGCAAGCTAGGTGGATTGGCCATGCTAAATTGCCCTGAGTATCCAGGGATGTGCAGGTTGGGTGGATTTGCCAGGGGAAATGCAAGGTTACAGGGATGGTGTGGTGGTGGGTTTGGGTGGAATGCTCTTTGGAGGGTCGATATAGACTCGATAGGCTGAATGGCCTACTTCCACACTGTAGAGATGCTAAGTAATTTCTAAGTTCTAAGTGAAAGGGGGCTACATGGTTGATGAAAAATGTTTGTGATTTCTGAAGGCAGTGTTGTGAGCTTAGCCATTTGCAGCTCCATTTTCGAAAACTATGCCTCTATCGTGGGCAATATCTGAAAAGAGACTATTCAATTTAACCATGCTGTTGTTGTATACTCTTCATTGTCCTAGTTAAACGTACCTGTCCTGTTCTTGTATGCCTCCATACCTTTTTAGTTCATTCACATATTCAGTCTAATCTTGATGGCTGATCGCTTCTGCCATACCATTCATCCTGGAAATGAATCCTGTAGCTTCTCAGTTATCACTACAGCAGCCATACTTAATTGTATCCTGATGTATAGCCTTATTCCAAGTTCACAATTTTCAATTGTATTCCCAATGTTCATGTGTTCATACCCATTAACATATTCTCTAAGGGGAAACATTTAAAGACTGCTAAACAGGTTATGTGAGTGGACTGAAACTTGGCAGATAGAATATAATGTGAGAAAATAGGATGTTCTCTACTCTGGCAGAAAGAGTAAAGGGACCTGATTATTATTGAAGTGGAGAAAGACTGCAGAAAGGGGATTTAAGGATCCTCGTGCATGAATCACTTAAAGCTACCATACAAGGCAAGGAGATGGCACCCTAAACAATAGTGAGATACGAGAAAAGATTGAGGACATTACAGGAGTTAATGAGAGCAAGTTTAAATAGGAAGAGCAGGCAAAAGCACAGCAGGGAATGAGAGAAAACTGATGAATTAAACTGCATTTATTTCATTGCAAGACACCTCACAGATAAGGCTGATAAACTCAGGACATGAATGGGAACATGAGACTGGGATATCATAGCTACAACAGAAACATGGCTGAGGGAAGGATAGGACTGGCAGCTCAGTGTTCCGGGATACAGATGCTATAGGCAGAATAGAAGGGGAGGTAAAAGAGGAGTGATTGGTGGCATTTTTGATTAGGGAAAATATCATGGCAGTACTTAGGATATTCCTGAGGGATTGTTCAGTGATGCTATATGGGTGGAACTGTGATATAGGAAGGAGGTGATAACTTTGATGGGATTGTACTATAGTCCCCCTCAACTGTCAGCAGAAAATTGAGGAGCAAATATGAAGGGAGATCACAGATAGCTTAAAAAGTAATGGGTTGTAATGATAGGGGACTTTAACTATCCAAACATAGACTGACACTGTCAGAGTGTTACAAGCTTAGATGGGGAGGAATTTGTTAAGTGTGTTCAAGAAAACTTTCTCAATCAATATGTAGATGGCCCAACTAGAGAAGAGGCAAGACTTGACCACCTCCTGAGAAATAAAACAGAGCAAATGACTGACTGAATGGTTAGTGTAGGAGCACTTTGGGGCCAGTAACTTACTGGTTAATGTTATTAGTTATAAAATAATGGAAAAGGATAGGCATGGGCCACAAGTTAAAGTTCTGCATTGGAGCAAGGCCAATTTCGTTGGTATTAGACATGACGTTTCAAAAGTTAATTGGCAGAGACTATTTGCAGGTTAAAGGGCTGATTGACAAATGGGAGACTTTCAAAAATGAGCTAATGAGAGTTTAGGGCCAGCGTGTTCCTGTTTGTGTGAAAGGCAAGGCTGGCAGGAGTAGGGAACACTGGATGACTAGAGATATTAAGGTTTTGGTCAAGGAAAAAGGAGGCATATGTCAGGTATAGACAACTGGGATCAAGTGAATTCCTGGAGTATAGTGGGTGTGGGAGAACACTTCAGAGGGAAATCAGGAAGGCGAAAGGGGGACATGAGAAAGCTTTGGCAGATTGGGCAAAGCAGAATCCAGAGAGATTCTGCAAATATATTAAGCCTAAAAGATTAACAAGAGAGAGAATAATTCTCCTGAATGTCAATTTAGTAACAAAATATTATAGGATAGTCCAGCATAAGAAGAGCTGATTCAGTTCAAAAGTTATACAACAAGTGGAAATGGTGTAGATAAGCATCTATCTGCTTCCCTCAATTTCTTGAAATCCTTGGTTAAATCAGCACTCAACTTTTTAAATTGGAAGCATAACCTTGACCTTTCTTTATGGTTTCACCCTTGGAATGTAGGTACCAGTTTGATAAAGCTCCATTACATCCCGCCATGGCTACTGTATCTTTTTAAAAATATAATGCTCAATCTCCTCTGTTCAGAATAAAAGAAAATCAGTCAATTCATTTACATTTTATCAATTGCATGTTTTCTGAAGAGGAACAACTTAGTAATGTGTAATAATAACTGCACATCTATGTGTACATGTGCCTTAACAGGAGTATCGGAACTACTCACACCCCTTGGCAGAGGTATGCAGTCTTGAGTGTCCTCTTCAAATGTCCTTGCATGTGTTAACACCCAATTATCAATTGAAAAATAACTATAAATGTGGTGAGATTAGATCTCACCTGGAGTTGCATGTAGGCCAGACCAGGTAAGGATGGCAGTTTCCTTAGATTGGATTTGGGGGGAGATGTTGGCATAGTGGTATTATCACTAGACTGTTAATCCAGAAATCCGATTATGGTGTGGGGACCTGGGTTCAAATCCAGCCATAGCAGATGATGGAATTTGAATTCCATTTTAAAAAAACTCTAGAATCAAGAGCCTAATAATGACCATGAATTAATTGTTGGAAAAACCCATCTAGTTCATTAATGCCTTTTAGGGAAGTAAATTGCCGTCCTTCCCTGGTCTGGCCCAGAAACACAACAATGTGGTTGACTCTTAACTGCTCTCTGAGCAATTAGGGATGGACAATAAATGGTGCCTAGGCAGTGACACCCTCATGCCATGAATGAATAAAGAAAAAAAACATGTTAGTGCATGAAAACCTTCGCACATTAATGAGATTGTCATATATTTATAAAAACATGAAGCAGAAAATCAGAAGTTTTCTTCCTTGATATCCCGAATCTTATTTTTCCATTTTTGCAGTACTGTATTTTCCCAATTTTCTCACCTTTGCCAGTCATTCAGAGGCTGGGAAAGTTTTGCACATAGTTGTATTTTCACCTGGTAAGCTGAACTTGATCAATGGAAAAAAAACATCTTGCATTTACTTGTACCAACTCTAATGGAGAATCTCATAGTGGGAGAACTGGGTTCAAATTCATGGGGCATTGTCACCGGGGCTGGGAAAGAGGGAGCTGTTCCAATGGAATGGAATGGGTTCCCCCTGAAACGTGCTGAGACCAGAGTCCTGTCTAATCACATAACCAGGGCTGGAGGTAGGGTGTATGGTGGAGTGGAATAAGAAAATGAAAAGTAAAGAAGAAGGTAGGATTTTAGGTCAGTGATGAGACTAACTGTTACCAGAAAATAAAAAGAAGGGACAAAATGTGTGAATGTCATATTGCATGAAAGAACCATAAAAGTGTCAGGAAATTCAATAATAGAACAAACTTCAAGACTTTGAATATTAATGCACAAAACATTAATAAGATAGATAAGGTAGATAAACTGACAGTGCAAATCTAAGTTAGTTAATATGATTTCTTATCCATTACAGAATCAAAATCCTAGAGCTTAATGTTCAGGGAAATTTGACCTTTTGGAGAGATAGTAGAGGTGGAAAAGATGTTGGGGTGGTACTGTTAGTCAGTATTAGGACAATTGTGAGAGATGATCTAGGCTAGAATTATGATCATTTGGGTGGAGGTAGAGAAACAACAAGGGAAAAAAGACATTGGTAGGAGTAGTGGAATGGTAGAATAGTCACTCTGTAGGAAAGACTAGAAATCAATAAATACTGGGAGCATGTAAAAAGAACAGAACAATAATTATGAGTGACTTTAATCTTTATATTTGATTGAGTAAACCAAATTAGAAAGGGTAGCTGCGACAACAAATTCATAGAGTACACTAGGGCTAGTTTCCTAGAGCATTATGTCATGTAGCCAGCCAGAGAGCAAGCTATCTTGGACTTGGATCAAGAGTGCGGTGCTGGAAAAACACAGCAGGTCAGACAGCATTCAAGGAGCAGGAGAATCGACGATTCGGGCATTGGCCCTTCATCACTTTATCCTATCTTGGATCTGGCAATGACTCCGGTTTAATAAATAATCTCAGAGTAAAAGATTCCAGAGGAAGTAGTGATCATTACATGACAGAATTTAATATTGACTTTGAGAGTTATATAACAGGGTTTAACTTAAATTAAGGGAATTACAATGAAATGAGGATAGAGTTAGCTAAAGTGAACTGGGTGGATCGATTTGCAGGAATGACTGTAAGCAAGCAATGGCAGACATTTAAGGAGGTAATTCATAACTCACAGCAAAAAAATGGTAACCTGCATCCTCTTGCTGTCTGGCTGAACCCTAGCCCCAGTCCTGAACCATTCTCACCAGCCTCTCAGCTGCCGCCTCCATCTCCTTGGTGACAGAACCCGACAAGACGTCACAATATCTCTAACCTGAATGCCAATTACACAGCAAACCACACCCTGCTACTGTCCTCCAACTGTCACCAGATCTGGATCCAACCCCATCTATTCTAGCATCAAAGCAGCAAGTGGCGGCCATTCATGAGGTAATTCAAGATTTAGCAAAACATACATCCCAAAAAGGAGGAAAGATTTTAAGAGGGATTAAACTAACCATGACTAACCATGTAAGTTCAGAAGATCATTAATTTTGAAAGAAAAGTGCAAAGAAGGAAGCAAACATCACCTGAAGTTGGAGATAAATTCAGAATCCAGCAAAGAAGGATGTAAACATAAGAAAGTAAACTACGAGGGTAAACAAGTGAGAAATATAAAACTCACAGTAAGAGCTTCTTTAAACATATAAAAAAGAATGGAGGTCAAAGTGAACACAGGCCCCCTTAAGAATGAATATGGGGGAGCGGTTATGTGGAACAAGGAAATGACAGGAGTGAAGCAAATTATTTGCATCAGTTTGTGCAGTGGAAGGTACTTCAAACTTCCTATTCAGTCGCTGAAGATAAGCATGCAGATGCAGCACGAAGTAAAGAAGGCAAATGGTCTGTTGGTCTTCATTGCTAGAAGTTTTGAGTACAGGAGCAGGGATGTGTTGTTGCAGTTTTACAGGGCCTTGGTGATGCCACACCTAGAATATTGTGTGCAGTTTTGGTCTCAGTTTCTGAGGAAGGATGCTCTTGCTCTTAAGGGACTGCAGTGAAGTTACCAGGTTGATTCCCGGGATGGCGGGACTGACTTACGAGGAAAGATTGACTGACGAGGTTAGGATTGTTTTCACTGGAGTTTAGATGAATGAGGGGGAATCTCATGGAGACTTATAAAATTCTAACAGGACTAGACCGGGTAAATGCAAGGAGAATGTTCCTGATGGTGGGTGTGGCGAGAACCGGGGGCCACAGTCTAAGGATTCAAGGTGGGCCATTAGGACGGAGGTGAGAAGACATTTCTTCACCCAAGGAGTGGAAATTATTACCTCAGGGTGCCATTGATACCAAGACATTGAATGTATTCAAGAGGTGGCTAGATATAGCACTTGCGGCAAATGGGATCAAAGGTTATGGGGAGAAAGCAAGCCTAGGCCATCAGTCAGCCACCATCATGATGAATGGTGGAGCAGGTGTGAAGGGCCGAATGGCAACCTCCTGCTGCTATCTTTATTTCGATGTTAATGCTAAAGAATACTGGGGAGGAATTAATTACCATTATTATCACGAGAGAAGTTGTATTCGACAAACTAATGTGACTAAAGGAAGACCAGTCCCCTGGCCCTTCCTGATGGTTTGCATCTTAGAATCCTAAAAGAGGTAGCTACAGAGAGTGTGAATGCATTGGTTGTAATTTTCCAAAAGTCCTTGGATTCTTGAGAAGTATCAGAGGATCGAAAACCTGTTAATGTGACATTCCTACTCAAAAGACAAGTGAAGCAAAAAGCACGTAACTCTAAGACAATTAGCTTGAATCTATTGTTGGAAATGTATTGGAATCAATTATTAAGGAAGAAAGGCGATAAGGAAAATCCAGGGAACTATAGACCAGTGAGCCTGACAACAATGGTGGGCAGGTTGTTGGAGGGAGTCCTATGGGACAGGATTTACATCTACCTGTATTTGGAAAGGCAAGGACTGAATTTGGGAAGGCAACGCGGCTTTGTGCATGGGAAATCATGTCTCACTAACTTTATTGTCCTCATGGGTTAGCAGGGTTAGATTACATGGAATACAGGGAGAACTAGCCATCTGGATATAGAACTGGCTCAAAGGTAGAAGACAAAGGCCGGTGGAGGGTTGGTTTTAGTACTGGAGGCCTCTGACCAATGGAGTATCACAAGGATTGGTGCTGGGTCCACAACGTTTTGTTATTTGTATAAATGATTTGGATGTGAACATAGGACGTATGATTAATAAGTTTGCAGATGACACCATTGGAGGTGTAGTGGACAGTAAAAAAGGTTACTTCAGATTACAACACGATCTTGATCAGATGAACCGGTGGGCCAAGGAGTGGCAGATGGAGTTTAATTTAGATTAATGAGTTGCTGCATTTTGGAACGGCAGATCAGAGCAGGACTTATACACTTAGTGGTAAGGTCCTCGGAGTGTTGCTGAACAAAAAGACCCCGGGGTGAGCATGTTCATAGTTCCTTGAAAATGGAGTCAAAGGATGACAGGATAGTGAAGAAGGTGTTTGGTATACTTGCCTTTATTGGTCATTGCATTTACTATAGGAGTTGGGAAGTCAGGTTTGACTATATAGGACATTGTTTGGGCAACTTTTGGAATATTGCTATCAATTCTGGTCTCCCTGCTATAGGAAGCATGTTATGAATCTTAAAAGGGTTCCGAAAAGATTTGCAAGGATGTTGCCAGGTTTGGAGGCTGAGTAGGCTGGGGTTATTTTCCCTGGAATGTTGGAGGCTGAGGCCGATAAAATCATGAGGGGCATGGATAAGGTGAATAGCCAAGGTCTTTTCCCAGGGGTGGAGGAGTCCAAAGCTAGAGGGCATAGGTTTAAGACAACAGGAGAATGATTTAGAAGGGACTTAAGGGGCAACTTTTTCATGCAGAGATTGTGTGTGTATAGAATGACCTGCGAGTGGTGGAGGCTGGTACAATTACAACATTTTAAAGGCATCCAAATGTGTAGCTGAACAGGAAGGGTTGAGAGGGAAAGGGCCAAATGCTGGAAAATGGCACTTGATTAATTGGGATAGCTGGATAGCATGGGTGAGTTGGACTGAAGGGTCTGTTTCCATGCTGTACGTCTCTGTGACTCCAAGTAATAGCAGAACAAATGGAAAATCGTAACCTAATCAAACAGGATCAGAATGGCTTCATGAAAGGGAAATCCTGTTTGACTGTGGACTCTCAACCAGAGTGGATAAAGAGGATGGAGGAGATATGTTATGTTTGGACTTCCAGAAGGCATTTGACAAGGTGTCTCACAAAAGATTAACTCATAAATTAAGACCTTGTGGTGTTGGAGGTTGTATGTGAGTAGGAATCATTGAGTGGGGATAAGAGTTTTTTTTTAAGATTGGCAACCTGTGACCAGTGTTCCACAGGCATCAGTGCTGGGACTGCAATTATTTCCAATAGATATTAATGACTTGGAAATGGGAAGTGAATGTACTGTAGCTAATTTTGCAAATGGCACAAAACTAAGTGAAAAGGCAGATTGTGAGAGAGATACAAACAATTTACAGTGATATTGATAGATGAAGTAAGTGGGCAAAACTTAGCAAATGGAGCATAATATGGGAAATGTGAAGTTGTTCATTTGGAAAGAAAAACAAAGGACAAAGCGTTATTTAAATGAAGGAAAGCTGCAACACAAAGGGAAGTGGGGGCACATCTACATGAAACACACAGCTAGCAAACAGGTACAGCAGGAATCAGAAAAGCTCATAGAACGTTGGCCATTCTTTCAAGGGAGTTTGAATATGAGTAAGGGAAGTCACAGAGTTGTACAGCATGGAAACAGTCGCTTTGGTCCGTGTACTGACCAGATATCTTAGACTAATCGAATGCCATTTGCCAACATCTGGCCCATATCCCTCTAAGCCCTTGCTATTCCTATACTCATCCAGATGGTTTTCAAATATCAAATATCGTAATTGTACCCACTTCCACTGACTTCTCTGGCAGCTTCTTCCATTCATGCACCACCCTCTGCATGAAAAAGTTGCCCTTTAGATTCCATTTAAATATTTCCCCTCTCACCTTAAACTTGTGCCCTCCAGTTTTGGACTCTGCTACTCCTTGATTCCAGGTGAGCTAAACTTGCTAACCAGTCTACCTTGCTGTAGTCCGTAACGACAACGTCTGCCACTCTATCTTAATCAATCTTCGTTACTTCTTTAAAAAACCCAAATCAAGTTAATGAGATATGATTCCCCACCCACAAATACATCTTGACGGTCTTTAATCAGTCCTTGCTTTTCCAAATGCATGTGAAACCTGTCTTTCAGACTTCCCTCCAACATATTACCCACCACTAACACCATGCTCACTGCTGTATAGTTTGCTGGCTTTTCCTTACCACCTTTTTTTTTGAAAGAATTCTTAGTCTTACTGCAACTGTACAAGATGCTGTTGAGACTGTATCTGGAGTACTGTGAGCAGTATGCTTTAGTCACTTGTGGGATGTGGGCATTGCTGGCTGGCCCATGTTTAATGCCTATCCCTAGTTGCCCTTGAGATGGTGATCATGAGATGCCTTCTCAAAGTGCTGTTTATAGACCCATAATGCCATTAGGGAGGGAATTCCAGGATTTTCATCCAGCAACAGTGAAGGATCTGCGATATATTTCCAAGTCAGGATAATCAGCAGCTTGGAGGGAAACTTGCAGTGGTGGTGTTCCCATTATTTACTGCACTTGACCTTCTAGATAGAAGTGGTCATGGATTTTGAAAGTGCTGTGTAATGATCTTTGGTGAATATCTGCAGTGCACCTTGTAGACAGTACACACTGTTGCGATCTATCCTATCTATACCTTACATATGCTTCCTTCTTTTTCTTAACCAAATCTTCAATGTGCTGGGAAATTCTGGGAAGCATTAAGATAGATAAATCCCCAGCGCCAGACCAGATATATCCAAGGTTACTCTGGGAAGCGAGGAATGAGATTGCTGCGCCTCTGGTGATAATCTTTGCATCCTCACTCTCCACAAGAGTAGGACTGGATGATTGGAGGGAGGTGAAAGTTGTTCCTCTGTTCAAGAAGAGAATAGGGAAATCTCTGGGAATAACAGACCAGTCAGTCTTCCATCTGTGGTAAACAACGTACTGGAAAGGATTCTGAGAGATAGGATTTATGAGTATTTGGAAAAAAAATAGTTTAGTCAGCATGGCTTTGAGAGGGGCAGGTCATACCTCACAAGTCTTATTGAGTTGTTTGAAGACATAACAAGGTGTGTTGATGAAGGTCGTGCTGTGGATGTGGTGTATATGGATTTTAGTGAGGCATTAGTTAAGGTCCCCCATGGTACACTCATTTGGAAAGTTAGGAGGTATGGGATACAGGGAAATTTGGCTGTCTGGATTCAGAATTGGCTGGCCAAAAGAAGACAGTGAGTGGTAGTGGATGGGAAGTATTCCACCTGGAGGTCGGTGACCAGTGGTGTCCTGCAGGAATCTATTCTTGGGCCTCTGGTTTTTATAAATGATTTGGTGAAGAAGTGGAAGGGTGGGTTAGTAAGTTTGCTGATGACATAAAGGTCGGTGATGTTATAGATCATGTCGAGGGCTTTTGCAGGCTTCAACAAGGCATTGACAGGATGTAGAGCTGGGTTGAGAAGTGGCAGATGGAGTTTAACCTGGATAAATGCAAAGTGATTCATTTTGGAAGGTCAAATTTGAATGCTGAATACAGGTTTAAAGACAGTATTCTTGGCAGTGTGAAGGAACAGTGGGATTTTGGGGTTCACATACCTAGATCTCTCAAAGTTGCCACCCACGTTGATAGGGCTTTTAAGAAGGCATATGGTGTGTTGGCTTTCATTAATAGGGGGATTGAGTTTAAGAGTCGTGAGTTTTTGCTGCAGCTGTATAAAACCCTGATTAGCCCACATTTGGAATATTGTGACCACTTCTGGTTGCGTCATTACAGGAAGAATATACTGTAGATGCTTTAGAGAGGGTGCAGAGGAGATTTATCAGGATACTGCCTGGATTTGGAGGGCTTGTCTTATGAAGAGAGCTTGAATGAGCTTGAGCTTTTTACACTGGAGAGAAGAAGGAAGAAAGGTGACTTGATAGAGGTGTACAAGGTAATGAGAGGCATAGAGTAGATAGCCAGAGACTTTTCCCCAGGGCAGAAATGGATGTCATGAAGGGTCATAATTCTAAGGTAATTGGAGGAAGGTTTAGGGAGATGTCAGAGGGTTGGGTCTTTATGCAGAGAATGGTGGGTGCATGGAATGCACTGCCAATGGTGGCAGGAGAGTCAGAAACATTAGGGGCATGTATGTGACTGCTCGACAAGCACATGGACAGCAGTAAATTGAGGGGTGTGAAGGTTAGATTGATCTTGGATTAAGATAAATGCTTGACGCAACATCATGGGCCGAAGGGCAAGTACTGTGCTGTACTGTTATATATTCTTTAAATCAAGCCCAGTATTGTTGGACTCATCACAAAATCTAATGATTTTTAGAAGTACACAGAATTCCTCCAGTTTGCCTGACTTTCAGAACCGTTTGACAGAAAACACATCATATTTCTTATTACAAATAAATAGCACCTAGCACCAAGTGAATGAGCCATTGGTATATTACTCTACTAGTAAAGAACTCTAAACCCCTTATAAACACCCCTTATGCATTATGGGCAGAGAGAAAGATTTGGAAGTGTTCCATGATTCCTGTTCACAAGGATGGCTGAGATAATTCTTCTGATGATCAGATTGTTGCTTCTTCATCTTCCATCTTGGATGTTTTCACTTGTTTTCAGGAAGCACAGAATGACTGGTTCATCATTATAAAAGCCTCTGACTTCTCACTTAAAAGTCACCACTTATAACAACCGAAGGAAAACAAACTAGTTTTCCTGAAGTTTAAAGGGATCTTTTACTGCAGGGAATAGAAACAACTTTTGAACTAATGGCAATCTGGTGACTTCTCCCTGTCTTGTTCACAGCCTCAAGCTATTCAGCCATCTAGGAGTCAATTGCATTATTATTGGCCAGAAGATAGTCTTTGTCATTGATGGCTGTTCATGAGTCCACAGCCTAATCACCTCCATGGAACTGTCTAAATTCCCATTTGTTCATAGCTCTTGGGTCTAGCTCACTAGCAGCTGTGTAAGTAGTACTTACAATGATGTGTCAGGTTGCTTCAACATTTCTTTGTTTTTAAAACAGTTCTTTTCCCATTTCGATCCACAATTATGAAAATAAAATGTCACAGTCTTTACACATTTCTGATGGCCTAAACTATGCCGTTTTAACAACTTGAAGACTTCCAACTAAGCTGTCCCCACTTGGAAGCTCTGTAGACTTAAAACCACATCTGTTGAGATACCTGATTCTCTGAAATTGAAACCTGACTCTGCTGCCAGGAGAACTTTTTCTGTTTTCTGATCTGAACTCCAATGTTGAAACATCTGTTCTGAGACTGAAACCAATTGCCTTAATTTTTTTAAAATCTCTTAGAAGGTCAGTAATATAAACATGCAGGGGTTCTCCCCAGCTTTTGACTACAGTCTTATGCTTTCTTGGAATTGCTGCCCTGGATCAGCAAATAATTTGGAACAGTGACTTGTTTAAAAGCAAATTACCTTCTTAGTATCGATTTATCTCCAGTTTTAAAATTCATATCTCAATATATGTTATGTAATTTTTATCACTGACTCTATATCTGCAGTCTGCTAAAATACCCTTCAGCTTATGCCTGATGTATAAAGCATGTCTCCACATTGTTATATATATTATATATGAATGTTTTTCATTCAGTGGCAAAGCACACAAACTTCAGGTGTAAGGCCATAATCCTAAAACAAGAAAGTGCAAAAAAGTTGTTTTTCTCTTGGAGCAGGGGATGGAAGAGCAGTTGTAAGCTCCTCTTGCAGGGTGTGGGAGGTCAGGGTTACTAACCGTGTCCCTGTTGACTTTACCTGTGAGGTGTTCCCAGCCTCAGCTCCTCATAGACTACATTAGGGAATTGGAGTTGGGATTGAATGAACTCCTGATCATTCAAGAGGCTGAGGGGTTGAACGAGAGGAGTTACAGGGAAGTAGTCACACCTAGATTATACGATGAAGGTAACTGGATGAACATCAGGAGAAGGAAAGGGAATAGGCAGTCAGACCTCCGTGTGGCCATTTCCCTTAATAACAAGTATACCATTTTGTTGGGGGGAGAAACGATCAAGCAGTGGAAAGCCACATCGACCAGGCCTCTGGCCATGTGGCTCACAAGGGAAGTGGAGAGAAGAGGATAGTGATAGGGGATTCATTAGTTAAGAGAACTGAAAGGAGATTATGTGGACGAGAACGAGAACGAGACCCCCAGATGGTATGTTGCCTCCCAGGTGCCAAGGTCAGGAATGTCTTGGCTCGAGTCTATGACATTCTTAAAGGAGAAGGCGAGCAGCCAGAAGTCGTGGTACACGTCAGTACTAATGACATAGCTAGGAAAAGGGATGAGGTCATGAAAAGTGAATTTTAGGGAGTTAGGGAGTTAGGAATAGCAGGATCTCAAGGGTAGTAAGCTTTGGATTGCTGTCTGCTAGTGAGGGCGAGAGTAGGAAGATATGGCAGACAAATGCATTGCTGAAGAGTTGGGGCAGGGTTTCAGATTTGTGGATCATTGGGTTCTCTTCTGGGCAAGGTATGACCTGTACAAAAGGGATAGGTTACACTTCAACTCAAGGGGGACCAATATCTTGTGGATAGGTTTGCCTGAGCTGTTGGGGAAGCTTTAAATTAGGTTGGCGGGGGGTGGGAAGTAGAGCATCCGGTCACAAGATGCAGTAGTTGGTGTAAAGGTTGATGCAGTGAGCAAAGAGACCATGAGGAAGCCTAGACTAAAATGGCAAGAGGGTGGGAGTCCAGGCAGAAAAGAAGCAATGAAGAGACCAGACCAAAAGTTAGAAAAGAAAAAGTAAAATTGGGCAATAGAATCATATGCAAAAGACAGAGAGAGTATGAGGACACTTTATCTGAATGCCTGTTGTATTCGAAACAAAGTTGTGCAATCAGTACAAAGGGGTATGATTTAGTTGCCATTACAGAAACGTGGTTGTAGGGTGATGGAATTAAATATCCAAGGGAATCAGGTAATTCGGAAGGATGGGTAGAAAGGTAAGGGAGGTGGGTTTGCATTCTAATTAAGGATGAGATTAGGGTGATATAGAGAGATGATATCAGATCTAAGGAGCAAAATTTTGAATCCATTTGTAGAGTAAGGGTAAGATGTCACTGGTGGGAGTAGTCTATAGGCCACCCAATAATAGTGCTACAGTGGCAAGGCCGTCAATCAAGAAATATCTGATGCATATAAGAATGGAACGGCAGTAGTCATGGGGGTACTTTAACATGCACATTGATTGACCGAATCAAGTTGGTAGAGGCAGTCTTGAAGAGGAGTTTATTGAACTCCTCCTTGATAACTTTCTTGAACAGCATGTAACCAAACCTACAAGGGAGCGTGCAATCTTAGATCTGGTCCTAAATAATGAGACAGGTAAAATTAATGATCTCATAGTTAAGGATCCTCTCAGAAAGTGTGATCACAGTATGATCGAATTTCGAATACAAATGGAGGGTGAAATAGTATCATCTAAAACCAAGGTGTAATGCTTAAACAAGGGAGGCTATAATAGGACAAGGAAGGAGTTGGCTAAAGTAGACTGGGAACACAAGGTATTGGTGAAACAGTTGAGGAGCAGTGGAGAACTTTCAAAGAGATTTTTCACAGTGCTCAAGGAAAGTATATTCCGGTCAATAACAAGGATAGGAAAACCTTGGATAACCAAGGAAATAAAGCAAGACATCTAGTTAAAAAGGGACTTCTGCCCGAAACGTCAATTTTCCTGTTCCTTGGATGCTGCCTGATCTGCTGCGCTTTTCCAGCAACACATTTTCAGCTCTGATCTCCAGCATCTGCAGTCCTCACTTTCTCCTCAAAAACTTAGCCTTACAAAGTAACCGAGAGTAGTGGGAAACAGGAAGATTGGGAAAACTTTAAAAAGTAACAATGAACCATAAAGCAAGCAATAAAGAAAGGAAAGATAAATTATGAATGCATACTAGCACAAAATATGAAAACAGGTTGGAAACGTTTTAATAAATATATAAAACGGAAAAGGGTGGCTTAAGTGGACATAGGTCCTTTGCAGAACGAGAAAGGAGAATTGATATTGGGTAACACTGAAACAGCAGAGGCCTTGAATAACTATTTTGTGACAGTCTTCACAGTGGAAGAACATGCCAAAGAATGGTGTTAAGGACATTATGGATGTGAAGACCTCAATTCAACTGTTATTACTAAAGGGGTAGTGTCAAGCAAACTTGAGGGCCTAAAGATAGATAAGTCCCCTGATCCTGATGGAATTTCATCTGAGGGTGCTGAAAGAAATGATGGAAGTTATAGTAGGTCCGTTAGTGGTAATTTCCCAAAATTCACTGGACTCTGGGCAGATCCCGGCGGACTGGAAGACAGTGAATGTCACGCCACTGTTTAAAAAAAGGGTGTAGGCAAAAGGCAGGTAACTATAGGCCAGTTAGCCTCAGGCATTTTCCCGACTACCGATGTTAAGCTATCATTGAAGAAGAAAAACAGAGACATCTGGATAGGAACGATTCCATCAGGCAGATGCAGAATGAATTCAAGAAGGGAAGGTGGTGTTTGACAAACTTATTGGAGTTCTTTCAGGATGTAACAAATGCGTTGGATGGAGGGAACAAGTGGCTGTTGTATACTTGGATTTCCAGAAGGCGTTCGATAAGGGGCCGCATAAAAGACTCATCTGTGAGATAAGAGTGCATAGAGTTGTGGGGTACGTATTAGCATGAATAGAGGACTAGTTAACCAATAGAATGCAGAGATTTGGGATAAGTCGGTGTTTCTCTGATTGGCAATCAGTGGTGAGTGGGGTGTTGCAGGGATCAGCATTGGGCTCGCAACTGTTAATGATATATCTAAATGGTTTGGAAGCGGGACCAAGTGTAATGTATCCTCGCTTGCTGATGACATTCAATTGAGTGGAAGGCAAACTATGAGAGGATCTAGAGGGTCTGCAGAGAGATTTAGATAGGTTGTGGGCGGGTTTGGTAGATGGAGTACAATGTTGGTAATTGTGAGGTTATCCACTTTGGAAGTAAAAATAGTGGGTCAGAGTATTATTTATATGGTGAAAGATTGCAGCATGTTATTATGCAGAGGGACTTAGGAGTGTTTGTACATGAATCGCTGAAAGTTGATTTGCAGGTGCAACAGGTAATCAGGAAGGCAAATCGAATATTGGCTTTCATTGCTAGAGGGATTAAATTTAAGAGGAGGGAGGTTCTGCTGCAAATGTACAAGGTGTTGGTGAGGCCACACCTGGACTATTGTGCACAGTTCTGGTCTCCTTACTTAAGGAAGGATTTCCTGACTTTGGAGGCAGTGCAGAGGAGGTTCACCAAGTTGATTCCGAAGATGAGGGGTTTATCCTCTGAGGAGAGTTTGAGCCACCTGGGACCGTATTCGCTAGAATTTAGAATGAGAGGGGATCCTATAGAAATATATACAATTATGAAAGGGATAGATAAGACAGAGGCAGGCAAGTTGTTTCCACTGGTGGGTGAGACTAGGACTAGGGGACTTGGTCTGAAGATTAAGGGAAGTAGGTTTAGGCCATTAATGAGGAGGAACTGCTATTGCCAGACAGTAGTGAATCTATGGAATTTTCTGCCCAAGGAAACAATAACGGCAGCTTCATTAAATATATTAAAGACACAGTTAGTTGGGTTTTTCCATGGTTGGGAAATTAAGGGTTATGGGGATGATGCAGGTAGGAGGAGCTGAGATGATGGATAGATCAGCCATGATCTTAGTGAATGGCAGAGGAGACTCGGCTGGCCAAATGGCCGCCTCCTGCTTCTATTACTGTGAAACTTTGAAATTCAGGATCTTAAAATGGAATATTCTTAGAGTATAGAAGAAATGACGAGTATAAATGTTGTTTGCAGTTCCAGTTACACTTGTTGTCTACCTTTCAGTGGTTAAACTGTCTAATGGTCAAATGAGAAAAGTTGACTTTTGGCAATGATTTAAAAGTATAATCTGTCTGACTACTTGGTCTGAGAAATGTTACAAAATAAGGAAGATACCAGTTGATAAATTTAGGACAAAAATGAGTTGTGAGGATCATAAACAACAGGAAAGAGTTATTTACCGAGTGGCATTCTATTGTATGCAAATAGTTATTGCTAAATAATTCAATTCATAATCTTGATTTAATTCAAACACTAATCAAATAATGCGGTGCAACATTTTGACAGCAATTCAATTGTTTCTTTAAATTGTCGTAAAAACTGATGCAAAATTGAAAAGGGACACTTTTTTTATTATTTACCTGAAAGCATTGTTTTATGTTAGATTGCAATATTTTTGATGGTGATATCATTACGTATTGGTGTAATAATATGCTGTTAAAGGGTGAAATATGTTGTTTGTCTTGGGTTGCCTTTCTGATATTTATTGTCTGATCTGTTAGCTCTGATCTCATTTGAATTGCAAGGTCTCAGGCATTGATTGCAGTTGGTGAGCCTGAGTGGCTGTGAGCCTGCCAGTCTAAATGATGACGTTAGATCTTTCTAGCAAGCAGCAGCACCAGCAGTGTGTTTGCGCAGTATACTGCATTGCTTTGGCTGCTGTTTAACAAATAGCTGCTCTTCTATGAAATGGATATGTCAAAACCTTAATGTAAAAATTATATTACTCGAGGTCATCAAGCCAACAAAAGATACATCGCTGTGTGAAAGACGATTGATGAAAGAGGAGGAAGCTGAGAACAATAGGTAAGGATAGGGTGGCAACCAAGTGAAAATCTCCACAATACAATTTTTTTTTAACAGTTCTATTCAGATAACCTAATGGTCGATGCATTTTCGAGTGCTGTAGTATTACCAAAATCAGTTAGTTTAAAGTTATGATATTAATACTAAGATGTCACACAACATTATTCTAGAAGGCTGCCACGTTTAATGATGCAGATGACTGTTTTATGGGAGCTACTATGCTGTATTTTTGGATGTCGATGATGTTCACCAAAATACTGTAATGGCTGCTGTTTGTATTACTGGCATAAGATACTGTAGTGACTTGAGTGCACCACACGTCTTACATATAATATAGTCAGTGACTGACTCAGATGTGCTGTTTAAAGCTTACTTTTAATGCCTGACAGCTGACGTTAGATCATTCTTTATTTCTGTCACTGCTGCACAGAATGAAAAAAAAACTAGAGGTAAAAATATTGTGCTTTGTTATTACTGATTTACAAAGAGGAAGGTGGAATGATTTACTCTTACCCAATGGCTTCATGTTAGATAACAGACAGTGAATTAAGGTAGTATGCTCCATTAGTGACGTGGACTGTTTTTGTGTTGAAGCTGCCATGCTGTATCTCTGGGTGGAGTGTATTTTTAAAAGACTATTTTGACAAGTATTTGTGATATTGGATCAAACCGATTCAATCTAAACACTTCATCAACATAAGAAATCTCAAGAGGTTAGTGTTTTACAGTGAGTAGTTTCAAGTTTTTTCCACACCATTTAAAATAATGTGATGGGTATGCTCTGCAGTGAAGCCAGAGTTGAAGGTAATATTCAGCTACAGACTGCATTTGTCATTACATGACTGATTACAAGATTATACAATGCTTGATTAGCAGTGATGGTTGGAAATCCATTATAATGTCACATCTTTGAAGATAAGTTTTGTTACTATTTTACGTGGTATCAAACTGTGCTTATTTTAGATTAAATCTTAAAGCTGGTTTTTCAAAAGCAGCATTGGATGATTGCGGATGTATGGTTTGTTTATTTTTAAATGTTTTGCCTTACTACATTTGGTGTGGAAAAAAAACCTACATTAAAGCATGGTGGCTTTATTTTGAATTCTTAGTCTGCCTTTTAATTTGCTTCATATTTGTATTATTAATTTTAACGTATTCTTAGTAATATATTTTATCAAATAGCTTGGCACAAAATGTTGTGCATGAGAATACATTTTGTTTACTACCTCTATGATTTTTTAAGGTTTCATGTTTTTGGTACTGTTTAAGTATTATTTGGTTCCTTTTATTCTGAAACACAAATATACTTGGATAGTTTGCTAAGTAGTTGCATGTAGGCTGTTTACAAGACTCATGGGAGGAGACTGGCGAGAGGGCGACGCGGGGAATGCACAACAAAGCAATTTTTCCCCCATCTGGCAGCTGCACATAGTCAGAGATGAGATGTAACAGCTGAAAACCATCTGTGGAGGGTGGGGGGTGGAAACACAAATTTTGACTCTTTTTCCCTGAAGAACTAAGGAGATTTGTAATGGTTATTATTTTAATTTGATTGAAGAAAACTAAAATGGGAGGGAAGGTGAATGCATCAGTTTTTTCCATGAGTTGTTGAAATGCATGTAATGTGTCATTCACTTACAAGCTTTCAATATAGACCATGAAATTTTGCAATTGCAAATTAGTAACATTTATATATGATTTGCTATTTCTTTTTCCTCATAGTTACCTTTTGCAACTTTATCTCAAATTTAGTCAGCCAAGTGTTTGGCCACTTAAAAATTAAATAGTAATTTGCAGCAAATGAAATGTTACTGCCTGTAGGTAAATTCTTCTTTATTATTATGTAGTCATTGGTGCGCGCTACATGTAAAAATTTGAATAGTGCATATAGTTTGTGCACTATGATGTTTCATAGATGCATTCTTTGTTCCTCTATCCATTTCTATCTTCTATCAAGGTGCATCACCTCCTCTCCTCCTCCACCCCCCCACCCCGGCCCCGAATTTATAGGTTTTCCTACTTAGACAAACCAGTAGATGTAATAGACAAGGTGACATACATGTTATTATTGGAATGTACTTGTTAATTTATACATTGTGGTCCAAGGTGTGTAATTTATATACATTTTAATATAATCAGTGTTAGAGTTTGATTTGAGCTAGTGGCATGTGGAATTTGGTCTGAGTGCTGGAATAGGTTTAATGATTAACTTGTAAGCTCTGTAGCCATGATGATTTATTTGAAAAAGAGTGAGAAAATGAGTTTTGATTGTGTAATGGGGTTTTCATTGGCGGAGTTTTTTTTAACAAAATAACAAAATAATTCAGTTTTCAGTTTAGGAGGTAGGAGACATTTCTTTTCCTTTTTTGGTTAGGGGAAATGCCCATGGCTTGAACAAAACTTTTTAGTTTTGGTTTGGCAGGATTGCAGAACTCATCTCTGAAGCTGCTTATCTAAAAGAATTGCTCTTGAGAAAGGTTGTTAAGAAATAACAGTTCTGTCTGTAATGAATTAAGTTTGAAAGTTCTAGACGAGGAGTGTTCGGTTAAAACCCTGAAGAGGTCATTTGAAGCTAAAGATCTATTTTCCATTGTACAAAGGCTCAAGGAAGAGGCTCTCAGATTCGCGAGATGGGGATTGAAGCCAATATCAAGCCTTGAAGATGTGATGGAGAACAGTATTCTCTTTGATATAGAGTTGAAAAAGATGGTGCTGGAAAAGCGTAGCAGGTCAGGGAGCATCCGAGATACTCTCCTGTTCCTAGGATGCTGCCTGACCTGCTGTGCTTTACCAATGACAAGGTGACATACATGTTATTATTGGAATGTACTTGTTAATTTATACATTGTGGTCCAAGGTGTGTAATTTATATACATTTTAATATAATCAGTGTTAGAGTTTGATTTGAGCTAGTGGCATGTGGAATTTGCCACCCTTTTTGATTCTGAATCTGCAGTCCTCACTTTCTTTCTCTGATGTAGGTCCAGTAAAGGAGTACTTGGGGTTAATGTAATTGGCTGATTTGATTTTAACCTCAGCTCTATATCCCTGTGTATCTCCAGTAATCTTTCATGGTAATCATGAATCTATGTATTTCTGCCTTAAAGATGTTCAGAAGATTCTGTATCCTCTTGAGGAAGGGAATTCCAAAAGTGCTCCAACTCTCCAGAGAAAAAATGTTTCTTCATGTCTGTTTTAAATGGACAACTCCTTACTTTTAAACTGTCAACTCTAGTTCTTGATTCTCTCACAAGAGGAAACATTCTTTCAACATCCACCAAGTCAAGTCCCCTCAGGATCTTGTATGCTTCAATTAAATCAGTTTTGACTTTTCACAAGTATAGAGAATACAGGCATAGCCTGAGTAGCCCTTTCTCATAAATGAATCCACAATTCTGAGTATTTGTCTAATGAAGGTTCCCTGATCTGCTTCGTATGTGTTAACATCCTTCTGTAAGTACAGTGACAAGTATTGTACACTGCACTTCAGATGTGGTCTCACTGGTACTCTGCATAACTGAAGCATAACCTTGCTAAACCTTTCATTCAATTGCTCTTGCAATACAACATAACTTTCTATTAGCTTTCCAGATTAGTTGCTGTATCTGCATATTAGCTTTGTGATTCATACACTAGGATACCCAGATCTCTTAGGGAGGCAAGGGTGGTATTGCTAGACTATAAATTTAGTGACCCAGCTAATATCTGGGGACCCAGTATGAAATCCTGCCATGGTAGATTGTGGAATTTGTATGAATAAAAATTTGGAATGAAGAGTCTAACTGTTGTCAATTGTCAGAAAAACCTATCTTGTTCACTAATGTCCTTTGGGGAAGGAAATCTGCTGTTGATAACCTGGTCTGGGCCTCAGCAGTGACGTTCACATTGAGCAAATGAATATTTTAAAAAGTCTGAGGTTTGCAACCTCCCACCATTTAGATTGTATATTTCTTTTTTTTTGTAGCCTTTACATGAAAATGGACAAATTCATGCTATTTCACATTGTACTCCATTTATTGGCTCACTCACTTAACCTATCTGTGCTGCTTCATTGACTCATGGCCTGACCACCCTGGCTGACCCATTGTCTCAGCATGCTCCTGCCTCACTGAACTCATCTCTACCTACCTCGACACTGTCCTATCCCCCCATTCCAGGAACTCTCCACATACGTTCAAGACACCACCCATGCCCTCTACCTCCTCCAAGACTTCCGTTTCCCTGGCCCCCAACGCCTCATCTCCACCATGGATATCCAATCCCTCTACACCTCTATCCGCCATGACCAGGGCCTCCAAGCCCTCCATTTTTTCCTCTCCAGACGTCCCCAACAGTACCCTTCCACTGACACACTCATTCGTTTGGCCGAACTGGTCCTCACCCTTAACAATTTCTCCTTTGAATCCTCCCACTTCCTCCAGACCAAAGGGGTAGCCATGGGCACATGTATGGGCCTCAGCTATGCCTGTCTCTTTGGCTACGTACAGCAGTTGATCTTGCGTAATTACACCGGCACCATTCCCCACCTCTTCCTCCATACATTGATGAATGCATTGGTGTCACCTCGTGCTCCCGCGAGGAGGTTGAGAAATTCATCAACTTCAACACATTCCACCCTGACCTTAAATTTACCTGGACTATCTCTGACACCTCCCTCCCCTTCCTGGACCTCTCCATCTCCATTAATGACGACCGACTTGACACTGACATTTTTTACAAAGCTACCGACTCCCACAGCTACCTGGATTACACCTCTTCCCACCCTACCTCTTGCAAAAATGCCATCCTATATTCCCAATTCCTCTACCTCCGCCGTATCTGCTCCCAGGAGGACCAGTTCCACCACAGAACACCCCAGATGGCCTCCTTCTTTAGAGACCGCAATTTCCCTTCCCACGTAGTTAAAGATGCCCTCCAACGCATCTCATCCACATCCCGCACCTCCGCCCTCAGACCCCACCCCTCCAACCGTAACAAGGACAGAGCGCCCCTAGTGCTCACCTTCCACCCTACCAACCTTTGCATAAACCAAATCATCCGCCGACATTTCCGCCACCTCCAAAAAGACCTTGCCACCAGGGATATATTTCCCTCCCCACCCCTTTCTGCCTTCCGCAAAGACCGTTCCCACCGTGACTACCTGCTCAGGTCCACACCCCCCCTACAACCTACCCTCCCATCCTGGCACTTTCCCCTGCCACCGCAGGAACTGTAAAACCTGCGCCCACACCTCCTCCCTCACCTCTATCCAAGGCCGTAAAGGAGCCTTCCACATCCATGAAAGTTTTACTTGCACATCGACTAATATCATTTATTGTATCCGTTGCTCCCAATGCGGTCTCCTCTACATTGGGGAGACTGGGCGCCTCCTAGCAGAGCGCTTTAGGGAACATCTCCGGGACACCCGCACCAATCAACCACACCGGCCCATGGCCCAACATTTCAACTCCCCTCCCACTCTGCCGAGGACATGGAGGTCCTGGGCCTCCTTCACTGCCGCTCCCTCACCACCAGATGCCTGGAGGAAGAACGCCTCATCTTCCGCCTCGGAACACTTCAACCCCCTGGCATCAATGTGGACTTCAACAGTTTCCTCTATTCCCCTTCCCCACCTCACCCTCGTTCCAAACTTCCAGCTCATTACTGTCCCCATGACTTGTCCGGACTTGTCCTACCTGCCTATCTCCTTTTCCACCTATCCACTCCACCCTCCCCTCCCTGACCCATCACCTTCATCCCCTCCCCCACTCACCCATTGTACTCTATGCTACTTTCTCCCCACCCCCACCCTCCTCTAGCTTACTTCTCCACGCTTCAGGCTCACTGCCTTTATTCCTGATGTGGGGCTTTTGCCCAAAACGTCGATTTTGCTGCTCATTAGATGCTGCCTGAACTGCTGTGCTCTTCCAGCACCACTAATCCAGAATCTGGTTTTCAGCATCTGCAGTCATTGTTTTTACCTCTTTACAATTGTCTATCCTATCTACCTTTGCATCATCAGCAAAATTTTTGTCGCATTTTACCAGCCTGAAAGAAACCCATTTATTCTTCCTTCCCTGTTTCCTGTTAGCCAGCCAATCTTCTATCTATGCCAGTGTGTTAGCCCCTACACCGTAAGTTTTTATTTTACACCATCATGTTTTATGTGGCACTTTTTTTTTAAACTGCCTTCTGGAAATCTAAGTACAATACATCCACTGATTCCCCTTTTATCTACAGCACAAGTGACTACTTCAAGAATCCATAAGTTAGTTAAATTGGAGTTTTCTTTGAAAAAACTGTCTTGGTTCTGCTTGATTAACTTGAACTTATCCAAGTGCTCTGTTACAACATCCTTTGTAACAGCTACTACCACTTTTCCTAAGACAGAGGTCAAGCTAACTGGCTGTAGTTTCCTGCTTTTCTGCTTCTCTCGTTTTTTTTGAATAAATTAGTTATATTTGATACTTTCCAATTTAAAAGTTCCCTCTGCAACTAACAACTATTTGAAAATTCAAACCAATGCATCAATTATCTCTCCATCTATTTGTAAGACTCTGAGTTAAAATTCATCAGGACCAATGGTTCTACGACCTGGGAACTTGTCAATTTGCCATTCGAGTAATTTACTCAGTACTACTTTCCTGATAATTGTAATTTTCTTCTGTCCTTCCCTGTTTTTCAGTTCATGATTTACAGCTATTTCTGGAGTGCTACTTGTAGCTTCTCTCTCATGAATACTGATGCAAAATATCTGTCAAATTTTTCTGTTATCTCTTTATCCTCCATTGCTAATGCTCCCTTGGACTCATTTTCTTTTTTAAATATCCAAAGAAACATTTCCTGTCTGTTTTTATATTTCTGGCTAACTTTCTGTAAAACTCTTCCTCTTATATTCCCAGTAGTATTTTAATAATATTTTTGTTTTTTTATATACTCTGTCCAATCTTCTGATCTGCGACCTACCGTTCAGAATTATATGTCTTTGTTTCTTATAGTTTGATACTTTCTTTGACTTTTCTAGTTAACCAAGAGTGGTAGGTCTATCCCTTTGAATTTTTCTTATTTGTTGGACTGTGTCTATTGAGTACTGCCTGGACTATGTCCTTAAATGTTTGTCACTGCATTTGTCTTGACCTATCCCTTAACCTTGACTGCCAGTTGACTTTCACAAGTAATTAATCCAATCCTGTTAGTCAAAACCATGTTTAGTATAGCCACACTCTGGTACTTTAGCATGCTCCTCTAAGAAATTGTACCGAAAATATTCAATGAATTCAATGAATTAGACTACTTTTTCCATAAGATTTTTCCAGCTATGTGTAGGTTAAAATCCCCCATGATAATTTGTTAACCCTTTTGTAAAGTGCCCTTCATTTCTTCCTTGATACCCTCTGCCCAGCCATGCATGTTCTATTAGGAGGACTGTACACAGCTCCCACAAGTGACCTCTTGCCTTTGTCATTCCCCAGATTGCCTCTATATCTTAGCCATACATCACTATTGTGCTAATATCATCTTTAATTAATAAAGTCAGTCGACCACCCTATCCTTGCTTCCCACCTTTCCTGAGTGTCAGAGACTCTTTAGCATTCAGGTCCCAATCCAAGTCATCCTGCAGCCCTGTCTGTTTTGACCACTAATTATGTACTTCAGTTTCTAGTTTATCTATTTTGTTTTGAAACAATGTGTTCAAATACGTTGCTTTATTATTTTGATAACCTTTAGTCTTATTTGTTGGTTTACTGTTAGATCAGCATTCTCTGTGCGCCTTCCTATCATTTGTATTTTACAAAGTGTTCTACATCTTTAAATCTGTTGTTTGTGAATAATCTGGATTTTTCAAATTTAATGTCACTTCTTTTGCATAATGAACTTTTGATTGATTATTAGAATGAAATCTGCTGCATTGCATGTTTGTGTTTCAGTGAAGGACTACCTTGTTAAAATTGGGGGAAAAAACATGATTTATCGAGCCAGGTTTCAGACTTATCCAGGAATAACATAAATTGGAAGCTTTCATCAGGATTTTTAATTTGCTGAATTTAAGGGGGGTTGTCTTTTTACATTAAAGAATATGTGGCGGTTCTTACCGTAAAACAGCTTTGCTGTGGTTGAGTTTATTTCATGGTACTTGAAGATGGCTTTTGAATGTAATTTCAAGTTTTCTGGAAGATACAACAATGAACTATTTTGAGAGTTTAAGTAAAGCTAAATTGAGAGTATTAGGAGATAAATTGAATATAGAAGTAAAATCACAATATAGTAAGAATGAGACGCGTCAAGTGATTGATCCAACATTTTAGAACTGAAGGAGAGGAAACTTGAAATGGAAGGTTTTGCAGTTAGAATCATCTAAAATATAGTTAGAAATGGGTAAAATTGACTTAAAGAAAATGAAATTAAAAGACTAATTAGAGGAAAGAGGGAAAGTGAGGAGAAAGATAAACAGTGGAAAAGATTTAAAAGAGCTTGATTTCTAAGGAGAAAGGAAAATTAGAGAACATGAGTTGATGAGAGAAAAGTTGAGAATAAAGGAAAAATATTCTTGATTACCAAGAAGATAGAAGAATGCAGGAGTGTGGAGTTGAAGTTAAATCAGCTCAACTGTGAACTTGCAGAATGGTGAAGCAAGCTTGAAGGGGTGAGTGTCCTACTCTTGTTGTTTGTTCATGTGTTTGTAAAATAGGGCTAATAACTCAGAGGATGTGTCTGATTCCAGTGAACGATTTTCATTTAATTAAAAATCTACACTTAATGACTAACTTTACTGAAGATGGAGTTGGAAGATATTTTACCCTTTCTTTGTGAAGGTAGCTGGACAGATAAAGTGGTTAAAAGAGGTTTTGGCCACAAAGTTACAGACTGTTTTGACAGATACAGCCATGACTCTTGTTTTTCTGATAAACTAGCATCCAATCTGCAGAGTACAAAACTGTCAGAAGCAATATTTATTGCTTATAAGCTTGTGCCTGAAGCTTATCAGTTAAAATTTAGGACTACAAGAAAGAAACTGAATCAGACATTTAGGAGAAAGTGAGAACTGCAGATGCTGGAGATCAGAGTTGGAAGTGTGGTACTGGAAAAGCACGGCAAGTCAGGCAGTATCAAATTGGGGGGGAATCGATGTTCCTGATGAAGGGCTTATGCCCGAAATGTCGATTCTCCTGCTCCTTGGATGCTGCCTGACCTGCTGTGCTTTTCCAGCACTACACTCTCGACTCTGAATCAGACATTTATAGAATTTGCAAGGCGGAAAGAAATGATGTGGGATGTGTGGTCAGCATCTCTCAAGCTAGACAAATATTTTGAGAATACAGAAGGAAGTATGATGATAGAAACATTCAAAGACAGTATTTGTAAAAACAAAATTGAAAACCTATCAACATAAGCCTCAAGATTTCAGGATTGGCGAAACAGCAGTTTGGCAGATGCCTATGATATCTTGCACCAAAAAGTTCAGGTGGAGAAATGGTCATATGTCTATCCACAAGGAAATTGGAGGAAAAGAAACATCTGTAGATGATAAAGGTTTGAGAACAGGCAAAGGTCACCAAATTAATAAAGGTGAAATTTTAGAATTAATGTTGTTACATGATGAAAGTAACATGCTTGCATTGCAATAAGAGTGGACTTGTCAATGTCACTTGCTCAAAGTTAAATGGGAGACTGATTGCCATGACAGGGATGTCTAAGGACGGAATGGGACTATTTGGCGCCGATCATTTGGCCCCGCTGTTTTGGCTCTAAACTGTTTTGGCGCTCATTACTTTGGCGCTGAGCTGTCAATTCAGAATTCAGAATTTTAAAAAAGTCTTGTAGACCCTGTAAGAAATTTGTTTTTATTGCATTGTAAGAAATAAATCTAATTTTTTTAAATTCATTATTTTTAACCTATTCATTATAAATTCAAATTTCTACATTTCCCTACATTTATCAAACACCTATAGATAACCATCATATGAAAGTTTTGGTTTATCTCTCTTGTTTAGAATGTTTTCAGCCATTTCTGGTATGGGCTGTATAAGAAAATAGAAAGAAAATTGTATTATAGTTTTCCAATGTGAAGACAGAAGGGCTTAAGTATCATCAAGGCAGTAGATGACTATTAACAATTGTTAAATGAGAAAATGATTACAAAACGACATTTGAATCTACAGCGGGTCATTAGAGCTTTGACTATCAATTCTTGCTAGTTGAGAAAATTACATCGGGTTGTTAGTCATCCTCTCTTCTTTAACCAAACAAGACTTTTTTAAAATTCTGAATTGGCGCCAAAACAGCTCAGCGCCAAAGTAATGAGCGCCAAAACAGTTTAGAGCCAAAACGGCAGGGCCAAATGATTGCCGCCAAAAGTGGGGGGGGGGGGGGGGGGGGCGCCAAAACATACCCGACCTGTCTAAGGAATCTTCAGGAAAGGATGTAGTTTGAAAGCTGTAGCTGGAGTACAAAGAGAATATGCTTCCTTAGAATGTAGTAAGAGAGGAGATGGTTCAGGGCTTATGAAATTTTACTTTCGAAATACTGACAGGGAAAATCAGATCACTGGAGTTGCCAGTGTTTTATCTTTTAAAAGTGGAGGTATTATCTAATGCTTCAGATGAAGGAGGTAAGCCTATAAAATTATCAAGAAACACTTGAGCAAGTCACTGATGCTGGCAGATAATTCTACTTATCTTCCAAAAGAGGTAATGAAGAAGAAGATATTAATTGGAGATGTACATAGATACTTAAAACCTGCCTCATTATGCATAGCTGGTGTAAAGGGTGACATGGTAAATGGAGAAGCTGTTGTACGAGTATTGAAACAAATTCTGATAGAAGGAATTGACCTGGTTTCACTGTCATTGGGTCAAAATCTTGCAATTACCACCATAATGGCATTGTGGGTCAACCCACAGCAGGTTGACTGCAACGGTTTCAGAAGGCAGTTCACCAACTTTTCAAGGGCAACTAGGGATGGGCAATAAATGCTGGCCAGCCAGCGATGCCCACATCCCACAAAATGAAAAAGTAAAATGACTGTTAAAATATTTCTGTCTCTAAGGATAGAGGTAGATGATACTGAAATGTGACCAGTGAAACAATCTGGACTATGCTGTGGGTAGATCTTGGGGCCCAAAGAATTAGGTGGGAAAAAGAGGAGTCTGTGAAACAGGAGATGACTTAAATTTTCAAAGCTTGACTGAATTTCTATCTACAAAAGGTGAAAGGCTGATATGATTAGCACATCTTCTTTGATAGAAAATACTGATTAGCTCTGGATATCCAGTTACCCCGCTGCCACAAGCCTTAAAGCTTGTCTTTTTAATATTACTTGCCCTGACCCATTATGTGTTATTCTGGCCCTGTTTAATCCTGGGTCTTGATTTCAGAAAAGGTGTACCTAGAGTCATACTCTGAGCCTCCAGCCCCTTGGTCCAACTCATCTATGCTGACCAGATATCATAAATTAATATTGTCCCATTTGCCAGCATTTGGCCCATATCCCTCTAAACCCTTTTTACGTACCTACCCAGATGCCTTTTAAATGTTTAATTGTACCAGTTTCCACTATTTGCTCTGACAGCCCATTCCATACACGCAGCACCCTCTGTCTGAAAAAGCTGTCCCTTTGGACCCTTTTAAATTTTTCCCCTCTTACCTTAAACCTGTGCCCTCTGGCTTTGGACTTCCCCATGCTGGGGAAAAGACCTTGGCTATTCACCCTGTCCATGCCCCTCATGATTTTATAAACCTCTATAGGGTCACCCCTCAGATTTTGATGCTCCAGGGATTATAGCCCAGTCTATTCAGCCTCTCCCTATAACTCAAACCTTCCAACCCTGGCAACATCCTTTTAAATCCTTTCTGCACCCTTTCAAGTTTCACAGCATCCTTCCTATAGCAGGGAGACCGGAAGTGCACACAGTATTCCAATTGTGGCCTAACCAATGTTGTGTACAGCTGCAACATGACCTCCCAACTCAATGCACTGACCAGTAAAGGCAAACATACCAAACACCTTCTCCACTATCCTCCATTGGCACTCCACTTTCAAGGAACTATGAACATGCATTAGAAGGTCTCTTTGCTCGGCAACACTCCCCAGGACTTTACCATTAAGTGTATAAGTCGTGCCTTGATTTGCCTTTCCAAAATGTCGCAACTCACGTTTATTTAAATTAAACTCCATCTGCCACTCCACAGCCCATTGGCCCATCTGATCAAGAACCCATTGTACTCTGAGGTAACCTTCTTCACTATCCACTACACCTCCAATTTTGGTATCATCTGCAAACTTACTAACTAAACCGCTTATGTTCACATCCAAATTATTTACATAAATGACAAAAAGCAGTGGACTCAGCGCCGATCCTTGTGGGACATTGCTGGTTACAGTCCTCCAGTTTGAAAAGCAACCCTTCACCACCGCCGTCTGTCTTGTACTTTTTGAGCCAGTTCTGTATCCAAATAGCAAGTTCTGTGTATGTATGTGTGTGAACGTGTACACACATGTCCAGGTGAGTCTATAAATACATATATCAATGGTTGCAAGAGCAGGTCAAATGTGAGTAACCCATCTCCTGACTCCCTAAAGCCTGTCCAGCATCTGCAAGGCACATGTCAGTAGTGTGATGGAATACCCCTACTTGCCTGGATAAGTGCACTCCAACAACACTTGGAACTTGACACCATCCAGAACAAAGCAGCCTGCTTGATTGACACCACATCCACAAGCATCCATTCCCTCCACTACCAAAATTCAGTAGCAGTGTGCACTTTCTGCTAGATGCACTGCAGAAATTCATCAAAAGATCCTGCGACAGCGCCTTCTAAACTCTTTCTTTCCATTTTTGTCTAGAAGGACAAGGGCAGTAGGTGGGAACACCACCATCTGCAAGTACCTCTGCAACCCACTCACCATTCTGACTTATAAATATATTGCTGTTCTTTCACTGTTGCAGGATCAAAATCCTGGAATTCCCTCACTAATGGCGTTGTGGTCTACCTACAGGATGTAGACTGTATTGGTCAAGGAGGCAGCTTACCACCATCTTAAGGGCAATTAGGGATGGGCAATAAATGCTGGCTAGCCAATGATGCCCACATCCTATAGAGAACAGAAGAAAAAAAGTCTACTAATTCTCCAGTAAATTAATTGAAGGACTATGTAACTGCTGTTTGCATCAATAATTTGATGTTATCAGCCAAATTTGGGAAGAACATTTACGCTATTTGATTGAGCTCTTTGGCTACAAAATACCAGTTTATTTATAAATTTGACTGAGAGTGAATCCACCAAGGCAAAGGTGATTTATTTAGGCAATGTTGTGGGACAAGATGAAGTATACCTCGAGCAGTTGAAACTAAGGGCTATTTTGGATTATTCTTTGCCTAGGAAAACTGTGAAATTTTACTCTTTGTTGGTTTGAGTGGATTCTATCACAGACTTGAGCACTGTTCTTGCTCAACTTTAATGGTTGTTGAAGGAAGGCAGAGAATTTGAATGAAGGCAAGAACATCAAAGTGGTTTAGAAAATTTGAAAGCTGTGCTGATAGCTGTAGCGGTTTTAGCTGTTCAAACTAGCTGTAGTGACAGGAGGGGGTTGTTTTACTGCTAGATGCTTGAGATTGGAATTGAATATTTTGGTCACTATTTTTCAACAAACTGATCACATTTCAGCTAAAATATTTTAGAGTGGAAAAGGAGACTTCTGATGGTCCTACATCATTTTCAGAATTACGTACTAACGAGGAAGGAACTTATTCATACAGGCCACAATCTTTTAATTTTCTTGGAAAAGGTTTGGAGCAAGAACTTAGGGTTGTTTTAGTGGAAATTAATTCTCCAGCCATATCATTTGAAAATAGTTCATGTGCCTGGAAAAGAAAATATCACAGTGGAAGCTTTATTGAGAGCACATTTGAAAGAGAATAAATGGTGTTGAGACCATGATCTAATGTAAAATATGATTACTGAGTAATTAATTGTGTGTATAATGCCAATATGTTGCTATTATCATTTTGTTAGTACCTAGCTGAGTTTGAATTTGAATTGGTGGCATATGGGTTTTAGTCTTTGTGTCTGAAGAAGTTAATGATTAACTTGTGGGTATTTCTGTGGCCATGGTCGATGTTTATTAAAAAAACAGTGTGACTTCCTGGCATGTTGTGGAATTTTTTTCCATAAGAGACTATTTAACAAGAAGACACAGTAATCAGTCATGCATTAGGCTTTTAGTTTTGAAGGTCACAGATTGATTTGGAAATTACTGGGGGGGAAAAAAATCTTTTTAGTTTCACTTTGGCAGAAGTCTTGGCTGAATTTGGATATGTAAAACAGTTGTTCCTGAGAAAGGGAAGTAGTTTCGAGCTATGAAATAACAGTTCTTAGTCGAAGGAAGCTAGTTTGAAAGTTCTAGACCAGTGGTTTCGAACCTATTATACTACGGTGCTGCAAGACCCCTTAAGGTCCATGTTTAATGCAAAGTATTTAGGGTATACCTGAGCCCAATTCTGCAGCATTTGTATCAGATTTGCTATTTTATTTCTTTTGAGTTTATTTATGTAAGTGAAAATCTGTATATGCTGCATCTTTGAAATAATATTCAGTAGGCTATTTTTGTGATGTTTAGAGATGTTTTGTTAGACATTCTTTTGATTTTCCAAAATCGATAATTAAATTTTGTGCAATTTTTCTTCCATCCTCAAGCTAAGTTTTTTTTTTAAAAAGTACCTCCAAGTACAGTATTTCAGGTGGACATGGTGCACTATGAAGTAAGGAATGCTGGGAAATTAGCAAACTCCAGCCCATTCTATGGACCTAGAAATATAATATCTACCCATCAGTGACACATACATGTGCTGGGTGTGAGGTGACTTTGTCTGTTCTGAATATCTGGAACATGGCAATACCTGGAGTTCAATAGACAACTGGGAAAGGATACAGGCCAACATATTCCCTTTAAGGTGAAATATATAGCTGCAACAAACTCAGAGAACCTCAGATGTTCAGGAACATTCAGGACTATGTAAGAAGGAAAAGAGAAACATTCAGCAGGCAAAAAGGGAACAAATCAATGAGGCCGTGGTACGTTAATAAAACATGTAGGGAGTAATTAAGAAAGCAATTAGGAGACCAGAGGGCACATGAAAAAACACTGGTGGGTAAACTCTATCATGGGCATTTTGGCTGCAGGACGATTTTCCTTAAATGCTGCTCACATCATTGTTATCCCAGGAGTCCTCTCGGCTTGGCATGGTGTCCTCTTGGCCTGGCATGGCGATCTCCCAGCGGCCCAGCATGGCGTTATGGTCTTCCGGATGTACATGGCATTCTTTTGGACTGACATGGCCTCATTGTGGACTTCCAGTCTTGAGGTGATTCCAGAGCAATTTCCCCACCTTATGAACACTGAGGTGAAGCCCTTCATGGTCTGGAGTTGAGGCCTAGTGCAGACTGGAGGCTAGGTGCCAGCATGGACTGGGTTGAAAGATCTGTTGTTCTGAACTTTTTTCTCTTTCTCCATTTTATAATTTTTATTACCAAAATCTGCAATCTTCTTACTTCTCTATTTTTCTAAGAACTGCAAATGAAGAAGCTCTACCTCGGGACCTTTGAATCTAAAATGGTGCCGTAAGCGGTAATTTGTACACTTTGTACTCATTTGAGTACATGTGACAATAAAGCTGATTCAATTCGATTCAATTCAGATATGAAATTGAACAGCCTGAAAAAGATGAACTAGTCATAGAGTTGTAGAGTTATACAATATGGAAACAGACTTGTCCATGCTGGCCAGATAGCCTAAACTGATCTAGTTCCATTTGCCAGCATTTGGCCCATAACCCTCTAAACCCTTCCAATTCATGTACCCACCCAGATGCCTTTTAAATGTTATAATTGTACCTGCCTCCATCACCTCCTCTGGAAGCTCATTCCATACATAAATCTTTCCCTTCTCACCTTAAGCCTATGACGTCTAATTTTGGACTCCCCTACCCTAGGGAAAAGATCTTGGCTATTAACTATCCATACCCTTCATAACTTTATAAACCTATATAAGGTTTCCCTTCAGCTTCCGATGCTCGAGGTGAAAAACTCCAGCATATTCAGCCTCTCCCTATAGCTCACATCCTCCCGTCTGCCAACAAATCTTTGAAGTTTAACAACAGTTTTCTTGTACCAGGGAGCCATCAAGCCTGACGAACATTGATTATGACTAGAGATAATCTATAATTAGTGTCAAATTTTATTTTGATCACAAAATGAAAGGGCGGCATAGTGGCTCAGTGGTTAGCACTGCTGCCTCACAGTGCCAGGGACCCGAGTTTGATTCCAATCTTTGGCAACTGTTTGTGTGGAGTTTGCACATTCTCCCCGTGTTTGCATGGGCTTCCTCCGGGTGCTCCGGTTCCCTCCCACAATCCAAAGACGTGCAGGTTAGGTGAATTGGCCATGCTAAACTGCCCATAATGTTCAGGGATGTGTAGGTTAGGTGCAATAGTTAAGGGTACATGTAGAGCAATAGGGAAATGGGTCTGGGTGGGTTATTCTTCGGAGGGTCGGTGTGGACTTGTTGGGCCAAAATAACCTGTTTCCATACTGTAGGGATTCTAGTACTAGTTCTAGTACTAAAATTTGGGTATTACTGGTAAGGCTAGAATTTATTGCCAATCTCTAACTACTCTTGAGATTCAAAGTTTGCGAGAAGATTTGTAGCTCGGGTGCTCATTGTTGTGGTTCTGTTCGCCGAGCTGGGAATTTGTGTTGCAGACGTTTCGTCCCCTGTCTAGGTGACATCCTCAGTGCTTGGGAGCCTCCTGTGAAGCGCTTCTGTGATCTTTCCTCCAGCATTTGTAGTGGTTTGAATCTGCCGCTTCCGGTTGTCAGTGCCAGCTGTCCCCTGCAGTGGCCGGTATATTGGGTCCAGGTCGATGTGCTTATTGATTGAATCTGTGGATGAGTGCCATGCCTCTAGGAATTCTCTGGCTGTTCTCTGTTTGGCTTGTGACAAGCCAAACAGAGAACAGCCAGAGAATTCCTAGAGGCATGGCACTCATCCACAGATTCAATCAATAAGCACATCGACCTGGACCCAATATACCGGCCACTGCAGGGGACAGCTGGCACTGACAACCGGAAGCGGCAGATTCAAACCACTACAAATGCTGGAGGAAAGATCACAGAAGCGCTTCACAGGAGGCTCCCAAGCACTGAGGATGTCACCTAGACAGGGGACGAAACGTCTGCAACTCAAATTCCCAGCTCGGTGAAGAGAACCACAACAACTCTTGATGTTGTATTCTGGACAATTTCAGAGGGTAGCTCAGAGTTAACCTCATTGCTGTGGGTCTGGTGTCACATTTTGGTGCAACATCGGAAGGGCTTTCCTTTGTTAAAGGAGGAGATTTCACCCTTTCTTGTTCTAAGACCTCTCACCAGTGTTATAAAAATTCCAAAGCCCTGTGACGTGACAGTATTTACTATGGAATGTTCAGTTACACAACTGCAATACATGTATTATTTCTGTTTTACTTTCAAATGTGAAATGTATTGTTGTTATTATGCAATGGTTCTGTTAAGATTTGGAGCCTTGTTCAACAAACACCAGTGAATATCATGTTCAGTGTGTTTATTGAGCTCAGTTATGCCCAAGCTAGATTGTTACAGACCTTAGTGGTTTGTCACTATGAGGTTATTAGATGATCTGTGTGATTGGTAGTTTGTCACTGGGGCGATGAGAGGATTGATGTAGTGCCTGCTTTCAATTGTTCATTGTGAACTCAGCTCTTGAGAGTGAATGCTAATTCCTTCTCAAAACAGTACATAACCAATGATCATAACCCACAAACTAAGCAGCAATTTCTGGTTTCTCGCATACAGTGGGGAGTCTGGAACTAAAGTGTTACCTGCCACTCATCAATCAGTAACTTGAGATTGGAAGATAAAACATTGTGCCCTGACTACTTTGACATTTGGATATCAACAGTGAAATGATTTGAAAGACTGGGTCTTGGTAAAAGAGTCAGTTGCTGGAGGATACCTGGGATCTGCTGACATTTGGTTGAGGATCCCTACTCTTTTGCTATTAGTAAACCAGCAGGGTTCTCTTCATGATGAACTAGCAGTTTTGTGATCATCATTAATTACGTTTAACTTTTTGTTCCAAATTTGCCCAATTGTATTCGAATTTAGAACATAGAACATAGAACAATACAGCGCAGTACAGGCCCTTCGGCCCTCGATGTTGCGCCGATCAAAGCCCACCTAACCTACACTAACCCACTATCCTCCATATACCTATCCAATGCCCGCTTAAATACCCATAAAGAGGGAGAGTCCACTACTGCTACTGGCAGGGCATTCCATGATCTTACGACTCGCTGAGTGAAGAACCTACCCCTAACATCAGTCCTATATCTACCCCCCCTTAATTTAAAGCTATGCCCCCTTGTAATAGCTGACTCCATACGCGGAAAAAGGTTCTCACTGTCAACCCTATCTAACCCCCTAATCATCTTGTACACCTCTATCAAATCACCCCTAAACCTTCTTTTCTCCAAAGAAAACAACCCCAAGTGCCTCAGCCTTTCCTCATAGGATCTTCCTACCATACCAGGCAACATCCTGGTAAACTTCCTCTGCACCCGTTCCAGTGCCTCCACATCCTTCCTATAGTATGGCGACCAAAACTGCACACAATATTCCAGAAGCGGCCGCACCAGAGTCTTATACAACTGCAGCATGACCTCAGGACTCCGGAACTCAATTCCTCTACCAATAAAAGCCAGTACGCCATATGCCTTCTTCACTGCACTATTTACCTGGGTGGCAACTTTCAGAGATCTGTGTACATGGACACCAAGATCCCTCTGCTCTTCCACACTACCAAGTAGTCTACCATTAGCCCAGTAATCCAACTTTTTATTACTCTTACCAAAGTGAATCACTTCACACTTAGCTACATTGAACTCCATTTGCCACCTTTCTGCCCAGCTCTGCAGCTTCTCTATATCCCGCTGTAACCTGCCATATCCTTCCTCACTGTCTACAACTCCTCCGACTTTCGTATCATCCGCAAACTTGCTCACCCAACCTTCTAACCCTTCCTCCAGGTCATTTATAAAAATGACAAACAGCAATGGTCCCAAAACAGATCCTTGCGGAACACCACTAGTGACGGCACTCCAAGATGAATCTTTGCCATCAACTACTACCCTCTGTCTTCTTCCAGAGAGCCAATTCCTAATCCAAACCTCCAACTCACCCTCAATGCCATATCTCTGTATTTTCTGCAGTAGCCTACCATGGGGGACCTTATCAAACGCCTTACTAAAATCCATATATACTACATCTACCGCTTTCCCCTCATCTACCTCCTTCGTCACCTTCTCAAAGAATTCAATAAGGTTTGTGAGGCACGACCTGCCCTTCACAAAACCATGCTGACTATCCTTGATCACATCATTCTTATCCAGATGTGCATAAATCCTATCCCTTATAATTCTCTCTAAGACTTTGCCCACAACAGAAGTGAGACTCACTGGCCTATAGTTACTAGGATTATCCCTACTCCCCTTCTTGAACAAGGGAACCACGTTTGCTAGCCTCCAGTCCTCTGGCACTACTCCTGTAGACAAAGAGGACACAAAAATCAAGGCCAATGGCTCTGCAATCTCCTCCCTTGCTTCCCAGAGAATCCTAGGATAAATGCAATCAGGCCCAGGGGACTTATCTATTTTCACCCTTGCCAGAATTTCCAACACCTCTTCTCTACATATCTCAAAGCCATCCATTCTACTTATTCGTGCCTCAGTATTCATATCGACAACAATGTCCTGTTCCTGAGTGAATACTGACGAAAAGTATTCATTCAGCGCCTCCCCAATCTCTTCAGCCTCCACACGCAACTTCCCATTACTATCCTTGATTGGACCTATTCCTTCCCTAGTCATTCTTTTATTCCTAACATACCTATAGAAAGCCTTAGGGTTTTCCCTAATCCTACCAACTAAGGACCTTTCATGTCCCCTCCTTGCTGCTCTTAGCTCTCTCTTCAGGTCCTTCCGGGCTACCTTATAACTCTCAATCGCCCCTATTGAACCTTCACGCCTCATCTTTACAAAGGCCGCCCTCTTCCATTTAACAAGGGATTCCAACTCCTTATTAAACCACGGCTCCTTCACACGACCCTTTCCTCCCTGCCTGATAGGTACGTACTTATCAAGGACACTCAATAGTTGCTCCTTGAACAAGTTCCACATATCAATTACGCTCTTGCCTTGGAATCTACTTTTCCAATCCACACATCCTAAGTCATGCCTCAACGCATCATAATTTCCCTGCCCCCAGCTATAACTCTTGCCCTGTAGTACACACTTATCCCTCCCCATCACGAGACTAAAAATCACCGAATTGTGGTCACTGTCCCCAAAGTGCTCACCTACCTCTAGTTCTAATACCTGGCCTGGTTCGTTACCCAGAACCAAATCCAGTATGGCCTCACCTCTTGTTGGCTTATCTACATATTGTGTCAGGAAACTCTCCTGCACACATTGCACAAACACTGACCCATCTAACGAACTTGAGCTATAGCTTTCCCAATCAATATCAGGAAAGTTAAAGTCTCCCATAACAATCACCCTATTACTGTCACTCTTCTCCTGAATCATCTTCGCAATCCTTTCTTCAACGATTCTAGGACTATTAGGAGGCCTGTAAAAGACTCCTAACAGGGTGACCTCACCTCTCCTATTCCTAACCTCAACCCAAACTACCTCAGATGGCAAATCTTCATCCATCTTCCTTTCCACCGCTGTAATACTATCTTTGACAAGCAAAGCCACACCCCCCCCTCTTTTACCCCCACCTCTGACCCTACTAAAACATTTAAACCCTGGAACCTGCAACAGCCAATCCTGTCCCTGATCTAGCCATGTCTCCGTAATAGCCACAACATCGAAGTCCCAGGTACCAACCCACGCTGCGAGTTCACCTACCTTATTTCGTATACTTCTGGCATTAAAGTATACACACTTCAAGCCACTCTTCTGTTTACAGGCACGATCCTTTAAGATTGATACCATATTCCTACCCTCCCTACACTCCAGGTCCTGCACCCTAAAGTTACAGTCTGGGTTCCCATGCCCCTGCAGAGTTAGTTTAAACCCCCCCCAAGAGCACTAGCAAACCTCCCCCCAAGGATACTGGTGCCCCTCAGGTTCAGGTGCAGACCATCCTGTCTATAGAGGTCCCACCTTCCCCAGAAAGAACCCCAGTTATCCAAATACCGAAATCCCTCCCTCCTGCACCATCCCTGTAGCCACGCATTTAACTCTTCTCTCTCCCTATTCCTCGACTCTCTATCACGTGGCACGGGTAACAAACCAGAGACAACAACTCTGTTCGTTCTAACTCTGAGCTTCCAACCTAGCTCCCTAAAAGCCTGTCTAACATCCTCAGCACTCCTACCTATGTCATTGGTGCCAATATGGACCACGACTTCAGGCTGCTCCCCCTCCCCCTTAAGGACCCGGAAAACACGATCAGTTACAAAGATTCATGAATCTGGACCAATAATACAAGCCTTTGGATTACTAATGCAGCAACATTGCGATTTTGCACTATGCCCCTAATTGTGAAAAAGGCAACCTCTGAATAGAAAGTTTCAGAGCCATGGTCAAAAGTATTCTTCAAACGCATGCCACACTCACTGTATGTTCTGTCTCAAATTAGTCATATACTGCATCTTACAATGATAGTTTCAAAATTAAATTTTTGATTGAATCAATACTAACTCTTACAGCTGTTCCAAAGTCTAAACATTTGCTCCCTGTTTCCACTGGTTATCTTTGGACTTAGCCCTTCAAATGGAGGTCACGTCTTTAGCTTTTATAGTTCTGAACAAGGTGAAATAATTTGCCATAGCTATAATTTAGAGTCCTTATAGAATCCTTAGAATAGGAAGAGAGCAATTTTATGACTTAAGCAGTTACTGGCAAGCCTTTTGTAATAAGTATGATAAAATTCTTTGTTTCTTCTCCCTGTCCCTCACCCCTGTGTTTTCCAGGTTTCTGAGCACAGCATGAGCTGCATGTTGCAGGCGACCAATGTGGCCAAAGGGGATTCTCAACGTTTTGTCCAGTTTGAATGATAACCCGAGACATCATGGATAGCCCACCCAAACTGACAGGGGAAACATTGATTGTGCATCACATTCCCCTTGTTCATTGCCAGGTCCCAGACAGAAAGTGCTGTAGCATGGGCAAAAGACCCAACCCATTCTACCATACCGATTTGGGAATCACAAGAACTACATCACTGCCAGAAAGGGACCTGCTTCAAAAGGACACATTACTATACAGCAGTTTAATTCAGGCTTCTTGTTTACCTCCTGGGGTACCTCATGAAACTGAAGGTAGACTACCAGACTCAAAAGAAACCAACACGAGTGAACTGCACAATTCATTAATTTTGAATGAAAATAATGAGCAGGAAAGCTCCAAAAACAGTTCCTTTCATCCACAGAACAGCAACATTAACAATTCACCATTTGTTCTTCACGAACAGCCATTTCACCTTCATGGTGCTGAAAACAGCACAAAACAATGGAGCTCCAATATTAGACAAGGAATTATTGAAAGTCAAGAGGAACAAACCCATAAATGTGATGCTAAGAAGTCAAATAGAACCATCACATCAAGACCAGCATCAGCTGACCTAATAGAGCTATCGATATGCAACTGTGCTCATGATAGCACATCAACCTTATTCTTTGATTGCAACCAAGGGTTGGAGAACACCCAAGATGGATTGTTCAGTAAACAAGATTTACTAGACAGCAGAAAGTGCAGTTGCTCTAGCTTAGATATCCAGCAAAGCAGAAGTTGTGTTTTTTCAGATCAGTCTGAGATAGATAATCAGCATATGACTTACAACAGTGACTCCTCATGTAACAGCTCAGATGGCGTACTGGTCAACTTTACTGCCATCTACAATAAAATGAAAAACCAGTCAAAGTCTAACCTAAGTTCAGATAACATGTCGCATGATTCTTCATATTGCAGTCACTCAGAAATGGGTGCGTTCTATTTGGACCTTCATTCATCACCTAGTGAGCCAAAGAATTCATGTGATATTCACAATGGTGATAATGCCATGCAAACCTGTCTGTGCCACCAGCAGTGTTCACCAGCTGTTGATGACAACTGTAATTCTTACCACCTACCATGTGAAAACTTGCCCTGTTCTTCTGAAAATTCAGATTATACTGCATGTTTTCAAAGTCAAGCAAGACTAGTTGTTGCCACACAAAATTATTACAAATTAGTAACTTGCGACCTATCTTCTCAGTCAACACCAAGCCCTGCAGGGTCTTCAATAACAAGCTGCTCAGAAGATCACGCAAAGAGTATAAGTCCAAGTCAACCTACAGAGTATTACCTCTTCCGGCAACCAGAAGATAAGAATGACATTGATCAATGTTTTCAAGAGAAACCAGCACCGGAGGCCACTGAAGATCTCATTGAAGGTCAAGTGTATGTGAATGTTGCTTCAAATACTTCTGGCAGGCAAAGATCAAGGAGCTATGATCGTAACTTAGATAAGAGCCCATCCCCTAGGTTGGGCTCATTGGAACGCATGTATAGCTGTCCAGGCAAGCTAAGTGACAGTCATACAGGAACATCCCAGAGATCACCACCAAGGCGTGTAACCTCATTTGCTGAAATTGCTCGAACTAGAAAACGAAGTGGGAACTCGCCACCACTCAAAACCAGCGGAGATTCTTCAATCGAGTTCTCCCCAATATTGGAAAATCAGAAAGAAAATAATGTTTTTGTTTATTTAGATGAAGAGCGCTGCCATAATCTGTCTGGCAGGTCCTCCCCAAAAATGGACTTAACAACGTCCTGCGCTGCACCTTTTATTCATCGTTTCAATAACAAAAATAGTAATGCAAGTCTGCATGATAGAGCTCACTTTGAAGGGTATGGACCTTGTTACAATGGGGAAGATGGCAGGAAACTAGAATCAATTAATCCACTCCATCAACAAATTAAAAAGAATGCATCTTTTGACAGCAATACAGAAGGTAAGATAGTGCCAAACTCTGAGAACAGTCTAAAATAACCATTGCATTATATCACTTTTTACTCGTGGACACTTTGTTGTAATGCCAACTTTCTGGACTTCTATCTTTTTAACATTTTTTCTTAAACTCCCGTGTTTTGGATTTTGTGTGCTCTTCCATTTGACATAAGGGTCAGCACCAAGTACTTGCATGTAAGGTGAAACTGATTAAAACTTCCCTACTTCAACATGTGGATATGGCTTAATTCCAGTATCTCTTGGTGTTTCCATACTTGGCCAGCTTTTGTTTATCTGTACTAACTCTCTTTTGTGACCTTTTCTGTAGGAAACATTATGTCTTTATTCAAGAACTAAATTGAAACTATCTATTCTTTATCCATGTGCAATCCATGGCAGTATTTTCTAGATATGAAATTTGATGTAGTATTACTATGAGTAGTGGTGGCTGTAAAAGTTGTGTTAATGTTCTGAGCAGGTTAATCTCATCTGTTCCTGAAAATCTTCCATCAGTAATCATGCCATGAACATGAAACTAATGACTCTTTATGCACTTTGCTAATAAGAAACAAGCAGTCTAATGCTAATGTAACTAATAACCTAGAGAAAATGAGTTCAAACCCTTACAGTTATGGAATTTTGAAATTCATAAAAGAGAACTGAAAACAGAATGCTGTTATTAGTATGTCGTTTAAAAAAAACGGATTCACTCAGACCTTTTAGGGAAAGAAACCTTCAGTATTATCCAGTCTAGCTGACCTTTGATTCCAAGCTTGCCTTATCTTTTATTCATGCTTGCGATGTGGGTGTTGCTGCTGAGCCAGCATTTATTGTCCATTTCTAGTTGTCCTTGAGAATGTGGTGGTGAGCTGTCATCTTCAACTAATGTAATCCTTTTTTAAAAATATACTCATGAGACATTGAGTGTTGACTAGCCAGCATTTATTGCCCATCCCTAGTTTCCCTGAGCGGTGAGCTCGAGAGTGCGGTGCTGGAAAAGCACTGCAGGTCAGGCAGATTCCGAGAGCAGGAGAATCGACATTTCAGGAAAAGCCCTTCATCATTTTCCTGATGAAGAGCTTTGCCCAAAACGTTGATTCTCCCGCTCCTCGGATGCTGCCTGAGCTGCTGTGCTTTTCCACCATCACACTTTTGACTCTAATCTCCAGCACCTGCAATCCTCACTTTCGCCTTGAGTGGTGAGCTGCCTTCTTTAGTGTCAGAAGACTTACTAAATTGTTCTGGGATTTTGATGCAGCAACATTGAATGGCAATGCATATCCAAGTCAGGATGGTGGTGTTCCCAAGTACCTGTTGCCCTTTCCCTTCTGGTGGTTGTGGGTTTGGAAGGTGCCGACTAAGGAGCCTTGGAGAATTTATGCACTGCATTTTATAGCTGTCATATGCTGCTGCTACTGAACATTAGTGGTGGAAGAAATGAAAATTTGTAAATTTTCCAATCAAGTGGGCCGTGATTCTGGGGACCTCCTGAAAGAGGCTAAGATGGATCATCCACATGACACTTTTGGCTGAAGATTGTCATGAAGGTTTAAGTGTTACCTTTTTCATTGATGTGTTGGGCTTCCCTATTAATTTTGACAGTTGGGATTGGATTAGATTAGATTAATTACAGTGTGGAAACAGGCCCTTCGGCCCAACAAGTCCACACCGACCCGCCGAAGTGTAACCCACCCAGACCCATTCGCCTACATTTACCCCTTCATCTAACACTACGGGCAATTTAGTATGGCCAATTCACCTAACCTGCACATTTTTGGATTGTGGGAGGAAACCGGAGCACCCGGAGGAAACCCACGCAGACACTGGGAGAATATGCAAACTCCACACAGAGAGTCACCTGAGGCGGGATTTGAACCCAAGTCTCTGGTGCAGTGAAGCAGCAGTGCTAACCACTGTGCCACCGTGCCGCCCCGGGATGTTTGTGGAGTCTTCTCTTCTCTTCTAGTGAGTTGTTTAATTTTCCATCACTACCCATGACTTGATGTACCAGGACCACAGAATCTAAATTTAATCCATTGGTTGAGGAATCCCTTAACTCAATCATTTGCTGCGTGTGCTGTTTGGCATGCACATAGTCCAGCTTTGTAGGTTCATGAGCCATTTTTACTAATGCCTGGCATGCCCTCCTGTATTCTTCATTGAACTAGGGTTCATTTTCTAGTTTAATGGAAGTAGTAGAGTTGATGATATACCAGACCGTGAGACTGCATATTGTGTTAGAATATGTATCAACTGCTCCTTATGGTCCGCACCACGTCATGGATGTCCAGTCTTGAGAAATAGGAACAACAGTGGTCCATTCAGCCGTTCCTTAAGTCCACTTTCCTGCCTTTTCTTTATAACACTTGATTCCCCTCCTGACCAAGAATCTGTTTTAGCCTTAAATATATAAAAGGACTCTGCACCCACAACATTCTGTGACAAGGAGTTCCACAACTCTCCACCAGCTGAAAGATGAAATTTTTCTTTATCTCAGTCTTAAGTTGGCATCCCTTTATTCTGAGACTGTGCCTTTATGTCCTTTTTCTCCCAGAATGGAAACGTCCTCTCGGAATTTACCTTGTCAAGCCCCTTAAGAGCCCTATATGTTTCAATTCCAATGAGTAGAGTCCCATACCTGGGATCATCCTAGTGAAGTTGCCTCCAATGAAACAGCATCTTTCCTGAAATAAGGGGAACACAGTTGCTCTCAGGTCCTCAGATGTGGTCTCATCAGCACACTATACAGTTGCAGTAAAACTTCTCTACTCATACTCATACCCCTTGAAATAAGGGCCAACATTCCATTAGCCTTCCAATAACATGACAGAAGATATTCTCAGTCTGAAAGCAGGACTTTGTTTCCACAGGACTGTGTGGTGGTCCCTCTTAGTTATACCATCATAGACAGGTGCATCTGTCACAGGCAGATTGGTGAGGATGAGATCAAGTATGATTTTCCTTTTTGTTGGTTCTCTCACCACCTGTCACAGACTCACTCTAGCAGCCATGTTCAGTAGGTCTGAACCACTGTGGTGAGTAGTGGTGCTACTGAGCCACTCTAGGTAGTGGACATTGAAATACATTCTGCACCCTTGTTACGTTCGGCGCTTCCTGTTCAACAGGAATGAGAACTGACTCATCAGCTGAAGGGAAACAGTTCTTGGTGATCAGCTATTTCCTTGCCCATGTTTGAACTGATACCATGCGAATTAGTGTAGTCAGGTGTTAATGTTGAGGATTCCGAGGAAAGATTCCTTCCTAAAGTGTCATCACCTCTGCTGGGTTTACCCTACTGGTGGACCAGATCGATACAGAGATGGCGATGATGTTTTCTGGGTATGACCGTGTGAGACTGTTGCTTGACTAACATGCAATGTTACCATTAGCCCCTGGATGTTAAAAAGGAAGAGAGTGCAGAGTTGTGTTTGTGTGGTCATTTCTGGTACTGTAGTTGATGCCACATGGTCTATCCAGTTTCATTTCTTTGTTTCATTTCTGGCAGTTGATACAACTAAGTGTATAAGGAAACCAAGACAGAGGGAGTTCAGTTCTGTCAAATTTGAAAGGAGTAAGGTGAGGCTGGATGGCCTCTAGAATAGAATCCCTACAGTGTGGAAACAGGCCATTTGGCCCAACAAGTCCACGCTGACAGCCCAAAGAGTAAACCACCCAGACTTATTCCCCTACCCTATTACTCGACATTTTATCCCTCACCAATGCAACTCAACATTCCAGGTTATAGAATCTTCAGGCAAGGTGGGGGAGGGTGGAAAAACAGAGGGAGAAACAGTATCTTGCAAGGATCTTCAAATGAGACTTTAAAATGAAATGGGGGCAGACATGTGTGGGAGTGTCTTATTGGCCTACAAACAATCGGTGGTGGTAGAGAAATCACTGAGGTGTGTAAAAATAGTAGTTATAAGGTAATAATAATATAAGAGATTTCAACTTCTCCAACACTAATTGGGATAGCTGTAGTGTAAAGTGTTTAGATAGAGAGGATTTTTTGAAACACAGAAGTTTTTTTTACAAGAGCATGTGTAATGGACAGTGCAGTGCAGTGGGGAACAAAATTCTGGGGAACAAAACTGGACACTGAAACTAGAACAAGGTGGCAGTAGGGGAGCACTTTAGTAAATACAATGCAGTTTAAGTTTGTAATGGAAAATGAAAAAGAAAGTCTGCAAGAAATGGTTTTGGATTGTGGGAAGATAAATTTTATTAAAATAAGGCAGGATCTGGCCAGAGTGTCTCACATGTGGTATTGGAGAAAGTTCTGAAGCAGAGAATTAATCTCCACAACCACCTGATAACAGAGCAGCACTCCCAAAGCTAGTGCTTACAAATAAACCTGTTGGACTATAACCTGGTGTTGAGTGATTTTCAACTTTGTCCACGTGGAGAAGACAGTTTTGATCAGGGTTAGTCAGCATGGCTTTTCAGAGGGAGGTTGATTGAATTTTTAAGGAGGTGTCCAAGTGTATAGATGAGGGTAGTACAGTTGATGTAGTTTATATGCATTCAGCAGAATCTTTGACAAAGTTTCACATGGGAGGCTGATTAAAAAAGGTAAATGCACATGGGACCCAGGTAATTTGGCAAGTTGGATCCAAAATTGTGGCAGGAGACAGAGGGTGGTGGTAAGAGACTATTTATGTTCCTGAAGTCCACTGTGCTGTTGTGTATACCAAGTATCAGTACTAGATCCCTTATTCTTCATGAATTAAAAATGTACAAACAATATGATTGAAAATATGGGGGGAGTTATGAGAAGGTTTGTGGATAACATAAATATTGGCTGGGTGGTCAACACTGAAAAAGAAGATCTTGGATTACAGGAGTATGTGGACTGGTTGGTCAGATGAATATAAGATGGAATTTAATCCTGAAAAGTAAAGTGATGCACTTTGCGTGCGCCCTTGTCTTGTTACTTTTTTAATGAATGGCAGCTCATTGGGAAGCTCCGAGGAAAGAGGATTTTGGGATGGTTAAGGCATACAGGACACTTGCTTTTATCAATGATGGCCTAGATTATAAAAGCAGGGAGATAATGTTGGAGCTGTAAAGAACTTTGGTTAGTACTCAGCTGGAGTACTGTGTGTAGTTCTGGTGTCACACTGTAGGAAGGATGTGATTGCACTGGAAGGAGTGCAAATGAGATTCACCAAGATTGAGCACCTTAGCTATGAAGAGAAGCTGGATAGTCTTGGGTTGTTTTCTATGGAGCAGAGAAGGCTGAGGAGGGACATGACCAGGGTAGATAGGAAGTAGCAGTTCCCCATCGTTTTAAGAATCAGTAACAAGGTCAGTAATTTTAAGGTGAAAGGCAGGAGAATTAGGGGGGATTTGAGGAAAGTTCTTGTCACTCAGAGGGTGGTTGAAATCTGGAATGCAGTGCATGGGAGGGTAGTAGAAGTTGGAACCCTCACAATTTTTATAAAGTACATGGATAAACACTTGAATGTCATAACATACAAAGCTGTGGGCTAAATGCTGGATTACAGTAAATAGACTCAGACACGGGTTGAAGTGCCTCTTCTGTGCTGTATGACATTACTCTGAGTGACGAGCAATTAAAACCAATGATTTTCCTTTTCATTTGTGAATGGAATAGCTAGGTCAGCATTTATTCCCATTCCTAATTGCTCAATAAATGATTAAGAATTAACCACATGGCTGCAGGTCTGGAGTCACTTGCTAGTCAGGCCAGGCAAGCACAGTAGTTCCCTTTCCCAAAGAACATTGGTGAATCAAATGGATTTTACGTCAGTATTAATGAGACTTTAACTTGAGTCCCCAGAACCTTAGTTGGATCTCTGGATTACTTGTCAAAACGTGTGGTGCTGGAAAACACAACTAGTCAGGCAGCACCTGAGGAGCAGGAAAGTTGATGTTTCGAGCATAACCTCTTATGCTCGAGCTTATGCTCAAAACATCAACTCTCCTGCTCCTCGTGTACTACCTGACCAGCTGTGCTTTTCCAGAACCACACTGTTTGATTCTGATCTCCAACATCTGCCGTCCTCACTTTCTCCTTTCTGGATTACTAGTCCAATGAAAATTTAAATTGAAATGTTGAATTCTTAACTACCTCCTGAATGCCGGTTCAAACTACAGCTTAAGAATGCTTTTGCCAGCGACACCAACTTCCAAGAACAAGTTAATAAATTTTATTTATAAGTTTAGTCAACAGAATCTTTAGTGAATTAAATTTAGCCAACATCTCAAGATGCTTTTTACAGTGGGATGGGTGATAAGAGAAAATAATTAAAGAAATTAATGACATGCCATGGTTGTTGGAGTGCAGCCCAGGTGACTAAAAGATTGGTTGAAAAGTTACATCTTGTGAAGATTTTTATAGATAAGAAGACTGAAGATTTTCAAAGGAGGCTAAAGATTTAGCTAAGCAAATTCAGAAAGTATAGCTGATAGCCCCATTCCCAATGTGAGATTAAAAATGCCAAAGGCAAAATAAAGGGATAGGAAGTTAGTGTAGGTATTAAAGATAGGATAGATGAGATAGGTATTAAAGATAGGATAGAAAATTAAGATCTTTATATTGAAGAGAATGTGACCCATTTCATATTAATGAGGGGTAAACTGAGTCGAAAACTCATGTTAGCCAATTGAATCCTGTGCATGGTAAATCCTAGACATGTTGAAAATTATGCTGGATGAAGGGTGCAAAACCAACAAAGAGTATTGAGGAAACTGAATCCGGAAATGACAAAAACATGAATAGATATGGTAGCTTCAGTGAGGCTGAGGCAGGGCTGGAGAATGGTAATGTTTCAGGTGTGGAAATAACTGGACTTGTTAAGAGGATCTGCTGTGGGTGTAATAGGATATGAAAATTTACTTTGTCTGGTCTGAACAAGTTGGTGAGAAGATGGTGCCATTTAAAAGGAAATGAATTTTTGTGGTAGGAGCAGAAATGTCAGACTTCCTGATACTTTGCCAAAGAAAATCAGAATATTCATTATTTGATTTTGGCAAGCAGTCTGATAATGAGGTAATGATGAGGTTGAGGAACAAATTGTAAGGTATTGTGTGGCGTCAGAGGCACATAAGCAGACAACCAGGGATAGTAAGTTATGCCAGTGCAGATGATACCATTTATGATTGTGGCCAGGAGAGTTTTGCTTATGTGTACAGTAGAAGCCAGACTGAAGAGCTTTATGAATCTCAAAAGAATTGTTTTGAGAGGTTGGAGGAATGGGGAAGAAAGTTCAAAAATCATAGCTGGAATGAGTTAAAGATGAAGGAAGATGAAGTAATTTATATAAGAACACTGTTTTGCTATCTGATGTTTTGTAACATTGTGAAAGTCTTCTCGACCCTTGATGTCAAATAAAATTCAGGAAAGCTTTATGTTTTTCCGTGGTATCATTAAGTGGTGTTAATTGCAATTGAGACTCATAGAAAATTGGTTAATAGATAGGAAAAGAAGAGTCTGAAGAAATTTGTCTTTTTCTGAATGACAGCAGTAACTAGTGGGTTACCACAGGAATTGGTACTGGGACCTCAACTATTCACAATATATGTTAATAATTTAGATGAGGGAAAGAAATGTAATTTCTGAAAATTTGTAGATGACACAAAGCTGTAGGGAAGGCTGAGTTGTGACAATACATAGGTGTAGCAGTATGATTTGGACAGGCTGAATAAGTAGGCAAATACATAGGTACAATATAATGTTGGGAAATGTGAGATTATCCATTTTTGGTAACAAAAATAGGAAGGCACATTACTATATGAATGACTGACTGTAAATTGTGAGGGGAATGTTCAACAAAACTTGGACGTCCTTGTGCACCAGTGACAGAAAGTTAGCGTGCAGGTGCAGCAGGCAGTAAAGAAGGCAAATTGTATGTTGTCCTTCATACTGCGATTATTCAAGCACCTGAATAAGGATATCTTGCTGCAGTTTTTATAGGGCATTGGTGAGGCCACATCTGAGTATTATGTGCAGTTTTGGTCTCCTGATCTGAAGAATGATGTTCTTGCTGTTGAGGGAGTGCAGTGAAGATTTACCAAATTAATTCCTGGGATGGCAAGACTGGTATATGAGGGGAGATTGAGTTGCTTAGGATTGTATTCACAAGAGTTTAAAAGCATAAGAAGAGGGGATCTTATAACCTATAAAATTCTAACAGGACTAGACTGATTACATGCAGAAAGGATGTTCACAAATCAGGGGTCAGAGTTCAAGGCTTAGAGGTAAACCCTTTAAGTCTGAGATGAGGAGAAATTTCTTTACCCAGAAAGTGATGAGTCACTGTCACTGAGGCCAAAACATTGTGTTTTCAGGCAGGAGATAGATACCATTATTGTGACTAACGGGATCAAGGAATATTGGGAAAGGGGTGGTATTAAGGTATTGGGCTCGATGATCACCCATGATCATAATGAACGGTGGAGCAATTTCAAGGGGTTGAATGGCCTCATGTTTTTGTGAAAGGCAATTTGCATTGCGTTATGGTGGCTATATTGTGGGAACATATAGAACATGAATACTCTTAACAACTAAGTATCAACAGTGTCTGGAGTAGAGAATTCCAAAGGTTAGAACATAGAACATAGAACATAGAACAATACAGCACAGAACAGGCCCTTCGGCCCACGATGTTGTGCCGAACTTCTATCCTAGATTAAGCACCCATCCATGTACCTATCCAAATGCCGCTTAAAGGTTGCCAATGAATCTGACTCTACCACTCCCACGGGCAGCGCATTCCATGCCCCCACCACTCTCTGGGTGAAGAACCCACCCCTGACATCTCCCCTATACCTTCCACCCTTCACCTTAAATTTATGTCCCCTTGTAACACTCTGTTGTACCCGGGGAAAAAGTTTCTGACTGTCTACTCTATCTATTCCTCTGATCATCTTATAAACCTCTATCAAGTCACCCCTCATCCTTCGCCGTTCCAACGAGAAAAGGCCGAGAACTCTCAACCTATCCTCGTATGACCTACTCTCCATTCCAGGCAACATCCTGGTAAATCTTCTCTGCACCCTCTCCAAAGCTTTCACATCTTTCCTAAAGTGAGGCGACCAGAACTGCACACAGTACTCCAAATGTGGCCTAACCAAAGTCCTGTACAGCTGCAACATCACCTCACGACTCTTGAATTCAATCCCTCTGCTAATGAACGATAATACTCCATAGGCCTTCTTACAAACTCTATCCACCTGAGTGGCAACCTTCAAAGATCTATGTACATAGACCCCAAGATCCCTCTGTTCCTCCACCTGACCAAGAACCCTACCATTAACCCTGTATTCCGCATTCTTATTTGTTCTTCCAAAATGGACAACTTCACACTTGGCAGGGTTGAACTCCATCTGCCACTCCTCAGCCCAGCTCTGCATCATATCTAAGTCCCTCTGCAGCCGACAACAGCCCTCCTCACTGTCCACAACTCCACCTATCTTTGTATCATCTGCAAATTTACTGACCCACCCTTCGACTCCCTCATCTAAGTCATTAATAAAAATTACAAACAGCAGAGGACCCAGAACTGATCCCTGCGGAACTCCACTTGTAACTGGACTCCATGCTGAATATTTACCATCTACTACCACTCTCTGACTTCGACCGGTTAGCCAGTTTTCTATCCAATTGGCCAAATTTCCCTCTATCCCATGCCTCCTGACTTTCCGCATAAGCCTACCATGGGGAACCTTATCAAATGCCTTACTAAAATCCATGTACACTACATCCACTGCTCTACCCTCATCCACATGCTTGGTCACCTCCTCGAAGAATTCAATAAGACTTGTAAGGCAAGACCTACCCTTCACAAATCCGTGCTGGCTGTCCCTAATCAAGCAGTGCCGTTCCAGATACTCGTAAATCCTATCCCTCAGTACCCTTTCCATTACTTTGCCTACCACAGAAGTAAGACTAACTGGCCTGTAATTCCCGGGGTTATCCCTATTCCCTTTTTTGAACAGGGGCACAACATTCGCTACTCTCCAGTCCCCTGGTACCACCCCCGTTGCCAGTGAAGACGAGAAGATCATTGCCAACGGTACTGCAATTTCCTCTCTTGCTTCCCACATAATCCTAGGATATATCCCGTCAGGCCCGGGGGACTTGTCTATCCTCAAGTTGTTCAAAATGTCCAACACATCTTCCTTCCTAACAGATATCTCTTCTAGCTTATCAGTCCGTTTCACACTCTCCTCTTCAACAATACAGTCCCTCTCGTTCGTAAATACTGAAGAGAAGTACTTGTTCAAGACCTCTCCTATCTCTTCCGACTCAATACACAGTCTCCCACCACTGTCCTTGATCGGACCTACCCTCGTTCTCGTCATTCTCAGGTTTCTCACATACGCATAGAATGCCTTGGGGTTATCCTTGATCCTATCCGCCAGGGATTTTTCATGCCCTCTCTTAGCTCTCCTAATCCCTTTCTTCAGGTCCCTTCTGGCTATCCTGTATCCCTCCACTGCTCTGTCTGAACCTTGTTTCCTCAACCTTATGTAAGCCTCCTTCTTCCTCTTTACTAGACATTCAACCTCCCTCGTCAACCAAGGCTCCCTCACACGACCATTTCTTTCCTGCCTGATCGGTACATACATATCAAGGACACGTCGTATCTGCTCCTTGAAAAAGTCCCACATTTCCACCACATCCTTCCCTGACAGCCTATGCTCCCAACGTATGCTCCTCAAATCCTGTCTTACAGCATCGTAATTTCCCTTCCCCCAATTGTAAAAACTTCCTTGTTGTGTGCACCTATCCCTCTCCATAACCAAGGTGAAAGTGACAGAATTGTGGTCGCCATCACCAAAATGTTCACCAGGTGAAGATATTTCTTAACTTGTCAGAAATGGGTACTCCTTATGTTGACAATATATCCCCAAGTTCCAGTCTCTTCAGATGGGGAAGCAACCTTTCAATATGTACCCTGTCCAGCCCTCTCAAAATCTGTATGTTTCAACAATATCATTCCTCATTCCACTGAACTCCTGAGAATATAGGCCCTTTTTTTGTAACAGGACAGTCTTCCGAGGACAATGTTCCCATCCAGTGAACCTTCCTTGCAAGTATGTGCTTCTTTGCATTAAGTACCTAAACTGTGCACATTGTTTCCCATTTGGTCTTCCCAAAGTCTAATATAATTGCAGCAAGATTTCCTTATTCATTTTCTTTCTTACTGTTAACATTTGCCTTCCTAATTCCTTGTTGTTCCTGCATGTTAACTTTCTGTGCTTCCTGCACAAGGTCACCCAAATCCCTGAATACAAACACTAACTTCTCACTTTTTAAAGTTAGCTACTTTGCAAGGAAGAATGGAAAAACAAAAACATTTTTGAAAGTGAGAAACAAGTTGGTGTTCAGAGAGATGTGTAGTAAATGCGCATGTATAGTAAAATTGTACATCATCTACCATAGAATCATACACTATAGAAGACACCTTTCAGCCCAGCAAGTCTGCACTGCCAAATAAAACTACTCTTTCCAGTATTTGCCCCATAGTCTTGAATCTTACAACATTTCAAATGCTCAACAAGTACTCGTACTTGTTAAAAGCTGTGAGGTTTCCCACCTCAACTACCTTCTCGGCCAGTGCATCTAGATTCCCCCACCACCCACCAGATGAAAAGAGTTTTCCTCAAATCCTCTCTCACCTTAAAATGATGCCCCCTTACTCGTGACCTTTTTATCTGAGGGGAATAACTGCTTCTTATCCACCCAACCCATGCCCCTCATAATTTTATACATTTCCATCAGGTCCCATCTCAGCCTTCTATTCTCTAAAGAAAGCAACATGAACTAATCCAGCTTTTTCGTCATAGCTGAACTGCTCCATCTTAGACCACATCCTGTGAATCTCCTCTGCATTCTCTCCAGTGCGATCACATTCTTCCTATAGTATGATGGCTAGAATTGATTAGGCGACAGCTGGAGTACTATGTACTAAACTTTGTACAGCTATAACATAATTTCCCTGCTATTCTGATTTATACCATGACTGATAAACGCAAGTGTCTGGTATGTCATCTTAACTACCCTATTAATCTGTCCTGTTGCCTTCAGGAATCTGTGGACAAGCACCCAAGATCCCTGTATCTGTCTGAGTTTCCTAGTGGCCTACCATTTATTGAGTACTCTGTTGTTTTGTTGCTTCATCCAAAGTGCATCACCTCACACTTTTCAGCATTACCTCCTTCCCTAATTTATCTTTACTACCTTTTTTGAAAAGTGGAACCACATTAGCTGTCCTCTAGCCTATAAGATCATAAGAAATAGAAAAAACAGTAGGCAGTTTGACCCCGGAATTGCAAAACCTGTGCCCACGCCTCCCCCCTCACCTCCGTCCAAGGCCCCAAAGGTGCCTTCCACATCCATCAAAGTTTCACCTGCACTGGGGGAGACTGAACACCCTCTCGCAGAGCACTTCAGAGAACATCTCCGGGACACCTGCACCAATGAACCCCACTGCCCCTTGGCCGAATGCTTCAACTCCCCCTCCCACTCTGCCGAGAACATGCAGGTCCTGGACCTCCTCCATCGTCACTCCCTCACCACCCGATATCTGGAGGAAGAACGCCTCATTTTCCGCCTTGGGACCTTTCAACCCCATGGAATCAATGTGGGCTTCACCAGTTTCCTCATTTCCCCTCCACTCCCACCTTATCCCAGTTCCACCATCCTCATGGCCTCTCCCACTTGTCGATCTTCCTTTCCACCAATCCGCTCCACCTCCTCTCCAACCTATCACCTTTACCCCCACCTCCCATCTACCTATTGCACTCTCAGCTTCTCCCCAGCCCCACCCCACTCCCATTTATCTCTCCACCTCTGAGGCTCCCAGCCTCATTCCTGATGAAGGGCTTTTGCTCAAAACATCAAATTTCCTTCTCCTTGGATGCTGCCTGACCTGCTGCGCTTTTCCAGCAACACATTTTTAAGCTCTGATCTCCAGCATCTGCAGTCCTCACTTTCTCCTATATGAATAGGAAGGGTTTGGAGGGATATGAGGCGGGTGCTGGCAGGTGGGACTAGATTGGGTTGGGATATCTGGTCGGCATGGACAGGTGGGACCGAAGGATCTGTTTCCATGCTGTACATCTCTATGACTCTATGACTCTTTTCCATTTAAATATTATTCTGTTCTTTTATTCTCCCTCCCAAACTGAACAACTTCATACTTCCTGCATCTTACCAACTTTTTGTCCACTTACTTAACCTATCAGTATTTTTTTGTCGCCCTCTTGCAAAACTATCTTTCCACCTATTTTTGTGTTGTCTGCAAATTTGGCTAAAGTATATTCATATCCCACTCCCTGCTGGGAGCACCCATCTTATGGCCCAATGCTTCCTGTGTCTTCAAAACAGTTTATTTTTCCGCCTGTATAGATCTGTTGGGCAGAAGGGCCTGTTTCTGTGCTGTAAATTGTGTTCTTCAAGGAGATGTCCTGCACCTCGTCATCTTCAGCTGCTTCTTCATTAATGACCTTCTCTCCATCATAAGGTCGGAAGTGGGGATGTTTGCCAATGATTAGGACCATGAAACTGAAGCAGTCCATGTTAGAATGTGACAAGACTTGGATAATATCCACAGTTTGGCTGACAAGTGGCAAGTAGTATTTGAGCCGCACAATTAATATAGAGTCATCGAGTCCACATATGAACTACCCTCTGTGTGAAAAGAGATGTACAGCATGGAAACAGATCCTTCGGTCCAACCTGTCCATGCTGATCAGATATCCTAATCCAATCTAGTCCCACCTGCCAGCACCCGGCCCATATCCCTCTAAACCCTTCCTATTCATATACCTATCCAAATGCTTTTTAAATGTTGCAATTGTACTAGCCTCCACCACTTCCTTTGGCAGCTCATTCCATACACATACCACTTTCTGTGTGAAAATGTTGCCCCTTAGGTCTCTTTTATATCTTTCCCCTCTCACCCTAAACCTATGCCTTCTAATTCTGGACTCCCCCACCCCAGGGAAAAGACTTCGTCTATTTATCCTATCCATACCGTTCATGATTTATAAACCTCTATAAGGTCACCCCTCAACCTCCGACACTCAAGGGAAAACAGCCCCAGCCTATTCAACCTCTCCCTATAGCTCAAATCCTCCAACCCTGGCAACATCCTTGTAAATCTTTTCTGAACCCTTTCAGGCTGTGACCACTACCAGTACAAAGCAATCTAACCACCACCCCTTGACATTCAATGGTATTACCATCACTGAATCCCCTACTATCCTGGGGGTTACCATTGACCAGAAACTCAACTGGACTTGCCTCATAAATATAGTGGCTGCAAGAGTAGGTCAGAGGCTAGGAATAATGTGGTAAGTAACACAAGTCCTGATTCCCCAAAGTCTATCATAGCGTCCTAGTCATACAGCACAGAAACAGACCCTTCAGTCCAACTCGTCCATGCTGATCAAGTTTTGTAAAGTAATCTAGTCCTATTTGCCTGCATTTGACCCATATCCCTCTAAGCCTTTCCTATTCACTTACCTGCCCAAATGTCTCTTAAATATCGTAATTGTAGCTGTATCTACCACTTCCTCAGGCAATTCCACATATGAACCACCCTCTGTGTGAAAATGTTGCCCCTCAGGTTTCTTTTAAATCTTTCACTTCTCACCTCAAAAATATACCCTCTCGTATTGAATTCCTTACCCTAGAGAAAAGACCTTTGCTATTCATTTTATCTTTGCTCCTCATGTTTTTATCAATCTCTGTAAAATCACCTCTCAACCTCCTACACTCTAGTAAACAAAGTCCCCACCTAACCACCTATCTTTATAACTCAAATCCTCAAACCCAGTAGTATCCTTTTAAATCTTTTCTGACCTCACCAATTTAATACTATCCTTTCAATAGTAGGGCAACCAGAACTGTACACAGTACTCCAAAAGTGATCTCATCAACATCCTGCACAATCGCAACATGATGTCCCAATTCCTATATTACGTGGTCTGAGTAATGAAGGCAAGTGTGCTAAATGCCTCTTAACCATCCTGTCTACCTGTGGCGTAACTTTCAAAGAACTATGAACCTGAGCCCCTGGGTCTCTGTATTCGACAACACTACCCATGGCCGTAACATTAAGTATATAAATCCTGCCCTTGCCCATCTTTCCAAAAGGCAACAGCTTGTTTTTATCCAAATTAAACTCCCCTTGCCACTCCTCTACCCACTGGTCCAATTGATCAAGTTCACTTTGTAATCTTCGCTGTCGACTATACCGCCAATTTTGGTGTCATCCGCAAATGTACTGACTCTGCTTCATAAATTCTCATCCAAATCATTTATATGAATGACAAACAACAGGGGACCCAGCACCGATCCCTGCAGAACTCTGCTGGTCACAGGTCCCCAGTCTGAAAACAGTCACAAGTCAGGACTGTGATAGAATACTCCTCACTTGTCTGGAGAGGTGCATCTCAAAAACACTTAAGAATCTCAATCACAAAGCAGCCTGCTTGTTTGGTACTACATCCACATGCATCCACTCCTCCACCACTAATGCTTAGTGGCAGCAGTATGTACCATCTACAAGATGCACGGCAGAAATTCACCAAGAATCCTTCGGCAGCCTGTCCAGACCCATGACCACTTCCATCTGGATGACAAGGCAGCAGACACGTGGGAACACCACCATCTTCAAGTCTCTCCCATGCCATTGTGATTTGGAAGTATATTGCTATTCCTGCAGTTTCTCTTGCCTCAATTTCTCTTGATGCCTTTTCAAAGGCAACTACTGAAGGTACATTATATGGAGTGTCTGTTGGTAATTATTGCTTTTGTCTAGTTTGCAAGGTGTTATCTGGGCCCTTATGCAATCTTCTCTCAGCATTGGAACTGTCCGTTGAATATTAACTGTATGCAATGTTGTATTTCTTTTTTAATTTGACTGTGCTCACATTGAGAACATAACACACAAGGATAGACGTAGAATTGTCATTTTCAACACTGTTTTAGTTTTGCTATGTTGAATCAATTTTTCCTTGCACTTTATCTTTATCTTCTTTTAACTGTTGCTTCTTCTGTAACTCCTGTTAAATAATGCATTTCTAAAATAACTCATGTTTCTGACACTTAGAAGAAGCAATCTACCTGTCTTGCTTTATCTGATGTTTTTGGTTTTATTCATCTGATCCCTCTGTCCTTTGTCTACTCATGGTAATATAGGTGATGGATCAGAAGCCAATGCAGTTATCCGTTACAGTAAAGAACAACGCCCAACTACGTTGCCTATTCAACCATTTATTCTGCACCACCCATTGAGCAAACAAATTCCCAGGGTTCGTCCACTGCAGAACCATAGTGCATCTTCTGTTTCATATATGTACAGTATTCCAAGTAGTCAGCTGACAACAAATGGACATTCAAGTGGTACATCTAGTTCTTCTGGTGGTATGGTGTCGTTGGAAAATATAGCGACAGTAGGCAAGTCACAGAATGGATTCAATGCGGATGAGAATGAGAAACAGAGGAATTCTTCTCCCATAAATGAGTACTGTTCACGGAGGCCTGTACCAGATGCAATTAGGCCATCACCATTGGGCAGTTATTCACCAGTGAAAAATGATGCATCTATCTTGCAGAGTGGAAATTCATCATCTGCTGTGTCACCAGAAAGAAATTATGGAATCCACCCCCCAAGAAGTAGATCATGTCCTTTATCTGCGAATCTCGTTTCAGTTCAATCTTCCCCAGTAAAAGGTGCTGTTTCACCCATCAAAACTCATCTTCAACATATTAGAGATGAAAGAAAGAGTCCGAAGGAAGCTCCGAAGAAAGAACAAGGGAATTTTCAAACTGGACAGAGCTCCAGCTGTTGTTCCCATCAAATTGTATTGCCAATATCTGCTAATGTAACAGGAAATGGTGTCAGCAGCCATCTGAAACATCACAAGGATAACCAAGGCAGAAGTGGAAAAGCAGCACTACTTAACCATGTGGCATCAGGCTTCACATCTGGTAAACACTGACTTATTTTGTTAAAAATAACTAAATGGATTGGAGCTATAATTGCCATAATCTGAAATATTTCATTGACTACAAGGGTATATTGCTTGTGATCAGTAATGTAATTGGATTAGATTTCATCTCTGTTCAACCCCACACTACTTGCTGAAAGAAGCAAGATTTCATACAAGGAAAATAGAAAATCAAGATCTTGGCATTATTAAATTCTAGTAATAGGCATTTTCTTTCTCTTGTCCTGATTTTTCACTCTGATATTCACATTAGCACGTCATGTTGGTTGCTTCCTCATTTGTAGAATTAGATTGCCTAGTTCATAGATGTCTATATAGACATCTGTTGTTGAGAAGATCAAAGAAGTGATGTTTAAAGGTATCAACCATAAAGAAATCAGCTTTAAGCCATATGCTGGCGGAAATATTCCAGGATACTAATGGCAATTGTAGCTCACCTACTTGCAGAAATTTTATGATTCTACTTGGGCGGCATGATGGCTCAGTGGTTAGCACTGTTGGCTCACAGTGCCAGGGACCAGGGTTCAATTCCATCCTTAGACGACTGTCTGTATGGAGTTTGCACATTCTCCCCTTGTCTGAGTAGGTTTCCTCCAGTTGCTCCGTTTTTTTCCTGCAGTTCAAAGACGTGCAGGTTAGGGTGGGGGGTGGGCCTGGGTGGAATGCTGCTCAGAGAGTTGGTGTGGACTTGATGGGCCCAATGGCCTGCCTCCACATTGTAGGGATTCTATGATTCTAATCGGTATTAAAATCTGGAAGGAGCCTCACTTCTGGAAGCAAAGAGGCAAACCAAAATTAAAATACAGGTTAATGAAAATTAAATTCTTATTACATGGTAGATTTGGTTTTCCAGTCATTGGAAGAGGATCTTTTGAAAGAAAAATACCTGAAACGAGGAAAGGCAAGTCAAGTGAAGTTTTTTAAACTTGAGTTAAAACAATGTTATGAGTGTACCAATAACTTCAGGTTAGGAAGCTATGTAGTCATTCTATAAACTTGAACAATATCCTATAATTATGTTTTCTAATGAAATTGTGATTTTATAGTTTTAATACAAAATCTTGGAGTAGAATATTTTGAATATTATATAAGCATTCTTGAATGTGCGTTTAAATCACAAAATCTTTCTGACTCTTCTAAGTTTTTCATCTACTGTACTTTCTAGCTAATCACATTGCACCTCTGACACTCAAATGGAGAGAATATCGCAGAAGAAATCCCCTTGGTCATGACCGTATAAAAGGATTTGGCTGTAATTTGGAGCCTAAACAGTCAGGTCCTGGGATGATCAAGAAGAAAACATATCTGGAATTTTCTGGCAAAAGTGGTGTTAGCCATATTCGCTCAAGGCTATATGGTGCAGTTTTGTTTCATGCTTCTAGAATATATAGCCATATAGTTTGTAAAACTACTTTAATCTTATTTATTTCTTGATATCTTTTGCCCAAGTACCTTTGCTTAATACATTTCCACTGTACTTTTCTTTCTGTCTACTACTGTTGGCTGTTGAAAATGTCAGCAATATTTTTAATTTAAAAGAAAACAATATTACTGCTGGTTTGTGTGTTGATATGGATGGCATTTAGGTAAGAATTAAGTTCTGTAAGATGTTACTGGGCATTCATTTAACAATAATACCAGTATCAGCACAGGGCAAACAAGTGGCTCAATAGCAGATGTGCCAATATATGACTTAAGACATAGATGCATTGTAATGAACCCTTAGATATACAATTCCAAGTTGAAACACAAAGGAAGGAATTCCCCAAATACGTTAAGATAATTATCAAGTAAGCCAATTTTGGTAGTTTTGATATCATTCCTAATCCTCAGTTACAGGCTGTTAGTGATGAATGACCAGGAAAAAAACATACTTATTGCTCCCTCTCAGTCAAAGAATAATTAGAGAAAGGGGCATATCTGTTGCAATAATCCACCAGCAAGCAGAAATTCCTTTTGATACTAAATGCTGTTAATAGCACTTCTGCTAGTCACATTTGCCAAGTGCAGATATCTTTTTCAGGTAATTGGCACAAAACATTCATTTGATCATTGAGTTCCATTTCAAAGGCACTGCTCAAGGAATACGTTAAATGGCACATGTTTCAGGCAGTTGCCAGACGAACAGTGGTTTTTCTTAAAGTACACCGGAGCACGATATCTGGCTAGAGACAGTATATGGGAAGTAGAAGGTTTATTGTGCAGCACTATTAGTCTGCCCTTTATGACATTGTTTTTTTACATTTTTCACAAAGTTAAAGCTTAGCATCAGTTTGCAAACATACATGAGAAGTCGTGGGCAAAGACTGGCTGTTGTATTGACAACTGCTATTAGAAATTGTTTGTATACAATGACTTTCATTTCCAATGCTACATGCCCACTATTCCCATGCATTACCTCTATTCCTCATGTATGGGAGTGGGTGTCATGATAAGGCAATTCATATCCCAGATTAAAATGTGGGTTGACAGATCATGCTTTGTTGCTCAGCTTTAATGAAATGGTCTTTCTTTGAAACACAAGCATGCAATGTTGCAGATTTGGTTTTGACCATAAAACAGAAATTTCTTACTCAAAACAAATGAAGATGAAATAGAATAAACCAAACTATTTACCTAGAATACAAGTTTAAAGATTTCAAAACCTGTAGTAAACTACAATCTTGATAATCCCACAGTACCCATTTATAATATTCAAAGATGAGAGCGAGAATTCCCTTCTTTGTTAGACGTCGGGTTTGACATAGCTGTGGCTGTAAATTTGATCACTTCTTACTTAGATTCTGCAATATGTTAGCTTCAAGTAAGCCTTTCAAGGTTTTAGCCATAGCTTCAGATTTGGAACTTTAAAACTAAATTCCTTATACTGAGGAAATCTGTTTCTTAACCACTTTAAACTATTAGACCATAAGATATGGGAGAATAGACATAAATACAGCAGAATTAGGCTATTCAGTCCATCGAGTCTGCTCTGTTATTTAATCATGGCTGATATGTTTCTCAATCCCATTCTCCTGCCTTCTTGACCCAATCAAGAACCTATCTACCTCTGTCTTAAATTCACCTGATGACTTAGCCTCCATAGCAATCTGCAATAATGAGTTCCACAGATTAGCCACCCTTTGGCTGAAGAAATACCTCCTCACTGCCAGCATTCTCAAAGATCCATCCCAGCCTGGCAATATTTTTCTACAACCTTTACATTTGGAGATAGCACAGAAGCCTGAACACACGCACTAGCCGGTTTTGTAACAGTTTCTACCCTACTTTTGTCAGAATACTGAATGGACTCACAAACTCTTAACATTTGCCTGTACTTTTGTTTTTGGTGCTGCTTGCCTATTATTTACTTATCCAAGCAACTTAACTATATAATCTGCCTGTATTACTTGCAAGACAAAGCTTTTCACTGTGCCTTGGTACATGTGACAATAAATTCAATTCCATTCTAAAGTGTTGTCTCTTCACTCTAAGGCTGTGAGTTCAGGTCCTGGTCTCTCCTACTAATGGCAACATCTTTTCCACATCCACTCTATCTAAGCCTTTCAGTATTCTGTAAGTTTCAATCACATACCCCCCATCCTTTTAAACTCCATTGACCACAGATCCAGATTCCTCAACACATCATATTATAAATTCTTAATTCCCGCAATCACTCTTGTCACCCTTCTCTTGGCCTCCTTCAATGCCAGCTCATCCTTCCTCAGATACCATGCCCAAAACTGTTCACAATATTCCAAAGTCAGAAGTCATATTACACCAGGTTATAGTCATAGTCATAGAGATGTACAGCACAAAAATAAACTCTTTGGTCCAACTCTTCCATGCTGACCAGATATCCTAACCTAATCTAAACCCATTTGCCAGCACTTAGCCAATATCCCTCCTATTCATGTACCCATTCAGATGCCTTTTAAATGCTGTAATTGTACCAGCCTCCACCACTTTGTCTAGCAGCTTATTCTATACACGCACCACCCTCTGCGTGAAAAGGTGCCCATTAGGTCCCTTTTAAATCTTTCTGCTCTCACCCTAAACCTATGCCCTCTAGTTCTGCACTCCCCCACCCCAGGATCGAGAATGTGGTGTTGGAAAAGCACAACAGGTCAGGCAGCATCCGAGGAGCAGGAAAGTGGATGTTTCGGGCATAAGCCCTTAAGGGAAAAGACCATGTATATTTACTCCATCCATACCCCTCATGATTTTATGAACCTCTATAAGATCATCCCTCCGCCTCCAACGCTCCAGGGAAAACAGCCCCAGCCTATTCAGCCTCTCCCTATTGCTCAAACCCTCCAACTTTGGCAACATCCTTGTAAATCTTTTCTGAACCCTTTCACAACATTCTTCCTCTAGGAGGGTCCAACAGATTTACTTGAAATCACAAGCTTTTGAAGAGCTCTTCCTCACCTGATAACCTGTTGGACTATAACCTGGTGCCATGTAATTTCTGACCTTGTCCACCCCAGTCCAACACTGGCATCTCCACATCACTATTCCAAATGCATCTGACCAGAAATTTATATCACCTCAATATTACTTTTTTGCTCTTGTTTTCTAGCTGTGTTGAAATGAATGCTGGTATTGCATTTGCTTTCCTAACTGCCAACTGAATCTGTATGTTAACCTGAACAGAATCCTGATCTGGGACTCCCATGTCCCTTTGTGCTTCAGACTTCCGAAGTCTTTCCCGATTTAGATAATAGTCTTCACCTCTATTCTTCTTACCAAAATGTATAACCTCACACGTTCCCATATTGTATTTTATCTGCCACTTATTTTGCATTCTGCTAGCCTGTCAAAGTCCTTCTGCAGCCTCTCTGCTTTCTCAACTCCCATCTATCTTTGTATCCTGTCCCTCCATCTATCTTTGTATCCTGCGCAAACTCAACAATAATACTCTCAATTTCTTCATCCATATCTTTGATATCTAATGAGAATTGTTGTGGTCCTAACAAGGACCCTGCAGAACTCCATTAGTCACTGGCTACCATCCTGAAAAGACCCTTTTAATCCTACTCTTTGCTTTCTGCCAGCCAGCCAATCCTCTATACATGCCAGTACCTTGCCCCTAATACTCTGGGCTCTTCCCCTATTTAGCAGCCACCTGTGTGGCTCCTTCTCAAAGGCCTTCTGGAAATCCAAATACGTCATATCTACTGGCTCTCCTCTGTTTCACTTGCTTGTTAGCTCCTCAAAGAATTTTATTAGTTTTGGCACTCAGCTCTATTTTACCATGCACTTTCAAGAAGTCCGCAATCTCATACGTATTAGTGGACTCTAAAATCTTACCAAGACCAAGGTCAGGCTGACTGGCCTATAGTTTCTGGTCTTCTGCCCCTCTGTGTTTTTAAACAGTGCTATTAGATTATCTTCTTTTCTTAGGAGCAAATGTTTACCATCAATATCTTCTATCAAGATTTTGCCAAATACCAAACTGAAACCTCGAAGATTTTTCCCCAAATTAGAAGAGCTTTCCTTAACCAAAAGATTAAAACAATCAATCTATAACCTTCCAAACTAAAAGGCCAATGCATTTTTTTAACGAGCAAATGAAGTAAACATACTCCCAATGAAAACAAAGTTCTATTATACATCAGGAACTATCTCTTTCATACAGTCTTTAATAGGAATCATCTTGGCTACAGGGTTACTTAGAAGTTAAGCATTGAACCCCTTCAGACACACAGACCAAACCCATATGCCATTAGCTCAAACCCAAAATCTAAATTAAATGATCTTAAAATATATTCTGTTTACTATATGCACTTCTTATGTAATATAGATGAAATCCAAGATCTTGGTCCAACTTCGGAGAAACATCTCCAAAGTTCTATGATCCTTGAAGCAATTGGGCAAACCCTAGGAGACTGAGTGACAATCCCCAACAATCAAAATGCCTCCAAAATGATCAGCAGAACCTTCTCAAGTGCTGGTTAAAATGACAATAAATGCTGCTTTGCCAGGGTTGCCCATATTCCATGATTGACTTTACAAAAGTATTGAGCTGAAAATGTGTTGCTGGAAAAGCGCAGCAGGTCAGGCAGTATCCAAGGAGCAGGAGAATCGACGTTTCGGGCATGAGTTTACAAAAGTATTGGCCAGCTTTCATAACTTGTATTTATGTCTCCCAACTTTCCTAAACTGTCCAGATCAAGTAGCAACCATATAGATGGAGGTTATTCCTTCCATTATTAATGATTTCAACTTAAATTGGCCATCTACAAGTCAGAAATCATCAGTCACAGTGTGGTGGAATACTCTTCACTTGTCTGTTGAAGTTGCTCATCCAGTCATGAACCTTGATACAATTGGCATCTAATCCTTCACCACTACTGGTAGTAGTGTGAACCAACGGGCTAAAGCTTCTGTAAGAGCATATACTGAATGTTACTACCACCTAGAAGAACAAACTCAGTGGGCACATGTGAACAGCACTGCCCCCTGCAGTTCAATAGCAGAACTCACCACTTCCTACTTGAAGGTTATTCAAGATAGGCAATAAATGTTGGCACTGCCAGCAATATCCACATCCCATGAATAAATTTGACATGAATGAACAAAACAAAATTATCTCCTCTAGTTCAACTTGGATTTTATAAGTCTGTGCATTGCATTCAGGTAATTTCCCCAGTGTCTTTATACAGATCATTACTAGTGTGAAAAGGTACAGCCCTCAGAAATATCATGAGCTTGAAAGTTTTGTGTAGCCAATTAAATGAGTTGGTAAAACAGGCAATTTAAGATGTCAGTGAATTCTGGAATTGGGGTGAGGGATGCAAGGAAATATTGCATTTCATTGAAGAATGTTTGAAAAAGTATTATTAGTATTAAAATGCATTTAATTTAGTGATGGATTAAATAATATGATCTCCCTTTTTGTAGGCCAATCTGTGAAGCAACTTCAGAACTATTACAGTGATTTCTTTCCGGATTATTTTTCACTGGCTGAGAAACCCCCAGCTGAATTCTGTTTATCACCTGATGGAACCACAGAAAGTATCTCCATAGATTTGCTACAGAAAAAAGGTAAAATTTAGATTTTGACATCAGCCACATTGTATGCACATTATTGAAGGCAGAGTTGTCTTAAATTCAATATTTTCAAGATTAATATGTTTTGAATATATTATCAAAGTGTATCACTCACTCAGCTGACCAGATACGAAAAATTAGCATGTTAAGCATTTCCTGTGATCAATCAGTTGCACTCATATTAGGAAAATATTTTCTCTACGAGTGCAAGAATAAGCAATCTTAATCCCATTGAATTTTCATTCAAATAATTACAAATTAAATTCTGTGAACATTGTGGAATACAGTATATGAAACATTTAAATTTGTTTACTTTTAGGCTGATGTGTTAATAATTACAGTATATTTTTAATGAATGGCACCACTGACAGCCAAAATATTTCATGTGGTACAAAGGAAGGAATTACTATAAATCGTATGGATTGAAATTTTCTAACTCATTCGGTTTGTGAACTTGTCACGTTTAAACTTAGTGCAGCATTTGTCACACAATTGTTTTCTGTTCCAAATTGTATTTAAAGTTTTTTTTAAATGTAGTATAACAGTTGTCAATATAATATCCACTGTAGTGCTCATCCAACTTTATTATGGCAGGTCTTGTTAAGGCTGTGAACACTGCCGTTGATCTAATTGTAGCACACTTTGGAACAAGCCGAGATCCTGGTGTTAAGGTACGGTGATTAATGTGTCTGTGTTCTGATTTGATTTGAGTAGTCATATGTTTGTATTCCATTTTGTAGTTTGTTTCAACAAAAAAAACTAGAAAAAAATCTAACAGTGATGTTTTATCTTTTCCGCCAGCAATTTGTTTTCAACCTTACAACTTTTTCTGGAATGTTACAGTCAAGTGATTGTTTGCTGGGTTGAATTAACTAAATCTAATCTTTGCTGAGGAGAATCATCACATTGTTTGCACCTGCAATCTCTGATGTTTGGGTAAATTTTTCCATGGCTCATGGTGGATACAGCTTCTCCAGCAGTATGGGTGCATAAAAATATTAGGTTTTTGACTTTGTGTTCACTATCTCTAATTTTGACTGAGTCCCTTGTTACAGGACTGTTGAGTCTATGGGAAACTTGACTTATGTTTTGATTCAGTAGACCCTGATGTGAGTACTGGGAAGATTTGTGAAAACATTAGAAAACTTGACAAATGAAGGAATTTGTTGGAGATGTCATCTTAAAATATGTCCTTTGTAGTACTTTAACTCCTGGACTACAAGGACATACAAATGTACTGCCCTTGGCCATACTGCTACATTTGACGATAACCAGGAGCAATTGTCATCTTTTAGAAGCTAGTTAAAGAAAGACTGATCTAATCTTGCTGTTATTCATTGCCTATGACTGTGGTCATATTTGTTATATAAACAAAGCATGCTCATAAATTCTATTTAGTGAATGAATTAAAAACCGAGAACCCTGATGCATGAAAAACTTCCCTTGTTTACACAGATCCCCCCCCCATAATAATTTGTTTGTTATACTGGGGTTTTGCCTTTACTAAGGAGAAATAAATGTGACTGTTTTAGTACTACACTTGGCTTCCGATAAACATGTACGGCTGAGCAGCTCATCTTCAAAATGTGTTGCCTAAGCTAATGTTTGTATTGGCAGCCAGAAGTAAAAGAAACATGTACAATGTATACAATTTCATTATTACAAGGAAGCACAGCAGAAGCTACAGCAAACAGAAAATTTTGCCATGCTAGGGCATGTTGCAAGTATTTATGTTTTTGGATAAATGTAGGTCAAATGTGTATATTTTGGAAAATACAGAGTGCTTTCTTTTACTTACCTTTTAGATGATATGCTTTATTTTAAAAAAGGTTTAACGTAATTAGTTATAAGTAAGTTCTATCATCTAAAACTAGCAAATCTACTTTTTTTTCCTTACACACTCAAAGTTGTGCACTTGAATTTTATAACTTATTGTCCATGGATTTTCCCTTGTCTTGTATTTCTAACCATCACGGAAACTAGGAATATAAATTGTTTACATTTACAGCATTACGAATAGAGGGAAAGTATGTTCTTAGTACTGTTGCTTAAATATATGCACATATATTTGTAATCAAGTGCCATTTCTTTCTTATAAGTAATTATTTGCCTTGTTTTTGAGGACAGTTCCTGGATTCCCTTGACACAGATGCAACTGGTGTTGGCAGTAAAATGATAGAAAATTGATTTAAAGTAATGTATTTTGCCATAACAAATAAGAAGTCTGATAGGTGGCATTTTTTTCTTTACAGGCCAAACTTGGGAACAGTACAGTCAGCCCCAATGTAGGCCATCTTGTTCTTAAGTACCTGTGCCCAGCAGTGAAAAATGTGCTTCAAGATGGGTTGAAGGCATACATTCTGGATATGATCGTAGGCCAAAGGAAAAATTTACCATGGATTGTTATTGAAGCTTCTACTCAGCTAGGTATGGCTTTACACTTTCACCAGCAGCTATAGCAAGTCTTAGGATATTCAGTGCTCAGATTACAAGTAGCAATTTAATTAGGACTTCCAGCAATACTAAATAAAATTGAGATTAAGACTGGTTGATAGTTTAGATAACTAACATTATTATTTTCCCTTTTTGTTAAGGAGCACAAATTGGTAGCTCTGAAGCTGACACGTGAATACAATAAGAACTATCACTCAATTTTACTCTTGGGACTTAATAATGTCTTTGGTCTGAACTTTCAGTTATAACGGCGAACTAAAACCTTTGGGCCAATATGCTATATTTTCTCACATTTAGTTATATATGAAATTCTGATAACTGTATTTTTAAAAGGAAAACCCTGAAAATTGTACTTTTTTTATTTTTACTCTATTCCTTGGTTATTCATTTCTCTTCACTTTTTGGTTTTCTCTTTCTCCCCAACCCTTTGTTTTTCGCACCATATTCTATGCTTCTCCATTTTCTCCTGTTCTTTTGCCCTTTGTGTCTCTAATGCTCCCAGCCCCTGAACAGCATCATGCCCTTCCCCTGTTTTAATTTCCCATTCCCAAACCATATTTAATTTGGGGTTAAAATCACCCACAAAACTTTTGCATTGGATAGATTTATTGTGTATAAAGAGAATTTTGGTAAACTATTGAGAATGAAGTAAAGGTAACTTTGTTGTGCATTCATACAGACTGTGTTCGAATTAGTTGTATTTAATAGTATCACTAGATGGCAGTCAATTCTTCAACAATTTTCTTCCTATTCTTGATGGATACTTTAAAAATTAGAACAATTCCAACATCTGCTTTAATATTACCCTTAATATAAAAAAGTAGGAGTTGTTGGTTAGTTCGCTCAGCCAGTTGATTTTTTTTTATGCACACGTTTCATCCCTCTACTAGGTGTTGTCTTCAATGCTATGTAGCCTCCAGATGAAGCACTGTTGTGATCTGCCCAGAATTTATATGGTTCTGTCTGTCATGACAGGTGGTTCTATTTCTAGTTTTGTACTGTGGTGGTCTGCAGATGGGGTCTATTTCAATACATTTGTTTATGGTACCAGTGGATGAATGCCAGGCACCCAAGAATTCCTGAGCTTGTCTTTGTTTTGTCTATCCCAGTATCGTAATGTTGTTCCAGTTGAATTGGTGTCTTTCATTATCAGTGTGCTCGTGTATTCTGGTGGTGCATTTCCTGCCTGTTTGTCCTGTATAATCTTTCTCACAGTTGCTGCATGGTATTTTTTATATCACATTCGTCCTGCATGTTGTGGCTGTGGAGTATTTTGTCTTTGATAGTATCTGGTGAAGTATGTCTGTAGGTTTGTGTGCTGTCATAATTCCCAGAGGATGTAGGAGTCTTGTAGTTAGTTCTGAGACGTTATCATAAACAGTCCAAGTTAGAAAGCACACACCACCTTTATTAATAACATATTCACCAGGAGCAAGTTCACCAGAGAAGTAGAGAATAACTCCCGTTCTTAGATGAAGACGAATGAAGAATGGTGAATTCCTTACCAGAGTGCACAGAAAGGCTACACATACAGAATAGATTCTTAATTACAACAGTAACAGTAACTTTGGGGACAGTGACCACAATTCGGTGATTTTTACTCTAGTGATGGAGAGGGATAAGTGTGTACTACAGGGCAAGAGTTATAGCTGGGGGCAGGGAAATTATGATGCGTTGAGGCATGACTTAGGATGTGTAGATTGGAAAAGTAGATTCCAAGGCAAGAGCGTAATTGATATGTGGAACTTGTTCAAGGAGCAACTATTGAGTGTCCTTGATAAGTACGTACCTATCAGGCAGGGAGGAAAGGGTCGTGTGAAGGAGCCGTGGTTTAATAAGGAGTTGGAATCCCTTGTTAAATGGAAGAGGGCGGCCTTTGTAAAGATGAGGCGTGAAGGTTCAATAGGGGCGATTGAGAGTTATAAGGTAGCCCGGAAGGACCTGAAGAGAGAGCTAAGAGCAGCAAGGAGGGGACATGAAAGGTCCTTAGTTGGTAGGATTAGGGAAAACCCTAAGGCTTTCTATAGGTATGCTAGGAATAAAAGAATGACTAGGGAAGGAATAGGTCCAATCAAGGATAGTAATGGGAAGTTGCGTGTGGAGGCTGAAGAGATTGGGGAGGCGCTGAATGAATACTTTTCGTCAGTATTCACTCAGGAACAGGACATTGTTGTCGATATGAATACTGAGGCACGAATAAGTAGAATGGATGGCTTTGAGATATGTAAAGAAGAGGTGTTGGAAATTCTGGCAAGGGTGAAAATAGATAAGTCCCCTGGGCCTGATTGCATTTATCCTAGGATTCTCTGGGAAGCAAGGGAGGAGATTGCAGAGCCATTGGCCTTGATTTTTGTGACCTCTTTGTCTACAGGAGTAGTGCCAGAGGACTGGAGGCTAGCAAACGTGGTTCCCTTGTTCAAGAAGGGGAGTAGGGATAATCCTAGTAACTATAGGCCAGTGAGTCTCACTTCTGTTGTGGGCAAAGTCTTAGAGAGAATTATAAGGGATAGGATTTATGCACATCTGGATAAGAATGATGTGATCAAGGATAGTCAGCATGGTTTTGTGAAGGGCAGGTCGTGCCTCACAAACCTTATTGAATTCTTTGAGAAGGTGACGAAGGAGGTAGATGAGGGGAAAGCGGTAGATGTAGTATATATGGATTTTAGTAAGGCGTTTGATAAGGTCCCCCATGGTAGGCTACTGCAGAAAATACAGAGATATGGCATTGAGGGTGAGTTGGAGGTTTGGATTAGGAATTGGCTCTCTGGAAGAAGACAGAGGGTAGTAGTTGATGGCAAAGATTCATCTTGGAGTGCCGTCACTAGTGGTGTTCCGCAAGGATCTGTTTTGGGACCATTGCTGTTTGTCATTTTTATAAATGACCTGGAGGAAGGGTTAGAAGGTTGGGTGAGCAAGTTTGCGGATGATACGAAAGTCGGAGGAGTTGTAGACAGTGAGGAAGGATATGGCAGGTTACAGCGGGATATAGAGAAGCTGCAGAGCTGGGCAGAAAGGTGGCAAATGGAGTTCAATGTAGCTAAGTGTGAAGTGATTCACTTTGGTAAGAGTAATAAAAAGATGGATTACTGGGCTAATGGTAGACTACTTGGTAGTGTGGAAGAGCAGAGGGATCTTGGTGTCCATGTACACAGATCTCTGAAAGTTGCCACCCAGGTAAATAGTGCAGTGAAGAAGGCATATGGCGTACTGGCTTTTATTGGTAGAGGAATTGAGTTCCGGAGTCCTGAGGTCATGCTGCAGTTGTATAAGACTCTGGTGCGGCCGCTTCTGGAATATTGTGTGCAGTTTTGGTCGCCATACTATAGGAAGGATGTGGAGGCACTGGAACGGGTGCAGAGGAGGTTTACCAGGATGTTGCCTGGTATGGTAGGAAGATCCTATGAGGAAAGGCTGAGGCACTTGGGGTTGTTTTCTTTGGAGAAAAGAAGGTTTAGGGGTGATTTGATAGAGGTGTACAAGATGATTAGGGGGTTAGATAGGGTTGACAGTGAGAACCTTTTTCCGCGTATGGAGTCAGCTATTACAAGGGGGCATAGCTTTAAATTAAGGGGGGGTAGATATAGGACTGATGTTAGGGGTAGGTTCTTCACTCAGCGAGTCGTAAGATCATGGAATGCCCTGCCAGTAGCAGTAGTGGACTCTCCCTCTTTATGGGTATTTAAGCGGGCATTGGATAGGTATATGGAGGATAGTGGGTTAGTGTAGGTTAGGTGGGCTTTGATCGGCGCAACATCGAGGGCCGAAGGGCCTGTACTGCGCTGTATTGTTCTATGTTCTATGTTCTATGTACCCCAACGTCCACAAACAGAGCTGTGTCAAGACTTTATTCAAACAAGCTATAACACACTGTGACACCTCAGAGCTCTGCAAAAAAGAAGAGGAACACCTAGACAAAATCTTTGCTAATAATGGGCACCCTAATAGCTTTATTCACAGATGCCAACAGCAAGAAGACACCGCGTTCCCCAATACACTGACCATCCTAGTCAATATTAGAAATGTCTCAGCACTGACGACAAGACTCCTACATCCTCTGAGAATAATGACAGTACACAAACCAACACCCATACTTCGCCAGATACTATTCAAGACAAAAGACCCCATAGCCACAACATGCAGGACGAATGTGATATACAAAATGCCATGCAACAACTGCGGGAAAGATTACACAGGACAAACAGGCAGGAAATGCATCACTAGAATACATGAGCATCAGCTTGCAACAAAATGACATGACCAGCTGTCCATCATGTCAATATACACTGACATGAAGGACACCAATTCAACTGGGACAGTGTAATGATACTGGGACAGGCAAAATAAAGGTAAGCTCAGGAATTCCTGGAGCCTGGTATTCATTCACTGGTGCCATAAACAAACATGTTGAATACAGACCACTACAGTACAAAATTGGAAATAGATCCATCCGCCATGACAGACAGAACTGTATAAATTCTGGGCAGATCACAATAACAGTGCTTCATCCAGCGGCTATACAGCACTAAAGATGTCACTTAGGGGGATGAAACATTTGCAAAAAAAATCAATCAGCTCAACGAACTGACCAACAACTCTAACCACAACCTGCAGTACAGATCTTCACAAAAACCATTTTTAAAAAAGTGTCACTGAGAAGTGTGAGGAAACAATGTCTCTAAGCCAAAGAAAAAGCTGTTAGCAAAGGTGATCAAAACTTAATTAACAAGCAGACTTTAAGGAAGATGTTAGTGAAGGAATGTGAACCAGACAAGTTTACTAAAGGAACTGAGGAAGGAACTGGCAGAGAATTAGTACTAGGCCAAGTGTGTGAAGAAAGCAGAAGAGAGCTTTTTTTGTAAATAAGAAACTGGTATTAGTTGAACTGGTAATTCTATAAGAGGATGGTGCTACAGCAGCCTTTAGATAATCCATTGTGACTGTGGACATAGCCTTATCTCTTCACAGCCTCCCCTCAGGGCCATGGTAACTCAGCTGTAATGATCCTCTGAGTCTCCACAGGAATGCTGCCTCTGAGCCCAAAATTGTTCATTAATTGAAACAGGAACAGGCGTAGGCCATTCAGCCCCTCAAGTCTGCTATTACATTCAAGGTTAAAAATCACACAACAGCAGGTTATAGTCCAGCAGGTATATTTGGAAGCACTAGCTTTCGGAGCACTACTCCTTCATTGCTAACACCTGATGAAAGAGCAGCACTCCGAAAGCTAGTGCTTCCAAACAAACCTGTTGGACTATAACCTGTTGTTGTGTGATTTTTAACTTCACACACCCCAATCCAACATCAGCACCTCCAAATCATGATCACATTCAAGAAAATTGTGGCTGATCTAATTATAACCATAAATCCCCATCCTTGCCTTTTGTGATAAACTTTCAACCCCTTCATTAACAAGAAACTGTTTACTTCTACCTTAAAAATATTTAAGGACTCTGCTTCCATCGAATTTTCAGCAAGAGAGTTCCACGGTATCATAACTTATTGACAGAAACATTTTGCCGAATCTTTAAGTATTCCCTGTTTTTTAAACAGTGATCCTGGTTTTAGATTCTTCCATAAGAAGAGGAAACAACAAGACTCTTCAGGATTTTGTATGTTTCAATCAAGTTGCTTTCAACTCTTTTAAACTCCAGCAGAAACTAGCCTAGTCTGTCGAACTTTGCCTTATAAGACTACCTTCCATTCCAGATATAAATTTGGTAAACCCTCTCTAAACTACCTCCAACACATTTACATTTTCTCGCCAGTGACCTGTATAATTGAAGTGTAAGCTCCCGAATTCGATTTTAAACTCCCCTTGCAATATACACAAGAGCGTATCTTTGAATCTCAGAGCTCTGTAAACTCTTGCTATTTAGATAATATGCTTTTTTATTTTCCTACCAAATGGACAATCACATCATTTCCCCACATTATAACCTATTGGCCATATGTTTTGCTCCTTACTTTACCTATCAATATCTTTTTGTAGTCTCCTTGTGTCCTCTTCATAACTTACTTTTCTACCTATCTTTTGGTTGTGAGCAAATTGCGTACCATATCTCTAGTCCCTTCATCTAAGCCATAATATAAATTGTAAACAGTTTAAGTCCCAACACTCAACCCTGTGACACATCATTCGTCTTATCTTCCTGATCTGAAAAAGACCCTTTTATTCTCTGTTTCTTGTTAGCCAAGCAATCTTCTATCCTTGAAGAAGCTCTCTTCCTCCCTCTACAAGGACCCTCATCTTAATCTCCTTTCACCTATCGCATTCCCAATGCCCGTCCCCCAAGTCCCTCCTCCCTACCTTTTATCTTAGCCTGCTTGGCACATCTTCCTCATTCCTGAAGAAGGGCTTATGCCCGAAACGTCGATTCTCCTGCTCCTTGGATGCTGCCTGCTGCGCTTTTCCAGCAACACGTTTTTCAGCTCCAATCTTCTATCCATGCAAATATACTATCCTCTACATTGTGGTTTTTATTTTTCTCAGCACCTTTGATTCGACACTTTATCAAATGTCGAATGGAAATCGTATGTACAGTACTTCCATTGGTTCTCCTTTATCCACAGCACATGTTACTTGCTCAGAAAATTTCAATAGATTGGCCAAACATGATTTCCCTTTCACCAAATCCTGTAAAATTTGATTATCTTGAATATATCCAGGTGCCCTATTATAACTTGTTTAATAATCGCTCACGTTTTCCCTATGACAGGTGTCAAGCTAACTGATCTTTAGTTTCTTTCTTGCTTTCTCCCTCACCTTTTAATGATTTGCATTAATTGTCTTTCAATCTAATGGGATTGTCCTGGAATCAAGGGAATTTTGAAAAATCAAAACAGCGTATCAACTATTTCACTTGCCAATTCTTCTAAGGTCCTAGGAAGAATTCCATCAGCTCCCAGACATTTATCATACCACAGCTCTGACAATTTACTTGCAATTACTTGACTAGTTTTGTAATTTTGTTGAGTTCCTCCCTTCTATCTCCTGATTTATTGCTACTTCCGAGATGTTACTTTTATCCTCCATAACCAGATAATCTGACTGACGGATATTGTTCAGGGCAACAGGCATATTTTTACATTCAACTGAGAGCAGACAGGATTTTACCTTTGCACTTTATTCGGAAGACAGCACCTCCAGGGTAGCACGGTGGCTCAGCGGTTAGCACAGCTGCCTCAAAGCACCAGGGTCTCAGGTTCAATTCCAGCCTCAGGGTAACTGTCTGTGTGGAGTTTGCGCATTCTCCCGGTGTCTGCGTGGGTTTCCCCCGGGTGCTCCGGCTTCCTCCCACAGTCCAAAGATGTGCAGGTTAAATGAATTGGCCATGCTAAATTGCCCATAGTATTAGGTACATCAGTCAGAGGGTGGGTTACTCTTCGGAGGGTCAGTGTGGACTTGTTGGGCCGTACTGTAAGGAATCTAATCTAATCTAATATTCTGTCTAGCACTCACTCAATATTGCAACATCAGTTCTAGAAAATAATTGCCGTGATCACAATGATACGAAAAGAATCATTACACTTTAAATCATGAGGGTCAGGTAAAGTGAAACACAAGGGTCTTTTACCTTGGGGACATATTTTTAAGGTGAAAGAAGAAAGTTTTAAAAAGGTCATGAGGGCAACTTTTTTACGCAGAGGGTGGTTTGTGCGTGGAATGAACTGCCAGAGCAAGTGGTGAATGCAGGTACATTTACAACATTTAAAAGACTTTTGGATAAGTACATGAATAGGAAAGGTTTGGAGCGATATGGGCCAAATGCAGGCAGGTGGAACTAGTTTAGTTCCCCCCTACAACCCACCCTCCCATCCTGGCACCTTCCCCCTGCCACTGCAGGAACTGTAAAACCTGCGGCCACACCTCCTCCCTCACCCCTATCCAAGGCCCTAAAGGAGCCTTCCACATCCATGAAAGTTTTACTTGCACATCCACTAATATCATTTATTGTATCTGTTGCTCCTGATGCGGTCTCCTCTACATTGGGGAGACTGGGCGCCTCCTAGCAGAGCGCTTTAGGGAACATCTCCGGGACACCCGCACCAATCAACCACACCGCCCCGTGGCCCAACATTTCAACTCCCCCTCCCACTCTGCCGAGGACTTGGAGGTCCTCTGCCTTCTTCACCGCCGCTCCCTCACCACCAGATGCCTGGAGGAAGAACGCCTCATCTTCTGCCTCGGAATACTTCAACCCCAGGGCATCAATGTGGACTTCAACAGTTTCCTCATTTCCCCTTCTCCCACCTCACCCTAGTTCTAAACTTCCAGCTCAGCACTGTCCCCATGACTTGTCCGGACTTGTCCTACCTGCCTATCTCCTTTTCCACCTATCCACTCCACTCTCTCCTCCCTGACCTATCACCTTCATCCCCTCCCCCACTCACCCATTGTACTCTATGCTACTTTCTCCCCACCCCCACCCTCCTCTAGCTTATCTCTCCATGCTTCAGGCTCACTGTCTTTATTCCTGATGAAGGGCTTTTGCCCGAAACGTCGATTTCGAAGCTCCTTGGATGCTGCCTGAACTGCTGTGCTCTTCCAGCACCACTAATCCAGAATCTGGTTTCCAGCATCTGCAGTCATTGTTTTTACCTAGTTTGATCAAAGGGCCTGCATCCATGCTGTATGACTCTATGACTCTATAATTAGACTTATTTGAAGACCTTCAAGGTATTTCTTGGATACAGTACAGCAATGGACCATAATGCAAAGTTTTAAATCATTTGCATCTTCCACATGTATAGTTTCTTGAAAGTGGAGTCACAAGTAGATAGGATAGTGAAGAAGGCATTTGGTATGCTTGCCTTTTGTTGGTCAGTGCATTGAGTATAGGAGTTGGGAGGTCATATTGCGGTTGTACAGGACATTGGTTAGACCACTATTGGAATATTGTGTGCAGTTTTGGTCTCCCTTCACAGGAAGGATGTTGTGAAACTTGAAATCTTACAGAAAAGATTTAGAAGCATGTTGTCAGGGTTGGAGGGTTTGAGCTATAGGGAGAGGCGGAGTAGGCTAGGGCTGTTTTCCCTGGAGTGTCACAGGCTGAGAGGGGACCTTATAGAGGTTTATAAAATCATGAACGGCATGGTTATGGTAAATAGACAAGGTCTTTTCCCAAGGGTAGGCAAGTCCAAAACTAGAGGGCATAGGTGTAAGGTAAGGGGGCAAAGATTTAAAAGGGTCTTAGGGGACAACATTTTTATGCAGAAGGTGGTGCATGCTTGAAATGAGCTGCCAGAGGAAGTGGTGGAGGCTGGTACAATGGCAACATTGATGAGTATATGAACAGGAAGGGTTTCGAAGGAGAAGGACGAAATGCTCGCAAATTCGACTAGATTATTTTTGGATATCTGATCACCGTGGACCATTTAGATCCAAGGGTCTGTTTCTATGCTGTATATCTCTGTCTCCATATATGAAATAGATGCAATTAAAGGAAAATAATCACTTTGTGACATATGATGCAAATATGGATTCACCAACTTAATATAAATGAAAGGTGTGAATATCAAGGAATTTGCATTATTCTGAATCAGAAACTAAAAACTTCAACTGTACCAATAATTAGCTATATCTCCATTGTATCGGTTATTTTCTGAACTAAAAAGTAACAGAAAAAAAGTTCTCACCTCCGTTATCACTGTATCATCACCTTCGCTCACAGTTTTGTTCTTGACTCCTATCTGTTTCTCAGATGTATCTCATGGCAAGGATGGTTCTGCTGTCAGCAAACCCTGATGCCCCAGGACTTAATGGTATCTTTAATATTGGTTTCGTTCTTCAAGCTTTCACAATGAATGCCTTTTTTAGGCAGACATATCAAATTCCCACTTTAATTACAACTTAGTTAATAAGAATCTTGCCTTGCAGTAATTACCTTCCCCAGCTGCTGTTCTATTAGGATAATTTTTCTGACTTTCCAGTTTCCTCTTTGCTTTATCTTTTACCTCCTGCACCAACAACAGGAAATCTCTGTTCATGCATGATTTTTTTTCAGAAAGTAGCCGCACTTATACATTACTGACCTTAATACATGTCCCTCAAATTTATCACTTTAATACTTAATCATATCCTTAAGAAAATTAATAAAACAAATTACTTGCTCTATGTGAGACAAAGCATCGGTGTAGTTATGTAATTTGTTTTGGTGTGCTCGAACACAAAAAATTAAGAAAGATATTCTTGTTTGACCAATGCAACAACATACTCATAAACAGTGAGTACCAAACTAATACTAAATACTTAAAATCTTATGCTTGTTCTTCAATCGTTCAAAAGGTGGAGTAAGGCTGCCAGTGAAATGAATTGTATTCAGAACCTTTAACAGATGTCAAAGAAGAGGGACTGAGACTGTTTCAGCCTGATTTTTGCAAAATTTGTTGAAATTCAAGATCCTAAAACTGAAGGAGCTGTGTTCTAACTCAATTCACCACCCAAGCTCATCCAAAAATTCAAATGGCACATGCAAAATTAAATGCGTTATGCTATCATTACTGTTTTGACACTTGCTTGTTTTCATTTCAGGTCCTTCTACCAAGGCACTTAACAATCTTTTTTGCAAGATAAGTCAGTATTCTGAATTAACGAGTCACAGCACAAGATTTAATGCATTCATTTTTGGCCTTCTGAAGTAAGTTACTAATTGTTAGAACTTGAAAATAATATTGCACAAACAGTATTCAAAATGTTTTTTTGGGGTGTATTTTAAGAAAATTTATGTCTTCAGTGAATAGAGATGAAAGTTGCTATAAAGATTTGTTGAATCCTTCATCTATATTGTGTTTTGAAATAGTATTTAAGTTCAAGTCCAAACAAAGCTTTGCAGTAAACCTTACTTTTGTCACCACATTTTGGGCAGTATTTAATGGAGTTGATGAGGGTCTCAACTCTACATTCCTTCCTACTCCCCATCGCCCTTTATCCTGCCTTTCATTAGAAACATATCAGTTTCTTTCTTGATTATGTTGACTGATTCTGTCTCCACTGCACTCTGAGACAGTGAGTTCCATAGTTTCTAAATCCTCTGGAGAGCCAGTGAGAGCCCCTGCATCATTTTTACGAGAAGGCCAACTGCTTTATTGAATGGTAGCACCATGGAGAGGTGCCTGAGGCCAACCACTGAGCTGGATCCTCGACCATACATGAGTAATGTCAAATGTAGGGGTGAACAGACAGCTATTGCACAGAAATATGTCAGCAGCAAGGTCAGGGACTGGCTTTCAGCAGGATCCCAACTCCCGATGTTGAATCCCTTGATCAGGCGTCGAATGTCTTTCAATGTGGGACTCCCACAGGAGCCCTGATTTGCTTGTCATGCTCCCCTGCATATTGAACTTAGTAGTGGGATGTAGATCTCAATGCACTTAAAGTTCTCAATTGGTGGATAAATCAGGAAGACCATCCGACTGCCTTCCTGCCAAATGCTTAAGTGGACTGGAGGTGGGAAGTCTGCAAGGTCTTTACTTGCCCAATTGATTACTCCACAATTTCGGCCTTGGGAGTAGGAGTAGGCAACTCAGCCCTTCAAGCCCACTTCACGATTGAACATGATCATTGCTGATTTTATTCTGGACTCAACTCTACTTTCCTGCCTACTCCCCATTGCCCTTTATCCTGCCTTTCATTGGAAACATATCAGTTTCTTTCTTGACTATGTTGACTGATTCTGCCTCCACTGCACTCTGAGGCAGTGAGTTCCAGTTTCAAAATCCTCTGAGAGAGAAATAATTTGTCCTCATCTCAGTTTTGAACCTACTTCCTCTTACGCTATATCTATAACCTCTTGATGGAGATTGCCCCGCAAAAGGGGAACATCTGTTCAATGTATTTCTTACCAACCCATTTAGTATTGATATACCTCAGTCAGATTCCCCCCTCATTCATCTGTAATCCAGTGATTACAAGCCCAGGCTATTCAACCACTCCTCATATGACAGCACTTTCATCCCTGGGATCAACCTGGTGAAGCACCTCTCCATAGTCTTCTGTGCCACCACATCCTTCCTCAAGTAAGGATACTAAAACTTTGCAAATATTCCAGGGTGTGGCCTCACCAGTGCCTTATATAATTGTAACAACATTTCTGTACTTTTATAATCCAGTCCTTTCGCAATAAATGCCAGGGATTCCATTTGCCTTTGTTATTATATACCCAGTTTCTGCAAATCATGTACAAAGACACCCAGATCCCTCAGCATTACACTCTGCTTCCTATTTAAATAATTGGTCTTTTGTTTTATGGCCAAAATGCATTTATCCACATTGAACTCCATCTGCCAGATTCTGGCCCATTCTCCTAGTTTATCAGTATCCATCTGTAAACTATCTCCTTATCACAGCCTGCTTTCCCACCTATTGTATCATCCACAAATTTTACACTCTGTCCCTGCTTGCAAATCATTTATATAGATTGTAAATAGTTGCGGTCCAAAAACTGAATTCTGTAGCACCCCATTAGTTACAGGACCCATTTATCCCGACCCTATGCTCCTGCCAGTCAGCCAATCCTCTATCCAAGCTCCTTTACTCCCTGGGATCTAATCTTCTGGATCAATCTTATATGCGACACCTTGAAATATACCTTTGGAAGTTTAGATTTACCACATGTACCAGATTCCCATTGTCCATCTTGCTGGTTACATCCCCAAAGAACTCCAGCAGCATTGTCAAGCAGGACTCACCCTTCACGAAACTATTTCGAGAGTGTGGTGCTGGAAAAGCACAACAGGTCAGGCAGCATCTGAGGAGCAGGAGAATTGACTTTTCGGGCGTAAGCACTTCATCAGGAATCAAGGGCTTATACCCAAAACATCAATTCTCCCTGTTCCTCAGATGCGCCTGACCTGCTGTGTTTTTCCAGCACCACACTCTCGACTCTGATCTACAGCATGTGCAGTCCTCACTTTGTACTTCTTCATGAAACTGTGCTGACACTGGTGAATTGAGTTTTGTTTTTCCAAGTTATCTCTTCCTTTATGATTGACTCCAGCAACTTCTCCAGTACAGAGGTCAAAATAGCTGGTCTAGAGTTTCCCACTTCTTGCTTATCTCCTTTTTTTTGAATAATGGTGCCACTTTGCATGTTTCCAATCCACTGATACCTTTCCAGAATCCAGGGAATTTTGGAAAATCATGTCCATTGCATCCACAATCTCTGTTGCCACTTTGGGTGCAGGCCATCGGGCCCTGGGGACTTATCTGCCTTTGTCTTCTACCCAGTTATAATAGTTTCACCAAATTCCTCCAGTAACTGCAGTTTTTGGGAAGAAATTATTATTTCCACAGGGAAAACAGAGACAAAATATTTTTTAGTGCCTCTGTTATTTGAGTTTCCCATTATTACCTCACCATTTTCATTCTCTAAGGGTCAACATGGACTTTTACTATTCTGTTCTTTATATACTTTTGGTATCAGTGCTTATGTTTTCTGTTAGTTTCCTTTTGTAGTACATCTTAGCTCTTTAAATTTTGTTTTTAATAACTTTTTGCTGACATTTAAAGTTCTCCCATTCCTCTAGGGTGCCACTAACTTTTACAGTATGATATATCCTAGTATTTGCCTTTATGTTATCCTTGACATCCTTGTTAAGCAATGGATGATTTTTCATCTTTTTACAATTCCTCTTCCTCTCAGGAATACAGTTTAAATGAGAGGTATTTAGTATCTCCCAAAGTATTTGCCATTGTTCTTCACCAGTCCTGCCCTGTCATATTTGTCCAGTCCACTCGGGCTAACTCCTCCCTCTGGCCTGTTTAGTTATGTATTCCAAACACTAAAACTCATGCATTTGACTCTGTCTTCACTCCTTCGATCTGAATTTGAAACTCTGGTATGTTGTAGTCACTCCTTTCAAGAGAATTCTTAACAATAGGGCCATTTATCAATCCTTTCTTGTTACATAGTACCAAATCAAAAATAGCCAATTCTCTGGTTGGCTCCATGACGTGTTGCTCTAAGAAATAATTTTTTGTACCCTCTATAAACCTTTCTTCGAGGCTACCCTTGCCAAGTTGATTAATCTAGTCAATATATGCATGTTCAAGTCCCCCATAATTACTGTTGTACCTTTCCCACAGGTCCTCATTATTTCCAGGTTTATACTATATCCAACTTCAAAAGTACAGTTCAGGGGCCTGAAAATAATTCTTACTAAGGCATTCCTTCTCTGCCTTTTTTCCACCCAGACTGAATCAACATTTTGGTCTCTATGCCAATATTATTTCTTAATGGTACCCTTAACCAGTAAAGCAACTCCACTTTGTGTTCCTTCTTGTCTATACTTTCAGAATACTGAGTACCCTTGGACATTTAACTCCCGGTCCTGATCTTCCTGTTTCAATAATCGCCATCAAGTCGTATCCATTTGTCTTTATTCGTGCCGTCAGTTCATTGTTTTTATTCTGAATATTGCATGCGTTTAGGTATGAAGTTTTTAAATAAGTTCTACTGATTTGTCTTTGTCTTTTAATAATTTATTGTGCTTTCCACACTCTTCATCCTTACTTATTATTGTTCATCACAATCATTTGCTGCAATGTTCAACTCACATTTTGATCTTTTATGATTCCTTCCCTCAACATGGGTTGTTTGATCTGCTCTGCCTATATATTCTGTTAACGTCTATCTTATGCTCATTTTGTGACCTGCTGCTTGATTCCCATCACCCCTGACTTATTAGTTTATATCCACCTGAGTTGCAGTAGCAAACCTCCCCATCAGGATGCTGTGTCTCTCTAATTAAAATGGAAACTTTCGATTTTGTACAGATACCTTGGAAGAGATCTCAATAATCCAAAAATCTGAACCCTCCCTTCCTGCACCAGCTCTTCAGCCACTTGTTAAGCTGTACTATCTTCCTATTCCTTGTCTCCTTACCATGTGGTATGGACAGTAATCCCAAAGTTACAACCCTGGAGGTCCTGCTTTTTAACTTACGGCCTAGCTCTCTGAACTCTCCATACAGGACTTTGTCACTCTTCCTACTTATGTCATCGGTACCAATGTGTACCACTGGAGTCTTGTTTGTGGCCACAGAAATACCCAGTTGAGTCCCCAACTACCACCTGCACTTTGACACATAGTGCTGTATCACAGAGCAGGTTCTGGTGACTGCTGTGGTTATCCCCTGAACAGTGCCTAAAACAGTATACCTATTTAAGAGGGGGACAGCCGTAGGAAACTCCTGCACTGGTTGCCTATCCATTGTGACCATCACCCATCTATCTGCTTCAACATTGGGTGTGACCATCTCCCTGAAACCCCTGTCTGTGAGCCTTCTGACCTCCTGTATGATCCTAACTGTGTCCACCTGCTGCTCCAGTTGATCTAAGCAATCTGTAAAAAGCTGCAGCTGTATACATGATTTTGGAAAGTGAAGCTTTCTGGAACGGTTGAACTCTTCCAGAATTGCCAAATTTCACGGGTAGGGCACCTGATGCTCTAGTTACTGTTTAATTAAGAGAAATCAATATGTAAACCTCCCCCACCCCTTTATTTGGTTCTACTTAACTAGGTGGTCACTCGAGCAAATTTCTCACTAAACCTCACATTGATAGTATCCCACTAAGAACAAAGAACAATACAGCACAGGAACATGCCCTTTGGCCCTCCCTGCCTGCACCGACACATTTTGCCCTTTTATTTTAAAACTGTCTTATCTTACAGAATCTGTATCCTTCTATTCCTCATCCAGGTGCCTCTTGAATGCTGCAATTGCGTCTACTTCCATTACCTCCTCTGGCAACGCCTTCCAGGCATTCACCATCCTCTGTGTGAAAAATATGCCCCATACCTTGAACCTATGTCCTGTACTAATTGAGCCCTTCACCCTGGGAAAAAAACCTCATACTTTCCACTCTATCCATGCCATTCACAATCTTATAAATTTCTATCAGGTCACCCCTCAACCTCTTGCATTCCAGTGAAAGCAACCCCAGTATTTCTAACCTCTCTTCATAGCTGTAAACCCCCATACGAGGCAACATCCTGGTAAACCTTTTCTGTACGCTCTCCAAAGCACCCACATCCTGTGACCAGATCTGATTCACAAGTAAAAACAAATCAGACATGATTGAATGGCAGAGCAGACTTGATGAGCTGACTTATAAACAAATGTGGAGATGGGCATGAAATTCCACCCTTGTTGGTGACCACTGATTTTTACATATTGTCATAATCTGATTAATGTTTCCGTTTTATGCGACCTTCAGGTTTATGACTACTTTTGTTTGTTATCTTAAATGATCACACTTTTACTTGCAGAGAAAACCCACTTGTAGGAAATGGAAACTACCAAGTAATTTCTTAAGTGCACCAAATAATTTTTAAGACTTCTAGTCTCTATTGCATAATGAAGATAAAAACACAATAAAAACGGTCTCTTCCACAAGTACTTTGCATTTTATCCCAGAATGAACTGCACCTAATTGTCTCAACCTTTGAACATTTACCGGCCACACTGGCAAGCCTGGAACTCGTGTCCTATATTTGCAGTGACCCCAGTTTTAGCTGGTGGAGAATTAAGTTGTCTGTAGTTGCCTCACATACAGTCCATGGTGACTTGATGCCAACTAATGCACCACCATCACTTGCCATGAACCTGTACTTTTCATGCCAACCCATGCCTGTCAACTACTTCCATGACCCCTTATGCTGTCAGTAAGACATAGGAGCAGAGATTAGACCATTTAGCTCATCAAGTCTGCTCTGCCATTCAATCATGTCTTATTTGTTTTTAATCCCCATTCTCCTGCTTTCACCCCATCACCCTTGATCCCCTTGATTCTCAAGAACCTATCTATCTTGGTCTTAAATACACTCAATGACCTGGCCTCCACAGGCTTCTGTGGCAATGAATTCCATAGATTCGCCACTCTCTGGCTGAAGAAGTTTCTCCTTACTTCTGTTCTAAGAGGTCTTCTTTTTGCTGTAAGGCTATGCCCTCAGGTTCTATTGTCTTCTACCAATGGAAGTTTCTTCCCAACATTTCCTTTGTCTAGGCCATTCAGCATTCGGTATGTTTCAATTAGATCCCCCCTCATCCTTCTAAATTCCATCAAGTATGAGTCTTCAAATGTTGCTCATTCCTGGGACCATTCTCATGAACAACCTCTGAACATGCTCCAGGGCCAGTACATCCTTCCTGAGATCTGAAGCCCAAATCTGAGCACAATACTCCAAGTGTGTCCTGACCAGACCCCTGTAGAGCCTCGGAAGTGCATCCCTGCTTTGATATTCAAGTCCTCTCAAAATAAATGCCATCATTATATTTGCCTTCCTAACCACTAACTCAACCTGCAAGTTTACCTTGAGAGAATCCTGGACTAGAGCTCCCAAGTCTCTTTGCACTTCAGACTTCTAAATTTTGTTTCCATTTCGAAAATAGTCCATGCCTCTATTCTTCCTACCAAAGTGCATGACCTCATACTTTCTCACATTGTACTCCATCTGCCACTACTTTGCCTCCTCTCCTAACCTGTCAAAATCCTTCTACAGCCCCTCTCCTCAATGCTACATGTCTGTCTAACAATCTTTGTATTGCCTGCAAGCTGAGCCAGAATGCTCTCCGTTCCATCATCTAGATGGTTACTGGATAGTGAAAAGTTGTGGTCCCAACATTGAGCCTTGAGGAACATCACTTGTCACTGGCTGCCATCCTGAGAAGAATCCCCACTCTCTGCTTTCTGTCAGACAGCCAAGCTTCTATCCATGCTAGTACCTTGTCTCTAACAACATAAGCCTTTATCTTATTATGTAGCCTTCTGTCTGGCACCTTATCAAAGGCCTTCTTGAAGTCCAGGTAGATGACATCCATTTGTCTAGGCCATTCAGCATTCGGTATGTTTCAATTAAATCCCCCCTCATCCTTCTAAATTCCATCAAGTCTTTGGTCTAACCTGCTTGTTACTTCCTCAAAGAATTCTAGCAGATTTGTCAGGCATGACGTCCCCTTTGCCCTATTTTACCATACAGTTCCAAGTATTCAGAAATCTCATCCTTCACAATGGATTCCAAGATTTTACCCACAGCCAAGGTTGGGCTAATCAATCTGTAATTTTCTGTCTTTTGCCTTGTTTCCTTTTTAAACAAGGGTGCCATGTTATCGATTTTCCAGTCCTCTGGAACCCTTCCTGATTCTAACGCTTGCTGAAAGATCACCACTCATGCCTCCACTATCTCTTCACCTGTCTCCCTTAGAACTCTGGGGTGTAGTCCATCTGGTCTAGGTGATCTATCGACCTTCAGGCCATGTCAAACCATTGCAACTCCTGCTTCTTCGAGACCCATTCATTCAATAAGCATCCAATACAGCGCCTATGAGCTGTAAAATAACAATGGTAAATGTACAACTGCTTAGAGGAAATAAATAAACCCTGATGGGAAAGAAACTCCTCCCCCTGCTAAAAATGATAAAGACCATTAAAGTATATTAGGAGAAAGTGAGGACTGCAGATGCTGGAGATCAGAGCTGAAAAATGTGTTGCTGGAAAAGCGCAACAGGTCAGGCAGCATCCAAGGAGCAGGGGAATCGACGTTTCGGGCATAAGCCCTTTCAGGGCTTATGCCAGAAACGTTGATTCTCCTGCTCCTTGGATGCTGCCTGACCTGCTGCATTAAAGTATATTAGTTAAATAACAGAAAATTCAAATACTTCACACTTCATAATCTTGTCCAGATAATCACTGAAACATTTACAGAAGAGATCACAGAAAACCTTACAATAGTAAGTTCTCAGTCAAACAAAATTAACAGTTCTCTTCACTGATCAGAATCCTAACTAAATCAATGTTTATTAGTTTGGGCTCTCAGCCAAACATTGTAACAAGAAAAGGTTTATATAATGAAAGATTAATATCTATAATAGTGATATGATCCAAGATGATGGTAATACTGGACATGCCAGATTCCAGAGTGAAACATGGCTTAATAAAGCACATGTTTTACTATTGCAGTTATGTTACTGTAGTCATCAGCTATTGACAGACTTGTGTGAATATGTTCAATATACTTGCAGCAAGGAGTAAATGTATTACACAAAAGAATAAGGAAAAAAATAAAGCAAGATATGTGACAATTTGCAGAGATCTTAAATAACATAAATCACAATCCAGTCCTTTTTCCGAGCACTCAATCCCAGTTAAGAATCAATCCTGTCTTCACTTTAAAATTTCTACTGAATTGACATGATTGTAAATGTTCCTTTTCAGGGACTTTCTGCAAGTTTACCAGATGTGATTCTCTTCATCTCTCCTAGAGACACACAAAATACAGGCTAACTCACAGATTTATGTTTCTTAACTTTAAGTCAAGCTCAGACTTTTTCCAGCTGCTTGGACTGCTAAAATAGCCCAAGACTTCTCTCCAGCTCTGATGGCCTGGAAACTGCCAGATTAAAGCAGTCCTTCTATTTGTGTGGATCTTATCTTCTTCTGAACTGAACTTGCTTGTGACCCCTGACCTCTCTGACTGTAGGTTGGAGCAGCTCAATTTTGTAAACACATCAGCAATTATCTCACTAGCTAAAATTCATTTAACTTAAGTTACGTACTCTCTTAAAAGTGCTGCATTGAACACTCTGTTAAAAATGACCTTCTGAACTTAAAAAAACAGTCACCCTTCAGAACTAAAACTAAAAGCCTGATTTACTTCTGTTTCGGATGGAGAGGCTGGGAGAGATGGAGCACCCATGGGGCAGACCTTGCAGCAGTGCCTGATGTGGAAGTGGGCCCCCTTGAGGGTGGTATTCTACAGCCTGTTTTCATGTCCAAGACCTGAAGAGAGTGATCACTGCCCTTCCTGCTCCCAAACTCCTCTTGTTAGCATTAAAATTGACACCAAGAGGGAAATGGGTCTTAAGGACCCTCGATTGGGATGAGGGCACCTCGGCTTCTTCGAGACATCTCTTGCCTCGTGTCAAGTTTATGGGGAGTGTGGCAAGACTACCATCATGGAAATCTGACAGTTCCCCACTATTGGAGGAACCATAAAATTCTGACCTATGTTTTACTCATCATCATCAGTTAAATTTCAGTTTTGCAAGCTAACTCCTATTACAGTCCAGGCACCATTGTCATCACTGATTCCTTACTGACATCCAGTTTGTAATCTTTTGGAGAATCTAATTAATCAAACACTTCTTTGATTTCTATAACCTGTCCCAAAATAAACTTGCTCAATTATCAAGCCAGTGCAAAGAAGATTATTGCCACACTCCCCATAAACTTGACACAAGGCATAAGATGTCTCGAAGAAGCCGAGGTGCCCTCATCCCATCCTTAAGGACCCCTTCTCCAATGTATCAAATGAATCGATATCAAACTTACACTTATCCAAAAGCAAACTTCTGCGGATACTGGAAATATGCAATAATAATAATAATAATAATAGTAGGAAATTATCTACAAGTCTGGCAGTATCTCTTGAGAAAGAAACAGATTTAACATTTTGGATCATTATCTTTCACACACTACTGTCCACAGATGTGGAATAATTTTTAGCATTTTCTGTTTGTATGTCAAATATACATTCCTCTTTCTACTAAATTCCTCCAGAGCATTGCTCCACCATGTGGTAAACTGAAGAAAGGTTTATTTTCCGACTTTGATTTTGCTAAAGACTCAATTTTTGATCAGAATTAAAATATCTAACTAGTTCTTATGGTATTATCCATATGTTTTGCCACTTCTCAAATCTCAAATCTTGAAATAATTCTAGTTGTTTTCGATTGAATTGGTCTACATTTGCACGAGTTCTGGGCTTCATGTTGCCCAAATTTACTGAATACATTGTCTTTTCATTGTATTTTTCTTTCCAGTAGCTGATGTTGTGAAATCCTCTCCTTTCGCTTTTAAATTTTTTAAAATTGGGTTCTCGTGGTTGATTTTTTTTGAGAAGTGTTTAATCTGTTGCAGTTATATGCTTAATCATAGAATTTGCAACAAAATATAGTATAAATTCCTTATTAGTTATGGTGTAAATAAACTTTGTTCTTCGATTAAACATTTATGAAGTAATTGCTAAATGGTTCCATTGTATTATGCTTACATGACTTTGTGTTCTTTGATGCAGTATCAGATCTTTGGAGTTTTGGTTTAATCATTTGTATAATCATGAAGGTAAGATCAAGTTACAGATATCGTTGCTAAACTCTTTCAGTTATAGTAATTAGTTTACATGTACAATATTAAAGATTAGAAAGAAATTCCTTGTGAACTACCATGGCAGGTTAGGACTTCAATCTGCTGTTCTACTCCGCTGCTCTGACCTCATTCCACATACAATTATAAGAGTCATTCGCATAAAGGAGAAAGCATTCTGCCCCTTACAGTTTGGAATTCGAGAGCAGGACTGGTTGCTGCATTTGGTATGGAGAAAAACCTGCTAGCCTAACTGGAAAATAGTTCATCCCTTCCTCATCCTCGGTGTAATTTCTATCTTCTTAAAGGTATTCATCTCTAAATGTTTAAGCTCGCAAATAGCATTGTGAATCACACAAAGATGGTAGTTAATAGTGGAAGTGGGCCATTCAAGCCTGCTCTTCCATTCAATAAGAATAGAGTCCACAAATAGCTGTTGTATTGGCAACTGTACTTGTAGCATGCTGGTGTATAATAGATGGAAATGGTGTGATACTGATTTAGAGTAGCTCCTCCCTGTTTCACACCCATTAACACTGTTAGAGGGTCCCCATTCCACACCATCAAGTTCAAATTAAATGATTACAAGTTTTGGGAAACTTGTGTTGTAAAGGCATAAAGGTGTACAGCATGGAAACAGACCCTTCAGTCCCAACTTATTCATGTTGACCAGATATCCTAATTTAATCCAGTCCCATTTGTCAGCATTTGGTCCATGTCCCACTAAACCCTTCCTATTAATGTACCCATCCAGATGTGTTTTAAATTTTGTAATTGTACCAGCCTCTTCCACTCTCTGCCTGAAAATGTTGCCCCTTACATCCCTTTCGAATCTTACCCCCCTCACCTTAAAACTATGCCATTTAGTTTTAAACTCCCCTACCCTGGGTAAAAGACCTTGGCTATTCACCCTATCCATGCCCTTCATGATTTTGTAAACTTCTATAAGGTCACCCCTCAGCCTCCGTGCTCCAGGGAAAACAGCCCCAGCCTATTCAGCCTCTCCCTACAGCTCAGACCCTTCAACCCTGGCAACATCCTGGTAAATCTTTCCTGAACCCTTCCAAGTTTCACAACATCCTTCTTAAAGCAGAGAGACTAGAATTGAATGCAATATTCCAAAAGTGGCCTAGCCAATGTCCTGTGCAGCCACGACTTGACATCCCAACTCCTATACTCAATGCACTGACCAATAAAAGCAGGCGCACCATACATCGCCTTCACTATCCTGTCTACTTGTGACTCTATTTTCAAAGAACAATGAACCTGTACTCCAAGGATCTTTTTGTTTGGCAATGCTCCCCAGGGCCTTAACATTAAGTGTATAAGTCCTGCCCTGGTTTGCTGTACTAAAATGCAACACCTCACATTTATTTAAATTAAACTCCATCTGCCACTCCTTGACCCATCGGCCCATCTGAACAAGGTCCCATTCTACTCTGAGATAAACCTTTTCACAGTGCACTACACCACCAGTTTTGGTGTCATCTGAAAACTTAGTAACCATTGCTCTGATATTCACTTCCAAAAGCAGTGGATCCAGCATCAATCCTTGTGGCACACTGCTGGTCACCGGCCTCCAGTCCAAAATGCATTCCTCCACCACCACCCTTTGCCTCCTACCTTCAAGCCAGTTTTGTGTCCAAATGGCTAGCTCACCCTCTGATGCTGTGATCTAACCTTGTTAACCAGTCTAGCTTGCGGAATCTTGTTGAACGCCTTGCTGAAGTCCATATAGACAATGTCCACCATTCTGCCTTCATCAATCTTCTTTGTCTCTTATTCAAAAAACTCAATCAAGTCAGTGAGACATGATTTTCCACACAAAGCCGTATTGACTATCCTTAATCAGTTGTTACCTTTCCAAATACATATAAATCCTGTCCCTCAGACTCTTCACCAACAGCTTACCCACCACTGACATCAGGCTCATTGCTCTGTAGTTCCCTGGCTTTTCCTTACCATCTTTCTTCAATTAAGACACCCCCTTAGCCACCCTCCAGTCTTTCAGCCCCTCACCCATTGCTATCAATGATACAAATATCTCAGCAAGGAACCCAACAATCACTTCCCTAGCTTCCCACAAAATTTTAGGTCCCAGGGATTTATCCACCTTTCTGCATTTTAAGACATCCAGCACCACCTCCTTTACAATATAGATCCTTGTCAACATATCACTATTTATTACTTCAAGTTCTCTAGTTTCTGTGTCCTTTTCCACAGTAAGTACTGATGCAAAATACTCATTTAGTATCTTACTCATCTCCTGCAGTTTCACACATAGAGGTATACAGTGACAGAGAGAGATGCGTAGTTTGGATTTCGTTTCCTGATAAAGGTCCAAGTTGGACTAAAAAGGTACCTGGAGGAGAAAATGGAGACACTTCTAGAGATCGTCACAACTAAAGAGTATTTTATATGGTGAAAAAAGAATTTGGAAATATTTAGCGGAGAAACAAACTGCAATTAATCTTTGAAAACAGGATTGTGCTAATGTACTAGAGGATGGTAAATGTTACATCATGCACATTATTTGTTTCCCATTATCTGTGTTTTCAAGCTTATTTTATTTTGTTTAGGAACTGAACTGACATGTGGTATGTGCAAGTGCGCAAACTTGCTACAAGGTGTACCAGAGACTGCTTTAGTAAAAAAGGGACAGTAAGCATGGATGACTAGGTCTGAAGCAGGCATTCGTCCATTTACCAAAAATGTTATGTTCTATTAGACAGTGAGCCTTACATCAGAGTAGGGAAGTTATTTGAGAAGAGTCTTAAGATATACTCATATTTGGAGAAGAGTAGACATCATGGATATAGTCAGTATGGCTTTATGCGGGGACATCTTATCTCAGAAACGTAATTGAATCTTTTGAGGAAGAGACAAGGATGATTGATGAGGGTAAGACAGTGGATGTTATCTACATGAACTTAACTAAAGCATGGTAGGCTGGTCAAAAAATTGAAGTCACGCGATTCGTGGTGAATTATTAAATTGGATACAAAATTGGCTTGTTCATAGAAGACAGAGGGTAATTGTGGAGGGGTGTTTTTTTCTCATTGGAGGTCTGTAACCAGTGGTGTTCCACAAGGATCGGTGCTGGGACTTTTGTTGCTTCTATTACATATAAATGATTTGGAAGAATATGTCGGTGGTCTAGTTAATAACTTAACTGGTTACATGAAAGTTGGTGGACTTGTCGATAGTGAGCAAGGTTTCAACAGACACAACAAGATAGAGTTTAATCCAGACAAGTGTGAGATGATGCATTTTGGGAGGTTAAATGGAAGAGAAATGAAAACAGTAAATGGAAAGATCCTTCGGACCATTAATATACAGAGCTATCTTGGGGTACAAGTCTTGAACTCTGTGAAAGTAGCAGCACGAGTAGATAAGGTAGTAAGGAAGGTGTACAGGATCAGTTGTGGCATTGAGCATAAAAGTTGATAAGTCATGTTGAAGATGTGTAAGATTTTAGTAAGGCTATATTTGAGTATTGTGTGCAGTCTGGTCCCCACCCTGTGGAAAGGGTGTGGAGACTCTGGAGAGGGTGTAAAAGAAGTTTACCAGGATGTTACATGGATCGGAGTGTATTAGCTTGGATTGTTTTGTTAGAGCGTTGGAGGCAGAGGGGCAACCTGATAGAAATATATAAAATTATCAGAGGCATAGATACAGTGTATTTCTCAGGGTGGAAATGTTAAGTCCTGGGGGGGCACAGGTTTAAGGTGAGAAGGAAAACTTTAAAGGCGGTGTGCGAGGAAAAGATTTTTTAACACAGACAATGGTAAGTGCTTGGAATATGCTCCCAGCGTAGAAGCAAGTATGTCAACAACATTTAAGAGGCACTTCAACAGACACATGAACAGACAGAGATAGAGGGACACTGACCACATGCAGGCAGATGGCTTTAAAATGGTTTCGTGGTCGGTACAGGTGTTGTGAGCTGGAGGACCTATTTGTGCTTGCCTCTGGTCTCTGCTGCATAGTTGCTTCTCTGTAAGGCATCCCCAGGAATAACAAGATTACCAATACATAAGTGTATTTGAGATATTTAATGTAATTTCTGGCACATCTGGTCCCAATTCCGAAATCTCTGGCCTGCGAGTTCACTCCTTCGGATCTCTGCCCGAGATATATCTCCAGATTCAAACCCCAAACCCCACCAGCAGCATTCTAAGTATTACTTTCATTTGTCTCTCCACAGATGCTTTCAGATCAGTTTAGTTTGTTTCCAGAACCCTTCTTTTTTATTTCAAATCTTCAGCTCAGTTGGCTAGATAGCTGGTTTACAATACAGTGTGAGGCCAACTGTGTAAGTTCTGTTCCCCGTGGGGCTGAGGTTATCATGAAGGACTCTCCTTCTCAACATCTCCCCTCACTTCAGATTAAACCATCACTAGTTCATCTCCCTTGACTGAGAGAGCAGTTTTATGGCATAGGAGATGATGCTGATACTACCTTTATTTAATTTTTATATTATTATGTCCCTCTCAGGGTCTGTGCTCTTTGAACTCAATATCCCTAACTGGAGCGTACTGTTCTCTCCCTAAACCCCAATCATAAATCCTGATGCCAACCCATTGTTCATCTAGACTGCTGTGGTATAAGCCAACAATTTCCTGAATTTTGGAGTGCTAAGCTGTGCGGGCTTCCAATGTAGTGCTCTTTTGATTGCAATGAACCCAAAATTCAGGAGTCCTCATTTAAATACAAGCTATTAATACTGTGGGTTTGATGCCATTTCTCTAGCCCTAAATTTTAAGGTTTGTTATGTAGGTTGTTCACTGGACAGGGGAACTCTGATTGTTCGTAGTCTGTAATGAACACATCTGGTTTTGCAAGCACTTGCTTATTATTCAAACCTGCAGAAAACTGGTTATATTGTTGAATTTTGTCTTGGAAGGTGCCTGCATGCATACTTGTCAAGCAGCAGTGCTTCTGTCCTGTGAACTATAATGATAACATTGATTCTGACAACTTTTAAAAAGATATTTGGATTCCCATTGGCTGCCTGAAAGGGGTTGCATAACAAGCTTTCTAATTTGCTTTTCCTATAACAAAGGGGAGGGTGTGGTACTGTGGTAATGTCATTAGATAACAATGGATCATGGGTTTGACTCCCATCATGGCAGGTCATGAAATTTGAATTCAATTTTTTTTAAAAATCTGGAATTAAAAACTAATCGAATGACCGTATAACCCTTGTTGGTTATTGTAAAAATCCACCTAGTTCATTAATGTCCTCACCTGTCCTGGTCTATATATGATTCCAGACTCTCAGTAACGTGGTTAACTCAGCTGACTTCTGAAATGGCCTTAGGAGCCATTCAGTTCAAGGGCACAAAGGGATGGACAATAAATTCTGGTCCAGCCAGTGATGCCCACATCCTGTGAAAGAATGCAAAAGAAAATTAAAAATAATAATGGATTTGACATTAAATATTTAGTAATTAATATTCTAAGCTGCAGCAAAGCTCCGCCTTATTAGCATTTTAACATGACTAATACATATATCAGTCTCCACAGAATTGCAAATCTCACAGGAGTTAATCTAATGATACTCTGCTTCCCAAGAGCCCACGTTTTGCCTTTTCATCAAGTCATAATGTCTAGTGACAGTCAAAAGAGCCTAGCTCCTGGATTCTGAGCAATCTGTAACTGAATTCCAACATCATAGCTAACTCTGATGAACCTAGGTCATGCCAGGCTGTATCTTTCAGACTTAGTAATTTCCTGTTGTTTCCCTATCCTCAGTTAGATGAACAGCAGTAATCTGCAGTCTAATTATGTGCTAGGAATGGGCTGCTGTTTCCTGTTTAATTGCAGCTGATGCCGTCTCTTTCTGTATTTCTGTTTAATGTCTCCAAGACAGAGAGCCTAAAATAGCAAGAATATGTGCTTTGCCTTTATTTTCAGGTGTTAAATATGGCATGTGGATTTCAATAGCACCTCATCTGAGTCTAAAATCCCCTTGTAACCAGGTCACATAGATGTGTCATGGGCAGAACTTGTAGCAAATCACATGACTCTTCATTATTCCATTTTGTTTTAAGTGGAAGAGGCAACTTAAATCATATACAGCTTATGGAACCTTGTATTTGAAGTCATATTTTTCATATCTCAAAACTAAATTGTAACACTAATTGATTCTTTTCTTTCAATTAGATATTATTGGAGTTCACTATCTACCTACTGGTTTCCTAGCACTGTCGCACAGTGTTTGTCAACCACTGTTTGAGGAGCTCCTTCTTTTACTGCAGCCTCTTTCGTTACTGCCATTTGATTTAGATCTGATGTTTGAACACTATGTTATCCAAATGAACATGGAGCAACAAAAGAAGAAGGAACAACTCAAAGTCAAGCAGGATCTCTTGCAATCTGTGCACTCTACCTTTCAGCTCATGAGGAACCATGGTAGTAATGTAGGTTTGGGACATGAACAGGACAGGGAAGACCAATCAGAAGGATTTACACTAAAAGGTATAACAGCAAGGGATGCTGTAATACCCAATAAACATGAAGATGTCCAGAATGTTGAAAAAATTAGAAAGGAGAACGAAAGTGAAATTAAAAAGGACAAGCAAGCAGGATGGTGGTACCAGCTTATGCAAAGCTCACAGGTATATATTGAAGGTTCTTCAGAACAATCAAAGTTTGTAAGCTGGGAGAAGAGAAAGAAGCAAAGTACAACTACTGTACTTCCTCAGTTAAGCATCAGTACAGAGAAAAAGTCACTCCGAGAGAGTGTCCCAGAAGGAGCAGAGAGTCAGCCAATATCTGAATTACAACATTTGAACATTTGTGGTGTGTTGTCCAATCAATCTGAGTCCAATGAAGAAGCAGCAGCCGCTAAGCAATTCTTAAAAAAGATTCAGCCTGAGTATTCTAAATATGAAGCCAAACCTTCTTGGATGGGGAGTCCTCCAGAATCTGTGCTACATGAACTTAAGAATAGCAAAGTTAATGAAAGCACTGCTCCAAATAATTATGATGCACAACCAGGAAAAAAGCCAAACATGGATAATACTGAAGGCAAGCAAGGAATGTGGCTGGGCCGCTTATTTGGTGCAAGTGTAAATCAGGCTAGGAAAGAAGAATCCCGGATGGTAAAATCACAGAAAAACAGGTTAGGTTCTTTTCTTTCTTGTTCCCAGGAAGTAGACTGTGCTAACAGACCAGTATTTATTGCGCATCCGGAATGTCTTCAGAAGATGTCTGTTCTCCTTAAACTACTGCAATCCTTGTGGTGATGCTCCCAACATATTAAAAGTTACAGAATGCCAAGATATTGACTTAGGCACAATAAAGGAACAAGTCATGTATGTCCAAGTGAGGTTGGTATGTTGTACTGAGAGGAATTTCTAGATTAATCAATCTGGCAAAGGCAGCCACATCAATGTGTTCATAGAGAATCTTTGGGTCAGTTTCTTAGTACAATACATTTTGGAACCTAGCAGGGACCAGACTATTCTGGACCTATTAATGAGTAATGAGACAGGCCTGAAGATCTTACAGTGAAGGATTCTCCTGGCAAGAATGATCATAGCAAGATCGTAGTTTGAGAGATGTGGGAGCATAACTTATGCCTTAAGTAAAGGTAGTTACAAGAATGTGAAGACAAAGCTAATGTAAGTGGATCAGGTAAATAGGTTAAAAGACAGGACACATTCATATGAAACATATCAATGTTGAAATCTCCATGGCTAACTTAGGATGTTAAGGCCAGTATTAATTTGGCAGAAATGATGTACAATGTTGCAAAGATCAGTAGTATATCAGAATGAGAAGTTTTAGGATAATGGTAGCAGATTTAAAATAGAGATCAGGGAAATTACTTCTCTCAAAGGGTCAAGAATCTGTAGAAATCACTACCTCAGAATGTCGTGGATGCCAGGTCATTGTGTAAATTTAAGGAAGAAATAGGCAGATTTTAAGCCGAACTTGGTTGAAAGGTTATGGAGAAAGGGCAAAAAAGTGGAGTTGACACGAAGATGAGATCAGCCATGACAGTATTAAATGGCAAAGCAGGCTCAGGGGGCTGAATTGCCTACTCCTGTTCCTAGTTCTTATGTTCTAAGATGGGAAAACTTTAGAAGCCAGCAAAAGAATATTGAAAGCGAATGGATTTTGAGAAATTTGAAATTATGAGAAAACCAGTAAGCTTTATAAAAACAGTCAGTTTAAAAAAAACTCAAAAAGATTCTTATTCCAAACATTGTACATATTCTGTCAAATCTATCAGTGAGATACTGTAATGTTAAATGGGAAGTTCAGAAATTATTCCAGGGATTTTGCATCAAAGATTTAAATGTTAGTTCCTGGCTTTGGTTACAGGATGACAATAATTCACCAGATTTTCAACCATTTTCCTAAAGGCTGACTCTGAAATTGTCAGATTGCAAAAGTATTGAATGTTTTCATAGAAACATAGAAAGTTAGAACAGGAGTAGACCATTCAGTCCTTAATGGTTAATAAATGCTCCCTATTTATTATGATCATGGCTGATCAGCTAACTCAGTAGCCTGTTCCTGCTTTTCCCCAGATCCTTTAATCTCTTTAGCTACAAGTGCTCGATCCAACTTCCCCTTGAAATCAAACAGTGCTTGGCCTTAACTGTTTTCTATGTAGCAAATTCCACAGGCTGACCACTATTTAATGAAGACATTTCTCATTAATACTAAACAATTTATCCCAGAATGTTTAGATTCTGACCCTTGGTTCTGGACTCCCCTGCCATTGGGAACCCCCTTCCTGCATCTACTCTATCTAGTCCTGTGAGAATTTAATAGGTTTCTTTGAGATTCTGCCTTCATTCTTCTGAACTCCAGCAACTATGATCCTAACTAATTCAACCTCTCCTCATCTATCCCAATATCCCAGGAATTGGTCCGGTAATCCATCATTGTACTCACTCTATAGCAAGAACATCCTTTCTCAACAGGGAGACCAAAACTGCACATGATATTCCAGGTGTGCCCTCATCCAAGGTTCTGTACAATTACAGCAAGTCATTTCTGCTCCTGTACTTGAATCCTCTGGTTATGAAAGCCAACATTTGTCTTCATTAACGCCTGCTGCACCTACATGCTTACCTTGAGTGACGGGCGTTCAAGGACACCCAGGTCTTGTTGCACATTCCCCTCTCTCAATTTACAGCTGCTTAGCTAATAATCTAACTTCCTGTGTTTTGTTTTAACAAAGTGGATAACCTTGTATTTATCCATGTTGTTTATGCTTTAGCTATGCATTTGCTCACGCACTCAGCTTGTCAGAATCACACTGATGCATCTCTGAATCCTCCTTACAACCCAGCTTTGTGTCATCTGCAAATTTGGAGATTTTACATTTTATTTTCCTTATCAAATCACTAATATGTATTGTGAATAACTTGGGTCTAGCACTAATCCCTGCGCTATCCCATTAATCATTGCCTGCCATTCAGAAAAAGACCCATTTATCCCTACACTTTATCTTCTGTCTACCAACCAGTTTTATATCCAGCTCAACCCCATGCCCTTTAATTTTACACATTAATCTCTTCGGTAAGACTTTGTTGAAAGCCTTCCAAAAGTCCGAATAAACCACGTCCACTGGCTCTTCCCTCATCAACTCTACTAGTTATATCTTCAAAGAATTTCAATAAGTTTGTCAATCATGATTTCCCTTTCATAATTCCATACTGTTTTCCAAATTCTCAGCCATTATAAATTCTTTTATAATGGACTCTTGCATTTTCTCTTGCACCATCAGGTCAACACATCCGTAATTCATGATTTTCTCTCTGCCTTCCTTCTTAAATAGAGAGGTTACATTTGCTCACCTCCAATCAGTAGGAACTGTTCCAGAGTCTATAGAATCATGGAAGAGTTACCGGCAATGCATCCACTACTTCTTGGGCCACTTCCTTCAGTATTCTTGGTTGTAGATTATTAAGGCCCGGGATTTGTCTGCCTTCAATTACATCAATTTCCCAACAGCGTTTCTCTACTAACTCTGATTTCTGGATTAGTGGTGCTGGCAGAGCACAGCAGTTCAGGCAGCATCTGAGGCGCAGTAAAATCAATGTTTCGGGCCCGAAACGTCGATTTTACTGCTCCTCGGATGCTGCCGGAACTGCTGTGCTCTTTCCAGCACCACTAATCCAGAATCTGGTTTCCAGCGTCTGCAGTCATTGTTTTTACCTAACTCTGATTTCTGTCAGTTTTTCCCTATCATTAAACTTTTTGTTCCTCACCATTTCTGGTAAGTTTTTTTTTGTCCTCCTTCGTGAACTCTGAACCAAAGCATGTATTTAATTGATCAGCCATTTTTTCAATTCCTCATGACAGATTGCCCTGTTTCTGCCTGAAAGGGTTCTACATTTTTCTTCACCAATTTTTTTTTTCTCCTCACATATATATAGAAACCTTTATAGTCAGTTTATATGTTCCTGCAGGCTTACTCTCTGACTCTATTTTCCATTTCTCAATCAATCCCTTTGTCTTTCTTTGCTGAAGTCTAAATACCTATTCTTCAGATCTGGCCAATTTGTATGCCTCTTCCTTGGATCTGATATTGTCTCTAATTTCCCATGGTTTGGCCACCTTGCCCATTTTACTCTTGCTCCAGACAGGAGTGAACAATTGTTACAGTTCATCCATGCTCTCTGAATGTTTGCCATTGCCTTTTACCATCATCCTTTTGAACATCGTTCACCGAATCATCATAGCCAACTCGTGCTTCATACCATTCTTTCATCTATTCAGATTCAGGACCTTATTCTGAGAATTAATTATATCACTCTTCATCTTGATGAGGAATTCTATCATATTATGGTCACTCATCCACAAGGGGCTTTGTACAATTAGAATGCCAAATATTCCTTTCTCAATATACAGTTCTCGTTGAGAATGGCCTATTCTCTAGTTGGATTGTTTCTTTATTCATTCATGGGATGAGGGTGTCAATGCATAGGCCAGCATTTATTGCCCATCCCTAATTACCCAGAGGGCAGTTAAGAATCAACCACATTGCTGTGTCTGGAATCACATGTAGGCTAGACCAGGTGAAGATGGCAGTTTGTTTCCATAAAAGGCATTAGTGAATGAGATGGACAATGGTTTCATGATCATCAATAGACTCTTAATTCCAGTTTTTTTCTAATAGAAATCAAATTCCACCTTCTGCCATGGCAGGTTTTGAATCTGGGTCCTTGGAACATTACCTGGGTCTCAGGGTTAACAGTCCAGCGACGATACCACTAGCTCCCCTCCCCTGCCACCGTACCCTCAACATGTTAAATCAGAAAACCTTCCTGTATACGCTGCAGGAATTCCTCCTCTACGGTATTGTTAATAATTTGATTTGCTGAATCTAAACGCAGATTAAAGTTTACCACAATTACCATATTGCATGTCTCTCTAACTTCCTGTTTGGTGCCATTCCCAACATTACCCCTACAACTTGGAGCTTCTATATACAAACTCCATTAATGTTTTTTGTCCCTTTGTGGTTCTCAGCTCTACCCATACAGATTCAACATCGTCAGTCTAAATTTTTAACTTATTTCCTAATTCCTGTGTTGCTTTTAGGGTCTCTTCCTCTTTTTTTTAACCTATATCATTTGTACCAATGTGTACCACAATTACTGGCTGTTCACCTTCCCCTTCCAGAATGCCTGAAAAATTCTAGAACCTTGTACCAGGGAGGCAACATACCATCCTGAAGTCTTGTTTACAGCCACAAAAGTGCCTTCCTATTCCCCTCTGATTCCCCCATAACAATTGCATTCCCCACTTCTTAAGCTGTGATGCAACAAATTTCACTGTAGCTAATTTCCCCTGAGACACTGTTCTCCTTAACAGTATCAAAACCTGTTTTGCAAGGCAATAACCACAGGAAACTCTTGCACTGCCTAATCATCATGATCTGCCTAGTAAACACCCAGTTCCTTCCTGTTGAGTCTTAGCCTGTAGTGTGACCACCTCTCTCTACACGCTAACCACGATTCTCTCTGTCTGTGGATGCTCTGCAGTGTCCCCAGCTACTACTCCAGTTCTGAAATCCAGGCTTCCAGGAGCAGCTGGAGACACTTGCTGCACTTGCGCAGATCATGGGCATGGAAATTTTCCCTGACTTCCCAAATAGAGCAGGAGAGTTCACCACAGCTTTGAGATTTCCTGCCATGACTTCTCCCTTTAATTTACACCTTTTGGGAAATATAATACCAATTGCACTAGGCCACTTATTCCCTGGTCCTCCTCATTATAGAATAGAATCCTTATAAACTATAAACCACAAAAAAAGGAAAAAGTACCTTTTCCCCTTCACACCAAATTCCCACTGTTCTTCTAACTTCCAGAAACATATACTCTACTGTGGCTCAGTAAGGATGCACTCTGTCTCAACTACTTGTACAAAGGAGGTAGATATGGTTCCTAAGGCTAAAAGGACCAAAAGGTATGGGCGAAAGTGGGAGTACGGTACTGAGTTAGATGATGGAGCAGACCCAAATAGGTAAATTGCCTACTCCTGTTCCTTTGTTCTCTGAACGCTTTTGGTATGAAGCTGAAGTAAACTGAACACAACTCATCTATGGTGAGATTTGGGAGAAACTTTTGGACACTAGTAGAGCAATGTTTTTAAAGCAATGAAACGTTCAGGGCAGCATGGTGGCTGAGTGGTTAGCACTGCTGCCTCATAGCGCCAGGGACCCAGGTTTGATTCCACCTTTAAGTGACTGTGTGGAGTTTGTATGTTCTCCTCCTATCTGTGTGGGTTTTCTCCATGTGCTCTGGTTTCCTCCCACAGTCCAAAGACGTGCAGATTGAGTAGTGTCAGGGATGTGTAGGTTAGACGGATTAGCCATGGGAAATGCACGGTTAAAGGAGCTAGTTCGGGGATTGGGTCTGGTGGGATACTGTTCGGAGGATCAGTTTGGACTCAATAGGCTGAATGGCCTATTCTATGTAGAGATTCTGTGATTTGATCATTTTAATTGGTATTTTCCATTTTTTTCCAGATTACCTTCTGGCTGGTTGGGGCTTGATAGATCGGTGTATGATCTAATGGTGCAGACAATGGGAGCTGGAAAATGGAGAGGTCTTCAGCACATAGCAGAACAGTTCAACTCACAGTCTGGAGGTAGTCAGCCTGAATCTCAAGAAAGGAAAGCTCAGCATGAGCGGTAGTAGTATTTACATTATTTTCCTGAATCTAAGCAGTCATATTTATTAAGTAGTTTCATTTAACTGATTTTATTACTTGAAGTAACAAAGCTATCTTCTGTGATGTCCTGGTCGGTAAAGACACATCTCTCTAAAGTACAAAGTAATACAAATCAAAAAGTTCAATGTACAGTCTCTGTTGAGCTGGGAATTTCAAAGAGAACAGTAGTTGTGATGCTTCACTTGCATGATCTAGGACCATAGAAAATAGGACCAAGAGTTGGCCATTCAGGCCATCAAGCCAGCTCCACTATTCAGTAAGATCATGGCTGATCTCTGAATTCAATGTCATTTTCTCGTCTAATTCCCAAATACCTTGACATCTTCGATATCTAGAAATCTTACCAATCTCTGTCTTGAATAAGCTCAATAACTTCACATGCACAGCCTTCTGGAGTAGAGAATACCAAAGATTCATAACCCTCCATGTGAATAAATTCCTCCACCTCAGTCCTAAATGGCATATCTCTTTTTCTGGGACTATGTGTCTGGTCTAGACTCTCGATCAGGAGAACCATCCTTCCTGCACCTATCCTTTGAACCTTGTAAGAAAGTTGTGTGCTTCAGTGAGATCACTTCTCATTTTTCTAAACTCGAGAGATTATGGCCCCAGTTTCCTCAATCTTTCCTCCATAGGACAAACCCTCTATCCCATGTATCTGCCGGGAGAGCCTTTATTCCACTCTCTATAGCAAGTATAGCCTTCCTAAGATCAGAAGGTCAAAACTATTCCAGTGAGATTTTTGTATCTTCTCCTGTGAGGACAGGCACAACATTTTTTGGTTTCTGTGAGATTTCCTTCATTCGGCCTGTAGATAACCCACATTTACTCTGCAAACTATTTAAGTGTAAATGCCATTACATTTATGATTTTAAATTCCATTTTGTGCTTCTCCCAGTGTTTTTGCACTATCTTCTCTGTTTCTTTATCATTTCCTTGGTCGTTCTTTGGTGAATTCTAAAACGCTTCTGCTCCTCAGGCTTACTATTTATTGGTAATGTTATAAGTCTCTTGCTTTGACCTAATGCATGCATTAATGTTTCTTGTTAGCAATGATTGCGACTCCTTTCCTGCTAGATTTTTGTAAAATTTGGTGTAAACTATGTATGTATTCTTAAAATGCTAGTCATTGCCTGTCTTCTGTCATAGCTTTCAATGCAGTCTCCCAATCAACAACAGCAAGTTTCCATCACACCTTAATTTTTTTGCTTAGATTTAAGACCTTCGTTTTGGATTGAATTTCATCATTTTCATAGAGTCATAGAGCTGTACAGCATGGAAACAGACCCTTTAGACCAACACGTCTGTGTCAAGCAGATATCCTAAATTAATGTAGTCCCTTTTCCCAGCATTTAGCCAATAGCCCTCTAAACCCTTCCTAATCAAATATCTAGATGCCTTTTAAATGTTTTTGTACTAGCCTCCATCAATGCCTCTGCAGCTCATTCCATACATGTACAACTCTGCATGAAAAAGTTGCCCCATAGGTTTCGTTTATATCTTTATATCCTCTCAGCTTTATATTTATGCCCTCTAGTTTTGGACTCCCCCACTTTGGGGAAAAGACCTTGCCTATTCATGCTATCCATGCTCCTCATGAATTTATAAACCTCTATAAGGTTTATAACCTCTATCAGCCTCCCAACACCCCAGGGAAAATAGTCCAAGCCTATTCAGCCTCTCTGCATAGCTCAAACGCTCCAACCCTGGCAACATCCTTGTAAATCTTTTCTGAACCCATTCAAGTTTCACAATATCATTTCTATAGCAGGGAGACCAGAATTGAATGTAGCCTAGCCAATGTCGTGTACAGCCACGATATAACCTCTCAACTCCTATACTTTATGCTCTGACCAATAAAGGCAAACATACCAAAACACCTCCTTCACTATCCTATCTACCTGCAAGTCTACTATACACCTGCCCTCCAAGGTCTCTTTGTTCAGCATCACTCCCTAGGACCTTACCATTAAGTGTATAAGTCCTGCTCTGATTTGCCTTTCCACAATGCAGCAGCTCACACTTATCTAAAATAAATTCCATCTGCCACTCCTCAGCCCATTGGCCCATCTGATCAAAATCCTGTTGTACTCTGAGGAACCATCTTTGCTGTCCACTACACCTCCAATATTGGTGTTGTCTGCAAACTTACTAACTTACCCCCTATGTCCACATCCAAATCATTTATATAAAGGACGAAAAGCAGTGCACCCATTTCTCTCATTGATTATTCTACATTTTCAGTTGGCTGGATTGTTGGGTTTACAGAGCAGTGTGATGCCAACAGCGTGGGTTCAATTCCCATCACCGGTTTGAGGTTACCATGAAGGATGCTCTGTCTCACCTCTTCCCTCACTTGAGGTCTGGTAGCCCTCGGGTTAAGTCATCACCAGTTGCTCTCTCTAATGCGAGAGCAGCCCCAATGGTTTGGTAAGACTATGGTGACACAGCAACAATATAAATTAAAATAGCATGTTCTCTAATTGGTTACTCAATGAACCATTAAAAAAACCCATCTCATATACATTCTAGGAATTTATCCTCTGCAAAGGTATTGCCAATTAGATTTACCCTGCATATATTTAGTTTGAAGTTCTATGTATTACAATTGTTGCCTCTAATTTTCTGATTTACACCATTACCATTACTGTTTAACTTTTTTTATTCTTTATTGTTTTGTGAGATAATGAATGTCAATAACAAAGCCAGCATTTGTTGCGTATCACTAATTTCCTTTTGTTTTATTCACTCATGGGACTTGGTGGTTGCTGTCTTGGCCAGCATGTACTGCATGTTCCATCTGCCTTGAGAAGGTGGTGGTGGGCTGCATTCTTGAACCATTGCAGTCCATGTGCTATAATAGACCAAAATGCCATAATGATGATATATTTCCATGGTGAGTGTTTTGGAGGGGAAATTGCAGGTGATGGTATTCCCCTGTATCTGCTGCCCTTACTGCCAAATGGTAGTGTCTGTGGATTTGGAACGTACTGTCTTAGGATCTTTGGTGAATTTCTGCAGTGCATCTTGAGGATGGTACATGCTATTGGAAACATATCACCTTCCTTCAGTGTCACTGGGTCATAATTTTGGAAGACACTCCCTTTGGCTGATTGGGGTACCTGTACCACAGGAACAAGAAGACAACTCCCCATCACCTTTACAAGAGCAACTAGGGATGGGCAATAAATGCTGCCTCAATCAATGATGCCTACATTTCATGAATGAAAAAACTCTGAAGTTTTTTTGGTCTATCCCTATTCACCATGTTTTGATTATTGCTTTCTTTCTTTCTACCGTGTTTTCTTGACTTGCCCTCTGTTATCCTTCTTTGATCTATTGTCCTTTATTTAGTTTAAAGTCTTCTCTACCATCTTTCATAGAATCATACTGAACAGAGGAGGCCCTTTTGGGCCTCCCAAAAGTATACTATTACCTACACTAGTCCCACTTTCCCACACTAGGTCCATAGCCCTGAATATTATAACAATTCAAGTGCTCATACAAGTACTTTTTAAAGGTTCTCGTCTCAACTACACTTCCAGGCAATGCATTCACATAAACCATCTAGTTCACTAATGGCCGTTAGGGAAGGAAACAACAATCCTTATCTGGTCTGTCATATATGTGACTCCAGACCCACAGCAATGTGGTAGACTCTTAACTACCCTCTGGGAAATTAGGGATGGGCAATAAATGCTGGCCTAGCCAGAGATCCCCCCCCCCCCCCCCCCCACATCCCATGAATGAATAAAAACAAATCCAGACCTCCACCGCCCACCAGATAAAAGACTTTTCCTCAAATGCCCTCTTAGCTTCCTGATGTTTACTTAATAATTATGCCCTCTTAATATTGATCTTCAATTAATGGACACCTCTGCTTTTTTAAAAGATATTTTTATTAGAAATTTAACATTTTTACAAGTTTACAAAAATAAACAAAACTCTCAAATACAAACATTGATATACAATTAAATCAAATATACAATAGCCAAAATTTAACAAAAGAAAAAAAAAACCAAAAAAGAAAAGAAACAAAACTCAACTGTCTACAACTAACCAGAGTGTATATTTAAGTCTCTTATGTGCTCGGAATGTGTTAACATCAAATGTAATAAAACCCGTATTCGTACGGGATTCCTCTCCTAAGGGGCCCCGGGCCAGCCAGGTTTGTAATCTCAATTAAATAAAAGCCCTTGTTAGGATAGCCGAAATATCTGTATTTATGTCATTCAAGAAGGGCTGCCATATTTTATAAAATAATTCGGTCTTTCTGTGCACCATATTTGTAAGGAAGTCAAGGGGAATACATTCCATAATTAATCTGTGCTAGTTTGAAAGTCCAGGGGGGCCCTCAGCCACCCAGTTCACCAAAATATTTTTCCTTGCACAGAAAGAGAGAATAGAAAATAGTCTCTTTCCGTACATGTCCAGGGAGGGAAAGTTCGAAAAGCCCAAAAGGAGAGATACAGGGTCCACTTTAATTTCCGTTCCTAAAATTTCTGTCAGGGTACTTGCTACTTAGTCCAATATCTACGGATCTTATGACAGGTCCATAGGCAATGTACAAGAGTGCCCACCTCTATTTTGCATTTGGGACACATTGGAGATGCTCCTGCCTTAAATTTTGCCAATCGAACCGGTGCTATATGGGCCCTATGAAGTATCTTCAGCTGGATAGCCTGGGTTCTGTTACAGATAGTAATTCTTCTAGCGTTTTCCCAAATATCATTCCACGTTTCTATAGAGATTTCTAGTCCCAAATCCTGATCCCATGTTTTAAGCAGGTTGTCCATGTCTCCCGATACTTCATCATGTAGTAAATGATAAATAGTACTGACGGAGGATACCCCCACTAGTCGTAGGACACTACATTCTCTATCTGATTTATAAAGACTATCTAATAACGTAGTCCTCTTCTGTATATAGTCTCGAATTTTAAAATATCGAAAGAGGTCTCCATTAGGTAATCCAAATTTCTGACGCAGCTGTTCAAAAGACATCAGGACCCCATCCTTAAATAGGTCCCTAGACATGAGATACCCCTGGACCTCTAGAGTTTAAAAGTGGCATCTGTAAACCCTGGTTGGAATCCCCATGCTCCCACTATTGGTGCACAGGGGGATGTTTTATGTGAGTTACCCTCATTTTGCCGCATTATATTCCAAGCCTTAATTGTGTTTAGTATTATAGGGTTTTTACAGTGGTCTGTAATGATTTTCCTCTTGTCTGAAAATAAAAGGTTAATAAGTGGGTATTTTACTTGAGAGGCCTTGATGTCCAACCAGATTGATTGTGGATCAGACTGATTGGGTCTTGTAATCAGCTATGTAACTTAATAGGGAGCTTAACTGATATTTCCTAAAATCTGGGAAGTCCAATCCTCCCCTGGTCTGTGTAAACTGTAGCTTCTTCAGCTTAATGAGGGGCCGTCTATGATTCCAGATAAAGGAACCCAACCAGCCATATAATTCACGTAGAGCCATCCTCGGCAGCATCACCGGAAGCATTCTCATAGGGTATAGGAGACGGGGCAGGACATTCATTTTAATTAGTGCTATTCTACCCAACCAGGAAATTGGAAGGTCTCCCCATCACTGGAGGTCCTGCCTTATCCTTTCCAGTAAATGCACAAAGTTAGCCTTGTATAACTGACCAAATACTGGGGTAATAAAAATACCTAAATATAAGAAACCCTCCAGGGACCAACGAAAGGGAAAAAGGGATCCGTCCACTAAGTGGGATATCATAGCAAGGCCACCCATTGGCATAGCCTCCGATTTTGAAAATTAACTTTATAGCCTGAGACTGCGCTAAATGTATTAATAACTTGGATTAGGCGAGGTATGGACATCAGAGGATTACTGAGGAATAAAAGAACATCATCTGCATAAAGGGTAATTTTATGTTTACCTGTACCAATCCTTGGGGCTGTTATATTAGGATCAGCCCATATAGCTTCTGCTAGTGG